>NC_091102.1:22287602-23608469 GCF_024713975.1 Paralichthys olivaceus
TATAATATAAGATCAATTGTTTCAAAAAGGGTTTATGAAACATTAACTGTATGTAGAATAACTAAGATGGCACTTTTTTTTCATCATGATTTATTCACTATTTCATGGAAGTAGTTTTCACATAATCCTGCTAACAAACCAGCCAAACAAACAAAAGGACAGGGATGATGGTTAAAAGAAAAAAAAAAGACTGTAGTTCCATGTTGCAATATAAATTATATGTTACGCTCAGGATGTGTTTAGATCATAGTGCAGAGGCAGAACACAGCATGAGTCAGACTGGAAAGTTCAAGGGTGTTTATGGTCTGATCCAAAGGGTGGCATGAGGATGAGATGAGGAACTGGAGAGCGAATGATTAGCTCAAAGAATCCAGTCAGTGTGGAGGGAAGGCAGGAGGACTGAAAGGTTGAAACCTGGAGGAGAAGCACAGTGAGCACTGGGTACAACAACACAAGAGATAAACTTTGAATACACTAAGCAGAGCAGCCGAGAACGAATAACTACCACTGTAGTGACGAGCACGAACTGGTGATGACTGGGAGCACAACCAGGGTTGATATACTGCCGGTGATCAGCGAATGAGCTGCAGGTGCAGTGGTGAGGTGTCCCTGGCCACGCCTCCACAGTGTCATCAGAGGGAGAATGGAACACACCTGTGGAGGGGGGAGGAGGGGGGGACAGAGGAGCTGTGCAATGTAGACTCAGTTAATCTATCCAGCTTCCATATTATCTCCAGAACAGAGCGGTTGTGTCGGCACATTGGTGAATTTCTGGATTTCTTCATAGAATAACATATTTTCAAACTGTGCATCACACTTGATGCCTTTAAACCAGTGTGAATCTTGGAATTGAAGAGTCTGTAACTGGTTCTAAGTTCAAAATGTATTGAAATGATCTATAGATCTTCAAATACATGAAAATCAGAACATTTGAATGAAGTTACATATTGAAGAATAGACTTTTGCAGTTAGACCCCAGCAGGAATTAAAGCAATGGAAGCAATCCTACAGGGGCTTTTCCCTGCTGAGCCTATAGACACTGGTGGTGGTGGTAATGAGGAATGGAGCAGGAAGACGGGACCCTTAATGAAGGGCCTCAGGTTGGACGATTGAAGGTTGGTGCAGGGGCGAAGGTGGGTCCCTAAGTGATCTTGACACTGAACCGACAGGTGAATAACAGGAGGTAGAGAGAACGTTTTAAAATCCGACAGCTCAAAGGTGATTGGCTCAAGGCCTGCCTGTCAGGTTGTGATTGGAAGAAAAGAGAGAAGAAGCTGGTGGAGCCCTGACATGGCGGGAACTGTGCATGTGACTTAGGAGGCAAGAGGAAAGTCTTCCTGACTGAACCTTCGCTTAGCATCATAGCTGAATTAAAAGAACTCATGAAAACCACAGTTAGAATCAACAAGACCTTAGTTTAAAACTACACACCATCATTTGGTGGTGACTGTTTTCATGATGAATACAACCTTTGATTCTTTGTCACATACGCTGTATAAATGAGGATAAATAATCTCAGCACATGTATAAAACTGATATATGGGCTGAATTTGACTTTCAAAGTTAAACAGCATGAATAAAAAAAAATGTTTCTTCTTTGAACATGTTAAGAATGGATGGCTACATTTCCAGTGCTGTAAATAAATGGCCCATTGATGTAATCATACTGTGTGTATATATATATATATTCAGTCTTCAGGGGACTTTTTTTTAACAGCTCTGTTGATAGAAATATTGTGCTATCAGGAGAATAAATACTTAAAAATGTTTTAACAGTAAACAGTGTCAAACTGTTTGCAGTGTGATGTGATTCGGAGACAAAGATGAAGGGAAACCTGCCTCAAGTCTATATATATTTCAAAATTTTGAGGAAGCATGGTTACTCATGGACATCTTTTTAAAGCAACTCCAGTAGCTCTTAAGATACGATGACATTTGGTTCATGGTAACCAAAAGTCTACTGAAGGATATTAATGACATTGGCATTTTAATATGTCCAATATAGCAAATACCTACAAAATAACTGACATTCCTGTCAACCTCTGTTGTATTTTGTGTTACAAATGTATCTTTGACTAAGATAGGGAATATTATATATATCTGTTAATTCTCAGTATGGTAACATTGTCATTGTGAGCTTGTTAGAATATTATTAGCATAAGTGTTGCCAATTTCCTTTCCAGAATTTTCAACTTGCTCTCTTTTCTCTTGAAGAAAACAATTATGATATATAGTAATGAATAATAGGAGACATCTTAAAACAAATGAATGGTCAAGTTCTGTTCAGTCAACATAAATACCAGAGTGCCTTTCTTTGAAATGGGTAGAGAAAGTGTTGCAAAGATTTAGTTTGTGACATATTTGACGAATAAACATCGAAACTGTGGTAAAAGATCATTTACCACAGTTTCGATTTCACAGTCAATTTTTCCGTGAACCTCTTGACCCCGACTCTCTGAAAGCAGCCTGGGACAAGAAAAGCAAGCTGTTCAGCAGCACACACAAACACTTTGTATTTCTTCGGTACTGAATCAATAACACAGGACTGTGGAGAATGACAATCAATGATGTATGTGTTCAGGTTTACCTTTACTTATTGTCCATTTGTTAGGGAGGGGTTTGAACGTAATGCTACTCTTGTCTTCCTCTCTCGCTCCAGCAAATAAATACCTCACAAGTTCAAAAGTTCAATCTCTGCTCTTCCACATGTAACCTATAAGGGGGCTCTTGAGGAAGTGTAAGTTATTGGTATCACATTGTACCCCCTGAATACATCATGGCACAGTAGTCAGGAAACATCAATCAATAAGAGAAAGTTGCTGCTTCTCCGTATTTTCCTTATCTAAAAAACATTGTTACCTATGGGACCATTAGGTTCATCTAATTAAAAGCATTTGGAAGTTTTGCTGTAGTTCTATCCTCAGTCCACGTCACACATTGCCACATTGGCCATTGCTATGGCGATAACACCCCACATATATGTGTGGGAATAGTAGCAATTGCTGAATTCCATCAAATATAAACTGAATCTGAATCTATTGAAAGCTTCTTTTTTGCTGTTTCATAGATTCATCCCCATCAACGCATTAGAAGCACTTCCACAGTAATTCAGGTAAATATGCTCTTTATTCAAACTGCAAGACGTCAAACATTACTCCTCCTTGGTGACTCTTTAAAATACATATTCCTGAAATTTCAATGATTTCTTATAGCTTCAATAGAACCATGTAGTATATTGGTAACATTTGCACAACTAGTGTTGAAGGTTGGTCGATAAAGTCATAAACAGAAAAACTTCAGAGGAACTATTAACCCCGTGACTCAGCTGGTGAAAAATATTTTTGGTGGGGCTGTGCCGTGCCATACTCAGTTTTCAGTAAGCATCCCATTACGATTTACAGTAGTGACTACATGTCAGTCATTTCTACACAAAAACAGATCGCTAACAGTATACTGCATACTGCACAAACAAACTTATACAACTAAACTTAGAAAACTAAGTCAAAATTATATAATAATAATACAATAATAATCAGCCAATTGATAAATAATGTAAATTATTATTAGTTGTTGCCCTTGTGCTCAGATAGTAAGTACAGTATGCATCATTAGAATATAGACTGGTTACTAGTGTTTACTAAGTACACATTCCTGAAACATATACAGTGCTAGAAACAAACACTATTACAGTAAGACAGAATAAAAGGAGGTGCTATATACTTCTTCTTCTTCTGACTCATTCTCTATACATCCTACTAACCAAACCTCTCTGCTGTACCAGTGACAGAAAAATCCTTGCTGGCTCGTTGGCTGATTTTAATATCAGGTTAATCTCGTGCAAGTTTTTCAACCAAAGTTCTCCTCTTGAATGGAGGTTGGAGAAGAGATTGTACAGATTTTGCGGCTGCGATGCTGTTTCGTGCGGACCTGTGGCCGTCATTGTCGCAGGTACCGTCTGATTTCCTCCACCACCATCACTGAGGGGCCGGGCTTTGGGGCGCTATCAGAATCGCGCTTCGGGCATTATTTTTGACGATGTTGATTGGCCAAATTTACTTTGCCGTACGCGTATCTTCCCCAGCAAAATCGCTTATTGGCTACTCGTCTATGCTTTACGGGCGACGTTACCAGCGCCCCTGAACCATAAACCATGTACCCCGAACACTCGTTTCCCACACATTTCCACTGAACATCTTTATTCATATTTTAAACAACACACGTCGTGAAATTTAAACACATAAATACTGAAATAATTTGTCATAAGGGAGGGCGACGCCCTAGCGCCCTCTATTGACCAGCCACCACTGCTGTGACACATCCATCCTGCCAGGGCCTGCTTCCTGCGGATACTGCAACAAGTTAGGCTTAGTCCTGCTGTAGCAAGGGTTAAATGGAACATTCAAAACCCATCAACTGTCAACAAGTTCAGAGCTCACTAACCCTTAATATTCAGAAAGGTAAAAAAGAGATCTACTTTTATTTTGTTCATATTTAGAATCGTCAATATTCGACATACAGAGGTGTCATTCTTGCCCCAGGGCTTCATCCTCTGACTTGCTTTTGGTTGATTTTTTCTGTCATTGACATTTCACATCTATTCTAAGGTAAAACCAGAAACTTCATGGACTGACAGCAGTGTCAAAACGACACGCCTGTGTAGAGTTTCAGCAGCAGCAGAGAATGTCAGATCCACTTCTGGCATTAGTACATTTTCGGTATGGCACATTCTTTTTTTGACTTGTGATTCAATTGTTATGTCTCGACACATTACAGAGAGACTGCTATGTTATGCCATGTCATTATGTCTATGATGCTAAGCTGCTGCGGTGCCAAAGTTATGACAACATGATCAGTGATGTTCACGTTAGACTCAGGTAGTTTTATTCCTCACAATCTGAAATTGTACCTTATTTCCATATAACCCAGATTGAATCTTTTTTGAAATGTTGTTTTGCTTCCAAGTGGCAGTGGTGTACATAGCACCCCAGGTCCCATAGGTTACTACATACTGATAACAAAATAAAAAGCTTATCTTTCTCAACCAACACTCTTTACTGCAAAAACGTTCAGTGCTTGGTTTATCTGTGTCATGAACATAAATGTTTGCAAGACTTTCGCTACCTGTTAAAAGACAAAAACAGTCTTTCTGTTTTTAGTTTTTATTTAACAATACTTAACGTGTGAGCACTGCAGAACCACAGCAGACATGCCGTCAGTTTGAACAACTGACAACACGCATGAAATGAAACTTTATTTTAGTTTGTGGTAATGACTTCACTCTGCAGTTAGCAGCACATGTGGCTGCAGTGCGTTGCTGGGTTTCCAGGAATTACTGTAGATTAGACGAGGATGAGCAGTTCTGTTCAAACAGAGTTTGGAAATAACTGACTGGATTTACTGAGGTAAGTAAGTCTCTACTACTGCAGAGCAGATACATCCGTTGCTATGGTAACTGTACGCAAAGATGGCAGCGGTTGTAATATCGAAGTGCTTAGAGAACATATAAAGGAATGACGCAAAGTAGGTTAAAATATCACTGATTCAAATGTTTAGGAGACTGAAGACTAAAACCAAATCAAAACCATCTGGCCGACAATATGCAATTTACCTGGTGAACAGCCTACTAAAAAAATACTGATCTAATTCACTGGCATATGGCTGTGCAAGTATTATGTTCAGGGTTGTACAGGCCTCGGTACACAACTGAATAATTCAGCTGGACAGAACATGTCCATCTAAGCCATGAACTGCTGCCAATACATGTTTGTTTCCAGTTCACTTCCTAGACTGTGGTGGGTCACTATCATCCAACTTGACCCATCACTTGACAGCTGTGTGCAGCACTTTTTCTGCTGCCCTCTCTTCCTCTCTCTCCTTCCCTCCTCGATTGACCCATGTGTGTCACAGGAAGTGCCAGGAGGAATCCTGCTGCGTCGGTGGCCTGTTGGACCGTCAAAACATCCACCCAGTGACAACACCTGCTACTCTGGTGAACATGAGAATGTATAATACGCATGCAATCGCAATAATCCAACAATCAGCCCTATTCTGAAGCAGCAGCATGTCTGTAGGTTTACCCATGTGCACTCTGTTATCTGCGAGTCCGGCGACGGGGAACGCCCGAAGCTCCAGGGATGCAGAAATAACTGAAATGACAAACCACTGACAGTGTCTAATTCTTGTTTAACAATTAAATGTTTTTTTATGAACAACCTGAGCAGAAAATGAACTTGTGGAAACCTGCGCACCCAAATTATTCTTCCACCTCACTATACTATAGATTTAGCCTGGAAATGAACTTGTGTTGTTGTATAACTCTGACAGCTGGCTCTGAGAAGAGTGCTGTTTTGACAAGTGGAAATTGTGATATCTACAAAACTGACTGCATACAAAAATGTTTATTTGCATAGCAACACACCAAGGCAAGTCAAAGTAAGTTAGATTGTTAAAAGAAGCAGTCAGAACATATAATAGTTGTGGATGGTTTTTTTTTGTTGGACACATACCACCTGGACACATCAGGCCGCGGTCTGTCTGTCTGCCATTATAACAGCGGTAGTCTGCAGGGTCAGGAAGACCAAGCATCCAATAAGCCATTATTTTGATGCTGCGCTTGACAGAAGCACAGAGAGCAACCATCAGCTCTCGTCTGGAACTAAATGACAAATAACCCACCTTTCCTGTCTGTGTCTCATTCTATTCTACTCTGTGTCCTCTCGTTCCCTCTGCCTGTCTTGATATTTTTTGTCTCCCTTTTTCTCTTTCAACAAGTTTTTTTTTCCCTGTGGCCTTTTACCCCCACAGGCTCTCATCTCTCTTTTTTAACCCCTGTCCTACTGCATCATCTGTCCCTCTGTCTTTCCGTGTGCTTTTATCTTTCTGCCCCTCTTCTCTTTTTTTGTCACTTTCATATCCCCCATCTCCCTGGACTTACCTCTCTTTCTGTTCCTCACATCCTGTCTCAGTGGACCTGACAGCTCAGTAGATGCAGAGAATGGACAATGACTTACTCTCCCATCTCAGGGTGGGGCAGCCTAAAGCTCGGCCTTGAGTGGGAATTAGTGTCACCATGACAATGCAGAGCGGGCGCATAACGGTATAATTTGGAGAGCTGACAGGATTCACAGCTTTAGTTCAGCAGGGGCAGAGCTCAGAGAGGACATGCAGAATCTAGAGTTGAAAGCAAGGTGGATGTTGGTTGATAACAAACTTCCAGTGCCTTCCACAAAAGATCCGCTGTATCGACAGAGAGAGACAACACAACACAATATGGACTTTATTACAAATGAGTTAGTGGAAGCAGATTTGTTGTTATTATGTCATTCTCTATTGTAATTGTGAGTATAATTGTGTGTAGATAGAAATAGGTCAGGGTGGTCTGTAAACCTTTGGAGGCTTTGCTATTGAATCTTTTATGAATCCATGTCTTTCACCATGACAGATCAATTCAATTCAATTCAATTTTATTTGTATAGTGCCAAATAATAATAAACATCATCTCAAGGCACTTTACATTGAAGGTCAAGACCTTGAAATCATAATTAATATAGAAAATCCCTACAGATCCCACAATGAGCAGCACGTTGAGGACTGTGGAGGTAAAACTCCCTCAATAACAGGGAGAAACCTCTAGAACCAGACTCAATGTGGACGGTCATCTGCCCCGAACGGTTGGGGTGAGCAAAGAAAAAGGGGATGAGAGAAGAGATGGGTTAAAAGAGGGGAGAGAAGAGACAGTCAACTGGAGACCTGACCTGGGAAATGACAGCTCCACACAGCATAACAACTGTGAGGAGACTCAACTTATCCAAAGACTGTTGATTCCACAACGTTCTGCCTTTCTGTATGTGAACAAAACATTCATCTAATTGACTTCACACCTGGCATGTATGTTTAGTGTTGATCTGATTAACAAACGACCATCTTTTTTATTGAATTGTCACACATTATGCCCAGGAATTTGGAATTACAGAGCTTTTATTTTGAAAAGTTGTGAACTGTGAACTGTGTGGGTTGCTTAAAAGATCTCTGAAATAGCTGGCATGTTATCTATGACACAACAGTTCAGTAGGTCGTTCAATTTATGTATCATCCACCCACATAAACAGTAATCGAGCAGATTCAGTTTCATTTTATGAAATCTTCGCTACAGATAAACCGGGTAGGATGAGCAATAATGTTTCCACTTTCACTCAAACCACAAAAAACCTCTGCGCACAATATACAGCACACAAACAATAAAAAGAGTCTGAAGAGGACCCCAATATTTATTTATGGTTTTGTGTTTTTCCAGTTTTACTCATATACAGAAATAAGATACAGAAGAAGTGATGAATCAGAGTGGAGGCTACTTCTGATCAGTGCAACATTGCAATTCATTTTTTTTAGATGAGCAATATGTAATGAGTAATCTGTGATATTGATCATGTAGCTTGGTATATACTGACACATAGTTTTAACCAGGGCTAACAATCAGTGAGCTAATGTGAGGAGGTCTTTCTGACATGCTGCATAGTGACTTATAAACTGGACAAAGGACAGTGGTCAACAGAAAATAAGTGATAACTGATAATTGTTGTGCCCACTACTGCAGATTAACAATTTATGGATGACCTGCACTGTAATATGTTGATAGCAGTATGAATATATTGGCTGAACACCAGGTAACAGCATCACAGTTGCAATGGCGTGATAGCAGATACCTTAGAAAACTGTATTGCTTAAAAAAAATGTGCAGCGAAACATGTCCGTTTTCCCATTCTGTCCTTGTGCTGGACATGTTCAGAGAATTACTCTGTGACCTTTCAGTACCAGAACCAAAGTAACAAACACATACTGTAGAGGAGAGAGTACACGGAAACACCTTTCCTTAAAGGTGACTTGAAATGCTTCACTCTCAAAACGACCCCTCCTCTGTTACTGTATTTGTGGAGAAGATAGGAATCAGTGCTGTATGCAGGGAATGTTCTTTATGATCACTGACAGTGCAAATACACCGGGAAGCCATTTCAGCCGGGAAATGAGAAGGCAGCGACTTGTGGAGCCCCTCCACAATGACACTTATCTGCCAATCTGGGAGCAAATCAGAGATAAGGACAGCCGGTTTGCAGGTGAAGACACACAAGGAAGTAAGGTGCTCACCCAGAGGTGAGGGTGAGGCGGGGAAGGAGAGCATGATGGTGAGAGACACATGGTGGAACCAGAGAATGTGCAGTGTTCAGATTGCTGCAGAGTGACACAGGACGATATGGAGGTGATGGTTGATTAAAGAGCACATGTGAAAGAAAGAGAGGGTAAAGAAGAGAAAGCAAGTTTGAGTCAGACCAAGAGAAAGTGGATGAGTGATAGAGGGGTGGGGTAATGGAAAGAGAGCGTTGCACTTTTTTTCAGTGTACAGTAATTCACCTCAAAGTGAGCAGTGGATGTACATTTCATCTCCATACAGATCATTTTCCATCTCCTGCGTAAAAAATGTGCCCTGCATCTGTTTTATTCTTTTTATGATTTTAATTAAATACCAAATACATACAATGCACTCAGAGAGAGAACTTGCATAAAGACAAGGTAACATAAATATCAAATATATGAAGGAGGGGATAAGTAACAGTGACTAAGACATCAACACCAATAAAAATCCACTTATGAATACATCAGAAAACTGAAACATGAATATTATATTGAATATTTTTTTTTATCATTAATGACCATTCAAAAAAGGGCTTGAGATTTCTCCATTTGAGGCAATGAATATGATATCTATGCATCCGGATTATAATGTAACCATTTTAAAAACAGATAAATTGAGACTATCCAAATAAAAGATAATATGGGATAAAGGTCTAAATATTAAATAAACCAATGACCATGAAATACACAATCATACACATGAATGAAGCACAAAACCAATAACAAATGATAACATTTAAAACATTTTGAAAACATAATTATTAAGGATATTAGAATATTCAGATTTTTATTTTAATAGATATAATAAGACATGATGATGAACATCATTTTCCAAAAATACCCACTTCCACTGTGTTTTTGAATTGATTATATTAACCTTTTTTTTTTTAAAATTGGACCTTTACTGACAATTTGCTTCACTTTTCAATTTGTTTTGCAGGCCAAGCAACTGCAAGCAGCTGTTTGACTCCATTTGGCAACAATGAGCCAAAACAAAGGCTTGCATGTGTGTGTCCAGAATCAGTTTAGTTCATAGAGCACTGGGACATTTAATATTTATTTGAGGTAGTAAATGACACTTTTTTTGTGTCCATAGAATGAGCGCTACGTTATGCTAACAATTTATGCAAGCTCACGATGGCAACCCAGCTGGTTAGCAACGTTTTAGTATGTGTAAACTTAATATATCAGCCTGGCTAATGTATTTTTTAATTTAGTTTCTTTGTAAATGTCAGCTGATAAATAACAACACATTTAATTATTTAAACAAATGTTGAAGATTCTATTAAAAATGATGTGACCATTAAATAGGTTGTCCTGTTTTAACTTGTAAAATGTCTTGTTGTCAGTGATTGTTTGAAACAGATTATCGGCCATTCATTATCTTTACTGTCCCCAACAAGAATGAGACGAAGTAGAGTGCAAACCTTCATAAATGTCCAACAGTCCCCTTGTGAAACCACATTTCAATATTCTAGGTCCACATTTTACCGTTGGATCCATTCCAAATTGACCACACTCATTAATATCAGTCCTTTGAAAAAGCTCGTACTTGTTTTCAACTGACCTTGTTTTTGTCCTGGTGACAAGTAAACCAACTAAACAACCAACAAACAAAAGGGTGATAACATAAACTCCTTGTTGGAGGTATATAAAATATTTTTTTGTAATAAATTAATTGATTTACTTATGTGTGGAAAAGGGAAAATCATCACATAAAAAAACAAAGACTTGAATTCATAAATATTAAATTGTAATAAAAAGTCTTAATAATTTAGAACATCCTCATATTATTTTCTTTATTTATTAATTTATTTTAGTGGCGCTCTTATGATTTGCTTTG
Source organism: Paralichthys olivaceus (assembly GCF_024713975.1). NCBI lineage: Eukaryota > Metazoa > Chordata > Actinopteri > Pleuronectiformes > Paralichthyidae > Paralichthys > Paralichthys olivaceus. Next base: position 22,298,632 of record NC_091102.1, read on the forward strand.
CATTGCTTTACATTTATATACCTAATATGACTCTCATTAAAGGTACAGTGTGTAGAATTTAGTGGTATCTAGTGTTGAAGTTTCATGTTGCAGCTGCATTCAATTTCTGCCAATAGTTCCCTTTCACCTAAATCTTTCACAGTGGAACTTTAAATTACAACTTAATTCTCATAATATTATGGGTTTCTTCTTAATTAGGACCTTATTTTCAGAATATTACGACATTATTCTAGAAATATTTTTTCCTTTAAGTGGCATCAATACTCCATCATAATATTTGTGATCAGATATTAAACTTGTATTTAAATGTAATTTATATTGAGCAACACAATATATAATAACACTTTCCAAAGTATGTTTTAAAAAGCGCGATTATCAGTTGACAATAAAATGGGAAACATCCATCACAATGACAACTTGTAATTTTTACAAGTTTCTTTTTCACATAGAGTCTATCTGAATGCTCAGTTGGAAAACAAAAGTGTACAAATGTGTCTCAGCTCTCCAGTATGTACCAGGCCATTATTGCCCCGCAGGAAACATTCCGCTCTGGCAAGCTGGGTGGCTCAGATAAGCAAGTGTGTTGTCAACTCAGCACCTTGGCTCAGTGGTAGAAAACAGTCCAATCAATACATCATTAATCATCGGTTTAATGTGGCCAAGGCCGATGTGGACAAGCATTAAAATGGAGGGATTAGTGGGTGGAGGAATGAGCTTGACGGCTTGCATGTGAAGTACGAGAGCTTCAAAAGAAGGAAAGGAAAAAAGAATCCAGATAAATTATGTGAGAGAAATGTGTTCCGAGAGCTGAAGCACAACCTGATTGATAGTAGCTACAGGCACTGTATGTGTGTGTGTGTGTGTGTGTGTGTGGACGTCTTTGTTTGCAAAATGTGTCAGCGTATGTTTCATACATGTTTCTTATGGCGTTCCTCATTTGATTAGATTCATGTTAAATGATGATTTCATCATTTGAGTGCACTGGGTCGCCGGTTCGCTGCATCCTCAGCAAACTATAAAGCTGTGATTCATAGCTCTGACTCATCTGTGGGAACTTGTAAAGGAAGATTTATTTCCATCTCTGACATAAATATTGACCAAGAGACAAAATCTCATCACAACCATCTTACTTGTGCAGCTTCCTCAAATAAAGCTGATAAAAATAAATCATCAGGTAATTAATCACAATGGCCTCAGAAGAACATTTTACTTTTGAATCTGACACAATGTTTTGTCTGTCTGTGGATGTGGCTCAGGGGGTAGAGCGGGCCGTCCTCTAACCAAAGGTCAGCTGTTCAATCACAGTCTTCCCTGCATGCCAGAGTGTCCTTGGGCAAGATACTGAACCCGAAGTTGCCCTGAACTGCTTTGCCCTTCTCATAGAAAAAAGTGCTGCCCCCATGGATACACTGTATGAAAGTATGTGTGCATTGGTGAAAAACTGTACTATAAAGAAGCGATTTGAGTTTTCATCGACACCAGAAAAGCAATATATAAAAACGGAACATTCACCTTGCATGCAAAATTAGCATTCAGCATAAAATTAATTTAAATGTAATAGAAACGAAATAGCAATCCTGTCAGTACACAAATCAGAAAACAGTAAAAAGAGGGTACAAAAGCAATATATATAAATGTATTATTATTATTATTATACAAATATATGATATATGTTATTATTATTATTATATTTAAAACAGTGTATGCTTGAAAAATATAAAGACATATATACAGAACCAATTTTAACTTGAAATATTCAAATGAGATTTGAGACAGTGAGATTGCTTATTATAGTAGATTATAGCTCCTATATGAAGATTCAAGATATACATACATTTGAGGTGCAGTTGGATGAAAATTATTCTTTCCAGTTATCTATGGTGCTGATGGTCGCTGGGTTCCGGACAATTTCAAGAGAATATTTGGAGATTGATACTATTAAGAGAGAAAACTAAATTTCCTCGTCACTACGGTCCGTCACTGAATAATAAATATCGTACACCTGAAAGCTGTTCTACCTATTCCATGCCGTTCATGTTCCAACCGGAGGACAGAGCTCAGACAGTCAGACAGCCACAGTTAAGACACTTTCACTCTGCCATGAATATTTTACCTTTTTGTCAAAGCCCTGCGACCACATTCCATGTCCTGACCTCCTATAGATTTCAAGTGGAGGAAGAGAAGGGTTCAAAAAGCAGCTAAATCCTTAACTTAGAAGAGACACGAGATCCAAATTGGCACCCTGAGGTGTTGTGGGTGTATGCATGTATTCAGTGTCAAACGTGATTCCTCATCACTCACTGTTAAATATCAAGGAGGTCGTCCAAAATATGTCGAGCTTCAAATAGCGTATGATTAAAATTGACTAAGACTGTGAGAAAAGGAAACGAGACCAATCTTTTTCTCCTTAGCATAGTTACAGAGCAAAAGCTTTGTTTGTTCAGGGTTTAACAGATAAAACACCTACATGAATCAATTCAATGTACATTACATTGCTGTAAACATGTTCTCTCCATTCTGTCCTTTAAACGAAAGCGGGCCAGTAACAGAGTGGAAGTGGTGATTTGTCTGGACCACCTCTTACATTTCTTAATTGGAGCGAGAGAAAATGCATTATTTCATCAAACAAACTAGTGAACCTTGTGAAAAGTGCAGTGATTCATAATCTCACTGCGCCGTTTAATGTGAACTCTGCATGAACCCTCGACGATCACTAAATTAATATGGGATGATGCGTTTTGCCTTAAGAATACAGATGGTTGATAAATGCCAAATGATTCCAGAAGCTTGTTATAATGTTTGTTGACCAAATATGTTAAAGCTGGCTAAGTTGAGATTGACCCACAAACCTCTCGATGACCGATTTGGCAACACCTTTGTTTGCGCTCACTTTGTTTCGGACTTGTCTCTCTCTCGGTTGTTCAGCGAGTAGACATCCTGTCAGCTGATGTTTACACCTCCCCTCCTCATCCTCCTCAGCCAGTCAGGGTCAAGCATGTCATCTTCTGTTCATGGAGGACTCATGTTCTCCCAATCACCAAGCATGAAATGGAAGCCGATTAAACCGTTCGCCGACAACTGTTAGCCATTGGAGAAAACAGGGATGTGAAGGCGTTTTGTTTTGGCATTTCTTATTGAGGGCTTGACAGATTAGTCCCCAAACAATTCTATCGCCCTTCCAGTGAAAGTTAACCCCCTGATCTTCTCCTGGGGGGGATGTGCCGTGCACTTTAGATGACCCCCTCCCAAAACACCAGAGCTTTTCATTCCAGTGTCTCCAGCACCATCTCACCTTCCTGACTGCCCCGTGCTTTTTGACAATGTGAGAGCTGATGAAAGATGGCGTAAAGGGGAGCAATTATTCACCATCTACATCCTCTGGTGGATTTTGACAATGGTACAGCCCAGGTCCAGCTCATCCAGTCGGAACATGACAGATTCACCGATTTCCTATTAAAATTGTTAACATGGCTTTCTTCAAAGGACAGACCAGCTCAGAGAAAAATCTGAAGTGTTTCACGAACATGTGCTTAATTAGCAACTATTTCATGTCGGCACTGGGGAGACCTCTGCAGAAGGTAATGAGTTGGCTCCAGAAACTGTAATTCAAATGGTCATTTAATTCACAGATGTATTCATGCAATTTATGAAACTAAAGAACAAATATCACGCACATTCACATTACATGAGAAACACTTAATGACGACTGTGCAAACTCAGAATTAAGTCTGTGCAGACAAAATACTCAAATGTGCTTCCCATGATGGGAGTTTTCTTATTTTTTTAGTAATTCTTCATAAATTTGACATAAAATATAACATTTACATGTTTTCTTTGCTGATTGGAGAACATGTGTTGGAAAAACCTTCTGTGGACATTGCTGAGAATTGGGAATTTTGCGCATCCAGCTACTATGCTCACCCTTGTCACTCTCTTTTCATATAGACATGCAGGGCGGGTTTATTTGTATATTCAAAAAAAAACCCAGATGATGCAGATGCCGCACTGGCAGCGTGAACGGCATGTGTGCAGCGTGGAACGTCTTAACTTTCATTCAAGCACTAGGTTATCAGGTTAGATCGTCCACGCTGCCTGTGGGAGCAGCATGTCTCAAGTGCATCTCGGGTGTGTGAGCCTCACTGCTCGTATTGAGAATCGAGGTCTATTTACTCTGCATGCCCCACACAGGTCACAACAAAGTAGACCCTGACAATGATCTTTCGCCTTTGTTTTAATGTCTGTATGTAAATATGTCTCACAAACTAAAATACTTGCAACACTTCCTGGACCTGTTTTAAATCAAAAGCACTTGTGCATTTTTGTTGACTGAATCTATTTATTACACTTTAAAATGTTTTTTTTATGATTAATGTAGGACTGGGATTTCCATGGCTTCACACCGTAGAGTCCTGGTTATGAATATACTTTTATTCAAGGAAGCACAGTCGTTATACCAGAAACCTCACGAAGCAGCTCTGCAGCAGACACGCTGCCTGGGTGAACAACAGACGCCCCCGTCACGCAGCAGATCTGCAGCCAGTGGGGCCCAGGTGTGAGATGATCACCCTGCAGAGTCACATGTGATGCAAGCTGGAAGACGTGAAAACACAATCAAGAAAATTACTGCCACAGAGACACATTCCCACAGTTATAAAAATCTAAAAAACAGATGATTTTGTTTATAGTGAGCATCACATACTTGTGGAACCGCAAGTTGTGCCTAAATATAATTGCTTTGGTAATTTTTGTCTTTGCTTGATTTTGTTTTGAGTCTGGAGTCATATTGTGTCACCCTGGCAGAGACACACTGCCTAATTGTTAAATAGTATGTGTGGACAGAAGATTTATAACAAACCCCAACCAGGCTATTATGACTGTATATCCAAGGCGCTTTATATCTTGCAGAGGCCATGAATGAAAGCCTGCTAAGCCATAACCACTTTCTCGACTAATGTATTTCTCGAGTTCCTGTGTTTATGACTTACACATTACACTATAAGCCCCGGTGGAGCCACCACAGCAGTGCAGAGGTGATCAACTTTCAGAGGCCCCCAAGTTAACACAGACTCCAGTAACAAACCTGATCTCTGCCATTTTTCCACTGTTTGGGCTTTGTGCTACGGTTTATGGAGGCTGTTATCAGCAACTAATTAATATGTAATGAATGGACCTTTAAATGGAGTCAGGATAACAAATGTGCTGGGGATGCTAGTGCTGCACTAATAAATCAAGCAAGGAACTGTAAACATGCGGGGCTCTACACGCACACTCCGACTGGCGTTATGGATGAGCTGTCACTGTTGCTCTGTCCAGCCACGACAGCTTAGGTTCAAAGCTTTGACCTGGGCTGTGATGTTTCTGTGTGTGTCTGAGAGAGTCGCCGAGAGGAAGCCAGAAAACATTTAACCCTTTGACTTCTCCTTCAGTGAAGCAGCTGTAATTAAGACTAACATTTGCAGTGGATTAAGACGTGGTACCTTCTCTTCATCTGAATAGGGAGCAGGAAACAGATGTTGTTTTTGACCTGCAGGTGCAAAGTCCTCCTTTCTTTCTCTCTCTCTCTCTCTCACAGACACACACTGATCAGCTGATTGCACAAAAGCAGGCAGACTTTATTTATTGCTCCGGACCACTGCTTTCCTTTCAATTAGAGGGCGAATGTTACAGCAGTTAATGCAGCTGCTTCAATTTACAGCACACGTCAAACATCGCTCTGCCATTTTCCTCCGTTTTATATACAATCCCGATGAAAAATGAAAGTATGTTGCCATCTGGTGCAATTTAAAAACCACAGCCCCCCCACCCACCCCAGTCCTATCACCATCAGCTTTAGTTGAGACAGAGCAACAGACAAAGGAGGGAAATGGAGGAATATGTACTGGAAAGCCAATGGGAACCATGAATCACATCCTCTCATCATGACTCATTTCACACAGAGAGAGAGAGAGAGACTGTTCACTAAGATGAGGCCGTTTGCTACTCTCTCAGCGGGCCTCATCAGTGAGCTTGTACCATGCTAATACATGTGAGACGCTCTGTCAACCCCCCTCTGCCACCAACCAACCAAACCATTATTAGAAACCCCACACACTGGCACACCACTGTTACACTGAATGGACGGTAGATTGAAGGAGGGAATTACTGTGTGTGGTCCTCAATCAGTGTGAGAATTGGGCGTTGGTGTATGTGTGTTTGCACATGTGCTTCATGCAAAGGATATAGGTAAATATATTTTTACTTGCTTATGTGTGTGTGTGTGTGCTTTTCTGCTTTTAGGATTATTTTTTTTCCCGAAAATCAAAAGCTCCAACACCAAAGTGAACAGTGTCCTCTTTACCTACCTGCCTCTGTGTAAGACAAGGTTTCAGCAACAATCAACTCGGCAGCATTGTTGCCACACTGTTGTCGAGGGGCTGTTGTAAAATGCTGGCATTTTTTTTTTGTTGTTGTTGTTCATTAGAGGTGTTGCAGATTTCTTTGAGCACAGGCAGGGTGGGCGGGTAACTTGAAATGTAAGGGGAAAAAAAATATATGTCTCAGTTAATGTTGATACAAGCAGAACATGATTTTTTTTCTTTTTTAGAGAGATATATAAGACTTAAAATTCAAGAGCAGAGAAGTTGGAGTGTGGTTGAGGCGTGTGGGTGTTGAATAAAGACTCATGAATTGTCAGAGGAGGTGAAAATATAAAAACCTGAATGCATGTGACGGAATATGCAGAGTGAATGAATAAAACAGTATGTGTAAGCAGTAAACCTTCCGGATTATAGCATTAAAACTCCAGGTGTGAAATCTACCTTTAATAATGAGGGCAACAATTAATGTACGAGTTAATAAAATGTATAATAAAAAGCACAGAGCTGGAAGACTTTTAAGTCTTTACACATGCAGCCGAAGTAAGCGTAATAAAGCAAAGAGAAATACAATCCTACAGGTTTACTCCTCCTTAGCCAGATGTCAGTTGCCAGCCATTATCATCCCTGCACACAAGACAATCACAGGCCAGGGGTGAATTCCAGTATTCAATTTGCTTAAGAGGATTCCTATTTTTACTATTTCAGGGGCCCCCATAGCAAGAGCTGTTCGATTATTCTATATGAAAAGGAAAGGAGCTTCAATGCTTCCTAACTAATCTCCTTCAGCAGGAAATACCAGACCTTACTTTAATAAAGGAAATTAAAATGTGCCATCCCACAATTCACTGCGGCAGATGCAGCCTCGTAGTTAAACCTGGACAAATCCACTTCAGAATAAAAAAGGAACCAGAACAGCTGTCTTATTTTCGAGACATGATGCAGAACTAATGTTAATCCTTCCATTAACATTGAAGCTCCTGATTGTTTAAACAAAAAGCATAAACTAAATACAAATATAACATTTATTTCAACAAATGCTTATCTGCTATTATACATAAAGTGATTTTTTTTTTTAAACTTTAGGAAATGGTGTCTCGCCGTCACATCTTTCCTTAACCTTGTAATATTTTCCATTGGGGTCAAGAAATGCTGGTTATTATTTCGACTTTCTGACCTCAGCTCCGGCATTTGTTGTTCCACGATGCTGGAAGGAGATAACAAATGCTCTCAGAGCAACAGTGTCCCTCTCTATCTTCAAGAACCTCTTAAAGACTCATCTCTTCTGAGAGCACCTCCTTTCCTAACACCTCCAGCCAGCACTTACTGAGCACTTCTTTACATGATTCCCCTCACTTTGTCTTATGGAATACCTCAAGCTCTCCTACTCCACTGAAGCTTTGGTGTTGCTCCTCAGTTGTGAGTCTCTTTTAATAAAAGTGTCTGACAAATGAGAAAATGTAAATGTAAATGTAATTACCACAAATCTATGAGTGCACACTACATGCTTCTACCTGGTATGTCACACACGTGCACGATGGCAGAAGTGCTGCTGAATAATGATGCCAGATGTGTGTGAGTGTCGATTGACTCCTTTTCATGGACTACCCTCCATGACTGCTGAATGAGGCACATGCAGTTTGTGGCACAATTCTGTCTAGGTACTAAAAAATACACTGCTATCAAAATATTGGCTTGATCTGTGATTTAACAGCATTGTATTTCTCAGGAAGACATAATGTTGCACTTCCAGTCACACAGAAACAATCCAGCATTTGTCTGAATGAGACAAAGAGAAAGAGAGGGGGGGAGAGGGGTGGGAAGATTTGTGAACCCATCCTCCGCAGCCCTGGTTATTCTACTTTTCATGTTAAATCCAGAAATGAACAACCTGTGTGTGAGCATGTAAAATGACTAAATGCTGCACAAACACCCAACAGGGCAAACATCTGTTACCAACACATGGAGTGACTGACAGCACCACAGCTAATATGATATAATTACAGAGGCTAATTTAAACCCAATAATGTGTTGGCTGGAACTTTGCTCGACATCACAATAGCCGAGCACAAAGTGTACTGTTTAGCCGTGATTCCTCCTGTGAACTGGAGAGGAAAGAAAGAAACAAATAATTCACTTTGAATCCAGTGTGTCTGTTGGATGTTGTTATAAACTGTTCCTTGTTCTGTGTTTGTTTTGTACTTTGATTTGGTTCCAGCAGTCTTATGAATATTTTCCTCTGAGAATATCCTCTTTTAGCTCTCACTTTTAGTTTGAAATATTTATCGAATTTTATCCACCTATGTATTACCTCTGAAAACAAGAAGGGATGAATTTAGGAGTTCACACTAGGGCTGCCCTACTTTTCTCTATAACTCAAGACATTTAAGGTAATCAACTGTACAAAATAAAAGCACTGGTGTGCTTTACAGTAAACACTGAAACATCTCTGACCTTAATTATATGAATTAAAGCAAATATTGTGGTGAGTAATGGGATTAATAAGACTTGCATCGAGAAATTCCTTTCAATGCCTCACTTGTGTCCCGTACACTGTACGGCAGCAAGTTGAATGTTTTATTTAACATAAATGTGAAGACTTCACATGAACAGCGACTGATCACCATCACAGACATCACTTCACGTAGTCCCAGTGGCTGCACACGTTAACTCAAATGAACCCGAAACCAACCAACCAACCAACACAAAACCCACATGAACCGAGTCTGAACATCAACCAAACAGCAGCAAAAACAGCTACACCTCGCCAAAACACCCAACAGTCCCATGAACCTTTGAATGAAGAATAAAGGTTTCCTCTACAAAAGCAATGAAGAGTTGAAAGAATATTAAAACACACATTAAAATGGCAATTTGCTTTTAGCTTCAAGGGGTGGAAGAAGTCCATAAGAAACAAATCTACTCCGATGTATCACCTCAGGTTGTTACGTTTTACACGTTGGCTACTATAGCACAGCTAACGGACACAGAGTTACATTAAATGATGGAACATTTAAGAAATATAGGCCTATTTTCTTTCTTTCTTTCTTTTTTGTGTTAAGAAAGTTTTTGGATCTATTGCTGTATAATTGTAGGTGGCTAGCTCTTTGTCTGTAGCATGCAGTGGGCTTATCAGACTTTTACCTTTTAATTTAATTTGATTTATTATTGTCAATGAACAGCTGGAAATTGGGCTGGTGATCAACATTGAACCAAAACATTTGGAGTCGTAAAGTTAAGTTATAATGTTTTGTGAGTTTTGCAGCACTTTATATTAATTTTACAATATATTTTGATTTAATGACTAAAAAGTATTAGAGAATAAATATCAGCTATGATTTAAGTTTAAGGCCTCTAAACCAATGACTGCTCAGCTTATAAAAATGACCCCAAAAGCGAAGCCAAAACATCTTGATTGCTCCCTGGTGGCTGGCTGAAGTATGAGCATAAAAACCTGCCTCCTCCATGTCAATGTTAGCAGATGGGACAGGTGTTTGGGATGACTTTGGTTTTAATTAGTTATTTGATTCTATAAAAATGATGCTCCACTTCCCGATCACGGCTGCACAGCCTCCAAATGATGTACATGCTCACAATAAATGGCAAAACCTGATCAAAACAGAGAAATGTGAACGTCCATCTTTACATACAGACCACATAGGTAAGGTGAGGTATATTCAAATCAAATTTGCTCACAGCAGAACCTTATCTCCAGCTGACCTCCACACGCCTATTTTTATTGTTGGGCCCATGATTTACATTATAAACATCATGTTCATTTAACGTATTCTTGGTAGGATCGAGTACTTAGTAGTGTGGCCTGCGGATTGTGTCTTTATGTGTTCATGTAGAGTGGTGAGGATACTTTACATAAATTTTATACAGGAAAATTTAATGCACTAATTGTAATTCTGCGATGCTCACTGAAGTGCCAGCTGTAATAAAGTGCTCCCATCCAGAGGGTCACTGGTGCTTGATGAGCAAAGAAATTACATTCTTCTTCATTTTGATGAATGGGCAGATTTCCCTCATCATTATGCTCTGCCGTATTAGTCATTTTGTTCAAGTGGATCAAGGCTGATCAGTGCATTTTCTCCATCACTTCTGCGTAAATCTCTACTTATTGTCCCAATACATTGTTTAGGTTGATATCACACACACACACAAAGACACACACACACAGAGATATATACTGTATGTATAAAAAAGGCTAGGGTTGGCAATAAAGTAAACATATAGGCATATCTTTATATTTTGGCCAAGAGTCAATATAAATCAAATACTTCAAAGTGCCTCTGAGATAGTTTGACATGTCATAGTAGGGAAAGCTCAGGTTTGTATTGTAAAGTGAGATTAATTCAGTTGCTCCCCTGTCAGAGTCTTTTTGTTGTTTTATCACATCTAAACATATTTCTTTCTTTTAGAATTTATCTCTGAAAAATGTCAGTTTTACACAATATCAATTCACACATGTCTTGAGTAGTACAGCTGGATCAATAACTGCCGGGCACCTTATTTTCTTTTGTTCATTAAAGTGCAAATTGTTGCTCAAAAGGCACCATGAGGCACAATTTGCTGTGAATCTGTTGAATTTGCACGCATCTGTTTTCTTTGTCTTGTTATGTGGTGGACATTTGTTAGGGATAAACCCCTAATGTAGTGACTTTAGCACTGTCACAGACATTCGTTGTTAGACAATGTAAAATTAGACTGAAATTACAGCAGTGAAGCGCATCAAGAATTCAAATGGAAATACAATGTTGTAAATGTCACAAGTAAAAGATGAATATTGACTGAGGGAAATTAAGGCTCTTGGAGGGTGAACTGCATGTACTAGACAGTTGAGATTAAAAAGGCTCAGAAATCATTCAATTTCCCATCTGCCTCTCCAAGTTCCTTGATATGAAACATTTCAGTTTCAGTTGCAAAGAGGATTTTCTAGCATTACCCTGGCAGATAAAGCCAAAACACAAGACGGCAAAAACATTTACTACAGATTTGTATCAAGTAGTGACATCTGATATAGAATCTATGTGCAGTGTTATTGTTGCCACATTCTCTCCTTTTCAACAATAAACACATTTTCAACACATTTCAGTCTTATTGTGCAACAAATAAGTAATTTTCCAAGTGTCGCTCTGCTTTCCTTCCTGTGTCTCATCCTCGCATCTGCTCTTTGTTTTTGACCCTCTATAGCTCCCACACATTTTCCCGTTTCACACATTAGCCATTTACTAACTCGAGGTAATCAAATCTGCCTTTTAAATCTATACCCTGGTCATCTGCTGCGCTACAAGCACTTCTCCACCAGTGGTGATCTCCAGGCTTAAGTTTCTATTACGTTAGAGGGCTTCACTGGGGCAGGTCAATTCAATTTGCTTTTAGCGCAGCTGCTCCTGAGTCTGTTTTAAAGGGTTAGTGTACATGGGGGGGGGGGTGTGAGACTGTGAGGAGACTTCTGTGTCGCACACACAGTATTTTCAAATCTATCTTTTACTCCCCATTTAACAGCACATGCTTCTCTGTGTCTTCTTCTTCATGAGGTGGTCAGGTCAAGGGTCACGAAATAAATGGAACAAACAGGAAGCGACATCTGTTGTCTGATGTCTGACAAGGATGAATTGCGTGACTGATACACATGGGGAGCATCCAGGGTTTCCAGGTCATGCAGCGCTTGCCTTGAGGTCGGCAGGGGTCAGAGCCCCTCTAGAACTTTCTCCCCCAGCAGACTTCAGGAAGCCAATCAACTTCAAACACTGACTGATCATTTGGGGGGTAATTGTAAGTCAAATCGACCCCTCATTCTGGATGGAGTGCCCCCTTTTTCTTTTTACGCTTAACGAAAGCCTGGTTTCCCTTTCTGCTCTCTTTGAAATGTGTCCTTTCCCTCTTTTTCCCCTGCATTTATCCAGTAATTGTGATGGAGGATATTCTCCCTTGCGGGTGGAGAGACCAAGATGTAACAGTGCAAGAGGAAATGAGCAAATGATGTGATATGCTGTACACTTTCATCGTGCGTGTGTGTGTGTGTGTGTGTGTGTGTGGAATGTTGGAGTGCCAGCTGACAAACACACACAACGATAGAGGCAGCTGCCTTCAGAGTACAGTGGGAGTCTTTGTAGAAACACTGTAAACCCAAGCCCACTGCATTTATCCTGCATCAGCACAGCAGCAGACCCATACACCATAGTTGCCACATTTGCCACATTATGAATGGCATCTTGATGAATATAGTTTTGGAGTTTCCCATTTTAAGTGAGGCCTTGTGTGTTTGTCAGTTGGTCTTCAGAATGACATGCAGCCACTTAAAGCCAGCTGCCTCCAGAGTGGTGTACTATATGGCGATCTGGGTGAGCTTGTTAAAGGACAGCCTCAAGGCTGGCTTTCTCAAATTACTCCTGTGTGGCAAGGGGAAAGGAGAGCCAGCCACTCTCCTGTGTGGCTTTACTTAATTGCAAAAGGCGATGATGGAACCATCCTTCCTAAATCGCACCACTTATTGGGCACAATTTCATGGGTGAGAAATAAAAAAGTGCATTACCCTGCATTGTGTATATGATGTTCTACATGTCAGGGCAGTGCTGATGGAATAGTCTGGAGTCATGCAGGATGTTCTTACATGCTTCTATCACTGCATTTCTCAGGGGTATCAGTGTAAAGAATGAATATCCTATAATTTCTCCTCTTCGCTCTCGGCGCTCTTTCAATTACAACCTTTCAATTAAAATACTAAAGATCATTCTCCTCCACATCTCTGGCTCGAAACGGGTGTGAATTTATGGAAAGGTCAAAATTAAATTAGAAAGGATGGGACCTGCAGAGAGCTGGCATCCAGATGACCATCACTTCATAAAAGTTATAGAGATATGTGGCGCACACTTGGGTGGCTCTTGGATCAATTTCCATTAACAATAGTGTTACGGAGAGCATTACATGCATTTTCACTGGGCATGAGTAACTGATACGCTATTTCCCTTATCCCTTAAGTCCTTCAAGTGTTAGAGCATTCTGGAAAAAGTGCACGTTGATAATAAAAAAGCAATAGATAGGACTGCAGTCATTTTGGAACAGCTGTCAAATAAAAAAGGCTTGACGACAGATTACTTTTCAGCACAAGTGCAGCTGTGAATCTGAATGAGTGCAATGTGACACGTCATTTAACACAGCTGATCCTGTGATTGTGTGAATGCACGGGGATGATTTAATATATGCACAGTCGTGTGGTTGATCACCATTTATACACCTACACTGTTAGTGTCTGTGCCTTCCATTTGGTAAGGTTTATCAGTTCCCACACAGAGCTAATTATCAAGCAAATGTTATGCTTTGCTGCCACTTTTCACACATAACTGTATTCAAACATGTTTTTCCTCATTATCTTTACTTTACCTCACTAAAAAGTGTCAAAGTTCATTTTATTGAGATTTCTCTTATCATCTGATGTTTAGTCACCAGTTTATTTCTCTGCATATTGTGTACTCGCAAACATAAGTCATTCCTAATGACGCTGGTATCTATATATGAATGGTGGAATTGAACTGTTCATACTGGGCACTGTTTTCATTAGATCTCCATACTCACTATAACACTGTCCCTTTGTGGCAGAACTCACAAGACGAGAAATGTTTCCAGATCAAAGCCTTGAAACTCCGCAACCATCATAAAAGAGGCTGATTTAATGTCCATTTAAGAGAGGCGTCCTTCCTCCAACCCAAGTGGAAATGTTTTTACTTCTTAAGTGCTCTATGATGACAACACATGCAAATTGCACGTCCATGCACGCATACAAATGCAGATTGCAGGAGGCAGATGCAGAATGTCTGAATTAAGAAAACATTTTGCATCATGTGATGGGAAGGAATTCCCCTTCTCAAAATCCACAGTGTAATGTTTCTGATCATGAGAACAAGAGGAAAACACAAAGTGCTCCAAGAAGTGGTGTCAGTACTCTGTTTTATTAGTAAAAGTTTCAGAGAAGTGTGACATATTTTGGCCATCCCTTTAAATCCTTGCATGTTCGCATACTTTACACTTTGCCTTGTACTAATTGCAGAAACATATGCCCATCTGTATGTGGTTCACATATCTTGCCAACCATTCATCTAATCGGCTTCGCACTTGAATGCCGAATTTAGTGCGAGTTGGATTTTGACAAACATGAACAGCAGTAAAGCCAATTTGATTTCATTTTATGACTACATTGATTATAAAATCTTTATTGCAGATAAACTGGGTAGGATGAACACAGTTTTCCTTACTTCACTTTGCACCATAGACTGTTTATAAAAAGCTCTAAACACAATGACAAGGAATATTTCTGAAGTATCCCCAGAGAATTACCACAGGCCAAGCACCAAGCATATTCCAAACAGGCAGGTTTAGAATGGGAACTGTACTAGACTTGCTACTACTTCCAGAAATCTCTGTCTGTCTGTAGCTCAGATCTCAAGGATCGTTCATCTTGTCGTCTTGTCTTGACTGGGGCTCATACCAGCTTAATGTTGCTTACTTGCTGCAGCTAAACTACTGCAGAACCCTTTTGCAGTTTCACAAACAAAGCTGCAACCAGCATTACCACAGGCCAAGTTTACAACTTATTACTAATAGACATGCTTCAACTGGAGGAGAAGAAGGCTAATGAATTGGAATATATTTTAAAACATTCATTCTCATCAAGAGAACCACCTGAATGGTAAAAGCAGCTGAAATAGCTTCAAGCAACACATAGCGATCAAATGAATAAGTAGCCTAGCAGGTCAGAAACTCAATGAGGCTTCGCTTACGTGAGGTAAATGAAGAGTAACATTGTAACAATAAACAGCATCAGTAGTTTACACATGAAAAATAATTTGCTGGACTTCACAATCAGAAATTGGTGTGAAGTGTGATAAATATTCATCTTTTCCTGTGTAGAGTGTCTAAGTGGAAGACAACTCTTGTAGCATGACGACACCTCATTCTGTGCCTTTGCCCAAAGACACACAGAGCTGTCCTCGACAACTCCAACAATGTTGAATTAAAACAGAACAGTGTTGTTCAGGGTTTCTGTCACTTAATTGATTAAGGCTGTCTCAGAAGGATGCTGAAAAGTCTAGTCCACACATTTGTTACCTCTAGACTAGATGACTGTAATTCTTTATTATCAGGATGCCCCAGGAAATCGGTAAAAAGTCTCCAGTTGGTCCAAAATGCCGCAGCACGAGTGCTGACAGGAACTAGATGGAGAGATCATATTACTCCTGTCTTAGCTTCTCTACATTGGCTCTCTGTAAAATTCAGAATAGAATTCAAAATCCTGCTCATCACATTTAAAGCCCTTAACAATCAAGCCCCTTCATATATCAGAGCTCATAACACTGTATTATCTAAATAGATCACTTCATTCACAAAACACAGGCTCTCTTGTGGTTCCAAGAGTCAGTAAGAGTAGAACAGGAGGTAGAGCATTCAGCTACCAGGCTCCTCTCCTGTGGAACCAGCTCCCACTCTGGGTTCAGGAGGCAGACACCATCTCTGCATTTAAAGTTAAACTTAAAACGTTCCTTTTTGATAAAGTCTATAGTTAGTTCTGGATCAGGTGAGTCCTGAACCATCACTTAGTTATGCTGCTATAGGTCTAGACTGCCGGGGGAACTCCCATCATCCACTGAGCACCTCTCAGGTTTCTCCCTGTTAATGAGGGAGTTCTTCCTCTTCACAGTTGCCAAAGTGCTGCTCATTGTGAGAACTGTTGAGTTTCTCTATATTTTATATGATTTTAAGGTCCTGACCTTCTATGTCAAGTGCCTTGAGATAATGTATATTATGATTTGGCGCTATACAAATAAATTGAATTGAATTGAAAAGGCTACGTACACATTGCTACAGTTTTGTTTGAAAAAGGATCAACAGGATATGGATATGCCCGGTCTCCACACTAGTCTGGAATTTTGGAAATGCTGCTGGCTCCGTTATAGTTTGAACATTTCAGGGCAGCATTGTAGTCTGGAGTAACAGGAACAGAGATGTGTGGACAAGATGGTGTAGACACTCAGAACAGCTTGCTGTTTATGTCTTCTCTGTCACTGATTCATCAGGCTCCTATCACATGACCTTCTTATGGTAGAAAACCACCATTAGCCTTGGCCATCTGTGTAGAAACCAACATGGATAATCAATTACAGGCATTTCTGACCCTGTTGTCTTTCTAACAATGTTGTGCAGTTAAATTCTGCATTTAACAATGATGCAACAGTTAAAATGCATAGGAAACAAGCTTTCATTTGAATAATTTGCAACAATTATGCAACTAACAACCACATGCTTCCTATATACACTGGCATGCCCAGTGAACATGTGGTGTTGTGATGCATTTTTAGGTCTGTTACTATTGAGATGGTTTAAAACTGATACGCTCATATGGACAAAGCTTGTTGAAAAAGTACTAGTATGGATGTAGTCTAAGAATATACCAAAGTCTATCATGTCACACTGTCAAGTAACAGTAAGCATTTAGAACAGCGATCATCTGGGGCACAGTGTTCTTTAAAAGTAAAACATTGTGTCTTTTGATATGAACGTAAATCGGACTGCAGAAGCCTCAAACTAACTTTGGAACTTCAGAACACATTCTTGCTGGGAATGAGAACAATGAATTTCACCCCCCCACACACACTCTTGCAGCATAGGCACTTTTGCGAAAGCACTCTTTCACGACCAGTATGGTTTTTATTATTGAGAAAATCCACTTCTCACCATGTATCTTGATGTGAGCGTGGGTGTGCTTAAGTGTAATGGCAGCCTCTCCTCCGCTCTCTCTGTCTCTCGTTGATGCAGACGACACTAGGGAGCACACTTACTCCAGAAATGAGGGAAAGAGAGAAGAGAGAAAGAAAGAGAAGGAAAACAAGAGAGTAGAGGAGGATGTCACAAAGGAGGGGGTAGCTCACTGGCTGCAGGGTGAGGGAATGAAATAAGAGACAGACAGAAAAATAAAAGTGTGAGAGATAGGAGCTGTGTGTGCAGCTTGGTATCTGGCTTTTGGAGGCGCGTTGGAGAGCTAAGAGAAGGGAGATCTGACTCACAAGACACTGAACTGTGTGTGTGTGTGTGTGTGTGTATAAAGGGGAAAATGTAGTGTCAGGCTTGATTTCATTACTGGGTCTAATCAGGTCCATATACTTTAAGTGCTGCTTTAATTTGTCTAATCTCTACAGGATATGGCCGCTGCCCTCCAGCTACATGGCTGCTTTGCCTGGAAAAGCTATTAAAGAGCACATGGACAAACTGACTCTGACCTGGAAACACATAATGCTGTCCCTCTCAAATTAACAGATTCATATTTTCATCAATACTTAACAACATATCACATTAGTTTCCATAATTGATATACTATTGCCCATACCTTAAACAAGACCTAATCCTACACATATGTTTGGCTCTGAAAATAGAAATATAAAAGGACAAAAGAAATTTGCATCAAATTGTACAAACCGAAAAATCTTCAACAAATTCTCAAAAATGAAAATATTCAGATCTCTGAAAAAAACACTTGTGAATTGCTTAAAATGCACACAGCTCATTCTAAATTTGGCATTTGACAGAGAATGCTGTAAAGCTTGAAAGCAGCACTAGCTCTCTGTATATATCTGCATGGTCTTCTGTGTCTTCATGCGATCCCAGAGCTCAGGGCTCTGTGGGGACCACACCATGTGTTGCAGGACTCACTCCTTGCTCTGCATGTTCTCTCTGGGTTGTTGTCATGCTGCAGAATGAATGTGGGAGCATTCACACGCATACAGTAATTTGATATGATAATACAATTCGGTGAGAGAGTGACCTGTGGTACACGCTCTGCATCCTTGTCAAAAACAATCAGAGTTTCTTGTGTTTATCTTCACTCTCCTCTGCTGAGCTCTCAAATGTAGCCCAGTGAAACCCACTGTGTTTTAAAAAGAATCATGAATATTCAAAACAGGAGGCAGATATGAATGTATTCAAAGTTTTAAATAACCTATGCATGGATGTTTTTAAAGAAAATAAACCTGCCAAAAAAACAAGAACATGAATGAGTTATTTTGCTCTTGCAATAATGACAATAATCATAATTGTTAAATAATGACTCATTGATATTGTGTTGATAGGGCTCAGATGATAATCTCATGTAAATCCAATGCCTCATAATGGGAGAATTGGTCTATTTGTTTACTCTTTAATGGTTATTTTAATAAATATAGCATAAGCTACATACAAATACACACAATTAACACATTTAAAATTTAATTAACTGATAGTGTTTTTTGCAAACTACATGTTGTGATAATGTCATGACAACCATAATTATTTTTGTTGGTCAGATTGTAAGAAAATCTGTAATAAACTGTGACTTGCTATACGCAACCCATTATATAGCAAAACAGTAGTGTCTCATTACATTTCTGCCAGTTAAGCTTTTTCTTAAAAACATTTCCATATATGTTTTGGGTCTATTTTTTTTCTCCTGATTCAATTAGTTCAGTTAAGATTTGGCGTATGGTGATATTTTTCTTCTTGCATTTTTAAGACCATATTTTCTTATTCTTTTCACTTTGAAGACCAAGATTTAGGCTACACAAATATAACCCTTATGCATCTGCGCGCGTCTGTGTGTGCCAATGTCTTTGCATGCCCTGTGCTCCACTTACCAGCCTGTAGTCATGTTGTTACTTTCACCCTGCCTCCTCCTGTCTTGTCAGAGTTGTCAGCAGCACCTCTGGTAAAAGCTAATCCTCATGTTCTCACTTGCACATAACATCAAGCATTTATGGACTCTGCTGTCAGAGGATATGACAATGTGTGTGTATGTGTGTGTGTGTGTGTGTGGTGCATCATTTGGCATAGATATTGTGGATCACACATTTAAAGCTTCTCTCTTCTTTTCAACATGTTTGTTTTCCACTTTACACATTTTTGTTTTTGAAGTAGTTAGCCTTTGTAAAATATAAATGCTATGTACATTCCATTTTTTCAAAAACGGTACATTGGCAAACAAAGCTCTTCATCTTTAAATCAAAGATTTGAAGCACACTGGGTTCACAGATGTCCCCCTATCCGCTTTGAAATCACAAGGTCCCAGCTTAACCTTGCTTGAGATAATAATGGATCTCCGCTGTTGGGAGTAAACAAAAAACAGAGGCTCGCATCTCAAATCTCCTAGCAACCACATCACAGACACTATCACCCTCATCATGTAAATTCATTAGACAAATGGCTCTGCACAAGATCGCACTAAACATTTCTAACAACTATTCAGAATCAAACATTTTTTTATTGATGCCTGCAGGGAAATCACTTTGTTCAAGTTGCTCAACACATAATTAAGAGAAATATCAAACAACAGTAAAAAAAAAAAAGGTCCAGAGGGGTGAGTCTGGAATGTCATGGAAACAGAATGGATGACATCAGACATTGTGTCCAAGTTAGCAGAGATGGGGGGGGTGTAAACAACAACCAAGATGGCATGTGAACTCTGTGGGTAAAGCCCTTCGGCTAACAGTTCAGTGAATCATGAGCTGGCACAGCAGACCCAGCTCTAAGCCATGGGATAAGTGTGATTGCTGTGTCTATGAGAAGGAGGATAGGCGATGCTCTTCACACAGGACCCACCAGCCCACTGCGATCCCCATTACAACCCACCTTGCCGTCTAGCGGACAGAGGGCCCCCACGAAAGACTCAATAAGGTGGCATACAGCTTGTTATAGGTCGAGTGGAAGTAAGAAAGGCCAAGGCACCGGTGGTAGCATATGGGTCATACTGCTCCATCATAAATTTGTGACAAGAACAGTGCCATCAAGGATGCAGTCAGGGTCTCCCACTCCCCTCAGTGCTCTTGTGTCATGCCAGTCAGCCATCACCTCTGTCTGACAGAAATAAAGCCCCTGTGTTTTACCACTGCTATGCCACCATAGCTCCGGTGGTGCTGCTGGCTACCAACATGACCTCCCTGGCAACATGACTAGCCTGAAAAGCTAGAGCTGTTGGAGAGAAGATTCCTGGAACTGGTGTCTATTGAGACTCCTCTCCAGTTAAGAGGGCAAAGAATCTCGGTGTTCAGTCTCTTTCATGCATGTCAATCAGAGGGTACAGGGCTGTCGTGGAGCCGTGTCCTAACCCGTCAGCCCAAGGGCACATTTCTTCCCTCACGCTGAGTTATCATTATGTATACCATCACTTCAATACACATGTATAGGGAGCTTTGAGCAACAGTAGATCAACATACAAGTGAGGGCCTGAATACCAATGAAGTGGAAGAAGAATAATTTCATTCAATAAAAGTCCTTTCTTTTCATCTCTGTTCAGACGCTTATTACTATCTGATCATTAAGTATTTCATTGGCACGGAAAGAAAGTCTGAAGCTCTGTTTGATTAAGTCGTTCAATTCGGGTATTGCAGGCATTGTTGTGAGCAGCAAATCTGATGCAATCTATCAAATCATTTTGAGAGGAGACTTTCGATGGGACATAGGATGGGATGTAATTTGCCATGGTTGCATCATCCATCAGCACGATAACATCGCTGTCAATCTGCACCGAAAAAGGAAAAGACAAAAAATGTTCTCCAAAGAGTAGGGTTGGTCGTAAAATACTGATCTAAATTTGCAGGAAAGCTTTGTGTGCAGGATGTTGAACTGAGGCCCCAAAAGCACAACTCAGAGACAAAGTCCAGTGTTCAAAAACAGTAGTAGGTTTTTTCCAGTCAGGGTTCAGCACACAAAAAAGGCAAGAGACAAGGAAAAGTTATCCAAAAACGTGAGGCTACAGATAAGTTGCTATATCTGGAAACGTGGTCAAAACGTGGTCAAAAACCATGAAACAAGACTTGGGAAAAACGCTGGTAAGCTACGGATGAGACGAACTGGCACAGGACAGTGGGAGACGCTGACCATATATACTAACTGAAGTTAACTAGACACAGCTGAAACAAATTGGAGAGGGGAAGGTAATTAGTGAGACACAAAACATGAAAGAGGAAATGCTGTGAGTGTGTGTGTGAAAGCATGACACAGGAAACACAAAAAACATGAGCCACTTCGTAACTTTTCAATAATATCACCCTCTGCTGGTTCAAAAAGTAAAAGGGTATATGGACGTTGCCTGCTACATTAGTCCATGCTTGTGCCTTTCAAAGTAGGAAAGGCCTCTGAGATAATCCAACTGAAACCCAAGGCTTTGTCACCACACCTGTGACATTGAGAGTAGTGAAATAATTTTGAATACAATACAACTTTAACACACGGTTCAAAGAACAAAGAGACTATTAGGAGTGAAATGTATCTGAATGTATGAAGATAAATATACATTTCCTATTGCTTGTCAAACTCATTTCCATTGCTTAAATGTATTTATTTATATCCACTTCCTTTTACTGAATCCTACTATTCCTTCTGCTGCAACATCTTAATTTACTCATGCGGATGATTGGAGTTTGATCTAGTCTGCTCGGTGTGAGGGGATTTTACTCTTACCTTATCTTTCTCAGACACTGGTTACATTGAGTTCTCTCAAACTGAAGTTAAGGCTACAGTTGGGCTTTCACAGGTGCGATTACTTGGAGTGTATCTGTGACTTTGATTCTGTTCTGGTCAACACCAATAACCTCCTGCTTTTTCAAGTATGTGCTGCATAATGTCTGTGATTTTGATATTATACATGCTTTTCCTAATAGTTCTATTCTGGACTATACTGGAATGATACCTCACACTTAGTTATATGAAGAAAAAGTAAATAGATATCCAACTGTTGAAAGCATGTATTGATTTTCTTTATTAAACCAACAAATACAACCATACACCTTGTTTGTTTTGTCTCTATTACGAACTAAGACTAGCTTAATTAGAGTGAATATAATTACCCATCACCCAGCTGCAGGTAAGTTTAAGTCAAAACAAATCCTTAGTCCACACACATACATAATACATAACTGCAACTGATTTTCTGCTAATGTGATTCTTATATTTGGATGGTTGGAAATTTAATAACAAATATAATTGATTAAACATATTTTCATATGGGATCTGACTAGCCACAGTGTGCTATCTTATAAATTGCCTACCCAAGCTTTAAAGAGACATGGGTGTTGGGTGTAGTCCGAGGTGTAATAGAGTAAACTTTCAAACAAAGAGGGAACCTGAACACTGAATTTCAGCCTGGAGCTAATTTTCATCGTCACTTAGTTTCTTCAATTAACCAGTGTGGTACTTTGCTATATTTCTGCATCTTTATAATATAAAACTAAATCCCCAAATTTGTATTGGCAGTGTTTTTTACCAGAGTGATCCCTGGAAGTGTTGATAATATGACAGAGAGACAGACATGGTCTGGTTTGTCTGCTATCTTACTGAGGCGGCAATTCATTTGAATACCAAATTAATAATATTCATTAATATACTTCAGCAGTAAATGATAGTGAGTTTACTTAATAGGTTGTTTTATGCTGACACGTCGGTGTAGGAGCACTGGACAGAGCTGAGTCTCTCGTTGGATGGGACCATCATGTCACTATGACAGTGCACCCTCTGCCTCTCCACTGGGGCTTGATTCCAACAGTCTGGAGTTACCTGACAACCACTGTGGTGTTAGCTGTTGCTCATGAAATGCATCTCAATTAGTGTAACATCAGAACTGACTACTGCTAACATTGCCCCGAATAGTAAATCTTTTTTTCTCCTGCTGCCATTACATCTCAGAACTAAAGCAAGTAGCATTTAGAGATATCAAAGCAACAATTTAACAGGCACAACCATATGTTATCAACCTACACGGCTTAAATGTTCTGTTCCGCTATGTTTGTACATACTGACCTGTATGTTCTCTGAATAATTCAACATGGCTCAAGCTGCACTAATCATTTCTTGGATATTATTAATGGATCACAGTACTGTGTGCATATGAAAGGGATCATGTGTTATTTTTAAAGATGCAGCAGGAAGCTGTTTGGTTTCAAAAACCCACGGTACACTACATACCCAGCACAAACAGACACTGCTGGAAACTTGTTGATGAAAATAGAGAGACATTTTAACACCTGAAAATTTACCTTGACAAGACCAAACCACTTTTCCTCTCAGGAAAAGTCGCTTCCACCCATGACCTGACTATTACCATTGACAACTCCTCGATAGCCCCCACTCAGACTGCCAGGAACCTGGGTTTGACACTCGACAGTCAACTCTCTCTTACTGCCAACATTACTGTAACAACCCGCTCGTGTAGATACATGCTGCACAACATCAGGAGAATACGTCCCCTTCTCACTCAGAAAGCGGCACAGGTTTCTGGTCCAGGCTTCTGGTCCAGGCTCTGGCCATCTCACGTCTAGACTCCTCCATCTCCCTCCTGGCTGGACTACCTGCTAGTGCTATCCGACTGCTGCAGCTCACCCAGAATGCAGCAGCTCGACTGGTCTTTAACTTACCTAAGTTCACTCACACTACTCCGCTCCCTTCACTGATTAACAGTGGCTGCCCGCATCCATTTCAAAACACTAATACTTGTGTACTGTGATGTCAACGCATCAGGTCCAGTCTAAATCCAGAACATGGTCAAACCTTACACCCCAGCCTGTCAAATTAAAAAAATATATATATTGTTGCACTTATATGGCACTTACATGCAGCATTGTAGTTTGGCTTTTTAAAGCATGATGTATTTACATGATTCTTGTTGTTCTGGGTTTCTTCCCTCATGGTTGATGCACATATTGTAAGTCGCTTTGGATAAAAGCGTGAGCTAAATGAAATGTAATGTAATTTAATGTAATGTAATGTAAAGGCTGTAAAGTAGCAGAAATGGTGAGGAGCTGGAGGGTATAACATGAAACAAATTAACTTCACTGTACATCAGAGTCCTTCAAAGGTCCAACTTTGTAACCCCACACTCTCAAAGCTCAGTACCAGCACCATACAGTTACCTGGAACGAGTCCCTGACCTCAATCATACCTATAACACAATTGAACACATCAGTTAGTATCCCAATTACGCCCATTTCAGCAGGGCGAGTATGATGCGTGTTGTTTTGTGTAATGTCATTCTGATGTGTGACACACTGCTGATGTAATGCAAAGTGACACAAAGATCACCAATTGCAATTAGTCGACTGCAGTCTCATTTCTGAAATTGTAATTAACCCAGATGTAGGAGTAAAAGAAAAAAAAAAACTGTAGGCTTAGTAAATTTAGGCTGGTTTACTTATTAACAAAAAAACTATGCCATTATTTACATTTCAGTTTTTTCTCAATGTACATTTTGTTTGCCCCCTTTATGGGTAACCCATGGATGCTCACTTTAGTTAATGAGCCTGCCTAAGATTCAGAAGCTGAATTTGGTCTACATCCCTGGCCTAGTTTATATGACCAAGTCGGACAGGATTTTTCTTTGGGGTCCTATCCAAAGACATGTTTTTGTTCATACAAACACATACTTAATTTATGACCACGGGAGAAAAAAATGATTTGCTTGCCATTCTCTGTCCATAAATTACAGGCTATGAAATAGATGTGATTGGGTGAAATACACAGAAGTAAATGGACAATGTCTCAGTATAACTCAATCAACTGTAAAAAGTCAATCATGAGACATTTAATACATTGAATTCGACTGGACTTTAATGGTAAAACCAAAGGATTTTTAAATAATATACACCCACAGAGACAAACAGAAACATTAACTATCGAACAAATGCATCCATTATCTAGTTATAATTCCTCCAACTTTATAATTTATTGCAGAGAAATAATGTTAATGTTAGTGTAACATTTGCTGCTGTGAAGGATGTGGGTTACATACAACAACATTAAATGCTGCGGATAAACAGAGGTATTTATGAAGCTGAGCGGTCCCTGAAGGCACATAATTATGGGAGTTTATTTGTTTGGCTTTGCTGATGATCTAAGGCCAGTGACACTCTCTGGCAAAGCCCAGGACATTAGAGAATAATTACAATCAAAGTAATGTATGCCAGTGTTAACTTCATAAACCATGGCTAGTGGAGCCATTACCCTCTGATTTGTTGTAAATGAATCAGTTATAATTACAGCATAGTTATGTATGTAAGCGTTCATCCGATTGTTTACTGCTTACCAACAAATATATAGAGCTCAGTTGACAGTTCTGCTTTTATTAAAGAGCAGACATCACAAACTGGATATTACCAATTCAAGTTTCATCCTTACCTGTGTGAAGATAAAACTGTGTTTCATCGTTATACAGCAGGTCTACATGGCTGCATTGTTTAAAACCAAATCGGATGTAAACAAAATTGTCATTAACATTTAATAAACACAATGTATAAATAACTATTTAGATAATGTTTAAATAATGACTTTTGATTGTGACTAGCAGCTGTGTGTCATCACACATTTAATACCAATTCATTTCATAGATCTGTAATGCAAAGTATTAATCCAGTCCAAATATCATGAGGGCTTCCTATAAATGCCCTCCAAAGCCTGTCTGTTGCACTGGTCTGAACAGGCAGGCACGGAAAAGCATGGTCTTGTTTGACATTATGGTTACCATGATGATTGATTAGACTTGCAACACAGTGAACAGGAATTCAAAGAATGGAGCTGATCACATGTAACAACGATATGGAACACATTTTGACACACAATGGTGGTAAAGTAGTTATTTACCACAGCGTATTTCGACCACAAGTAAGAAATTAACAACTCTGAAGGCTATTTCCAGACCAATGATTCTCCAAAATGTCAGGCAGTTTAGAGATATAGTCTAGATATCAACCATGAAGATATCGTTTGGTAAACAAAAGCATTCAGCACACTCTGCAGTTTTGTCTCTCTTTTCGTTTTGTGGTATGTGTGGGTTGATTCATTTCACAAGTGTCATTCTGTCCTTTTCCCTCCTCTCAGTGAAAAGCCTCTGGGGTGAGCTGCAACCTTGAGCCACTTTGGAGAGTTGAAGACTTTGTCTATCACCTTCAAACTCCAACTCCCACTGCAAATATGGGGCTATGGCTGCCCTTAGTCCTCCTTACTGCGTGAAAGCCTAAGGGAGGGAATAACAAGCTTGGGAGTTGTTAGTAGGTAGGCTGATGTATTTCTAAGTTGTCTGTGAGGGTGTTCAGGTCACTTTTCGAACACCGCTATTATTGATTACTATCTGTAGTTTCTCTTAAATCTCTTTTATTCAGTCTCAGGTCTTATAGAAACATTCTGTTCTGCTACTCACTCTGTGGTATTTTCATTTGCTTTCAGACTTGCTGCTTTGTAGTTCAACTTTGTAACATTCTCTTTGCTTGTGGATATTCTGTTGGTGCCCTGTTAGCTCCAAGCCAAGCCCTTAGCCTCTAGTTATCTGCAGCTCATGTTACCTTAATTGTGTTACAATTGATTGTGTTCACTCTGCTATGGACATGATTGTTTGCAAGAACAGCACTCACCGAACATTACCTAAGATATGATAGGAACTCCAAATAGTGTTAGCCACAGGGTTAATAGTCTGCATTAGGACCAGCATCAGCAGATGGTGCTGCTGTTTGCCAGCACGAGGAAGGCATGAGAAAGCAAGCATGCATTGGTTGTGTGTCCTAGTGTGTAGTCACCCATCACAACTGCATTCCCGATTTGACCCTCAACAGCCCCATTAATAGTCCTGTCCACCTACCTGTGTTCCTCCACCTCCACTGACGAGGTTAAACATTGCACTCTAGGGAACCCAATGCAATGTTAGATTAGCATCGTCACCACTGTTAAATGTTCAACTGGGACCAGAGACTCTGACATTGAGGCTAATCATAGAGTGCTGGAGAGAAACAGGGAACCCAGGTACACTATTTTATAAGCTTCAACAACACTGTAATTCAAGTCAGCATCAGTTAATGTAAGAATGCTGCAGTATATAATCGCAAAATAATGCCCTGCCAGGATGTTTGCTATAGTCAGCACTGATTAATTATCATTGTCTCTTCCTATGAAGTGTATGATCAGTAGGCTCAGGTATATTAAATCAAGTTTTAGTCAAGTTTGACATTAGGCACTCAGCGTTCTGCAGGTCCCAGGCAGATCAGTTAATTTGTCCAGTAAGTGACTTCCTTCACCGCACACTGGCAAGTGTTCAACATTGAGGTCTCTCATGTAACTCATTAGTTTCCTAAATATGCTGAATCTCAAATAAGTAATTATCTTTCCCACGGCTACCGGTGGTACAGTCTTCCATGAAAACACCTCCACCACCAATACTATCTCTTTCTTATCTGTGCATGTGCACAAAAATACATACAACTATCTGTCTGATCCTAATTAATACATTATCTGCTTGTGGAATTACCTGTTACTGAGAGCTCCAGCCAAAACAATACCATAAGATTGGGTTTTATAAACATCACATCATTAACTGTAAACAGTTTGTCACCATCAGAGGCTCCAGCTCCACCTCAGCCCCTGTCAACCAAGGCGTGCTGCAACGCTCAGTGCTTGGCCCCCTCCTTTTCACCTTGTACATGCCCCCGCTTGGTCTCAACTTCCACTCCTATGCCGGTGACATAAAGCCCTATCTTATGCACTCATCTATCCACTCAGTCCCCCCTAACCAGATTAATCAACTGCCTGCCCGACATACAAATCTGGATGTCATATAACCTTCCCAAACTCTACCGTAACAAGACTGAGATCATGGGTGTGGCCCCCAAGGCTCAGAGGTCCTCAACCTGGGTGTCATTCCTGACTCCACCCTCTCTTTCCACTCCCACATGAAATCTGCTTTCTTTTATCTCAAAAACATGAACTGAATATAAACTCCTACTTCTCACCTATAAATCCCTCCATTTCATAGCCCTACCATATCTAACTGACCTCCACCCAATCACTCGTTCCTCAGACACAGGTTTGCTCTTTATCCCTCTCACCAAACTGCAAACTCCAAACATTTGTGGACACAGCCTTCTGTGTCGCAGCCCCCAACCTCTGGAGCTGTCTCCCCACTGAAAACTGTCCACTAAGGCCTTTGAACGCTCCATCCTGCTATTAGTGCTGTTTATTTCTGATTCTTTTTCATGTGGATTATTCTTTTTTTTATTTATCCCTAGTGACACATCTAAAGCATCATTGGGTCTCTTGAAAGGCACTATAAAAAAATTTCAAGTTTTTTGAAATTATATTATATATTTTTTTATTATATTCTAGGGCCTCACTTAAAATATTATGCATACAAATTAGTTTATGGCCTTTCTGGAACTTATTGTTGTTGGTTTCACCCAGTTTGTGTGTGAACATGCTTACTGCACTAGTCAATCTTGAAGAAAATGATTGTATCCTGCGGGTTAGCAGTTTCTGATCTGACTGCCTTCCCTTTCTTATCAAATATGAAGTGATACTTGTCTGTCCTCGTAACTTTGGTATTTATCCACCACACTGTATCCATTCTTCTGCTCTCCAAATAGAAATTGTGATTTGTTTTAGCCTTTTTATCTCTTGAATTGTTCTGCTCAGTGTAGGTGGTGTGGTTCATCGAAAAATGAAAATTCACTCATTATCTACTCATCACTATGTCGATGGAGGGGTGAGTGAAGTGTTGGAGGACACAGAACACTTCCGGAGTCCAGGGGTAAACAGTGTTAGAGCAGAATCCAATACAAATGAACTAACTGGTGACTTCTTCTTCAGACGTAATAAAACAACATGACAGGCCTCCATGCTGCTCGAAGTGTCTGCAAGCCCCGACATTTATATTCGACTCGAAACACGATAATTTACACCGTCTTTTGAGCCTAAATGTCCAGTGGGAGTGGCTAAGCTAGCAGAGCCACATGATTCCAATTCCTGTGAAATGCTGTATTATTAAATGGAGGATCACAAGGTGGAAGGAAATACAAGTCTGCACCCAGACTGCGATGTTCCTTGTGTTACGTTATATTTTTTCACAACCAAATGTGAAACATATTCTGCTTTAAATCTCTTTATACAGTAATAAATGTTAAGATTTAGGCGGCTTTGGAGTTCATGAATGGAGTAAAACGCATTCCTGCTTTTCATTGTTTATGAAATGGAAAAGTCAATAAATCATGGTGATAATAAAACTGCCAATGCTGCTATATTAAAATACCATGATACCATGTTAACTAACTACTGTCCAACCCTACTTCCTTCCAAATTTTAGGATTTACTATGTTGAATTGTGTTAACGTATCACCACTGGCTCTGCCCGCACTAGACTTAAAACTGCTGTTACTAAGCCTTTTAAAAAACCACACCTTGATCCGGGATCTCTTTATAGTTATTGATCACCATCTAACCTTTCATTCTTTGAAAGATATTGGAGTCTCAGCAGCTTTCAGCCCACATATCCAACAGTTATCTTTCTGAGCCTTTTCTATCTGCCCTCAAGGCCTGTCACTCCAATGATAATGTACTGGCGTAATAAATGATCCTCTGTGTACTATGGATTCACATTCCACTTTTGTGCTCCTCTTACTCAATATCAGTGTGGCTTTTGATACAATGCATCATTGTATACTCCTAGACTGATTTGAAAACCAGTCTCTGGCCTGGTCCTCACGTGCTTAAAGTCTTATTCATGTGAAATAATCCAATGTGTCCGATAATAGTACAACATCAGTATTTTCTGTTGTGAAATATGGATGACGGGGCACCTAACATGCCTCTCTGCTTCCCTCTCCTTATGTTTCACCTCTTGTGGCCTAATGACAAAATTAATACTTCTACTGCAGAGATGATACTAAACTTATCAAACTAGAGACCTGCTCCATCAAGTAACGTTCCTTTAAAAACAGCTTTTAGAAAAGAAGTGTTTAAGCTCTGCATAAGACTCAATCTTGAGCTATATGAAATAGATGGAATAATGACCCCCCCCCCCCCCAATAAAAACAAATAAATAAACATATCACATCACATTAATATACAAAGGCCATGCTGGTGTGAAAAATAATAACATGTTTCTTTTTGCTTGGACTGAGAATGAGGTGGAGCTGTTATTGAAAGTAATTGTTTCAAACACACAATTTCTTTAGTCCTTCCATTCGCTGCTGGTTGTCAAGGTGTGACTGATACAACACAACCAGGAAGCCAATCCGGGTGCCGCTTACAACATTCTCAGCTTTGGGAGCTTGAGAACTACACCATATTAGTCTTGATGTAAAGTCACACCTTTGTGTCATCCAAACTTTATATCTTTAAGATTTAAGATTTTCTGGCCAAGCATGTGGTACTAAAAGCCTTTTAATGGTTCAGATCACTCCAGCTAGAATTGTATCTAAATTTAGAAAATGTAAATGCATTGCGATAGTTCGAGCATCCCTGCAATGGCTCCCTATCCATTTCAGATCAGATTTTAAGGTGCTTATAAATACATGCAAAATCTCACACCTGTCTGATCTCCTTAAGCCTTTTATTCCATCTCACACCCTTTGCTCTTAAAATAAAGGGCTCCTGTCTTTTCCCCGAGTTGAAAATAAGTCAGCCAGCTGCACAGCCTTTTCCTATCATGCCCCCTACCTCTGGAATAATCTCCCAGCTGTCATCAGACTGTCTGACCCCATTGAGGCCTTTAAATCCAAACCCAAGACTTTTCTTCATGCCTTTAACTTCAGATACAAGCTTACTCTTTAATTATTTCAAACCTTTTAGCTGCTACCATTCTCCCACTCCATCTAAATTAATCTCTTAAACTTTGTGTACAGTATAATCGCTGTGGTTTTGCTGACAAGATTCTCTGACCCTCTAGATCTCTCTAACCTTTGGTTTGTTCATTTAGCATCCAGATGTGCTTATCTCTCTGCCTCCATCCCTCACATCTATGTACTCCTGCTTGTCCTCTCTTTTCACTCGGGCTCTCCTTTACCATCGTTTGTGTCTCTCCTGCCTGGTTGTGCCTTTTTACAGATGTTTTAGATCTGTATCTTTTTTCTGTAATTGTATATCCTCTTGTTTCTTCCTCCCTTATGTTGTCCCAGAATCTCTCTCTCTCTGTGTGTGTTTGTTCTACATGTGTGAAAGATGTGCCTGAGTTTGCCTGTGTTTCTATGGTCTGTCAGGGGCGTTGGCTGGACTGATTACTGTTTTATTTTCTACTAACACACTTAATACATACATAAAACTCTAACTTTCTGTGCTCATATTGTGTTTGTGTAAATGGAACTCAGACCTTTTGTGTTCCTGGCTCAACATGAGCGGGTGATTGTGCTTGAGCTTCAAACGCTTACTTCTTCCTCTCACTGACTGGCAGTTGGAGCTAGTGTTTGGTAGAGTAACCACATCAGTTGAAGAAATTCTGCCAGCCAATAAGACACAAGTGTTGGGTATTTCAACTCATTTTCCAATAAACCCTTTTCTGATTGGTCTCACCTTCGTTCAGTGAAGCTCCAAAATGTCAACAGTGCTGTCTTATATTACAAACGTTCACATGTTCCTTACTGATGACAAATCACACAGAGTGGAGAAATATTGGGGCCAAGGAGAAAACCTCTGGGCCTACAGCCCCCGTGGCTGTCAGGTTTGGGAGGTGCGTGGGGAGGGAACGAACGTGGTAGGAAAAAAGGGAAGGGAAGAACCAAAACGCAGAAACTAAATATGGTTTAACAAAAAGTGTGTTTTATTTAAAAGGGGTAAACGTAACAAAAGAAATCTTCAGGAAACAAAAATCGCACTCAAAAACAGGAGTGGAACACAGGAAGGACAGGAAACAAACTTACGGGGAAATGTGACGAGAGCTGACGGGACACATGAACAGAACATGACTAGAATCGAAGATGACGAACAGGACATGACGAGAATCAACGAACCAACAACCACATGGGGGGAACACAAAGACTTATATACACACTTGAACTAATGAGTAACTGGGGACAGGTGGCACAAGACAAACAGGTGAACCTGATGAGGGCAGGAAGTCAAAGGGTGAAAACACACAGGGAGCAAGGACTACAAAATAAAACAGGAAACACTGAACAAACTTATCAACGAGAACACAAATACAATAACCAAGACAGGGATGAACACGGGAGAGGCACAGGGTGGAACATAGCGAGGGACAAGGAGGGGAACACAGGAGAGGGACACAGAGAACAACACAGGAAACATAGCGGGGGACAAGGAGGGGAACACAGAGAACAACACCGGAGAATCACAGGGCGGAGCACAGAGGAAGGCAGAAGGGAACATGAGAGGAACACAGGACGGAACATGAGAGGAGCATAGAAAATACATAACCGTGACAGAGGTATGTCCCTTCTCCAGGTCTCCTCCATGGAGACCTGTTAATGTGCATGTATGTTCACAGGCTAGGACTTTGTCAACCTTACTACGACCTGTGTGGATGACATCTATTGCATGACTGTGAATCCTTGGAGAGAGACCTTTCCTCAGTTGCTCTTCCTGATGTTTCTTTCTGACTGTACTACAACAGCTAGAGCATTAATATGATTTAGATCAAGTGTCAGAGTTAACTGTGTTTTTTCATATAGGACCACAACAATGACAAAGGACTCAAGGGACCTGATACAAAATATGGCATCCAACAGGTAGCCTATAGCACAGCTGGCCATTCACTGCAGTAGATGGGTGTCATTTTCAGGTGGTTGCTTTGGAATGATTAACAGATGTGTTTAATGTCAACTTGAACTGAAGTGAACACTGATGCACAGAAACTTTACCTTTCCAAATGTCCAGATATTTATTTTGTAGCAGGTTAAAGTAGAGTTTGTAGATCACTGGAAAGCTTTGACTACAGTCAGCTCTTTTGTATGAATTTTTGTGTCAGCAAAACTGTCGGGGTCAAATTACATATAAATATGTCAAATAAATAAAATCCAATTGGCATGGAAACAGGTAAAAAAAATATTGAGAAATGAAAGGAAACAATAACAGACTGACAAGGTCCAATACAACCAACGGACATTATTGACTAATAAGCCTCCACATTTTTGCCCTGGGAATATTTGATTTAAATTATTTTCATCAGCAAGCGCAATGACCTTTGCAAAAGCTCTTTCTTTGATGTTTCACAAGTCAAAATCCTCGTACCAAATGCCAGCCTGCAACCCTGAAAACATTTTTTTTTTGATAACAGAAGTGACTTGTGCATGTGCAAGTACTCTCAAGTAATTGCACAAGATGACATTTTAATAATCTCTTCCAAGTTTTTTGGGCCATCACTGCAGCAGTCACAGTGGATGCCACAGTGTAGAGAAAAACCTGCACACAGTTCACATGCAGCCACTTACAAGCTTCACACCCACTCACAAATAAACACACACACTGACTCACACCTCTGTATACACACAGATCAATATTTACTACAGCCCACAGCTAAAGTGTGCAGTCAGTGCAAGCTCATATTAACATGTATGAACTCAAACACCCTGTGGCCATGTCTTTCTGTGTAATCACACTATTGCAGTGCATCAGGAGGCTTGTTCACACTCACCGCTGATGGAATACACCACTGGCTACAACATGTCATCTCAAGAGACCCTGAACTCCTGACTTTATCTAAACACCCGGCTTTCTTCTAATCTTTGCACTTCAGGTGTAACTGCCACCTGGGTGTTTGGAAAGGTGTAATAATGGTATAATGTTACTGTTATTGACATAAAGATCACAACTGTATGAATCCCTTTCTCTTTTGAGATTTATGCAGCATTACCTTTGACGAAAGCTAAGTTCTGCACCCCTACAGAACTCATTAACTAAACACAATCACTACAATATACCAGAAAATATTGAAAATATATCTTGCTGGGGGGGTGTAGGTATTGATCAGATTGATCAGATCATAACGACTCAAAATCTATTAAAAACCTCACAAATGCATTCAAGGACAGGCTAATGCCAAACGCAAACTATTCACATTGTTGGTGTGAGTGTCATGTGCATTTTCAGTGTAAAGTCAACATCAACTATTATCAGTACAGTCATGGAGGCAGGAAACACAGCAATCATATGGGAATTAGTTCAAGTAATACAAAACATTTGCTAAAATTAATCATCCTCTTGTCTGTTGTTAGCGATCACTGTTTTTCACAGAAGGTATTTTAAGTGTTACTGTAGGAAGAGCACTATTGATGGCTACATTCCATTAAGCTGCTTCAGTTTCAAGGTCCTTCTCATGTCAGTGACTTAGTGCTTTTAACTTCTGTTCACCAACTCAGTTTAGCATCATAGCATGCTAACACATGCAAATTAAAATTAAACACAGAGTAAAGCTGAAGCTGATGGGACCGTCATTCGTTTTGAAGCTTTTTTAAGTGAAATTGTTGGGCAACCCATCCTCCTGAGCCTGACTCAGTATCAATATCCAGACAATTCCACCAGATTTCAGGTTTGAGGGTTTGACCAACAAATACACATATTTGCCATAGTTAAAGCCACACCATTATCTGGCGTAAAATGTGTCCAAAAACACTTGTGCCATTTACGGACCACTCTACCTGAAGTTGTCCTTTTAGTCACCAGTTGAAGCTCAGAAATTCTATAGATTGCATACTGCCTCATGGCTGGGCAGTATATTCGTGTGTTTGTGTTTCCTTGGTGGCTGGATGTGTGGTGCCCCTGGGATACGTTGTGGGCTCTCACACAGATTGATTTTACATGCAGTAACAGATGGCGATTGGAGGACTTGTGCATGACAACTAGTCACTCTCTCCGCTGTATCTTGTTCCACTCATGCCTCAGTGATCACGGGTGCCTGCAGTAGCTTATGAGCTAATCATCAGAGCAAAACATTGGACAGTGATCTAATTTAAGCTGTTGTTGGGCAACAAAAGCCCGGAGGACACAAAGAGAAAGAGAGTGACTGAGAGCAGATTCACGGATAGTGCACCTCCTGGTGAAAGATAACGGCGACATCTTTTCACTCCCTCACTATCATGGTGCACTGCATTCATGTGCCATCTTTGAATACTAAAGATAGTTTTACCTGTAGATGTTAAAGGTTATATCAAACATGATGGCAGTCACACATCTCTAATAAAAGGCTGTTGTCCTGCAGAAAACAGAGCACGTCAGAGCAAGGAGAGAATTCATCAGCATTGTGAAAATGGACATGAGATCGAGTTAATTTCTCCTGAGAGTTTCTGATCAATTATTCACATTCCTCCATTGTTCACTGTTGGTCAGTACCTTTAAAGGGCAGAGAAAATGACCAGTAGAGGTTAGTGGAACAGAGACAAGGTTAATAAGCCCTCAGAGGCCACATGCACTCTCCCCCTCAGCCCATGGAGACATTCACCTCATCCCCTCCCCTCTGTATTCTCTCATAATGACAATGGAAGAGACCTGCAAGAATTCAAGCAATTTTCTAAATTGATTTTTCTTCCCTGGACCATTTACTTTGCCATTAGAGCGTCATTCATAACTTTCAGGGGATTTGACACGAGACATTCTGAAAGAGTCTGTGTAAGTGCAGTTCACACAGTGTGTATCTGTGTGAACTGCATACTTATATACAGGCTGCCAGTGACACAAGAGCTTATGGTTTATCAAGTACTTCAGTGTTCTTTCATTGTCCCACATGTAGCTTAGCATGGGTTCCCCTTTGTGGGGTATACTCAGGAACCATATGTCCCTTACTATACATCTGTGCAGTCCTGCACACTGGGTCAACACAGCCACGTGAGGGTTTCAAGTGCGCTCAGAACATATGTGGTTGGGAGCCAATTACTTTCTCCATCACTAACAACTATGATGCATGTGCATTGCCAAGAACTTCCCCTCCCCCAAATTGCATACTTTGTACATTATGGCATATGGTACAGCATGTACGTGTGTGTGTGTGTGTGTGGATGTATAGGCATGTGCGTGTGTGTGCTCTCTTTTAAGTATCTGAATATGCACAGCGTTTGTGTGTGCTGGCTGGCAGCAGCGCAAGATGGGTTGTCCGCTGTGCGTTCAGAAACTAGCTGCCCAATCATGAAGACAAATGTGGTGCGGTAAGAAAAGGCTGACAGGCTTGCTGACGGCTGGGACACTCAATAAAAAGAAAGACGAGGAGCCGCTGTTCAATAAAGCAGCCGGGCCCTGCCAGCCCATAATCTCCCCACAGGAAAGGCCAGAGATGCGAGAATGAGTAAGCAGAGACCGGCAGGGAGGTACGAAGGTGTGAGGTGGCTAAAGAAAGAGAGGAAAGAGAGTGATTGCAGGAAGAAAAAGGCCAATAAAACCAGACAAAGGTGGAGCTGAGATTTCGCTATAAAGAGAAAAACACTGGGAAGATAATGGGAAGGAGGAAGAGAAACAGAGATTCTGTATCACCTTTATTCCTACAATAGCCTGCTTCAAATCGCATAAGAAGCCTGTGATTACATTTTGCATCACTATTAGAACGAGGTAGAACGATCAGTTGCTTGACTAGAATGACAGCCCTGAACACCAAACTCAATATCTGTCTCCTGAGTTGTTAAAAACTCCCTTTTGTTTTGTACTTGTTCTGGCCCCATAAACCCCTTTATTGGATTATGAGGGTAAGCATTAAGTTGCTTTTCTTATTTTTTTCATTGTGCTTATCAAACTCCAAAGACATAAATCAAATAAAGGAGAAATGGTAGAGAGGCTTCCACATATTGTTCGGAGCTCTGAGGCTCTGCTGGCTGAAGGGCTTTTCTTATAAATGCTATGTTTTGGCTCTGGTTAGCCAGGTGTAATTAGGGTTAAATCCCAGGCTGTCAGTCAGCTTGTCATTTACGGCCACTAAACGGACCGTCTCCTGTGCTGAGGAGCGCAGGTCTGTCACTGCAATCAGCTTTATGATGCTGGGGCCTGTCAGATAAGCAGGGGCCAGGCAGAGACACATCATGTGTAGAGTGGGGGGTGATCTATTCTCTCAATGAGCCAATCAATGAAGGATGGAGGATGCTGTGTCATGGGACTATAGAGACATTCTGTTTTTTTAAAGTAAAACACTGAGTATTACATCTAATCTGGTTGGTAATACTGGGAATTACAGAAGCCAGTATGTAGTACTTTTTATTCAATGTCCAAATATTAAAAAAAAGACCTGTTATTATATGATTTGTTAGTTATATATTCAAATTCTTGTAAATTGTGCAGCATTGGTGTGTAATCTGATTTTCTCTATTTCCTGTTGTACACTAGGATAAAAAATAATAATAATACATTTTATTTATTTAGTACTTTATACTAAATGGCAAAATAAAAGACACATAAAACAGTGAAAGCAAATTATTTCTAAATGAAAGCTTTGATATTCTAGATTTGTACAGTGACTGAACATTAAATGACGATTAATTGATTCCTCCAGTGTGTATGCGAGTGTACTGTCAGTGAATACGTCACCATTTACACAGCCTGGTGTTGATGCTGTCTTAAGCTCAGTAGTGAATTGAATGTGTTTCTAGTTTGAGCTGTGACAGTGCAACACAAATGCAGCCAGCAGCAGTGTTTGTGAGGTTAATAGCTTGATCGACACTAATCATCATAATGTGATAACTGCAGCAAATGTTTATTACATCAAGATGTTTTTCTAACTACATTTTAATGCACTTTTAATGAAGCAGTAATGTCGTATGTATCATGACTGAGGTAACAGCGGTGGGGTTGCTTCAGTCAGTAAAAATGGTGAACGAGTGAGCTGGTTGACATTGTGAATTGGTTGTTAAAGGTTTGTTTATCCATTGAATCAACAGGTTGTTCAGGAATAAGCTATCTGGGTCTGGTTTTACTTAAGATTAATGAATCTCAAGTTAATAGCAAGTTAATTTTGAATTTGTGAATTTATTTCAACAAGGTTTTACATTGTACTCAGGGCCATGTTTGCTTTTGAGAGCACACCAGCAACATTCTTATGAGAATTGTCAATCACAGTCATTTTAAACTGAAAGCTCTTTGTTTTCACGACAGATGCAGAGTGGAGTATCATTCAGCCTTTCCTGGTTTTCACTCAGCCTTCACATCCAAATCACATGTTTTCCCCCAAGACAGCCCTGTCTGCACACCTCAGTAGGGAAAACTCAGCAACCTGATAATCTTCTGTTGCCCTCATCCTGAACCTTGTCAGATGTTCTGTCACAAGATCCACAACTGCAAGAACAAAGAACCCATGCAAATGAATTATAATATGGGGTTGGGGTAGAGAGCAGCGAAGAGTTTTTCCTCTAATGATGGCTTCAGTGCCAGCTCGAGTGGCCAACAGGTCTTTCCAGTGAAGGTAAGGGTCTGCTTCATCACCAGAGGCACAAGTTAATTAGACAAATGTCATGTGTTCCTCTCCTCAAGCAGACAACAGCCTGACGCTCCTGCTGTGAAATAATATTGTTAACCAATCAGAATGGCTGACCTCATTAATTTTTCCAGACGTTGCTTATCATTAGCTCCAGGTTGCATTCGACCACAGGATAATGCTTAGACTTTTTGTTTTACTTCATGAAGTGCGGAGGTACCACCAGAAGAAAAAAGACAATCTGCAAAATTGTGATATATGAGTTCACATCCAAAGTCTACTTTGCCCCTGTCATGACTCACTATCTGCCCATGTGAAGAGCTGTTGCTATTCTTTGCCGTAACAATGAAATAATGATAGTGAGACTAAAAGAGACATTTTCTACAAACCTACAGTGGTTTGAAGTTTGTGTGGCTGCAGGTTTACTTAATTAGAGCCAAATGTATTGTTTAAAGCAACTGTATAAAGGGAGGAAGGTCTATTAATGATGAACAAATGTTAAAATGAACCAACTACACAAATCTGTATGTGCTGTTGTGTTAAATTATTAAAAAGGATAACTCTCAACATATCTTTCTAAGAAATTACTTAAAATTACTTAAACCATTGATGATGCGATGCTGCTGATGACCTTAGTGTTATATGCATGTCCTGGCATAGTGTATCTTATTCATCGGTGTAGGACAGCATCATAGCTAAATGAACTCTTTCTTACTGAGTTACATGTTCATTCAGCTCACACTAGTTTTTTTTTCAAAATCCAGTGACTATCAATGAAGATGTAGAACGTGTCCTCCATCCTACTGTGCAAAAATGAACCAATGTATTCTAGATACGTGCACTGTTGTCTTTTGCAAGTTATTTCATTTGGAGCCAGAGTGTGCACAGTAGTGCGTTGCAGATACACTCGCCTGACCAATCCCAAGTCAGTCTGTGTGTTCATTATAAGATTTTCACAAAAAGCAGCTGGATCCAAGGTTGATGAAAGCAAAGACTGCGAACGCCACAACCATGATGACGAGGAGCTAAAATGCTAAAACAAAGCCTAGTAAAGCTGAGGGACATTGCAGAGTTTGCTGCTGAATTTCTGCAGAGTGTGAAGAGTAGTGTATCCCAGGTCAGACTACAGACTATAAGACCATTTAGATGTTCTGACATTAGCTGTCTGTTTGGCTGAACAGTTTTGGGGATAATACAAGCACCTGTTCTCACACCAGAAGGTCTATTATGGAGGGTTGACATGTAGAATGCAGCAGAATGGTGGAAATCTGAGCACTTTGCTCACTAATAGAGGGCTTAAGAAGTCATTGGCATGTGTAAAATTCTCCCTGCATAGCATCTGGTATCAATGTACAGCTCAGAGCTCATAAAGTGGGTCTTTTGTCCAATGGCCCTGCACTGCCATGACAAGGGAGCCCTGGCGGTGCCGCGCAAATGAGTAATGTAATACAATCTGGACACCACAACAGTTTTTATGTCTGAAAGCTGACAGTCAACACATCTGCAGGTTCCATCTTCACGTAGCCTAATGTGTTTGTCACTCCTGGCTTGGCTTTCATCAGCAATGTCTGCGTGAGTGTTTCTGGCAGCGTCGGCCTTTGTGTTGACTGTTCACAGCCTCTTCTCCAGACGCCTCGCTGCTTCTGTGATCCCTCCCTGCAGGCATTTGTCCTCTCTGATGCTACACCGGTTTCCTTCATTCTGTCGGAAACCAAAAAAAGATAGTTTCTCTGAGTCATTATATTTTTCTCAGGAGTAGTAGTAATGTTTTTGTGCTGAGATTTTAATGATGTGGACAATGTGTCAACAGTCATTAAACTGAGTAGATATTAGACCTAGTAGGGAAATGCTTGTAATATGACCTTGTATTTGTAATTTCCCCAACTTTACAAGTTATTAAGTATACTCTACATTTTCTGTTTCATTTGAGGTTTTGTGCCATTGTATTTGTATGTGTTTTATGTGTATGTCACAAATGGTTTTAATTCCCTCATGAGCCTGCATGGAGAGAAACAGTCTACTGGAATGTATTAGATCCATTTATGCTATAAGCGTGTTATGTATCACAATCATTCACGCAATGCTCTCTAAGAATGCTCATGTGCATGACAGAAAAATATTCAGTTATTTCAAAAAATATGTAAATGATTATAGATAGAAAGCAGAAACTGCCTCGGACCAAAACCAAACACCCCCGAATAAACAAACATGGAAATTACACATAATTTCACATAACACAACATTATGCAGTCCAAATAGTTCACCGACGTTAAGTTACATGGTCATCTATGGGGAGAATTTACAACTTGTTATTACTGAACTTGGTAAACACATTTTGGAAACAGAAACACCACTTAAAAAGTCTGCTGAAATACAGACAATTCAGAGGTGCAGTCCTCATGCACTATGCAGTCATGACAGAAGGGTCTCATTACCACACACACACATTTCAAATTCAAACAAAACAATAAACAATGTGATATTTTTGTGGAACCTCACAGGATGAATAATTATTCAGAACAAAGTCTAAATTGGACACTGCAAAGGTCACCTTTCATTACCAGCCACGACAGCAGGCCTGGTATTGTTTTCACCTTGTGTGTGTGTGTGTGTGTGTGTGTGTGTGTGTGTGTGTGTGTGTGTAATGAGACTACCTTTGTGAGCACCAGTTTGAGTTATAGACTTTAAGGAGTGATGACATTTTAGGAAAGTTTGTCGAAGTTCTCAGTCTCAGACATTTCGCACAGCTGTTTGAGGGTCTACTTAGTTTTAGGGTTGAGGTTAGAATCAGGTTTAGGTTAGGATTTGAGTATTGTTTGGGCTTTGACACTGGTCATCTGCTGAATCACAGTTTTTCTAGAAATCTATTAAAAATGTGCTCTACATTTTGATTGAAGTCTACCTACCTGGTTGATAATGATGTTCAACTATTAAACATTAAATTATCTTGCTTGAATGGACCTTCCTAGTTAGTTTTGAAGGCCATAGTCGTTTTTTTTTTGTAGTGACAAGAGGAGTAGGCTCAAAACTGAAAGCACATGGCCAACATGCATATTACTGTGGGCAGGACAAAGTGGGCTATTTAAGATATCTAAAGCCAGTGTGGCCACATGTTTTTATTCACACTGTAAACAGCTGCAGCAATGCTTTGTGGCTAAATATTCATCCAATTATGCTTTTAAACACTCTGGGCAGAGTAGGCAGACCTGCAAGAAAAATGTAAAAGAAAGCATAGAAATAAGAGATTAATATGAGATAATGAAGTGATAATACTGTGTACATTGTTTAATAGAAAATTACTAAAATGTTATCTTTTACAGGAAAAATGTAGACGTAATATAAAAAAAAGTAGAATCTTCATTTGTGTTTCATTTTGAACATTGAATTCCTTTGAATTCAAAAGATCCAGTTTCCAGAAGACCCCCCTATGAAGCGTTGCACTGAGGCTCATAAGAAATTAATTAGACTTCTATCAAAACAGTAAAAGCTATATGGAGACCACTGTCGTCACGGTGCCAGGGCCTCTAACCGTAATCTACTCTGAAAGCAGTTTGAAGAACGCAGACCATGAATCCCTCAAAGCTGCCCTTCCAAAAGCCAGGCAAGCATGATGGACATGTAAGGAGGAGCTGCATCTGTGACTCAAAGTTCAGTGAAGGTTATGAAGTTTTGAAAAGACAACATGGCAAGCCTTTTGAAGGGAGGCATTACACAGAAAAACTGGGCTGATGCTATAACTTTCCACTAGGCAGCAAACTAAAGTTATATCTTGAATAGTTTCACATCTGTCACCAGTAATGAAACACTGGGTGGTGCAATACATTCCTTTAAAAGGCCAGTGTGTAAGATTTAGGTGAAATGGATTTATTGGCAGACATATATAAAATGGATATAAAATAACCCTAGTGATCTTTTCACCAGTGTGTTTTATCTAAATTGTACTTTTGGTTTTCTTTACCCTAGAATGGCCCCTCATATTTAAATACTTTTCATTTAGATTGGGATTGGGCCCTCTCTATGGAGGCCACCATATTTTTTAGAGTAGCTCAAACTGGACAAACACCTTTTGAGTTTTTATGACAACTGAAGGCTATGAAGGGGAGGGTGAGGTGAGGTGAGGCTTATTCAGCTGCAACATGCAACTCCACCACTAGATGTCACTAAATTCTACACACTGAACCTTTAAAGGGTTGTATGCCTATAGTGGATTGTGCATATTAGTGGTACCTTCTATTAAAAATATTTATTCCCAACAGAAATGTGAAAATTCTTTATCAAATATTATACAACACCCAGTAGTCAAATCAGTCTTTAAACTGCTCTGATCCCCTGAATGTCCTCTTTGTAATTTACAAGTGACCAGACTGCTCACTGTCACAGAAATATCTTCAGTTTGGACAGTAATCACCAGCTTTCATCATTTATAGTAACTATGCAGATGTGAACTCAGCGAGCTTGTTTCATTTCTGTGCAACAGCTGTGGGGGCATGTGACAAAAGAGTATGATGGATGTTTCACCCCTGTTTATGCTGGCTGCTCTCACAGTGGCATTTTCTATTTGTAGAACAATCATTATGAAGCTGTATGTAACAAAGGGAAACACAGAAAGAGAAAGAGATCGGCAACATAGCACAGAGATAAAAAAAAAAAGTGAAGTTGAGTTGCTCAAAACCCTGGATTTGTCTTTTCTGTTCCCTCAACAGTAACATTTTCACCCAACATGTGTATTTCAGAAGACTCATAGAGTGGAGTTCTTATGGTAGCAAGGTAAACTGTAGCATCAATTGATATGACTCCTGACCCCCCACTCTCTCATCCACAACACAATAATACTCGTCAAGTGAACTACACACCGTGGACAGTTGATCAGGCCTGACCATGTGGCCTCGTGGATAAGGCTTCTGACTTTGGATGAGAAGATTAACAGTTCCCTCAATGGGTCAAATCTACACCTTAAATGTTTCCTTATGGCTACACGTGCCTGAACATATGCTGCATTCTGCTCCAGATGAATACTAGAATCAACCTGGTGTGGTATCACCCGAGGTGTAACCACTAAGCAGGGTGTAGGGGTTATCCTCCATCCACTTGCTTGTCAGGGGGATCCTCTCCAAAGTATCTTCCTCCACGTCTCCTGCTTCCTGCTTGTGGCTGGTCTCCATTCCTTTGTTCTCCTCTCTCGCTCCCACACCTGAGCTCCCGCTTTAATGAGGGCTGAGGCCTTGGCACCTCCCCCAGCCGTGCCTTCTGGGAGATGCCGTTCTCTCGGCATCCATCTTGTGGGGATGTAGCCACTCTCAGGGTGAGGCACATAACGCCCCTCTATAACCTGCCCCCTTGTGATGCCACACTGGTTACAGAAACTCTTAATAAGCAGTGTGATTAATACAGATGGTTAGACTGCAGAGATACGCATGGTCATGGTGTCAACTTCCATACTGGCCAACTTTCACTGTGCTTTACTGCAAATTAGCTGTTACTACCTCTCAGGGTGGCACTTGAGGAAATGATCTGATTTATTGATTAGGAAGTGGAAGAAGCTAGTTATACTGGAAGCCTTCCACACCAGTGGCAGAATTCAAGTCCAGTGCAATATGTCTTTGGACAAAAGTTAGGTGTTGCAACAGGTTACTGGAGGAACATCCCTGACAAGAGTTTTATGTTATAACAGAGCAGATGACGCTGATTGTTATTTTGCCAAAGGGACATTGTTTCATAGACACAAATGGCCATTATGGGGATTGAACCTATGATCTCAGTACACTCCAAGCATCAGAGGTAAATTACTTCCACAATTGTTTCTAGAATTCTACAGTGAATCTGAGAATT
Organism: Paralichthys olivaceus; assembly: GCF_024713975.1. Taxonomy (NCBI): domain Eukaryota; kingdom Metazoa; phylum Chordata; class Actinopteri; order Pleuronectiformes; family Paralichthyidae; genus Paralichthys; species Paralichthys olivaceus. The sequence continues at coordinate 22,342,978 of NC_091102.1, forward strand.
CATGTTGGACACTACAACAGTAAAATCTATAACAAATAAAAATGGGCTGGGATTTGTCTGAACGGTCGTAGCCGTCTTTTAGTTCTGTTACTAAAATAGTTCTAACATTTTCAATGCTTCTACTTATAAATTAAGTCCGTTTTCTTATATCATAATGTATAAACAACATGTAAATACTTCCTCCAGCACTGATCAAAATGCTTCTGCTTCGTTTCATTTTTACATCATGTATTTCATTTCTTCTGCATATTGTTTTCCCTCATGTCCCTAATTGTCACTGAGGTAACTGCTGTTGACAATATTTCCTTGTTTCCTTCAGATTCAGTCGTAAATAGTTCTGTGAGTTTTGGAGCAAGCTAGTCATTTGTTCCGCCAGGTTTGTCTTCTCCCCGGGCTTGGTGCTGATTTAACCGGGTACTAAGAGATTACTGTACATGAAAGACTGATTACCTGTACTCTGGAAGATGTGCAGGGATAAGGATCTGCTGCTATTTTCAGAGGTGTTGCCTCTGGTATTATATCCTCTTTATGAAGACAGCAGATAGAGTTGTAGGGTACTTCTTTTTTTTGAATGCTTAATTAAGTTGACAGTTAAAAAAAAAAAAAAAACACTTGTTGTCAGGCACTACATGCTGAAGACTGTTTGGAGTGCTACTTCAGTAATTTGGTTTTGCACTTCCATAGAGGTGGGGGTTTGTGACAGACAGATTTATTAAAAAAAAGGTTGAAAATAAATCAGACCCCAAGATATTCTCATGTTTATTCTTATATTGTGTCAATCTGTGGTTGCTAAGTAGAACCTGACAGAACCGTGATAACATCATGACGATTAAATACTTTATAAAGCTCCTGCAAAGTCAGTGAAGACATCATGCGACTTAGGACTAACTCCTGTGGTAGAAAACTGAGGAGAAAAGCGGCGGTGTGTCCCTTTAATGTGAAAATGTGAAATTAAAGCGTGATGACTTGAACTGAACTGAGAGAGCGAGAGAGGTGGAGAGAGAGTGGAGTCATGTGAGGTGAGAGCCTGCTGGGCCCAGGAGGATCTTTTGCAAACATTATGGTTCACCTGGTCCACCTTATCTCTAAACCAGACTTCTGTCAATCCGCTACAAGCTCATATGTGCACAAGCTAATATGCAACATTGCATCTGTTCAACAGGTGGATAAATGCACACATGCATGTCCTTTTGTGCCAATGTGCAGTTACTCATTAAAATTCACTGCGAAGTACCACAGTACTTTATCTGTGACCTCAATCTGACTGAGGGACAGTCAGTATTCGAGGGTGATACTATTCACTCACATAAAGCATTAGCAGTCCGTGTCATGTGTGTTGCAGGTATTGCTCTTTTTTTTTTTTTTAACAACTTAAGAAAGGCCATTTATGAATAGGCTCTGGGATAAGTACTTATACATTTAACAATCATGATTTATTAAAGTGTTAGGGATGTTGGTGACTTCTATATATTACCTGTTTTAATGTTTTGTCTGTTCCGTGTACAGTCACCTCATATTATAATAATATTGTATGAATAAATAAATGATAAATATGAACACATATAAGGAGTGAAGAGAGAAAATGGGAGAAAGAGAGAGTGAGGGACTTATATTATAAAATGATTATACAAGTAAAACTAAAATGCTCCACATTTTTAGATCCTATTCAAGTCTAGATTCAAGTTATCACCAACAGAGTGGACAAACCTCCACGGGACAGTGTTCCCTATACATTCATTCAAATGTTTGTGGTTGGCATAAACGGATAACCTGCATCACAGAGGTGTGTGATCTAAAAGGGGCGGGAGAATCTTTACTGTATATGCTCCGTGACAGTCAGCATTAACACACACAACCGAAATGATGGGAGAAGCTTGTGAAGTGAATGTGCTGTCAGGAGGAGTCCTCCAGTAGCAGGTCGCTGAGGATCTTTAATCTGACAAGCAATCCATGCACAATAATTGTGCACAGGCGCACAAAACAACACAGCACTCACGGGGGCATGATAAGTAAAAAAGAGAAAACTTGCACAGGCCCCGATCAATCATGTTGCTGGTAGTATTGACAGCTCATTAAGTCAGCTGCACTAACCAGGGCTAAGCACACGACGAACAAACCATGACAGGACATTCTGTTTATCTGGACTGTCTTATATCATTTACTGTAGGCTCAGTAATGTCTTATTTAGTTTTTTTTTTAATCCATTTATCAAAATAAACTGCAGCAGTGATGAAGAGCCTCTGTTTACACTTATTTGTTATTTCATTGCATCAGATAAAAAAAATTGTAATGAGAGTCTTTTTCTTCGGAGTTGTCAAAAGTGCGTACCACAAACGACCTGCAAGCAAACATATTCAGGTTATCACCTGCTTTATACAAGTGTTTGGTTAGGACGAGATATTTATCGTTGAAATAAAATCAAATTCTGTGTGTCTAATTTGTGGGGATGTGTTCAGATCTCCGTTTCATTACTGCTGGAAACATGCAGCTAAACTGGGGGTGTCATAATTTATCGATGTGACACATGCAACTTTTGCAGTGAGCTCATGGCTTAGCAGCTGAAACCTTACTCAGAAGGAACATTTGCAAATGAGCTGCTGGAGCCAGACAAAGTAAAATAGCCTTTAAGTGTCTCTCTGGCCTGTGAAGGAACATCAGATGTTCCTCACTTAACAAATATCAACTAGTCATTTTTATACGAAGGAGGAATTTCTCCATCAGAAAGGAAAATAACGTGTGTGATATATGTGGTATGTAATTTATTAGGGCCTTAAAGGATATTATAAAAAATTAAATGGCCCTTCATGGGAAAAAACTTTCTCCCACCCCTGCTCTAAATTTTGTTGCTTCTGGCAGAGGGCAGCTCTCTTGGCTCCCCTCTAATTCTACAGGAACACTGTTTCCACATCATTGTTGTGTAACTTGCATATTGGCTCTTGATTAACCTCCAAACTAGCTGTGGTTTGTAGGTACGCACCTAAAACTTGCCTTTAAAGATGTCTTGCCAAGGACTTTGAGATGCTATAACTATATGTGGAAAAAAGAAAGGGTCACCGAAACGGTTATAAATTCAAAATGTATGATGTTCAAAGGTAAGTAGTTGAATACAAATGCAGAATTCAGGATTTTACCATTTTGACACATTCGCAATGATTCAAACTGACACAAAGTACTTACTCTAGCTAGTTGGCCATCAAGGGTCTGTGTCCTCTGGGCAGATGGCCTGGGGTAATCTACCAACTCATTCCAAAAATGTCTTTCTATCTGTCTGTATGTGGTGTAATTTGGACACGCAACACATTCATTATTAAGCGTTCTGTAGCAGTGTGTGTGTGTGTGTGTGTGTGTGTGTATTGGTCGGGGCTGCAATGTGCATTAACTGTCAGTCTGCAGGCCCAGCTGAATCTTCTTCTACGTCCTCAGATAAACAGCAGTGGTAGACAACTGCACCATGACGTGGCAACAACATTCATATAATCACTCCCTGTTTGGCAAGTTGTCTTCAAAGTAAAGTCACAATGTCTTTTTGTTGCTGCAGTGCTTTATATCGAGCTGAATTATTGAGCTTTTATTTCTAAAAGTTGTGAACTGGGGTCTGAGGAATGATCCGGTTGCCTAGAAAACCTCTGAAATAGCCAACATGTTATGTTTGAAAAAATTAGACCAGTTCGGTGAACCATTCAACATTATGTACAAGCCACACATGTGGACAATAATAAACATTAAAGAAAATAATTCCATATAAACCAGCTAGTTATCCTACTTGGTTTCTGTAAAATCGTTAATGTTTTTCTAACTTCACTCAGCACCACAGACTGTTAAAGAAACAAAACAATCTTCAGCACTCAAACAAGCTGTGGAGCATTACCACAGGCCGAGCAAACAGCCCGTTCTAAACCAGCATGTTTAGAAAGAGGACTGCACTCGTTCTGTATTACATTTGAATTGAGAGATGAAAAGTTTGTTACTGATGCTGTTTGAATCAGGAGAGATGTTTACATGGGAGAAACGTCACATTAATATTAGCAGAGCAACTGGAGTCATGATTTAAACAATGTGTCTGTGAGACCAAAGTCAAGATGTGAGAAAGGTGGCCTTAGGGCCACTCTGCAGACGGCAGCCAGACTTGCTTAAGCCTTCCCAAAATAATGATTTTTTTCCCTTTCTTGCAGAATGTTGACAGGCCACAATGACAGAGAAAGGAAAAAAAAAAAAAAAATCTGCAGAGGTTTACATTGGCTGACCAATGAATATATTTAATGTTGTTGGAAACTCAAATGCGTAACACAAGGTTGATAAATTATTTTTTCTGCGTATTTTTTCTGGGTTGTTTATTTGCTTGGCCTCACTTGGTTGTATCTGTAAATAGAGACGGACAGACCAGAAGCAGATACATCCTTTCACTGGCCTCATGAGAGCCTTGAGCAAATTTCTATCTACTGCTTTAGTCAAGCTGATCATTTCTAAGCAGAATAAAGCTTTTGTTGGAGGAAGTGACCTTAAGATTTTACCATAAATTCAGTTTCTTCTCAGACAGTCTCCATAAATAAGAATTTATTCTTAGACACCAGAGACATTTAGGTTTGAAAAACAAGGGTTGCAGGTAGAAGATAAAATGAAAAAAGAGAAACTACATTAAGTAAGGCCCTGCTCAGATATCTGACTTGTACTATGAAGAAGAAGAAGAAAAAGTGATACTTTATTAATCCCTCAAGGGGAAATTCTTTTTTCACTCATTTTTTTTACATTCATTTTAACCCCAAAACACAACCACACACACACAAAGGGCTCATAGACATGCAATGAGGAGAGAGATGGTGGAGTGATGGGCAGCCCCGGAGGAGCGCCCTGCGAGCAATTGGGGGGGGGGGTTCGGTGCCTTGCTCCAGGGCACCTCGGCAGTGCCCAGGAGGTGAACCGGCACCTCTCCAGCTACCAGTCCAACAAACCAAGAATATGTTTTCTGGCTTCACTGATCAGTCGTCCTGGAAGAACTGTACTTCAAAGCTGGTTAGTAACTATCTCAGTTAGCAAGTGTCTGTCCACCTTGTTTTTTTCTGATCCAGCTACATTCATGAGAGAGACGCAGAGTCATCATTTGTTAGCAACATAGCCAGAACCATGAATGAAGTCCTTAATATGATACAAGAGGATCTGCTGATTAGTTGAGGCAGATAGGTGCCAAACACTGATTCTGGCTCTGCTAGAAGGTTTGTTGCCGTAAAGTTTTTTTTTTTAAATTTGTCCTCCTCTCCACTCAGTGTTTGCTCGTTGCGGGAACTGTTTCTCTATAATGTTGTAGGATCTCCACCTTAAAATATGATGTTATTTACCTTGTTTTGAGTTGATTGTAAATAAAGCTTAATACTGTATACTGCGTATACTTTAACTTACATTCATGTACAAATGTAAATCTATACATACACGGTTTTTATATCTACATATGTATATCTTTTATTTCGTTTTAGTCCTACTTGATTTTATATTGCTATGTTTATACCTGCTTTTTGCTCTTTCACCTTTCTCAGGAGCTCTGTGACGTTTGAATTTTCCTACGGGGATTAATAAAGTATTTCTGATTCTGAATTTCGAGGCTAAAAACAAAATGGCCTTGTTTTGAGTTGAATCTAAATGTCAGGGCTTCCAGACACTTGGATGACATCACCAGAGCAGTAAAGAGGCATTTTGTTTTCTGTAGTTTTTTTACGTTTGAAGAAGTGGCTGCCAGTTTCTTCAATTGTATTGGATTTCGCTGCAACTGTGTTTACCCCTGAAACTCCCAAATTGTTTAGTGGACTCTAACACTTCCCCCACTACTCCATCGCCTCGTGGTGAGTAGATAATGAGTGAATATTCCTTTTTCTGTGAACTATCCCTTTAATGTGCACTGTTGACACACTTCCCACTTATGCACTCCAAATATCAACCATACCTATGGAAGTACAGAAATCAGAACACAGTAACTATGTTCTTGTGCCATTTCTTCTAACCAACCTTTCTGGTACCTCTTAATGAGGTGGTTTAGATCATCTGTTTGCTCCTTTTATTACTACATGCCTATCTGTTTGCTTGAGCTTCAGCCTTTGTTGAAGCAGCAGTAGCATCACAGCCCCTCTCCTGACGGGGCGTCTTGACACACGCTGATGTGAGCCATACTTCTTCCTGTCACCGGTGAAATCAAAGTCATCTATTTTTTCATTCATGTGACGACTCCGTCTGTGTTATCTCTGCAGGATCACTGCTATCTGGAAGAATTACAGATAAGAGTTTTAAGAGGTTTTTTTTCATTTAAATTGGGTGAGATTTATATCTGGTGTGTTTAAACTGTGATAGTGCTGCTGTACATCAGTCAGGGTGGAATAAGTTGTTTAAACACAGCGAGCCCTGGCAACAACAGCTTCCTATCTGCCAGCAAAGTCTTGCTCAAAGAACAGTGTTGCTGAGTTTGGCTTGTCAGGCTTGTACTCCAGAGGTCAATAACCAACTTTGCCTTCCATCTTATCCGTTATGGTTTAGGATTTCATCACATCATAGACATCCACAAAGACAGGTATGTGCAGTGAACGTATTTTATAAATAATGCTATATAAACAGGCTCATGGATGCCCAGGCTAGAGGAGGATGTAAAATGGGCAATTCGAAATCAAAAGGCTGAGTGCGACAAACACTGGGGTTCAAAATAAAACTACATGGTATTACACAACTTTTGCATGGTGTTGACACTTAACTGTGAACATACCTGCAGAGGGTCTCTGGCACAAGGTAGTTGTGTGTCATTTCTTCTTGTAAGTTAACTTTAGTCACAGTAAACAGAGCTCTAACTCCTGGGCCACAGCAGATGTGTGAGAGGCTCGTGTGCATTGCGGAATGCGTTGCCTTTCTTATTTTCCTATGTTATAACTTCAGCCACTCTGCACATGAAAGCAGCACTTCTCTTTTAGAGAGAGTACAACAGCGTGGGAGAGTATTACCTAATTTGAATATGATCTTTCACCACAGTTTCAAGTCCATCCATTTATTTTAACAAGGGCTTAATTGTTATTGTATGACCCGAAGATGTCCTGGGTATTTGCATACATTATGTTGTGTTTCATACAAGGAAGGGGACCAACTTGTAGACACATTCAGGAATGTAATTCATGCAGCATCTGAGTGAGGAACCTTAAAGACGATTGAAGAAGATGACAAAGTTCTGCAAATTTCCTTCACTTCCTGTAATAACGCTGACCTTTTTTATACATTATTTTATATCATATGAATATACAGTTTCCAAAATCTTAGTGTTATAATTTATAAACCTGATAATAAAATATAAAAGACCATGAATGTAAGTGCAAAATGTTTTACTTCGTCTTTAAACGTGGAGCTGATTCATCAGCCTCGGCAGTGAATCAGTCGCAGATTGCTCCCAGCAAGACATCACAGCTAAGCATATGACAAACTAGGCCAGATGAAGAGCCACGTAAGATCCTAATGAAAACATATGAGGACAATATATGGTTCAGCCCATACATTCAAACAGAACAGCACGGCGAGCTAATGGCATGGAAGCATCACTCAACATTACGGTGATACGATGACAAACATTACTTACATGCTTACATTTATCGAAATTTTTACAACATCATCCAGGAGCATAAACCATAGTTATTGAACACAAATTCCACATACATCTCTGATGTGACGGCTGGAACTGCCTCTCTGCGGAGAGGCGTCTGATGTCAGATGGCAGTGATGATTGGTTGTCGGCCTCCTCAGCTGGTTCCGCAGTAATGGTGTAGCAAATATGTTAAGTCCCGTCTGTTTACTTTCTATGTCCTAAAACGTCTTGCCAAAGGCCCAAAGGAGTTTCGCAAACTCTACCAGCATATTCAGATGTCACAATGTTTTGCCTTGGCAGAGAAGGGGAATACACAGTGTTTGCACACAATGCACAATTTGTCTGTTCAAGCTGTGTTCACTAACTCTTCTGTAGTGAAGTTTCAGCTCTTTAACTGTGAACTCACTCTGCACAAAACTTGCCTGCGTAACAGTTTCTGGAGCAGAAACTCCACTGAGGAGCATTAACTTTATTCAAGAGCTTCTGTCTGTGTAAGTCATCCAGCGGAGCTACATGTTTCCAGCTTTGACACGTGTGATTAGTCTTTTCATCACTGCGACCACATCTTCTCTAACAAGACCCACGTGTTGGCAAGAAAAAAAAAGATCCTGCCATGAAAATAGTTTTGGATTTCTAAGTGTCTTTTCGTATTTCTGAATCGTCTCACATTATGTTTTAAAACACCAGACTGGCTTGTGATAGCACAGATGCAGTTCATAGTTCTGCCTAAACAAGACTTGCCTTTGCTTTGCTCTGTTTCCAATGATGACCGAAGAATTGCAGGTGCATAAGGTGAGTAAACCAAAACGACCAAACCAAAAAGTCAGTCCAATTGCTCGTTTAGTAATGTCATGATGAATATTGCTGAAAGAGGAAGCTGAACATGCTGCGAGTCACCGAGAATATTAAGTGCACTGATTTCTAAATGCCAAATACTGAAAGTGAGGTCATTTCCCTGTGCAGCGTTTTTGTCTGGAAATGTGAAACCTTTTTTCTAGCTAATTATTCTTATATAAAGGAAACCACAGAGCAATGTGCCATTATGCTTAATCATCCGTTCCACAATAACAGCTCTACAGAATGCTATTCAAGTTTAGAATCATGTCGAGTCATTCTGTCAATCTGTTATGAAATAATATTATTCCAAATATATGAAAGCCTGGAGCTCCGTCACAGAGCAGCAGTCGCAGCAAGGTCCTGCTTTTCATTTAGGTGTACATTTTATAAATATCAATTTTTATATGTAAATATGGATGAATGACATTTCTGTGAATAATGTAAATTGTCTAATTTTTTCATAATGCTTTTTAAAAATGTGTAATATTGAGATCAACTTGCATCGAGCAAGGTGCTATGTCTCCTCTTAGTATGATATCTGCATTCTTTCTCCTGGTGTGGTTAGAAAACATCTGAAAGATTACAGAAAGCTATAATATGTTGATCTAATGTTCAAATAACAGATAGTCATAGAAATCAAAATTGCAAAACATTTCCCAGATTACCCAAATTCACCTTACATGTATGAATATGTACTACGAATACAGATAAATGAGATGAGAAGTTACGGATCAGAAGCTAGATTGTTGTCCACTCAGTTTGATCCCTGGCTCCGTCAGTCTGCAGCAGAAGCTCAATCACGCCTGGGCCACAGTCGCTGCATGTGCAGTGTTTCACTGTGCTGCTGATCTGTTGTGTCTCACAGGCATCTGTTCACAAAGGGAGCTTGTCTGCCTCGGAGCTGCTACATGGGTCTCTGGTATTACTACTGTGTTTCCTTAAATTAAAGTTATGAGGTCTGTTGTGATTCTCAGGTGTGGTCATACTCTGCTCACTGAACCCATCAACCTTTACAGCTACATTCATTAATAAGATAATCCTTCATCATTCCCACGATGGATACATTTACTGCGCTGCAGCTGAGTAAAACGAATAAATAAGTAAATATGCAGCATCAAGGATATTTCAAAGGCAGACCGACACGGACCCACAGCTCAACACAGTGACGTACTGCTGTTTAGCTCCGGCGGTTTGATGCCCTGCCGCTCCAGTCTGCATTCCGAAGTGCCCTGACACTGACGGCTGATCTGTCAGAGTGTGAATGATGTGCCATAGAAGAAAAACACAACACAGTGTGTGAATGTGAATTTAAGTGGTTGTGAAAGCTCTATATAATCACAGTCCATTTATATATAATACATCCTCTTTGCTCCTTTTCATTGTATTATTTATTAACATTAATTTTGCATTATGTAGCAATAATGCATAAAATTAGGTGTCTATTGTTGATATGATTAATATTATATAGATATATGCCTGGATAAGCTGGAGCAAAAGCCGTCCCAGTGAAAATGAAGAGTGCTGGACCTTCAGTCCTGTCCTTCATTCAGCCAGTACATCTGCAGATGTTTACATGACAACCTTCAGATAAAGCCTTGGGAGCCCAGGGAACACTTGCATTTGTTGTATGCTTTAAATGGAACAGAACACTACTTTGCATTGACTCATTGTCACTGAAGCAGCACAGGGACATAACAGATTAGACTCTCTGTCTCTTGGCTTTCAGTCCTCAGCAGACATCAATACCTGCTGAGGTGTCCCATGCACGCACAACACATTTGTTTCCAAAGCTACAGCTGAAATGATGGCAGTGTGAGAGAATTAGGACATATAATGCTGTTTGGAATATTGAATGGTTTTTTTATTGCTAGTCTCACCCTCCACGTTCAGAAACACTCTGGGTCTGCATCTGTGTCGGCAGTCACACAACGTACACAATCACTTCAAACCACAAAATGTTCACTCCCGACTCTATTGAGAGCTAACCGCTAGCCTAATTAAGTCATATTTAATTTCAGATTTAATGATCGTAATATACAGTCATTAATAAAGAAGGAACCACAGGGGGCCTTTGGAGAAGGTGGTAGGTAAGGTCTAAGTATCCAATTTTGTTTGCACAGTATACGCCATTTACTCTCATTATATTTCAGAGTAGCCCGGTCAGATTAGAGTACATGAGGATATTATGTGGATGAAAAATCCCAGTAAATGAAACACATTTCAACTAATGAAAAGTTTGAAGTAATAACACAGTGCGTCACTGAAATAATGATATTTCAGAGCAGTGGGGAATTTCAGGCTCAACTGTTAAACTGTTCATAACCCATAAACAGAGCGCTACTCAGAATTTGGGGCATTTTCCTGGATCCCTCTCACCAGCTGAGCCTGGAAACTGTGATGTTTGTGGCTGGAAATTCAGAGGCTGTGCTGTATCACTTCCAACAGTGGGACTTGAGGTGTGATTAGTGTCTGATTGGGACTCCTGGGCGACCCTGGTCCTTAACTCTGTCCCACGCCAGTCGAACACACCAAGCAACTGGCAGACAACCACAGTTTCTTGCTCCGACACATTTGAAGCTGCACACTATGTGACTGCACCTCATCACAGGATGCATTTAAAGAGACATGCAGTTATACATTTTGGGCACACACAGCAGCGGAGCACAAGGTAATCTGATTTAAGGCTCTAGTATTGGTCAAGCTCCAACAAAAGTACTAAATCCTACAAATCAAATCTTCCATGCTTTCCTCACAGCTTCCTAAATACTCATGTCTCTTTTAAACCCTACATTTCCAGTTTGAAACACTGACTGTAAAATAAATTGTATCAAGCAGAGATAACCCTGACATCCCCATGACATCATTAGAGTAATGGATATCCAGCTCTGAAGCCTTTGATCATGTTACATGATCTGTTATCTGATAAATGCTGTTGCCAATGTTAAGAATGATTTCTCAATAAAAAATGTTTTATCTGTCTGAACATTTACCAAAAGTGGCATCACACCATCAGAGGTTTTGTGCTCAATTACTATACAATTACTGTTCTAATCGTATTAGTGTGGCTGATAAAATCAATATAATGCCTAATGAGTTGGATCATTTACATGCTGTTTATTTCCATGTGCTTGTTAATCTGATGTGTCATTATTAAAACCTGATTTGTGTGTGAGATAATAAATTGGACAGTAGACTTATGAGGCTGCAACAGGGATTAGAATCCAAATTCTTTTCTTCTATAAAGTAGTAAAGGTCTGTTGCCATCTTGTGTGTGTGTGTGTGTGTGTGTGTATACTCTTTGAAAGCCCTTCTTGCACATTCAGCAGGATAATGCCCGCCCGTATCAGATGACTTTGGACTCACCACAAAATATGTACCTTGGCTCAGAAAACTTAATTTATTGATTCACCAGCTCCATTGATCACGCACTCTAAGGCCGCTGCAGACAATGACAGGAAATTACAATTAATAACCAAAAGTATTTGAACTTCAACGTGTAGTTTTACAATGTTTGTGTTCCATCATCTAATAATTGATATACTGATGAAATGACAGAGTGACTGATCTGTTAAAAGGGAGTTATCTAACAACAGGGAGTATTTATGATGAGTCCTGTGCTTGGGGGTGTAAATACACAGCAACATCAACTACTTTTTTCAACTAATTAGATTTGTCATTAGTTTCTGTATTCCAGTAGAAAAATGTGTAATAAACTTGGGCAGAAATGCAATCATCACATTTTTTCGTGTCCCCTCGAAACATCAATGCCCTCTGTGCTACTAGCAGCACCATTCTGTCTTTCTTCTTTGTGTGTTTTTGCAGCACTTGTGTTGTCAAATTAATGAAGATGTTTGCTTAATTTGCTTGTGTTATGTCTGTCTGCATGCGCATGTTTTTCTTAAGCTGCGGTGTGCTGGGCTGTCTCCACCACTGTGTATAACAAAATCCTCCTGTGAAAGCACAATAATCATGGATGCAAAAGGCCGGTATGTAAGCAAATAAAATCTGAGAGCGAAGCTGGAATATTTTTATACCAGAACAATTTCACTGAGGTAGACTTTGGCTCACGTTGCCCCGGGCTCGGAGCAGTGAGCCAGCAGAAGTAACAGAAGCTGCCATTTCTTAATGAAAAACGAAATGTAAAAAAATAAAAAAGAGAGTTTTAGTCTTTATATCGAAAGTCCAGTCTTATCTACTGTAACATGTCATCTCTATGTGAAGTTAAAATCTAAGCTCGATTGTCATTTTACCTCATTTTCCCATGTTACCCCCTGCTGCTTTTACTTCAACATCCAAACTCACTCATTCCTTAAGTCCCATTGTCTTCTTTGTATGTGTATTGTGTATACACTTACATTTGTACACGGATTTACTGTATGTACATTACCAATGCACTCATGCATGTTTCAGGAAGTCCAAAATATTGCGTCTGTCTGTGCAAGTCACCACAAAAGTCACATCACTTCCACTTCAACACCCGCAGATCTGTGAGGTCAGCGTGCAGTGGTTGGACCTTTCTGGTCACATGATCACTCTTTGGCCAAATTTGCCCAACCTTCCTTCTCCTTGGCCCTTTTTTTTTTTTTGTGAAGCACTCCTCCTTCCTACCGCTAACAGGGTGGAAGTGAGCTGATGGATGGGGAGCGACAGCATGTGACCCACAACTCAACTCTTCAATGTGTAGCAATTCCACCCATGGGGGCTTCCCATCAGTCCCACAGCAGGCCAAAATTCCTTCTGTGAACAAATACACACACACACACACACACACACAGCAGCCTGCTCATGTGACATGGCAAGTTTGTGCTGCTGTTGTAGTGATACTGTCAATCTCTATATTCTGAGCACCAGTACTTTAAAATCAAGAAAAAGCAGACTTCCCCCTTTTCCTTCACCTTGGTGACTATTTCACAGTTTAGAAAATAACATAATTAATCCTGCTCTTAAGGGATTGCTGCAACAAACACATTTTCACTTTTAGCAATTAGTTAATTTCCAAATAATAGCAGCCCATTTATGCAAAGTCCAAGTTCATTAGCATCTAGGAGTCTACAGTTTAGTTACTTACAGTTTGTGCAGAGTTTCAGGGTTTTCCGTCGGATTACGGATCAAATGCATGTCATGGGACTTTTAATCTTTAATGTTAAATGTAAATTTTACCTCACTGACTTTATGAACTTGACGATGAAAAAGTTTCTGTTTGCGTAACGTGATGGAACAGTCCCAGATTAGTATATCAGTGCACTGCAGAGCACAAGTTCCTTTGATAATGACGGTGTGGAATAATAACCTGAACTGTGCTGCAACTAACAAAACTCTCACTATAACTGTTTTTGTATAGTCCCAGTTACAGTATTACACAGCATGTATATGAACATTGATTATGTTACAACATGTTAAAACATTAAACAGATAAATATATATTTTGATAATTGATGAGTAGTAAAGAAAACTATGATCGAATTGGGTTATTTATTATTATAGTAGTCCTGATAAATTAACAAGCAATTGTTTTAATCAGTGTTATGTACAGTGGAGAGATATATAGTTAAATACATTATATAAATACTTGTTTATATATGTCTGCACTATGGAATTGTAATTAAAAATGCAACTGGAAGTTAAACAGACATGAAACAAAACTAAAACTGTACCTTCAAAAAGTGGATAATGTAGGTGTTGCGACCCAAAGCAGCATTCTGTTCTTTAAAAGGTTTTTCACTTATATAAAATAAGCTTTGCTTGTAAAATATTTGGATAGTCTGATTTTGCATTTTTATAAGAACAAATAAACAGATAGAGCAAATAAAGAGAACAAGACGGCATTTGAGTTATGCGCCCTTTAATATTTATGGAAGCAGGTAACAATTACACATGTTTTCCTGCAAGGCACATTTTTCAAAATTTCTACAAATATTTTTTTTAATTTTCATTATTTAAATTTTATCATTTGGAATTTCTGTCCAATTGTACGTTTTCATGTAAGACAGATGTTCGTGTGAAACGAGTCCTTCTTAAACCAAGATAATACGGCAACATACAGAAGTCAACTTATTTACAGACATTTACAGTCAACGACTTTATGGATGCCAAAAAGATTTTGTCTTTTTCAATGTTTTAGCAAACTGACAAACAAATCTTTATGTTTAAATCAATATAATTATCTGACAAGTTGGTGCCTCATTTTCAAAACCAAATCCTTTCACTGAAAAGTCTTAAACTTGAAAAGTTGACTTTGAAAACTTGGAGAGTGCAGCTCTCATATCCATTTTTTTAAATTTACTTTATACTAAAGCAACCTAAAACGTCCTTTTTGCCCGCATTCACAGATTAACAAGATTGGCTTTTGGAAGGAAAAAATACATATACACTCTCCTCAGCTGTTATGAAACTATAAAACCAGCTTTCTATGTTTCAAGGCCTGAATTTTATTAGACAATCCACCTCCTCTTTCACATAACTAATTTGATAAATTACTTGCAATCTCTTAGAAAAAGTCAAATCGATATGACATACTGCCAAAGTCAAATATGTTTCGAGGAGTCCATCTTTCTGTTTTCCTTTCCCCCCATATATCAAATGCATGTTTACGGGACGCAGTATAAATAAAATTCAGCCTAAGTGGTTGTGCCAGGTCATGGATGCTGGCACACTTGTTTGGCTCTGTACGGCCTTAATTCCTTCTGTCAGGCAGTAATCAGGTCTGTTTCACATAACGGGCCATTAGTTTAAAGAGCAAATCTGCTTTGGGCGCTGCTGACAATGGACAATGTGTGTATGTGTGTGTGCTGCGGGAGAGGAGGGAGGGGGGTTGTCTCTGTATGCCAAACCTGACCTGGCAGGGCTGGGATAGAGGGAGCGAGAGGAGGAATGGGATGGAGATGTGGAAATAGAGAGGGAGTTAGAAGAAAAGAAAAAGGAACAGTGTTATAAGAATGGCACAGCCGCGCTCATTGGGTCCGCTTGAGGAAAATGAGGCGGACAAGTCGGAGTGTGCCCTGAAGATGTTTCCATTTTAGCTCCATTCAAAACTGGAATCACTGCCCTCTGCATGAACCCGCTCTTCTTCACCACGTAGAGAAAAAGGAAACTCAAAGATACAAACCTCAAAAAGGAAGTGGCCTGTATTTGTGTCGTCCCCGTCGGCCGTGGACGTAATCCTGCGCATGGTCCGAGACCTGCGCTCCCAAGACACACGGGTGGGTTTCAAAATAAGTGCACGCAGGAGACGAGTATTGACAAGTTGATGACAACTCTGTGCAGTCACCCAACGGCCCATCCGAGCCGGTGGAGATGCCACCGTCTTGTTAGATCAGCTCACGCCGCCACAGTCCAGCTAGCACGTAATTGGAAACACAGCGGGGCAAAAGTCACAGAAATACCTAACGCTGCACTTTCACAGAGCCTGAGCGAAAGTAAATTCTCTCATGTGAGAAGGGCAGCTTTGTGTGAGGCAGTATTTTCTGTCCATCCATGTCTGGCAGAGAGGGGTGGGGGTTGATGGGGAGTGGGGGGGCGTTAGGCCAAACACCATTCCTTACCCTAATAGTTTAAGACACAGCCAGCATTTGCTTTCATCTCTCAGGGGGAGCACTGACACAAACAATTTTCGTCCCCCCCCGCCCGTCCATTTGCCGGTGCACACATGCACGCTGCACTTTTGTGATTCATTTTCTCCTACAGAATACTTCAGTCAGAAAAGAAGTGAGAAAACAACACGCGGATTTAAGATTAAGAAAAAGAAAAAGCGATGCTGTGAAGAGGTGGATTTTATAAAACGCACCTCATGGAAAAAACAACAAGTGCTGCTTATGGATGCACTGTTTGAAAGTGTGTGTGAATGGGCGATTGGCAAACTGTAGCGTAAAGCGCTTTGAGTGGTCATCCAGACCAGACAAGCGCTAAAACAAAGCATTTCTATTCGGCTCAACAATGTTGGAGAGGGCACGGTGCCTCTTTATGAGGCAGCACATTAATGCTTAAACTACATTATTTGGTTTAAACATGTAAGTGGATAAAAAGATAATATTTGTCAAAAGGTAAATTTACGTTGGAAGGTCTGCCAACGGGGGAACTGTTTACAGATAGATAATTGTTGCATGTTTTGTAAAAATAAAACCTGGGCATGAAAAACCTGGGTTGGACTTTGTTTGTGTCTGTCGTCTTCTGAGGTTTGGACACCTGCAGTATGTGCTCGATGAGGCTCTGTTTTTTTTAACGTCGTCCTCCGGAGTGGCTGAGATGTGGCCCACACCTCCAGGCAAATATTTTTCCGGAAGCTCTTTTTCCCCCCCCCCTCCTCGTCCTCCGCCCAATCCTCCACCCCATCAGGCTCAGTCAGCAAGTAGCAAACCCCCCCCCTCCCCTCCCCGCTTGAACCAGCGACATGGCATTTGCACTGCTGAGGAGAATTTGAGCTAATGAAAGTGTAAAGCCTGTGTTCACTAGAGTATAAAATTCACATTTGGCCAAGACCGGCTGTGCAATGTGATATTATGAGCTCCGCCGCAGAGAGAGAGCAAGGGCTTGAAGTAGCACTCCAAAAAGCAAACAGCGAGGCAAACACAGGAGAGGGACATACAGCCAGACAACATTTTCATTCGTGTGATTTTATGTTGCAGACATCGCGACTAGACTTTGCTAATAATTTCATATTCACCTTTATGGAGGGAAAAGAGTCAGAGAAATGTCTACCATCCTGTAACCATGCGGAAACAAATCGCGACGGCACAGTTCTGACAGAAACCTCATCGAGACGGCTCGGGCTTTGTTTTAAAGAAAGAAGAGAGGCAAGAGATGAGTGACACACAAGGTACCGTATGCCGCCATCTTGTTCCTTGTGTAAACGCAGCCGCCGCTCGCCCTTATTAAATGGAGGTTTGCTGCAGACAGAAATGAGGTCAGCAATGGCGTAAAGATGTGACGTAAACAGCCATGAAAAAAAAGGGGAGGGGAAAAAAAGTAGAAGCCTCTTTCTGTTGTGACAGAGCAGACAGCGCTGGAGATGGAGAGATTTCAGCACAATTAAGAATTAAAAGAAATCCAATTAGATCTCGGCTGTACCTCTAACAGCTCCTCCTGCAGTAAAAATATATTATCTCGCGCGCTCTTCACGGATTCATCTTTTATCATCCTCGCACTCAGCAGCTTCTTTTCGCTTATTGTTTTTTCAAGTAGTTATTCCAAAGACATAAAAGTGAAATAACGCAGCAAATGAATGTACAAGGGAGATTCAAATTAAATAACAGCAGGAGAAGTTAAGTGGCAGAAAGCGTGGGTCTTTTGTTGAAACAGTAGTTCCACTTCATCCAGGTCGAAAGTTCAGTCACGTTAGAGGCGGTTGACCTATTTTCTCCTCTGAAACTTGGGAATCCAGATTTCTTCAGTTTGTCCTCTAGCTTCTGTCCATTCAAATTAGTCACTGCTATTTTTTTCCAGTAGAGAAATACTAATTTGATTTGAATGCAAAGAAGCAATTGGTCTTGTTAAATGTCCGTTAATTGTACTCTTGTTTTCCACTAAAATAAATAATAAATTATGTTGTTAGAGCTATATATGTATGGTGGATTATTTGGATTATTACTCTATGCACTCATTTTTTCCAAACTGCTTGTGCTGTAAATCATTGACTGTCCATACAACTGTATTAATTTAAATCTGCAGCAGGAAACTATACTATAAAATCTATTGACACGTAAAACAGATTATAACTAAGACCTGCATGAAGGTAAATAAAGTAACAAGGCAATAGTAGCAGTTAGTAGTGGTTAGATATTAGTGATATTAGTTTTTTAACACTAATATTTACATATGTCTTATTATTTTGTTGTTTATGTGTATAGTGTTCTTCTGTTTTTGTCGATTAATGTCGCCTGATTATGTACAACATGTTTACCAAATTTTCAGTCTTCACTGTTCAAGGTACTTATAGACTTTTATTTATGTAATTATGTGATTACAATTAAACTAATTGGCCACAACATTTATACAGAGAAGTGGTTTTCTGATCGCTTTATGAAACATATTTAATCCAAAATGTAGATAAGCGCTATTGCAGCACATGATACCAATTCACATTTGTATTGCCGCAGCTATTTCTGCTATCGGTAATACTGACCTTTAATGTACATTTATTCAAATACTTGTACCGCATATGTATGGCTCGTCGGCCAAATATAATGCATTGTACACAATACACCCAGCAGTATGACAATGATACAATCATATGACATACGTTACATTATTGTTAAACAGTCAAATATAATGTTCCGATATTTTTTTTTTTCAGTTGTGATACAAGCTACATGATACTTTAAGTACAATCAGCTAACTTTAATAATAAAGTGTGGTGAGGAGATGACAGAGGGTCTTCAGCTTCGATAATAACTGGTGTGTTTGCGGTCGAGATGGATGTGATGGGTTTTGTCACCTGTTCTATTGCAGTTTGCGGCTCACACATGCGTTGCATTGTTTTGTGATTGTGTGCTCAGTAATAAGTTGTTATATTGTTATTTTTACCATTAGGAGGACAAGTAGGTATTGCTGGCCTCCGTGTAGCCATTAATATTAACTTTGACCATAGTACTATTGTATATATGATATATTTGACTTCATACTATCATACGTTCACACAAATTCTAATCTAATCTAATTCTGAATAATTGTACTAGGTTTCATGATTCATTTATAGAATCTGGTGCTAGATTATATATTATAAGACCCAAAACAGTACCAAAACCCTCACCTAGAGTTCTGACTTCGACTCAAGCACACATTGTCGTTTGTTATCGCAACGATTCGTCATCAGTCACCAACATCAGCTGCGCCCACAGACCTTTGTTTTAATCTTTCGCTCGGGGATGAGAGTTTGATAAAAGGTAGGGTCAAAGTGGTGGAGGCACAAAAGGTTGTTTTTCTGCAGCAGAGCAGGATTTGTGTGCGGGGTGCAGCATCCCGACAAGCCAAGCTGGCAATTATCATCAGGCAGGAGCAAAAATTACAGCCATACCTATATGATTGCATACTATCGCGTTTCAGCAGAGCTGGGTGCATACAGCCTGGAAAATACTGCTTGCTCTCCGTCTGGAGGCTTTTTTATTGTACAAAGTGTATTATATTCTACTTACACACACTATACTGTACATATGATACACGGAGGACGGGAGGACCTGAGAGGCAGCACTGTTTTAGGAAGTTCAGTCAGGGTGTATGTAGGCCAGCGTGTGCAAGAGAGTGCAGTGGCCCTTCAGCTATAGGCCATATTATCATGAGCACGTCTTTCTCTCTCTCTCATGCGTATCACTGCTCATATTTTCTCTGTAACCAGGTAAAGCTGAGTTCTGTTGTCTCTGAGGGAGTCTGTCTTTCCAGGTGTTTGGCCTTGTCCGCTCAGTGCTGGGCACATCAAGGTCCATTTTATATATATTATACATGTTCTGACATTGAGGTGAACTGAACTACATAAGATGATTCAGCTAAAAAAAGTGTGATGGTGAAAACGAGGCTGAATTCAAAACTATATGATGATTCCACATGTAACTAAAAGATAATTATTAAGTGACGTCTCTGAAGATTATTGTCTCAGTTATGAAATGCTCTACTCTCATGTTTAACTGCAGTTGTAATGTGAATTTAATGCAAGCTGTATTTCTTTTTTTGTTTTGCATATAACAAAAATGTCCGATGAGTTAAATATAATTATTGAGACAAAAGCCAAAAATCAACAAAATTCTCAAATTTTATTTTGACTTTAATTTAATTTATCACTTTACAATTACTTTTAAAATGAATAAGGAACATAAGTGCATATTCATGGTCTGTGATTTATTTTAAAATCTCGCATCACATGGAGTAACTTCCATTCAATAATATCTATTATGCCAATACAAACATTAAAGTAAGAATACAGAAATTAGATCTTTCATCGCACGAGTAAATTCTTTTTTAACAGCTTTGATATTTCTGGTCACTCTTGAAATTTTGATTATTCAGAGTGAAATAAAATCTGTGTATCCTGTGTCAAATATATTTTAGCAGCGTCTCATATTTTGAATGGCCATGATAACGAATTCTCAAGTATCATGGTTATCTTAATTTTAGGTTGAATAGAGTAGTGTTTTTGAGTAAACAAGCAATATTTATTTTATTTAATATATACTTCAAGAGGCTGTTTGGACACTGGGTCTTGTGTACATGCTTTGCACTTGAATGTCACCTTGCATTAAACATTTATCTTCACGATAAAAGTAAAACATTTTCAAATAAAAATAAAAAAACATGGACATATTTCTGCTTTTCCCCTTTGAGTGGTTTGTTATAAGTGTGTCTCGTCCTTCGGTGTTTGAGTGAGTGAGAGCAGCTGGTCACTGAGAGTTCACTCGGAGAGACAGAGAAAGAGTCAGAGAATGGGCGAAGTTGTGTGCAACAGAAATACTGAGGAACGGAGGGAGCAGAGGAAATCACATTCAAATGCACACAAATCAAACTCACCTCTTGATGTATTTTTGTAACACTGGGGCTTGGAAAGAGTTGAAAGGGCTCTGTGGAAAAAGGTAATGCACTTTCATAGTGCCATGTGTATGTGGCATTTCAGCCGGCAATTGCCAGAAAGAGCTGCTCTGCCCTTTTCCATCACACCTTTAAGTCCACACTTCAATCACAGGACTGGAGTAGTATTTTCTCTGACATGGTGCCCTCCGGTGCTTTTCCATGTCCTGGCCTCTCACGAAGGAAAGTTCACACTTTATACCAATGGCAGCCTCGGGCTCTTAACCTTGTTCAGAGGAAAGATTCAACAGGTGAACACCTTGGACTCCTTTAATTTGCCTTGGGTATTCATTTTTCCCCAGTGAGCAGGGAGTGAAGTTTCACAGGAGCACTGACCTTAAGTGTGGTAAGAAAGCGAGCAGCCATAACTCCTCACGCATTCGGGTCCTTGTGCCTTTACACAGGCGCATGTACATATTAAGCAAAGTCGGTGAAGTTAAATTAATGTAAGTCTACTATTAGAAATGAGAGACAATTTAAGTTTGTCTCAATATACAAATTGAAAGTGATGTGAAATGCAGCTCTGATTAAGCTAATTGTTTACAGGGGTCTATTCTGGGGGTTTAAAATGAATAAAGCACCCTTCTAAAATGTATTTCATCATAACATCACATTTTTTGCAAACAAAAAAGGTGAACTGTGTAAACACAAATGCTTAATGTGTTTTTTTAAATGTATCTATTATAAAAAATAAATTAATTTTGAGTGACATTTTATAACATCACTTATTGTTTAACTATGATGATTTAATTGTTAACGGGTTATGATTCCAATAAATATATTTAATTTAATAGTAATTATATTTCCTCCATATGAAGAATAGAACTAAGTTTTAATAAGTTTAAAATTATTTTTTTGTAGTAAAACATTTTGGTTGAAAACTTTTGATTAATTCATATTTGCATTCAGAAACTAATTTCAAATGTTAAATACAAATTGTTCGAGTTGAACTCTAAACATTTTAAATGTAGAAAGTCTGTTTAAAATTATACATAATTTTAACAGTATTATATTATTATGATGACATTATTTTTTAGTGCAATTCAAATTTTAATTAAACTAACCGAAACCCTGACCCTGATTTTTGCTAGGAAGACAGAAAAACAACTTCAAATTTATTTCTAAATTAATTGTTCAATTCAAATGTGTCTTTTATTGTTTTTATGAACAAAACATAATTCTATTATTGTTTTTAAAATATATAAAATGAAAGCGGCAGGCATTATGAAGCTCAGTCGGCTGGTTTCACATCAGATAAGATGATGATGAGTACATAAAATCAGGGCTTTGATTTAATCGTGCACGATCATCAAAGTGAATATGTCAGAATCTCAGGTATTTCATGTGAAACATGCAGTGTCATGGATTAATGATGACGGGGTCAATTACTGATCGTATGACTGGACGTGTAGCCTTATTGAAGGTATACACAGCAGTGCGCGGGCTCAGCTAGCGGTTTCCCATCGCTGCCCGGTTTGTACGGTAGACGGCACACTCGCTCCACATTAGATCAGTGCACGCCTAATGGCTGCTGCTGGATCTGACACAATCGTGGCAGTGTGTGGACTGTGCAGACGCGCTGACCGAGCACTCACCTCTCTCCGAACACTTTATTTATTTATTTCCGCTCTTGGATTAAAGCGCTTTTGTGGAGCTAACCTACATAACAGCTTGGTGCTGTGGCGAGCTCGTTGACCAGGCTCCTTGATACAGATATGATGAGGGTGCTTTGAAATGAAGACAATGGATGCTCAATCAGTCCCATTGGCTCAGATCATTATTGAAATATCACACAGGCTCTTGATTGAGCCTTATTGAGTTTAGCCACTGAAGCACGTTATGCTATATTGAATACCTCGGTGGCCTAATCAAAACGAAATTATTTCCATATCTGCCGGGACTGTCAGATAAAGGAGTCATCATTCATCTTTGTTTGTATGAAGTGGTCGGTCAGATTATCGTTGTTGATTACACCTTAAGCCCTTTATTACGCATATAAGGTTACGTTTGCGAAGGTGGAATGTGTTTGTACGTATGTGCTTGTGACATAGCTAACTTATTTTTTTATTGTGCATATGTATATATGTATTATATGCACAGTGTCACTGTTTGGAATGGTTCTAAATGCCATAGTTTGGATATTTGACGTTAATGACGTTCTCTCTTCCATTTTAATATTACCATCCATTTTTCTTTTACTTCAAATTTTTTTGTCCAGTATGTTTTTTTTCATGCTTTTGATTTGAATTGGTTTGGAATGCTTTGCAAATAATAAAAAATAATTGCATCCCAGGCCACTTTTTCTTTCACTTTAATGGAAATCATAGTATTAATATTATAAAATATTTTAATATTAATCTTTTTGAATGTCTGTACATTCTGAACCATCACTAATGTGATTACAACTTTCTAGTTTCACTTATTTTTGCTTTGCTTTGTGGTTTGAAAAGTAGATGCTGACGTGTGTGGACTCAATATGGTAAGACCAGATTTTACAAGTCTTATTTTCCTTAATATAAGTATATATATATATGAATGTAGTCACTTTGATAAAGTCATCTTTAACATGCTAGTGCCTGACTACTACATGTTTCTAACAGCTGCATTATGAAAGTTAACTTTGTAAATGTGTTGCATTGTTAAAAAATAAACCCCCACACCAATGTGATGTATTAAGTGATCAAAAACAACCTCATATAATATATGCAGTAGTTATGCATAAGTTAATTTTGTAAAATTTATGTTGTACTTTAACCATATTATAATCGGTAATATGACCTTGTAACATACTTTTTATTACTTTAGATACTAAGATTTTGTAGTATTTTTAAATATTACTCCCTGCAGAGCGACCATCACTGCTAACCACCGACTGTTCGACCTGAATATTAACTTGTCATGGAGTATTTTTAAGAGGGGTGTCGCTACTTTTACACACACAAATGTATGCAGACACAAATACACACATGTTGTATAAAGGTATTTGCGTAGCATGAAAGCATTCAAGGACAATCACTGGATGGACGGATAACTTCTAAATTCAATCAGACAGCTTTAAGCGTCCCGTAATGATATCATGACAACACATCGTGGCCTGGTTTAGTTACTGCGCTGCAATCCTTGCTTGACAAAATCAGGGGGTGAAGGGTTCACAGCCTGTTTCAGAGGCGGGGCGGTTGTCTCCGAGGTATTACGCCTTTAATGCTCTCAGGGGAGATGAGGAACATGCGAGGGAAGCAGGGCAGTTTATACACGAGACAGACAGGCACACGTCCTCTGTCCTGCTGCCGCTTCACATGTTTCTACATCATGGGGCGGTGGGGATTATTATGGAAAGAGAGTAGTCCCTTGGTAGTTAATCAGTAGCATCTAATGTAGGACTGTGTGTCCTGATTGATGGGCCCAATTTGACGTGCCGGACTCACTCACAGTCCTGCTGATGGCAGCAGTGTCCCAGGCAAACACCACAAGCAAAAGCAGGGCAAACACAGATTACTCTGTTGGGGATTTCAGTTACTGGGTTTCAGTTTGTTGTGGCTCGTGGAAAAGTATTTTTTATGAGATCGGGGTTACGTATAGTATTGCCCGAGTGTGTCTGAAGTAGCACAATCATTACAGAGGGAAATACAAACGCAATCAGTGAGGTAGATAAGAAAAGCCTCATGACGACCTTCGTCTCAACAGGTAATCCACGGCTGCAGGATGAGTTCATGATTAAATCAAAGTTCAACGTGCCCGCACATTGGGTAGACCCTCCGCCACGGACGCCATCATGAACTCCGGATGAACCCGCTTGTATCTGTGGGAGATGGGCAGATCAGGCCACGTGATTGGATGATGCTGGCGCTCCATATTTGGGAGATTACTGAAGCAGGTTTTGAGTTGCCGTCGCTGCCCCCCACTTGTGAGAATAACCTATAATCGCTCCACAGGCTTTTTAATTATCTCATAATATGTGTTGTGTCTCGCTGCCAGGGTCTGGGAGACGAAAGGTCCCGGAATCAGCGGGCGTCGCAGCGTACTTCTGTTTGTATTATTGTTATTATTTTATGTTACTGTAAAATGTAAATCTTCGACAGAAGAATTTAACCTGTGGGATGAAATGAGATTTGGAAGACGTTTAAAATTTGGGACAGTGGTCGTCCTCCGGCATCACAAAAGAAGACTACATTTCAAAAGCGTAGGGAAAAAAAGGATAAATAAAATGATGAATAGATCACAATAATAATATTTGCGTTTGTATCATAGTGTAGACATGTTCAGTTATTTGCATCATGTTGATTCAAATCTGGAACACAACTCTTAACTACTGACCAATATAACTGTGTTAATAATGAAATTATAATTGAAAATATTATATAAATATATATAATAATAAATATAATATATATAATACAATTGTTTTTTTTATTTAAATTTTTTAAACTTATTTCATTATTATTATATCCAATGAGATCATGTTAAATGTTCTGCATTACATTTTGATTTAAATAATATACATGCCTATATTTATTTATTTTGCATGTATTTAAAATATATATATATATATATATATATATATAAAGTTTAAGTAAAACAAAATAAAAAAATTGTGATATGAGCTCAAAATTCTTTAATATTAAAGTACATGATTTATTCATTTTATTAATTTACATAAATAAGCATTTGTTAAATTCCACCAGAAATATTCCTTTAAAAAACTACAATAATAATACATGAGATAAAGTTTATAATAAAATGTTGTAAATGATATGTACTGTATATACTGCACTCACACAGTTAATTATTCTTTCTTACGATTCAATATTATGCTAATGTGGTCAGAATTGACGGTTAGTAAATATACAGGCACACGTGAACATGACGTGTTCAACATTTAAAATATAATGAATATCGAGTGATATTTATTTGGGTAATGAAACACACAGTGTGATGTTGTCGATCCACCGTGCACCTCTATAAACACAAGGTAGGGTTACTTCAGGTCACTGTGGCCTCTGTTTCACCCGGTGTTTTATGGATTAAAACAAAAACCAACTTATCCTAAAAACCTCTTGACCTTGTGACTAAATTAACAGACTCGCCAGGGTTCACGGGGAGGTGAGAGCTGCTGATGCACATTTCCGTGATGCCACTGGCAATGGCGCCGGCGATGAGGGTGATGTGGCAGAGGCGGAACAGTCGGGGTGGAAGCGGCAGCTCCCTCCTCTTGCCACACTAACCCCTACCTGAACTTGGGATGGCTCTGTCACGTGGGCCTTTGGCTCACCCCCCCCCCCCACCAAACTGCCACACGCTTTTCTGATTGTCGGTTTTCACCCCCGCAGCTGTCCGGCCACCCTACCTCAATGTTTGCGCTAACAAAACGATGTGAATCTCTGTCCTTTCGTCATTTCTCCTCTATGTTCACTTCTCTGGAGTGGAAGCATTTCCTCATTCTTTATGATTTTTCTTATTATTTTACAGAATTGCACTACGACAGTGTTATAGTTTTAGCATTTTACAAAATCTAAATTTCCTGGGATCATAAATCTGATTCTCTTACCCCATTGTTAGTGTTTATGAAATTGGAATGGTCTTTGCTGCAGTTTTGTGGATGAAGTCAGAGAAAATTGAGTTGTGCGTCGTGTGTGTAAGTCAGAGTGATTTGTCGCTCTGAATTTGATCCACACTTGCCACTTATATTTGAAATGAAACTTGTGCCTATGTGTACACTTCAGTTACGGTTGAATCACTGCACTGTCGGCCCTGGCCAGAGTCAGTGGTGGCGCAATAACCTCACAGTGGAGCTGTGTTCTTTATTGGGCCTTTTAGGTCTGTTTCTCTTAAGCAGGGTTTAGCACGAGGCAACAGCTGGCACAAGTTTATGCATGGAGGCCGTTGGTGGGAAGGGAGAGGATGGTGGGGGTCAGTTTTTCCCCCTTCATTTTTTCTACTCAGATAATCCCAACACCCTGACCCTTGAATGAGGCCTGCGGGCACAGTTGCGGGGATGGAGTACAAGAAATTACAGCAGTGTTGTGGGATAAAGCTTCCTAAAACTTCCACAACTGGTCACTTGGCTACACAAATCCTGCTGTGTGCTGCTGAAAGTGTTACTAACTCGCCCATCTCTTTCTCTCCATGTTTTTCTTTTCGCTCCAGGGCTTCAGACTGTGAACAGAGTAAATATTCATCATCCACTGAATGTTTTGCACGGATTGATTGCAAATGTACACTTCTCTTTTTCACACGTTGTTAGTTGTTTGGTTAATATTGACATTACAAAATGATAAAGTGATTTCTGAAACTGCTGGAGCTTGATCACACCATATTATAAAATACTGTTATTATTATAAAATGTTCTGTAACCATGTATTTTTATTTTAATAATAAACATATTCAACATTATCAATTGTATGATATATTAATATCAGTATGATTTCATAATACAATGTTTAAGCACAGTCACAACTTAAGATAAGAATATTAGGAATAAAATAAATATCATAATGAGAATATGATGAAATTAATGTTTTTACAACGACAAACTTTTGCTGATATGTCAAAATTAAAATAATTAAAATAATCTTTTTAAATGTATAGCTTTGTCCAACAACAATCATTAATGTGGCTTCGTTTCATATAAACTGTAGAAAATGTCCCAGTTCCTGGTCTCATTGTACGACATGTACAAATTGAAGCACTATGTGAAATTTACAATATTTGGATCCATTGGATGAAGTTTATAATGTGTCAGCTGTTCTAATTTGGACATATTGTTACTGTGTCAGTTTGATAAATGGCTCTTCTTCTGTTATCTGCCACAGACAAATTTCACAGGAATCCAGCCCGTTTGGTGGCTGGGAACCGTGCACTCTGGGCACGGCACGCGAAACATGATAGACCATAGGCTCCACGTGTATAAACCTACGTAAACACTCAACCGTCTGGCATCACGCGCCTGCAGGCTTTATTACTCAGTCGGAGCTGTGCAGGAGGTGCAATTAGGAGAGGTCGAAACCCAAGAGTGTCGGTAAGTTAAGTCAAAGGAAAATAATGAAGGGAACAGAGGGCGCAGAACATAACGTTAAAAACTGCTTTGAAACGTTTGCTGTTTTTTTAGTAAAAAGTTAAGAATTCATCATTTGATTTTTTCTTGGGACTCTATTTAGTACACAGATAGTAGATAGCAGTAGATAGTAGTAGATAGTACACACTTTGACAATTCATTTAAATTAATTGGATAAATTAAATGTAAAAAAGTCATTTTGTCGCTCCTTGTGTTCCATAAACTCTTTTAAAACAACTTGTCCCAGTTTCCAAACTAAGGCACTCTGACATCTCTGCCAGAGGATTCATGTTTTCAAAAAAAAAAAAAAGATACAAGCCTTGTTGTGAGATTAACGGTCCAAATATGTCCCTGCTGCATCCACTATACTCTCCCTGCTCGCAGTTGTCCTTGATATCAATAATAAATCAGTGCAATCGGACAAATGGAACAATTCTTTCAGGGGATTTCTTCAACTGTATTTTTAGCCAGCTTTTATTTGCACGCATTATTTACTGCATACGAACCAGGCACTGTCGGCAGCTATTAGGGGAACTTGTACACAAAATGCTTTCCATTTCTTCCATTTCTAACACGTGCTTCTCACTACAGGCAGAATGCTTTCTCTTGCTAGCGTTGTGTATTTTTCCATCTGTTTCTATCGTTTATTTCACATCCTTGAGTCCAGCCAGTCAGGCAGCAGATGGAGGCATCACAGCAGACCCTGTGTTAATACTTAATACCACGATACATCACTCATACATCCTTTTAAATGCTTCAAAAGTCACTAAAATGGGATGATTTCATTTTGTTAGTACTTTGAACCAGGTCACGCCATGAATAGAACATTTCTGTACATGTGCAAAGAGATGCTCTGCCTGTCATATTCTGCTCATCCACTTTTCAGTTTTGGTTTTTCATCGGGCACATTTATTCTTTATTCTGAATACTGATTGAACTGAGTGCAAGTCAAAGATAGACCATTAGTTCATGAACCACTAATAAATAGGAAACAAACCAAAATAGCAAAAGAATAAATATTTCAGTCAAATAAGACGTGGCCTAACTTCCTCAAGAAATGTCTGTGATGGAAATGATCAGAGACTGTTGCCCTGGAACACGTCAATCAGTCTGTGAATAACCACGAGGCCAGTCTAACTGGGACACATCACATTTACCCGATAGTATTTGCTTCATGGGAATGAACAGTGGTCGGCTGCTACACTTAGCTCAGAGAATGACCAGTAGGGATGCTGTTGTCTACTAGATCCAGCTCTCTCTCCCACACACACACACACACACACACACACAAAGAGAATAGCTTTAATCTGTTTTACTCTTATCCAGTCCTGTCCTATTTGGTATGAGACAGACAAAAAGCTCAGAGGGGGGCAAACTGCACTCCTGTGGACTTTGGCTCTGTTAAGCACTCTGAAAAACTCATCTTTTTAGCCTCTCCCTCCTCTATCTCCCACCCTGAGCCTCTTGAGTCCCAGGCCCCATAATGCCACATCAATACCACAGTAGGGAGGAGGCACCGCACTAATGTAAACACGCAGGTCGACCTCATTTTGCTTCCCATGGTTGACGCCAGAGAATAAAGTATAGTACAAAGGAGGGATGAAAAAGGTGAGACATGTCATTGCGATTAGTTTTAATAAAAGAGACAGAGGAAACCACAACAAGCAGTGGAAAGTGATGGAAAGGCAGTTTAAAGAGGATTGCTGGATGCTGTGCAGTTGTCACTAAAATGGCAGCATGGGCATAAGTCAGGCCCTAAGAATGGCCACCCTCTGAATAGCTCCTGTATGTTGGGTCCTGTGAGAGAGGCGAACAGGACCAGCAGGTAGCCGGGTGTGCCTCACAGGGCCTTAATCCACCACAGCCTGACAGGGAAAAGCAGGAGGGATAGATTTTTTCACACTTGTTACTGTGGCGGTGGGCACCTGCTGCTGCTCTTTCTGTGAGTCATAAAGCATGCAGTCGACGCTCGTCTACTGTTTGACACTTTGTTTTTTTCTCCCCCATGTGAACTTTTAGCCTGGACTTGCTGTTTTTCACTGAATTCAGCACCGAAGTCCAGCTGGGACATGCCTCTCTAATGTCCGCCCATCACTGCAAATGGTTTTAGTAGGCTAGACTATTTTTGTGCCGCTTCTCAAATCCTTGAGAATTGAACCAACAACATTCACTGACCATGGCTGAGTACATACTACGTGATTGAGGTTCACTGCTTGGGTAAAGTTGCGTTCATTGATTGAGGGTAAAACGCAACACAGACATTATCACTATGGAATCAGAGGAATTGGAGTCGTAACACTTTATTGAGCTCAAAGCTCTCAAACCCTGATGAGTTGTGTGCAACACAGCTGGGGATGATGGAGTTTACAGAGTCTAATCCATCAAGATGAGAGGCTTATTGGAGAATTCTGAAAATTACAAATTATTATTACTTTTTTTTGATACACACTAACACATATATTTGAACTCTTTATCTGTTTCCTGTTTGGTGGTGGCGTGGTGGTAAACTGTGTGGATAGAAACTGCTGCCATCCTCAGCTGCAAAGTTCTGGCTCTGCCACAAACTGTGACTTTTCTACAATGCACACAGTCATTTGATCCATTGTTAACATTGAATACTGATCAGCTTTAAGGTGAAATAAAAAGGTTTTTAATGTCGCATCACTATTGAATAGGATATATATACTGGACCACAGCAGTGTGTTGTAAAATCATAAATCCTTACGCTGTCTCAGCAACTGGAAACACAAACTTGATCTCCGCCCCTCAGATAATCTATAAGACTAACCATGAATGCTTAAGTTTGTTTTGGCTTTTTGTTTTGTTTTTGTATTCCAGCCTGTTATGTCCCACTCTGCTTCTTGACAATCTCCTGACACCCACAAGAAGAGGGAAAACACAGGGAAAGGACATTGTGTCAACAATTCTTTTTTTTTTTTTTTTATTTCCTTACACTATAGAATCAGAATATGACAGACAAAAAGGGTAAAAATGGGAATTGCTAAATTATTTATAAAGAAAAGCTATAAAAACTTGGTTCTGCAAAGGCAGAATTTGATATTTCCTTAGTCAAGGATGTCTCTGTTTTGCTGAATGATTTATTCTTATTTTTCCCAAGGCAGACATTAGAAGGTCAAACAATAATAATTCTGAATAATTACCAGTACAATTAAACACACTGAATGCCCATTTTCTCTGTGTACCTGGATGTATGTGTATGCCATGCATTCCCTCGGGGGCTACTTGAGCCAAAAGCTACAGAGCAGAGAAAAACAAAGAGAAGGGGAGCTGCTCACCCGCTGGCCTTGGAGTCTAGACACCACGTTGGGGGCTAATCAACTAGATCAAACCGATTTAACACTTTGCTAATACAGATCAAAGACTTACCAGCCCATATTGTGGATGAGGAGTACAAAGAAAATTAACTGAGCATCCAATGTGAAGAGACACAGGGAAATGAACTGATTATAGATTGATGCATCCATGTGGAGCAATAGAACAGAAAATGAAATGAAACAGAGCAATGGGAGACAAAAGTCATTATCTATTATTTGTTTTTGGTCAATTTGGTGATGTTCCTTTATATTTTCTAATATATCTGCACTGTTCATCCAACGATGCATGACCCCACCAACCCACTTGTGGTTGGACCCCCTGGCTTTGATGCCAATCAGGAAGTGAAAGCCTGGGCCCTTCATCAACATGTCCTGCTCCTGCAATCAACAAGATAGGGCTTGAATATAAAAGAGCTAAACCCATTCAAACAGCCCAACTGATGTTTGAATTCTCCTCAATCTCTGTTTAATAATCATTATGTTTCCATAATATGTGTGTCAAAATAATATGTTAGCATTCAGTCTCTGGTTTTGCTTCTTTTTTCAACACCAGCAGCTGAGGAACACTGCAGGTCCCCATTTTTTGGTACAAAAGTGTAACACATGTTGCCCCCAACACATGCTACAGTATATGTAGTCGCAGTAGAGCCGAGTGTCTCATTCCTCATTGCATATGCATAGAAGGGGGGGGGGGGGACTGTGGACATCCCAGGAGGAGACACGTTGACAGAGGATGAAGATGCATTATGTTCTATATATAGAGGTCATGCCTTGATATTATCAATATATGATATTATCCAGCTCATAAAATGAGATATGAGCCACATAAATAAAATAAGACATTGTGGTTATTTTTCAGATACACTGGTGAAAGGAATTGTCCTTGATGTAATTGTATTAGTGGTGTGCCCAGTGCTGGTGCAGTATGAGCACATTCCTGAGTTTGTATTCACTTTGTTCGTTTCTGTACGCATGGATGTAAAAAAAGATGTAAGCACAGTATGTGTGCAGCATATTTCCCTTTGAGGTTTTTTCCAATAATATTACATACACTTCTAATGTCTCTCTCTAAACTGTTTGACTGTTTGGGCGTGTGTCTGTCACCAGGACTTTAAATGATCCAATTACCTGGAGTCTGCAACATTTCCTCTACTAAGACACAAGTATATAGGAGGTGTTTTTTTTGCACTCCTCACTATACCATGCAAAACTTACTCCATTCCATTTCTCCACATCTGCTAAGACAGAGAGGAGCCTGATGAGGCCCGCCACCCCATAGAAATCTGGGCCGATACTGGAATTTCACTCAGTCAGATAAAATAAACCAGGGAAGCCTTAGATGCTGGATAAATAAGCAGTACACTTTGGCTGGGGGGAAAACCAGTGCTCTCCATCTCAGTGATGTAACTGATTGTTCCTTTTCCCCACTGATTAAAAGGAGGTTAAAATATACGATGGTTATTACAGTCTACTGGAAAAATATCCCTAATCCCTGTAAAATAATCAGGGAAAGCGATTTTGATTGGAAAAGACCCACACAAATAGGAAGAATCTGAGGGGCTCTGCACTTTTTGTTGAGGAAAAACAGTGGCCCTGAAGGGCTGAAGTCTGAAGAAAAGGCTTGCTCTGTGTCTAACAGTTCACTGTAAGAGTCCTATTCATGTGGAAATAATATCATGGAGAGGCCTTGTGCTGCAATTAGGAAGTCAGTGACTGCTGGTCTCTGTACAACTTATTTAGAGAAAATTAATGAAATCATCAATGTCTCACTGAAATGTTAAAGCTTGCAAAGTCAGCATGAAACCAAACAAGACGTACTCTCAGCGAGCACTTTATTAGGGACACCTGTACATCTGCTTAGTAATGCAGTTCATCCAAAAAGTGTGATTTCAGTGCCTACAAATGTTGGTTTGAGTGTTTCTGAAACTGAGTTTATACTCAGAATGGAGCCACACAAAAATAATAATAATGATAATAATACATTTATTTCAATAGCACATTTCAATACAAGTAACCAAGTGCTTTTCAATATGAAACTTGTAACCAATCAGAATAATATTAATAAAGACACATAATAAAAGCAATTGACATCACATGATAAAAAGTTTGGTGCATCTTGATCATGGATGGTGGTGATAGATCCTGATCGTGGTGGTGGTGGCTGATCATGATGGTGGCTAATCATGGACTATGATTACAAGACTACTTGATATATATTACATCTACTCACATATTCTACCATAACTGACAATAACTCTTCAATTCATTAGTCATTACTGCTCCCTTCATCTCATCATCTATCAGACTTTAGCTTCATTCATGTACAAATACTTCAAACCTTGACACACTTGACATTACTGTTTCTTCTAATCAATGATGTTAAATATTGCAATGTTGTTGATGTGTTCAGCTACATGCCACATCTATTGCACTTCTGTCCGTCTCCGTCAATAGTTTTTTGGTAGTTTTTCCTCACTCTTGTTGAGGGTTAAGGACAGAGGATGTTGCACCTTGTTAAAGTCCTATGAGACAAATTGGGAGTTGTGAATATGGGCTATACAATTTGATTGATTGATTGATTGATACAAAGATGTGTCTTAAGAAGTGAAATAACACTGGTTACTGATTCTGTCTACTGTTAATTCTACTGTCTGTGTAGGGGCGCTTAGGGAAAAGGCTCAGTCTTCTTTGGTTTTCAGCCTATACTTGGAATGGTTAGCATCGCCCTACCAGAGAATCTCAGACTGCATCCTGGCTATTGCCCAAAACAACACCTTTAAAATGAATATGCAGCTGATTAATCTGTAGAAAAGACACAATGTCATGAATGAAAATCTCAGATGAGAGTTTTCCACCATCGTGTAGATAACATAAGGAACTATGTTTTGAAATAGAGTAATGTTATGCAATCTAGAATATTACAGTATGAAAAATATGAATATTGGATGAATATATCTGGTACAGTTACATTTTTCACTATACTGCACTTATGTGCTGCTGTTACTTATGTACAACTGAACATATACTAATATACATACAAGCTACAGAATTATGTTTTTCTTTTGATATTAACAACTATAACCAGCTTAGTGTGTGGTGCATCTACTAGGAAGAATTACTATGATAATATATATAAGAGTATAGCAAACAGAAACTTAAAAGTTAATTTTCCTTAGTGGACAAGTGGTTTAAAAAAAAAGATCCTGTCAATGTGTAAGCAAGGTGATCTGGATTCCAAGCTACATGTATCTCTCTAAATATTCATATCTGTGGCTAACTTATAATTATTTATAATTATCTAGAAATAAGTAACTGCCTGGTATACAAGCTACCTTCAACTTTAACCTTTATTTATTTATAGTGCTTTAAGAGGATTTAAATACATGCACAACAGACCTTGGTGTGTCCTGCTGAGTACTATAGCAAACTCTATTGAACAAAACAACTTCAGATAAAAAAAAACTCATTTAAAACGTACCCACAACCCCAATGTCCTTGTCAGTCATTGAAAGTGGATCTTGTACAAGCTGCAACAATCATTACTCTGAACAAAATGTGTTTCTAGTATTTTCAGAATTTTCCATCTCTGGTTTTAAGAGATACCAACAAAACATATTTGAGCAGTATCTGTTCAAACCAATAGGGATTCACACAAACAGTGGCATAGACACATGGACACACACACAAAATAAATACTATTCTTATGTACAGTGAGGTTCATAGCCATGTAGAGCCTGCTTTCATCTTCCCAACCAAAAGAAGAAGAGATGAGTAAGAGTGAGGTACAAAAAGAGCTGCAAGGCTGGACTGAAAAGGCACTTAGAGGCCTTCCCATAGTTTGTGTTTGGGAGGAAAATAAAGGTTGCTTCTATAAACATGGATGTATAGAAGGCTGACATCACTTCCTGGCCCAGAAAGAAAATACAATCCTTCATATTAGTCTTTCTGAACTCTCTAAAAAACAGAAGCATGTTCCTATAGTTAGATCTTATAGACACATTAAAAAAATAAATACTACAAGTGTGGCAATAATGTTCACCATTAACTTTCATCCATACCCATAAAACTTACTCAGCAATGACGCTGTTCTTTTCTTCATTTTTACAACAGGCATTTAACAAAGGGTCACTAAAAACATTGGAAATATTAAATCACATTAGAATATTTATGATCCATCATCAGATATACTGTATGAAGCTAGCCATACAACATACCATATCCCAGTGCTGTTAGTTATGAGTTATTATAACTGTCAAAGTTTGGAATAAAGTTATTTTTTTTCTGTAGTAGAACCAAGTCCCTATTGTACTTTGTCTCTTGACAATGGTTTTACACTGCTCCACTTGACACATTGACGCTTATCTAGTAATGCTCTAGATCTCTAGAAAATAAGCAGTTCCTCAGCTGAGGGGTAGAGCGGTCGTCCTCCAACCAGAAGGTCGGAATTCCCAGTCTTCCCATCTGCATGCCAAAGTGTCCTTGGGCAAGATGCTGAACCCCAAATTGCCCCATAGAACAACAACAAAAGTGCTACTCTAGATGCAATGTGTGTGTGAATGGGTGAATGGCAAACTGTAGTGTAAAGCGCTTTGAGTGGTCTTCAAGACTAGAAAAGCTCTATATAAATACAACCATTTACCAACAGAAGGCAGCAAGGAAAAGTTGTAAACAAGGATGGAAACAATGAGTCTAAAATGAAAAAAAATCAGCTCTACAAATGTTTTATGCAGAACTGCAATTAATACATGACTATTACGGCATTAATATATTTACACAGACATATTTACAAAATAGCTTTTTACCAATTGTGTGTTTGGTCAGCTGGCTGTGTCGTTCAGAGGTAATGCCACATACAGATCTTCAAACATTTCTGACATGCTGCCCCAAAAACTTCACCTATCAAGATACAAAACATGACTTACACTACTGTCAATCTTGTGCTTAATTTTTCAGTGACGGTCAATGAACAAAAGTCTACGCCTCCTAGCTTCAATTAATCTAATGTTCAGTGCTACAGCCCACAATAATATTTTCAACCAGCAGTCTGTTTACAATTAGTTAGTGTTAGTCTGTTTACAGTTTCAGCGTATCACTGCCCCCAAGCACAAAGACGTTTCGTTTATCCAATCACTGTGGAGGAATCTGATTGGCCCGCAGACAGCCTGGACACTAACTGTGACCTTAGCCCCCGACATCACTAACACTCTTGAAGGATCAAATCCCTGCATACAGGATGTAAAACCAGTGTTCCTGATGGTGCTGTGGCTTCAGCGAGGCTTATCCGTGTATTCACACCCTCTTAAATCCCGCACAATAAACTACAACACAACAGTGTAGCTGGAGACAATTTCTCTAGTTACCAACAGATCTTTTCCCCTAAAGTGTCACTGTGTTTTTGTCCCTATGCCATGGTATTAGCCAATGTCACTCTCTGTATTTGGCTGCCTCCACTGTCAGCACGCTGTGAAATGTTAATGATTACTTTGTAATGCTTAAATAAATCAAGTGAGGCTATTAGTACTACCAGAACATTAGACATTCCATGTAAGTACTGTGTATCCATAATCTGCTACAAACCGATTCCTTTTGCTTTTAGCTTTGACTGACACTGACAGTGATTTCAGTTGGATAGAATACAAATAGTCCATCTGTGGTGTGTCTAATAAACCATCGTTGGAGGCCGAGAGGAGCCCCATGACACATTGCGTGTGTGTGTGTGTGTGTGTGTGTGTGTGTGTGAATAAGGTTGTAGTGTAGATTTAAAATGTGCTCCAGTATATCTTCGTCTGCTCATGTGACCTGTTCTCAATCTGTTCTTGTACTTTTAATGTTTTCATCTTTTTTTTTTTTTTACAACATACTGTACATGTTGCTGAATACCCATGGCACGTGTGGCTAACAAGCTTTGTCCTCAGCCAGAGCTTCAGTGGTGAGCCGCGATCACAGGCCTTCCAGATGGACCTTGGTGTTGGGTGAGTGATGCATCTGCTGGCCTGGGTTCAGCCTCTCAGTCAGATCTTCTCATGGCCCAGACCAGGTTCAGGACAAGAGGGAACTGTGTTATTCCACTTGCCATGAAAATGTGTCTTCTGTAAAAATCTGTAATATTCTTTTTACTTAGAACAGGTGAAGAAATCATTACTTGACATCCTCCAGTTCACAAACACATCATCCATTGCCACTCTGTGCATTGTTGTCTGAATCTTCTGATGGTACCTGAGGCTAGGCTGTGGGAGCCTTTGCACCATCTGACTTGATCCAGGTAAAGGTGTTGACTTATCGTCAAGCTGAATCGGTTTTATTTTGAAAAGTTGTATCTGAAAGACATGTTCAGAATGGGTACTGCACTAGTAAGGTCTAAAAAGACACACATGACTCATCTGAATCGGCTGTGACTGAACCCAAAGTCTGAAATTGAAAGAAACGGTTTTCACTTGACTGTTAGAGAGCAGTCACTGCAGTGCCATTTTTCCTCAAACAGTAACTGGGCCTTTGTTTACTTCAGTTGCAGAAGGTAACAGGCTTTTAGGTCTAATCCCCTCTGTGTGTTTGGTAATTTGTCATGTTTCATAATGCAGGCTCCCATGACTCTGTTTGAACAAACTCAACACATCCTGTAACTGTTTCAAATTTAAAGCCTGTAGCTATAGTGCTCATTTCTGAGAAGTGGTCAGAGGACGACAAAGCAAGGAGAATACACACATACGTATGCCCACAGAGACTGAGCTTGGTCAATAACACTCCAGAACATTGGAGTGTGGAAAATAGCATCAATATGTTAATTATAATTTATTGAATTATTATGAGACCAGGCTTTTAATTGACTGCAGTTTAAGTCATAATTTTATTTGATCTATTTGAACTCAATCATCTGTAGTATTTCTTTTAATTTAAAACATTTTAATACTTATTTTTGATTACAAAGATCACTTATCATATTGGATATTAACCATTCTCCATCTTCTTTTCTAAAAGATGCTAAAATTGCAGATGTTTATGAGGCTGTATTTGTCATTGTGTGTTTTAAATGGCTTATCCGTTTTTTAAGAGAAAAAAAAATCTGTATTGTAATCAGGCCTAGATGGATTTTTTTTTTCTGTCACACTGACTATAATATATAATTTTTAAAATAAATGTTCTTAAGATATTTAAACTGACCCCAGTCTTATTTTGTTTGTTGTGTTATTATGTTTGTCCAACCAAGGTCTCAATCTTTACCTAACCTTAAACAAACACACAAACCATAATCTGTGATGTGACAGGTACACTACCAAACCCCCTCCTTGCAAAATTGCTGCGTTTAATAGATGCAATTTATTCATTAGCTCACAAAAAATCCCATGGACATAATCCAGCTACTGATGACATTTCCACCCCCCCCCCAGTACAAACAGCAGGTAAATGTGAAAACAGCCTTTTGTCAGCAAGTGTCAAAAGCTGCACAGAACATCCGAGTGAAGTAAGAATATGCACAAATACACATCTGTTGACCAAACGGATACATTCTGTAAGCTTGCACTGTTTACCAGGTGTACACATTCACTGTATGTATGTGTGTCTGTTTCTGTGTCAAACATGTAGATGCAACATTATTGTCCTAACCTCTGCTTTGTAAAACAAGATGTAGGTGTCTTTTGTTGCGGCTGGTCACACACACAGGCGCCATGTTTTTCAGTGACCTCTGCAAAATATTCGCTATCAGTCAGGTCCTCCAGTCCCACGACTGTATCCACGGCCATTACTGATGAAGAGGAGAAGCATTGTTAGAGAGGACATTGTGTGACGAGAGTGATCTAGCATATTTCAGAATCTGAGCCTGTCTTTATCCATTCAGAAAAAAGAAATGGCACTACTTCTGCTTGTATTTCATTTACACCCCAGGGTCAATGGAGCCCATATTGACACCACTGGGTTGTATCTACTGGTGAGTATCATCACTAAGCATATGTTCAGGAGTCTGGTCATGATGAAATGATGCCCTAGTGTACCTGTCTGAGTCAGTCATGATGAGCCAGGTGGGTGTGGTTATGACAAAACACCCTGATCTGCATATGAGCAATTTATATAAACATTTACAATATTATTTATAATTGATTTTCAGGAAGCTTAGCCTGCACTAGCCTTTGAGAGGCCATCAAAAGACGAGTAAAGTGATATATAGTAACATACCATTTTACCATTTATTAGTGCTGGAGGTGCATGGTGTTAGGTCTTGATTTACTTTGGACCCCAAAGCAGAGAATAAAATACAGGTGATGATAAATAAAAGAGCTTATTGCTCAAAAAAGAAGCAACAAAGAGCAGTGGAGGCAGAGAGCAGGCTGGCTGGTGGAAACCCAAGGGCAGCAGGAGTGCTGAGCACATGGAAAGAGATCACTGCACTGAAGACTCGACGCAGGCGTGCAGCAAGGCACACATTAATCTGGGTTAAAAAAAAAATGTGAGGAACAATCAAAAAAACAAGAGCATCGAAGATTCACAAGAAACACGCAGCGCAACTACCGAACTAGACAGAGTGATCTGGCAGAGCAGCGGAGTGAAGACCAGGCTTTTATGGGGAGGTTGATGGTTTGAGTGGAAGCAGGTGAGCCTTGTCTGCTGCAGGAGAAACCAGCCACGCCCCCTCCCACACGCATGCCCTGCAGGAGAAAAAACAGAAAGGGGAGGGGGAGAGAGAACACAGAAAACATACAGCAAAACAAACACAGAATCATCACACGTGGTTTCGTATTTCAACACGTGTTCCACAGGAGATGTGATGTGTGATCGTGGAGGATTTAGAAATGTTGGAAGGCGCCTTTGACATTCCTTT
Source organism: Paralichthys olivaceus (assembly GCF_024713975.1). Taxonomy (NCBI): domain Eukaryota; kingdom Metazoa; phylum Chordata; class Actinopteri; order Pleuronectiformes; family Paralichthyidae; genus Paralichthys; species Paralichthys olivaceus. The sequence goes on from NC_091102.1 coordinate 22,383,159, forward strand.
GCTGAATGATAAAATAATGTAACAGATGATGTAGCCAAAATGGTTTCTGAGTAATAAGGGAGTCTGTTTCACAGAGTAAAATGTAACATGCCAGATTCTATCTACAAATCTGAAACTCTGCACATACCTGCACCATGACTCGCTGATAAAGCTTACCACGATCATCCACCTGTGGAAAGAGTGAACTCCTAGTGTCAGAGGCACCAAACAGAAGTGGCTAGTTCAGAGTCAGGCGTTGTTTGGTAAATGCACTACTTAACTGAGCACATCATTACTTTAGTCAGTGGAAACATGTACAATTAACACAAACACAGTCTGAAGTCAGTGGTGCAGTATATCACTGTTATTTAAAAGAGCATCATCAAGATATGAATATACGCCTATTTATCTGCATATTGTCCTCTTGTGAGCAAAGAGAAATTCAATACAATTGTATTTGTGTAGCACCAAATCATAATATAGATTATCTCAAGGCACTTTACATAAAAGGTCAAGAACTTAAAATCACATTAATCTAGAGAAACCCAACAGTTCCCACAATGAGCAGCACTTTGGCGACTGTGGAGGAAAAACTCCCTCATTATCAGGGAGAAACCTCAAGAACCAGACTCAATGTGGACGGTCATCTGCCTGGTTGGGGTGAGCAGAGAAAAAGTGGGAGGAGAGGAGGGATGGGTGGAAAAGAGGGGAGAGAAGAGAGAGAGATACAAGGGAAGGGGAGGAGGGGGAGAGAGAAGCAAGAGAGACCAGGAACACTTAGTGACGAGTTCTAATGAAAACAGTGTAAAGATGTTATTAATGATAGCAGCGACAATTCATATAATAATAATAATAATAATAATGACTAATTTGAAATAATTATATTAATAATAATCTGCAGAGAATAGTTCTCTCTTACTATCTGTATCAAAGTGCAAGTGAATTTCGATGGCATTTGGTGATGGCACTCTGATTGTTGCATGTCTTTGTCTGTCATTAAACTATGGGGAGGGGATTTGCTCCATGTGCTTTTGACCATGAGCTAAGATCAGATTGGATATCTGAAGGTCAAGCTTGACAGCTACATTGACTCGCACACGTATGGTATCATGTGTCTCGTGCCCATGCTGTCTTAGCTTTCACCAAACACTAGCCTGCACACTGTTGAAGAGAGTTTCTGGTATATATATTTAAACTCTTGTTTTCTCAAACTTATTACAGAAAAAAATACAATTGATACATTTTTTTGAGTCCAAGTGATATGACTAATTGTTTCAGTCGCACTCTCAAGGAATATTTGTGTAGTTTAGGTTACACACTATTTCCCCTATACCCCCACTCCAAGTGAATTTGCCTTATCGGGGATCTTTAGAGGTCTTAGTAGCATGTTTGAATTTTAAGCAAAACTAAACTAGTATTCGTTGACATTTTATAGTAAGCTGGACCAACAATATAGCTCTACCTCTGCATTCCCCACACTTTTACCAAGACATTGGTTTCAATCTTCTCATCTGTTTTTCAACTACAAAATAAATCAACAAACATTTCCTCAAATGCTGTATTCTTCCTTCAAATACTGAACCAGGTAAGATTTGTTTGTCTTTGGTCCAGACTGTCAAACAGCAAGTCCTTCTCTGCTAGCTAGCTCCCGCTGACCAAAAATACTTTCAGGCCATTTCAGAAAATGTTCACATCCCTCTCTGCCCATGCTGCGTCCCTATTGCACTCAAGCAGGAGTACCGTGTGAGAGGGTTACAGCGGGGGGTGTCTTGAGAAAGTGCAGAACCTGTTATAATGGACAAGATTTGGCACCTTTTCCCCCAGAGAGGTTGCAACAGCCACAGCCCAATCTCCGTCTGTTGAGGCACTGTAGTGTGTTGGCTCATACAAGAAAATCCATAGTCTGCCCCCTGCCTGCCTGCCTCGCCCACCCTGCTCAGCCCATAGAAGCCCACTGCCAAGCCAAACATTCACTGATGAAAAACAAATACAATACTGTCAGCGTCACTACCTCACAGGCTGCAAATTACTCTGTGAATTCAAGCTTCTAATGCATTTACCTCCCAAGACTCACCACCGACAATTGTAGAGGTCGCTGTAGCTAGTTAACTATGTCGTAAGCATATAAATATTCTGTAGAATATAAACATCCCCTAGGAGGGCTCCTGTTTAACTGCTCAACAAATGTCACTGATCTGTTTGGTTTACAATTACCTGTTACATTAGCATACTAGCCATATACCTGTCAGGTGTTGGGTGGCTTTCGCCCTATAATAAAATAAAACAAGCCATTTCTTTGGGTTGTTTTATTTTGTTTTTTTCAACTCGTGCTTCGTTGTCTTTTATTATAGCCCATGCTGAGCCAATGAGCAGCCTTCATGGAAACTTCACAGAGACAGGGATCAATATGAGAGCCACTGGAGGGTGCATTAGAGGATACACCAACTGGGTCCCTGTCTCTGTTCATACTGTATCAAAGGAATCTAATTAGAGAAAGAACAATTGTGTATATGGTTAAGAAGTCGCTTCTGGATGAGAGTCTGAGAGAAACAAAGAGAGGTGCTTTGCTGCTTCTCACGAGGTGGGAGGGAAGATAGTCATTTGCTTAATATTCCATCAGTCAGATCATTTCATTTCATGAGCATTTGGATGATCATAGAAAACAGTGAATGTATTTCTAAAAAAACTGAAAATGATTGAGTATTTTTGTATGGGGCTTTATTTTACCCAGGAGGTAGCACAGAACAGAAGTCTGGCTTCCAAGAGAAAACTTGGCAAAAAGAAGTCATTTTCGTGACTGGACGTGCTTTGACAGGGGCACAAGAAAGAGAAATCAGTCAGACAGCCTTCAACAAATGGGACTCGCTCAGCTGTCAAGGAAGGTCTCCAATGCTTGAGACGATCCCTGAACAGAGACACACTACCATCTCTTAACATGCTCATCACGTTATAATGCCAGCAAAGTTCCAAACTACCTTATGTATTCAATGTTCAGTTCACAAAAGAAACTGATGGAAACACTAGTATGATAACCTTGAGGTGCAATCAATAGCCTATAAATAAGTCATGGACAGCAAACTGTCATCAGTGTGTGATCAGTTTAATAGAAATATACAATAACCCAAGCACTTAAATTAAAGAGCACAGCATTTCATGCACAATCAATGTGGATGTGTAAAACAAACTTCTGACAAGAAATAAAATTAAAATCGATAAAAATGTCACTATTCATCATCGTGTAGCAGAACATCGCATAAAGCACCCTTGAAACAACAGACACACAAGGAAATAGGAAAATCTAAATGATCTGATCAATAAAACAACATTCAAAACTGACCCAAAAGAAAATGGGAAAGGAAATACAATTACAGTTAGAATTGAATGACATTTATTGTATTGGACAAGTGCACAGATGCAACTGGACTTGCATTTGTGTCAATTATTAATTGAATAAAATAACATTCGAATTATTTAATATCAAACAGAGGGATACAAATCTAATACATAAATCTGATAAAAAACATATTTTGAAAAACTTTACTTTGTGTTGCATATTCATACAAATAGCCCTTGTTATGGAGAGAGTCCAAGGGGATTTTTGTGATTAAGCTGGCTGCTGCATATGGAACGTCTCTGCCAGGAGAAGTGGTTCAAAATATATTTCCTGCTGTACCATTTTTGGAGAGCTGACAGTAAACGGAGCTAAAACAAAATGGAGAGTAAGGTGCAATAAAGGTCCAAAGTGGATTGGATTTGCATATGGATTCTCACCTGGGGTGTTGTTGTTACATGAGCAGTGTCCAAAACCCCTGAGCCATATATGTCTGAAAACATTTTGTAGCACATCACCACTTGTAGGCCACAGCAATAATCGACTCCAGGGTAAAAAATTAATAAATAAATGTATGACATGAGGTGTCCATGTTTTTGTGAGAACCCAAAATACTAATTTAATTTTACCTTGGAGCAAAACATTAGAAATACAATAACTCAAATTTGCTTTTAAAAAATAACCATGCAAAAAAGCAGTGTTTCATAAAAGTCATTCATTTATTTTACAATGGAAGAGGATGGAAGAGAAAGACGCATGGGTCAGTGACACTTGCTTTCCACCCTCTGTCCTCCTTCTCTGTGAGCCAGGCCCATTGCTGTAAATTCTTTCAGGGTTTTGGCAGTGATACAAAAACACTTGTCCTGTGCACTTTGATCAACACCCCGATGCAAGATATATATTACCAATGAACCAAAGCGACTAACAGATTAATGTTGAAGGCAAACAGCATCCTGTTGAAAATCATAAAAGGTGCCCCAACTTTAGTTGCTTTCTGGGAGGAGGCCATTTTAATTGATGGCCTAAAGTCACATCAATTCGGGCAATGAAAACACTGCCTGTGTTTGGCTAAGGAGGCCAGTGTCAGCAAAGTCCCTGAAGCAACAGTTGGCTAAAAAAGCCTTGTCAGGTCTTACTATCACAGTCAAGATCTGTATAGGGGGATTTATATCCCTGCAATTGTTGTTGTTTCAATGGGCCCAAGAGAGCCCCCCGGAGATCTATGCAGTCTTAAGATGCTGAAGAGGTCCACACTGAGACTGAACAAACCCAGGGGACAGCAGGCCTGTCAGTGCTGTGTTTGAAGAAGGCCTGAAATAGGTCTGTCTGTCACCACAGAGCAAATGTTTTAATCTGAGAGAAAACAACACCTCAGAGATTCATCCACTGCTTTACGGAGACCATGCAGACTCAACATTCAGTGTTCACCAAGTGCTGTTTGATAGACACTGGTGAGAAAATGTGCTGGCCCGATATGACCTCCCCTCCATGCGTGGTGAATTCGGATCAACATGGTGTCAGTTACAGCATCATTCAATACTGCCTGTGTCAGCAATGGGCCAATTCTCATGATACGCTGTATTATGTACTGATGGATATATGTAAAACCAAATTAGCTAATGTTTCAAAAACATATTTCTCCTAACTCATTACCGATCTGTCAGTTTTGTTCACACATTTTATTCTAACACGCGTTCTACCCTGAATCTGGTTGCTGTTGCAAAGATCACCAGGATGATAGAAATATGTTTGTGTTACCATGGAAACCAGACAGTGAGTCATGGCCAACATGGTCATGGTCAACATATGGCCAACAACATTGGCAGAGTGTTGATGACATGAAAGACAATCAAAGGAAGAAAACAATTAAATCGGGTGGAATATGTGAGTGATCACTTGGAATGACACAACGAACAGCAGTGTCATCTTTTAATAGCAACACATCCTGGATGTAATTGATATTCATGTCATACTGTTAACAGATTTAGAGGACAAAGGTAAAATGTTCCTCCACTGGGCCATTTATAGCAGTGCCTCTCTGTTATTGCAATAAGAGTTGAAGTCAAAACACGCTCTATAGAGTTAACAGCCTCCTCCAGAAAGCCAGAGCGTGAAACAAGATAAGTGCAGATGAAATCTCACTATATAGTGCTGTCGTTATCAAACTACTAATACCTCATCTGGCATCGTCCTGCTCCTAAAAGCACAACTTTCTGACTCATGATAAAAGGAATTTTAAACCATTATATAACCTATTTGATCAACATTTAAGTCATGACTAAATAAGCTCAAGGCGTTTGTGGTCGCTTAAAGCTTACACTGTGTGGGATATTTGTTTCTGAGTGGCAAATCCCATTTTACCCTTCCCCTACTCCTACCCCTTGTTTTTGAGGGTCATCTTGCCCCTTTGAAACAGAGTCACAAGGGGAAGTGGTGGAAATCTTCCCCTACGAATTGGGACAGCCCTTCAAGAAGACATTACATCATCAGTGATCGTCGCGAAAACACAACACATCAGTAGTCGTCTATGTTGACAGACGAGCCAAAAAGTTGTGCCTTGGATGTCATTGTAATAACATTGTTGAAATCTTAAATAAACCAATGCTATTGCTTGCAGTTACTAAAGTGACAAACCTATAATATCCAAATAACACCTCTGCTAATGCAGGTGAATCAATGACATTTGGAATTGAAAAGCTTGGATGCTCTGCATTATTTCACGTATGAATCAAAAGCACACAGGCTGAAAAATGAGCCAAGGACACTGGGATACTCTGTAGAGCTGCAGAACTGGGGCTATATCAGTGACACCCGGGCCACACTGGCTCTGTGAGCCTGTGATCTGCTGCGTCTCACAGGCGTCTGCTGTTCACACAGAGAGTGCGTCTGCAGTGGAGCTGCTTCGTGAGGTTTCTGGTGTGACTGCTGCATTTTCACACGTGCCACTCACACAGCCAGTGGTTATCAGAGCTTCATGGAGTTATTGTTTAACATGACTGAGAGGATAAATGAGTGGTAGTACATTTTGTCTTCTGCAAGCATTTATAACTATCAACCCCAATGCTAACTTCATTCAAAAATCATGCAAATCAATTTATTAAAAACTATGCCTGTATCCATTCATGGCATTTTCCTAATGAATTAACATAATTTAAAGTAAAATTAAGTGGTATCATAAGCATTTTATGTGTTACACAATCACTCCACAAAATTGTTTTACATGGACTAAAGTGCAGTTCTACTCATTCATTCAACATCAAACAGTCTTAATTTATTAATTTAATCATCTTAATTTGTAACGAGGACATGGCTGTCTTAATACCATAACTTATTAGGGATGCTGATGGCTGTCAAGGCTGTGTGATCCCTGAATGAATAATTTCTAAGACACATTTTGAGATCAACTGTAATTCATTCTTAATGAAGTTGGTTGATCAGTGGTACATTTCTAAACGTTATAATCAACACAGCTCAGAGAACAGAGAGCTGTTTGATCACACCAGCTTTGAACACAAAGACCAAGCGAGTGAGAATAGTTCTTCCTCCCCAGACCAGATGTCCCCCGTTCTCCCCACCAGAGAGCATCTGGTCTGGGGATCATAGTGTACGGTGTCCCAAATGGACTCTGCTAATTGTGTAATTTTATAAAATCCCAGTAATCCATTAAATGTGCAAAGATGGTGTCTTCTTTGATTTTAGACTGTGTACAGAATCAATATCTGCCTCATGCCTGTATGATAAATCAGTATCCATCGATTAAGCATTTTGTCCTTTGTTCAGCTCAAAAAAGGTGATCAAATACAATGCTACAGAACCAGAGACATTTTATATCCCATATCTGGTTCTCGTCAAAGCGTGGCACCTGCATTATACCATATATTATTATATACATTACACCAATGCTAATCAATCACAGGCAGAGATCTAGGTGTGTTATTTTGCTACTAGCAGCTACTGTAGTATTTAGCACCTAACCTCAAATAGAGATAGGCTCTACAGAGCTCTGGACTACTCTCTTTATTAACTACTGAAAATGGAGGTGACTTAAATGTACAGTGTGTAGAATTTAGTGATATGTAGTGTTGAAATTGAATGTTGCTGCTGAACACCCCTCACCTCACCCTCTCCTTCCAAAAGTGAAATATAAACTGTGGTAGCTTCAGTTGTCATAAAAACTCAAAAGGTGTTTAGTTTGTCCAGTCTGGACTAATGTAAAAAACATGGCAGCCTCCGTAGAGAGGGTCCCCTCGATGTAAATATAAAGTATTTGAATATAAAGGGTCTTTTCTGGGGTAAAGAAAACTACAATTCATCCAATTGGATGAAACAAACTATTGAAAACATCATGAGGATTATCCTACATTACATTTTTGCCAATTGTTCCCTTTCACCTAAATCTTACACACTGGACCTTTAAGGACATTTATCAGATTTCATGCAGCTATACTGCTTTTTCATATAGGCTTATGCTTATAGTTGTAGTTCGTCTTTAAAAGTTACACAAAAATAAACATTTCTAGGTTTGATCCTGTGTCCCTGTGTTAGCTGTAAATTGTCAACAATAGTATTTTTAAGTCTCATTCTCTGTCTTGCCATGTAGACCTAAACATTTTTAAATGCTTGATGACTCATCCTGCATTAAGTGACTTATTCATTTTGTGTCCAATGATGAAGCGTTCAGGAATTTTTAACTCCCCCCCTATGACGAGTATTTCTGCCGGTAAACGACTGGTGCACAGGGAACTACGTTATCCAATTCACTGGTTAAATACACAGGAGGGGGGTGAGAAGTCCGCAGCAGAAGAGACAGGCTGCCATCACAACATGTTTAACTGCTAATTACTGTCAAATCGTCCAGAGGGGCAAAGTGCATTCAGTACTATTGGCAACTGTATCTGATCCAGATATGAGGAGTCAAATAAAACTGGACATCTGTTTAAATCACTGCAGTCAGGTTAATCACCTATTTAGCATTGGCTAGTGGGGGTATCAAGCTTGGTTCTTTCCAAAATTGGTACAAAAAGCAAACAAATTAATACATTTAATGAATCTACATGATCCACCTCATTTATTGAATCTGAAAACAAAGGTAAAATGGACATTTGCATTTTTCTAAATTTGTGACATGAAGACTTTCCTTCATCATTCCTTCAGTCTCTGTACCCAGCTGTTGTCTCTCTCTCTCACACACACAGACACACACGCACATGTTTGTTAACATGTCACTCTGCTGCCTCTGTGTCTGATTACCACCCCTGGTCTCCAGTCTAATCTGATAAAAATCCAGTTTTGTATCCTCTCTCTCTGTTTTTGTGTGTTTCTCTTCTTTCTTGTCCCTTCACGATGAGACAGCAGAAGACACGGGTGCTGAGCTGATTTTATTTCAAGCCATGCTGGTTCATCAGAATGCAAGTTGACAAGGCTGCCATCTGTACAGTTCATCATGGATGCATATCACATACAGCTGGCCATGCATGTAAAATATGTCTCTGCTCTGCGTTGTGCATTGTAAATGTCACATTTTCTTTGTCTCAGCAAGATTTTCACACTTTCCTGTGGGTTTGTGTTATACACAATGAGTGCAACACTAAGGTATTTCTCTTCATTTTCTAATAATCCATGCTTCCATCCATCTACAGATTACAGAGATTAGTGATTATATGTGATTGTCCCTTTCCTTCATTCTGGGAAATGAATCAGAATCAAATGTGAGATCCAGGACCACATGAGTAATGTAATCATATCACACACACACACACAACTCACTACTCATCCTTCAACAGGAATAACCACAATGTACAGTTTCCAATGGCAACTGCTGCTTACAGCTACTTAACAGACCAACAGTTCCGATCACTTTAAACAGCCTGGATCTCTAAATGGACTCTGAAGTGGTGTGTACCGTAGTGGACAACATGGGTTCAGCATCACTGTATCTTTTTGTCAACACCTCATCACTTACTGTAAAGGAGGAGCACTGAGTGTCGGAGAGAGGACTGAGGGATTGCATTTCATCTCATGAGGGGTTTCTGGTAATCTGATAACAGTAGTACATATGTTATATTGCCCCATTGGGTTTTTGTGTATGATAACATAGATGTAGTTGATAAGCTGTTCATTTAAAGAACATTTACATTTATTACAACTTGGGTCTTTATTTTTCTACCTTTGGCTGTCAAAAACAAATATGAAAAGTGTGAAACCATCCAACCTCCTCTTCTGCAATAATATCAATAAAAACCCCGTCGCAACAAAAGAATGAATTCAATCAATTAGAATGCTGTAGTGCTTTTACTTTGAAATAGACACGGGAAGTGTTACTTATATGAATTGTTTGTGACAGAACTTGAAACTGTGGTGAAAGATCATTTTCTGCTATGAACCGCAGTATGCGTAGGAAACAGGCGAGGCCCCAAAGGTGTGGCTGCTACCTGGTAACATAGGTAAGGAAATGAGAAGCAGGATGTTGAGCTTGAGCATCCAGTGTGGCCTGGTCATCCCCGCACTGGTTAATGATGCTATTTATAGTCTCAGTAAAATGAGCAGATCAGTTGATTAGTGGAGAATGTATCTGAGCTAACAGAGAGACTAAAATGTCACCATGTGTCTTTGCGTCTGTTGCTATGGTGTTTTGCAGGAGCTTTAGGTCACTGGCAAGCAGCCGGGTTTTGAGGGTCGCCATGGTGGCATTTCTGCCCGTTATTTAAAACGTACATAGAAAAATATTTAAAAAGATACAAATATAGTCAAAGGACAGAAAAGGGACAGTCAAAGAGTGAGGGAGGTGTTTTAGAATGTTTTCTCTATTAATACATCATTTTTGCTCGATAGTTTGAGGCGTTACTCCCAGCCTGTTGTAATATAGTAAAGGCAAAAGCAGGAGTGAGGGTAACCTGGGAGTAAATGTTTACATCCTGTGGGACTGTACAGTCCTCGGCCTGTCTGACTTCTCTATCGCAAGATTTCTGTTCCCATATCTCAATTATATTAATTATTGTAACTCAGAAAAAAAGTGTCAAGCTTCAAAACTTTGAACTGCATTTGAATTCATCTTAGTGGAGGGAGCTGTTTGGTTTGTCAAAGATGGTTTTTGTTATCATAATTTTCTTAATTTTCTTTAATGGTCTTTTGTACTTCAGAGTTAGAAAAATCGTTGGACTGTCAGTCGTTTATCAGATTTTTTGATCAATACAACAGGTTCCACTCTGAAGCAGCCTATGTTTTGTTCTTCCGAAATAAAGAAGCATAATGCCAGGGAGAGTCTCAGAGACACTTGTTTCCTGCAGGGATCTAATCAGGAGGCAGCATCAGCGTTGCATCGCTCTACCTCCACTGAGTGCATCAACAGATGTGCAGGAAGTTCACACCAGAGTAATTATGCTTTCTTTGTGTGTATTCAGCATGTCCATATGCTACTTGAGTAGAAGCATGCATCTGCCCTGCTTCACCCCTTGGCACTTCCCAGTCAAGCTCCTGCCAAAGCCAGTGAAGAAGAGTAGTGATGAAGAAGTGAAAGAATACATGAGCAGTCTCAGCCCTTTGTGTGGAGGTGGTGGCTCTGCCACATATTTTTTTTTTAATTGCTGATGCAGTGATAATTAAAAATGTGATAATTAGAACAAAAAACAAGGATATCAGCAGTTTTATATTGGGAGGTCTTCTTGATTGCTTTTCTATGCTGTGATGGTTTTGAACAATAATGGACATGTTGACTTCTAAAGGCAGCATGATTGAAGTGTGGGTTATTTCATGTTAACTGTGTGGGATTGGCATGTCACAGCACAACCATTTCAACTAAATCCCCCTTTAGCTTGTTGTAACTGGATATGTTGGAAGTGTTGCAGTGCTTCAGCTTTTTCCAATGAAGAAGAGGCTACAGAACCTTCCCCAACACTACTTGAAGTGCTGGTCGTGTGCTGCAAACTGACCCAGGAAAGGAAGGGTGGATGGTGCATGGTCGTGCAAATCACAGGACAGGTGTAGCCTGTTAAAACTCTTGGGTTAAGGCAAAGGAAAGACTGTGGTTTGAATAAAAATGCAACAATAATACATGTTTGGCTACTTGGCGGATTGAAGTGAGCAGTAACTAACAAAGACTTTCAACATACAAAGTTGGTTTGACAGATGTGTTTCACATTTAGAGAAACAGTTTTCTCTGGAAGGTGTTTGTTAAACACAACCTCACATTAAATTGCTATATAATCTTCACCCTTTTGAAACTGAAACTGAATACGCACTCACGGATCCTTACCAATTCACGATTGTGATGCCAGGCTCCTCAATGTGAACTCATTAAGCTCTGATTTTGGTCTCCATCAGATTCTATGGAAAGTACACTGTGTTTTAAACTAGCGGACGTAGCAATGCAAACGTGCACCCTGCGCGGGCCCTTAGACAAGAGTATTCTGGTGTAAACGTGCCTCCGAGGAGGATATCAGCTGACATTTAGGCTAACACACGGTTTAAAAGACACCGTTTTGAGTTTAATATAAATGTCGGGGCTTGTGGACACTTGGTTGACACCACAGGAGCAGAAGTAGACATGTTATGTTCTTTTTCTGTTTTTAATTTACTTCAGTTGTATTGGAACACTATTTGCCCCTGAGACTCTTAGTGTGTTTTGTGGATTCAAACACTTCTTCACCCACCCCACCATGGGCAGAGTGGTGAGTAAATAATTAGTGAATTAAAATTTTTCCGTGAACTATCCCTCAATTGGTAGTATGAAAACATTCATCGGTGCAACAATACAACAAGTTCTCTGAGTTGCTTAAAATCAACAACAATGCTGATCATGCTTTAGTTTATTTTAATTATCTTTAGGAAAACAGAAGACTTCTTGTGGCTTTGCAGACTTATTTAAAACAAAGGGAAAACATGCAATATTCAGCTTTTGAGAATTTAACATCTTCAATTCTAAAATTCTATAAAGATAGACAGGACAGTAGCAGTTAGGTCGTGGGTAAGTGTTTAGAAATCAAAGACAATGTAACAATTCTCTTAAATTGTTCTTTTGACGAGCATTATATGAATTGTAGAAGATGGGGTAGAATGAAGAGAAAATGATGTTGTTTTCACTTAATATTTCAGTGAGAGGAGAAACTGTTCACTTGGCAGAATATTAATGAGCACGGCCAAGAAAAGTGCAAAAAGCAAAAAGAATACTGGTGTTTTACTCCCTTTACCTCTACTCTTGTCTACCTAGTGTATGCAGATGAGAAGTTTTGTAGGAATCAGTGAAACCACATTGTCTCGACACTGCATTTTTCCAGGTGACATCTCCACCAAATCCCAGAGGCTAGAGATTTATGCCTACAGTGACTATGGGGAGGACAATGATAGCTTCCACAGAGTTGTTTTATGACTCTGAGGGCCTGAATATCCCTTACCTCTTTACGTTCAATATGTCACTCCTCCAACACTGACAACATCTCCACTCCTCATAGTTTCACTGTGCTCATTATCACTTCTCACGCCCAAGATGGTGAGATGTGCAAGAATCTGTCAGCACATGTCTGCATGTATCGACAAGTGCATGCACTTCCTGTGTGTGAGGTACATAGACACAAAAGCGCACGAGACACATTGACACACAGATGCACACACAGATGCAGACACATTTAGTAGACAAAGATGCATTTGACAAAAGTGACTAAACCCGCAATAGCCAACCTCTCATCCACTCCTATCATGAAATTCTTTTAGTCAATTTGTACATGCAGATGTAGTTTCCTCATTAGGTTTGGTTTAGTCACTTCAAACACAGGAAGATGAATCGTTCCATCTGCTGTGCAGAGAAGTGACTTTCATTTCACATCTCGCCACACTTTCATTCTCACACGCAAAAACAAGACAAATTCGCAACTCTTCAATCTGTAAATTGCCGTTGCCAGCTCAGCCCATTATTTCCATACGATGCATTTTGATGTCGACGAAAACAAACAAAAGAAAATCTGAAAAAGGAGGGAGAATGATAAACCCTCAGAGGGACTGTGGCAGACTCAGCAGACATGAGCGAGCAAGAGTGGCAGCTGTCTGCCATTCATCAGTGGCTCGGTGACATCCTCGCACCCTGCTCCTTCTTCATGTTTTCCCAGCAGCTGAGGAGCAACGATGGCAGGAAGCGTGACATGCACTAGACTTCATCGTCGCTCTGCGGACAGCAATCTGTCTCTGCACAGACACACCAGTGAATTCTGGGATGGTGGGAGAAGATAGAGAATGTAGGGAAAAGGAAGGGAGGAGAGTGAGTGGAGGTGAGAAGTGATATCACCCTCTCAGCGTTTTACAGATGACATGCTATTCCACTCCACCTGACAATACGCAGGCTCCTGTTAAATGCCTTCCCTGCCTGACCCCCTTTTTTTCTCTTTCATTTAGACTCCACCTTGCGGTTTTCAAGTGGCTTTCTCTTCCTCCTGTCTCTCCTTCCATTTCATGTGTGACAATGCATCCTCCATTAAGTCTTTATAGGTTGATGGAAATGTCATAAGGGCACTGAGATGGCCATACATCACCCTATTCACTCTGTTCTTCTGCTGAGGTTTCATTTTCCTTTGCTCTCTTCCCCCACTCTGTCACAATGCAGCGCCAGACTAGTGTCTGCTCTCAAGCAACACATCACCCGCGTGCTCACAACAACCCACCCACATTCATTCCTACATCTTCAGATACGAAACTGCCATAATCTACACATGCAACAAAAGCACAGCCACTGTGGGTCGGCATGTAACTGAAGGATTTACAGTCTGACACACTGTGGCTGTGTGCCCCCACCCCCTCTTTAGATCCATGTGCCTTGAGGGAGAGCCAGGCTGCCGTAGTTGTATCAGTCCGAGTGCAGCGCTGGCACACATCAGCTGTAGGGATTTACAGGGGATCTGCTTATTTTGGAGCGATTTTGATAAGCGGGAAGAATAAGATATTTCCCCATTTCTTGTAACCGCACTGTAGTCACCTTGGAGGCTTTGGAGGTGCAGGTGTAATAGGAAAAGGAGCAATGTCAGGTGAAGAAATGAGAGTGTGTTAGCTGTGTTGAGCACCTGCTGGTTCCCTGTTCTCCACCCTGTCCCCTTATCACATTACAGCTCAGATAGATGGTACCCGAACCCCAGAGGTAAGGGATTAATTTCTTTAAAGCTCTGCAGACTGCTTTGACTGACCTTGGTTGGAGAGAGAGAGAGAGAGAGAGAGAGTGAGTCAGAAAAAAGTAAGAATGATTTTTCTGTCCTCATACACAGCACATTTGCCTGGAGGGCGAGGAAAAAGATTAAGAGTAAGAGGGAGGCCATATCTCTCCTTTCAGAAACTAAAATCACAAAGTAAGAAAGCCACTGGGCTGTTTCTTGCTTGCATAATTAGTGTGTTAACCTCGTGATTTTACCGTCGGCGAACCCCGGCCACAGTAAAATTCTTTATATCTCACTTTTGAATTTGTTTCCTAAAGATGACAGTATCACATGATGAGGGATTACATGCACAGTTTAGAGCCGAAAGTATAGGCCAATTGGGAATCAGAAAAAAACACAACAAAACACTAAAACTAACCCTGATATGTAAACTGGATCAAAGCTATTTTCTCTTTCAGCAGAGCTGAGATTCTATTAACGAATCTGATAAAATGACCAAAATCAATTCAATTCAATTTTAATTTGTATAGCCCTAAATCATAACATATATTATCTCAAGGAACTTTACATAGAAAGACAAGACCTGAAAAATCATAGAGAAACCCAACAGTTCCCACAATGAGCAGCACTTCTAGAACCAGACTCAATGTGGGCGGTCATCTGCCTCGAACAGTTGGGGTGAGCAGAGAAAAATGGGGAGGAGAGGAGAGATGGGTGGAAAAGAAGGGAGAGAAGAGAGAGGGATAGTGAGGAGGAGGATGAGAGAGACCAGTAACACTTCAGCACCATCAGGTATCAGCTCTGACTAGTTAAAATTAAAACAATAAGAGTGTAAAGACGTTATTGATTATTATTGATAACAGTAACAATTCATATAATAATGAATTACTAATAAGTATTGTTGTTACTACTACTAGTAATAATAATCATCATAATCTTGATAGTTGTTCTCCTGCAGGTCATGGGTCGGAGATGGTTCAGGACTCACCTGATCCAGAACTAACTATAGGCTTTATCAAAAAGGAACGTTTTAAGTTTAACTTTAAATGCAGAGATGGTGTCTGCCTCCTGAACCCAGAGTGGGAGCTGGTTCCACAGGAGAGGAGCCTGGTAGCTGAATGCTCTACCTCCTGTTCTACTCTTACAGACTCTTGGAACCACAAGAGAGCCTGTGTTTTGAGAACAAAGTGATCTATTTGGATAATACAGTGTTATGAGCTCTGATATATGAAGGGGCTTGATTGTTAAGGGCTTTATATGTGATGAGCAGGATCTTGAATTCTATTCAGAATTTTACAGGGAGCCAATGTAGAGAAGCTAAGACAGGAGTAATGTAATCTCTCCTTCTAGTTCCTGTCAGCACTCGTGCTGCAGCATTTTGGACCAACTGGGGGCTTTTTGCAGACTTACTGGGACATCCTGATCATAGTCAAACACTCAGGTTCATGTGAGCAAGATGATTATATGAAGACAAGGATGATAAAACAATAACCATTAAATAGGGGTTTAATTATATTAAACAGTAGACGTTGTGTTTTGGTTTACCTGTTTTAATTACAACATGTAGAGACATCATGGAACTTGCGCATTGCTGCCACCTTCTGAACTGGAGTGTGGAAAACGTATGTGATATGTTGGCTCAGTATTCTGTCAGAGCCGATAATCGCAAATATGAGACATGTCTGATATTTACTATTCAATTTCGGGGAGGCTCTGACTCAGTCGGTAGCATTAAGATTATTTTGTAAACCCTCACACTTAAGGATTATTTGGGCAGATAATCCGCCCCAACTGGCCTCCATTCAGAAACGCCCCCGCGATTGTTGTAAGGGGCAAATCAGGTCTAATATCAGCCTGATAATCCTCTAGTGTGCAGCAGCGCTCAACTAGCATACTTTACTATCAGATTTAGCTACAAGGAAAGACCTGTGAATATAGCCGAGAATCTGGTACGACTGAATGGGTGAACCTGAATGCAGAACACAGCTACAAGTGATGAAGTGATGATTTATTGGGGAGATGAGGGTTCTGGCAGGTGGAGGCTGAGGGCAAAGAGGAAGTGAGGCTCTGCAGAGCAGACCAGAGGAGGCTGAGCTGTGAGCGGGGTTGGATGACTGGCCAGCAGACAGGAGAATGAGACACAACCAGGGAGGTGTGATGTGTGATGAGTGTGGCAGGCAGAGAGTCGAGCAGCAAACATGAAGTGATCCTGGGGCTCGAAGAAATAAAGGTCACTCAGAAAAAAAACGTCCTTTTTGTATGAATCAGAGATGGAACCAGTGATTTATCTGCATCTGACCATTGTGTTTCTTTTCAAATGCAATTTGTTTGACGGCGATCTGAGATAATATCTGTGTTTCTTCTACATTTCTAAAATACTGTGTTTATTCTTACAGTATTACCCCTTCCAGGTGTAACTACAATGTTCATAATATGCCTTTATCAATTGGTCATAAATGTATCATTTAATAATATTATTAATATATTTATATCCTGAAACCGCCTGGCCCATGGTTTTTAGCAGAGTAATCCAGATACATAAAAACCGACAATATGTCAGTGGCAGATTAATACAGACTTGTTTTCGTATGAGACCAAAACCTCTACGCCCAAGTAAAAGTAAAATCCCACATTTGGAGATGGATGTAGATGTTTTAACGACTGGAAAATGATGATATATATATATTAATTTAATGACGTACTGACCCAGTTGTCATGTGAAGACCACAGATGCATCTTATGGTGGCTTGTGATTTATAATTGATCTTATCTAGATAAAATCACATACTCAATTAGTTTTATTTCTTCAATTAATTAAAACTGATATTTCTTACTATTTTCTGAAGCTGCTGCAGTTTAATTCATTAGAATTCATTTTAGACATCAAGATATATTTATAATTCTCAGTAAATTACCATGTACATCAAAGTTTCCTACCATTTTACACATGTGCAACACACGCACACACACAGACACACACAATTGCCATCACTCTTCCATTCATTAGTAACATTGCAGACCCTTGAGACGAGCGTCCTATTCGGAAGGTGTGGCTGTCAACATCAATAAGGGCCTTCCAGTGTGAGGGGCCATTAATACCAAAGTAGCCACTCCGCATGTTGTCAGATATGAATAATGGTTTGCATAACAAATCATTTTGCTGTCTGACAGATATTCCAGCATCTGCACGGGTGGAGGCTCCGGTTTCAGCACTTTGCTCCCATCAGCAGCCCCGCCGTGTGATCAAAGCTGAAGTTGAGGACTGAAGGACAGCGAATGGGCAAAACAGATTTTTCCACACGGATGACACCTTATTCTGCGGCCACAGAGAAGATAATACAGGAAAAGGTTACACACCGTGGCGATGGAATGAATCATCAGCAGTCATAAATAGTTAGTGTCCCACAGCTGGGATATAATGATGTTTTCTAATCATCCCCGGAGGTCGATGCACCTCATCTTTCACTGATGACATCTTTGTGGCAAATGCAATTTGACCAGAAAACAACAACCTGTGTCTCCTGTCAGTGCAGAAGTGTCCGCTTCAATCTTGCCACAAAACGCGGACTTTATCTGACGATAAGGACATCTGGACTATTTCTACCTATTCTGTCTTTTCTAACTAAAATGGCATGCTCTCATAAAGCTGCCGCTGTGGCAGGAATATTTTTCTCATAAACAACTAATAAAAAGAAATCTACTCAAATATTTATACATTTCAAGATCTCCTTCAAGTGCACTCACATCGTGTCTTGTCTTTCTGTCAGTGTGGTAGGTAGAGGATGTATCTGAGCATGTAGTGAACAGCTTTGGGGCACAGCAGTGTGCCGTGCAAGGACAGGACAGCTGACACCTGCTGAACGGAGAGAACTGGCAGAGAAATAGAGGAGCGTTCGGAGAAACCAGGTTACACGCTGCATTGCGTGGCCTGTACTGTAACACTCCAGGATGCCTATGAAATGGGTCACTGGTGGCTTCAGCACATGCAAGGAATTTAAAATCTATTTGAAGTTTTGATGCAGAGAGAAAATGCACAGTTGAACTTAAGCCTGTATTTCCTATTTTACAAGTCAATTCCATTTCATATTCATGCACCACTGGATTCATTTTGGATTCGTCGTACTGAGGGAAATATCTCTTACTCAACTTCTCCAGGAAATCACAAGCAGGTGAAATTTTAATAGGATGAACTTATCAAAACACTCAGACGATGTGAATTTTACCCTCGCAGCCTATTCTTCTTTTAATCACTGATTACCTCAATGATTATTAATTTACCTCCAAAGCTAAACATTGTTTGGTGGGAAGAATAAATGTAAATCTTGTTGCTGGTAAAAGCTATTTTATCAAATATTTCAGTTAATAGTTTAACTTCTGTTTCATATGCATCAATGAGTCCTCTGTAAATCAAATGTTTTGTTAACAACATGGCTGAGTATTCTCCCTAGTATTGATCCAGATGCAGTCATTGTTTAACCATAAATATGTATTAGGGCTCAGAGATGGAAGGACACAGAGACACCAAAAAACTATTTTTATTTTAGGCTCCGCTGACAAAAAACATGCAGTGACAAAACCTGAGGTCAAGTGAGGAAGCAGGAAGTGATCAGCAACAGTAACTCTTGCCACCAGAACAACAACAGGAGCCAGAAACCAGCAAGACCACTTCAGTGGATTTCAAACAGCACATCAAAAAGGACCTTTCCCTACTTTCATGGACTGGTAACACAACTGGGCTTGATTTGTGTTGTTGTGATATTTGGTAAAAAGTTATTGAAAGCTAATGTTAGTTATGTTATGCTGTCCACAGACTCAGTCTTTATTTGCATACAAGTAACTACTTTCTCTAACCCGGCACCACACACACACACACACATCTGCCCAAAGTTAACACACGTGTGGTCTCAGCCACATGTTCAGACCATTCCATGTGGTCATTTGTCTTCATAGTGGCCCCCACCGCCATTTTGAAACACACACACACACACACACACACACACACACATGCATACTCACATACACATCTCCACATCTTTTTTTCATAATAAATGTTTTTTCTTGAACATTCTTTTGTCATTAATGTTGCATAAATGTGAATTTTGCCAACCACTACATTGTCAAGATCTCCATATCCTTCAACTTTGCTAATTACTGACCTTGTAATTTTGGTTAAAGTTATTAATTGAATTATTAATCAGAGTTCCAAATTGGTAATTAATAATTTCCTGAGACTAAGCAGTAAATTGTCTATTGTTTCCCTTCCTTTGAAGGGTGGTGACCCGAGGCAACTTTAATGTCAATTAAAGTTATTATTTAACATACATATTAAGTATTTTCGAAGGTCCAAAGGCACGCCATTTCATGGTGCCACATTTAAGGTAGAGTAAGCCCAACACCAACAAAAACAGTTTACTGTGGAATGAGATGCTAAAACCTGGCACATCGTAGGCTGAGTGAAAAATATCTAAATGTGTGTGTCTAATGGCAGAAAGATATTACGCAACCTTTCCTCAATCAGAAAAGAAAAAGAAAAGGTCTGTTAATCTGGTGATTGTATCCAACTCCAAGTACTTTCTAAGAACTTTCAGAGACACTCAACATATTCAGTATGGCTGACTGGCAAACTTTCAGTCATGCCTCCATCGGTCTCTAAACAGCATTTGCAGTTTAATAGGTCCACTGTTGTCATGATTCTGATTTAGTCATCAAAATAAAAATTAGCTTAACAAAACCAATTCACTGCAGTACGTTTTCATTACAGTAACACAGCCATGTGCATTATTGAGCTGATACTTGTCTGAGCCAGTCATTGGTGCTACTTTATGAACACAACATAGGTTCCTTATGGCAGTATACATACTGTCTAGCCATATTCTTATGCATCAGTTAAAAAGCATACTTAATAATATTTCACTATTTTCAAATGTAAAATGTGACAGTGCCAGAGCATTTACGTAATTAAGCCATGATGTCAGATCAATAGTGCCTTGTGATTATCCTCAACATGACTTCTAGATGTTCTACCAGTTTGTACTACTTCCATGGCCACCAGAACTAATGCAAACAAAATGGGGTTCAAGTGAGGTCAAAGTTAACTAAAGACATGCTATCATCACTCCAACAGGTTTTGGGGAGGCTTGCAGAGGTTTTACCCTGTGCTGGCGTTTCAGCAAATGTCATCGTCATCTTCTTCATGCACTTCTTCAGCCCTCAGCTAACCTCCATTTGCTGCTGTGTATGTCTGTCCTGACATTTGCGAAATTGGCTTCTGCAAGGTTAAACTCCGGGAACAAAAGTCTCGATAGTGGAAGGCACTCTGGCACTGCACACTCCTGCACCTGTAGCAGAGGTCAAAACGTCCTGGAATCGCACTGACACTATGCATCAATCAGCTGCACATTTTCTTGTCTTCAGCCGCCCATTGCTGGTCTGAGAGATTTGAATGGCAGGATTTTGTGTGGTTGCATCACTTTGCCTCTAACGAGACACTGAGAGGAATGCAGCTGTAGGAAAGGCCAAATAAATGATAGTCCTCATCAGACCAGGGAGTAAGGAAATGCTGACTTAAAGGCTTTTTGTTGGTCTATATTGCTGAAACACTGTTATTGCATTCCCCTCTGTAAGTCATACAGCAGGGTAGCAACCCCCCCATCTCCCTCTCTCTCTCTCCCACGCTGTCCGTTGAGATTTCTCCCTCTCCTTCAGCAGGTTGATGAGATCAGTAGCTATCACTGGCTGAGGCAGCAACACGGACTGAAGGGAGAACACATCAGAGATGATTATGAGCTGCAGTGATATGTGGTTCAGTTTAAATACTAAAACCTCTGTGCCTTTTGGCATATATGAAATATAGCAGCAGGAAAGAGCGGAAGAGATGACAATTGACAAATCGCTAAAATCCTTTTGTGGAACTGTACATCAATTCTTTATAATCAGTGGTGACATTCATAAACTAACATTTTATACGTTGGTGAAATTCTTATTTTATTGTCCTAAAAAAATTATAAAACCTGAACTAACATAACCCACATGTCACAGAATCCACTTTACCTGCAATGTATCCCTTCCAAAATAAATGCATTTTGAGGTGAAGGCAAGGCGAGGCCTTGTGAAACTGGAATATGACTTGATCGTAGTCAACAGAAGAAGAGTGGAATGGTTCATGTCCAAGTGCATCTTGGGTCATGAAAATGATTGGATAGTATTAATAGTAATTTTGCCAATTATTTTCTCCATGTAAGTTTTCTACTATTAAAATGTTGATATTTGCTGCTGTGTTTGTAAGGAGGTTGGTCTGAAATATCAGCAACATATCATGGATTAAATAGATTTTCTTACATGCCTGTAAAGACTGATGAAGGAGGGTGGCATTTCATCGCAATTGCGCCATACTTTTAGCAACTATCATTTGACAACAGAGGGAGACCACACAGCTGTGTGAGTGAAGGGTGACTGGTGTGTGTATGAGTGTAAAACAATCACAGAAAAAGAAATTGTGAGGCTCTTGTAAGTTTATTTATTTATTGCTTTATAGCCTCCTGAGCCCAGCCTGCCTGGGGTGTGCTGCATCTCTGACTAAGTCTCAGCTTCACCCACATACTTCCTGAAACAAACAACACACAACCATACGAAGGGACAATATAGATGTAATTAAATTCGGTGAAGCCTTTTCCAGAAGCAGGCACACTGGTTATGTTTTTAAGGTCTGTATTTTTACACAAATTGGGGATGTTACCTATTTGCAAATTAAAACAACTGTGGCAAAAAGATGAAATATGTTATATTTCATCTTTTTGAGGAAGTCTGAATCCCTTTTATTTCATTGGAGAATTGGTGCGAAAAAAAGAAGTCAGAAGGACTTTTTCAGTTTTTTATTGTCCTTTGACGAATTGATTTCAGACACCGGGTTGAAATGATGTAATATTGATAAAATAGAGACATGTATCGAACTCATGACATTCGACTTTTGGTGTAGACTTTGATATCACGTGTGTGAGCACCCATGTCAAATGAAGTTGTAACACAATAGGTATGCAGTGGGCAAACAGCTGAATGTTTTATCTTTCATAGACAGTTTATCAGTGTAATCTGAGTACAGGCAAAGAAAAATGAATCTTAGAATTGGAAAAGATTAAATTCTGCTCAACTAAAGGGAAGAAAAAGATGGATAACCATAAGTGGGAATTAACAGCAACCAGTGAAATAAATGGGAGAGGGAGTGTCGTGGCTCGTGTCAGGAAATAGTCAGAGGGAGAAAGGAGTAATCTGATTGCAATAGGACATTACTCTCTGCCTGTGTCCTGGAGGAAGAGCAGAAAGCGGCTGTGTCCTCTCTTAAGTCCTCTTCCCATTAGGCCTTGCATCGTTTGGGAGATTAATAGATGCTCACGCGTGAACACTGCCACATTTGTCAGCTGCCTCATCCGATAATATGGGGCTGCGGGCGTGCCTTCTTCTACCTCCACTTTAAAAAGGTCACAGAGGGAGATGCTGGGAAATAGAGGATGAAAAAATACATATAAGCTTTGAATGTTAAAATTCAACATTTTGAAATAAAGACAATGTCTATAGTTTCAAAGTTAACACAAATGCTTGGCAAACACAAAAAATAATAAATAATTATTACTCCACTGTATAGTCAAACCATCATCTGTGCCTTTATCTGCACAGAGTCGGTTTAATCATGCCATTGTGCTTTGGCACAGCCATGTTTGACCAGTCGAGCGTACAAATGGCCCGCTTGGCCGGTGGCCCCGGCCTTTTAGCTCTTTCTCTCAAGTGTCCATGGCAATTTTGCTCCCTTCTCCAATGACACCACACCTGTTTGCTGAGACATTCAGGGACCCCGGCGAGGTAGGTAAGGCAAGGTCTGAACGGTGTTGTTGTTTACCTCCACAGCCGTGGCTACGAAGACCCTGGTGCCATCCAGGATGACGACTGCCAGGGCCTCTGGAAACATGACAAGGCAGGAAGGAGAAATTTCCCATTAACTCAGGAAATTGGTACAAGCTGTGCTGCCACACAATCCAATCAGCTTTCTTATTTTACTGACTGCACAGTCTGACACATGCTTGCAACTAAGTGGTACTTTGTTTTTAGATTCACCATTACCCAGATCAGGTTCCAGCTATTTCCTTCTGCTTCCTCAATAGGATAAAAACGATTAATATCATGTGCTCAAGTAGTTTAAGAAATGGAAACATATATATTTTTTTCTTACCTAGAATGTTGTTCTGTGAGGTATAAGATTTTGTTGTGATTTATTTTTGAAACAACAAATATGTTTTGTTGAATTATATGAAATAGAATGAGGATGAGTGTCACTTTAATAATAACTTTTGGTAACACTTTAGTTTAGGGAACACAATGTTAGCCACTAATACAGGAGTAATAAGTGCATGTGTTAATGATTAATAAGATCTGCATTAAGCATCTCTACATATGTATTGGGTATTTATTCAACAGTTTCTTATTCTTACTGAATAGGTCATTTATTCTTGACAAACCCTTAATAAGCAGCTAGTTAGTCTTGAGGTTAAGTTGCTGATATATAGTATGGATCAAAGTAGACTCCTAATACATTGTCACAATATGTTTCTACTCTGTCTCAATTGGTAGTATATCAAGACAGTGTATAAGGAGTCTATAGCCTCTTTATTTTGACCCATACTAAATACTAATAACTTACGATCATGGCCAACTAGTGGCCTTCTAAGGATTTACCAAGAATAAACCAGTTGTTAAGCAAAAATAAGAATGTGTTCAATTAAGACCTAATACATGTATGCAGATGCTTAATAAAAACCTTACTAAGCACTAATAGATATCCTTATTAGTTATGTATTAATGACTAATATTGTGTTCCCTAAACTAAAGTGTTACCTAACTTTTAATTCTAAACCAGACCTCCAGCCAGGGGGCGGGTCAGTGGGCAAAGATGAGCCAACAGTAAGACTATATGTTGATATCACCCCCCCCCCCCCCGTTATTGTCTAAGTGGTGCAGTGCCTACTTGGCCACTGAGATGTAAATAACAAACATGTGCCAATAACTGACTGAAATAAAGAACTGTTTTTTTTCCTCTTCTGTGTTAATAAAATCAGAGTAATATGACAAAGTTATACAAACAGTCTAAATTGAAATACAAGAATTACTGCCTTGACCTTAAACCTCTTTTTGCTTTATCATATTGTGTATACAAAAATGATGGTCCATAAAAGACTATTTGGAACTGGTTATTAGAGCCTCCTATTGATGTACTCACCGTTGAGGGTAGTGGGGTTAGGACTTCTGTATTTGTTCCATGGTGTATGCCTTTCATCCCCACCACGCATCATCTGACCAATGTGTGGTCACACTACATTAAACTGTGACCATTCATTGTGAAGCTGGCTAATTAGTCTCAATTGGGTTAATTAGCTAGCTACTTAGCTCACTTTCATTTCCATCCATCCATCCAAAAGGTATTCATTTATTCATTCATTTTCTATTTATTTCAAACAAAAAATACAAATTATCATACAAACAAGGGTAAAAAAAAAAAAATCAGTTTTCTGGCTACATTGGCAAAAGCAGCCAATGTCCGTGAGCGACTGGCTGGCTGAGTGATGAAAGAATGATCCGCTGATTATTTCTCCTTGTTTGTAAAAATTCTATTAGAAAATTGAGAAATGTAGTCACAAGTTTTCTAAATGATGATGCAAAGGTTTCTGTGTGTTTCTTTACGGGATCAGTGTGTTTCTGTTTGTAAGTCAGAGGTTAGACAGACAGACAAAGCAGATGTATCTGGGAGCCAGGATGTGGACAATTCTTTTGAGGACAGTTCATTTTATGATCGTCATGCAGGCAGTCGCACATTTCATTGGGGATTAAGTTATACATGGGAGACACACTTTGATCTGCACAGATGGATGGTGTTCTGGGTGAACATGTTTAATTTGTTTCTGCCTTTTTGTTCATTCCTTCATGGCATAGCTGTTACCAAGGAGACAACAGGTTGTTCCACAACACCAAAAAACCTGTTGCACTGATGATAAATGCAAAAGCTATCTTGGCTCTGTGTCCCTTTGCTGTATAAACTTCATTACACTATTGGAATAAAAATAATTAGGCATCTTAAAGGAGAGCTGCTTTACACCAATTAAACCAAACACAGTGAAAGCTCTATCGAGCCGTACCAGTAAAGCCTTTAATCCGAATCACTGGAGGACAATGGTTCTGTAAAGGGTGACACTAGTCTCTCTCCCTCTCTCTCTCTCTCTCTCTCTCTCTTCTGTGTGTGTGTGTGTGTTTGTCTTAACATGTGGCTTCATACATGTTGACTCTTAAAGTCAAAAGACGTGTGTCTCCAGCAACTGCCCAAATTGAATGAAATGAGATCACATGGCTCTCCCCGGCCTCCTCGTCTGTGTCTGACTGTCTGCAACAGGCGGCTCAATTAATCTAGGCCTCCATACAGCACCATCCATCTGCATCACGGCAGAAAATACAGTGCAGCCGCTGCTATTTTCCATCTACTTCGCCATAGCAATCACAATAGTTTGCTTTCCTTTCCACATGAGCAGGAGATGCAACGCTTTGCAACCTTTTCTGTTTAAAACCTTTTTACTGCTGTCGGTTAACTCTGCCTCAGCACAGACACAGTGTCGAAGCCAATAGCTCACCGAGATGACTGACAGGTATTGTGATGTCAACCTGAACAAAGAAAGAACAGAAGAGTGTGACAAGAGCATTGTACTCCTCTGCTCAAAGAGAAACATGCATGTAAATGTACATTTATCTACCTCAGCTGCAGAGAACCAGACCTTCACTTGAAACTGAATTATACTAGATACTCCTACATTTCTAATTCTACTGTTTTTTCTTGATCTGCTATAGATCTGTTTGATGCAAACTCCAATTTTAGAAAATGTGTTTGTTTGCATGCTCAACTCTTTATCGGGCATTTCTCTATTTTAGTTAAAAATACCTGCTCAGATGGAACCTACGTAATCTCTGTCTAGATTTATGCTGCTCTAATTAACAAACCAGCTGTGTTCTCACACAGTGGGAGGAGACAGTTGAGATGAGAATGGGGTCATAGGCCAGTGTTTTCACAACATAAAGGAACAGTCCATTTGTATTTCCCCCTTAAATTACACTCTCTCAATTAAAGCCCATTCGTCTTGCCCTTGTGTGGTGCCACTGTCTGTGTGTGTGTGTGTGTGTGTCTATGTATCTGTCTGTGGGCTTTGATTAAAAAACCAATGAGAGCAAAGCAATAGTCATTAATCAGGGCTTCGTCCCTCCACTGCAGAGGTGAGGGGAGTGACGCTCTGCTCCCTGACAGTAGCAGCACAGGGTGACATCAGTGGAGAGAGAGTGTTTCTCTGCAAAACCTGCAAACTGATGAGGGCATCCGGTCAAATAAAAATGTTAGAGGAGATTGAAGAGGACATTAAGGTGGTGCACAATATTAATTTGACAGTGGTGGAACTAGGGATGGGGGGGAGGGGGTGACGAGTAGTGGTATAAAAGTAAGTAAGTTATAAAGAACCTCCACAACAGATCCCACTTTTGTGCTGCAGTGTCCCCTCTCACCTTTAGACTACAACACATACCCTTGCTTTCTGCTCTCCTCACTGTTTATTTCAACACTTAAAATCAGCATAGCAGTAGAAGAGGACAGCAGTTCATATTGGTAGAATAGCATGGGGCAAGTCTCTGCTCTCTGTCCTTGAGTGGCCCAGACAAAGTCTAGACTGACGCCTTGTTTTCACACAGCTTGGTCCACTCTGACTGGATGTCCAGTTATTCCTATGGGAACCTCTGAGCTTGAAGACACTGACCCAGGAGGGCTTAAAGCTGTAATTGCTCCAGGGGGAGCTATATGAGGCACTGAATTAACAGTTTGAATACTTCACTGCAAGAGAGACGTCAGTTTTTGATTTTTAATACATTTGCAACAATTTCTAGAAACATGTATTCACTTTATGGGTATATTATGGGTTATTCGTTGTAAGCAGATGAGCAGAACTCTTATTTTAGCCACAAAAAAATTAAATTTACAACACAAAAAGCATCTGAAGGCATCTGACTACTGTCTGAAGCCACTTAAAATTATCGTCAAGATAAGCTGAGGGATTGATGGTGGGAACTCGCTTCCCTTCAATTGTGCCCCCGTGAATGTTAGTATCAAGCTAACGCGTGACACTGGTTGGCCTCTACGTGTCATGTTGCTATTCCATTGATTTGCCAATGCGAACAGTAATTACCACTAATCCCAGTCAGAAGACATGGCAATTTGTGTCATGTCTCTCCCAGGCCCCCATAGGCCATTATCTGCTGGTTCATTAAAGAGGAAGACAGTTCTAGTCTGACCCCATGGCTTGCTGAGTGTTGAGTGAATTGATACGACACAGGGAGCTGAGCTAAGCATCAAACGTTCACTGAGCTAAACCAGCTGTGACATGCAGCGCAAATGTAGCCATTGTGGAAGTCCCAATCTGTACTACTTCTCTCCATCCTCTGAAAAAAAAGAAAAAATCAGCCACTCTAAGCTGCAGCTCAACGATGGTCACTGCCGCCAGTTCTCTTACAAAGTGTGAATTAGATCATGCGATATACCATGTAATCATGGAATTTGAGCAGTATTCATTCAAGAGATTGAGGGTAAGTATATATGACAGGATTTCTACAACAGCTGAAACTGTAGACTCAGTCTGGCTGATTTTGTCGCAGAACTGCGGAATAATTGTCGAGTGGAACATCGCTGTAAAGCTTTGACATTCGAGTGGGTGCAAGCGGAGCTTAGGCTAATTCACTAGCATAAAGTGCTCTCCACCTTTGATGTAATGGAACCAGCAGTTTTATTAAACCAACTCAGGTGCGTCAAGCCAAACATGGGTAAAGGAGAAATTAGGCCACTTCCTCTGTTCGGAGGATAGTTTCTGTTTTAGTGATTGAGATTATGATTCCATGTCAGAACAATTAACAGATCACAGTATGTTTAGTTCTTGAGTAAAGTTACTGTAATGTGAAGAACTTGAATAATGGTGTTGCTAATGTCGACTAACACTAAAGAGTTAGTCGGGATAAAACAGTAGAAGTAGTTAGAATTGTGCTGTTTTAGCAAGTTTTGTAAGTTTTGAATTGTTTCAATATTGAAGAATTGAACTTGTGTAATTTGGGTTGTTATGTTTAATATGTAAATGCTAAATTACTTTTCCTGGTCAAAATGAAAATAAAGTACAAATAACTCCAGGTTATAGTTGAGTATTTGATAGCTGAGCTCTTTGGTCACTTCCCTTATACCCATCCCCCAGTGGCTCATCACTGCCCTGGACTTTGTAGCCTTACAGCAGCTGAGGGGCCTCTGAAGTAAACATTAACTACTTTGATCCATGGAAGCTCTGACAAGGCTACTCCCCAAGTCTCCCCTTGCACTGCAGGAAGAAAAAAAAAAATCAATAAAAATATAATCAATTACTCATAAGCAAAAGACATCTGTTACATTATTCTGCTTGGCTCTGTCATTGTGGTCTTTCAGCATTTCTATAGCATCCATATCAAGCTCTCATCTTGTGTATTTAATTAACCATATTAACTATTGCAATAACTACGATTATTGCAATGACTATATTAAGTATTTTCTTGGCTACAGTCTTAAAGTCAGAGATATTCAGTTTACTGTTATAGACACATGACACAGAAAACCATAAAGTAAATATGAAGAAATGATTCTGCATTTAAAATTAAATCGTTTTTGATACATTTTCCATTTACCAGCTAATCAATGCTGATTTAAACTAATTTGCGGCATGTCAAAATGAATATACAGAGAGAGTTAGTCAGAGAGACACTTATATTGAACAAAATATTACCAATTATCACAAACCTATAATGGTTCAAAATTAATCATATATGAAAAAAAAATGTTTTAAATTGATTTAACATGAACAATTTATCACTGCATCATTTTTCTAGATAATTCTAGCATGAATCTATGTTTGAGTATCAAAGGTGCTGAGAAAGTTTAAATGTTCAAAGGCATGTCTTGTAGAAATGTCTAAAAATATTTCACTCAGACTTAAGTCATAAATTAAAGACTGTTCACATAAAATGACTTGTTAATATCAACATTAGAATGCAGCACAGTCCAGTGAAAGATTCCACCTCTCACATTTTATTGTTAGCCGCTTGTTATTTCCAAGGTTTAGTTGTAGACGTTTGTTTATGTGGCCTTAATCCCTTCCCTCTAACTCATGTTTTTACGCCGACAGTCATTATGGAGCAGGCTTCCTGCAAAGCTCTGTGTTGGGGCCAAGCTGCTGCAGAGAGATGTGTGTGTGTGCTGGCTGTCTTCTTCAGATCTTATTTGAAAGTGATTTGTGGAGATTCTTCTAAATCAAGCTGTCACATGAAAGAAAAACAGTTAGCAGGATTTATTTGCTTTAAGCGTTTGTGTAAATTTGATTATTCTTCAGTGCATCGTTTACAGATGAATTTGATACGTGACAATTTCAACACATTAATTAAATAAAGCAGTCATTAGACATGTCCAAAACATTATGACTGCAATCAAAAGTCAAATGGTTTTAAAAGCATCACGTTAGGTTTATTCAGATTGTAACCTTACTTAATTATAGTGCTGGGGTAGAGTTTTCTTTTCTTTCAGCATACCTCCCAAAATACAAAAGAAATAAAAATTACTTTGAGATGATAAAACTTTTCAAATCAAAATATAGAACAGTGAATGGCATTACCAGTAGGTAAAAGCTATGTGACTCAACAGCAGTAGTGAATCTCGTCAATGTCTGCAGGCAGCAGGAGGAACGTCCACAGATCTATGGGTTAAACAAATCTTTTTTCCAGTAGATCAAAGAATCTGGTGAATCTCTGGCATTATTCTGTGTATGACCTGCAGTTCAGTATGTTCGGCCAGTGCAGCCAGGGCAGCACGAGTGGAGTATAAAGGTTTTTATAGTTTTATATTACTGCACGAGCAGTTTCCGACTCTCTTTATTTATTTTACTGTCACTTACTTTGTGTTTCCTCCCTGCCATAGTGTCCAACTCTGTCTCTCTCTCTCTTTCATTATAACAACTAGTCCGAGTTGAAACCTGATGGAGCACAACTGTTCCTGCTCTCTCTCTCCTCTCTCCCCTTCTCCCCCCCACTCTTTCTCCCTCTTGTCTCCCTTCCTTTCCATCCATCTCTCCTCTCCTCCCCATTTTTCTCTGCTCACCCCACTCGAGGTGAGCAGGGATATTTAACTCGCAGTCGCCAAGGTGCTGCTCATTTTTAAGGTCTTGACCTTCTGTGTAAAGTGCATTGAGATAATGTAAATTATGATTTGGCACTATAAAAATAAAATTGAATTGAAAAATTATATAAATAATTTTTGATATCAAATTAGTCAATTACCTTTGATTGGAGAGGCAACATATATTTTTTCGCAGTAGTCAAACTAACTTCATGAACAACATTATTCAGTAAATCACAAAACATAGAATTATAAGCAACACAATCCTATCGAATAACATACAGCAAACAAAAACATGGGCCTTAAATGGTTTTCCTGCTTCAGTCTGAGCCACTGACCTTTTTAAATTCTAGTACTGCTTTATTCATTTTGCAATGTAGCCTCTAAATGAGAGTTGGGAAGAAAATTGATGATTTTGGACCTCTCCTTCAAGCCGTACTGTAAATTATATAGCTGGGTTATAAGCAGAAAAAATGGAAGGAGTGTGAATATCTACACTGGGGTTAGAATCCCAGAAATGATGCCACTTGTCAGCCGAACCTCTACATTTTTGTCTCGAAAATAGCCAGTTTCATATATCCCTGAAAAACCAGGATTTCCAAATATGTTCAGCCTGCCACAAAGTAATTCATTTCTGTGGCCAGTGCACTGTACTGAGAGGAAAATCATTCTGGCTTTCATTTAGTCCCATTATATGATGTCATGTTCTTCAGTGTACTAGATTCTACACAGAACATACTCGAAGGTGGAGATGATCCAAAGAGGCAGGTATATTAAAGCTTCCACTAATCCGATGATAAGGATCTAGTAAACATTTATTTCAACCACAGTAACAAGCTGTGACCTTGTGGATATTGCGCTTGAATGTAGCGTAACCAGGCAATATTAGCTGTTAGTCTCCTCCTTGGCCATTTCCTGCTCTGCCCCCTGACAGAACCCCTGCCCCCAGCTGCCTCAGAGGAGAAAATAGATTCCAGTTTGGAGTGGGTTCTGTCCAAAACCACTGTGCCACTCAAAGCCAGGGCCGCTTGTGTCATTTTTCCACTGGGTTTCCGTGGTATATTTTGACAGGCCATTCCAGCTAAGCTTCGATAAATAGGGGGAGGCTCTTTTTTTTTTTTCCTTTTCCTCTTCTTTCGTTTCCATTTAGAATGTGTAACATTCAAGAGGTACTCATGCTGATTTATGTGGCTGGTTAAACTCTTGTAGAACAGATTTGACCAAGCCACAAAAATCAAACTAGCTTTAATTATTTACTCCTTACTGATTGTGTTGTCTGACCCTACCTGCAATCTACCTCTCTCTACATTAGTAATTGATGGTCAGTGTCTGGATTAGGGTCTCTTAATACTACAGCCGGCTGTGGAATAATGAGCAAATAAATAGTGATCAAGATGGATGTCCACCGTTCTTCCCTCTGGGAATCTAAAAACAAGAGTGGTGATTGGTTGAAGAACTTGTAAAACTAACTACCACTATGTTTCAAGGGTAAACAGTCCTTCCCTTAGGCAGTCTGGCACATACTAAACACTTTAGCACATTTTCTGCTTGATAAAACCTTGTTCAATTTCCTGTGCTTTGTACCACTTAGATAGGTCTGACATGCCGGCACTTCCACATATTCTCTTGGAATGTGAATTACAAAGAGGAGCGGCACGACCAGTCGATCAGGCGTCCATGCTCCCTCCTGAATGAATTTACTTCAATTAGAGGTTGCAGTGAAGCACAAGAGGACGAAGCGTGTCGTCTTTTATGAACATTTATTGTTACACAGTGTAATGACCATGCACACTGTGACCCAGGCTAATGACACCATAGATTAACTTCAGTGGGTAGCTTGTGGGAAAGTCCAAAACTATTCCAAAGGTATTGATTTCGAGGCTTGCTGCGGAATTGAACTGTCAGGTGTTCCACTGGGCCCTGATATGATATTGATCCCTCTGCTTAGCGACCAACAAAGAGTCTGGTTACCTGAAACAGCCCGGCCTGGGTCAACGACAGGGGATCCCTCTCCCCTATAACTGCTTATTGGAATTTTAAATAGAAATTTGATAAACTCCGAATCTCTGGGGATATCAGTGTTGCAGTTCTGCCTGGAGCCACTGTCTAACTGCTCCCACTCAGAACATAAGCCATGCTTTGGGATGTGAATCAACTTCTGTATTAGCCAAAAGCCTAATGCAAAGATGTACAGCTCTAGCACTGACATTGTGCTCATGGCTTTGCCAGTGAACCCAGGTCAAAGGGAACATATGCAATTAACAATTCTTCCTCAAGAGTTCCCTCTTGAACAACAGTAAGGGTGTGACACTCAATGCAAGGTCACTCTGTAAAAGAGAAAAAGGAAAGAGGGGAACAAAGACTGGCGGCTGGCAAGGAAATCGCAGAGAGCAGCTTTATTTCTCTCTTCCCATACTCTCCATTTTAATTAGGGTGTCTTTAGCCAAGCTGAGTGGTGTCAGTGAGTGCATGGAAGCAATCACTACCCTGTGTGGCTGGAGTCAAATGGCTTTGATCAGCTCATGGAGAGTGATCCACAGGGACTGTGAGAGGTTTGGGTGATCCCACTTGTGTCTGCATGCCAGCCAGGACAGCCGCCACTGCAGTGGCAACCTGCACCCCTCCTCGAGACGCTCACACTGGGAAAATGTTAATGACAGAGGACTGTCCTAATGTGCTGCTGTCACCTCACTGTTTTATCCGTCTCGGTGTGTTATTTGAGGTGTTTCACTTCATTTGACTCCATGCGAAGCCCTAATCAGTCACACTGAGATCAATGTTAGCGCAAGTCTCCCCTGCATGGGACTATGCAACGAAAAATATAAATGTTAGGAACATTTCAAGTTGGAGGGTTTTGTAATGATTCTTTTTTCTATGGTGACATTAAAGAAATTCTAAGAGTGAGTGTCAGGAAATTACAGCTATACAGGCATATCTTAAAAACATAAATGTTCTTTTCAATATCACAGCTTGACAGAGTCTTTGTAAAGTTTGAATGCAGAGTATTGGCAAATAATCCTTTTTTTGTTTCCATATTTAATGCTGTTGATAGATGGTGTTGGGGAGATTTTTAAGCAAGAAGCTGTTGTACATCGACAATCCTCTGCATTCTGAGCTCTGTTCCATTTTCCTCTTTAACCTTAAATATATGCAAAGTCTCCACAGGTATTTATTTCCATTTGACATTACCTAAGGCTACCTTAATCCTTAATACTGTCCAAGGAATGCTGTGTGTCTCTATGTTTGTGTGTGTGTGTGCATGTCTCACCAATAAGGCTGCAAATAGGCCAGAACACACTTTCACATTCAGCAGTCAAAGTTGGTAAAAGCTCAGGAAGAATAGTCTTCAAGCTGAGGTTTTTAACTAGGAAAAAACTATCTAGGAAATATAGGTTTCTTAGATTCTTTCTGTGTGTATGTGTGTGTGTGTGTGTGTGTGTGTGTGTGTGTGTGTTTGACTGCAATTGGATTGGATTCCAAAAATAAACTTTGACTACTTTCGCTAGGTCTGTGTGCAATATTCACAATTACATAACTCCAGCTGCATGTGATAAAATACAGTTACCTGTGTGACGTGTGCCTGTGTGCTCCTTTATTTGATCCAACACTGTTTTCTCCACTAAAGTAAAGCAAACACAATCACCAGTGCTTCAGCTCCCGGCTACTCTGTATTAGCATATTGATATTTTCTCTCTCTCTGCCTTTTCTGGTTTGGCTGTTCCTCCATATTCTCCATTTTCTCTACTCTGCATTTCCTCTCTGTGGTACAAGAAGTGTGCACTGAGGTCCCTCCCCTCCACCTACACACTATTCATCTTAATATGACCTCAAGTCACCAGTAATGAAGGTGCAAGTGGATGAATGTAAATAATATTTTCTCAGGTATGTTCAAAATGTTTGAAACTACCTTTAATTACCATCTCAACTAAAATCAGTGAGGAAGACTCCTAACAGTAAAATATCCATTCAAAGTATCCTATAGCCCTTAAAGATACATACAGTCCATGTGAGAAATATTCAATGTAAACATTTCATTTCCAAGACTTTGAGATGTCTTTAGTTCTCACACCACCTTCATCTTGTACAAGAGGTAAATCAGATGTATAAATGAAATGACTGATATAATATTTTATACTCAACTCTGAAATATCCTTTGAATACAGCTCAACTTAAAGGGAAGGGGCTGCTTGGTTTGGGACATTGAGGCGAGAGACAGTAGAGGTCACGCTTTTAAAATTGTGCAAAATGACATACATATCCAGCCAATTTCAGAGAGGGAAGCACACTGTAAGCAGTCGTAAATCAATGCCTGAACCACAGGCAACTGAATGGAGAGAAAGAAAATGTGTGCCTGAGAAGAGAGAGGGAGGAACAAAAGAGAGGTAGGAGATATAAAGAGGAGAGATAGATAGAAAGAGGGATTCAGCGAGAGCAGTAACGTTTTACCCTCCAAGCTAAATGTATCTTTTTTACCTCCCTTCTCCGTCTTGTTGAAATCTACTTTTTCTGGGATTATTTTTTTAACGCCGAAATGATGGATGAATACGTGATGATACACAGGCAGCTCATAAGGAGTATAAAATCACCTTTAATATTCCACATAAAAAATCTCTTTTAAGAAGGCTGTTGTGTCCTTATATAAACAAGAAAGCCATCAGTAACATGACTAATTGGCTTATATTCCAGTGTATGTTGATGACTGCAGACTTCTTAACACTTTACATCATGGTAGAAACTAACTAATAGAAAAGCTTCTAAAAACAATAATCCTGCCAAACAATGAGGGGTGCCAGAAACTTGTGTGAATTACATTATATTTATAATTCATTTTTCACCACAATGTGAAGGAAAAGAAATGTGAGGAAAACAGTTTCTGGCAAACACACTGCTGTCAGCCAAAATCCTTTCAAGGAGTGAAAATTGTCATGTAAAACTGCAAATTCCATTAGCAAGTGCAGGGTGCCATCATCGCCCTGTCAGGAAAACAGACAACCATCATCGTTAAGCCTCATTTTTCCAACATGTTCTCCTTGTTATAAGGACCCCTTTCAAAATAAGAGAAAAATAGTTTTGTATGGTCTGTGGGTGAATATTAAAATACCTGTCGCCCTTATGAACACCAATTATATGTATCCTTTCTCAAATCCCACCTTGTAGTCAGCATGAGCAGCTGTGCAAGCCTCTGCAGTCCCTTCAAGAACATAAAAAACAATAGAAATACAAAGAGAGCCATTGAGGGGAGCTCTAAAAGAAGACAAACCCGTTGTTATTGCACTGCCTTGACTGAGTTTTTTCACCCACAGCAGTGTCGAGCACAAATTGTGCGTGGCCGGAGCTGGAGAAAGCACAAAACAAACCCCCTTGTGTGAAAGATGAATTGGTTCTGGGAGCCAGCATTTATTTGCGTTGCTGAACAAAAACAAAAGGACACACTTTGCATCTGTGGCAAAAATGAGGGAGAGGTGGGTGAGTTCAGTTCAGTGTCTCTGCTTCTCTAAGTGATCTCACGGTGGTGAAACCATGCAGTGCAGTAGAAGAGCTGCGAGTGTTGATCTTGACTTAGAGAAGCCATTTTTATTACTTCCCCATAGATCTGGAGGTTGTTTTTGTTTAGATCTTGAAGCTGAGAGAATTTCCTTGATGTCCTTTTGCTGATTTCGCTCAAAACAAACTCTGTTGCATTTGCCTGGTGAGAAAGCGCTAAATCAAAACATATGAACTAATCGGACCATTCGAAAAGAGGTTCTCTGGCCACTCCCATGCAGACCCTGATGCAATCAATGTGATGGATGAAAGCAAATGGAGCAACATTATATTGTGTCAGATTAGTGATTCTAATTGGAATCTATGGCAGCACGTGTGAGGACGGTAAAAAGCAGTTTATACTACATTCTACCTTGCCGGCACACTACTTTACTCCACTTTAGAATTTCATTTAACCACAAGTCCTAATGATGAGCTGATGATGGAGAATGGCAATCAGTGAATCAGCTGTCTCTCTGTCTAACTCAGTGATTGGTTTGGTTAGTTTGTTCATAAAAAGGTCAGCACAAATGGAATTATGATGCAACAACGTTTTTGTTTAGGTTCACAAACCCTGAAGCATACCCTTGTTCCAGACCTATAAATGAATACAATCTTCAAATGTTTTTCCTGTCTTTTTCCTTGGCTCAACAAAGAAACTGACCAATCACCTTCACACTTGCCTTGCAAGCTACAAACATCCATATGAGAAAAATTGTGATTTATGTTGCCATACAGATTTTTTTCAATCGGAAAATTATTTGAAATGTGGGGAATGGAAAACAAAACAGGAATTAAATGACGTAACCCTTAAACAGGACACTAATTTGGCTAAAGTTATATAAAATCAGGGTGGTCCTAATCTTAATCTGAATATTTGGACCATATGTGAAATTTGTACATGTGATTTCAAAACTATGGGTATTAACCTACTTCTTTAACAGCTCCCACACCTCTGGGAAGATTTACCACCAGATGTGTGGATCCTGGAAGCAGGGATTTGATCCATTTCAGGTGCAATAAGGCCTTACTCACATTCAGCATTCCACTTCATCCCCAAGGTGTTGGATGGAGTTAAGGTCAGGGCTCTGTGGAGGCCAGTCAAGTTCTTCCATACCAGACTAGGAAAAAAACATTGCATGATGAAGGGGGCTTTTTGCCTGTGGGTATTGACATGTTGAAAGCAGAAGATGTCTTCACCTGGCTTTTTCCAAAAACTGTAAAAGCCCTGCTGTCTAAAATGTCCAGACAAAAGCGCACAAAGGTCTGTGGACATTTTTTGGGCCATAAAGAGTATTTTGTTTCATTTGACTCTTCATATGCAACAAACTCAGTACGTTTGGCAGGCGCAGCACATTTTAGTTTCTATCTCAACACATTGCTGATGTGGGATTTGAACTTATGACCTTTGAGTAACACATTGTTTTCTCCAGCCAAACCACCACGGCGTTGCTTACCTAGATCAACACACTACTAGAGTATAAGAAATAAATAAATCTTTGATTTATTGCCTGATACTTTTGATCCTCCCGGCCACAGACCCACTAATGGGTAGCAGATACACTTACAGACATTGTAGCTGGGTCTGAGATGATTGCCCCAGGTCAGGGGCCGGCCAATAAACCAGCACTGTGTATTAGTGTCAGTGTGAGCCTGTGTGTGTGTGTGTGTGTGTAGAAGAGGCATGAAAGAAAATGAAAGTCTGTGGTGTACCTCAGCATGGCTTGGTCCCCTTAGAGGTCATGTCTTGTTTCATAGCCAGCCTGTGACCAGGACCTTATCTCTTAACAACAGACTGTCCATTTCTACCGTCCCCCTCATGGCTGTCATTCTTGGAAATAAAAATGGATGACACCCACGCGTAGGCCCCTGGTAAAGATCTAACAAATGTTGGCAAGAGCACACTGACTACGCATGTAGTTACTCAAGAGGGTTAGGGTTTCACACCCACACATTTACATCAGACACACACACAATTTTCTTTTTTTAAATTCAGAACTGATGGGTTTCTCCTGCTCTTTGCTCCCTGATTCTTCTCAACACTCCCACTTTGCACTCCCACATTTGCAGCACTAAAGTCTGGTCTCCTTGGAGACAGCTAATCAGAACAACGGGGGGGAAAAAAAAGATAAGTAGTCTATTAGACCAAGTGCACTTCCTGTTTTGTCCACATTTGCAGCGTCATCCGATAGACCAGTGCCAAGGTGAAGCACATTTGAGCCTGATCAGTTCCAAAAGACCCCACGAGGCTCACTTTGCTCGAAACCAAAATGTATATAGGAGGCACTCATTGACTTTTATTAATATGCTCCAAGGCCTGTGTGATTTATGACCATGAAAATAGGCTCCCTCCCATAGTTTCTTTTTACTTGTCTTCATCTTAGTAAACATTTTTCAAAAGTTTTGTGCTTGACGGCATAACGGAATAAAAGTGGAGGAAATTTCCAACTCCGAAGTCTTCAACCTCTCAATCAATAGCAATTAGCAAAGCGTACTTTTTCTTTCGGTACAGTTGTGTTAGTACATGTGGTTTCTAACTCTCGACATGTGTCGAAGTGGAGCTTATGTTTGTGTATTTCCCTGGACATCCAGATGAGGTATATATCAAATGCAGTCATGTAGAACCAAGAAAATAAGGAGGGAAAATACATTCCTTGTCTGCAATGAGGTGAACTCTGCCAAGCCTGGCCTGAAACACTCCATACAATTGTCAAGGCTTTGTGTTTTGATTAAAATTTGTTTACACAGTAAAAGGCCTCGTTCAGTGATTCCGCAATAGCAACTTTACCAGGGTAAGACAGTGATCCTTGTTTATCAGTTTAAAGTACTACATTCTTCTTTAGTGGTTATTTTAAGTTACTCAATTCCAGTTGGGGTTTTCTTTCTTGTGTTCTATACTTTATCTCCGTTTAATTTCTTTCCACTGGGAAATCACAGGATCGCCGTCTCTATCAGTTTATTTTCCCCTGTTGTTTAGCTTGAGGGGTCACTGAATGGAAACCCAGACGAGCAGCTGATTGACGGACCTGTGCATGATGCTGCACCAAGTGCTGGGAAATATGGTGCAGTAATGTATTGCACATAAACAAATAAACAGTAGTCAAATCATGAGAAAAAGACAAGATTCTTTTTCAGAATTTCTCAGATCGTCAGTCTAGAAGGAGAGAGAGGACACAAGAGCAGAGAGAAGGGTGTGAAATGCAACAAGCATTCCCTGGCTGGGAACTGAACCATGGACCTTACAGATACTGTATATGGTGAGCAGTGGTGGCAGGGTCACATTTTTTAAAAATGTCACTACAGATGGTGGAATAAGATGCCCTGCAATGTAATGTGTGAGGGGTTTCATTATGTTACTGAGTCAAATATTTGAAATACTTTGGATTACTTTGTATTACAATGTTATTGCATGTTACACTGTGAATGAACGTGGCATTCACACAATATTGCTCCCTAAAGTCACTCTGATAGACACCTGAACACTGGGAACGTGAACACACAAATGTTTATAATGTACCAGACTTAAACTGCGACAAGTGTAGAATCACATCTTCAATACTTAAATCTGAAATTTACAGAAATAAGTTGACTTATAGCACTTTTAAAACAACTTGGTTGTGTTTTACAAAGTAAAAGGTTCAATAGGAAAACAGCAATCATAATATATCTAATGGCAACATAATTACATCATATCATATTAGTTTATTATTACTTTTATAAGGATGTTGATATCACATCTTATATTTATTATAACTATAGTATTGAAACCAAATCTTTTCCTCTCTCTCTGCTCCACATTCCCCTACTAAGACAATAACTTGTCCAAGACCACTAAACATGGACATGTACCATGGACTCATGCAGACTTCACACGTATATACACACGCACGCACAGACACGCACACACATACACACACTGGTCTTCATGTCTTACCTTTATTACATCTTCATCATATAACATATAACTACATGCTCAATGTTTTGTCTGTATGTAATGTCATTCTATATGTCTTGTCTAGTATGAATGTCTTTTCTCACTATTTTCATGAAAAGAAAAAAATTATAAAAACATTAAATTGCAACAAGCATTGATGGTGCACAAGGGTAAAAAAAACATTTCTTGACAGAAGATATGTTTAACTGCATTCATTACGGATTTGTATGTTTTTAATTCAACATGTCAGGTTTCTGTCCATTTACCATCCTGTTTCTCTTTTTCTATTCCATAATTTAACGTTTACACCTTTAGGAAACAGTTACAGTTGAAGGGTATTTAATGCCAAGAAATGGATGAATATGCATTTTCTCCATAATTGCTATCATACTTCAACTCCAGCAAAAAAACAATATCAAAATGTACAGTTAAAATACAATCTAGGTAAAAAAACAAACATCTAAAGCTACCTGTAAAAAAAAAAATTCCATCCTTCTTTTAGTTCTGTGCATCTGCCACCTAAGGCCATCCAGTTAGTCCTGCAAAAGGGTGAATAACACATATATCGTGCATATGAACTTCTATGAAAATGCAACACATATCTGAAAAAGCAAAAGTGTAAAGGCAAAACTTTATGAGAATGGGTTTGTCCTGTAACCTCCATGTCCTCTTATTTCACCACAATGTGAAGTGCAGTCTGGCATATAGAAAATAAATCCAAAGGAGGTTGTCAATCCAAAATCTGACATCTAGATGATAAGAACGAGGAAGAGGCGAAGGTCAATGATGGTTTGCGCTGTACCCACTTTTCACATCATTCGTTAAGATCTCCAACTCATAGGTAAGTGCCTGCCCTCACTACAGGCTTACAAACACAATAATAAATAACAACAATAAATGATATGAATATAATAAACTTAAATGCAGCTTCTTCCGAAAGTATTGGGAAAAAAACAACACGTTGGAATGGAAAGTAATTAGGGCTTTACACTGCATTCATACAGCTGCTATCTGCTGTTCTCTTTCTATCACACTCTACTGACACAGCCATCATACGTAATGTGATGGTTCACTATATTGCCCAAAAACAGTTCAGCATGCAGACCAGAGGAGCTGGGCATCGAACCACGGACCCTCTGGTTAGGGTGCAACCCGCTCAATCTTCTTAACCACAGCTGTCTGGATATGACAAAGTTAATTCTGTGAGCAGACTTCAAGAACAAATCCTGCAAATTTCAGCTCCACTAAAGAGAAGAAACGGCTGCAGATGAAAACCTTGGATGCGTGAGTAGCAATCAGGAGACTGTAAACTTCCTCACATTGATAGATCAAACCAACAGATGCCATGTTTCCAGTGTTGTTCACATGGTTTCCAATGGGCTCATATTTAAAGTTTGCAAAACTTAAGTGGAGAGGAACGGACATTGATGTGGTTCGGGTGAAGGTATGGGGTAAAATATTGTTTTTCTATGTTTTCAGTAAAAAAATGGAACTACATTTAGATGGAAAAGTCACATTTCTCTCCCATGTTCTGTCTCCCTTTCTGATTGTGTCTCCAGCATGAGGAAGTTAAATATGATCACTACCATAAACAGCTCATACAGACAGCCACAGTCTTTACTGCTCACATTCTCACATGCTTAACATCAGAGAGTTCAGAATGCAGCTTAAATAAAAATAGTTTCAGCAACAGTCTTTTGAGCAGTAGAGCATAGCTGCGCTCTTTGCTGTGGTTTTGGGACAGCGGGGGTGGGGGGTAGTGGATGCCTGTTTGGCAGGGCAGCAGTGGAAAAAAAGAGGGAAGGGGTCGGTGGCGTAGGTGGTGGTGATAATGCACAACGGATGCCCTTTTCGCCACGGTGGGGACTGTTTTTGCTCTCCAGGGCAATTGATGAGCCCCAGATGGATGACCAGATGCTTTGGGTTTCTGAGCCCA
Source organism: Paralichthys olivaceus (assembly GCF_024713975.1). Taxonomy (NCBI): domain Eukaryota; kingdom Metazoa; phylum Chordata; class Actinopteri; order Pleuronectiformes; family Paralichthyidae; genus Paralichthys; species Paralichthys olivaceus. Next base: position 22,425,234 of record NC_091102.1, read on the forward strand.
GGGAGGTGGGCGTCACCCTGGGGAGGACTGTTTGTGTGTTTTGAGGAGCTGGTATGCAGGTCAAGGGGGCACCTCTGTGTGGAGGGGCAGACTTAAGGCTAAGGTTTTCATGTGCATGCTCCTTTTTTATCCACATGGTAGCACTACCAGGAGGGTTTCTATTGTTAGTCTGAAGGGCTCTCAAGGTGCTCTGGATCACTAGACCTTGATAAGCGAAGTCACAGTATCCATCTGTCATTTTCATCCACTGCCTACCTTCCCTACCAGAGGAGTAATTAAAAGGCCACCTGATATCCCGCCTGGGCCTGGCTCTCAACCTAATATTACACCCCAGCACACACACACACACACACACACACACACACACACACACACACCAGACTGTGGTTCTTCCTGGTAGCCACCCATGCAAATAAATATCTCATAAAGAAGTGTATGGAAGCAGAAACCTGGGTGATCTCCCTGCCAAAGCTCTGATATATCAGTAAAAAATATCCATATTCCTCTTGCCTAACTTTGAAGGTAAGGACTTTTTCTTTTCCCCGGCTGCTGATCAGGGCAGAGTTAGCGGTCAATCCATTGCTCATTAATTTGGATTGGCCCCAATTGGCTGGGAGTTTAGTTTATTAGACCTCCTGTGTGTTTCTTTTCCTCCCATCATCTGCATCAAGATGATCACTCAGCAAAACCTCAGTGTACAGTTTGGTGGATCATTATTTGTCATCCGTATAACCACAGTCCGCAGCTGCATATACTGCAGATTTTCTCTGCAACCCAAGAGAGACAACAAAAACAAACAGGGCTAAAAGAAAGCAAATGTAACTATCAAGCATGGCATGGGGCATGGCAGACATGAATAATGTACAAATACCCCACCCCCAACACACACACACACACACACACACACACACACACACACACACAGGCTCCAATCCCTGTTTCCTAATCAAGAAACAGGCAAAAAATGGCCCATAATAGAAGGCAGATATTAAGCCAGTTGCGATGTAGCATATCACTGTAAATAAAGATGAACAAAGGGAATTAGAAGAAAATTACAGAATTACATTTCACACAAACCGCTACTCACACACTAATTTTGTTTATTCAACACAAGTCAATTCAAATCAAACCCGCTTGTTCTTTTTCTTTTAGAACAGTAAGACATTTTTACCATTGGGGGGGATGATAGTCACAGCTCAGCCCCAATCACCAAAAGAGTTTCATCAGAGGCACTTTCTCTCCTCGTTAAGACAGAGCAGAGCCCTCCTGGATACTGATTCCAGTGTGGAAATACAGTGTGGATAGGAGCACATATCCAGTGGGCGTCATTCTATCATAATAGTGGTTATGGTTATGGAGTTCAATCTTTTCAGAGCTTGACAGAAAAGTAATTCAATGTACTGTTAAAAATAAAATAAAGGTTATATCCTTCTGAATGCCAGGGAGCAGATGCATCCTCAGGAAATTAACCTTTCAATGACTGTCCAGGGGCAGATGTTGGATTTATTGGTTGAGTGTTTATTCAGATCAATTCTTCATCTGATGGTTTCTGACACGTAAATCACTCACGTCAAAGTATCACAGAGCCACACAATAAACCGCCCATGAGTGAAGAGCACACAACACATCTGAACGCATCTGTCTTAACTTAGATCTCAAGTCAAGTGGAGCAGCCTGTTAACTTTCTCCAGATATTCTGCCCCTCCACCATCAAAGATACAACAAATTTGCTGACAATAAAAAAAATGTTAAAAGCAAACGTCTGTCATCTGGAAAGCATCCCTGAGCTTCCAGCCCCCTGCCCCACTTACATGCATTGTTTGCCAAGCATCAATTATCAGCTGCCTGTCCTCTGTTTGAAAAGAACAAATGCCAAGATTCCACTTTATCCCTTTGGTTGAAAGCGAATGTCTAAGAGGATCCAATGATAACACTGCTGCAGATTCTATGTGTGTGTTCTGCCTGTTTTTTTTAATGCATTAAACTTACTGGTTCTCAGCATCAGCACAGACTGGATTTCCTACACATTAAAGAGTGTTGAGTTGAGTTAAAAGCATTGGAGAAATAGCGCATTCCCGGCATGAATACTCTATGTACGTCAATCAGGCATCATGTGCAAAGGATAGAGGATGACTCCAAATGTTTCAGCTTGTTCTCCCTGGCAAACACCATGGAAGGTTAGACCTGACTCAACATCCCCACTGTGGTCCATCGTGCCTGAAATGAATTCTGAGATAAAATGAACGTATCAATTACTTAAAACAATACGACTTTAGTATTACGTGTAAGTAAAGGGGTGCCAACGCCCAGACCATGTCAGAGCAAGCAAAACATAATGATTCCAGGATCTACCCAGTTAGTTAGTTTTGATTTTAGCATTATTAGCACCATGCTCTAACCATCTGCGCTGCCACGTCTGGTCTTTGTGTATGTAGGGAAATCTGACTTTGAGAAATCATATGCCTTCCATGCTCAAATGAAGTAAAGCAGTTAAGACAGAATATCAAACCCTCCATCTTCTAGTCCATTAGGTCGTGTGGTTGCAGTTGATTCACAGGACATCATGGTTCTGACAGATATTTGCACTAACTGAAAGTCTTACAAATATCTTGTGTCTTGTGGTCAGTATGGTGGTTCAGCCCATTACCTTGGTGATACTAAAACCTAACTGGCCAAGAAATGTCCATGCGTTAAAATGAGTTACATTTTGTTAAAACACACACACATCGGTAAAAGCAATTACCTGCCAATTAACACACGGGGTAATAACACCACTGACAACTTATCACAGATCTTTAAAAGCAAGGATAGTATACACTTGTTCTAATTTTATGATTTCTACATGGGTGTCACTGAACACAGGAAGAATACATTTAATAGAAAAATGTAACCACCCAGAAAAGTGTAAGGAAAATTCGTTTTTGTACCATAATTATGCTTTCTGAATGACTAGAATTCTATCTCATAGTTTGTTATTTCAAGACTTTAATATTCCTATGACGCCCCAGTTAGAACATATGTTGTACATTTTAAAAACTAAGGTCAGGAATTCATGAAATACCACATTCTTGTAGGCAATTTGATGGCAGATCTACATCAAATGCAGTGTGCGACCAACTTATTGATAGCAAACTAAATTATAAAATTACACAATATTTATTTTTCATTAAATGTTTTTTGGGATTAATGTATATGTCTAAATTACACTTTTTAAGGATATCCTATAACACAACACACACACACAGACACACACATGCACACACAAACACAGGGGCATCCATAAGACTCAAACAAATGTAATATGTTTATCTGTAATTATGTTTGAGGGTTAATTTGACCATCTGTATTATTTAAGTGTTATTTCTCAGCACATGCTTCAAACTACTGCTTGAACAGACATTAGTTTCTGAAATATATTCAAATATATCTAAACTACACCCAGTCACACACACACACACACACACACACACACACACACACACTGATGGTTCAACCATCAGGGGTGATTTGGGGTTTTGTATCTGGCAGTTTGACAGTGTACTGGAAGGTCTGTGGATCCAATGATTAGCTGACAAGCTGCTCTAACTCCTGAGCCAAGTGTTCAAAAAATAATAATAACACATCAATTAGTTTAGCAATGTAGTGCTTATTGCTACATGAGATTCCGCCCCAAATCAAACTGATACAGATAATGTAGTTCCTATGGATTTGGACTGTACCATACTGCAAAAGCTTCATGGGACACATGAATGTAAAATAAGTGCGGGGAAGCCCTTAAGCTTATTAATGATATTTCGAACTGGGTGATGGAAAGGCTACCAACACAGCAAACACAGCATGCTCCGCTGGGTAACTGCAATTTTAACTGTGTCTATGATTCAGGGTTTCACTGTGTGTGTATGTAACATATGCTTGTTCTGCAAGTTCCCATCCTCACGTGACACATGGAAGGTTCTACAAATTATGTGGGGAAATGAATGATATTTTACAAGCAGCCTAACGATTGGTGTGAAACAAGAGAGTTATTAAAATCAGTGATACAGTCTCAGCCCCATCAGGTGGAACACATTGTTTTAGAACACCGGGAGAGTGCAACGGACACCCCCAACCAACATTTCACCTGACATTTAGCTGGGAATTAACTCAACATATTACAGCACAGCTCATAAAATGAATTTGCTTTCGATCAAGTGCCCCGACACCCTATTTCAGGGTGCTGAGATAAGGTCAACTGTCAGGGAGGAATGTTTGCTGAATAAAAATTGATGCATAACAAGCTGGAATGCAAGTTGAAGGTGGGCTTATTCCTGCCTGGATGCTGCAGACCCTGACCTTTACTCAATTCAATATAATATGTGTGTTTGTTCTATTCTGTCAAAATGAGAGAGGGCCCCCTTGGTTACAATGCCACAGAGTCTTTCATCTGATTTGTTTTCATATTACATCTGTTATTTTGTTCCTGTGTGGAGGCACATTGAATGAATCTGCTTTTTTGATTCTTTCCCCCGTTTGCACTCTTATGTCTTTTATGACAGCTTTTGTTTTTCGTATAGGGCTGCATCTTTCCTCTGATTGTTTCCCTTTTTTGCTTAGCTTTGGATCGGGTGTAGGGAGACAGAACTGCCAAGCAAGCCATAATGTGTTGGATGCTAGATGTAAATTTGAACTCTTGAGCTCTTTTGCCCATTAGCGGTATGCAGCAGTGCAGCAGTGTGTGTTTGGGTGCATCTGTATATTTGGAATGGGGTGAATTTGTGTTTCCATAGGTGTATGCTTCTACAATCTGTGTGATCGATGCAGTGGAAATATGTTTAAGTGTGTGTGTGTGTGTGTGTGTACTCTTTTGCACTGCACCTTGATATCATACTGCTGAGGTCAAAAGGAGTGACAGTGATATATTTGTCAGAGCAGATTAGCCCTGTTGACATCCAGCACAGCAGACATGGGCTGACACTAGAACCTGGAGGATGATGGCATCACTGAGAAACAGGCCAAACCTGATTGTTTGGTGATATCATTTTCCCTGAAACTATGGGAGAGGAGGGATGCTTGTGTTCAACCTGCAGTGCACATCCTTACAATGACAATATGGATAATTTGTGTTTGTTAAGGAACGGGTTAATGCCAGACAACTTGATAACAAAATGTGAAATGTACCCCAAAGACATACATTTACAACTATATCCATGTCCCTTTTTATTTTAAGCCCAGTAAACTATAATCCCTGACATATAGGCAGCAATTTTAACTTTCCCCAGTGGGTGCCTGGAGTGAAAAATATAATATAATATACATCCCTACTGATCCAAATAAAGGATTTACAAATAATTCCCTCAAATGCTAGTAACACACATGATACAAATAAATACATTTATTTGTCCTTCAACGAGCAGAGTAATAAAACCAACCAAATATCATTCCCTTAAATTAATCAGTAAAATCATCCACATGTAAACTTTCAGTAACATGGTTCAGCCTCCCTTTCCCCATTGTGGGGACACTGTATGCTTAGAAATGAGCTTCCACATGTGCCAGATGTCACAGGAGCAGTCAGTGCGAGCTCAGGTACCTTTTTCTCAAGAGATCTACCTTTTGCTCAAATAAAATTAGTAGTAAGTGAACACCTTTATAGTATTATAGTCGCTGTTCATCAAAATCTCATGCTCACAGTTAAATTAAACAAATTACTACATTTCCTGCACATGTTTAAACAGATTGATGTTGAATCCAGTAATGCTCATGTGGAGTCTGTCACTTTGTAGTACTGCCGTGCAAACAGGCGTTCAAATGAATGTCAGACATTTCATGCAACGCCACTCCATCTTTGACCAGACATGTTGCACAGCTCAAGCCCCTGCGCTGCCATGGTCATGATCTAAGTCTTCAAACCTGTATGTGAGTATTTTAATTTTCCTTGCAGCTATTTAAAGTTGAACTTTACTGTGTTGTGCATGGGCTTTCAGTCTTCTATCAGTACCAAAATAACTCATTGCCCTCTGTTATATTTTTTCACTTAAATCAACAGATATATAAGATAAGGAATACAAACATATTAGCTCATTTAACAACATACCAAGGCAGAAGACGAAGGGTCCACGTCATTACAATTGTGAGAAACCAGGCAAACTCAATGTGGTGATAAGATGTATGACATCCTGCATACAGACACAACTGTTTCTCCCTGCAACAGGTTGTTAGATAAAGAGGCTACAAACACACCCTGACTAGTACATCTCTTACAAAGAAACATATAAATGGAATTTCCAAAATGCTGAGCAGTTTCTTTATGGGAATCCTTTAAATTCACAGTTATAAAAATAGTGCTGCATTTGGCATTTTTTCTAACATTAAGAACTTTGAAACAAATAGCCTATGCACTATACTTTTTGGAAAAATGGTTGCAATTTGTTTGGGATTACAAACAGAATCAGAGATGAGCGCGGCAGACCACCAAAGACCACACACATACTTAACTGCAATGTTATCATTTTGTGGCACATTTCCTGAGCTTTCTCATTCCCTGTGAATATTTGTCAGGGCATAGTAAAATAGAGCAATCCTCAGGAGATGAATAAAGCCTGACACAGTGTGATTGCCAAATGACAAACTTTTAATGGCTCACAGGAAAATGAAATTGCCAAACTGACATTTAGAAAGATTTCTCCTTCCCTTTTCCACGCACCCTTGTTTGTCACCCAACCTCTGTATCTGCCACAGCACACATGGACATGGGGAAGAGATGGGAGTAAATAAATAAATAAATATTGAAATAAAATCAGGATCAAAACACAGAAGCACCCTGATTCCACCTCTGAGCCTGATTTCTGTGCCAAAGAAATGAATGCCAGCACATTCATTTTAATAATGTCAGGAACCTGGTTGGATGTGAGCTGTGGGGGTGTGTGAGGGAGCGTGTGTGTTTGTGTATTTCAACCTCATATTTACCAGCTTACAAAGATATTATCATTTCTGCCCACCTGAGAAGTTGTTTAACCCGATGACACACTCAGCAATGTACAACAAGCTTACACTGGGATGAGAAAAATGAGACAGAAATATGAAGGAAGCAAATGTCAGAGGGCCCATGATATATATATATATATATATATATATATGGTTGTCACACCAACACATAACATAAACACATAAATGCACTGAAAAATAAAGTATAATAAATGTTCTGTGATGGAACAGCATTCTAATGTAGGTATATTTTCTTACTTTGCTTTTAGCTACTTTTTATTTTCAAGTGTAACCCTCTAATGCAAGCTACATTTTTAGAACTAGGTCTCCTCTTTACACTGACATTTTTAAGTCTTAAGACACTTGCAGAGGTAAGGACCTTTGAGTAGCTCCTGTTACATACTAACATAAAGTCAAGTGGAATTACCTGAGGGATCCAATGCAGAGGACAGTGGAAATCTGCTTTATAAAGTAGAAAGGTTCAACAGTGATTTCAACAAAAAATAAAATCCCTCTTGCTTTGTAAAATAGTAAATCCTCATTCATATGTTTGTATTTACCTATCTATGCCAGTCCGTAAAACCACAGGAGGCTACACTGCATGGCCATGATGCCATGGCAACAAACTTATGTCATAATATTGTTATAGTGTGATTGGTCCTTTGTGAGGTGTTCAGTTTTGTTCCATTAACTCTTGCATATAAAGGTGAGGATTTATACATCAGGTAAATAAAATTATATGAGAGATTATATGCAGCAGCTGTGGGGCTACACTACATCAGTGAAGTGGCAAAGATCCAGGGAGAATGAATGAAACAGCTGTCTATGGATACCAGGCGATCCCCACCACAGCATCAACTGAAGAGTCACCAAATACGTGTCAGTTGTTGACCAAGGAAAGATCAAGGAGGCCATTCTCAGAAAAGGTTTTGAATCAGGGGTTTTAGGATGTGGGTAAACAATCGAACAACAAGCACTTTGTTTGAGACATCCCAATGTCCTCATGTAATACCTGCTCTCACAAGACCAATGTCTTCATGTAATACCTGCCATCACAAGACCAATGTCCTCTTGTAACTTACCTGCCATCACAAGACCAATGTCCTCATGTAACTTAGCCGCTATCACAAGACTAATGTCATCTGCTTTATTGTCACATGATGAGCCCTATTTCCTGATCAAGGAGCTCCAAAAAAGCCAACAGGTCGACCACTGACTTAAAGTTACTTTGTCAAACACAGTGATCCCCAGGTCAGGAACTAACTTTTCTTTACCTCCAAAAAAGAAACAAACATCTGAAAGAAGTTAAATGTGAGCCTGGGAGCATCATTAACAATTTAATGGAAAAAAAAAAGAAAGAAAAAATGAATAAAGGAAAATGAAAGTTAGGTAACTAGTCAGAGATGAAAAAACTGAGAGGAAGAAGAGGCTGAGATGTGGCTATCTGATAGCTGAATGATTAGGGAGCATATAACATTAATGCATACACCATCTCTTGTCTCTGGCATTTACTGCTTGTCTCTCCCCTGCTCTCTAACCCTGTGTCCTGACACATACACAAAAACAAACAATAGAGGAAACAAATTGAAAAAGCAAACTAACTGAAATACATCACTTTGTGATGCACCTGGACACATCGTCAATGATGTTACCTAGGGTCATTGGGTGTTTTGAGTCTTTCAACAATCAGACACCCTCCCCCAGGCGACCCAACCCAGGTTGATCAATCCCCGGCTTGTGTACAGATAGCGCTATCCCAACCACAGCTCTCCTCTTCTGATCCACAGCCACCTTGATGCAACGTCTGCTGAGTCTGTGGCTACCTCGATGGCCTTTAGCCTATGGGCTCCTGTGATGCCTGCCCTGTTGTAGGCCCTGCAGAGGGACTGGCCTGTGAACCCTCTGCATCCCACTTCAATGGGCTTGTACTTGCTCACCACCCGTTGCTTCAGCATTCTTTGACTAGCTCAGCATATTTGCCCTCTTCCTCTCTGTGGCCTCCTCTAAACAGTTCTCCCAGAGAACGGTGAGTTCTAAGAGACTGACCTGCTTTGAGGCTTCCGAGATCATCACCATGACTGGCCTTAACGCTGTTGTGGCAACAACTTCTGGGAATTTCAGCTGCTTCCCCAGGTCAACTTTCATCTGACCTGGGCCATCAGAGCTTGGTCATGGTGCCAGCAGTAGCGCCCCTTCCCCAGGGCTTTCGAACACCAGCTCAGGATGTGCCCCAGGGTCCCTCTCTTCAGGCACTGAGGGCAAGCTGATGAATCCACCTTCCACCAGCAGAAGAAGTTGAATGGGCTTGGTACAACGTCATCTGCCTGGATTAGTAATTTTATTCGATGGGGCTCTGCTTTACAAAGCTTGGCCCATGAGACGCTCCACCACTTGCTGCCATCTTGTCCAGGCTCCCAGCTGCTGCATTTTAACCATCCTGCTGGCTCACTCCTCCTTGACTGACACTCTCATTTCATCCTGGACCAGTGACCTCCTGTCCTTCCCCTTGTTGTAGTGAGGGGTTGTGCTGCTACCCAGTCCAGACCTACTGCGAGACATTGCGCCCACCATCAACTGTGCCTTAACTCACCAACATCCACAGCCTGTGGTGCTCTCCACTTCTGTCCTGTCCTTACCTCGATACAAGCCTGGGAGACTTTTGGGTCATAGGACTCTCTGTATTCCAGCACCTCCCTAGTTTGGGTCCCCATGATTTCTTCATTCAGGCTGCTGATGGGGAGCTTCAGCTTGTTGCTCTGCCCATACATGGCGATGCTGCTCACACTCCAAAGCAGTCCCAACCACTTCCATAGGAACCTGCTGACTCTCCTCTCAGTGCCCTCGTTTGTAGAGAATGGGATCTCATAGACCAAGAGGGGCCAGAGAATCTGTGGGAGGATGCCATGTTCGTAAATCCACCTCAACAATCAGGCCCCATCATATATTAAAGAGCTCTTAACCCCTTACTGTCCCCACAGACCATTTCGCTCCCTAAACTCTGGACTCCTTGTAGTGCCTAGAGTTACTAAGAGTAGAATGGGTGGTAGAATTTTTAGTTACCAAGCTCCTCTCCTTTGGAACCAGCTCCCACTCTCAGTGAGGGAGGCAGACACAGTCTCTACATTTAAGGCTAGCCTTCAAACCTTCCTTTTTGATAAAGCTTTTAGCTCAACCCTGAACCATAGTCATCCATAGCTATGCTGCTATAGGCCTACACTGCTGGGGGATCACCAGCACCTTCTATCTTCCTCTCTCTTCTTCACCCTCTGCCTGGTTAATTTTGTTATATCTTATTACATATCTCAAACTCCTTGGGTCTTCTCCTCCCGTCCTTGGTCCATACTGTGCGGCTCTCCGGAGCCCGTCCTGGCTCGGGTCCTGATGAGGGATGGACCTAGTGAGGTTGCCGGTCTTTCGCAGGGCCGACATGGAGGGTCACGCAACCACCAGCACTCTCACCTGAGGATCTCCCACCTCTGGAGCCATGGGTCCTACTACTGCATGGTCAACTGCATGTTGAACCATGAGGGAGGCAGGAGTGCCCGGGGGGACCAACGCGCCCTTGGAAGACCATGCAAACGTCCATGTGGGGATTCCCCTTTATTTCCTTTTGTTCCCCTATATTACTTGTTATTTCTCCATCACCCCAACCGGTCCTGGCAGAGGCCGTCCACACCGAGCCTGGTTCTGCCGGAGGTTTCTTTCACCTGCGAGTTTTTCTTCCACCTGGGAGTTTTTCATCCACCTGGGAGTTTTTCCTCCCCGCTGTTGCTCATGCTTGCTCGATGTGGAACAAGTTAGATTTTGTGTTTCTTAAGATCTTGGACCTTTGTGCAGCACCCTGAGACAACTGTTTGTTGTGATACCGTGCTATATAAATACATTTGATTGATTGATTGACTTGCCAGGTAGGCCAAACCAGTCCACTGCAGCTAGACAGGCTTCAAGCTCGTGATGCCTGATGCTTGGTTGCCTTAAATGGATTCTGTGTCTCTCAGGCTGCAGTCAAACAACTTGAACAACATGAATGCTCTGCGAGTTTTCTTCCTTGGAATCCACACCCCCTCTGCATTCCTCCACTGATGAGTTACCGTGCCTCTCCTCCAGATCACCTATAGCATCCTCCAGAGCCTGTGGAGTAATCTTGGTAAATGGTAAATGGTTATATTTATATAGAGCTTTTCTAGTCTTGATGACCACTCAAAGCTTTACACTACCATTCACACACCCATTCATACAGTGCATCTATTAGCAGCACTTTTTTGTTCTATGGGGCAATTCAGGGTTCAGCATCTTGCCCAAGGACACTTTGGCATGCAGATGGGAAGACTGGGGATCAGACATCCGACCTTCAGCCACACCTTGGGAGAAGATGTTCTGTTACTCTGCGTGGACCTGAGGCTAATGTCACCTGGGGGCTCTTGGCACTGTTGGTGGACTCCAGGCCTAGCTCCTCCTGTGTCTCACCAGGGTAACCAGTCTAACTTTAAGTCTCCTTCAAGCACCACATGGAAACAGTATATCAATGTTGACAGGAGTAGAGCAGTATTTCTAATGTGGCTCTAAACTTTCCATTGAATCTAGCTGGACATGGTACTATCATAATGAATGCACTTCTTTACATTTGACAGAGACCCTGGCATATCAAGTACAACCAAATGGTTGTGTAATGCTAAAGTAATATGATCAGAACTGTATTCACAGTATGGCGATGCACAGTGTTTCTTTGTTATTTAACTCCATAGCCTAATGGGTGTGTTTAATTTGTGTTAATGTTCACTAGATTAACTGTATGTACATATGGAATATGCATTGTGAATCTATCCAGTGCTTCCACTCTGCCCCAGGTAGAACCTGTGTACTGGTCAGAAAGAAAAAAGGGAGAAATAAATTCTCTTCTGGCTTCAGCAGGTGCTGAAATTATTTGCATTTCAACCATGCCTCAGCATAGGCCTTGACTTAATCTATTCAGTCTCCACTGATCTGAGAGAGTAGCTGCTCCAAACCCAGAATATTGAGCGGTTTCACACCAAAGACTAGTCAAATAGGAGGAATGCATGGAAGCACAGGAGTGGTTTCCTTCACCCCTTTCTCTCTCTGGTTTTCATGCCTGTTGAATGACGCTGTGACAATGCAGCCCTGTGAGTTTGTCTGAGAGGGGAGTCGAGGCCATGACAAGTGTCTTCCAGGTAGAGAGAAAATGACAAAGCACTGACAGCAACACTGGCCGGTTGCAAGAGGGAATGTTATGTGCTAAAAATGAAGCATTACTCTTCCCACTTCAGTACAGGTTTAAAGGTTTTTTAGTTCATCTGCAGCTGTAAGGAGAATTCTAGACAGCTATTAATATTCACGTACCTGGATGGAAATCAGTTTTTCATTAGTTGGAATCTAGGTTAGAGCTGAGAAATGAATGGGTGTGCTTTTTTCCCCTTGCTCAACTGATTAAAAAGCTTTTTAACAAGACCATCTGCGGTGGCATTAACTGTCATTGACGAGACATTATGGCCAAAGTGAAGTGCCTCTGGGCCAGCTTTAATAAGTGTTAGCTTGTCATGGTCACTAAGAGTGATAAACATTACACTGTTCCTTTCCTCAATATTGCTTATGCCTCCATTTGTGCGCCGACAGCTCCACATTGCAAACTGCCTGATAGTCCGCTGCTACACATCTTGGAGTTTACCCTGTAGGCCAGTGATTCCTGACTGCCCCATGGTTTTAAATATTTGAAAAATATTGCAACTCTCTTCAAAACTTTATGCAAAAATAAAAATAATGACATTTGTTTCAGTCTTTACTCACTAATGCCAAAATAATCGGACCTGATGATTGTGAAGTTGTCCAGGCTCACTCGGTGTGTCGACTGGGAAGATCATCTTTTAGTGATATATTTATCGAAAGCTAAAATATGGCTGCATGCTCACAAAGGGGCACACGGGACTGGAGTTGTAAAGGTTATGGTCGTTACTTGGCTTAAACATGCAAATTCACTGGTATGGTCCTTTAATTTATAATCACACATGCAGGTGCTGTTCCTTTGTGATGCCTCCCCATTTTGTTCCCCACTCATTTCAGTATGAAAAAGAATGCACTTGGCAGAGGTAAAACCGGCAGGGAATTCTATTTTGTAGTCATGGCCTCGTTTTTTTTTATTCCCTCTTGAGCATTTTTCTTTTTACATTCAGGCAAAGAGCATCTCAATATTTCAGCTGTAAATAAAGCGCTCCAACAGGACCCAGCAGAGCTGAGGCCTGGCCTTTGTTCATACACAGGTTGGAATTGTCTGAGAAAGTCAGGGCCCATATCCTTCACCTGCAGCACAAAGCTGCAGCTACCCTCAGAACAAAAAGACAGCCCCCCACACGTGTACCACTGAAAGTGATACAGTGGCAATAAAATCATCAGGGGGCCGAGGATTGTTCTCTAGAACCATAAAAAACGGTGCCATGTGATGCCATCACATTTAATGTGTCTTTTTTCAGGATGAAGAGAGAAGGGAGCCTTTACTTCTTTTTAGTTTTTTGTCTTATTTTGCAACACGCTGGAGTCTTATTCAGATTGGCTTGAGTTATGAGTAATGCTGAGAACTGATTTCAGTCCAGTTTCCAAGAGGAAAACCGTAAGCCAGTGTGTGCTGTTGCCATGGCATTTATACCCCTGCAGAAATTAGCCTTACTTTGTTTATTCGCTGTCATAATGGTGCTCCTAGTAAATGTCCAGCCCGCCAGTAAAAAATATTATTTGGCCTTTTTTTAAGGGAGACAAAGAAGAAATATTGAAATATCAAGTGCGCTACAATCAGTGTGTTCAGATATTAGTCAGACCCTTTCACTTTTTTTACATTTTGTAAATCTGCAGCTAAAATAATTTAAATTTATTTATGCTCATCAATCCACACGCAAAATGTCCTAATGACAATACAACTGATTAGATATGTATGTTAGCTCAGGTGTCTCATATTTAACTGGACCATCCATACACCGCGGTTGAAGTCCACAAGTAAATCCAAAAGACTTGGCCTGATTTAGATAGACATACACATTCTACATAAGATGTCACAGCTGACAATACAAATGATATCAAAAACCAAGCCAGGCAGTTGAGGGAGCTGCCTGCAGAGTGGCCAGATGGGATACTCTGCACAGTGACAGACATATGAAAGAATGAGTTTGCAAAAAAACAAGTAAAAGCTCCTCCCTGGGGTGATAAATATATGATTAAACTGTTTGGTCTCAATTAGAAATGTCATGTCTGAAGAGAATCAGGCACCACTGATTACTCCAGCAGTGACACAAGGTGGTGGTAGAATCATGGGGTGTTTTCCAGTGTTAAGTACAGGAACTCTGGTCAGGGTTGAAGCAAAGTATTGATGGAGGCAAAGTAAAAGAGAAAACCTCATGGGAAACCTGGCCCACAAACCTTCCAACAGGACAATAGACCTCATTGACTAATATATTCTTGAGATTTATCTTACATTCGCTCTTAAGACATTTTCTCAGAAAACTCTAGGGCAGATTCTTAGTGTTCTTAAACTGCAGAATGATGTTAAATGATGAATGCCATGTCTTTGTAAGCTCCTAATTAGCATAGGTAAACACCCCGCTAATGCCCATGAAAGGGCATGAGACTGTAGTGCCTTGTGGACAGAGAAATCAAAAATGTCGACATGAAAATCTTCACTTCCCTGCAGGTGAACCCTGAGTTGAGCATCAGTTGATAACTGAGCCAAGCAAGACCGCACCGCATCAGGTGTTCAGACAAAATGTTTTAAAAATGTTTTAAATTGACTGGGCGGATTTTTTTCTCTACACAAGCCTGTGATGTTGAAAAAAATGCAATAACCATCCGTGTCAGGGACACGTTAACACAAAATCAGTGCAGCCACATTAACTGCGTCAGACTCGGGTCTGGTTCACACACAAAAAAGCAGAATGCCCGTCGGGTCAGGCTCGCTGTGTGGTGCACCCACAGACCTGGGTGCAGTGCGCACCATGTAGTGTGACTGCATCTCCTGAGTCATCTCAGAATCAGAAATAAACTGCAGAATGAATAGGATACAACTGGACAAAATGTTTAATCAAATAGGTAAACACCAGTGTGTAAAACCTAAAGATGAGTAACTCTTTTTGAGAATAAATGTTCTCCTCTTCAACATGTCAATGTATTTAAATTCTCTGAGACACTTAAATAAATTAATACTTATTTGCAATTTAAACATTTAACATTCAAACATTCACTGGAACCTGTCATCTTAATTTAAATATTTTTTTTGCAGAAGTGTGTTTAAGAAGTTGGTAAATACGGCCCAGTGACTCAAAGCAAGTGGCCAAGACAACACAATTGTGGCTTAGGGACTGCTCTGTGAATGTATTTGAGTGGCACAGCCTGAGCCCTGACTTGAACCCCACTGAGCATCTCTGAGGAGACCTCAAAATGACTTTCCATTGATTAATTTCAACTGACAGAGGATCTGCAGAGAAATATGGCAGAAAATCTTTAAATCTAGGTGGGCAAATACGAGAGGTGCTTCACCCACCTACTGAGGACAGATTTTGATTTCTTATGTCAATGTAATATTTAACTATTTCCTTTTTTTAATGAATGTGCAAATGAAAATGTAAAATACTGTTTTCACGTGTAGATATTCACTTGAATTGCTTGAGGAAATACTGCATAAGGCTGCAACACAACAAAATGTAAAATAAAGAAGTCGGAATAATTGTGAACTAGCTTAGCTGCTACTGTCGCTTTGTCTAAAGAGAGGATCGAACCCTGGCATGCACTATTCAGGCACCACAGCACTCTGCTGAATACAGCCATCATGCCTGGAGCCTGGTACAATATCAAATCAAAAACAACAGCAGAACGTTTTTGTTTTTTTCAATTAGCAACAGTAAAATCATGTTCCTCTGCCAAGCCCTTCAAAGCCTCATAAAACAAACCGTAACATGATTAGCGAATGACAACTAATTCATCCTTATCTGCTCCAGACAACCTCTCTGCTGAGTCGGACAAGGAGACTCACGCTATAGTTTAACTCGTCAGTCTGTGACATAGAGAGTGAGTGGTGTAACAAACTAATCTGTCCTGCTCCTGTGGAAAATGATGGAGGACATTCTTCACTCCGATGGTGTCCTGCCTTCCTGGGGTTGAATAATGGCTTTTCCCTTCAATGCTGAATCAAAGGAAACAGACTGGGGGCGCAAGTGTACTAGAGACAGCCTTTCACCAGCCACACCAGAGCCAGATTTTTTCCCGCTCATCCTGTGTTGACTCCCGCTCCATTATGATGATAATTTGTTGTTATTGTGGGAGATTTCATTCACAGCTGTTGGTTTTTCATTGCAGAGACACACACAGGCAAACGCACACAAATCAGAAAAAGAGTTTAAACCCTCAAATTGATAAAAGCTCCTCTTCATGTCACAGATCTGATGCAGACGTGATCGTCATCTCCTCCATCAGAGTTCTACCATTTGGGTAGAAAACACCCACATGGGGATTGAGTGATGAGCAGCAGATGTGGGACTGGGACTCTATTCCTGATGTCAAGTCATGTTCATCCAAAAAGTATGCAATTATCCTCTCCACTGTCTGAGCCCCATTATCATAACTGCATTGTGTCTCCACCCACTGTAATAACTTGGCACTAGGTGCAGAGATGATAAACGTGGTGCAGGTTTAGGCTGAGATGATAGTGCTGTGGATGGACGTATGCCAACTCCA
This sequence comes from Paralichthys olivaceus, assembly GCF_024713975.1. Classification (NCBI taxonomy): domain Eukaryota; kingdom Metazoa; phylum Chordata; class Actinopteri; order Pleuronectiformes; family Paralichthyidae; genus Paralichthys; species Paralichthys olivaceus. Next base: position 22,441,923 of record NC_091102.1, read on the forward strand.
TTCAGTCTCACAGTGTTTGCTGGAGGTTAGGATAAGTTTAGAGAGCATATAGTGATGTGTGTAAGTGAACGCTGATTTATTCTCTCATAAATTTAAACAGGCCAGAATAATCAGAGACATTCACTCTCTTGGTTGAGGGCTGAAGAGTGATAAAAGGCAGTTAGAAAAAGTGATCAGATTTTTTTACTGTGACTAAGAGCCTGCTCCTCCTCATCAAGATCTGCTCTACACTGAGCTAAATGGACACTGCCGGAGGAAAAGGCAAAGAATCTGACAACACTTTGATTTACTGGGTGTTTATGCATCATTTGTGGTTATTTTGAAAGGACGACCTGAAAATGTTATTTCCTTGCTTCCAGTTGTTTTAACGTCTCACCTTTCTGCATTGGAGTTGAAGTGTTCTCTGGGACACTGTGACATCAATGTTAGCTGTAGTTACAGATTCAACTGTTCATATTATTGTCTACTATTATTATGATAATTATAATTCATTAATTATATAATTATATTTAATTATATTTGAATTGAATCAACATCTTGGGCAGCTGTGGCTGAGGCTAAGGGGTAGAGCGGTAGTCGTCCAACCAGTTGGCAGTTCAATCTCCAGTCTTTCGATCAGCATGCGGTGTCCTTGGGTAAGATGCTGAACCCCGAATTGACCCATAGAACAAAAAAGTGCTGCTAGTAGATGGCAAACTGTAGTGTAAAGCACATTGAGTGGTTATCAAGATGAGAAAAGCTGTATATAAATACAAACCATTTAACATTTATCTTTAAAGTCAACAGCACTGAAGGGATTGGGGGATGACAGTAGGGAGAAAAAGGGAGAGAGGAACAATCTTGAGGAGGAAGCAAAGAAGATGAATGGCCTCTCTACGCCAATTAGTCTGTTAGTAGTTGTTGTTCGTCGACAGCCCAGTTATTAGTTTGTATATGACATTAGGGACTGGTTCCTTGGTCTCTGCTTTACTAATTGTGGGGACATTTTCCCCCATCAAAACTAGTGATTGTCTGATCCATTGTGTGAGAACAAAACTTAAAGTGAAGAACAAGACAAAAGTATTAATAGAAACTTAATCTCGACTCATTGTATTTTCCTATAAGAGTGAAACTATAACTTTGTTGAATTTACGTAAGTGCATTTAAGCATTGGATGACAAATTCCTCCTGCGACAGAAGATGACAGCACAAGGGCACAACCTCTGCCCAGGCTGATTAACCAGTGTATCATCATATAATTAGCATACATACCTTGATATCAGTTTTTTTCAAGATTTAAAAAAAAAACTTTACAGTAAAGAAAGAAAAAATAAACTGTGTAATCTTGCTAAAAGACAAACAGCATTGCAAACAACTTTCTTAGTGGAGGTTACAACAGAAGCTTTAGTTTGTTATGCACACTAAACAGTAGCATTTTCTGTTTTCTAAGTAGAAAAGTAATGGCTTAATGGATTCCATTGACATTAAGCTGAAAAATGAATATAATAATTATCAGTTGATGAGTAATGATCAGTTGTAAAATTATACTGGCAAGGTTTTAAAACTAAGTAAATTGCCAGGAAGCTAAAACCAGTGTTATCTATGGGTTAGACAAATTGCTAAACCTTAATTTATGCCACATAACTTTACTTTATACTGTGGCTCCATATGTCTGGGTGCCCTTGCAAACCCGTCCACAATTGTATCGTTTAAAAAGGAGACGTCTAATGTCATGTGAAGTCTCTGCAGTGGCATTCCTGTTGATATGTCCCATAGGCCTCCCAGCAGCCTTAATCCTGGCTCAGCACCGTACTGACTCCTCCCCTCACTAATACTGACACAAACAGGGTATTCACATCAAGGGCTTCAATGATCACCGACTGCAGGTGGCGAATTCTGTTCCGGCTTCTGAGCTTCTTAGATGGCAATATATTTGATGGGATTTAGTAACTGATCTAATAGTCGAGGACAATGAGTGCCAGGTTAGGGAGAGATTAGCATCAGTAGCCTGTCCCCTTTTCCACAGGCTAACCAATGAGAAAGGGACATGCTGAGACTCCACTGTACCAGGCTATTTCATTACATGGATTTATAGGTGAGCGGTCATGCTGACCTTATGTCTCTCCCCTTCTGTCTCATGTGAAGTGGCATGTTTGCATGCCATCACACTTGTAAATGATGGCTGCATATCAAATCATCACAGACTGGGGGGTAGGACTAATTGACACAACCTCAAATGTATGTATCAGAGTAGAATTTAAAAAAAAAAAAAAAAAGCTCTATATTGTGTATTAGTCTTGTCTTCCAGAAATTACCATGGGGATTTAAAAATTGACCACATGCCAGCCATGGTCACATAATGGTTTGAAGGCCTTTGTATTCTCTTCTGTTGTCCTTTACAATCTGCTGTGGTTCCTAGGAGCTCTCTGTGTGAAACTTTGCTTATATACAGTACCAGGCTTTTAAGAGCTGCTTTTGCAACAGCAACTTGCTGAGAGTGTTGACCTTGAGTTGATGTATAAGAGAAATGTGCTCATTACAGCAGCAGCCCATCCTATTACAGAAATCTGTGCTTCATTCTGTTTCAATTTGTGCTTACTGTCCATCACATTTCAAACTCCCTTTTCCCACTATTGTCTTTTGTGTCTACCTCTTTCCATTCTCCCCTGCTAATAAAGTAGACAGGGCCTGACAGGTACAGATTAGTCCCAGTCCTCTAAACATTTAGAATCACGTTATTAGTGCACTGCCAAACCAGGATTACTCCCATAAGGGTAGAGGAGCAATTGAAGAGGCCCAGCCCAGCAGGATCTTGGTGCACACAGAGCTTTCTCTGGCAACAAGCTGCTACTGTTTGGCCCTGGTGTGTAGGGGATGGAGAGTCCTGCAAGCTCCCCTGAAGCTGCTCCTCCACAGGAGAAAGGCCACAGCAGCAGGAGTGGCCAAAGCAAATTCTCCAGGTTATGTTCAGGTCAGCTCAGCAGAAACATTTCACCCACTGGATTCTAATGTACTGTAGATACCTACGAATTCAATACACGTTTTTCTCTTTTTTAAATCAACATAAAACAACTGTGAGACATATCCATATTCATTTATTTGTTAACTGGGTTTTACTGAACCATGATCATGAGTTTCAACATGTTTTTTTCTCAGCCTCAAGAGTGGTTAGAGCCATGCTAAGTTTTGATGTTAACAGTGGATCAAACTGTGTACAATGTAAAGTTGTAATCACAACGTTTAGAACAACTTATTTTTCAGCATTTTAGCTCATTTGTGCACATGCAGTATTTTACAGGTAAAGAGTCAGCTATTTTTCCTGACGAGTTATTAAAGACCAAAACACAGCTTAAAGGAGAGAGACATGAAGTTGTCACTCGGCTTCTGATCATTTCAAATAATCTCAATTTAAAGATGACAATGTGTCAGCGAGACCAAACTAATCAGTTCTTGCAGGTTTACAGAGTTCAGTCATATATTAATTTCATATTTCTACATAATACAATACATGTTTGTCTTGAAGTGGGAAAGGTAGAGACTATTTCATAATTATTAAAAGTCAATTCAAAATGTATTCATAACCCAATGTCATGAATCAAGAAAAGCAACTAAGGTTTAGAGGTTCCCTCCTCCAGCATGCTCAATCACTTACATATTAAAGGCTGTAAACATATGTAAGGGAAATGATCCAAATGGATGTTAAGCAACTTCCTAGATGCTGCCAAACTGTCCAGAGCCACATCATGAAAACTTGGAAAGAGGACTGACTACACAAATACACACCTTTCACACATGAAGGAGGAAAACAAATGGGAGAGCAAGACTGGGACAAAACGCACAAAAGGGAGGGAGGGAGAGAGAGAGAGAGAGAGAGAGAAAGAGAGAGAGAGAGAGAGCAGCTGAATCTCCTAGTGGATGATGAACCAGATCCAAAACATCTGGAATGAGGCACTGACAGCCAGAGGCCATAGAGAGGTCCCAGGACAACCGGCATACAGCGAAGTATGAAGAAAAAGACTGACAGAAAACCTACATGCTCATACGTGAGGGAGTAAATGAATGAATTGTTGGGGAAAAGATGTGTTGTTTCTTAAGTATAGGTTTCTTAAGTAAAATAGTGGGGGCCTAAGTTTTAAATTAGTAACATTCAGCATTGTAGGTCCCAGAACTCACTTCAGAGACTACTTTTAAGTACATTATCTGAAAGGAATTAGGGATTGTGTTTCTTTTTCTGGATTAAACAAGAGAAATGTGTTGCTCTGGCAGCAGACAGAGCACTTTTTATTCAGTACACGCTGGAGTTAGAAAACGTCCAATTCAGATTTTTTCGTTTTGGACTCAATTCTCCTGACCTGCCTCACCTAGGGTGAGGACTGTCTAGTGCTGGTTGAAATAGGTAAAACTGAATCGAGGAGACGAGAAAGAGATGGGTTCAAGTCAATGGTGCAATTTTTCACAGTGGTTGTCTCTGCAGTAAAAGAAGCCTGGATCACAAGTAATTACCCACCAAGAGCAGTTAAAGTTCATGGACCAATGTGTCAAGTGTTAATTGTATTGCACCACTGTTACGATGATAGGCTGGTTTCTCTTCTAAATGTCCTGTCATGTCAGGAACCGTTATCGCACAGCACACAATCCCGTTACACTTGCATTGAAGAAGCATTGTTGAGGATTGAGCTTTCAGTAAAAAGATTATCTGTAGAACTTTCAGTAGATTATGTATTGATTAGAATAAGATGCACACTTTTGGTTTGTGGAGAAACAATCCAGATTAGTTTAGGAATCATGTTAAGAGGGATTTTAATAGTTTTTTCCCCCCAGTATATTTTACCACCAGTGTTGGAGAGAAGATAATTAATTTGTGATTCACAGAACCTACATAATGTAGTGAGGGAGAGAGATCCTCAGTGTTGTAGACCTGGTCAGTTAGTCCTGAACTCTCACAGTATGTAACCTAATCACATGCTAGTGTCAAACCTGACTTAAATATCTGTCTATAGTTTTAAATATCACTCCAGTGGCCCCACATAGAAGGCCAATCATCGACATAACACAATCTGCTTGCTACAGTGACGAGCCATCCAGCGGTTCAGTGAAGTGAGCCTACTGTACATCTCATCATTGCAAGGCATAAGACAGGGAACTACACATTTAATCAATTCTGACTCATCTCTGTCAATGTTGTTAAAACTAGTGGTGGAGTATATCTGTGTTCTGTGTCTCCATAAGTGATGCTAGCATTTAGCCCTCAGAAGCTCTGGCCAAAGTTAGACCATAGCTGTCTGGCAACAATGGTTGACTAATCTAATCCTGTGGGTTTCCCATATTACTGGTGGGTACTGTTTTATCCTGACGTGCATGCCTAGAGCGACCAACAAGGCTGATGAAGGTCAAAAACCATTTTGAAGTTGGGAAGATTGATTTCAAACATACAGCTGGTTGCAAGTCGTCCCACACTGGCAGACAGGGACAAACCACCTCCTGCCGATGAAGCTAGCCTGGTGCTAACACTGTCTGTGGTGCCCAGCATACAGTGCAGAAGTCAGCTAACTGCTAAGACTGAGAATGGTTTGAAATAGAAAGTAACAAAATGATTGATGATCTAAGTACACAGTGTGGAGCAGATAAATATAACGTCATGAGACTAAAGATTGAGATGAATGAAGATATTCAATAGAGGTGAGTAGGAGAAGGCCAGTCAGTCGATGACTCACAGAAAACTGTAATACAGAAAGCAACTGTATTGCTGAAAAGGTGTCACAATAGATTAGCACCTAATTCAATTGGGATTTTATTTTATTAGCATTACTGATGAACAAAAATACATAATATAGTTAGCATATCCCAAACATAAGGAATCTGTATCATAATATTATTGATATCGTCCCATGTTTGGGTTTTTTAGATGGGTTTCTCCTTTGGTGACCAGTGGAGGTTGGTTGACATATGATCTTCCATAGAGACTAATTTTCATCATGTAGATATCCCTTGGTGCCCTGTTATACTGCTGGAAGCACAGTGAAGCATTACAGTGTTGGTATTTATAATATGTGCAGTCTCTGAAGGGTATATCCTCCTCAGCACTTTATCTTTTATTAAGATATCGCAGTAGGAAGAAAAACCTTAGAGAAAGTCTGGAAAAGGTCAAGTGCCTGGAAGGGACACGGAAAAAAGAACATTTTTCATCCATGATTGATGACGATCCACCTACAAAGCGCCATGGATCACTGTGTGGAACAGACACAGAGAGGTCACACACACGAGGATGAGTATGGATGACCCTCCTTCAATCCTACAAAGTCACACACACACACACATCCATATCCTTGTACAACTATGTGTGTGGTTAACCACATATAGCCCTTTAGCCTGACCTTTACCTAATTGTGCTGCTACATATAAAACCAAGTCAACTCAACTCTACCCACAAGCACAATTAAACTTGTGGGGATCAATCACACAGCTCCATGTACCAAACTTGCTATAAAAACACACATTTCAATGAGCAGGCAAGATAAATGATTACATTTTATTTCCATGTGTCATCTACCAGCTGAGAAATACAAAGTGGCATCGGCATTGTTGGGCCTGGGTGTCTGAAGCTACAGCCCTGAATGGTAAAGCTCGGATTTAAAACATATATGCTGTTATAGATATTGTTATTAATATATATATACAGTATATATAGACAGACAGATAGATAGATAGATATTGATGTCTCATGTGCATTTTACAATCACCGTTGTAATACAATTTTTAAAATGTTGACGTCATAACAAGCTTCTAATTTTAAGATGCTCATGACTGATGCTGTGATAAATGCTGCGGGTATAAATTGACTCAGAATAAATCCAGACAAGACAGTCATAAACAGCTTGTTGCCTGCTGTGTGCTTATTTGCATTGAGTAGAAAGGGAATTATTAAAGTGACCTTTCAGGAACTGTATTCTCCTCCTCAGAACACTTGATGAAGAGAAACAGTCGTGACCAAGTGTGTTATTGGCCAGAAGTCACCCTTCTTCAGCACTGCTCGATTATTTCATGGGGTAGGCATCTCTGTTGTAAAAGGCTCCACATGTGCATTACTGACCTGCATTAGATGAGAATGTCAACAAGCTTAGCTCTGAGTACACAAATTCATAATGGATGTTAATATGAGGACAGAGTTTGAACCAAACTAACCAAGGTGGACACCCTGACGAGGAAATCTTAAGAGTGGATATACCAGGGATTGGCAGCTCCTGTTTCTGAAGTAAGCTAGATGGGCACATGTAAGTTGTCTATTATCTCCACAGAGCACACTGCCCACTCAGGAGAGACAGTCATGAGACAGAGGGAAAAAAGCAGGACTCCGAGAATATGGCAGTTTGAACACCGACCACCAAGGCCATACAACTACTTTATGGGTTTGGCTGATATATCTGACCAACACAGGATACTACTCTTGTGCAAAAAAAAAAAAAAAAAGTGGTACAACATTTACCACTTTTTGACATTGCTCCTAACAGCTACATCCTCCACAAACATGTAACCATGATGCAACAGGCTTTCCAGGAGCAAATGAGCACATCTCAAAAATAAAGAAATATTTCTCAACACAACCATTATTTGAACTATTGAACTAACTATACATTTTTATAATTTATGTTTATATATTCTGAATTGAAAAACCTGCATGTGCTATTTAGGTAAAATTAGATTTAAAAAAACATGGTTTATTTGTTTCAATACCTTTATCAATTATCATGATTTATTGAAGGACAGAAGCTTTCAGTTTTGGTTATACAAGAAAAACACAAATGTCAACCTTATTTTGGGCAGCAGTGGAAAAAGTTAAATATTCCACAAAGTTATGAGTGTTCATCCTCTGGGAATCATAAATGTGTTTACCACATTTATCCAATGATTGAATCAAAGTGGGGTACTGTCTGTTGTCTGAAAGTAATGCACAAATAAATGAACAGGTTCACATCTCACATATAGGTTTTTACAAAAAAACATTATGAGGTTAGGAACAGAACATAAATCTAAAATTAGTTAAGACCAATTCAGAATTGTATCCACACAGGAAAATATACCTCCACCCTTCACAATAATTTATATGCTGTTTCTTAAAGAAATGCATGTGTTGTCAGATCTGAGTCATGTGTAGAGAGCACAGGTAGTGACAAACTTTAGCCTAAAAGCATTCCTGTCTCTCACTGCAGCAGCAGCATATGATTTACACAGAGCAATTACACTTCCTTCCTACACACTGAATAACCTCAGCCCTGATGAACACTTCCAAATGCAGGTGGCCAAGGAACAAACGCCACTGATGAATTTCCCAGTGAACTCTGCATCAGCAGGTAGTGATGAGATCTGGAGAGAAATGCCACAATGAGCCAAAACTGATCTGTGACTGGGAAACGTAATGGTTGCTTATTTTGGACCGTTTCTAGTCGAGGCCTATGTGAAAGCTAATGGGTTTGCCCATTGTGCCACTTCCTGGTAAGAAAAATTCCCATGGGGCTAAAAGTGGGTGCGCTTATCTAGCGTAGCTGGAAGCAGAGGCAGGAAGTGACCTCAGCCACAAAGCGAGCTTGATAATAATTACCCTCACATACATGGCAGTTTGCACAGTTGTAATAAATCTGCTCTGTTCAGGCACTAAGAATAGAAAATGTTGTAATCCCTGTTTTTGGCTTTGAGGGAGAGCTGTTTTTTAATCAGATAGTGCACTAATGCCTTTGAGTTCATTCCTAAAGGAGAAAGTGGGAATTTGATGAAACAATGTTTTGAAAAAGGTGATGACAATCTTTACAGGTCCATGCCTGCAGATGTACTAATTCAAATCCTTAACCACCTGGTTAGGTTCTTTTTTTAATTGATAAACGTTGCAAATAAATGCCAAAAAGTTCTCATTTCATTCAGTGAAGAGTTGATCGATAGAGTGATTCGATCTTGTTTATGGCAGCAAAGAACCATCTCGAAAAAATATTCTTCCCCATCCAGATATGATAAAATGAAGAGGGTCTAATATGCTCTTACCTTCTCCCAAAAGGGTCTCTGCAATTCTCTGTGTAACCACCTCAGTCAGAAGCAACTTCCATGACTCCCACAGTTTTTAGAATTATAGATTGTACTTTGTTCCTTTTTTCAGTTTATTTTTGTTGTTCCCAGGTCTAATTTTCACAGCCCCACCAGTGCATTTTTGTGTGACATACATTTAATTATGTTGCTTCTTTCAACGAGGACCACTTTTTATTCAGACGACTATTTATGTGCAACTACTAGATTTTGCAAAGATTTCCCTGGACCCTATTAGATGAATCCTACTCTACTTCATGATCTCCTGGCTTTTCTTCAAGCCCCTTCCTGATATATTTGTTTTTTAGAGAGAACCCTTCACCTGTTTCCCTGATTGAACAAATCCATGCTGCAGAACAAATGAATCTGGTGCAATCGTGCAACCAATCAGTCAATCAATCTATTTAGTTCTCAAAATTGTTTTATACCTTTTTCTCAATCTCACAGAATGATGTCTAAATTTAGTTGTTTTTGTTGTGTCTGCAGTATAAATCATTGACTTGTTTATCTTAACTGTCATAAGGTTAACTCTTAAAGCTGTCCAACTCATGACCTACCAACTTCTTTGTCAGTTGTACGTAATATTTGATAGTCAAACAAATGTAAAACATGCCAACGCTAGAAACAAACATGGTTAAAATGATATCTGCTAAATAGCAGCATTTTAGCTTTGCAACTGAGTGTGCTAGCATACTAATGCTGACATTTAGCTCAAAGCACTGATTCTAGTTTTAGCCTTTAAAGTTGTACTTTTTATTACTGTAGCTTGCTTTTGTTATGCTCTGCTGGTTTGAGAGCACAACAAAGAAGGGGGGGTCCAAACAGCATAACCTATCCTTTACCCAGGCTAAACTAAACACAAGCAAACCCAAAACCAGGCTCTAGCCTTTCAGGAAGGAGAGAGAGAGCCATCTTGAAACTGCCAGCTTATATAGACTCCAAGCAGCTGAGGCCAATTCCTCAACGAGGAGGGAGGAGCGAGGCAACCGGAGCCTCTGAAAGAAAAACACAGGCCAGGCAGAACCAGGACTCTCATATGGCCAGGGGCCATCACACTTCTTATTGTTTTTCTTCACTGTGCTGTTCTATTTCAACGATATTTTTTTCTGTTTTACTTGACTTATTGTTTGATTTACTTTTATATTTAGATATAAATATACGGGAACACCAAATTTATCTCTCTAGGATTTGAACTGTAAAACGAGAGACCATAAAAGCAGAAACATCGCTGAGTCTGTTTTCCATCATTATTATTATCACTCTCAACCTTCAGTGTCAAATTAACAGCATGGAAAACCTTTTCTTTTTATTCCCTTTTCTCTCCCTGGAATGAAACAGATGGATGCTCTCTCTCCTTCTCTCTTCTCTTTCTCTCTCAGCCTTTTTATAAACACACTTCCTTTGAGGGCTAACAGTGTCATGACTGAATGAGGCTCTTCAGTGAATCATTCTGTAACCTTTGATATGATGGTGTCAGTCTGAGGTGACGGTTTGGCCTTGAGCACGAGTGCTTTCATTGAAAACTACACCTTTTGTGATTAACATGAAATGATCACTCTCATGAGCTCCCCATTGACAATTGGTGTCATCGAAAGGGAAACAACCTGATTTTAAACCATACTTAGAATACAGCTGGACAAAAGGATCCTGGAATTACTGAGATTTGTTTTTTATAAATATATATATATATATATATATATTACATGAATGAAAGTGACCTGTACGTCCATCTGACTCAACATTTTTGAACTTATATCTGCAGGGACTTTGCAGCCACATGCACAAAATAACTTTTTGTCATCCTACGCTCTCATTTCAAAATCACCAATAAGAGCCAGGAGGAGTTCACACTTCTACTCTCACTCGGTCCAACTCAAATCTTCAGCGAGTGAGTGGCTTCAGGAGCTTTTACAAACAGAATGGCTCAGAAACAACCACCTACCTAAGGTGGTTAAAACTAATATGGCAAAGGTTACTGTGACGTTAGCACTCAGTAGGGAAGCTCTTGTATGCTGAAGGCTAACTTTACCTTGTTGGATGCAGATATGCTCTCTTTCTCCATAGCAGGGCTTCTGCGCATTCTAACCTTTGCCTCCATCTCAGGAGTGATGGGATCTCCATGACGACCAAAACCTGAACAGCAAGAGCTTTATTGGAAGCGACACATTAATAAACTGTACCCTCTGGAGGGACTGTTATCACACCTCAGTTAATTTTTTTCATGCCATCCTTCATTCCTCGCTTCCTCCACATCTCAGTGTAATTAATATATTAGAATAGAGAGCGGAAAGATTCCTTAGCTGCTCTACAGGTCACTGTGCTGGAATGTCGCATAGGCGTTTGATAACAGTCTGTCAGATACACTAATGAGGATGATAGATGTTTACTTACCAAGGAAACCATAGGTTTCTATGGTGTTCTGTCATGATATACAGTAAAGATGTAAAAACAAGATATCTGAGTGAATGATTGGTGAGATATTTAAGGCTATTGTTGGATTGGTGTGATATTTAAAATTATCTGATGAACATTTCACAGCATTACAATGAGATGGAGAAATTTATACCGCATGCTCCTTTTAAAGATGTCATCCCAGTGAGGTAGTCACATTAAAACCTTAATTTAAATGCTGGCTTCTGCACTGGTTATCAGAGAAGTAATTGAGTGTTTATCATTCCAGCAGATATTCAAAGAATCTCCAATATCACATGTGCTGTGATCTCTCAATCTGTCATGTCAATGCTATCCAGAACTTTTTCCTAAACATGCTTTATATCTTATGATACTTTTACTATCAGGTTTGAGATAAAACATTAAAGAACATCAGTGTCATTTCTCCTGTGTAGGTTTTTATTATGCCCTGTGCATACAACGATTGATGTATGGAAAAACTAACTCCAGTATGTTTATCCAGCCACACAAAACTGATTTATACACAATTCAAGATTCTTGCAATCTTTTTGAGAAAACACAAAAAAGTATATCACAGCTTTTTTTAAATTTAGACTCACAATGTGTGAAAAGATGAGGCTCATGTGCAGGATAATGAGGGGGCATGTCTGCACACAGGTGGAGGTCAGGTCACGAGTAAAGACGGTTGGAGACAATGAGAACAAATGGTGAGCAGGACAACAGATCTGGAATGATAGTGAATGTTAATGGAGGTATTAACAGACATAAAAATATTTGAATACACTTGGTAGCAGTGGCATGTGGGATGCATTAACACTGTTGCACTATGATTGATGAGTTGACAGTTTTTACCATGAGCTTTAATTAACAATGTGTTTATGATGATTTAAATTTCTCATTGTAGTACTAACAGCCAGTAATTAAACTCTGGTTAATTGTGAAACCAGTAACCTTTTCATCACTACTAGCTGTTGTCCAATTACTGCAGGTAATTTTGACAGTTTCAAGAGAAAGTTGAAACCAAAGGCCAAGCCAGCATGTTCACAGGCATGTTTAGAGAACTGCACTAGCTTGTTAAAAAGTTGAACATACTAATTATATTGTAGGATAATTAATCTCATTAAACCACAATATTATTCTCACTGACTCATTGACACATTGCTCAGGACTGATCTGATGCAGTTAGAATATTTAATGAACTCTTGACTTTAACAGTTCAGAGAGACATTTAATCCTCATTTGCTTTGGCAGGATCTGGCCCAGAACAACCTGTCTCAGTAAAGTGGTGAAGTAGGAATTAAATGTGCAGTGGGATGGATAATCTTACTTTACAATATTATTAGGTCTTTTGTTAGATAAACTACTGGACACTGTATGTGCACAAAACATCAGCGTGGTGCATTTGTATTTCTCATTTCTGTCCGTGTCCGTCGCTCAGAGACCTGACACAAACCAGACCTGGCAGTGGTACTTTGACAGTTGAGGGTAAGATGACTAGCAACAGAACAATACTTGACAAACATGGCCGTGGCATAAAAGCAGGAAGCTGGCAAGGCAGGCTAATGCAAACATCAGTGATGTTTCCCCTCCTGTTCTTCAGATATGGCTGCATTGTTCTCACTGTTTCAACAGCAGCTCTGAGCACAGGGACTCCTGTGCTTCGTTTTCCTGAATTGTAAGAACATAATGGCAATAAAAACAGCCGCTTCCACATAATAGGACCTGCTATATAGAGGGTTGTTTTCTAGAGAATGGAGGATTGTATCCTTTCTCATCCTGCATCGTGCCAGCATTAGCTATGCATTCACGGAAGTAACACCATTGTCATTAATTACAATATAAAGATCAATGGCATAAACATTACAAAGTGATTCACATGACCACACTGGAAATGAAACAGTGGGCTATGAATATGCCATAGCACAATGGTTTAAGTAACCAAAATGAACGTGGTTATCAGTATTATTATGGCTTTTATAATGTTTTTGAAATAGCCTGGATTAATTCAAATGATTTATTATTAATATTATCATTTTATATTATTAGTAGTTGTTGGTGCAGTCTCTTCCTCTGGTTTCCTTTCTCTCTATCTTGACATTGTTGTTGGTGTTTTCTAAATGTAAGGCACGGCTTTGTCATAAAGAAATTTTTTTTTCTCTTTTGCATTTGTCGCATGTTAGACACTCACTCAGTTGAGATGAATCGAGTGGAGAATCTTCTGCAGTGTTCTCACATCGGTTCATATGGACATTCTATTCCATTCTAGAGTTTTTACTCTGGGCTGACAGGAGAAACTCTGGACAAAGTCTGGAGCCTCTCACTGGGACATTTGTGTTGTCACATTCAGCCCCTCCTTCAGTCTGTCTGAAATAAGCTAAACAGTCCAACATGTCACATAAACACAGAGGATTATGAGTCTATGATCTTTCTCCTCATGGTAATTTTGACGATGACAAACTATTTTAGTTGGGATAATTAACTTGGTAACATTATAATGTACGCAACAGACAGAGTCTGCAGACACACAACACATCAGTACGCACTGAGAGCTTCAGTTTTAATTAAAGACAAGGTATTACGAGTTCAACGAAAATATCATGACATTAACGTCCATTCTAAAGTGTGCACATCAAGCATAGAATTTGAAATGTTTTATTTTTCTGCATGTACTGCAATGTGACCATCTCATATCTGGTTTCCCTCAGGATCAAAGGACCAAGCTTCAGGTTAGTGGACCTGCTCTACCTTCAGAGCCACAACCACTTTAGTCCTCCTAGTGCCTGATTTTTAGGGCACCTACCTTTCAAATGTACTAAATATAGACGCAGTCACAACCACCGCAATTATTTTCAGGCTTTGTAAATCACATTGCATGTTCTAAATGAAAGTATTTACATCTACTCCTCCCAATATTTTGCGCACTCTGGTAGAAACACCCAATATTGCATATTCATGAAAGCAAATGTACTAAATGAACAGCATGTGTTATTCTGCATGCAATCCTCAATTCCCACCGTTTGTAGACCAGCTTGCATGTTTTTTTGCAGGTGAAATCAAGTTTGCACACTTTTTTACACGTGCAAGCCTTTAGGAGATCAGGCCCCTAGAGGCTACAAAATCTGCAGAGTGCTGTCACTGACTTCCTCCATATTGTCACTGATGCAATAAAAACTTACATCACATGCTGTGTCCGACTGCTGCTAGGAGACTCTTGCTTGTTTTTACATTGGACTAATTCTAACAGTAACACTACGGCACGTATAAGTGGTGAAATGATTGTTCTATTTCTAGTAAGGCCAAGCTGTATTTTTTGTAAATATATTGTACAAGCTTGTATAATTAGCTCAAGATGAATAATAGCCCTGAGATTGCAAAGAAACATTCAAGTAAGCCTTGAACACCACTCACTGTGGTCCTAAACTGTTTAAGAACACTATTCCATAAACTGTCTCCCTTCCTCTTTGTCATCCTGTCACTGTTTTCTGTTTTCGGTTCTCCTCAGCTCAGCGAGAGTGAATCACGGCTGCTATATTTATGACACTGTCAGTCTTCCGACTCTGCTGTCTCTGGACTGTGTAATTTAACATGACAAAAGTGCAGAAAAATGCCACACAGGATAAATGCTCCCAGAGAGAGGATTGACAGTGATCTGTGGTCAGGGGCTGACAGACAATTACAATTATTTATATGAAAGTGTTGTATAATTATTGCAATTCCAATTAACTGAGTAATAAAGGCAGTGGCAACAAGTATGATTTTTTTTATTATGAAAATCCTCAATGTGCCTGAGATTCAACTAACTCCACCTAGATTACAATGTTAACAGATTAGCGGTGTAAATAAACATGAGGCATGTTAAAAGTTAATTTCCACTTTCCATTTTATTTTACATAAAAACTTAATCCAGGCTTGTTTGTCTTTCTCTTGTTTTTCATTATTTCTTATATATCTATAGATATATTTATATATATCTATATATATATAGATATATATATACAGTTTCATTTTAGAGTCCACTGCCTTAACAAGTTTGAATTGCTCCCCCTGCTTGGATAAATGGGTCAGTCCAGCAGCCACGCAGAGCATAGTGGAGGTTTGAACTGATACAGCAGCAGTGGAATGGTCTACTCCACAGCAGGGACATTATGTCAAGCTCTCTGATGTTCCCTGCATGTTCACGTCAAGATGTCCTCAAGTGGTAGAACAAAACCTAATGAAGTATGAGCAGAAAGACAATTAAATGCATTGTATGGCTGATGCATACCCTGTAGGTATATTGTAATAATTATATTTCATAATGATGTCGGATGACATTTTTACATATGATTGGATAATCGAAACAAATTAACTCTAAAATGTTACTGGTTGCAAAAGTTGATGCATTACAACTCCATATGATATAAGTTTCTGACTTCAGTGTGACATCATTTCTACCATATGATCAAAAAAAAAGTGTTTTAACTTGAAAGGCTTTTGGCCATCAGTGCTATAGAATACAGCGATACCTCAAAAATGTATTTTTCAATTATGCATGTTGTCTTTTTTTTCATCATATTATGTAAAATGGTGGAGAATAATCATCTTATCGATTTCAAGCTTTAGCTTGTTTAAATATTATTTATGGGGATGTCTTGGACAATGCGTGTATTTTTGATGACCATGACCTTATCAGCTCCATTATTCCTCTCTGTTACAATACAATTACTTCACTGATATCTTTGAATGGGATAATTTATTCATTGATCATCTTAGTTAAAGGACATTAAAGTCTCCTAACCTGTTTTATATTTGTCACTCAGAGTTCAGCTTCTCCAGTGTCAAGGCTCTGTCTGATCTAAAATAAAATAATCTAAGAGAATAAAGCCTAAACATAATGCATCTTGATCCTGATTGAACTATTAACCTGCCTATAAGAGAACATTTCTTTATGTCACCCTGCATCACCTCTGCCTTGTTTCCATATCCGTGGTAGGAGGAGGAGGAGGAGGTGATTGGGTGCAGTGTGGGTAGATATCCAACAGTGATGCCTGATCAGGGAGACACAGTTAGAGCCTAGAACCCATGCAATTGTAATAGCAGCTTTACTTAATTTTTCAATGAGTAGATGTTGTTTTGTCTGTCATTTAAATGTAAGCTTACATATCTGTATATTTCTATCTACTCGTCTTATGCTCTTTCCTCCGCTTCGCAAGCTCCGGACTGTGCCAATGAAAAGCCACACCCACAACATGCGAGAGAATTGAGAGAAACAATAGATGGCGGTCGAGCTAGCTCCTAGAGATAATAAATGACTGCAGCCACAAGTGGACAGTAAATTGCAGAATTCATTCAAACAGAGAACAAAAGATCCTTCACAGGACTGAACACTGTTCAGGGATCATATGTAAGAGATATCACTTCCACCTCAGTGGTCTGATTTGAGTTTTAACTGGTCAATCACAGTTTGCCTTGCTTGACTTGACAGCAGTCACTGAGTTACCAAACATCAAAAATTGGATGAAACTAAATGAGTGTTTACTCATAAGTGAACAGCCACAGTCTCCATAGGCAGCACATAAGCTGTGATGTTGTTAATTTAGCATTTACAATTCTACAGGACACTGTAGATTTTCTGTCCTCTAATGGTCACACACAATGTTTGATGCAGTATTAATGAGACTTATTCTGCCTCCAAAAAAGTTTTCCTTGTTTTCAGCACATGGGCAAAAAAATCATTTAATTATTGGTATTGATCTGAAACACAAATAAACTCCAATTATACCCATTTTGTGCTTTGGCACAAAAACCACCCAATTCTCATTAATAATGTAAAATATAGACTGAATCCCATTCCTCATTAATGATGGCCATCTCGTGTTGGAATAAAGCCTGTGACACACACACACAGGCAGGCACACACATACACACACACACACACACACACAAACAGGTCAATGATATTCTGCCAGTAACTCTTTCATTGCCCTGCAGTGTGTGCTCAGTTTGTACTGTTTTGTCCTGACTTTGGTAAAACTGTGTTGGCATCACAGATCAAAGGCAGAAGTGTGTGTGTGTGTGTGTGTGTGTGTGTGTCCTACGGCCGTCTGAGGCTCCACACTAACACAGATGTTTTAAATCCTCTGACTACAAAGGTATGTCACACACAGCCGAAACAGTCATAGACATCATTCATTCACGTTGATGGAGGCACAGAATAATCGACACAGACAGTGTGGGTACATACTGTCTTACCCATGTTGTTTAATATGTCATCATGAAACATATTTATGTGTTGGCTGGTTAATGTTGCTTGCCTGAGGCCATTGGCTTAGATTCAGTTCCCTGATTTGCTACTTCAGACTGATCCTTTCCAAGTGGTGGATATGGTAAATCAACATTTGCATTCCTGTATAGGACCAGGAAGTTTGAATATCAGGTCTGAACCTTAAATATGTTGAACATTTGAGTTTTGAAGGCTGTCAAGCCTCAGGCACTGTTTGGGCCACAAGAGTGCAGGACTGGTGTTGAGTACATGTTAAACAATTTCTTTTTTAAAATGTTAAGTTACTTAAATCTGATATGAAGTAGTTAGGGGTTTTTGTATTTGTCTATATGTATTGTGTATTCTTCTACACATTGGTGGTCAGTTGGCTTGTTCATTAGCTGTGGTGTTTGTGAGAGTAGAGTAAGTGTACAGGTTTGTTGGACAAATCAACCTCAGCAGCAAGTCTATGTTGAGGGCAAGTCATTCACCGACTGTGCAGTTAAATTACTTTGTTACATAGTTCATGAGAGAATGTATAATACTGGTGATACTACTAAATTTATATTGCTTGGTAACATTTAATGGATGAAGTGGTGCGATATTGAAATGGCTTCTGTTTATATAAAGCCAGACAAAAGACATGTGTCAGGTAATCATCTTCTGACTCATGATAGTACGTGAAAGGGTTTGTATCGGAGAGAAGTTGCATTTTTTTTTTCTTATAATTTTCTATACAAAAAAAGCTGAGTAAACATGAGAAGATGAGAGCTTTTGTCACTGTGGAGTCAAAGTGCACAACAGTGGTTGCTTGTTCATTTATTGCCTGCACTGTACTGGGGAGGTCAGACTCGCACAAGACAGAGGTGAGGTATCAATAGGAAATGTTGCCAATGGCTATCAACAATTAAGACTTTCAATACATGTCACATTCATGTGACAGGATGCTTTATTCCACTTGTGCTGCAAAATACCCTTGACCCCTGATGAGAGGAAGAGTTGCTGCAGCACATTATTTTCACGAGAAGCGTTCAATCAGAGAAGTCATTGACCTTTGGAGAGGAAACCAAACAACTTGGATAACAAAGAGGTTCCCTTGGCAACCAACAAAACACAAAGCATCCCTGCACTCTTTGTGATTAGTAATTGAACAGAAAGTGGGGGTAAAAGAAATGAGTTAAAATGGAATTAGATTGAACAAAAAAACGGACTGGAACAGCTTTTTGTTCAGAAAATCCTCCTGATTGGTTTGCTGCATGCCGTATTTAAAAATATCAACAGAATATAACCTGAAGGTCACAGAGGACTGGTCTATTTGTCTCTATGATGCATTTAAATGCTCAGAAATGCTTTGTTTTCATGTACTTCAGCTCACGACTCACCCTCTTACCAGTTGCCACTAAAATAGCTGCTCACAGATCTTCTTTTCAGAATAAGGGGGTCTGGATGTGCTGTCTTCTGTATTTACTTGAAAAATGGTAATCAGGTATGGTAGCACATCACAGTCGCCATGGAAATAAGGTCTATATTCATATTCCAACCACCAGAGAGATAAGACGTGTCTGACAGACTGTAAGGTAGGCAACACCCAAAAGCAACACTTCTGTCATATCTTCCTCTTATTCTATTTTTTTTTTTATCCTCACCTAGCAATAGCATTTGGCTCCTAGCTATATTTCCCCTGCAGCACCTGCTAACATTAGAGTCTTGGGATTAGCAGAGGTGCTAGACAGGAGCCAAAAACAAATCCTCTCACACACCTAGTTGTCTCTTCTTCTCCTATCATCATTAAACATTTCCTCCGTGCTCGTCTGGCCGTCAGCATATTGTGCAAGTAAGCTGTGCCATTCATTGTCAAACTGCAGACAGGTAAGAGCCCCTGATAACCGGTGTGAATTTTGGTTGAAAGGTGTTTCACCAGCTGTGAGAGATCAAACGAGGGACTGATTTGTTTTAGCATTTTCACTTGTCGAGTTGTGGTTGTTGGATGGAGTCCTTTCAGTTTTTTAAAATCTTATTCTCTTCCCACAATCAGGACAGAGCAGGAGAGTAGATTAACACAAGGTGTTCAGATCAGTGGACCAGCTAAATGCTAACCAATGTTTCCCATTTCAGAGATTCCTTTTGTCATCTTCATCATCTTTGAACATCCAACGTTGTACAGTTTTATTTTACTTTTGTCACAACTTTTGTTCGACCCTACATTTGTGAGGTTTTCTCTAGGTACTCCTTCTTCCTCCCGCTGAAGTGCTGAAACATGTATTCTCTCAAATGGCCAGCAGGGGGTGGCTCCACTGTTTGTGAAAGGAAGTCAACATCTATCGAAGGCTGTGAGAAAATGACTCTACTCCTCACATGATTGATAACATCAGTAAACATTTTCCTATGGAGTTTATCATCTCTTTCTCTCTTTCTTTTTAGAGACAAATCAACAATACAACTTGCTATGTTGTGATGCACTTGATCACTCGATCCATCAAAATATATTTGTATAGCCTAATTACACATATCATAATGTGCCTCACAGGACTTAACAATCTGTACAAGGTTACACACCATCTGTCCTGGATCCAAGTGAATATGTCTGCCACATGTCACAACATTCTCTTTGGGCATTCCTCATGTACTGTGTTCAAAATAACATAAAGTTACTTGATAGTGACCTTTTTTACCTTCAACCACCAACATTTAATCACTTCATCTTTGAGTTCTAGTGTGTGTTTGTACCTGGAACCGGGTTGCTGACGTCTGCCTCACCAAGAACCAGGACGCGGTGTGGAACCAGGACCAGGATGCATGGAACCAGGCTTAGGAGGCAGGACCAGGCCGCCTGAATCCAGGGACAGGACCCTCTGCCAGTGTTACATCCGAGGTACCCGACAGAGGAGCTGAGGCCTCCACCGGCTGCTTCACCATTGAGCGGGGACACAGAATCGGGGACACGCCCTCCACCGGCTGTTTCAGCGCTGAGCGGCGACAGGGAATTGGGGACATGCACTCCACCACCTCAGTCTCTTCCTCTGTCTCTCTTTGTGTCTCATGTCTCTCCTGCTTCTTCCTCGTGTGTGTCTCCTTCCCATGTATTCTTCTCTGGCAGCTCTGCTGCTGCCTTTTGAACCAGGGGGATCAATCAGCTAACAGCCCTGCACTGATTATTCATGTGGTCCAGGTGGAGGTGTTCTCTGAGCCTCCTCCATGCCCACAATTCACGTTTTAGAAAAACATAAACATGTTTGCTAGGTGACCATGACCTTTGACCACCAAAATCGAATCAGTTCATCCTTGATTCCAAGTGAATATATCCAACAAATGTAAAGAAATTCCTTCCAGCCATTCTGGAGATATTGCGTTCATGAGAAAGGGATGGAAGGAGCTAGGTACTGACAGACGTACTGATGGATGAACATCTCAAAACATAATACCTCTGGCCACTTGCTGTCTCTGCTGCAGACATAACAATAACTTCCACAGTTATTCTTCCCTCTGCTGCATCCAGCCCAGCTCACAGCTCAGCCTTCTTTGGCTCTGTCTGCAAACCATCATCCCCTCCTCATCCTCAGCCTCTGCCTGCCAGAACGCTGATCTCCTCAATAAATCCTCACTGTATCACTTGTAGCTGCATTTTGCTTCACCTATCCAGATATAATGGATTCTTGGCTACAATCAGACATATTTCCTTTTAAATCAGAACACATTACAGTTTGATTAGGTCATCCATTTCACTTGGTACTGTTACAAAACAAACATTACTTTTCAAGTTTTTACCCAGAAGATTTGTGACTTAAATCTCCAAATTTCTGACTTAACTTGCAAATTTACGAGTTTATAGCTACAGAGAATAACCAAGTTGCCATATGCATAAATTGACTTCCCTCCCTTGGCTCTTTTTTATTTTTAGAGAATAGAGGACAGGGAATCAGAAAAGGGGGGACTGCGAGTGTCGTAGAGTGAGGGTGAGACAATGTGTCTGACACTTAAAATCCATCTTAAAGCATATCCCATTCTTACATATGCAGTTTCATGTGTGCTGAAGAAGAGGTTAAGCAGGGCAGCAAAGCTCCGTGTGAGTTCAACCACTACAGTACAGCGCAGTTAGCAGTTTGTTATTTATCTGTATATGTCTGTTTGTACAGACCTGGTATTCACTTGTATCAAATGATCTGATCACAAGTGGACAGCTACGCTCCGGTGTAACACACCCGAGAAACTTTGAGGATACACAGGAGTTCCAATCACTCAGACCACATCTATTTGCAGTGTAATTAAAGGGAGCTTTATTCAACATCATTAGTATTATTATCATTGTCATTATCATTAAGTGTATTGCATCCGTTAAATTATTGATAGAATTGATACTGTAGTCACTACAGCATGTTTTTACACTTTGTATGGTTACTTGAGTTGGTCAAGGTGAAAGATTAAAGTTCAGTGGTTTGGTTTAATACACAAAAAGTTCACAGAAATTCTTCAAACAACAATCTTTCACTCACTTGATCTTAACCAAAGCGTTACCATCTCTGTTGTGAATGTCAAGCGATGTTAATGAAAAGTATTTACTTTAACCACAACCTTCCTACTTTGCTGACATCGTTGAATGTAGCGCCCTCATGTATCAAAAAAGAGTTTCCATTTGAAATGGTTTGAGAGTTTAAGAACAGTGAATGCAATATATTCTAATGTTAACCTGCTGTTGGCTTGAAAAAATAAAAAGCTAAATTACAGTAAAAGCCCCATGAAGCTGCAGAGTTAGCTAACAACATCAGAAATACTGCTGTGGTTCAAGAGTGACATCCTGCTTCCGTTCCTATAGTATTGTCTTTGCAGGACCGGAAGATGTACACCTTCATACTTTATAATTTCCTGTCATTTATTCTTTTATTCGAGGATATACAGTAGTCATACCAGAAAGCTCACACTGTAGCAGTGTTGGAACATGCAGCCGAAATGCTGCCTGTGAAAACAGCAGACGTCAGTGACAAACAGCAGAGGACGACTGAGACAGTAGAGAGAATCGTCGAACCAGAAGGTTGTTGTTTTGATTCCAGCAGCTCTAGTCTCCATTTCAAAGTGTTGCTCCCCTGATGGCTGTTCTTACTGTGTATGTACAGTGAATGGTGTGTGTAGAAGCGCTATATGAATGTTAGTATGAATGGGTTGATAAGACCAGTAAAGCACATAGAATTATAGTCTAATATCATATTTAACAAGCCAGCAGAAAGGGTCACTTTTGCAAGCTCAGTTTAACACCTGCATACTCCTCCTGCTCTTCTTTAGTTTGTCTGCTGTTCAAAGCAGTGAAAGACATTCAACTAGTTAATAAGTATCAGTTGTAAATTCATCACATAGGATTACTGATATTTGTAATTTTATTTCGCACTCAAAAAAAGAAAACATGTAACAGTTGAGACAGTGTAATGCTGCTGTTATCATTTGTTTCATGTCTGGTTTTCCGACCTCTCCGATACTGCTGACTGCCAACCCAGATTTAAACAGACAACGATCCACCAAGAGGGAAGATGGGTCATTAAGCTGTGACTGCTCAGACAGGAGGACGAACCCTGGTCCAGGAAGCAGAACAGCGAGGCCTGAGCCCTAACCACCCACTCTCCACATGATGGCTACTGGCTGTGACATAGTCAATCTGTTCACCTCGGGCCACAGGATCCGGGGGATGGACATGGAAATAGAAATTATACCTGCACCAGGCTAATTAATGCCACAGATCTGTGCACAAGTGCAACTATTGTGTCAATGTGGTAAAGTCTCAATGCCAATCTAAATAATTCATTCTACTGTGGTTATGTTTTTATTACTTGCAAATGTGTCTACTTCCAGGAGGGTAGTGGTGTTTACATGTACTATGTCATAACATTTTCTCAGCTGTGTGAATCAAAAAGAAGTCAGATCACACACACATTCATTTCACTCTATTCATAATAAAATCAGTATGCTAGAGAGCAGAGCTCGTAGATATTCATAGGCCCACTATCAACTCCACTGTTTCTTGTGATGCACATAAAACATATAGCTCTACATTTCTGCACCCCATGCATGTAGCATGACAACTGGTCATAATAAGTAGCTAAGACAGGGATAGCATTTCATAGCACATGATATTCTAAAAGCACTGTTTAATTTAAATTTTTTTCGCATCAAGTGAGACACTAAAAATAGTAGGACTTCACATTCACAACTCAAGTGTTTTGGTTCTGTGTACTGGCTCTTGTCAACCTGGAGGTAAGCCTGAAACAAATGTAACTGTGTCTGACCAAGTTCCAAAACGCAACTGAACTCTCTCTAGGCTAATTTATGTTGTAGTTGAATTCATACATAATAATTAACAATCAGTTCAGGAGCTGGACTATAAAGTGCAGGGTTGTTGAGGGGTTTTCAAGTTTGGAATTGTTTGAAGTGAATAATCATTGCTGTCATAAATGCAGCACAGTCTTCTGTTATTTATGCTCTCCTGAGTGGGCCTTAATGGAATTGGCAAAGTCTGCTGCCATTATGGCTCATGATTTAGTGAAGTATTGTGTGTGAGTTTTATGGTTTTAATTCTGCCTCCGTATAACTATCTCTCCTCGAGTTATCACCACAGCTATTACTGCACTTTAACTTGTTAGTTTTCAAGTTTAAGTGATAAATGTTTTCTTTACTTTCCTTGTATTTATCTACATTGGCCTCAGTATTGACATCCTCATCACTCTACCACCACCACCACCACTGTTTGGTGTTTTTCCTCTTTTCTACTTTGTGTTATGATAACACTTCATCTCATTTTATTCCACATAAATGTACTTAATTCCTCCTTCCACAGCTGGAGCTGAGCAGGGCTAAATATTTAGTAATCAAGATCACAATGTTATTTCTTCTCTGAGTTGAGTAATCTCGTAGAAATCCCACTGTGAGCTGTGAGAGCTCTGAGCTCCACTTCACTTTGTTCCTTGGGTGAGAGACTCTGAGTCCGGAACTGCCTGATAAAATAAAGGCTAGATAACAATCTTATGTACACTTCACCTGAATGAAAACAACATCTCCTGACTTCATGTATCTGGAAATGGAGGCAGAGGATATCACGGCACAAGCTAAAGGCATATTCACACATGAGCAAATGCATTTCTATATCGAGTACAGGGCCGCGTCTGAGGGCACGGGCTGTCATGTGTTCTGCAGTGTTAATGCAGAGCTACATCGCGTTGCATGTTTTAGTGGGAGACTCAAATATCCTGTGACAAGCAGTACATCACAGGCGTTTTCTGCTTCCAGTCTCTGGTGCGGCAGACACACGTCTGCCAGAGGTTGCCGTGACCTCATCATGGACGCATTATGAAGATCAAGTGTCGATGCTGAGTAAATGCCACAGTGTAGCAGGGGAGTTTATAAAGATCAGCCTTTTCCATCAGCTGCCACAGAAATCTGTCTCCCAGACTAGGGTCAAAAGTTACATGCACGCAATTCTTTACTTTTTAACGTCTTCAGAGTGACGAATAGGTTCACTGTGCAAATATCAGGACCTTTAAAGAGCAGAGATATTTAAAAGTCTGCTTTTTCTGTGATTGCGATTACACTGACTGAATAAAATCAGCTTTATAGATGTGGTAAATCACATCCATCTGGCACTGCAAGCTCCCGCTGCTCATCATATCGTCCGCATGGTTTCCCACAAGCCATCTTGGTCTCTAACTTGACATAGTGGCATGACCTACCTCTTTCAGAATGTGGAAGGAGCCAGAGAGCTGTCAAGGTTCAGTGGACGCTGACACATTTCTTCACTTTGTTCTCTGCCTCCAACCCTGCTACTGGACTGTCATTTAGATCCTATTTCACTGTTCATTCTGAAACCATGTTCTTGATTTCTGTTTGGGTGAAGAGGTCATTTTTCCAACCATTTGGCCAACACCTTTCCCAGGATGTGTTTTCAGTACATATACAGAGACTCTGAAATGTAGACAGGGCAAGCAGGGAATTGAACCATCAACTACGACAATTAACAACCAGAGCCACAGGTTTCGGTGAGCAGTCTGATTAATTTATCAATGGGACGTTGGATGAATAAGCAGATTTAGGAGAACATCCTGTGTTGGTCTCTGTCAGGCTTGGCAGCCTTTTGGGGGCATTTTTATGTGTTGCTGTTTGTCTGGCGCTCGGTCAAGAAGATGACATTTCCATGACTAATCCTCCTCAAACAGTTCTGATTGGCTCTGGCTAGATTTCAGACTTTTGAATTTGTATTGCTCTCATCAACAACACTTTCCAGTGGTCGGACAAACGATCGGTGATATTTTTACCAGTTCAAAATATTTTCAATACCAGCTTTGGAAGGCTGGTATTGAACAGTGTAATGTGAGCATAACATTTTTTATTTCATCTTCTGGAACCAGACCCACAATTCTAAAAACAGAATTTTGTCAAAAAAGGCAGTGACATCGTGGATATTTAAACACTGACTTTGCTGAAAGTCCATTAAAAGAATGACAACTGTTAAATCATCATATTTCTTAAATTCCTTTAAAACAAGTGAAATATTGCTTCAGTGTCACTGTAGCTTCTGCGGCAAGATTGATTGCATAAGAATACTTATCCTCAGTGGGGATTCGTAAAAGAAGACATCTGTGAGATTTATCCTCTACGACTGTGAATTAACTTACAATTACCAAAATAGATTTTTGTAGTAAGGCAGAACACAACTGCAAGTGACCAGTTCAGCATCTGCTGGTTTACAGCAAGTGAACTTATCTCATGTTTGAAATTGTCTGCATTTATGTACAAGATAAAGTCAAGTTTTCTTCTAAGTTACAGTGCTGAAAAAATACAACATATTTTGACTAATAACGCACAAATCAAGGATTGGGTCTTGTCCATTTTGAATATATAATTAAAACTTTCACAGTGTAGGTTGAACCGCTTGATTATTGAAATCAACAAAAGCTGATTGAAGTCAAAAGCTCACAAACTAATCAAATCAATTACCCCAGACAAGAGGACTCTGTTGTCTTCAACAAGAGATCTCTGAAGAAGTATGATCAAGAGTTGTTGATATCCATGAAGCAGTGGGTGTCCAGCAAGATGACTGCAGGAGAATAATACAGATGCTCAGAGAGATAGATTATGGCTGAGAAGAATCATCAGACTTGTGAAACTAAGAAGTTAGTGAAGTGAACATGTTAAAGGCAGTGCTGGACTGAGGAATGACTTGCAGACCTACATATAATAAAATGAGACCTGCATCAACATGAAAACTTCACCCCAACAGTGAAGTGTACTGTGGAGCATCATGATCTGGGAGAAAGTTTCTTAAGGGACATTACAGTATAATGTCCGAGTGGCATGTTTTCTGTGTTTTCAACTTGAGAACATTTTGTTTGTCTCTACTTGTGAATGAGAAATAGCTCAGTTAACATTTATGACCATTAAATGCATGAATCCAGATCATTCCAAACGGTTCCCATTACTATTATTAATTGGTCTTAATTAAGTTTTTCTAGTCTTGATGGCCACTCAAAGCTTTTTACAGCACACATTTGCCATTGACCCATTCACACACACATTCATACAGTGCATCATGTGCAGCATTTTCTCTATCACACATCCCTCAGGGTCATTTTGGGGTTCAGTATCTTGCCCGAGGACACTTTGGCACATGGAATTGAGGAGCTGAGGATTGAACCACTGTCCTTCGGGTTAGTGGATGACCCCCTCTACCTCTTGAGCTGCACTGTTATTAGCTTTTCAAGACAGCTGAAGTATTGCTTTGTACCTTATGTGCACACAGCAGCATGTTGACCACAGTTAGTGTGACCACTCACTAACATAAAAAACATTTTAGCAGTCACACTGATCAGTAGACTCATCACCAAGTTATTTAATAGAAAATCTTAAAATCTACTTAATAGCTGCATAGTGACTAACACACTATTAGACAGGCAATGACACCTCATCACCACCAGTTGTCAGTTTATTTGCAGTCCAGAGGGTAGAGGACAGAAGTTAAAGCTTTGGCACATTGCACTGGAGTACAAGTCAAATATAGTGGCCATTTTTTCCTTTTGTGGAATCAAGCATTGTTAGATTCTCACAACTGTTCAGAAGAACAAAATAAATAAATAACACACCTTCAAACCAGAAACCAGATAACATGAACACAGTGTGAGACTTAAGAACTGAAACAAAATGGCAGGTCAGTCGGTTCACCCGGCTGTTGGCTCAGTCATTTTTCCAACCACCAATGAGCACAACACCAGTCCTGCTGTATTTGCCAAAAAAAAGACCTGAGGTCTGGACCCAGGCTTGTTACACCAAACACAAAAACAGACCTGCACAAATAGAATTCATGCACACGTACTCATCCATGGATGCAAACAAAAAAAAGAGAAAAAATGGCAGCGGTGGTTTGGTTTAAATCACATTACAGGGAAAGGACATGAATGTCATGCTCGGCTCAGAAACATGACCAAAGAATGCATTTACATCCCTAACCTCAAGAGCTCAGCCACTACTCTTGCTGAGGCAGATGGGAGAAGGAGGAATAAGAAATCTTCCAGGGAGGCAGCAGGGAGATCAGGCTCGGCTGAGAATGGACTTCCAGCATGTGAAATTAGCCTCCCTGCGGTAAGTTACAGCTCCTATGCTGAAGAGAATATAAATATTTCCTTGTACTTTAGTGCCCCTGGGTTAAAACCTTGTGAGCACAGAGAACAGGGATATACATTATGGCTTTTGTCAGATCATAAAAAACATGGTTCTTGATGCTTTAGCTGTGATTATTGGACACGCCAGAGGGTGAGAACAGTGGGCTGGTTTTTCACTCTTCAGAAAAAAGGAAAGAAAAATCTAATATGTCTCCACAGAGATGTGATAATGATACATGTCACTGGAGGTTAGCAGCTGATGATGACTCCAGAGTGTACTCACGCTTAATGTACATGTAATTAAACGTGACACAGTTTTGGCTGCAGGACGTTTTGCTGCACAGAGGTTTTATGGAAACACCATCGTTTAAAATATTGCTCATAACGTACAGCCGTAAGGAAAAAGAGTCAGTTTTTCCCCCCTCTTATTTAATGCTGAGTGATTAGTGAAATTCTCCATACAGAACAGCGAGGCTCTGAGATTGCAGCAGAGTGTGATGTTTGTGTTGCTTTGTGTCATTGTGTTGGGAACGTGCTGGGAGTAGAATTGCTTGATTGCACTTGGAGGGATTGTTAACAACTTGAGGATAATGTTAAGTTTCTTCAGGAGACACACACACACACACACACACACACACACATACTTGGTAAAAAGGTCATCTGCAGATCACAAACCTCTCGGCTCAGAGGTGTACAACAGTTCTGTTGACAGATGGAACAATGTGGGAATGTGCGTGAACTTTACTTCCTGCATTATGTATGGACACTCTTCCATGCATGTGTTTGCAAAGGCAAGAGCACACACAAGTGCACACACATGAAATCCATTGAGGATCTAAGAGCTGCTACAAGATGTTCATCAATCAGTGTGCTAGAGCCACGGTCAGGTGGGTCTGTACAATCCAGGACATGACGCAATAATTCATCACTGTAGAGATGCTGCACATAACTGATTCTAACTTCATGTTCATTCACTGTGATATCTATATCTGTCTATCAACATATCTATCTATCTATCTATCTATCTATCTATCTGTCTATCTATCTATCTATCTATCTATCTATCTATCTATCTATCTATCAACATATCTATCTATCTA
This sequence comes from Paralichthys olivaceus, assembly GCF_024713975.1. Lineage (NCBI taxonomy): Eukaryota > Metazoa > Chordata > Actinopteri > Pleuronectiformes > Paralichthyidae > Paralichthys > Paralichthys olivaceus. Next base: position 22,471,352 of record NC_091102.1, read on the forward strand.
TCTATATGTCTATCTATCTGTCTTTCTATCTATCTATCTATCTATCTGTCTATTTATCTATCTGTCTTTCTATCTATCTATCTATCGTCTATTTATCTATCTATCTATCTATATATCTATCTGTCTATATACAAAAAATGATGGTACAAATAGTTATTTAAATTAAGATTATTGATGAAATTTAACATTACAAACATTTTTGTTATAATAAACTTCCAGTTATTGGATAAAAGCTTTGGATAAAAGTGTCAGTTAAATAATATGTAATGCAATAATAATAAACTACCTCCTGGTTAAATGTTTGGATAGATAGATAGATAGATAGATATATAGATAGAAAAAATAAATATATTTAAAAATAGATAATATTCAACAAAATGTCTCGGAAAAACAATTGAAAACACAAATGCTTTGGATAAAAGTGTCAGTTAAATAATATGTAATGCAATAATAATAAACTACCTCCTGGTTAAATGTTTGGATAGATAGATAGATAGATAGATAGATAGATAGATAGATAGATAGATAGATAGATAGATAGATAATATTCAACAAAATGTTTCGGAAAAACAATTGAAAACACAAACTACATTTTTATCTTGAATGCCTTCCATGTGAAGCAGCTGATAACTATGTCAGCAAGGCTGTCAATGTTCAAACATACATCTACTGGTCACAAGACGTCAGTTTATCCCCTGAGACCAAAAATGGTCCCACATGAGGTCCAAGTCGGAAATGAGTATGAGGAACAGCTTTCCTCCAGATGCACTAAGTATTTATCAAGTATTTATGGTGTCAGCGAGGACATCACAGCTCAGACAGGCAGTGACAAATTGCTCACACAATAACCCCCCCCCACCCCCCACCCCACCCCCTTCCGCTGGACCAAATGAGGGAGCCATTAGAGGAGAAATAATGTTTCACCTCGAGGAAAACATACAAACAGGCACAGGCCAGAACTGTTACACAAAACCTGCACGTGCCTCCGTGCATGAATCCATGCGTTCAACACATCATTTTAGCAAGTTGTTTACTCTAGCATTCCACTTTCCCTTTGTAAACCAGTGGGAAAAATAGACCGCCACAGAGAAGATGTTTTGTTTCTGAGATTCTATTGTTGAATTGATGATAACAATTTCTAAGTGTCGTTTAGCAAGTGTTCATTCATAAGAGGATCATTGTAGCCTCTGCATTGCAAACATCGGCAGGTTAGTGTTTGTGTTCTTTACTCATAAAACACAGTATCTTGTTTCCAATGATATCACCTGTAGTTGTGTAATCTATTCTAGCTCTCCCCTGGGATCTAAATAATATCACACAAGTCAAGCACAGTATTTTATCTTGCACATACAGATGAATTCACTTGAATTCTGGTGTGACAACAGTGTGACATCTTCGATTTTCAGACAAAGTTTCACTTTTCTATATCATGTCTGTTCTGTAATAGTAAAAATAATTATGAATCTAGTCTTCGGAGCCGTCTCACCCCGGCATGAAGGAGGAGAACCAGAGCTCAGAAAATTGAATTAGAACCTTTACGTTCTGTTACAACTGTGTGAAAGCGCAGAAACTGATGAACTCCCTGTGATACAGTTGAAACTATACGGAACTGGTAATCACTGCTGAAACAAGCACATAACTATACCCAAGTCAATGTGCTGTTGAAGGCATTTTACTGAAGTACTATAAATGATGATTGAAAAAAAAAAAAGTAATTCGATTAAATACATTTACATATTTAAAAGGAGGAAATGTGGAAAGATAATGTTGTGTAGTTCTATTATTTATATAAGAACACCTTTAGGGAACAAAATAAAGACAAACCGCAATGTACACACAGAAAAACTCATTTGCAGAATGTGCGTACAACCAATTATAAACTACAAACCGCCTTCCTCAGTGTAGGCTGACACGAATTAACCAGTAAAGAGCACAATTACACAAATTAGGCTACTTGCGAGCAAAAAGCCTGACACTACTGCAGATTTACCGGCAGAATAAATCATCATTAAGGCAAACAACACAGAAATGTATAATGTATAATCTCCACAGCAGCTGCGGCCCACGAGCAAACGCGAGAGAGCCTGTGCAATTTATGCACACCAAGCAACACACAAGCTAACACGGTGGTTGTTGGACGTTCTTAGAGTTCATCCATTAGTGCATGTGTTGCTGTGCTCACCTGTCTGAACTATGAATGTGACGGTGAAATGTACAGTGTGTTTACAGCAGCTCAAAGGCCCCACACACTTGACTGAGGGCAGGATTCCTCAGTAAAGGAGGAAAATCATCAGTGTCACCTCAGTGGACACAGCTCTGCCTCCCCCCCCTCACACCAGCAGCAGCCTCTCTGCTGCAGCTGCAGATTTAAAGCCTCCCTTTTGTTTCATTCTCACACGCTCCATCATGGCTCCATCATGGCTCCATCTTGTGCCTTTAGTATTTACTGTCTTGTGGATGCAGCTGAAAACAGTAAGCTCAACAGAATACATCATATCTACACATCAACCTAAAATAACACAACTATTCATGAATATATTACATATTAAAATTACTTTCACAATGATATTCAATTAAATGATTTTACAAAGTGTCCAGGCTGAGATACTTTAATTTATATCAATGGTTTCCCTTGATACACCCTCTGTGGTTAAAACTCTATGTTGTTTAAATGCAATAAGTTTGTGTCATTCTGTGGTAATTTGTCCACATTATTATTATTTTCCCAGACACTATGCAGATTACTATCATTGTGAGGACATTTTGGTTGGTCCTCACAAATTCATTGGGCTCTCTGAGGGTTAGGACTTGCTTTTGTGGTTAGGGTGAGAATTAGTTTAGGGTAAGGGTTAGAGAATGAATTATGTCAACATGTGTGTGTGTTCAAACACTGGGTCTTTTTTTTTTTTACTACTGAACAGCTCAGGGCTCTGATAACCAAGATTAATGTTTTAATGTGTTTACTGTAAATGCTTTTATTTAGTGTAAACGAGTTTGAATTATTTTTTAATGATGCATTTCATTTTGACCATTTGACTTCACACAGCTCAGTTAAACTCGTTCTGCTCTATGTGCTCACTGAGATCGTGTTGTAATGCAATTGATTTCACAAGTACGACATCGAGGCACAGCTCACTAATACTTACTTTGACCAGCAGCTACTGCCCAGCTGCTGAACTGCAGATAGTATCATTACTTTGAAATAAGTAAGTGAAGGTTACTGACGAGTAAAAGAGGTGATAACAGGAAAAGGTTGGAAGCAACAAAGCCACAGAACATGTGTTACCACATAAAACGAGCCACAATTCACACATATAAAACATGAAAAGAATTCCAAAGAAATCCTTTAAAAATACTGTGTTACATGTTCTATCACTGTACAACTTTTCTATACATGCTCAACATGTGGAGTCCCCCCAATCCAAGTGTAGAGGACTGGACATAACAAAACATGGGGCACAGTTCCTCTGTGTTCTCAAATCGTGCACCTTAACCTCGTCTTTGGAAATTCTCAGCAGATCTCTTTTAAAAAACACTTTCCCACAACACACAAATCACTCAGTTATTACGCCTCCTCCCGAAGGCTTTTGAAATAGCAAATTTGAACATTTTCTATGGTTGCTACCACTTGCATGTACACAATCACATCATAACTTTTTTTTTTGCCTCGCAAAGTCACACGGGCACAGTTTCCCTGTCACACCACACACAGCCTTGCTTGCAGGGATCCCACCCTTCTTCCTCCATCCAGCCTGGCCCACCCTGTGCCTGACTCCGGACAAGACACACCTGCTTCCACTCAGCCACAGCCCCTTTGAAGCGAACATGTGGAGGTCTATTTTGTACAGCGCCTAGGGCTGCTCTGCCCTAATTTCCCCCAGTATACACAGATTATCTGTTCCTGGGTAATGCAAACAGAGGGATCATCTAAATGTATGTGAACGCCCCTAATGGCCCCGGCCAATTGGTCCTGGAACAGGGCTGTTGGATCTGGGAAGGCTGCAGTTAAGATTTGCGCTGTAGCTATTCGTCAAAGGGATTACACAGGTCTGCAGGTCTGCAGGGCTTTTTTCCACAACTCAGGAGTTATTGGTATGGGAGTCTTACAAACTTATGATGTATATATATCATCCCTTTCTGCTGGATTTGGACTGAGCTGCCTCTACTTATTCATAAACTAAACATGAAACAGTTCCAATTCCTTGAAAGGTTTGGATATTTTTTTTTCCAATCAGTGAAGATTTCCTCGGGTGAATACTTGAGATTGGCTTCTATTCTAGTCTGTTGACATTGTGTAGATTAGTTTAAGGCAGCAAAAGCATGGCAAATATTGGCCACATGTGCTTTTCAAATTGATATTTAAGGCAGTCATATGTCAAACAGTACACTCACGTAGAAATCCAAACTGAAACCATTGATTTGGCAGGTTCATATTTAAATGCACAACTTTCTGCTTGTTAGATGATTATTTTGAACTTGCACAAAAGGATCCAATTCATCCACATTTAACAAAAAAAACCTCTGAATGAGAGACAACAAACTGTGCAATGCAGTTAATGAGTTTAAAGGCACCACAGCATCTGTTGTGGGCCTCTTTGAGTCAGACTGACAGGTACAGGTAGAAAATCCAGTCCCAGAAAACAAGCTGCTTCCCACAGATGTTGTTGACGGATGACAGTTGCTAGGCATTGTTATACCCGTCGAGAAGAAAGGAACGCTCCCGCTTTTCACCTGATAGACCGCACAAAGGCTTCAACGCAGCAGGCTGCAGGAATGCAGCTCAAGTCCGGGGAAGCCAGACAAATCCACCTGGAGGGGCGGTGTAGCCAAAAGAACTCCTCCTCACTGCAGTAACTTCCCCATGAAGTCTGCCGACGCTCGTCAAGTACTTAGTTAATGAGGATTCGGTGCCTGCTTTGGATGCTTGTGAATACTCATTGACAGCAGATGCCTGCCTGCCTGCATCACCCACTAACCCCCTTCAAGCAAATCATTATTTTCAGGGATGTTCCCACCAAGCGAATGACAGGTTTCCCATGATACGCATTCATCAGACGATCACATTCCAAAAGATGACAGATCAGGAAATCACCCGCACATGCAGCTGCAGCTACATCAGAAGCTGGTCTGCAATGGAAAAACATGTGATTTACATCTGGCATGACAAAAATTACAAGTGAGCATCAGCAGGCATTCTCAGGCTCTCTGTTGATGCCCGTGTCTTGGACGGACTACAGATGGTGTCAAGGCGTGTGCACGGAAACACTACAGACTCTTGACAAATTGCCGTCTTTGGTTTTATTGGTGTTTGACCTTGAAAGTGATATGGAATCTTTTCATATTGTAAGAGGGCATAGATTATGAGCCAATGTGTTTTCAATAGAGCGCAGATCCATCCGTGCTAGCTGGTTTATGAGCATTTTGAAGTGGTTATTGAGGGAGTGCCTTAAGTGAGGGGTACAGGGATCGCCTTTCCCAAAGCTTTCTTTAGGGCAGACAGGGCATCCTTAAAATCATTTACAATAAATTCAATGCTTGGCTGTAATAGAATCTAAACCAGACTGGCATCCATGGCTTAAAGCTTTCATACTGTGTAATTGTCTTCAACTGGAAACATCTTGCTGCTGTGACTAACTACAAGCCAGAATTGGTTGTTGGTCCACCGGCAAGAGACACAGTAAAGAAGAACAGAAATTAAAAAGCTACAATTTCAATCAGTAAACCTTATCCATGTGTTTAATGTTTTGATGGGCATTATTCCATAATTGAAATGCCGTGGCGTCAACTGTCCTGGCTCGTCATTTCTAAATGAAACAGTGTTCGACAAAACAAAATGAGTTTCTCTTTATTTATGTGTGTCCATGCAAACAATTGCTTTCTGCATTTACGTATTTTGGTTGTTCTCTGACCTGTGTCACCATTTAACTGTAGGGGTGCAGTCTGAATGTGGTGACCTGATGGTGTCTCATTGGGAATTTACAGAGGCAGTGTTAACTGTGAGACCTGATTGCAAATGTTTGATGAAAGTGTACTTTATTTCCCCTTTTGCATTAGTAGTTTGATGATTGTGTTAATTAAGACAAGTAGTGATCATACAGAGGCTGCTTTCGCTCACCTGCTCACCACAGTATAAGCTGTTTGTTGTTAGTCTGAGCCAAGCAGCAAAATCATGACATCATTACACTGCTGTAATAAAACTGTGTTTAGCTAAGGTTTAAGTGGCTGACAAGCTGTATAAGTGCTGCGCTGAAGACAGCCAACATGATGTTGATCTAACAGTAATGCAGCAAAAAGTACTTGAACATTAACCTGAAAACATTCAATGGACTGAAGTTGATGTTACTCTGACTAAAGGTTGAGTGAGGATAATGCATTTTTGTGGGACAGTTAATACATTTCCATAGCTCCTGTGATTTTTTTCTTCCAAAGTCCAGACACTGACATGATAGCATAACAGTACTGAAATGTAAGATAATGCTTATCAATGCAACAAGTCAAGTAGTTACCCCAACAGCTGTGGCTGAGGGGTAGAGTGGTCGTGCTCCAACCCGAATATCAGCAGCTCAATCCCCAGTCTTCCCCATCTGCATGCTGAAGTGTCCTTGGACAAGTTGCTGAACCCCAAATTGTCCCTCAGAGAACAAAAAGTGCTGATAATAGATGCACTGTATAAATGTGTGTGTAAATGGAAAACTGTAATGCATTGTGAAGCGCTTTGAGTGGTCATCAAGACTAGAAAAGTGTTACATAAATACAAACCATTTACTTAAAGCATGATTGTGTCATTTCTGTTCAGTGGCATCACGCAAATGCATAAGTTGTTTAATTTGAAATAGTTTCTCATGGTGCGCATCAGGAGAGAGATGTATTGTTTTAAACCAGAAAAAAGTTTAGGATCCACACGAGTGTGCAACAGAATTATTTCTGCACAAATCCCATAAACAATGGTGTTCTCTAGGGACTATTTATTCAAACAAGAAAGATTACGGATGACTAGTTTACGTCACGAAAATTAATCAGATTATGATGTCGTAAACAATTTCAGAGAGGTGCTTAGTACTCTAGAATACAGCACAGCACAGTGTGATGTTGATTTTAGCACCAATCCACTGCTGACTTTCTGGCCTTTATGACGGATTACAGACTCGCACACAACTCAAGCCCCCATCTGCATACACATGGGTATGCCATTTCCCTAATCCAATTTATATAAAAAGGCACGATTTATCATACCCCCACCTTTTTCTTTCTTCCAGGTTATAATGAGGTATAGAGAAAGAGAAAGGATTAAGTTACCAGGAAATTGAAAAGGTGCAGGAGCAGCCAGAGATGGGAGATTACGGGGGTTTATAATACACAGCATGATGAGGATAACATGTGTGTGTGTGTGTGTTTAACATGGTGTGCGAGGGGGTCCAGCCCATGGGACGTAGTTAGATGGAAGGTGGTGATAGACGTAGCGATACCTGCGGACAAATGAGAGAGCATGAGGGAGGCTCTTTGTTGTGGTTTGCTCCTTACCCTTAAGGAGAGGCCTGTATTCATGTGATTCAACTTGATTATAACACACAGCAAAGTAAATACTATCTGTCAGAGCCTCTGTATGTAAACACTGAGCTTTCATTATCCATTAAATATAATAAAGTATGCACAAGTTTAAAACTTGCACTGAAAGTCCCATTTGGTTTTCAAGGAAATGAATTTGAACCTGACCATTGAGCCACCACTGCCACAGTTTGATGCTTTGTTTCTTTAGGGAGATTTCTGAGCAGAGACAGCAGAGTGGAAAATAAATGAAGACAGACCCCAGAGAGGATGTATGCATGCAAATGATATGTTTGTGTTTGTGATTATGCTTGTAATAGGTGCGCATTTGTATGAATAAATCAGTAATGATGTACTGCATGTCTATTGTTTGTTTCCATTTCAGTGTGCAAGTCTGTGTTTTTGTGCACAGGAAGATGACAGCAGGAGGTCTCTTCAGAAGCACTCTTGCTGTGAATCAGCCCTGGGCTTCCTTTCAAATATAATTACCACTCTGTAATTATTGACTCATTTATTTTATATTTATTTATTTATTAGTTAGTTATTTTTCCAACGTGGGGGCTTGGCTTTGCAGACAATAAGGCAAACATAATGTGCACTTAAGCATAATCATTAACTCTGATTTTCTTATTGTCATTATCCTCACATAATGTGTTTGAAACCTCTAGACAGCATCTCACATGTAGTAATAAGTATGCAGGGGGTGTATGACTTTATAGTCTCCACTGAGCCAGAAAATCAAAGGTGAAGAGAGAAATCTGCTTATTCTGTTTGGCTAATTACACTTTCTGGTCTCAGTCGTCCGTTCTATATAACTATATTCATGGAGTCATATCTATACTGTTATATTTGTTCATGACCCTGTATCTAACTGGTATGTACCACTAAATATTTAGCAGGAATCTGGGGGCTAATGAACAGGCAGACAGTGTTAGAATGAGTCAGCATCAGCTAAACAAAAGCCAGCAATGCCTCATTAAAGATAATAGATGACCATGAAAATATGACCGAAGACAGAACTATTTTGATATGAGGGTCTAGGCTGCAAGTTACACATATTATTCACAATTCATGCCCTGGAGTGATACAGAACCTGCTGCTCCTATTTATCAAGCTGGGAATAGTATATCTGGGTCAGATGAAACCTGTTTTGTGTGATAACAACCTTGACTGTGTAACTATTAGAAAATCCTGTTCAATGTGTCAGCCTCTGAGGTTCGATTTCCCTAAAGGTGTCCATGCTGACATTAGCAGTTGTTAAAGGATGGTACTGGGTTATTATAAGTGGGGTTCCTGTCAGCCTAAGAACAATGTAGTCACCATCTCACCTGTTAAGCTCTGGGTAGGGGCCAACACTGCTGCACCAAAGTTTGATGGGCTGAGAAACAGCCAACATCCCATGACCAGACCAGAAGTCAAAAGTTAGCCAGACTAACGAAAGCACTTCAGTGCATAGATGTACGTATTATTATGCACAGTCTGGGTTGCAGTTTCGTTTTGATGTCTTTTAAGGTGCTTTTAGACATGCACTGAACTCCAGACATTTCTCTGGAGGAAGTGTTTGTGTTAACACAAATGTCTGAGTGAGAGCCTCCAGAGTTGCTGCTGACTTTTCTCCACCTGCCCCTCACATATGAAGTTCCCAGAAACTCCTGAGGAGCAAATGAGAGAACACATCCTCCGCAGGAGTCACTGCGAGTAAGAGGTAGGATTGATGGACATGCGACATGAACATTTCCAAAAAGAAGAAAACAAATATGAAAAAGAAGAGCCATAGACGTTGAAGACACTGATAAAGATGACACAAGACTTTGTGGTTAAAAGAGCAGAGAACCAGTCAATGTTCTGTAAACGAAAACAAGCCAGCAGAATGAATATGTCACGTCCTTCCTTGGCCTGCTGAGCCATCTGGATCCTCGGGAGGATTTGTAGCTGTTGTGAAGGCGTCTGAGCAGAGAATATCCAGCGTCTTTATTCATGTGTGAAAGAAAACCTCTAGAGAAAGCCTGGACCCAGTTCTCCGGAGTTCCTCTGGAGGTCACGACTGAAAACGGCTTTAGTTTGACTGATCAGGGGATTCATACCCTCAGTGACATGTTTTGGTGAATTGTGTGGGCCTATACTAGCTAATTCTAATAGACAAATACCACACAATGCTGAATATGGAAAACATTGTCATAGCACGTTCTGCATCCCCTGACATATGCTACCAGATTGAATAAATATCCAACAGGACAATCAAAGTATCTTTTTCATCCCCCTCTCTGGTCACCATGCAGTAGAGGAGATTAATGTGTGCCCTCATTCGGTAAAAATAATAAAACGATGCACTTTAAAATCAGAGGCCTTCTTACTGTGAAAGTATCTTCACGTATGATTTCATGAAAACATGATTCTTATTTCTACACTTCATTAATCCCTGATTTATCAATCTATGAACTAGATTCTTCATTCAATCAGCTCGAATCACTAAAATTGAACAGATTTTCAGCATTGGTAATGTTTTTTTCTTTAGTTTTTTCTCGTAGCTATGTCACCACAAATCACTATTATCATTGAATAAAGTTTACAAATATAAGTTGATGAAACCATCATTTTAATAACCAAAGTTAAAATAATTCCCCATGAACTAAACAAGCATTAACTAAAAGCTGAAAAAAAGGTCACATGGGAGTGCTCCTCTCCAACCTCCAGCCAGCATGCAAAATTTAATTAGTGTGATGAGTCCCTTATGTATCATTACACCATTCCTTCATAGCCATCTCCCTCTGCTGTGCACTTAATGCAATATCAGGGTTTTACTTTGGCACCGACATGACTGTTAACCTCAGCTGTGTTTTCAATGTCAAACTGGATGCATCAGCAGTGATTCATGGCATTATTAAAGACCAATAAAATCACGGAAAACTATCTGCTGTACACTGCTTGCAAACACTGCACTATTATTTACAATAAAGCATCTTTCTAGTGCTCTCCAGATGAAAGAAAGCCACCGCGGGGTTACATTTGGATGAGATGAAAGATGTATGAATAAGCTGTATGGACGTATATCCTTAGGTGACGGTGGAGAAATCATTTGTGACTGAGTAAGGAGGCCGGATATGGAGACAATCCACAGTGGCTGTGTTGGATTACATGTGTTAAAGGAAGGTTTGGGGCTGTACTAACATTTGTAATGCTGATCACACCATCATGGTATCCTCACACAGGATCAGACATGAAATGAGCTCCTATCCATCTGCATCTCCTGGTTTGTTCTTAAACAAAGACAGCTCATGGCTCAGGGTCCTCTAAGTATTGTCTGGTTTGTTCTTATGTTTGACATAAACTGCACTGACTGTTGTTGCTTATCATTTCCTCTAAGTTTAATATCACAAAACCTCTAACATCGTATTCCTATTCTTGAGTTTAGATTGGTGACTTTGACCTTTTTGACCAAGCGATGGCCATTATTCAGTTAGCAGTTGGTGGTGGGTGATGAGCCCCCAGGTGGCGTAACACCTGAACCGCTTCTTTAGCGTTATATAACCCCACATGCCAACGGGATCTTTACGAACACCATGACCCACTTCAAATGTCACTGCGTCAGCATATACCACTGTCCTATTTCCCAGCATCTATAATAGAAGTGATTCTTTCACATTCATTGTTGGCGCATGGCTGCTGATTCTTTCCTTTCGTGCTCAGTAATACCAGAAGGTGAGTGATATTATTTTTTTTTTTACATCCTGGTGAAGGGCATGATACCGTAGCTGGGTGAAAAAAGCTTCAAGTTAATTCAAGGGAACCTGTACCATTGATGCATGTTGATGCAAAAATAACGAAACCATATCAAAACTCTTTTGCTGGAGCTTAGCAGGTCTACACAGATGGTGTCTATATGATAGTAATATGCATTTTGGACTTTCCTGCATTCCATACTATGAAAGCTCAACACTGCATGGCAAGGCATCTTGAGATTGGCCATTTGCGCAAACGTGCACATTATAGCTCTTTGTGTCCATTAGTGAATTCATTGTTCCATCATAATTCACGTAATATTTGTATTAAACTCTATATACATGTTGCACGCATGTTACATAATAAATGCTGGTCTGGATTTGAATGAAGTCTTATTCACTTGTGAGCTGGAGACCACTGCTCCGCACACCTTCACCTGCATTGTCAGACCACGATGAGGAGGAAGAGAAACTAGACCCTTTGTCCATTCATTCTTCTTTTCAACATTGCAAGTGTTAATAAAAACTGAATACTAGGTGTCCACAGATGATCCACTTTTCATGGCTGAGGATGATTATGAAATGTGTCCATCATTATTTTATGGTTCATAGATTTTTTCAAACGCTAATGGACCTAATTGATTAAAGGGTTGGTGATAGTGTGGCCGACTCCCAGTAAACACTACTGTGTTGCTTGCTGGCAATGCCCCTGGATTCCCACTTGGAACAATAATTGTCACAAAATAATACTCCCATACATAATTGGTTCAGTGACAGCCTTACTAATCTAGCACCTCCATGAAATAAATATGAGTCATAGGGAGAATAAAACAGATCTTTGAAGTTGCAGTCTAACAGATATCTCTTATGTGATCAAGGGGCAAAAAGGTTTTTCATTTTTTACCTTGACTGGTCAGTGGGATACATTGGAAGCAGGGCTGAATGACAGCCCCATATGCTCTCTTACAGTAATACATCTATATGCTACACAAGTCAGGTCAGCTCACTTCTTTCAAATTTCCCAGCTAGAATTTTTCTGGTCTGAAGTTTTCAGCTGTAACTGACACAGACTAAAGTGGCATCACTTGAGGCAATTGATCAGAACCTGCATACTGTCCTCTGGAGTTCCAAAAGGCTTATTGTTTTCACATACAAAGTGTTGTCTACCCATAACTGAATGGAAAAAGAAAATAAACTTGTGAAGGATTTCCCCTGAAGAGTTTTAGGAATGCTCAAGCAGAGTGCTTGTTGGATCATAGCTGTTGAGTCCCTGGGCGGTCACAAGTGTGTGCAGTTTTTTGCAGTGTTCACCATCACACATCATCACAGTAGAGCAAGCACAACCAATTCTTGAAGTGACTGAAAAGTGAAGGGTTTCAACTTTCCCTCCAAGCCCCCTTTTTTTTAATAATGATGCCTTGGAAGAAATATTGTCTGAAAGTTTTCAATGATGATTGTGTCCTGCCCAAAGTTGTGTCCTACTTTTGAGTGTAACAGGTTGGAAAGAGTCGAAATAGTGCACAGTATATTATGGGTATCTACAGTTGTGTTGTTAAGTCAGGATCATCATCAGAAAATTAAAGAATAACATCATGTTTAGGAAATGTTGTAATGTTGCTTTTATAAATATCCTAATTTTGGGTTGACAATGAAACACGGACATTCGGTATTCCAGTGTTAGGAAGAGTCCCTAAAGAATGATCCATTTAATGGATGGTAAACTCATGTCTCTTCATTTCTGTGTATGGTTCCTCATGTGTTGTTTTCAGCATCAGTCTGAACCAAAGCCAAAGCTATGAACCTAAGATGAGGAATTAAACTCATCAGAACTCATCCTCCAGTGTCTTCCCTTCAATGTTCTCCTTGTCTAAAGTCACCTGGAAGTAATTGTCATATCCCTCTCTCAGCAATAAATAAAATACCAGTTTAGTGTTCTCAAAAAGGTGTTTGAACACCTCCCAGTTTTATGATAAAACAGTGAACAACACCTCACACAGTGCTACATAACTTTTTTTTGACATAAACTACTCTCAATGTCAGGAGTGAAGCTTTCGTTTACTGAGATTAGAGGACACAGGCCAGTGGAACCGAGTGAGGAGACACATCCAAAACACTATGTATTATTCATCCTCCACCTTGTGCTACTGTATTCCTCAAATAACATCAAGGATACAAACTGGCACAGATCACAGTATGAGGGCTCCTGCTTTGTCTGTTGTCTGACTGTGAGGGGCGTGATTATCTCAAACACTTCTGACCAGATCAAATCTCAAGATGAGCTCACTGGGTTTGGCAAACACACCTAATAACATACACAACACAGGGATTAAAGTTTCAAAAAAAAAATCTGTGTGAAAGGGTGGTGGGGTTAACATTCCCCTGGCCCACTGATTTATCCCCATATGAACAGAGTCTGTCAAAAACGGCCCCCCTACCTCATCAATGAGCCACTTTCAAATAAAACCCACTGTACTATGAATTGGCTGAATGTTTTTCTACTGAGACATATGCATCCACATGTCCAATACGCCCTGATAATCAACATTTCAAATTCAACACCCGACAGTCAGGGATAATCCATTGCTTGAGTTTTAACTAAAGCTTGACTGAGATACTAGATAATCAAATTATATGTGCCAGTTAGGAGTGCCATCACACCAAAATTGTTTGATCTTAAACATGCGTGCATGTGTGGGAGAAAGAGAGAGAAAGAAAGAGAGAGAGAGAGACGAGTAAATCAATGCAATGAACTTGGGTCCTTCTCATTTGAAATAGTCTAATAAAAACATCAAATCAATGTTTCGGTCAGCGATAATACTGTGACAACAAATAAATCAATATATGTGAAACACTGTGAAGTGTAAATATTTCAGTTCAATATGAAACTATATTGGGTTAGTGTATTTCAGCTGAGTAGGCGGTCCTTCATTGCGGCTTAGGATGCAATAGCGTTCCCTCTTGAAATGAATGTTACATTGCTGGAGAGACATTTTGGCCAACTGTTCTTTGCTGAATTCTTTTAATTGTGCAAGAGTTTTTGATCCCTTGAACCCTTTGGATAATTGTCCTATGTAACCCATATGCAATTAAGCATCATGAACTTCAAGACTTTCTGGGACAGTAAAATTCATGGTTCCTTCAATGATTGCAAGTGATCCAGAAAGGAGGAGCAAACAGCCCCAGACAAGCTTTATGTTTTTTTATGAAATTCTGTGTTAGCTTTATGCTGGAATTGGAACCCACGTTCTCCTATGACTCATCAGTACACAGAATATTATCTCAAAATTGATGGGGGTAATCAAAATGTTGTTTGCCGAATCTAAGTGGTTGGCCAGTCACTTCTGGTGAGGACCACCACTGTTCCTAGATTTCTCCATTCAAGCAATGACTTTGTATCACTTCTTTAGATCACAGGATTATGTGTTGTTTTTGAAAAAGCAATTTCAGTGATGCTCAAATGAATGAATGAATTATTTTTGTTGATTTAGAAACATGTGGGCAGTTCCTAAATCCATCAATCATAATTTAAAAACTGCATTTTGTGTTTACTTGGGTCATCTTCATCTGATATTAAAATTAGTTTGACGATCTGATACATTCAGTCACATATACCAAAAAAACCTCTGAATAATATTATTAAATAATATTTAGATCACCATGCTTCTGCGAGAACAGCTCTGTAGATGGTTGTTTATTTCATTTTGGAACACAATTTTTATTTTATATCACCCCTAGAATTAGTTCTGCCAGTTTGCTCCTCTGGTCAACATACGATAATTGTGCAGAGAGGTTGTTGACTCATTCCGTGATGTGAGGGGGAAGTTTAGCTCACCAGCAATGAGCACACAACCTTCGAGCTACTGTGAGGTACAATGTGAGTTAATTACATTTTTAATGAGATTGGGATACATTTAGGCAGCATGTGTAGTAACTTGATATCCCATTCAGAACTCCTCCTTTCTGCTCGGGACACCGCTTATTCTGTATTGAGTGAGTCAACAAATGACATTTCTAATTGAGAAACATCTGGGGTGAACTATGAGTTATTCTTGAGTCTGTTTCTGTGTGTATGGTGCTGATGAAATTGAATGCAATAACTGTCACTGTCCTCTGACCTGTTGGTGATATGTCTGTGCTGTTGGTGTGTTGTCTCAGTCAGTCCAATATGTGACTGTTCAACTGCAGTTCAGTCAAGGCTGCAGCTGGATACAAACAGCAGAGCTCATGCCTTAAGTATTGCTTAAAATAAATGCATCAGCAGGGTGTGAGTCCAGTTGCAAGTGGGCCATGGTTTAGTGTTGGGTAAAAACAGGAAGGTAAAACTGAACGAGTCAGAGGGGAGTGTTGAGAAATATAAAAAAGACACATGAGATGTGGCTTGTGAAAATTTCCGTCCTACATGTGCAAAAACACCACTCGAACGTTATTTGTTTTTACAGCCTATTTTTTCACCAATGTAATTCCTTTGTTGTGACGTGATTTCCTATTTTCCCCCGACAGAGCACATTCCTAGTTAACATGTCACTCGCTCCTACTTTATCACACACACAGGGGCTGGGATCTGGGTAATGTAGCAGAGGTTATCTTATCAAGTGTGCGAATGGTCAAGTCGTGCAACCAAAAGCAGCGTGTCCATTCCTCACTAAGTGGAGCACAGCCATCAGGATTTATTTTCCTCACAAAGACGCCGTGGCAGTTTGAAGATTTGTTCTGTGTTTAGGGCTGATGGGTCTGATGATCATTATGAATCAAAGACAGAGATGATGGAAATAAAAAAGAGAGAGCATGTTTTGACATACTAATGCAGCCAAACACATGTAAAGTGTGAGGTATCCTCTTACCTCTCGTGTGTGTATGTGGTTCTTTCCTTGCGCACTCAGTGGTGCCTCGACCAGGCTCCTCAGGAAGACGGGAAAAACAAGTAGACTCCTTTGTTCACTCGAGAGCTAAAGCTGTCAGCTCTCAAGTGATGCTCAGTCAGAAAGCATGGGGATTAAGCTATTTATTTTTTGCAGTCTCTGGACAGTTTGTTATTGTTTTATTATTCTGTCTCTAACACTCCCTATAATCCCCATTATATACAGATTACCTCATTTGAAAAGAATTCATTGGGTATTACCCTCCTTTTTACCTTGGTCAAAGAAGAAACAGAGAAATGGTTTTTCGTGCATACACACATACACACATTGTACTGTTCTATAGACAGCATGTGTCTAGCTAATAAGATATGGTTGGGAGAGCGGACAGCGGACTGTTGTTGCACATGGTGTTCGGATAGAATATTATAATGGAATTGACTGAGGAGCTCATTGAATCCATTAGCTGAAACAATTGATGGTTTATAAAGCACAATCCCATCGGACAAATCCTGGCATCACACAGCTCTATGATAAAATCAATCTCCTACTTATAACAGTGACACAGCAATCAGTATAATGTCATATCTGTAAAAGTAATTAAAAAGATTAGACATGATTTTCATTGTATGTATGCGATTAAAGTTGACTATATTGTCAAAAATGTGATAATCTAGTTTACAGTGATTAAACATTTTATATAAAAGAAATAATCAGCTGATGAACATGGTAATGTGAAAGCGGTCATCATCTCTTTGGGGTATTTTTGGTCTTTTTTATCCACTTTCGCTGTCTTCACTACGACTGTTTTGATTCAAGCTCACCACTTCTATCAACTCTTTTTGCAGCTGCAACCAGCTTTCCCTACTCAGAACGAAAATGGCTGACAAAGCAACAAACTGGTGGTCACATAGAGCAGTCAGAATTTGAAGAGACTGTTTTCCTTTCCCGAAGTTGGTAAAGTCAAGGAAAGCAAGTATTTGGTTTTTATTTGTCAGATGGAAAGTAACAACTTAAAATGACTGTGAAAACTGCTCTGTGTCAGCTTGGTGTATAAATGTGCATCTGTAGCTAGCGTATTTATCTAACTTGAAATCATTAGACTATATAGAGATTGACAACATGTCTCGACTTCCTCCCACTATCCAGAAGCCAAAATATTTCTGACAGGAATCTTGACATTTTGCGTATTTGGAGCCAAAGCGATCAGGGGATGGAGGCGTAGTGGAAAGGTCCCACTGATACACGTGCTCGAGCAATCTCTAGTCAGCTGTCAAACATGATGTTTCACCCTGTTTCTATACACTGAATAACTACTTAATAACAAAGTTAACAAAAATATGAACACTTAAACATGCAGCAATAACATGACACGCCGGAAATTACAGAATCATCGTTTAAGCAAAATTTATTTTACATGAAGATTACCTTGACTTTTTTGTTTGCCCATGTCCCATCCACTAACATGGATGAAACACTCATACAAACATAAAAAAAAAATATGTGCACAGCAGGTGTTGTGGTGATAGAAAAAATCAATTAACAAGCTCCAACACAGTTTAAAACCCAATAAATCAGATTAAAAAAATTGGTTAAACACAGTTTAAAGCCACAGAATAAAACCATCAACAGACTCAGCATGTGTAATGGTTGCTGGCAGGTTATTCCAGAGCCGACAAGCCGTTACAGAAAGTGCCCCGTCTCTGCCTATTATTTCCATGAGCAAGGCACCGCCAACATGTCGTGGTGTGAGGACTCCGATGAAAAGGAGAAACACATTTTGTAAAGGTTTGAATAGCTGAGATTACAACTGCAAAGTCAAAAAAATTATATTTACAAAAATGAAAGACACAACACCAAGGCATCACTATTTTCTGAAATCACAAAACAAATGTCAGCCGTTGTTCAATAGAAAAGTTTGTTATTGCCACTTTTATAATGGATTATAATTTGATATAATTATTTGTCAAACTAGAATTAAAGTAAACTAGAAGAATGCTTTTTTAAAATTATTTTCCTGATGAGCGAACAAGTGGTAGAAGCTACTAGAACAGCTGCCAGCACAGCTCATGACATCATGACTGACTGTCAATAACCATTAATGGGTCAATGTTTCAGCCTAAAGCTCCCATGAATACATATATTAATATATATATATACAGCAGGATCACCTGTGAAAGTCTATGAAACTACAAAACCAAATATCAAATCAAAGTGAGATCAGCTAAAACCACCGCTGCCAAATGACAATGTGAGCAATGGTTTGAACAACTCGCAAAAGCAAAAACTGACGATGAATGATTTTCATTCATCTCAATTTTGTACAAATTACAAGAAAGTTGCGTTAGTGGAAAACAAAATAGAGTGTTTCAGTCTTTTTTTCTGACTGGACGTGAAAGACTGGCCAGGTTCACAAGAAGGTTGCCCTCTCATAAATCTGTCATCGGCGCGGCACACAGTAGAACCCAGGCCAGCCTCAGCTGATTTACACCCTGCGGGGAATGATAGGCAGACAGTCGGGCTAACAACCCCTGCTCCGTGTCTGGACAACGTTGCGGCACAGAGCGGACATGCTCATGCTGGACGGGTAAGAGGAGGCTGAGGGAGGGGGGTCGTAGAGTGGAGGGTGTTCCACTTGAGCTTGTCCAGGGAGAAGCAGCCAACAAAGGCCCAGTTACAGTACACAGTGGTGATGGAGAGGTGTGGAGGGAAAAAACACAGGCTTTGTATCTGCTGAGTAAGGCTGCACAGGGTGTACATATGTGGGGGGGGGGGAGTGTTGCCATGTAACTATGGGCAAGTGCAACTGTGTATGAGGTAAGTGTGAGAGCATGTTTTGGTCTGTGAGTGTGTGTATGTGTGTTAGTGGTAATGTATATGCGAGTGCATCTCGCAGTGGGAGGATGAGTGAACATGAGCGGGTGTGTGGGCTGAGGGAGAAGCATTGCATGTGGTGTACATTCTGGGTATTTACTGTGTATCTTCATTGTTTGTGTGTATTTATATTTTGCATGTGCATATCTGTTGGTGGGTGTGACTGTGCACTGTGTGAAGCATGGTAATCTCATGTTAATATGTCACTTCCTGTCTCTGCCTGCCGCACAGAGCTGCTCCACCCCTCACCTGAATAATGCAGAGTTGCTGTAGTGAACGTGTCTGTGCAGAGAACCTCCCGCTGTGTTGTGCATGTGTGGAAGGCAAACTGTGTGTAAACTCCGCAGCCAATTCTCCAGACTTTCGCCGGAGGTCATGTCTGAGAACGGCTTATGTGACTGTTTAATAAGTGGAGCAGCCGTTGTGGCGTTGACTTACTATCCGCACAACAAATTCAATTCACATGCGATCTCAATAAATTAAGGATGCAGGGGACAATCATGTGGGAATATAAAGTATCATTTTGTTATGGGTCTGCTAAGACATTGGATTTGCACTGTACAGAATCAGCAAAATGGGACGTCTGTCTGATTGAGTTTGAAGAGATCAATTCGTATATTTTATTAATAATTAGCTGCAGTTTCAAGTTTCATACATGAGGATGATGTGTAGGAATCAAGTCTTTGTCCTTCTCTTTGCTTTGCTGCATGGTGGCAAACACTCTGAGAACCCAGACCCTCTGAGGCTCCTAATGCCCCAGCTTCAGGCCCCAGTGTGCATATTCAACACTAAATTACAATTTCAACTGTAACTGAAATGACAAGGTCATTTCACTGGGTCCTGCATTATTATTATGGCTCCCTTGTTTAATTCCTTCATTAAAGGAAAAGTTAAGATTATTTTCTCATGGGTCTAATTTTGTAGCTCTGTCTATCAAGCAGTTATGATAGCACAAGAATACACAGATCAGCTGCAACATGTAATCAGGTCACAGTTTTTTGATAGAGCTGGAACTGAAACTACAGAATAAGTTTAAAATCACACTGATGGTTCTGAATTAACTTTTTCCAAACAGGTCATGGATTTACAAACAGACAGAACCTGTTGTGGCAACATTTAAACCTGTCACCTGTTTTCAACAACCATTAGTTTCCCTTTAAGGATTTTTATCATGATGTGTTTAAACTGTGCTTCTTTCTAAATAAGACTCTTGGATTTGGTTACCTGATGGAGTCGTGAGACCTATACAATGTGCACACAGTTGATGATCTTGATCAGGGTGTTGGCAACCTTTTTGTTTTAGTTCTTGGGTCAGCTTTCACCTTCATGCTCATACCACTGGCTCTTTAATGCATCCTACACGTTCATTTGGCTGCAAAATTTAACTGCAAACTGTCAGTTCTCAGAATCACGTTGCTGATTTCTTCGCAGCAACACAATAACCCACAATCTTAAAGTTCTCCTACGATCAAGACTTTTGCTTGTAGATATGATTAGGCATTGGAATTTATTATATTATCTTTTTTTAACTTAATGACAACAAACACATAATTTCTAAATCAAAGCAACATAAGTTTTTATCAATTAATATACAAACACTGTTGTCAGCCCCTATAGACGTAAACAAGTAGTGACAAATACATGACACAAATTAAAATGCCTGTGAAGCAGTGTTTTGATGTGATGTTTGATTATTAATTAACTATTATTAAGCATCAAGTTGAAATCAAAATGATGTGTTATGTGGAGCTCATGAGCACAAAGAGGGAATGAATACACAGCTGTCACTTTCCTCTGAAATATTCATGCTCCTCCCATGGGGGCGCTCTTGAGTCAGAGAAAAATGGAGTGAGGGATTTTCTCTGACAGAGAGAAATGACAAATGCACACACACACAACATACAGAGAGAGAGACAGGGAGAGCGGGCACGACAGTGAACAGGACTGGGGCCCTGGCTGCTGCCCCTCTCCCTCTGTTCGTGCAGACAGTGTGTACCTTGCAGAGCTCAGCGTCTCTGGGAGGAGCTGCTCTTTGTGCAGCACCCAGCTGTATTGTTTCAGTGTGTGACTGTGCTGGGTGTAGGGAGCTTTCCCAGGGTTTGTCGATGCTGTGCATGGAGCTCTGCATTTCGGTTCCAACACAGAGCCCCTTCCTGTCATTCACAGCGGGTTCCTTCCTCCATCTAAACACCCCCCACCAAAAAAAAAAAAACCCCACCAGAAGTGATACATGTATGAAATCAGCCCCTTACACTGATCCATTCTTATGGAAGATAGGCAGAGGATGGATGGATGGGGATGTGGGGATTATATTACTACCGCATTTCTCTGATTGAGAAATCTAAATAAAACTGCAGGTGGCCATTATATGTTGGTCTGGCTAATTTAACACTCTGACATGTCACAAGTGTAAAAGGTAATGTGTGCACAGGAAAATGTTCTTTAATCATCAGCAAGGTTCACACTATTGTTTCCAGTTTTCTCATCAGCTCTCCCCGGCTCCCGGCCACATTGACAACGTCTTCAAGTTCACTGTAACGTGGTCATTTTCATTTGTTCAAGCCACATGTCTGTGTGCGCCCCCATCTCATGCGAGCGTCCTTCCTCCTGTTGGCTTGTTGTAGAAAAAGAAAAAGAGAGAGGGAACAGAAAGGAAAGATCCTTTAAAGATAACCTTTAAAGTGGCCACTCTCAAATTTGCTCAAGCCCATCCATCTAATAAATCAGCTTTGAGCATTTGCATGGATGAATGTGCTTGTGTTAATGTGTAATGTAGGTTAAGACAAGAAACTACAGGGGAAAAGGGCTACAATTTAACCCTCACTTTAAAATTCAGAAACAACAGCTTCAAATGAACATTTTCTCATGTTTTTAGAAAAAAAATGTATAAATCAGGGTATGAACGAGACATGAAGAATCCCCACTGTAAAAACCCTCATAAGACAGACAGGAAAACTTGTAAAGTTTGGTGAACAGAGCACTCATTGGAGTGAAGTATGGGACAAGTCATTTTGAGAGAACAGTCACTGAATATTTGTATTGTAATTACATCTCCAAACACAGACAGACAAACAGAAGCAAAATAACATTTTCTTTCCACTGCTCTGAAAGAAAATTTATTATGGTAGCATAACAGCACAAAATCTCTCGATTAAACAGTGCCTGTTAGTGTCTCACCTCAAAATAAAAAAAAACAATTGAATTAACAAGAATACAACATTTTAGTTGTTTTTCGTTTGAGACGGTTAAAGAACTTGAAACTCCTCCTGACATAGGTTGTGTAGAGGGAGGTATAGCTTCGAAACCACCAACACAAAATGAAACTAAATGTTCCAATGACCTCTAAACTGGCTGTATGTGTATTTATAAAAGCTGAGCTAAATTTGTCTTAGTCATACTCAAGGAAAGGACAAGGCCACACATGACTTTCAACAAAATAGAAAATGAGCAAAGAAAAATATCTGGGAATTAGTAACAGTACTGTGCATAGATGAGAGGCTGACATCAGTCTCCATTGCTGAGATGCTGAGACAAGGTACAAGTGTCGGACGTCTCACTGATCCGAATTCACCTGATCATAAAAGAAATGACAGCACAGAGAACCGTGAAATCATCTTCTGTAATTCTGAAGTGTTTGGAATAAGGTTGTTGCAGATCGGATTTTTTGTACTGTTAGGTATAATTCATCCATAGTTGTTTAATTATGTTTGACATATATGCAATACAATACGTTCATTGGTTTCTTTGTGTTAAAAATGTGTAATTCAAATGGATGGAAATCTTATATGCAATGAAAATGTATAATTCTGAAATACTGGGAAAATGTGTATGTGAAAATGTGTGTTTACGTATGCTTATGTTACACTCAAGCTTTCTGGGGTTCATAAGGGGAAAGTAGCAACAGCATGAAATATAAAGTCAAATGAAATGAAAATAAGACTGTATACACATGTATAAGTGTATAAGTTGGGGTATATACAATAAAGACCCTGTGGATTCCACCTACACAAACAGCTGCAGACCGACACACACATACAACATGCTGCAACATATGGGCACAAGCATGCAAACTAATCTCCTGATCCCTACTGTGGGTTTACCACTGCTGTATTATCCACAACAAGGGCTCAAGGTGAAGAACAGCTGGAGTAGGTGTGAAACAAAGTGGAAAGCAAGTAAGCAAAAATATGCCCAACTTTTTTAATTTGCTCCACAGGGTTCGGGAGGCAATTAGAGGCAACACTTGCTGATAAAACAAAATGTCCTTGTTGCTGTCTGTCAGTGCAGAGGGACAATGGGATGGGTGGACTGATGAGTCACAAAGGTCAGTGCATTTAAGTCAGGCATCATTTCTTCACTCACCATTACAGAACATATTCTGCAGTAGAGCCAGTTACAGAGCAGCTGCTACTTGGTGAAACCACAGCTCATACTAACACCTTTACATCTAAATGTTAAAAAGAAGGCAACTTAATAAGTCAGTCTACTTTCTATTGATAAAAGCAGGTTTTAAAAAACGTCCTGCTTCACGTACACCTTGTTAATGCAAACAGTGGTGTTTGTTGTGGCGCCAGAAATAGAGAATGGCATGCTTATGTCTGTTGATATCAGGGTACAGGGCCTCAGGCAGGGCAGCGTTACTAAGGATGGTTCCATGAAAACAACGAAAGAGAAAAAAAACAAGTGCCACCACGCATCTTTACACAATTAGTAATTCCCACAAAGTGAAGAGTTACTTTGACCCATTTATATCAGCTGACATGACTTTCTGTTGCAGCCACTGTGACGTTGTTGTACATTAGGACAGTGGCATTGATTTGAAATAATTTATGCATTTCATTTTGTGAAATCAATAGCGCTCCATGGTACAGAGTAATAAAGTGCCATACAGAGTGCATAACCAGTCCAAAGTTTTAGCAATGTCCCTTAAAACCTCAAATGGCGAGTTGTTAAAAAAAGAGACAGAACAAGAAAGAGAAGAAAAGATTATTCACCAAAAACTTACAAATCATGCAGCCTATGTCATAGAAAACAGGCTTTTCCCAGGGATGAATACCTCGGTTAACATATAGTTTCCCTGCAGGAATGTTGTTACTTACTATTCTTACAGGCGTCCCAACAACAAATTCCCTGAACAAAGGCAGCGTGGAACAAACTCACTGATGCATCCTTTGGACATCATTGCACTGTAGTACTGTATATTTTTTTAATGCAACATTTTTGGAACAAACATTCTGATATTCAATTTTCCATTGCAAAAACATCTTAAAATGTTGTTCATCAAGAAAATGTAATTATTCCTTGTTTTTAAAATTGTTTAACCATCCATTCATATTTTATGCTTTAATTTCATAAACACAGACTAATTTAAATAACAGCTGGAAAAATGGAGGTGCTTTACAATGTTCTACCATTAGTGTAAAACAACAGACTGCTATTTGAAGCACCCTGCACTACATGATAAATATCAGTTACTTGTATTGAAGCTGTGTATTTAAAACAACTGTTATCATCCAACATCATGCAACCATCTTACCTTAAAAAAAACTTTTGATGGCCGTTTGTGTGAGATGACAATGATGAGTCTCCCAATGATGTGTTTGTCATTCCCACTCTGTCCTGAACACCTGTTCTTGCTCGATGTAACATTGGAGTGATTACTGGAAAAGCAAAGCTGCAATATAGTCACGATCAGTCCCAGCACGTTCAAGAGAAATTTGCCAAACTGGAGATCAAAATTACTCAGATGTCATTAAAAAACAGTCTTTATCTCTGATAATCATCACGAAACGATGTATTATTTTTATTCATAATCAATTAAACACTGTTAACATGTTTGTTACAGTGACAGTAGTTGTGATTTTAAAAAAATGGCGATCATGGGGAGTATCCTCTGCTCAGCCATGTTTGAGTTTATTGAATGGGTAACCTGATGAACCGCACACACCTAACTATAAAGACCACTGCAGCTGCTCACTAAAAGTTCCATGGCGTTGCTTGAGCAATATCTTTTCAGGAAGTCTAACAGAAAATAAAGCTTCTGAGCCATTTCTGTGGAATGATTTACAAACGTGAAAATCCAATACATCACCCATAAAACTGCCCTCACCAAATATCTTGTATTTATGTCCACTTGTACATGCTAACGTCCCCCGGCGGTGTGTCTGGACAGTTCTTATCATTCACTAACGGGTGTGTGACAGGGGCTGGGTCGCGGAGGAGGACATGTAACTCATTTCCAGATAATGGCAGGGCTCTGTCTCCCCTCGCCGCTGTAGCAGGCCCCATTTGCCAAGTCATCAATCCACTTGCAGACACACCACGCCCCCGCAGCCCTCACTTATCACCCCAAAACTACCACAGCGCACTCTAAATAACCGCTTCCCCAGCACTAATCTGTTCCAATCCCCCACAACGCCTTTCATCCTCGGCATCAAGTCCTTTTCCATCTTCTTTTCTTTCCACATTTTCTAACGGAGCCTCCCATGATAACGGCCTTGTGACAAAGGACCAAATGTTTCACTCCCCCGTTTCATCTCCTGGAGGTGGCAGCGTGGAATTTTGTTTGAGATTCGTGGCGAATGCCTGGTGATGAATTCAGATATTAGAAGGTGGAGGAGGGAAAGGATGATGATTCGATCTCCTTGGGTGGTCTGCCCTGTTTAAAATGACCTCAAGCTTCATGAGGAAAAGTAACAACAGTGGATTACAGGAGGGGAAAAACTGAGGGGACGTTGGCAGATACATTCAGACGCTTGCTGCTGCCGTGCCTGGTAGATCTCGGGACAAGTCAGCATGACAGGGACATCACAAGGAAATGTTACAGTAGGTCTATAGTTACTGGAAGGTTCAGCTGGTCTGCCACTTTGCGTTTGTGAGCAGCGCTAAGCAGACACCCTACTTTGATTAAAGGTGTTTATACTGGACATCTGATCCAGTGTGACAATAGGCCTGGGTCCGACTCTAACATGAGGCCAAACACGCAGTAATAAGGACCAGGCCAGGCCAGGCTCCCTCTCCCCTTGAAATGTGACATTGTGAATCAGTCTCACAGAACCTGACAGAAATAGCCTGCGCCGGCACGGTCACTCATTTCCTTTTCTTTAGCTTTTCCCCAAATAGTCACCAGGAGAATAATTTGTGGTGGGGCACTCCGAGGGGGTGACTGGATGATTCAAGGCCACGTGTGTGAGGCGACCCTATTATCTGCATGGTAAACCTTTGACGAGCTGTGATGCAATCAGGAAATGATGCTGGGAATTAGCAGCATCTAATGTTACAGTGCCATTGATGGTACGCTGATCCGTAGTAATTTGTTATGTGTCATACAATCTTAACCAAAGCCGATATTTGACATCTGCTTCTTTTCAGATTTTTTTTTTTTTCACTTATTCACTGCAGGGACGAGAGGGGGCATGCACATGTGGAATGTTTCCACAACCAACGACATTTGAGCTCGAGACTTGCACATTTTCATAAGACTTGAGCCAAAGAGGTTCTAATTGAATAGTAAACGTAAAAATCCAGAGGCACAGAGTTCACTTCCCATCTCTTCATCCAGCCTCACATCAAACTCAGACCATTCCTCCAGAGAAACGTGACAATTTAGTTTGAATGGATAGAATTGACTAGGAGGTTATAACCGGTCACAAACTGGTCTGGCATGTGTCTATGATGTTGCACAGACTAAGACATTGTGTGTTTCTACACCACAGTGATAGATTCAGCAGTCCTAACCCTGTATCTCATTCAGAGCGGGCTGCAGCAGAAATGAGATCTCTTCCTGTGTCTTAGTGATGTCTCATGTGTTTTTAATAATATATTTGCCCCATCAGCATTTCACCTCTCAGGATGAGCCTGTGTACTCTAATGGGCAAAGGAAGCAGGAGCAGACAAATAGCTTTTAAGAGGTCTCAGTGAGGAATGATGGTGGGGAAGACGTATGCCCAGCAAAATTAGATCAATCCTGGAAAAGAAAGAACAACTTGTGGAAACGTGTGGAACTTACATGAGCACAGAAGTCATTTAGAGGAGGTAATGGGTGAAGCTGCTTCTTACATTCGTCAACATTTATAACCTTTGATTTTTTTTTTCTTCTTTTTCAAAACATGGATAAGGAACAACAAGAATATAATTCCAAAACAACCCTCCATTAAAGAAACCTACCAACAGAAGATAATTATTTGGATTTATATGTGGATATATATTGGCTGAAAAAGAAAAAAACATTTTTACAATACAATGCTCCCATGTTTAGATTAACACGTATGACGTCCTACTCCTGGAGAGAGTTCATCACAAAAAATCAGCTTAATAAAGATGAATGATGTAACCATTGCTGTTCTGATACATTTGGATGAAATGTCACAGTTGCTCTTAGCTGTTGTCAATGTGTTAGGAAGAAGAGACAAACTATTTAGATTTTATGTCAAAAGTTTATTTCTATAGGACCTTTCAACCAATGACTTTAGTTTAGTTTTTACTAGTTATTACATGTTTCCAAATCCTTTCTGTCTTTATAATGTATCGTATTCATGTGTTATGACCCTTAGATGCAAGACATTTTTTCCTGTCTGAGTGTCCCATTGGCTGATATATATATAAGTTTTTCCTTTTTTTTAAATATAGGCCAAAAGGTTATATGAGATTGGGCTCATTGCAAGCAAAGTTGTTCCTAGTATTAAGAGTTCCTGAAGCCTAGTTCACACCACATGATTTTAAGCCCAATTTGTCCCTCACCAATGTTTTTTGCAAGTCGTCGACAAAAGCCCTCATTAGGCGCTCGATCAGCAGTCGTTAATCACTTTGCATGAACTCCTCAAAGACTCTGATCCGATTTGTATCCTGCTGGAAATTTGGTTAGAGTCAAACAATGAAAAACAATACAGAAACATAATGGACATTTATGTTTGCTTCATTCATGTATTAATTTGACGAATCTGAGTCTCCTCGTCAGTTCACACACACTGCAGAATATCTTCTGTAATGGTGAGAAATTAAGCAAATTAGGAACAAATTCTCATCAGTACAACATAAAACTCAACCAAACACATAAATGTGCTGCATGTACTCACAATGAAACCAAATGCAGACAGCACCTTGTTCAGACAAGTCTTTCCAGAGGACACAAAAAGTGATGAACCCAGCTGGGACCATGCTTGCTCAGCACTTAAACACCTACTGTTGTCAAACGTTTTCTTTCTTCTACCGCAGCAACAACAGAAAACGTTCATGCAGTCATTGTGGTTCCTTGCAGCCTGTAGTTTGTGGCCATGCTCTGGTGCTTGGGCATGTTGCACCTGGAGCTGGGACCCAGAGCGAAGGTCTCTTTATGAACTTTCATGATGTTCATACATTAGAGGGACGGGGAAGCAGAAATAAAATGCTGCAGTGACGGATTCAGTGCAGAAAATTGTTTTAACATATGTTCATCTGAAGTTTTCCTGCTTTGGCTGCTGGGCATCCACCGTCATGACAGTTCATGGAAATGAGAGAAAGTCACAAATTACAGATCAGTCCCTGGTAAGCGACCACAACTGAACCAAGATAAAAGACGATTATATATGGATGATAATTTTAGTTTTGAGAATGATTAGATTTGTGTAATGGCACATTTGCAGTGACAGTATTTGTCTCCCTATTTGTAAATACTCCACCCAAAAAAGAAGGCCACCCTCCCCCAATATTATTTTGCCGGGGTACTGTTGCTGGGTCGTTGTCTTATTGCCACTGAAGAGGAATGTGATTTATATTATATAAAAACCTGAGCATTTTTCCCTATTTCCCCTCCCAATGATAATGAGTACAGCCCGGTCAGACTAGGGCTCTTTTATACCAGGTACTTGAGATTAATCAGACTGCATTTAAGTGGTAAATTAAGATGCAAAAACATTCAGCCCTAGTCATCCTTCATTATGGATTTGACTCAACCATGTTTGCTTTTGGCTGCATTTTACCCTTAGTAACCTCAACAAATCCAACCAAACCCGAGAAACAATACAAAGGGGGGCTAAGTGACAAAAGTATGGCCAACAAATAGGGACAAAATGGCATTAGCCATCCACACAGTGTCAGCACAACCATTAGCTTGGATTCCAAATATCCCCCATCGCTCTTCCAATTAAGCCATCAAAATGGGGCCGATGATTGTGACCCTATCAGGGTGCCGTGCTGCCCTCCTGCACAAATCTCGTACTGTCTCACAGCCATCCATCACTGGAGGAGCTCTAATTAGCTTGTTATTCTGCCATGAAAACTATTCCAAGCTTGTATAGAGGCCTCCTCATGTTTTGAATGACAGCAAAAGCATTGAGAGAGGGCAAATGGGAGGAGGGGAGGGAAGCCAATCACTATATGCAAAATGGCATTTGAATAGTCTTTTCAGCACACTACAGCAGCAATTATTTCACCCTGCAGACTTCCTGCCAGGATATTTCTTTCATGGATCCTTCATCAAACTGGTGCCATCAATTGACGAGTTAAACTTGACGGAAACAAATCCTGTGTGAGAGAGGTCAAAAGACTCATTTCTTCCTCTTTAACCTTCAAGTTGAATGTCATCACTGTAGAAATGAAGTAATTGTGAGTGGCATTATCTATCAACCAATCAGTCGTCTTTACTGTAAGTGAGAGACATTTCACTCGTACGTTCACAACCCAGTTAAACAATTCGAAAAAAACCTCACACCATATGTTGAAGTGTCATTATGAACATATTTATAGAGACTGATACCACATGAGTTAGAAAAAAATGTATTATGCAATTAAAGAAAACATCATTTAATATTTGAGTCAGATGGTAAGATTGCAGCTCATAACAGGTTCTTGCTACTTTGCTAAGCTATTCTAGTTACCTGTCAGATGAACTAGTCTACCTGTGTTACAATCATAATCATCGAGTTGTTTGTATGGGATAACCAGCTTATCCCAATTTACATGTTTTTATTCACAGTTCATTACTACACAGCCAAAATATTGCATCAAGTCTTTTGTTGTTTTTTTTAATTTTTTACAAGACAACATTGATATCTGAACTCAAAGTATGGATCTACTGCCTTTTGGCTTTGTAAAGCAACAATTCTATTATTATATTATTATTATATATGTATTTTCAAAATACAGTGCACCTTATCAATTCAGCAGACCCAATTAGGTTCACTTTGCAGACACAATGAGCACATATATCCATTAATCCTAAATATAGCAAGTATATGGGCCAGTGTATTTGGACCACAAAGGTATGAGATTCATCACAGTGTTACATAATAACCCTCTGTTATGGTATCAGCTGTGCCTTTCCCTCATCCCTAGTATTTCTGCTGATTTCTGTCCCTTCTGTTTCTTTTTGTCCCCCCTCTCTCTCTCTCTCTGTCTCATCCTCAATCCACCTGCTTTCATCAGCTCACAACCCAACAAGCACCTGCAGTGTTTAAACCCTGTATTCCCACTCTAATCTCAACCACATCATCCTAAAGCCTTGCCTCAGGTTTTGCTCGAGTGCTTTCTCTTGTGTTGTTTGGTCCAAATTAACACTATGTCTGTGCCTCAGGTTCACCAGAACCAACATTGCTCAGTTTCTTGTCATTTGCAGCTGAAATCTCTCAGGGTCTGAGTCCTGATTTCGGGCCTATTAGAGTGAACTAAACATCCAAGGCCCTTGGTGCTCTGGTACCAGGTACATGTGTCCTCATTGATCTAGTTCACCAACTGAGCTACATTATGTGGTAACCATTCCAGGACCCCACCTATGGATTCCAGGAGGCCATATACATTGAACTGATTTTCAATGCATGACCAACAGTCAGGGCCTGCCACTCAGAAACTTGCTGTCGCACAGAGGTACCACTTGTTCTCCGGCGAGAACTCTAACACAACAGCACTTAGCGGGGCTTGTATCCCCACAGAAATGTGGTTCTAGAGCAAATACTGTGCAAGAGATGTGTCCATCTGTATCAAATTGATCCAATAACACCTCCTGCAACAACTCTAATTCCTTCCCTGGTAGAAAGCGTGCGTTCCATGTCTCAAAGGGACAGGCGAGGGCAGGGTCCTCTGCATCACATTTATAGTAAAGTAAATAATGAATATGCCAGAGCAAACTGACTTGGTGACTGAGATATATTTTGTCAAAATAAAAGTACACATTTGTGTTTCTTTTTTGAAGATTTAGGTCTCAAGTGAGAACCAGTGTCACATATAATGTACATACTTTAGAAAATACTTGGGGCTGATGGTTCTGATGTTTGTTTTCACTGGATCTGTTTGGATGTGACGTGTGTGCACAGAAGCCTGAACATTGTTGAACACCACTTTGGTGTAACTAGTAATGTGAGTGATATAAAGTTTAGATGTTTTATTACTTTTCTAAGAAAGTGAGTAATTTATGACAAGTAATGACCCCACTATCACCTTCCAGCCACCCTTTACTTTTAACTACTGGAAATCGAGACTAACGAGCAGTTCCATGCCGAGCTGTTCCGAAACATGACATGGTCGTGTGGAAGTTAAAGGTATGGTTCATGTAGTAATTAGCCTTGTAGGTCATACTACTGACATTTAATTAAGCGACATTAGAAACCATGCTTAAGTTCTTGAGCCCTGGGATCATGTAAATGAGACTCCTTGTAGGAGCAGTGTCACTCTGAATTTCCTGTCTCTCCAATCACGAAATGTCAACTTGTTTGTTTCTTTATTGTCTCTATGGCTGACCTTACTGTTTTGGCTCTATAGCTTCATACCTGAGCAAGAATTCAATGACCAGGTGTTTATTGCAGAGGAAAGTGCACATTTTTTAAATTTCTTTTTTGTTTCTTTGACGCGTAGGAAACTTCTCCACAACAAGGTTGGACATTGAAAAGTCCTTGGGATAGTGGTAGCTATTAAGTGGAGATGCAATTACGTCATGCTTCTATGATGAAACTCATTTTCATGTCCTGGAATGAAGCTGTTTTTGAAAATTACAGTGCTGCTAAGAAATACCACCAACATAAGAGGTTGATGAAGATTAAAGTTTCTGTCCATCCATATTTTGATTATTCTCCTTAATCATTAGAGTATCAATGAGCATTTCATTACATCTTAATGTTTGAGTTTGAGTAATGCTATCTACACAGGCAAGGGACAGGTTGTTCAAGGTAATAAAAATATATAACAACCTTTTTTACCAAATTCATTTTCACTGGGTGAGAAACCATAACAATATGAGCCAGAATGTAATAATGATTACAAATTAATTTAATTAATATCAAATTAACACACAGTCAAAGCATGTACTTCTGAAATGTGAGTTGTTCTGAATCCACTGGTAAGCCAGCATTAGACACAAATTAAGCATTGCGTTAGTTCATGCAGGACACAGAATCATGTGCTCAGCTGTCAGCTACCGATAGGTTTATGGGTGCTCGTCAGTCACCCACCAATCACAGCCCATTCTCTCAGCAAAGCGGTCCCTTTAAATACGACCTCATCCCCACCGATCTCTGCTCAGCTACACTGCCACCCACGCCTGCTGCAGGGAACTTGCCTCCACCACCCCAGCCTCCACCTTTAAGCACCTAGTCCAAACACGGTCGTGGTAAATGGTATTCATCTTAAACAAACGTACATTGCCTGCTACACCCAACAGGGGGTTCTGCATATGTTCCCTGTTTTATCTTAGCACGCTGCTTGGCTAATCCAGGAAACATCCAAAGAATGGAGCCTTCAGCTCCAATCATAATCATGACAAAGTGTTCCTGACTGAACTCCTTGTTATTTCAGGGGTACAGCTATGTCTGTAACAAACTATTGAATAGTTGTAAGTCGCAAAGGTTACTCATTTTATTATTTCACAAAAACGCAAGGGGAAGCACTGGCTCCTCGATCACATGCTCAAAGCAATGTGGCACTAACTGACATGGTTTCTTTTTAAAAAAGATTTTTTAAAGTCATTGGACATGTTATGGGAAATTTAGCCCCATGACCAGAAGTTCACATGTATTTCTACAGAATTAAGCATATGGCTGTATTCTAATGAACTCATGACATATCTTCCTTTTTGATTTGTCTCAATTTGTCTCAACAGCTAACAAGTAAGTACATGTCCACTGACCAGTGTTTCTTATGAGCCTGACCCATTCTGCTCACAGTTATTAGACGTGAGACGGGGCTCCATTGATTGGTCTGACACTAGTATCACACTAGAGTCATGAAAATCGTGTTCTATCTGGTCTGATATCTGTACAATTCAAATGTTAAGATGCTAACACCTTTAAATTAACTTCAGTTGACTTTATATACATATATGGACAGAAGCTGATTCTGTTACAGTCACATGAAACAGAATCAATGACTTTTCATACTTTTTTATCTTCAACTTTAAAAAAGCATGCAAAGAAAATGTTATTTCTGTGGCTCTCACTATGAAATAGCAGAAGATTGTTTTTTTTTAAAAGAGCTAAATATAAACTTAGTTCACAAGGATAACATTGTGTCTACATTGTGCATTTCAGTCATGTTTTGCAACCATCAGTCTCCTGTTTAATCAATTTAATCAATCTCCCTGTTTACATAGACCACGCAATGGCTGGCATTTTATTCACACTACATCCGCC
Organism: Paralichthys olivaceus; assembly: GCF_024713975.1. Lineage (NCBI taxonomy): Eukaryota > Metazoa > Chordata > Actinopteri > Pleuronectiformes > Paralichthyidae > Paralichthys > Paralichthys olivaceus. Next base: position 22,504,937 of record NC_091102.1, read on the forward strand.
CATACATGGTGATCTGGGAAGTAAATCTTCGCGTTTTATGCGCAGTGATTTTAGTTGTGCAGTGATTGAGCTCTGGGTGACCTACACTCAATGTTATATGTGAACACATCTTGTTTAGATAGAGGTCCTGAGTTCACTGCTGGTTATGTGCTATGCCCTCTATGCAGACACAGTGTTGTAACTTACAATAGATACTTACAAAAAATACCAGATGCTTGACTTCAAAAAATAAAGCTACTTACTAAAGATGACATGACATTGTAAGCTGTTGAATGACTCACACATTTTAAATACAAAATATAAATGTCTGCGTCAGATAAAGAAATAAGTGACTTTTATTCCCAAGACAAATAGTACAAAGATGTTCAGACAGGAGCATCCACCTTCACAAACAACCAGTAATAACAATGATGAATGGATACGGTCAAATGCCGATTGTCTCCCTTTTCCAACATGCCTACTTATCAATATGAGATAGATCATCAAATTGCTCGCTCACTATTTTCTCAGGGCTTTAGTCAATAGTCTCCAATTAACATCCAATTACCCTGACTAGTATTAATCACCTGGAACCAAGGGCAGCGAAGTTTGTAAAAGGTCACATATGTGCAATGAAGATTAACAGTGACATGACATCGATTGGCTGGCAGGAAGGTTAATGTAGTGGGTGCATTGTAAGCTGTTGTGGCTGCCAGATGCAAAGTAGGAAGAACTGGGGATGTTAACGAGAGTGATGTTGCCGATGCCCGAGGTGTACCGTTAAAGACAGAGCTGACATTAAAGGGACAGTTCACCGAAAAAAATGAAGATTCACTCATTATCTACTCACCACTATGCTGATGGAGCGGTGGGTGAAGTGTTTGAGTCCACAAAACACTTTTTGGAGTCTCAGGGGTAAACAGCGTTGCAGCCAAATCCAATAGGTTGTAAATGGGACCCCTTCTTCAAACGTTAAAAGAATAAATCAAATCAAATCCAAGTGTTCGCAAACCCTGACATTCAAAAAACTGCATCATTTACACTGTGTTCGCACACACACACCAGAAAACCACACACACTGCACATAAGTTCTCGCCCAAGGGTGTCCAAACGCTAGCATCGCTACTTCTGGTAGTGGATCTTTAGGATTAACACAATGTAAATGAAGTAATTTCGAGCTGAATATGAATGTTGGGGCTTGTGGACATTTGGATGACACCACACAAGCACTATGGAGGCATGTTATGATTTTCTCTGTCTTTGTTTTACGTCTGAAGAAGGGGTTCCCTTTGCTGCAACGCTGTTTACCCATGAGACTCCAAAAGTGTTTTGTAGACTTAAAACACTTATCGGCATAGTGGTGAGCATATAATGACTGAAATTTCCTTTAATAAAATATAAGCAAAAAGCTTAAAGTCTAAAAACACAGAGGATTATCTGGCGTTATTTTAATATTTATATTATGCTCTGTGAGTGGCGCCTTTGCATCACTGAATGTACTGCTTTTCGTTTTGGCATCACAGCTACAGCCACCCAGTGTGTGCATGAGCAGCCCATCTCAGGCGAGCGAGCCACGCTGCTCTTCTATGCCTAATTTCAATGGATCACAAATAGATGTTTATTGGCTGAGTTATTGATTGTCTCCCAGTGTGGAGCAGATGCGTGTGTGTCATAGTGTGTGCTATGATAATGGACAAAACGTTGCTCTGACGACCCTGCAAACATGCATGACGGAGGAAACCTTTGACAACTACAGTGAGTCTCTGAACAGCCCTACTCAGCTGAGCGGTGAGGAGTAACCCTCTCTCCTGAACACCATTATCAGAAAGAAAATCGGTCCATTACTAAAAGGGATACTGATGTGGAAAAGGTTAGAAACATCCCCTGGCAGTGGATATTTCATATCGAAGAAGTTCAACATTTTGGGAGGTATACCTATTTGCATTTTTTGCTGATAGTTCAATGTTAAGAATGATAATATTGTAATTATATATGGAGCTGGAGCTGTTCATCACCTCACTGTGTTCCATAGTTAATTCACAAACATTAGAGTTGTATTGATCTTCATATATAACCTTGGGCACAGATTAAATTACTGCATTTTCCAAAATGTAGAAAGACTGCCTCAAGTAGAAAATCCATTTTATTTTTGAAGGTCTTCAGCACTTTTCAAGATGCCAACCATCATTTCCTGTTAGCTGATATTAGTGACCACCAATGGATGTTAGGGACATATATTCAGTTGTGTACACTTAGCATCTTCTAAGGCAGGCCCACAACAGGATGATCAGACCTGGGTGCATTTCCCCAGCAACTTGAGGCCCAGTTAGGATCTTTGCTCCTGATCCAGAGTCTGCACTGCACTGTAAGGGCTTCTCTTTGGATTCCATGATCTCTGAACAACCTGATGGTGGATGATTCAACAAAACCCCTCCAGCCAACATCCATGGGGCGAACTATAGCCCTCCAGCTACTTGTTCTGCCTCAAATGCCATCTCCATGTACAGCAGACTCATCCTCTCATTTGCTTTATTAACAGCATTGTCCCAGGGTTCTGTTAATTCTACAAATTAAACAATGCGCAGGGGATCAGAGGACCGGATCTGGTCTTAGGGTGATGTTTACAATGTGTGATGGGACTTTAAGCTACTGAGCTACCATCTGAACACTCCTGTTTAGTTCAGGAGGACTTATGTCCCTCTTCCCCTGCCTTGACAAAATATGTCCATGGCTTGATGTTTTGGAGGTCAAGGCATTGGATGCATTTCTTTTTGGTTTCAGTTGTTGCTGCCAGGCATTACTTGGTAACAACCATTGAGGATGGGTCTAGGGGTAGCTGGACTTGAGCATAAGGCACTAGATGGATCTTCTTTTAGCCATTGCTGGATGTTTTTGGTGCAGGACGTCGTAGGTAGATCTATGCAGGTAGCGCATGACGGCCTGATCACTGATCTGAAGATCTTTTTCACTCCCTATTTTGTTGTGAATCCTGCACTGCATGCAGTAATAATGCACAAGACTCTGACTCCCTAAAAGAGCTGTGCAACATGCGTGAGACTTATGCGGCTATTGTGGGCATTGTGGCTGCTCTAAACTGATGTCATGGGCACCAAAATGAAAAGCAAGATGTTCCGCGACACACAGGAGCCACGGTGTAAGAGTAAAAGGTAGAGTCATTAGCTACCAGGCTCCTCTCCTGCTCCAGAAGGATACTAACAGCTCCCAGTTTGGGTTTGGGAAGGAGAAACCATCTCTACATTTAAGGTTAGACTTAAAACATTCCTTTTTGATTATTATTTAAATTGTGAAAACAAAGTGTGGTCACCTCTTCTGCACTAGGCTTTTGTTGCTTTTAATGAATGTCAAAGTTCAAAGTCCATACATCTACAGCAATTACACAATTAAATTACACAATTATGCTTTCCAAACAAGAACAGGTCCTGGACTTTGTTTTCTTCTTCATCTTTAAAGGTTCAGTGTGTACGATTTAGTGGCATCTAGTGGTGAAGTGTCATGTTGCACATGAATACCGCTCACCTCACTCTCCCCTTCCAAACATGAAAGGGAACCATTGGTAGCCTTCAGTTGTCATAAAAACTCAAAAGATGTTTAGTTGGTCCAGTCTGGACTAATGTAAAAAACATGGTGGCCTCTGCAGAGAGGACCCTCTCCCTATGTAAATATAAAGTATTTAGAATTAAAGGGCCAGTTCAAGGGCAAAGAAAACCACCCTTTCACCTAAATCTTACACACTGAACCTTTAAAGCACTGGCTCACCATTGGCTGGCAGCAGTACATTAATGGTACATTCACCCTTAGAGAAGTTTCCATTACAAATCAATAACATTTGAAAATCTTTCATATGCAAGATGCTGTGGCCCGACTGCATATCATGTGACATGTCAACACAGCAACCCAGTGCTGGCATAACATTTCCCTGTCTGCCCTTGAAATAATCCTTTTTCCCCTGGTGAATCAAAAATAATGATGCTTTGATGGAAACATGCAAACATATAACAACCCCAGGGCTGTGATGTGCAAAACAAAACTGATCACATGAGCATGCAGGCATCACATCCACACAAAAACACAGAGAGGCAAATGTACTCATGTCAAACAGACGGCTACTAACAAACAAACACAGACACTCCTCTCTTATCTCCTCTAGCAGCCTCTCTGCAAGGAGAGTCACGATTAAGGCCTTGATCTTTGCAGTCCCTGGAGACGCTGTGCTTGATTACTGTGGTCTGCCTGCTAGATCGATGAGTCATCAGTAAAAGTAATAATGTCTAACATGCTGCGGCTAACCTTTATTGTTGCCTCCATGACGGCCCCCAGGAAAAAAGAGAATCAGGTCAATATATAGACATAAGGCTCTATACAAAAAAAAACTCACTCATAGTTCACCATGGGAATATTGTGCTGATGAAAACAGCCCAATTAAGCAGACATATGTTGATAGTATGCAGAAAATATGAGTTCAACATTCACTTAAACAATTATACTCTCAGCAATGTCAACTACTGTGTTCTCACTAGTCAGGCAAACACATCCTTCATAGGCTTCATAGTGCTACCAACATATTGTTCTATAGTTTGAAGTATATTGTTATTTCAGTGAAAATAGATTTAAAAATGTGTCATACATTATTTATTATACTTTTGATCAAATGTTTGGTCATATATCAGTCAAGTGTTACTTGTTTTAAAATTTAACTGGGTATTGATTATCAAAGGTTTCTTTTGTTGGTCAGCTCTACTAGCAATATCTTTGAATGCTGTCTCTCTCAATTTGAATCAAAACAAATTAAAGCCATGAAATATGTATGCTTTGAATTGTCACTGTTTCATCCATATAGTTAAATTATGCTTTGTTAATTGCTTTTAATATTTTAAATGAAACCTGCAAGATCCAACTCCAAGTAAATATAAGCGTTGAAGAAGATCCCTGCTCCTTCTTTTTTTCTTTTCAAACTTACATGTACTATTCCGTGAGTCTGAAAATGACCTTCACACAGAGCGAGAGCAGACAAATGAAGCTATGATGACTTAATGATACTGTGGCGCACCTGAAAGGGAGGGAGCAGAGACACCAGCTACAAGAGACATCGTCGTAATAACAAAGGGAATGATATTCATGAAAGAGTCGGGGGGGGGGGGGGGGGTTGTGCAGGTTCCAGGCTTTCAAGATGCCTCCTCAGTAATCACCATTAGGCAGGCGTTAAACATAAATGCATTGTTATGTTAACAATTAATACAATTATATCAGCCCTCCTGGCAAGCAGGGTCTACTGTGGCTATGATGTGGGGGTGGGGGTGCACTGTGCCTGCGAATGTGCTGTTATCTAATGCACATTCATATATGACTGAGGGAGCAGGCAGTGGTTTTCACCGGCAGATGTAAATGTCATTTTCAGTCAATACAGCCTGGCAAGATGTTTAAACAGGCAGAGCTGGAGAAAATAATTAACCCTGTTGTGTTTGCATCCTCTTCTTTGTTACCCATTCTTTTTATCCCCACTGAATCCCTGTCTCCACATCCACCCACTCATTTGTTTGAGGTTAAAAAAGAACCACAAGGCTCTTTAATGAAACATGTGCATATGTATATAATAGGATGGATGAATGCAAAGACAGATGAACAACCTGTCCAGCCTCTACAAGGCTACGAGGCATTAAAAAAATCTACGGCTGAAGTTTGTTTTCCTGCTGCCAGTCTTTATTTATATTTTTTGTGGGGAGTACTATGAAGGTTTGTGCTGTGTCCTGTGGTTAAGTCAGGAACAGAAGACTCAGAATACTCTTTTGAACTGCACAAGTCATCAAGGAATGTCAGCCGCGATCATACCCATGAAGACAGAAGCAGTTTGATTTTCATTCATCTGTTACCACTCCCTGTCATAGTCAATGTAATTGTCTGTGCCGCTGAATTTTTATCCATCTCCAACATCTAGGCGCCCCTTTCTTCAAGGAGCACGTTTACATTTGCTGTCTCAGAAACACAGCCAGAGCAGTTCCAACGTTGTTAAAGATTAATAATGTGGATTCTTTTGTCTCTATAAACAATTCAGTGATCCTTTCCAAAAAAGTGAATTTACAAATACAGAAGAGAGAAGGGCTGGAAAGCTCCTGAGAAATACAAGAAGAGGAGCATCTGTCAGATGTGAGCACAACAAATGCTGCTGCAGTTTGTGAGACTGTAGTGTGCAATTCATATTGACTGTTAACAGAGAAAAACAAAATAAAATACAAATTAAAAACAATACAACTTTGCTGATGGTTTCAATGCTACCAATGCCAGGGATATATGCATTTTAGTCGTAACTATGTATAGGTTACCCGCTGATAAAAGCTTAAGAGACATATTCTCACAAAGCTTGTTCAAAGCACATTTACTGTCTTGAGCTATTTTTAAAAATCTATTCAGCCAATCCCAACTTCTTTCATAATAATCTATAATGTATGTGTCTATGCAGCGTGACCTTTACATGTGTCAATGTAGGAACTAAGCTTTAGGTCCATCAGCTTGGTGGGTTGGGAGGCAACGCATTATGAAAACAACCTTTATTTGGCATTAACTTTATCACTGATACTACAGTACAACTGTTGTGTTGCTTATATCAGGAGTCATCACAATTATACATCTATGATTCAATCATAGATGTATAATTGAGGACTCATTCCATGTCTAACAGAAATGAAGAAACTATACATGGGAATAACTATTGTGCATGTTGCTGCAATAAAACACAGTAGACATTGGATTAGGTTGGTAAATATATAGTTAAATAAAGGTAGTAGGAGTATTTTTGATAATACACTTAAATAGAGTTTGCAGATTTCTATAGGATTTTTGGTAGATTTTAATGATAGATTTGGTCTTGTGTATGAATGATTTTGCTCTGGTAAGGAAAGTGCTGAAGTTAAATTGTGGGATTTAGTCACAGAATACAGAATAATGGAAACCACATCCTCAAGCAACCACAGAACATGCGTAAATTGGTCTCAATGTGACCATTAAATCCAGTTTAAACTAAATATTTATATGTAATCATATTTGATTCATGCAGAAGCTTTTGTTGTTTCATAAAATAATTCAAGAAAATTGACTGTCATGTATCAAACATAATGAAAAAAAAACATTTTCATTGCTTTCATTAAAACTTCAAAGGTTGCACTATAAAAGAATTACAGCCAGTCACCGCACCAATCAGGAGCACTGGCTAATCTGCTGCTTACAGTGTTCAGTGTACAGCAAACTGCCAGCACATGAAATACAATCACTGAATAATTCAATTTACTGATGTGGTCATTTGTCTGATGAAACAATGTTAAAAGGAGCGGCAGATGCTTTAAACGGAGGTTATGGTTCAGCACTGAACATATCAGAGGACTGGAATGTTTTTGCCAAGTTTATTGAGTATACTGACTTCAAAGCAGCGTTGGAGTTTATCTAGATTAAAGTACCGACATAGATGTTAAATGGGGGTTTGTTGATTGAAAAAAACTTGTTTCCCTGTACAAAAGAAAACACATCTCAGTTAATGTAGAAATTATGTTGTGCGTTAATTTCATTCGTGAGCATCCAAGCTTGCATTGAGCCTGTCCCTGCACCTCAGGTGGCACTGAAGTTCCAATACAGATTTCCCCCTTAAGCAGCTCCCATGAAATAAGTCTCTGTCAAACAAAAGGGAAGGAATCAGAGACAATAAACAATAGCATGAAGAGAAAAAAGAGAATCTATTTGCAGTATCATGCAGAGTCAAAGCTATAAACAAAAGCCTGTAATGAGATATGTGCTTTGAGCTTTTCACAGTTTCATCCAGAGGTTTGTTCATGTTGGAATCGTGCGAGTACAGGAAGCATTGATTGCTGTGAGACAAAAACAAATCCATGCTTTTACAGCTTGGACATTAATTTGAATCTATGCTTCGCCTTTGCAAAGGCTCTGCGGGTAAGGGTAGAAAATGTGTACTGTGAATTTGTGTGGCGACATGTTGTATCTATTTACTGGTGTCAATAAAAGCAATCTGTGCTCGTGACTGAGGAAGTATAAGTTTATGAATATATTTTATTAAACACATTTTCATTTAAAACCGCGGACATCACGCTCAGTATGTAGATTCCTTTACGAACTGAAACATCCCACATGGGAGAAAGTGTTAGGTACATGCACATTCACACACATTTCACACATACAGTATCATCAAGTGCACTGATGCATAAACAAAAATATAACCTTGTGATCAGTCCCTGTGTATTTCACTGTAGTTACAGCGGATACAATATTTGCTTGGAAACTCTATCAAAGCACTGATGAAGGGAGATCCAGTGTTGTGTTTGATTCCTTGGGCCAATGATTTATCCACAGTCATTCTTTTCAAAATGTGGTTCCATCACATTACAGGGATGGGATGAATATTGAAATGCTGACTGTCAAATAAAAAAGGACAAACGAACATGACTGAAGTTAAAACATTTTGTTTCTGGGAAACAAATCAAGCTTTGTAAAAATATGTAAAACCTGTTCTCTTGAATTCGCAGATGGTGCACATTGATTGGTAATTAAGATCCCGTTCAGATGTAAATACAAGTTTAATTCTATATAAATTAACACAATCCTACATTTGTGAGACTCATTCTGTGAGAGTGGTTGTGTGAGACTGACCTGACTACCCTGATAGCACCTACACTGCTCCCTGTGCCCCAACATCTGAAGGGCAGCTGTGCAGCTTCCTCATGTGAGCAGTGTGTTTCTGGAAAAGCAACAGGGCGCCAGTCTGTGGCTGTGACCTACACAAGACTCAGCTCAAATGAAAATATGCACATTATGTTCAGGTTTGTGAGAAATGCTTCAAACAGGTGTGGTCTTTGACTGTGTTCACAGAGAACATACACAGCACGGTCATTCTGCTGTGTTTCTTTACCTGCAGCACAGTTACAGGTACAGGGGGAAAAATAATTAGACAACCCCGTTCATGATCCTGGAATGATCTGTGTGTTTGTTTACTGTGGATACGTTTGTGATCCCCTTTTGGCCCCAACATAGATGAATGGTACAGCACTCTGAAGCTCCATTATGAGGCATCTGCACAGTAATTCCCGCCACCTTCACATGATGAAGATGGAGATTGAAACAGCACATTGTGCCTAATGAGCTTTCTCTGTCACATCAACTAATGGAGCTGCAAATATGTACGACATGCAGGGAAGAACAGAATGGAAGTACATACACATATAGTCTAAAAGAATGTTTATGTGAAACATTCAATGGATATGAAACAGTTGTGTTACTGATTATAGAGCAGTTCCCATCTCCCTGCTGTGCATCTTTAAATACAAGTGTTCAGTTTGAGATTTAACTCAAATACCATTCGGTACCACAAAGGACACAAAGAACAAAGAAAGTGTCGTGGAAAGAAATGCGCAAAATATTAAACCTAAAACTTATTTTGATTTATTAATTTTAACATTGTGAGATAAAATTTAAAAAATGTCTAGTTGAGAGGAGGCATAATAGGTGAGACAGGAGAAAACGAAACATAATTCATTAGAGGTGAGATGATAGTGTTGATACAGACACAGTGTATTTGATAAATAATAAAAGTAACTAAAAACCAGAGAAAGGAAAATAATAGAAAGGGTTGTAAAAAGGCATGTTTAGTTGATTTATGGTAGTCGTCTGCTATGCAGGAATAATGTGTGAGTCACTTATAAAGGAGAGTGTGTGTAAAAGCAGACTGGGAGGGATGGGAATCGATTTTTGTAACTTGCAAAAATAATAAATTATTCATAATGGAGGTCAACAGAAGGGGGCAGCTAAATGAAAGAGAGGAAGAAAATAAAGGACAGAAGAAAAAGGGGGGATGAAAGCAGGGAAGAGGGGAATACCTTTTATTTGTAGGGGGAGGGTTCCCCCTATTCAAGCACCCCTGGCTCTGGGGAGGAAGCTGTCCAGTTGCCCCTATCAAGATTTTCACATCTTTCTCAATTCCTCTGGAAATAATGTCTGGATCTCGACATGGGAAGCAGACATGAATTGCTGGGTCTTTACTGAGGTATGCAGTCTTCTCAGTGCGATGGGTTTATTTTTTTCTGGTTCTGCTAGTCCCTCTTTTATCACTTTCACTTTTTAATTGGCCATGACTCACAGGGAACATTCAACTTATGTGTTACTAAATAGAGAAATACAAGGAGCAGAAATAACATTGGATCAATGAGGTGCAAAGAGGAGATGTTAGCCTTTCTCAAATGAATTCATTAGACAATGAAACAAACCATCTTTACCTCACGTTTTCTCCATGGTTTTCCACATATCAAACGATCTCTTGTTTGAGGTTTGACTGGCAACCCTTTAATTTCAGCGCTGCACCATCTTCTCCTGCTGTGGTTAAATGGCGCCTGACTGAATAATGTGCTCCTCCAGCTGTTTAGCACCAGGAGCCAACTCATAATATCCACAGAACAGGACTAATGGGCATTTTCTTTTGTTGATTTTTTGGAATTAAGTTAGAATTAGAGCTACATTTGGATTGAAGCCTTACTATTGTGTCCATTCAAGTGTTTCTCCTGTGGCTTTCGCCAGTGTCACTGTACCTTGGGTCATATACGTATTTGTGTATTGTGTGTGATGGTGGTTTAATGTATCTATCCCTCTCATAGTTAAGAAAGCAAGATGGACACTTAATTATAATTATTGATTTATTTAAGGTAGGTACTCAAAATTAAGAGCCCTGCTCAGAAGTGGGTACAGACTACATACATCTATAGTTGCCCCACTCCTGCTTATTCCACATTTTCCAATGTACAAGGGGCAAATTTATCTACAGACTGTGATGACTTAATGTAGCACATTTCAGTCCACACACAAATAGCAGCATTGCTTAATTGTGTCAGCATCAGCTCCCTCACATTTTTACAAATTAAAACTAGACGTTGGTTTCTTTTAGTTTAAAATCTCTCATGTAAAATATTGAAAACATCAGAACTATTAGCACCTATAATTTAAAACATATTATTGCTTAATATCGTCACACAATATCTTCAGATGAGTTCATGTGCTCAGAGCGGATATTTCTATGAACAAATGTTACACATTATATTCACATATTGTTATTTGTCGATTTTGCATTGTAGAGCATTTAGATTTTATTGCTGTGAAGGAGCATTTGACCTTTTTTAACATTTAGGTAAAATAGCAATCTATTAAAGTGTAACGCTTGTGTGAGTGTATGTGTGTGTGTGTGTGTGTGTTTGTATGTTGCTTCTGTGAGCCTCATGTGTTAATACAACCTTCATTGCTCTTTGTCTCTTGAGAGAATTGCTCCTCTGTCAAACCTCTGCTGTATGTGTACATTAGGTTTTTTTGTTTAGCTCCTCAAACAGCAACCTCACTCCCTGTTACACTATACTATACTCAGAGTTTCAGCTATGGAAAAATACCACACAACAATAATACTGACACATAATACTAAAAAAAACAATTACTATCATGGCCACAAACGTACACATTCTGCCACTGGATAAAAACTGAGTTGATGGATGGTTTATTTTGGGGCGAGGCATTATATACTGTGGCTGTGAGATGGTGACTCACATGAAGGACCATTGCCGGGAACCTTTTTCTCTCATGCCCAGCTGAGTTAACAAGTCGGGGCAGCCTTCACAGGCATGTGGGGGAGCTTTTCCTCTGGAGCTGTGCAGGGAATGTGGAAAAAAACAGTAGAAGTCCAGATGTGACAACTATAGTTCTGTCTCCTTTAAAGGACAATTCCACACAAAGACGGTCTTACCCAAAGATCCAGCTTCATTCTGAGGACCTCATTGTTCTCCAGGAGAATTTACTTGTGTCATAGTTGCAGTTAATGACTTTGTGTTCTCTATAGTAGCAGTTACTCCAAATTGGACAGGTTGTCTTCTGGCTAATGTTAGCCGACTGTTCAGCAAAGGTCCAAGGCAGCGAACGAGGTATCGATCGTGTTGTATTCAATCTTTTGACCTTTATAATCAGGTCAAGGTCTCCTGGAGCAAATGTCTATGATTGAGATTTGATCTTCTTCATAGCAGAGTGATCAATTTAAGAAAGAATATGATGATGCCGAGAGTTCTTCAATTCAAGAGGAACACCCAAAGTTTTGTCATTGTCTGGGATATCTTCACTAATGATCAACAGAATCAGTCTAAACAAAGTCCAGTTCTCATGTCTGTTTCCACCGATTCTAAAACTGGTTCGTTTTTTCAAAGAACAACCATTGGAAATTCTGACATGCAGAACTTCATCAATTGTGAAATACTTATTAGAGATCCACTTTTTCAGACACAAGCTAAGTTCAACAGGCACAATTCCCAGCAAGAGGTCATGCAGGAGGTCAGAGAGAATTCTGTAACATTGTGAAATTAAGTAAACTTGTTGAAAACTGCATCACTTTTAATGCCATTCACTTTATGCACAATGCATCATGACTTAACTTTGTGGAAAGGAGAAATAACCCACCTCTGACTTCATCGTCTGAAATTCACAGTGGCTGGCTAAACAGAATCTGCAAAATGTGTTAATGTATTACTATTTTTAGTCCCCATGATACCCACTTGTCAGACCAAATTTTCAAAATGTTATACCCACATTCGTGTGTGCGTGTGTGTGTGTGTTGCTATTTTAGCCTGCTTCTGTGAGCCTCACGTGTTAATACAACCTTCATTGCTCTTTGTCGGCTTGAGAAAGGAAAATGTGTAGCTGTACAGATATATATGGTGTGCACCATAAATGCAATATGATTGGTCCAAATGGAAAAAAAAATGGACATGAAAACAAAAATGACTGAGAAAGAAATCAGAAGAATATGTGGAATATATATAATTACAGTACAACCCCTGGATGCAGTATGTCTGTTTCATATTGTGATATTAAACAGGACAGAACTGAAGAACTGAAAACACCAATGGAGATGTTGTAGAAGATTTTCCTGTCTGGTAATATTTGCCATTACTGCCTAATTTATTCAGATTGAGGTAGAGGACACTGAGACATGTCCCTGTTGATCACCAGTAAGATTTAATAATAGGGTCTTTATAGTTATTATGACCTTATCTCCTGAGGAAAGAAGATAATTATTTCTGCACAGATAGATTTTCTCCTTATTGAGTTTGCACTTGGTGAATTCATGCCGCGGCACATAATGACATTGGGTCAAAGTCATATAAATTAAGCAATTCAGAAAAACAATCAGATGCAATTATGATTATTGCTCTTTATCTGACTCTAAATTCATAACCACTTGAGCGAAGGCTGGATAATTTTGGGAACCATTATCTACCTGAATATGAGTGTTTTCTACTAACACTGAGAAGAGACAATGCATCTTTGGATGCATTTGAACTACAATTGTTATCTTACGTAAGAGGAATGAGCATGGTGTAGCCTACTCATGAAGAAGACAATCCTCAAACACATGCTGAAGGTAGTTAGACTTAGACAGCCACAGCGCTGATGGTGCATCCTGCAGCAGAGTGGTTCCCAAGAGTGCTGCCAGACGGTCATATCATTCCGTTTGTTTCCTCATATTATGTTGGGTTCTATGTTACATGGGTTTGCATCAAAACAGAAGACAACAGAGAATCACTCAATCAAAGCTATTTTTAAAGTGCTATGATCCTGCATCTAATTACATGACAACATGGTTGTGAGTTGTGGTAACATGAAATTGCTTTCCAATTCGGCAGGGCCTCAGCAGTAAGAAAAGTGACTCGCAGGGTAACAATGGACTGATTGGACTGCTCAACACAGCTCAAGACGACTAAATCTGAGCCCCTCAACTGTAACAGACTTAACACTTGATTAACAGCCTCACAGAATGGTTGTTACTGTTCGTAAAGGACAGCTGATTTTAAACAAAACAGGCTCATGTCCCATTAAAATGTCTAAATCCTTTTTTTATGTCCTTGTGTAATTGCACTTTAAAGCCGCAAGTCATCGAATTTTTCCAGGCAGCAAAACCAACTATTTTTGTTCTAATTGAAGAAGTCAGGCGATAACTGGTGTTATGCTGCACGCAGCAGGAGTCTCAGAACAGCAGGGAACAGTGAAATGAGTTGGTTACCTGGCTGAGAAGTTGTTGCCTGCAGCTCTTTGTCCAACAGTTCACTGCTGCTGCTCCTCACTACTCCATTACTTCCTCCCTCTATTTCAAAGTGATCGGCTGTCAGAAACTGCTATGACCTTGCTTTGTTGACACATTGTTGATGAAAGATGCAGTTAGTGCTAACACATCACATGCCCTGTAAAGGCTTCTCAATATAGGTCAATTCATGTTTGGTCAGTTAATATATATTTTTTTTTATGTTTTAAAAGTGACAATCTTATGACATGTTTAAATCTGATTGCTGCTCTAAATATATATATATATATATATATATATATATTAATATTGTTATTATTATTATTATTATATTCCCTCCATTAGAAAGAAATGAACTTTCATATTTTAATTGTTTTGTATAAAGTATTTTAGGGCATTTTGTGTCTTTATTTTGTAAGTGCAGTAAAGACAGACGGTACATGTAGGGGAAGACATACATTTGTGGTCCAGGCAGTCATTAAATTAAATATTTGTGTAGGACTCTGCATCAAAACATAACTTACAATGAAAGTGGATGGGGGGGAGCTATGGTGTGTGTGACTAATCCTCAGAAACTAAACATTATCAGTGTTACTTTAAGTAAAATAGTTGGTTGTGTCAGGATTAGCTGGATGTGGTGCTCTGGTTATCACATAACCCCCAAAACCACCTGTACACCTGTTGTTTATTCTCCAATGTCCAATTCACTAATCTAGACTAATCTAGTACACTACACACTCCAACAAGCAGCTGGACTCGTACTCAGATCGTCCTACAACCATAGTGGTCGGACATGCTACGGTTGTTCTTTTGTTTCTTTGTTGCTGGCCTGCGTTATTAATGTGCATTGTTGTCTGTGCTCAGAACCATCCAGCCATCCCTGAAATGACACCACGCTCAGCCTGCTCGGCTCTTTTCCTGCCCTTCTGTTTGGATCCTTGTTGAGCATTCTGTTGGTCACTGGAAACTGAACGACTGGAAAAGACTTTCTGTCTGAACCTCAGACTGCCTAAGACATGATAATTACAGACTATAAAACCCAGAGTCCAGAGTTAAAGCTAGGAATGTCTTATACAATAAAACAATAGCATCTGTTGTTAAGACACATGAAATGAACAGCATGCTTTGGGTTGAACAACTGAAACAACATTCTCCACAATACAAAGTGTTAAGGAGCTAATGATGATCAGCCTACTGTGTTAACACTATTTATGCCTTTGTTCCTGACAGACAACTGTTGTCAGTCAATTTAAAAGAGGTTCCTACTAGACATTTGAAATAGCAACAAAAAACCATGAACATTTTACAGGAAATCTGTATCACAGTAACATTACAGGATCGTGACTATAGGGTATATATATATGTATACACTCATGCCCTGACTACTCTTCAACCAACCAAGTTCCAAACGATAATCACATTTAATTTCTGTTTCTATCATTTTTAATTTCTTAATGATACTATTTCTATTTTGTAAGTTAGGTCAGGTGCAATAATGATACTTTTCTTGTCTAAATGATATCTCCAAGTGGTTCACTCTACACGTCCCATTAACACACTTTCATACAGCTTCTGGATCCTCAGTCATCATTCATCACAGAAGTAGAAGGGGATTCAGGAAGTATCTAGAGACCTAACTTTGTCTTAAATTGTTGTACATTTTCACTTGAATGCACCAGGGAAAGTTTCCAGTGTGCCTATAAAACTGCTAGGTAACCTTAATATCATTGACAATACTGTACAGCACACGCAACACACACCTCCCCCACAAGGCTGTCAGGTGTTCCAGATGGCTTGTCTGACCTTTCACTAACAGGCAATTTATCAGTCACTGCACTTGTGTTCTCATTAGTTGCATTTTTGGACTGCAAAAAACGAATAATTCAGGGAAAAGACTGGCATCAGAATATGATAGGTCAATTATTTACATAGCCTATCATAACCTCCAGCTGTGAGGTGCCTGAGTGGCTCTTACGAGACACTGTGGATCACAACATGTCTATGTAGGGGATTCATCTGCCCAATAAGGTGATGAAGGGACATATTTCCCACAAATACTAGACAGCTTGATCAATACCCAGCAGCTGTAGCCCTGCTTTTGCAGCGTTTTGGGGTTTCATCATGTTCTTGTAGCAGCTCTAGCGATTCCTTGAGCGGGAACACAGCAGTGATGGGATCATGGCTGGAGAGAGTAACCCTCTATGTCAGGACTAACAGCTCATTAGCAGCCATAACACAGAGCTTTCATCTGTGTCTCTGTAACACGGCCAGAGTTGTGCTGAAAATTGTCTGCTGGTGACATAACTGGTCGTCTGTCCAGTGTGACAAGCTTCAGCTCAAACTTCCTGGATTTAAGCAGCTACGTGTTGGCTTCACTGTGTCTTTGTTCACTGTGAGGAAGATTTGGAGGAATAAATGGCACCATCAGTGCCAATTGTTGAGCATGTGACTGTTGTCTGTTTTAAGGAATTATTTTTGGCAGGACAAAGAGACAGTTCCGAAGGCCTGTTACTGTGGGAGACTCAAAGCAAGAGCCTTGAGAACACCACTTGACTAGATGGCATTCATAGAAAGATTCATACAAAACTTAGGTGATAACCACACAGACTACAACACAATGTACCTGGCTTTTTTGCGAAAGAGATTACAGTCCCACATTGCATCAAACAAACAAAATGTCAGGAATGTCTTTAGCTAAATACTGACAACAACGCTAACTGTTTTGATTCTCAATGGCCAAACACTAATTCCTGCTAAAACTATGTAGAGGCTACTAAGCATAACATCAATAGCATCAATTAATTAAATTGTGAGTCCTTATTGTAGTAAAGGGGTTGGTAAGCATGAGCAAGTTGGGGCGGTGTTGGTGGATGACCAGTGGGATGAAATAGGGCTGAACTTTATTGTGTGACACAGTGCCACTGCAGCTGGTCCAAGCAAAGCTAAAGTAGTTAAAGAGGAACTACACAGTACACACACACTGAAATAGATTTTTGCTGATGTATGATGCTAATGCAGGTGATTTGTATCGAGACAAAAGAAACTGCACCTTCTGCTTAAAATTAGATTGTATGTGTCTGCTTGAATTTGAAAGTTTAGTTGAGCTGAAGTTTCTGGACGAGATTTCATGGTCCATTACATTTGCATCAGTGGTTGCTCCTGCACTGTTGCATTTTTTGAATTTGCAGGGAGAGATGGTTAAAGGTGCACCAGTAGCTGCTGTCACGGCAAACAAGTCAAGAAGTGCTTGACCATCAATTAGACAGAAGTGAATGGAATATCTCTCCCTACATCTGATCTCTGAACAGCGTTCAAACACACAAAGGATCTGAAGTTGCCTGCTTGCATCATATGTTTATATAGATGTACACTGCATCATCCTGTCTCGTACTGCAGCTCTGCTTGCCTTCGTGTAAAAATCACTACATGTCAAAAAGGCAAAGTTGCCATTTAATCTCACTTTGTGCAAGGTTACTTGTTTAAACAGTGACAGTTCGATTTCAAACATGGAGCAAGCACGGTCCTGCCTTAAGTGCAATGTGTCTTCACAGGCCTACAGTTCAAATAAACATGGAAAGGCAGCAGGTGTCTTTATCTTCACAGAGCTGAAACAAAGCTGGTAGGCAGACAGGTAGGAAGGCAGGGAAGAAGCACAGAGGAGCCAGACAGAGGCAGACGGGCTTAAATCCCTGCTCAAAGCCAAGTGAGGGAAAGTAACCGAGCCATCTTACTATGTGCGTGAGTGGGAGTTTTTCCACTTGATTGTGAACCCACAATAAGGGTGTGTTCTTTACTTTCAGCAGTCACAGCCATTTGAGGGAGGAGAGGCAGCAAGACGGTGCAAAGCAGGGGTCACCAACCTTTTAGAAACTGAGAGCTACTTCATGGGTACTGAGCCATACGAAGGGCTACCAGTTTGATACACTCTTCTGAAATAACAAATTTGCTCAGTTTGCCTTTGGTTGTATATTGTTATTAATGATAAATGATACTCTTCTATGTCAAGACACTGATCACGTTAATGGTTTCTCACAATAATTATCAACAATGACTTAACAAGGTGGGAAACAGATAATATCAATATTCAACACTTTATTTCTATTAATCTCAGCAATTGTGAAAATGTTCAGATGATCACTTCTATATCATTCCATAAGAAAAATGTCCCATTTTCACTAGCCACTGACAAACCCTTTTAACAAATCATAGTCAATAAACAACTTCAATATGGGAATAGTCAACTTCAATATGACAGTATAAAAAATAAATAGTTAAATTTAATTAGAAACACATCAAATTTTAGACGGAGCTCACTGCTGAGTTGTGACCCCTGGTGTAGAGGATGGGATGGAGAGAAACTGACCCCACAATGACATTTTCACAGCCCTCAGTGTGATTCAAAGGCAGAATGAGCCTGTATCACAGTAGCGTTGTCAGCAGTAAGATGATTAAGCTTGAGCTTTATAAGACAAACCTTTCTGTAACACTTTTGATAGAGGTTTGCCTTCCTCTGCCTTGTAAAGCACGCTGGAGGCGGGTGGGGTGTGTTCAATTGATTCAATCTGGAGGGATGGAAATTATTGCAGATCGGTGATCAGGGCCAAACAATTAGTCTGGAACTTGGACCTATACTGTCAGCTGAGGCAGCAAAACTAGATGAAAGGTTTATTTAAGGTGGATCATTTGAAATCAAGCATATTGGATCAGAGCTGAGCAGGATGACGCTAAATATTCTATTAAAATTCATGCTTGCAAAATATCATGGCAAATTCATGGAGAATAATACAGACTACTCTCAAGTCCAGTCTGTTGGCGGCACCTGTATGAAGTCCATGTTCTTGATGTCATCCCAAATCATATTCTTTTTGTGGGCAGCTATGAATCAGGAGATAGAGCAGGAAGTCCATCAGCCAGAGGGTCACTGGTTTGATCCCCAGCGTCTGAGCCCCAGTTTTCCCCTGTGCCAGAAGGAAGGGTGGAACCCCAGGCGGGATCCATGACCTACCTTCCCAAAAAGCCATTGCTAAAATTGCAATCAGTGAAAAGTGTATACATTTCTTTCTTTTTCTGAAACTTCTACGCAATCAGCACACTACAATGCACTATGAATAACTGTCAGCTTTACTGGGTTATTTGGCTGTACACTTTTTTTTAAAAATAAAACAAACCACTTGTTTTATTTAAAAAGCTTGACAGGAATTGGGGTGGTGGTAGTTTCTAGGTCAAAGCACTTTGTGATGGGAAGTGTAAATACAAAGAACCCAATCAAGTTAGGATGCACTCAATGCTCATTTGCTGACAGCGTGAAATGAAAGCAAGGTGCAATACGATCTGTGCAAGGAGTTGAGTGAGGGTGAGCAGTGGGAGGATTGTAATAAAGGAAAGATCCACATGTGATGGACTAAGAGGCTGCTAAATAGATTTTAGCCCTCCCTGATGAGCAAGCACACAGATGGGGCAGGGGAGAAAAAAAGAAGAAAGACGTGGGGTCACTTGCTTTCAAATCAGCTGCCTCTTCAGAGGAGAGACAAAATTACAAGGGTTATTTTCTGACTTTTGTTTGCAGAGCCTAATTAATTAAAGCACATCAAGTTTGCGTCATTCTATCACATCTTGTTGTCATTTAGAGCCTCGTGCTATTCTGACGAAAGGCAGATGAAGGTGGGAACACGCTGAGCAGGTTGCAGAAATAGGATCCAGGTTGAATTTTTCAATTTCACTATGAGAGATCTGCAGAGAACAGACAAAGCCAAGTGCACTGATTGTTGCAGAAAGGAGCTTTAGAATCTGTCACAATGGAATGTCAGTCTACATAGATGGACGGTCACATTCTTCTTATTTCTAATGTCCAAACCACACTGTATACGTTTTCAAGCAAGTCTCGGTCATTTTCAGTCATGGACACAATAAAGTGAGCATCCGCTACAGTGAATTGCTAATAGTAGCATCCAAATATAAAACTAAAGAAGGACCAGCATTAATGGTATTGATTGCATCACATATAGATAGAGGTAGAGAGATTTGTCCACCAGGTCAGTAGGTCTCTGAATCAATTGGAGAGATTCATCCACTAACCAGAAGGTCAGGTGGTGTGATCCCCATCTGCATTCTGACTTTTTAAACTTTGAGCTTGAAAACGTCACTTGCGTACTGCTCGGTTCCAAATGCATCCACATGGTTACAAAGTAGGAGCTCTGTTCTGAATGAAAATGCCAAGGCTTTAGAAGCAAGGGAAACATTTTGTTTTCAATTGTGGATCAATGTGTTAAATGTACTCATCAAGGTCAGTTATTGTAATTGTGGAGGTATATCCACTTTATGTGATTGTGAGAGCTTACGTGATACTGAAAGATACACATCTCATTTTGTTTTGGGGAAATTTGGAAATGAAAAAAAAATCCTCCTTACTAAGCTATCAGTTAAATACAGGAATATGGAGAGGTGCAATAATGTCTGCCTATAATGTGATTAATGGACCGATCGCCGATGATCATATATTTTTGTCTTTTGCATGACACAAGTTTTGCACATGTGAATTTGAGAATTCATGCCATTTTCTCTGCAGATCCTCTCAAGCTCTGTCAGGTTGTGGATAGTCATAGGACATTCATTCTTTGGCCTCATGTGATGTTCGATTGAGTTCATGTCAGGGCTCTGGCTTAGTCACTGAGAGGACATCGGCAGAATTGTAGCTAAGCCTTGAGCATTCTGGGCCAATTTTCATTTTGGATATGCATCTCTTTATTTTGTTGCTGTTCAGCTTTGCCTATACCCTGAAATGTCTCCTTTTTACCAGGCTTCCACTTTGCTACTCATAAAGCCCAGATCAGTAGAGAGTTGCAGTCACGGCTGTTTTTCTTGAAGTTTCACCCATCTCCACACAGGATCTGTGGAGCTCATAACGACCATCAAGTTTTTAGTCACCTCTCTTTTCCATGGCACTTTCCAGGTAGCAAGCTTTATGAACATTCCTGGTTGTTCCAAACTTCTTCCCATTACAGAATTACAGAGGCCACCATGGTGCTTGAGAACTATCAATACAGCAGAATCTTGTTTTAGAACCCTCCTCAGATCTGTGCATGGACACAGTCCTGTCTTTGAGCTCAGCAAGCAGTTCTTTTAACCTTGTGGCTTGGTTTTTGCTCTGATATGCACTGTCAGCTGCTAGACCTCATATAGTCCAAATCATGTCCAGTCAATTGAATTTCCCATACGTGGAATAGCATCAGGCTGTTAAAACACTCACGCTCAAGAGAAACCTGACATACCCTTTTAGTATCATAGCAAAGGGTCTGAACACTTTTGTGAATGTGATATTTCAGTTTTTCCAAAAAAGGGGAAGTGAGTGTACCTTAAACAATTACATTCAACAATTTTAGCATACTGATACAACAGAACACAAAGGGAATGGTCTTAATAGCTTCAGAAGGAACTCTGTCTGTCTCTGCTGCCGCAATCTATTATCTTTTGGAGTGCAATTACAAGCAAGTGGAGTGTAGGGCAGTACAAGATTACACACACACACACACACACAGTGATATTATATTTAAATACTGTATACACTTAGTAATAAATATATTTTCTAATTATGCATGATTAAAATGCTGTCAATTCCATTCCCTGTACAACTGCAATAACCCAAAGATATGAGCAACCACTGGCCTGTAGCAGTGACGTCATTCTCCCAAACCAGGTTCCACAATCATCGTGGCTCCTTTTGTGATGGTGTCCCCCAGTTTCATTACAACTATTACAGAACATCTCGCAATGTTACATACTCAATGTCTGAAAAGGAGCTTCGAGTGACCCTTGTGTGTTTATATTGTTATTCATGTCCTGGATGTGTGGAAGCCTTCCACTGGGTTGTTGCAGTGTAACAGACTTGAAAGCTGATAAGTGAAAGCCAATGAAGCGCAGCAAAAGCTTCTAAACAAGCATCAATAATAGATAGTAGCACTATCTCCTGGGCTAAGCACTGCAGGAGGTATGTAGTCTAGTGAAACCAACCATCTGTGGCCTAAACAAAAACCCCTCTGAAGCTCTGATCTCTGCCGCCACCCCCCCCCAACACCACCACCCCCATCTATCATCTCTCCACCCCGCCACCCTCTCTCTTAAGACCCCAATACTTAGGGGACTTTGCAGCTATTTAATGTTTAATGTCCTCTAAAGCCAAAAGAATGCTAATTTCTGTGGCCTGCTACCAATTTTCTTCCTTTTCACTCTCACCCCAAAATTACAAATCTGTTATCCCCACTGCCCCATTTATCCCCAGTGTTACAGCTGGGGACAATTATGCACAGGAAGCTCACAGGGGGACGTACTTTGGGGTCGGGGTGCGGGGGTAAGTCAGGAAGCGTGTGGTGGATCCATCCTTCAAGGCAGTCAAGGCACTAGACTACAGGGGGTAAAGTCTGGCTACAGCATCTTCTTGGGGTGTCTGCACAGAATCCCCATTGGTTCAAGGCCACAACGATGCCCTGTGAAGATTAGCCAAAGATAGAAAAGGAGGAGGGTGAGGGGATTAATAAGAGAGGGATGAAAGAAGGGGACAAAGCAGGAGGCAACTCTGTTTACTCACCTCTGTTCTCCCCTCCTTCGAAAACACAGCACTCTTATGCTAAGACAAGCCATCATACAGCATTTTTGTCAAGCTCCATTCTCTGAGATTTAATTTAAATCATGTTATTTTTAAGGTTGCTTGTTAAAATCAAGAAAAACAAATAATGAAATGCATCACCACTGGAGAGGTGAGGGTTTTATTGTGAAGGCCTAAAAATAGTACCCCTGCTGATATTAAAATAGATTTCAACTTAAAAAAATATATAAATCAGGTTTATTGAATTCTAGGTAAACTTTGCTTTGCAGTAATTAATCTGTGGCATGAAAAAAAGCCTCTGTGATTATAACAGTTGGAGAAAACAGATAGTAAGACAATGCTGCATATCAGACAACAGCCAACAGGTTAATAATTCAATTTGTCCCATGTTTTATTAAAAGGAGCATGAATTAAACAGTTTCAATCTTAAACAGAATGTTGTGTTAATTGGGCTGGTGTGTTACCACATCCGCCCATTGGTTTCCTGTATATACATATATATATATATATATA
This sequence comes from Paralichthys olivaceus, assembly GCF_024713975.1. Taxonomy (NCBI): domain Eukaryota; kingdom Metazoa; phylum Chordata; class Actinopteri; order Pleuronectiformes; family Paralichthyidae; genus Paralichthys; species Paralichthys olivaceus. The sequence continues at coordinate 22,528,141 of NC_091102.1, forward strand.
TATATGTAAATCTGATATCAGTTAATAAATAACCCCATATCTCTCATTTCCAATTCAGCTTGGAATTCCAAGTGTTGTTGAGAGTAATTTAGATGATGGATTTTATTCATAGGACATAAATAGAAAGAAAAAAGCTACACTGTCATATATTATTGCAAGGACACATTTCAGTATGTTTGGATGAGGGATTCAGTATTACTTCATCCACATTATAGCTGCTTTCACACATGAACTGAACTCTGGAGATCCTACTATAAACTGTCCAAAGAAACTGATGTGAATGCCCAGCAGGGGACCCCCCACTAGATTTATCGTGAGCGAGTGGGGGGGTTGAAGATGCTTATAACATGCAACAGATGCTGACAGCAGTGGCAGTAACCACGTTACAGTGGCAATAGTTTTTAGTGTCACACAAGACTGGCAGTATCCTACGACTCGGTTCCTGCCTCAGACAATCGTTCTTCCACAAGGTGATGAAAAGCTGCTGCCTCGTCATGACTGAAAGGAGAAAGGTGTAGAAAGGAGATTGAGACTCTTGTTTGTTAAAAACCAAGATGGTCTGGTGAATCTGGTATTGTGACTGTGAAGTGTGGAGAGCAGGTGGACCCAAATGCAGGTGGGAGGAAGGAGGCAGGTCCAATTCACAAAAAAATGAATTTAATGAAAAGCTAAAATACGGGGCAGGCCTGGCAGGAAACAAAAAGGCAAAACTCAAACTGTTCAGGAAAAAAGGCAGGATAATAAACTTGAAGAGACAAGACAGGCAAAACTGACAGCAACTAAACAGACGACTTGACAAAGAGAGAAGTGAGGACTTGACTTATATACAAACTGAACTGATGACAAACTAGAGACAAAGTGGCACAGGACAAAAAGGTGAAACAAGTCAAGGCAACAATCAAAACTGGAGGGAAACACAATTCAGAATGAACACAAAGGCAAACATCCATTATTAAGGTCTCTAAGGAACAGAAACAAAATATACCTTTAGAGTTCTGGGTCAGGGCAAAATCATGACAGGTAGGTCAACAATATTCAGTGAATCGGACTGTATGTATGCATATTTTCCGAAAATTAAGCTGGTGAAGTTAGTCAAATAAATGAATTTCTCAAAAATCTATTAAATAATGCATCACAAGTCCTCTTTTAACACTCAACTCAACTTAAATGTGAGATATCTCAAAGTGGTTGTCATAAACCTGTATTAATGTTGTTTTTGTCAGACAATGTCACGGCCATCAGGAATAAATGAACTGTATCAAGACTTCAGCTGCATTAAACTACAGTATAATCAACCACAGAGATAGATAGAGTAGAGATGTTACAGATGTGTGGCACCACAGAGCAAGAGCTCTGGGTTGACATTTTCATATTTGAGCTTCAAATAAATTAATCACATCGTCCTTGTTCAATTCTTCTGCTCAGTTCGCTGCATTCAAACACCATGGACAGTAGATGACCAGATAATTCAATGTTTCATTGAAACTGATTTCAGTGTTGTGCATACACACATACGTTTCATCCAGCAACGTCAGGATTTTAGGGAAGAAGCGAGTCGTGTGATATATTCTTTCAGATGCAACTGGGCACAAACTTTAATTTTTTCGTCATATAAACTGGTTAAATTAGCAAAAGAGAAAATCATGCTTACACTGTGTTTTTTGTATAAAAGGTGAACAACAAATCCATCAAATCTTTACATAATGAATGAAGACAAAGCATTGACTCCTTTATAACATCACTTATATTATCACACAGTGGCTGGAGTAAGTGTATCGTTTTTTATATATATATACATACTGTATATAATCTCTGCTCCACTAGTAGTAGATTACATATTTTTTTATATTTTGTTGATCTTGACCTATGATATTCAAATTTTTATGATCCAGAGATCTCTCCCTCCTGAGAAATCTTCCCACCAAGTTTGGCGACACAGAAACACACATAAAAAAAAGGGGGTGGAAACAAGACCCGGGCCGTGCAACTATTCCAGCGAGCAGGTTAATAAACTAAGGTTTAGCAATAACATCTGTGCTGTGTGAGAAGTTATGAGCGTCATGGGCTCATATCACAGGAAAGCGGAATTTCCAATGTGGAAATATAAAAGGCCTAAGCCCTGGAAAAAGGTAGGTCAAGTGCTATAATTCTCCAAACGCTCCTGAAGATTTGTAATTTAATCTGTTTGGTTTTTCAATGGGTTTGGGCAATTCTACTACAGACAATGAGTAAACTAATGTTGTATACAAAGTTCAAGTGTCGCTAGACTTAGAGCTGACAGCACACATGACGTATACAGTAGAGCAGGAGCTTCTTAAGGAACACATTGTGTGTTCCATTAATAAACACTTTGACAATACTGGTAAAATATGTTTTGTATACCTTTAAAAAAAAAAAACTTTGGTGTCATTTACCTTATGTTCAGAAAAACTGGAACTTGAGTTGATGTGGTCCCCCATTACCACACATCACATCATAAACTGTCACATGACTTAAGATAGTGTAACTATTGCAGTATTATCCTCCATCTGATAAGAGCAAACATGCTCTTATAAGTACCCAGTTAAAGCAATGGACTTACATTGTTCTAATATAATACAACAACAGCTGAGGAGACAAGAGAAACATTTGAGCACATTTTCCCACTTGGTCCAAAGTAGTGTATGATGGCCCTGACAGTGTTTACAGCCAGTTCGAAAAAAGGTTTCAAGGTTTTAATTTATATTGCTGAAAGGAATCTTCCACACAAAACCAACACAAACACGCAATAGTTTGACAATGGATTTCAAGTGTATGAGCATGTGGATGGGTGTGTTTGTCTTCATCTCTGTCAGTGGGTTTGTTTTTTAACTCATGAGATTACAAATGTAATCCAACCATTATTGAGAATTGTTTTTTTAGGTTTCTTTAATGTGCATACTGTAATTTTTCAAGGGTTAAATGTCTGTAAACGTTCTAAAATCAACATGCAAGCTTCGCAGCATTACAGGACTTGAATAATGGCTCTATTTCTTGCATGATTTAACTTAATTAATCGCATTTTGCCTCAAACAACAAAAAGGGGTCAGGACTTGAGCACAGCAGTTGACATCACCATTCATTACTGAAACAGCTTTCATCAGGGTGGGTTTGACTGTTTCTGTGTTTAAAAAGTGAGTTTATCTGTATGTGCTTGTGCGCATCAAGGTGCATTGTGGGAAGGCTGACTGGCAAACATCCTCTCAAGGGAAGCAGGTTGAGGTGACATTTATCTAAGGGGACTCTTTTGTTCTTGAGAGTCCCCAGTGCTTTCAATAATTCAACAGGCAGCCTTTTCTTCCCTTTTTCTCTTGTTCCACGTGACATGATGCCAACCTGTATCACCTCACAGGTTAATATTTCTTGCCTTCACACCATGAGAAGACAATGACTCAGATGCCAGACATCAACAGATTGTAACTAACATGGCTGTGTATTATGTTGGTAAATATGTTTATTCTAAGCAGGTCCTGTACTTCTGTAGATGACCATGCATGTGTCTTGAGTACTCCCTTGTAAATATTTCCCTTTCCATCACTGCTATTCTTCATGGGGTTGCAAAGGAAATGTGTCATTGCCTTTGTTTGTAATTTCTCACCTAATAAGAGACTTTCCACGCAGGTAAACAAGTTTGTTCAGACAATGTTGTTTTCTTGTAAACTTCGGAAACATCAGACCTTAACGAAAACCAATTCAGTTCAATTTTATTTGTACAGCGCCAAATCATAATATACATTATCTCAAGGCACTTTACAAAGAAGGTCAAGACCTAAAAATCATATTAATATAGAGAAACCCAACATTTCCCACAATGAGCAGCACTTTGGCGACCACGACAGTATTCTAACATTTACAATGTAATTATTTTGCAAAAAAACTTGTCAACAAACTTGTTGTTGGAAGTGATGGTAATAACTTAACCTCACTTCCTGCCCAAGCTCGGTAATACTTTTCTAGTCTTCCCCATCTGCATTCCAGTGCCCTTGGGCAAAATGCTGAACCCTGAGTTGCACCTCATAGTAAAAAAAAGTGTTGCTAATAGATGCACTGTATGAATGTGTGTGTGAATGACAAACTGTAGTGTAAAGCACTTCAAGGCTAGAAAAGCTCTATATAAATACAAACCAATTACCATTTAATAACTCCCTATATCCTTTTTATTATTATTTGCTTTGCCAGAGTTTGTGCCTAAAGGTAACCATACATTAAAACACTCTGGCCCTCTCTCTACCTACGTATCCCACATTCTGAGAACAGAATCGAATAGACTTCATGCATGTGGTCATGGGAAGTGCAGTGCCCATTTTGGTGCAATTTCCACATGCAAACCCTTCACCAAAAAAATAAAAAAAACGCTGTCATGGTCAGTTCGTGCATGGGGTGCTGATCTCCATCACGACAGCAACATGCAACATTTTTGTTGTTGTTGTTGCTGTAATGTTTTATACCTAGATCCATTATAGAGCTTTTATTCTGAAAAGTTAAAAAAATTTGGTCTGAAGATTGTTGACTGCTTAACAGACCTCTGAAATAATAATTTTGTAATGCATGAAAAAATAACACAAGTCAAGCTCAAAATCTTTATCATGGATAAACCAGGTAGTTAGTTTTCTAACTTAACTCAATATAAAAAAATGCACGTCCAGCACACAAACCATACAAAAAAGACAATATATTGTTGGCCTGCTTGAGGAAGTCTGATTATTGTAATAGCATATAAGTCTAGTAATTCAAGAGCTATTTTGTGGTGGTTGTACAAATTTCAGTGAACTTCAGTGTCACCAGATGTGAATCCAGTAGTAAAGAGATTGACTGCCAGAATGAGCAGCTGAGAAATCTGCAGAAATGATGTGATGCAGTCAGGTCAACATGAAACAGAATCCTAAAGGAACGTTTCCAACATCTGGTGGAAACAATGAGAACAATAGCTGAGGCTGTATGAGGGAAGAACTTCCTAATAGCATATATATATAACTATATATCCTAATAACAGTGTTCCTAATAAAATGCTTGGTGAGTGTACCATTCACCATTCATTTCCTGGGAGAGAAGAAAACATTGTTTCAAAGTTATTGGGGAAGGTGTCACTTTGAGCTTCAGATTCATTGATAAAGATATTTTTCCTTGAACCAGCTACAGGGACTGACCCAGGTGGAGTTCAGGGAAAAAGCCCACCTGTCCTAAACCAGGCCCACCTGTCCCAACGGTCTGCCTGTTGTGTATGAGCCACTGTTTGTGGCTGTAGTTACGGCAGTGCGTTACGGCAGTGAATCCGAAAGTGTTATGTTCACTGGAAAGTGAGGGTTGTTGTGTGTTATGTCCTGGGACAAAATAAAGTTAACATGTGCACTGAAGTTGCGGTCCGCAAGTTTCTCCTAGACAGAACACTGACCCTCCGTCTCATTTCCCCCTGGCCCACAGTATTTGTATTTGTTTGCATTCTCGGGGGCAATCAGGCTATGTTTTTTGGAGGGTCAGAGGGGCCCACCTAAAGACTGCATTTATCATCAGCCCAGAAGTGCGGAGGAAAGGTCGAATGTAACCATCTCAGAGATTGTTCAGAATCAATCACAGAGTTGGCTGCACCCACAGACCGAAATAGAGACTGATTGTTTGGTTTTGTTGTGCAGCTGTGTGTCATTGCTCGTATGGATGTTGATTTGTTTTGCCATGAGATTGATATCTGAGAGCACTTTTGTATGACGGCGTGGTGGGAAATGCTATGTGGGTCAAAGTCTTGAGTTTCTGGTTCAAAGCTCCATCAAGTTAATAGGCCCCATAGTGTGTATTTAAAATACACATTCCTGGTTGTAAAAGAAAACTACGGAACATTTTCATAGCCATCAAGTCCTGGTCATCTCCAAGCAGAAACTAAGTATCCTTACATAAAGCTTAGTTTTGGTGTTAAAATGACAAACTACCGGTAAAATGAAATTCCACAAACTGTGTCTATTCATACTTTCACTGTCAGAAACTGGGGTTTGTCTCTAAGTCGTGTTTGTGCCCATGTGCATGAAGCCAACTGCAGTAGCTCCATGTCTTATTCATCTGACTTTCTTCTTTTATCATATATTCAAGTGCATGTTCACTGATACATTCTTCAGGATCTCTAACTAATTCAAGCTAAAGGTTATTGGGCGAAAATAACTCTGTTCAATTTGAGGATTCTTTAAATAATTCAGAGTGAAAGTATATTGCGCAATCACCATAGAGCTTTCATATGTGTGTCTGTGTGCTCATAAAGTGATTGTAGATACATGCAGTACCTGCTGGTAAACCTCCCAGCATGCACTTGACATATCTTTTCTTTCTGTCTGCTCTTACATTTTACTGCTGTAATTTTCATTTTCACTCTCCCACACTTTGATCACTGGTGAATGTAATCAGACTACAACGATGATGAATATCTGGTGGTCTCTCTCCTTTAAGTACAAGACTTTTCAGTGACAATTATAAGCCTCCTATGGAAAAGGAATCCCCTCTAAAATCTTTGATTGCATAAACATAAGCTGATCTTTTTTGGAGAAATTCTGATCTTCAAGTGACAAATTCTCCTTTAAATATCAATGAAACTAAACTAATATCAATAATATTAAATTATGCATGCACATGCTCCACCTGTAACAATCAGAATGCTTTAGTTGAGCTGTGTTTTTGCTCAAAGTCAAAATCGAATTCTTACTTTTAGTTTACAAACTGTTGCTTTATCTTGTTTAAGGGCATTGTGATAAGTCCAAGAATGGAATTCAGAATAAGGTTAATCATGATGACACTGTTTTGTTATAAATCTAGCAAAGGGAGGCATTTCTGAAAACATTTAGAGGATTCACCAGAAAAGTTGTCATGATCCAGCTAACTGTCAGGCTTTACTTATGCATTCAAAACTATATTTGCAAAACAAATATCAAAATCTGGATTACTCAGTAAAGCAAAAAGAACAGGACCATGGGAAATTGAACAGACTCCAGACAGTGAGTAAAAATTCTCTTTTCAAACACTACCTGACAATTGAAGCATAGTAAGCTGGACATTTAAAACCAATTACTTGTTGACCTATATGACTATGTAATAATGACTCACCACATTCAAAATTTGACTTAACAAAGCTCACAATTCTAAATTTGTTTTTATTAACAACTTTCCATTTTAGAGTTTTGACTCAGGAAAAGATGATTGTGATTTAGTATCTCATCATTTTCACATTCCATTACATTTTTTTTTATTTTTGCCTGTCATGAAATTTCAATTTTGTTCCATACCAGACAGGATAACAAAAGAGAGCAAGAAAAAAAAATCTCTGGTACTAATACAGACTCATTCCTATCATCGTTATATAGCTTGTGTTGGTATATAAAAATAATGTTGAGCCTTAAGAAGAAATATACAAGAGAAAACAGCTACCACTAATGACATCAGAGTGGCTGTGTGCCCTCACATGACATTAAGGAATTGCTATGAAACACTACGGCAAGCACTAAGAAAGAAATTCTTTTCCATCAGTGCCAGTGTGTTCTCTAAGGGACATGGTGTCTTTGATGGAGACCCTCTTAAGGAGTCCAATCAGTCAATTAGCCTTCGTCTGATGTGGCCTCTATTACAGGCTGAGCCTCCTCACTGAGACCTCTGAAATAACCAGCTGTGTAATCTCATTTAGCAGCACCTGGGCCACAGCAGGAGCAAAGCGAAGTCATTATAGGTGCCTATTCACAGCAGTGAGCATATGCAAATTGAGATAAATCAACCTAAATCTAAAAATGTCGTCTCTTAGTCAGAGCTACACACAATGAGTTAACTGTGTGCATGTTTGTACAATCGATTATCATTTGATTAAACTACTGTAAATTGTATGCTACATTCCCAAAAGACCAAAAGTGATATTATGTATAAATGTAGTATATATTGAGTACAAGTGGGTTTTTTTCTTTTTAATGGGACACACATAAGGAGATTTTTTTACATCATATTTTAAGTAAAATTTTTTGCAATAACTATTAGTCTTGTTTGGGTGTAAAATTATGACACCAGTAAACCGCATAATAGACTGAAGATTACTGAAAACTAATTATGTCTGTCTGATCATCTGATATAGTGGATATAGAGGTCAATGTGGCTTTTTTATATTCACATTAAAGGTTTGTGGCCTAATTCAAAGGGTTTTTTTTTATTAAAATATACTGATTTAAGAAATACTTTAATAAATATTACCATTAATCAAACCTGCATGGATTATTTTGTTACTTAGACCTTCTAATACCTTTTCTGTTAAAAAAAAACAAAAAAAACACAGACACTGTCAAGGAAACATGTGTAAGGTAGTTGTATGTGGATACTCTTACCTGTTGCTAAGATTTTTGAGTGTTTGGCATTTTGCATCACCACATTGGCATTTCTAGTCTCATGGACCACTCAAAGCTCTAAACATTACATGTCACATTCACTAATTCACACACGTTCTCAGTGCAGCTACTCCTGACTTTCAGTGTTGTCTTTCAGTTCAGTGTGTTTGAGTAATTCTGACTAAAAATAAGTATTTAACATTTGTTAGCTCCAATTTCAACATCTGCTGAGTCATTATTTGTGTTTAGGTGGTGTCATTGTCATGTCCAACTGTCATGTCACAGTGTGCCAGCTTCATCCAACTGAACTTCATCCAACTGTGATGTCACTGTGTGCCAACTTCATCCAACTGAACTTCATCCAACTGTGATGTCACTGTGTGCCAACTTCATCCAACTGAACTTCATCCAAGTGTCATGTCACAGTGTGCCAGCTTCATCCAACTGTGATGTCACAGATCCAACTTCATCCAACTGTCATGTCACAATGTGCTAACTTTATCTAATTGTGACATAAAAATGAGCTAATTCTATGCAGCTTTGATGTCACTGTGTGCTAAGTGCAATAACAAATGATCCCTGGCAATGTTTGGGCTTGTTGAAAATGCCCATTTTCTTGTAAGCAGTGCATCACGGAAGATTAACAGAGCTTCAAATAAGTCAATGCGGGGCTGTATGCATAAATGCTGCTTCCAAAAGCAAAGCAAAGTCAAAGAGGTCAAATTTTTTTAAAGTGAAATATATTGTTTCTTGAAAGTAAAAGGACTTGTCACTTGGCATATAGCCTTAGTAAATTAAGCTATTCCGCATCTCACATATTCTCACAAATACTACAAAGACTTCTGAAGCCTTGCAACTGGGAGGTAATCAACACAGCACTTGTTCCCTACTGAATTTTTCATGTGCCATGTAGAGTGAGCACAAAGCCTGTTTTTCACAGAAGTCATAAAATTCCTGCAAATTGACTGCCACAGTCAGCACTGCACTGCTGTCTGCTGGGGCAAAAGTTGCGCTTAGACTCCTGTCAGCGCTTTTCATCCCAATGGCTCATTCGTCATTGGAAGCTAACGCTAACAGCAGACAGGTCACTGTGCCCATCGTCCTCTAAAGAACAGTGACGGTTGAACTTGGTCATTAAAGTGATATATTTTCTCTCTCCACCTCTCTCTGCTTTATTCCTCTTTTTATGCCTTTTCCAGTCTGTTGCTCTCAGTGGAGACTGACAAATTCCTTCTTTTTTTCTATACCTCTTTTCCTCACTGCATTTCACACCCAGCTACTGCTACTTGCTCTTTTTTCTTGTCATCTTTCCTTTCTCGGCATCTTTGTTAGTCACTTGTTTATGAGCGGGAATAGCGGACAGCCAATGGCATTCCATCCTAATTATCTATCAGCTGGATAGCAGCATTTATCATATGTATAATTGAAGCAAACATAGCAATGGGGCTTATCTGTGGTCCCAAAGGAGCCAAAGGTGACATCATTAGCCCATGTTCAGAGGCCTCAGCCTGGGCAAAGAGGAGGTGGAGCAGGGTGGTGAGGGGTGTCTCTGGGTGGACAGAGTCATTAAACTGGGCCTTCATTCATTATGAATGAGCTCTAAGGCCGTCTGTTGCAGCCTGTAATTCGAGCCTCTCTTTGAAGAGGAAGAAAGGAGATAGAGTAAGATTAAAGACAGAGGGAGCCCAAGAGACAATTGAGAGAAAATTAAGGGAAGCAGATGATGGGAAGGTATGAGCCACAAAAATAAACACTTTCTTCTTCTGCACCTCTGTTTTGGTGCCAACTGTGCTCTCTTGTTTTTCCAGTCCTTTATATTGGACTATAATTGTGTTTCCTTGTTTTTTCCATCTTATGCCTTTCCCCTGTTTGCTATTGTTAACCGAACTAACAGCATTGCTCCCAGGATGGCACTGTCAGTCGCTTGGTCGCACGGCCCCTTACTGTGGACCCAATGAAATACCACCACAAACATCGGATCAAAAAAATATTATGCAGGTAACAAAAGTACACAGGAAATAAATTCAGTCTCTTCCTCATCTTTTTGAAACACAAGACTTCCTGAAAAGGTTCTCGGTCCCCTGGGAAACACCCTATTAGACCTCTACAAATCCTTGAAGTACTTCCACATACTTGCCATACTTACTAAATGAAGTGGTTTAGTATCACACAATTAAAAGCTTAAACAAGTGCTTGTTTGCCATCGCCTTGCTCTCTGTGGAATGTCTGAGTAGATTCATATAAAAAGGCCATGGTTAAATAAAGTGGGTGTGGGCTAATTGTTCCTTTTCCCTGAATTATCTTTGTCAGAATGTTAATAGGTATTTTCCATAATGGACATGGCTGATATCAAAGTGGCTCTTTTCATTACATCTCCTACATGCAAAGTGGCTCATGTCATCTAATCCATTTGTGGTGTGAAATATTACTGCATTTATAGGGAGGACTGTCTAAATGTGTGTTACAGTAGATGTACTGTAGATACCTCTAATGCAACCATTTTTACAGTAGCCTATTTTTGTCTACTTCTGTGCCCTTTGTGAGAAGGGGCCTTTGTTCTTGTCCCACTTGGCTTTTTAATCTCGTCATCTCCTTTCCTCTCTTCACCTTCCCTGTCTTTCCTCTTTTTTTTCTGTCTCTCATACTGCAACAGCGACATATCCCATGTCTTTGAAAGCAGCACAAGCTGTGAATCACGGGCCCTGTTTAGTGGGCAGAGTGATTTAGTGTGAAGCTGATGGACTTTACACACAAACAATAAAACAGTGATAATCAATTTTTGCTGTTGCACATTTGTCACTTTAATGAGCAGCCAAAAGTCGTGAAAGACAAGGGCAACGTTACCACTCAGTGGCACACAACAAACTTAACACAGACACACACAACCCCACAGACCTCCACAAAATATAAACCGGTGAACCTCATTAGGGAAATACCTTTTGACCTACTGTGGATTTCAGCTCTTTTCATGTTAATGAACGTGTTGCCAGGAAACAGGAAAAATTACGTTCGTTAACATGAAACAGTTGGAATTAAAAATTGGTTTTCGCTTTTATATTGCTGATCGAGTTATTTAACACAAACCCCAAACATTGTTATATTTATTGAAGGTCTTGCTGTTAATTAAAAGTCATAATCTGAGAATAATAATAATAGTGAATTGTGTTTATAAACCAACGCTCCTCCCAGTTTACTTAATATGACTAATATTAGCCCTAAAAATGGATTTTCTTTCTATCAATCATTCTGTCCTTTGTTTGCTCCCTCCATGGTCTTGTTTGTGCTGAGGCAAGCAAAGAAGACCAACAGCCGACACGCCCGGCGAGACTAACACAAAGAAAAAGAGGTAATCCCTATTAGGAGATGACAGCATTTAAAGCCAAGCGGACACAGGAGCACCCATATCTATCTGCTCTAATGAACTGATGTGTTACCTTTAACCTAAGCTCACAATTATTCTCATTTTTCGCCTCTCTCCAGCACTTTCCCTATATTTGTGTCGCATAGAGCCGTTTGCTCCCCATGCCTATTAGCCAAAGTAACCCCTGACCTATTCTCCCAGCATTGTGTCAACAAAACTTGATTTATGCATTGTGGCATGCGGTTCAGATTAGCATGGGCATTTTGTAACCCATTTCACAAGTGTTTACTATCACAATGCCCATTACTGAATAAATGAAACTTGTATGTTATGGATGATGGTGCCATGTGCTCGTTTGACTTCTGATTTTATGTTATATTTATAAAATTGCCTCTGTGGTGAACACATGGCAGGAATCAAGCTCCCTTGGAGTGTTCTGTGAGAGCTTTGTCTCACCTTTATTCTTTTAAAGCAAAGTCTGAAAATGATCAAACAAGCTGACGGATGAATGATTCACCAAATGCAGAGCAGAAAGTGATAAATACATTTTAATTAAAGGTTAGAATAGCACTACATTATACAATATATATCTGTGTCCAAACAAGTGTTTTAGCTCCTTATCAGAAATAATATCCATCCCTATGCATTTCAAATGACCACCATTGTAGACAGGGCATGCGCGTAGTTGCAAAATACTCACTGACAGTAAGTGTTACACAAGTCGTGACTGATATGAACAGTCCTAGTGAACATGGGTATCTGCATCACCGCTTCGACAAGTCGCAGTTTCTGCTTGTCCAGATTTAAAGACTACCCTCAAGGTTTCAAAATAAAACAAGACCAGTAGTGTCCATGTAGTCATATAACATTAATCATTGAATTAGACTTATATCATCAACCAAGAAAATCCTCCTGAGTGAAAACTGTGACGTAAGCCTTCTACTACACAAATCTAAACAACAGTATATACGAACTCCTTTCACATATGCACAATGCAGCAGGAGATTATCCGTCAAATACCTTCACAATAGAGTGTGAATTCAGGCAAGAGGTGAAACAGCAGACACAAGCTGGTTGTAACGTACTAATTCTGCTGCGGAGATCTTGTGCGTTTGTTGACAGCACATTGACACTGACGTCTGGGCCTTATCACCAAAACCTCTCTTGACATCTCCTTCAGTGCCCTCTCTGTGTATGGCACAGCTTCTTTTTTTTTTCATTGTTTGCGTCTGTTGTTTTTTTACTTATCAACACACCTTTTTGGCTTGCTGTGATTCCTGCAGAGGGCTCCTCCAGACTTTATGTGGAGTTTTCACTGTGGGACTGGCCGGGGGAAAGTCAACAGAAAGTCCAGAAGCTCTCACTCTGGCATTTGAGTTCTGAAATACAGCCCCTCTGGAGGATGTCAGGAGGTTCTCCGGAGTTCAGTGTGCGTCTGAAAGCAATTTGTGTGTATTGTTACTGAGCATTTGTGTGTTTGTGTGTATGTGTGTGCCTATATGAGCAGAGCCAACGCTCCCCTCTCTGTTGGGATGCTTTAGTCTCATGCTCTATTGCGATGTGGTAAATCAATTCCACACACAACATCCGAGAAGTGAATCGAACTGTTCTCGAGGTATGGGAACATTCACTCATTCACTCTGAGATGGTGTTTCCTGTGATCATGCTTTGAGATCTCCAAACCCGTCTGTGAAAGGTTCCCCTCTAACAGATCTCTTTCCCTCAGATTTACAGATTACCCATATCCTGGTTCAGCCTCCTCTTGGCACCATTAACAAGTGCTACTAAGGAACAGCTGTGGAGAGCAAGATCAGTGACATCTGCCTGTTTATACGACAGTGTGGCTTTCATTTACTGCATGCTTTTCTATTGCTCTCTCAAGTATTGTTTGTCACGCATCCTTAGTGTTTGGAACAAAAAACATTGCATTCAAGACTGCGTAAAATTTACTTTAAAAAATCCTGTTTCTATTAAATGCAATGTTATAGTGGCTGGTTTAAAATAATTTGTGTAATATGCAAAACAATATGATTAAAAATGTAACGTTTGTGTTGTATGCTGCATGAAGTAGCTGTGTATCATATCAGGTGCTTCCTCCTTCAGAAGATGTGGTCTACCCGACCCACATCACCAGCTCGTCCCACATGTATTGCTGTTGACCACAACGAGAAAGGTTTTCAATTCAATTTTATTTGCATAGCGCAAAATCATAATATACATTATCTCAAGGCACTTTACATAGAAGGTCAAGACCTTAAAATCGTATTCATACAGAGAAACCCAACAGTTCCCACAATGAGCAGCACTTTGGCGACTGTGAAGAGAAAAAACTCCCTCATTAACTGGGAGAAACCTCTAGAACCAGGTTTTAATGCTCCTTGGTTCTTTAACAAGTGACCATTAACTCAACCAACCATTAGCTGTTTGGTTGAGTTGATGCAGACATCTCGTCACTTGCCGGGGCCATTACCTCTTCTAAAAAAGGTGTGTCACTGAAGCTCAATGAATCCCAGAATAGTTTGGGCCGGTAAAGATCCAACCGCTGGAGCTTTTGTTTCACTGGGATAAAAGGACACATTTGTCAGCCACATTTGGAGGAGCCTTCAAAATGAGACAGCTTAGTTGTGCCACTGTGATATAATTGGTCTTCAAAAGCAGTTTCCGGAGGAGGCAGCCCCTGACTCCTCACACAGCCAGTATGTCAGCATAGAATCATACAGGCCACTCCACCAAATACATGATTTTGTTCATATGTTCGTGTCTCCAAAATGTCAAATTATAAATTGACCAGAATAAAGCTTATATTGCTATTTTTAAGCCAAAGTGCCTGAAATGTTTTCGCACTGTGCCATTCTATTATTATCAGTTGGACAAATGAATGTGTAGTAAATACATGAATAAACAATGCATGATATGAGGTATTTGAAAGTTAATTCCAAGTATCATATGTTCAATATACTTTTTATGATTCATGACTTTGAGAAACTAATGATAGGGCCTATCCAGAAAGAAGGTGAGCCTATGCTGAAGTAGAAAACTTGAGAAGTTGATTCCTGAATGAAAGACTAACTTAAGAGCAGAGACACTGAATGGCTCACTTCAGCAATAATGATTTGTAGTTTCTCTTCACAAGGTTATATAAAGGCCAGACTAGTTGTCCTGGAAAATGCGAGATAAAGCAACGTGTATCAGAAAATGTCCAACAAAGGATAGCCTATATTTAGAGCTGTCTACACACTGCCAGGTATAGGCTAAAATCGGAAAATAAAAAATCTTTGGCCTTAGATCATTAAATCATTATACCAAAAATCTGTTTGTACTGAAATTATGAAGTTGTTTTTTAATACTTGGTAAGATACTACATTTTTTTACTGATTCCTTGATAAGCTACTTCTACGTATTCTATTTAAATTTGTATTTAAAATATATCCATTGATCAGGTTAATTTTAACTTTAAAAATGTGTATATTTCCCATACTAAGTTCAAAAGGTCAAAATGGCTTTAAATTAAAAAAATTGGTCTGAATGTATACGTTTTAAATTGAAGCATATCTGTTTTCTTTTAGGTTGGTAAATTCCAGATTACCCAATGATGCCCTATTTCACTACTGCTTTTTAAAATGAAGTAATCACTATTAAAACCAGGACATGGTGTAAAAGCCTTTACAACTGCAATAGCACACTTCAACACATATTTTCTCTCTCTCTCTTGCTCTCCCAACCCCACAACAAATTTATCTATTCTGTCTCTGAAGTGAACGTGTAATTGGAAGGGCACAGGGTGCTGATGCTCAATTAGCCTGGTTAGTGTGTGTGTCAGGGTGAATTGAGTGATGAGCCACGGTGACCAGATCTCATCAGCTCAGAGATAAGTCATACAGCCTCAGTGACAGCAAGGCCCGGCCCCTCAACCCTCCGTATTCCACCTGTCTCCCACCACATAACCGTGCTCTGAAGAGACACATCAGCTCCAGTCTGCCAGGGTAACAGAGGAACTCATCACATTACACAGTGCCCCTCTGTTGTAACAGCTTGTGTTTCTGTGCAGCTTATTTCAGACATCTATTTATTTAAAAGTGACTTTTCCCAACTATGCAGGAATAGATGCCGAGTATATGTGTGGGTAATACTGCACCACTGATTTCAGACCAGGATTCTGTGTGATAGCTCTCCACTGCCTCAATAAAACAATGTACTACCAATGCACCTGACCACACCTCATTTAAAGACCATCACACTGATGGCACTTAAGACGGGATTGTAGATGGTACAATTACAACCGCTATCAGTCCAAAATTAGACAAAGAACCATGCTAATAGATGCAAGTTCCCTAAACTCTGAGTCAGTTACCACGGTAACTTACGATGCCAGGCCAAGCTGCTGACAGCAAACCCTGTGTTTCTCCCCAT
This sequence comes from Paralichthys olivaceus, assembly GCF_024713975.1. Taxonomy (NCBI): domain Eukaryota; kingdom Metazoa; phylum Chordata; class Actinopteri; order Pleuronectiformes; family Paralichthyidae; genus Paralichthys; species Paralichthys olivaceus. The sequence continues at coordinate 22,544,266 of NC_091102.1, forward strand.
GCCATGTCTGGAGAAGCTGTCTGCCCCAGCTCATTCATACAGCATTCATGGTTTATTTTGAGAGGAGACTGGAACCCAGACTAAACATATGTCTTTACTGACATTATCCTTTTTAATGATCAGTCAATCATCAATGTGAAAACAGAATCATCAGTATCTTACATTACAATAGTACACAACATGGCTTCACCATCAGAGTCCATACACTGTGTGGTAACACTGTGAGTCTGTGGACATGAAGACAAATGTCAGCCCAAATCTTGAACTGAAACATTTACTATAAATTAATAAAGAACTTCTGTGTGGCGCTTTAGACACATGACTTAACTATTACATAATTGTCTGATCGTACGACTGGTTGCACACATATGGGTTATCTGACTATTCTGTGAGTATGGTCGTTGGGAAGACCCTAACATTTAGTGTAAAGTGAGTTTTTGAATATATGCTGGAATAGGTTTCACTTGTAACGGCAACTAAATTATTTACATCTACTTAATGCTGAATTAAAGTCATTAAATGTAACTGAACAAGATTGTTAAATGGAAAACTGAGCATAAACACACACATAAATAGATATATATATATAAATACTTGGTACAATATCACTTTTTTGTATTAGCAATTTGTGATATTTTGTTCAGTTTATCTCAATTTTTCCAACAATTTCCAAACTATTTTATTTGGTCACCCATCAGAGGAATCATTGTACAAACCTAATTCTGTGATTTATTTTGTTGGTTGACATTTACAGTTTCAAGCCTCCTTTTTAAATGTATTTTTTTTTATTAGGATTTTAGTCACTGGACATTTCAATTTTAAGTTATGAAAGAAAAGCAGCAAAAAAATGACGTAAGTAATATATGTAAGGTTTTCTGTCAGGGCACTGTTTGGTTTGTCCATTCTGGGCTACTGCTACTAACATTCATTCCTTTACCTTCTCAAGAGCCTCATGCTCTTGCCCACACTGACTACATTTACATGGACACCCCTATTTAACTATTGTGCTTATTCAGAATAAAAAATGATTTCAGTCATGGTGTTTCCATGAGCATCCAAGAGAATACTCCATTCATATTCCTGTTTGCATCACAGAGCATATAGGCCAATTGTGACTCACGCCATAAGGTCTGATGTTGTTCCACCAGTTTCAAAACCCCAACCTGAAATTTTTTAGTAAACAATGCCACCATTATCTTTCTGATTTATCAAAAGCTACAACAAATGTATATTATTTCATCTTGTTTGCATATGGCAATGTTGCAAAATGCTGCGAAATCTGAAATGGGACGTTATAAGTGACTAAGACGTATACATGTCTACATAATGTTAGTGTGATGATGAGGTTAATATCATTGGTATCCATGTAAACATAGTAACAGAGTTTGGTGTTGGAGCAGTATGCATGCTTGTATATGTGCAGGTACTGTGTGGTATCACCATGATTTAGTATCACTGAACATTACATATGTATGAGAACAGGGCTTTCCAATCACTTGTGTGTGTCTTTTAAATTACTTCTCTGTTATCACTGCGGATTACAACCCTGCGCCTCTTTCTTCAGTGTGGAATGAATTCAATTCTCTCATGCTCAAGATATTACCTGCCTATTGTAAGCGGATGTCAGTGTGCCTGGGGTTTTCTCTGATTTACTGTACGTGTGCGTTGCCTTTCAAGCGCAGCACCTGACTGAGCTGCTGAATGAGATGAAATGCAGTTTTTGCTGGATAAGAGTGCTTTCATGCAAAGACTTAGAAAAAAATACTGATGAACCCACAAGTACATACTGTATGGATCCACAAACACATACAATAAAAAAAACACATCAAAAATTCACATTATTTATCTCATATATATATATATATATATATATATATACACGTGTACCAAAAAGTCAGTAACTTTGTAGGATACCCTCAAACTGCAGCCTCATTTGCATATACTGCAGGTGTCCCATATCTGGAAAAACCTAATACATTTTTAATTTAAACTTTCTGTTAGCTATATCACAATTCGAATCACATCCCCTTTGGTTTTCATGGGCTACATACAAATCAGGGTAACTCAGTCCAAAGGTTGGATGCAAACGAAGCATTGGTAACTGATTAAAATGCCAGAAGAATAATGTCTGCACTAAAGCAGTTTAGCTACATCAATATCAATATAAGTAACAATGTGATTCCTATCCATAAAGAAACACAGGAATACACTGGGTGGATCACAAGTATGGCAAAGGTTGTATCTTATTCATGGCTCCGAGGCGAATCGCTCCTTCACTCAAGATCACAGCATGAACTGATCATGGATCAGATAAACATTACAACTGCATTCTCAATGACTAATTTATGAGCTGAAATGGCTGGAGCCACTTTCTTCCAAGTGACAGGGAGAGCCAATGCAATTTCATGTAATTGCAGCTGCTCTTATGACAGGGTACAAAACCTGTGAGGGGTTATTTCCACTCACGAAAGTGGTGAGACTTAGTGAGAGTAAAGATTATGCATGTTTAAGAGGACTGCATTTACACTTACTCCACATCTGGCTAGAATGAATTTCGATCTTTTTCCTTTGCCTTTTGGTTGCATTTACATTAGGCCTGCAAGAAATTGGACGGATATGCTATTACTGCCACAATGGCTGTAGCAGCACAGGTAGAGAGGACCCAAATGCAGACTCATAGGCAGGCAGATTCAGTGAGGATACTTACAAGCTCACTGAAACAAGCAATGTGTGTTGCGATTTGCACCAAATAGGCCCCCAACATGGGACTCAACCTGTCTGATGCTGATTTATCGCTTTTAATAATGTTTTCAGCACTTGAAAGACTGAATATTATGAGAGTAAGATGCTGATTTTTTTTTAGACAGACAGGTCCAGTGTGCAAGATTTAGGTGAAAGGGAACTATTGGCAGAAATTTAATGTAGAATAATCCTCATTGTGGTGATTCTGGTGTTGGTGTGTTGTGTTTGTCTCCCCCTTCTGTTCTGATCCTGCAGGTGGTGTGTGTGGCAGGGGGTGTGGCTGGCTGCAGCTAACAAGGCACACCTGCAATCATTCACCCATCATCCCCTCCATAAAAGCCTGGTCCTGACTCCACTACTCTGCCAGTTAATTCCGTCTAGTCCGACTCCTCGGTGTGCCTTGTTGCTGCTCTTCAGTTTTTGTTTTCCCTCGTGCTTGTTGTCCGGTGGATAGTTTGGCCAGCCAGCACCCTGCCTCCACAGCCTGCCCGTTTTTGTTTTTGGTGAAAATAAACTTTTCATTAACATTGTAACTATTCTCAGTGTCTGCTTTGGGGTCCAACAAAGAACCACCCCATAACAGAATTAACTGGCCAAAATGGACCCCGCAGATGCTGAGAAAGTTAAACAGGCTCTTTCGAACCAAGGAGTTCGCATGGGTCAGCACGAGACAGCTCTAAAAGAGATTATGGAGGCGCTCCAGAATCTCTCCTCCAATATGGCACAAGTCGGTGGCCGCTTGGACCAGCTGTCTACTCACCTCGCCACGACGACGGTTCCCGTCCACACTCCAGCTCCGGTTCCAGCTCCAGTTCCAGCACCACCACCACTTCCCATCGCTCATTCTGCACAACCCCGGGAACCCTTCATCCCCACGCCCGTCAGGTATTCAGGAGAATTAGGGTCATGTAGACAGTTTCTTCACCAGTGCAGTCTTGTTTTTGATCAGCAACCACTCACATATTCCTCAGACCAGTCGCGGACCGCCTTTGTAATGAGTCTCCTGTCGGAGCGCGCCGCGGCTTGGTCTGTTGCCATTTCACACGCTAACTCACCCATCTGCGATTCCTTTCAGTCATTCTCCGCCGAATTTCTCAGGGTCTTCGACCATCCCCTACGTAGCAAGGAGGCTAGTAGTCGGCTCCTTTCGCTACGCCAAGGACAGAATTCTGTCGCGACTCATTCCATCGATTTCCGCATTCTCGCAATCGAGAGCGGGTGGGATGAGCGAGCCCTACAGGCGGTTTTCCTCCGGGGTTTGCGGGAGGAGTTAAGGGATGAATTAGCGGTTCGGGACGAGACCGCCTCTCTGGATGACTTAATTTCTTTAGCCATTCGCTTAGACAGTCGGCTCCGTGAGAGACGTAGGGAGAGATCAGAGAGAGAGAGACACGCACCTCCCGTGAGACAGACAATGAGCTCTCACCATCGGGGTTCTCCGGAATCTTCTCGTCCGCCATCTCCTCCCCACGGGACTCCTCCGCGGACAACCTCTTCTCCTCTCTGCCCCGAGGAGCCCATGCAACTGGGGCGGATGAGGCTCACTCAGACGGAACGTCAGCGTCGTCGCCTCCAGAGGCTCTGCATGTACTGTGGTCAGGGGGATCATCAGATGGCTCATTGCCCTGTTTTGCCAAAAGGGGGGGCTCATCAGCCACAGGAGGAGCGCTGGTGAGCCACTCATCTGTTATGTTGTCTCCTCCTCGCCTGCTACTTAAGGGCACTGTTTCATGGTCGCAGGTTTCCTTACCCCTGTCTGTCCTTATTGACTCCGGTGCAGATGACAATTTTATTGACTCTGACTTTATTATTCAATCCAACATTCCTTCTGAGCCCCTTCCTCAGCCTAAGGATGTGTTTGCACTTGATGGTAGGCTCCTGGCTCGTGTCACTCACCGCACTGTTTCCATGTCACTACTACTCTCCGGTAACCATCACGAAACTATATCCCTTTACATTATCCCATCTCCCTCGTCTCCGCTAGTGTTAGGTCTCCCCTGGCTAAAACTCCATAACCCACACATTGACTGGTCTACCTCCTCCATAACCAATTGGAGTCTTTTTTGTCACTCCCATTGTTTACATTCTGCCATTCCCTCCAGAGGAGCAACCACACCATCTCCACCCAAGCCGGTCGATCTTACCTCTGTTCCCTCTGTTTACCATCATCTCCAAGATGTATTTAATAAGGATCATGCCTTGTCCCTTCCCCCTCATAGACCCTATGATTGCAGTATCAATTTGCTTTCTGGTGCCCCCTATCCGTCCAGCAAACTGTACAATTTGTCTAAACCGGAGAGAGATGCCATGGAGGCATATATCACGGATTCTCTCAAGACCGGTCTCATTCGACCCTCCTCTTCACCAATGGGAGCTGGCTTCTTCTTCGTAGCCAAGAAGGACAAGTCGCTCCGCCCCTGTATTGACTATCGAGGGTTAAACGACATAACTATCAAGAATAAATATCCCCTCCCTCTGATTGACTCAGCCTTCGGGCCCTTACACGAAGCGACCATCTTCACAAAATTGGATCTTCGTAATGCATATCATTTGGTCAGAGTCAAGGAGGGGGATGAGTGGAAGACCGGTTTTAACACTCCTTTAGGACATTTCGAGTATCTGGTTATGCCTTTCGGTCTTACAAACGCACCTGCTGTTTTCCAAACACTTATTAATGATGTATTGCGGGATATGTTGAATAGGTTTGTTTTTGTTTATCTGGATGACATTTTGATTTTCTCACGCAATATCAAGGAACATGTTCAGCACGTTGCACTGGTGCTGAAAAGACTACTGGAGAACAAGCTGTATGTTAAGGCAGAAAAATGTACCTTTCATGTTCCATCGGTAAGTTTTCTGGGTTTTATTGTGGAGAAGGGACAAATTAAGACCGACCCTGCCAAGGTTCAGGCAGTGGCCGAATGGCCCACTCCTACATCTAGGAAGCAACTTCAGAGGTTTTTAGGATTTGCAAATTTTTACCGTAGATTTATCCGGGACTATAGCAAAGTTGCCACACCTCTGACCAAGTTGACTTCAGTCAAGATCCCTTTTGAATGGTCACCGGCAGCAGAGGCAGCGTTTTCGAGACTGAAATTTTTGTTTTCCTCTGCACCTGTACTAATACATCCTGACTCTGCAGTTCAGTTCGTGGTGGAGGTGGATGCTTCGGACTCCGGTGTGGGGGCGGTTCTTTCCCAGCGAACCGCCTCCGACCAGAAGCTGCACCCCTGTGCCTTTTTCTCCCGCCAGCTCTCCTCTGCGGAGAAGAATTATGATGTTGGAAACCGGGAGCTTTTAGCGGTCGTCCTGGCCCTCCAGGAGTGGAGGCACTGGCTTGAGGGCTCTATTCACCCATTTATAGTCTGGTCTGACCATAAGAATCTCTCATACCTCCGCTCTGCCCGTAGGCTTAACTCACGCCAGGCTCGGTGGGCCCTGTTCCTGGGACGTTTTAACTTCACTCTCACCTTCAGACCCGGCACCAGGAACATCAAACCGGATGCCTTGTCCCGTCAGTTCGCCCCTCCGGTGGAGGATTCTGTGGGGAGTACCATCTTGCCTTCCTCCTGTGTGGTCGGAGCAGCTGGGTGGGAGATCGAGGGAGTGGTCCAGGGAGCCCAGAAGGACCAACCAGTTCCTCATGGGTGTCCACCCAACCGTCTGTTTGTTCCTCCAGCTGCCAGATCCTCAGTTCTCCAGTGGGGGCATTCCTCCAGGATTTCATGCCACCCTGGTTCCCACCGGACTCTGACCCTCATACAACAACGTTTTTGGTGGCCCTCGATGGCTGCAGACACCAAGCTGTTTGTTTCCGCCTGTTCTGTCTGCGCCCGGAGTAAGGCTTCCCATCAGGCTCCTGCCGGCCTGCTCCGTCCCCTGCCCATTCCCCACCGGCCATGGTCCCACATCGCGGTGGACTTCATCACAGGCCTGCCGCCTTCGGAGGGGAACACTGTTGTACTTACCATCGTCGACCGCTTCTCCAAGGCGGCACATTTCATTCCCCTGTCTAAGCTGCCATCCGCCCTCGAGACGGCCAGTCTTCTGGTCCAGCATGTGTTCCGTCTCCACGGCATCCCGGTGGACATTGTATCGGACAGGGGTCCGCAGTTCTCCGCCCGTGTATGGAGAGCCTTTTGCCAGGCATTGGGGGCGTCGGCCAGCCTATCGTCTGGTTACCACCCTCAGACGAACGGTCAGACAGAACGGGCAAATCAGGACCTAGGGGCGGCCCTGCGTTGCGTCTCATCCTGCCATCCGGCTTCCTGGTCCACCCACCTCCCCTGGGTAGAATACGCCCACAACTCCCTGGTCTGCTCCGCCACAGGTATGTCCCCGTTTATGGCTGCTAATGGATACCAACCTCCACTCTTCCCAGCTCAGGAGACGGACGTGGCGGTACCCTCGGTGCAGGGTCATCTCCGGCGTGCTCGTCGAGTCTGGCGTGAGGCCCGGGCAGCCCTCATCCGTACCGCTGCTCGCAATCAGAGAGTAGCGGACCGTCATCGCACCCCGGCCCCTAATTACCAGCCTGGTCAGAGAGTATGGTTATCTTCCCGGGACTTACCACTTCAAACAGAATCCCGGAAACTGACACCCAAATTTATTGGCCCGTACGAGATTGACCGGGTCATCAACCCCTGTGTTATGAGGCTTAAGCTTCCCCCCTCACTTAATATCCACCCAGCTTTCCATGTCTCTCTCCTCAAGCCAGTGTCTACCAGCCCGCTAAGCCCTCCGGCCGAGCCCCCGCCACCCACCCGGAGTATTGATGACCACCCTGCCTATACGGTAACTAAGATATTGGACGTACGTCGGCGAGGCAGGGGGTTTCAGTATCTGGTGGATTGGGAGGGTTATGGGCCGGAGGAGCGGCAGTGGATTTCCCGCTCCCTCATTCTGGACCCCACACTCCTCCATGACTTTTATTCTCAGTTCCCGGACAAGCCTGGTAGGCCACCAGGAGGTGTCCCTTGAGGGGGGGGTACTGTGGTGATTCTGGTGTTGGTGTGTTGTGTTTGTCTCCCCCTTCTGTTCTGATCCTGCAGGTGGTGTGTGTGGCAGGGGGTGTGGCTGGCTGCAGCTAACAAGGCACACCTGCAATCATTCACCCATCATCCCCTCCATAAAAGCCTGGTCCTGACTCCACTACTCTGCCAGTTAATTCCGTCTAGTCCGACTCCTCGGTGTGCCTTGTTGCTGCTCTTCAGTTTTTGTTTTCCCTCGTGCTTGTTGTCCGGTGGATAGTTTGGCCAGCCAGCACCCTGCCTCCACAGCCTGCCCGTTTTTGTTTTTGGTGAAAATAAACTTTTCATTAACATTGTAACTATTCTCAGTGTCTGCTTTGGGGTCCAACAAAGAACCACCCCATAACACTCATGATGATTTCACTAGTTCATTTTATCTAAATTGTATGAATTGTAGTTTTCTTTACACCAGAAAAGACCCTTTATATTTAAATACTTTTTATTTACATCAAGGGGGTCCTCTCTACAGAGGCTGCCATGTTTTTTACATTAGTCCAGATTGGACAAACTAAACACCTTTTGAGTTTTTATGACAATTAAAGGCTACCACAGTTTATATTTCCTGTTTGGAAGGAGAGGGTGAGGTGAGGGGTGTTCAGCTGCAACATGCAATTTCAACACTAGATATCACTAAATTCTACACACTGTAGCTTTAATTTAATCCCGATACAAAATAACACTTATTGGAGGTACCTGTACGTTGTAAACCAAGGCATCACCTCTGTGACTATAGGGTTATGCTAAAGAAACCTAAGCAGTGTTTGTGGTCTGTGCTTGTGTGGCACCATATTTTCCCCTCAGTGCAGACTGAAGCAACATAAAGTTACAGATCACAGTCACTTGCAGCTGCATCATTATAAGGTCCTGGTTATCCCTGTTGCTATCCCTTAGTGAGTGTGTGTGCCGACGCCCTAATGCCATGTTGTGTTTGGGCTTGTATGCGTGCAGGGCCATGTCTTTCCTCGCTCACTGTGTTTAATCAACCATTTAATCAAACTGCAAGGTCAAACAGAAGAGCAAGCTGAGTGAGTCACTTCAGTGGGTATGTCACACATCACCGGCATGTGGATAGAAAAGGGGCTTTGTGCTCTGTTTACAGCTCCAATTCCATTACTTCCCATAACTGGGACCACTGCTCTCTATAGTTTGAGTAATTAGCAGCCACATTTTACATGCATCCATTCAGGCATGTAAAATGCTCACTGACTGGATCACAGAAGTTTGTGAAGTGACTGAGAAATGTGAATTACTTTTCATGCACATTTGCAAATAAATATATATAATATATTATCCCCCTATTACATATGATATGTGAACAGCAATGTTACGGTTAGGTTTTGTTTATTTATTGAAATGAATAATATCATTGGGGAAGGTGGTTTCTGTCCTCTGTCCTCATCTGGCTCCCAGTCCCTCTCTTAAGCTACGTCTTTCAGATCCTACTGGGGATCCCAGGGAATGTCCTTGCCAAATGGGATATTCTTTATAATCCCCCTTTAGGATTGCCTGGAATAGCTTTGCACAGAGGTGTCCAAGAGGCATATTAATTCAATGCCAGAAGCACCTCTTCATCGGTGGGCGACACCATGTGAGGTGGTCTGGTTATTAGATTCATTCCAACACCAAATGAATACCAGGACCCAAATCACCAATTATAATCCAAATTCTTTTTACTATTGTTTAGCGGCAAACATGCTCCCATGCAGCTATGTGTCTAAACTTTATTGCATGATGGACCATTCCAATAGAATGATTTGAATACTTTTCCGAACACATTGCCCAAATACCAAAAACACCCCAATATTAAAACAAAATGCAAGAGTGCTCTGGTGGGGGTGTGTTGCTTTAACTACTGGTGAGACAATGAAATGGAAAGTACAGAAGGTCCAGTTGGAGTAAAAGATCTGTGAGTTTTAAAGCGTCTCATATGCCAAAACGCTGCACAGCAGTTTATACTATTAGGAAGAAGGATTTTACAGCTCTGGAAAGTCATAAAGTCACAAAATATGTTTTTCTTTCATCCTTAGGTTAAAAGGTAAAAGCCGAATCTGGGTGAGAGGATTTTCTCCACTGCTACCACCATCATCAAGAAGTCTCTCACAGCGCTGTGATATTAAGGCTGCTGCACTCTGGAGGATAATCGAGCTGATTTTCGACCAGATTTGCTCCTTCCAACAATCAAAAGTTCCAGACCGGAGGTCACTTGGTGCCGATTATCTGCCAAAATAATCCTGAAGTGTGAGGGGTTTGCAAAATAATCTTAATACTACCGACTGAGCCAGATCCTCCCTGATCTCAAATGATAAATTACTCATGTTTATGGTTTGATATTTACAATAATCGTCTCTGACAGAAACCCGCTATATCCAGAGAGAGAGAGCCAGCTGTGACTAAAAACAATACCTTTCCAACTCACCTCCAGCTCATGCTGCAAAATCTATAATCCTGCCATGACTACATCCAGTTTTTATTTTGTTTTCGCTGTAAAACAGAACACACAATGTCATTCCTCCTCCATATTTGCTTTTATCTGAAGTCATGTTTAATCACGAGTGTTGATGTCGGTAATGTGCCTAAAAGTTGTTTGCCAACTGGCACAAAAATAATTGAAGAAGTGTCTAAAACACCAAAAGACTATAACACTCACATGTGCGCATGTGTCGTTAAATGTCGTTAAAAAGCTGAATCGAAGTCTCTCCTGATTGAAATAAAGTTAGCTAGTTTTTCTGAAATTAACAGGCTACAATTGTAGATAGGGTGACTCTTCAACATGAAACTATCAGAGACCCTTGAAGAAATTAATACAAATTGTATCAAATAAAATATCACAAATAATATGCTAATTTAAATCCTATATTTTATAAAAGTGTAGATACAAAAAAACACACTAACTGATTATTTTGCACAAATATGTCAGTAGTCAAGTGTGTTAGAGTGATGTGTTGTGTAGGTCCAACTTCAGTAACAGTTCAGTCGAGAGTAAGTTGATATTACTGCGACGTGACACTATCAGCCACCAGATTGCCTTAAAATATGCTTATTAGTATTAGTGTAGTATTAAGTAAGTATAAAGTAAGGCCTTGGTGGTAACAATATTTTTGTGATATCAGTTGAATTGGTTCTGAACCTCAACTATGTGCTTGAACTGTTGCAACAGCACTTTTGGCTTGATATGTTTGTTGGTTTGGGTGTCATAAAGAAGACAATGTGTTCTACAGAAGTGGTGGGACATGTGTCAAACCAAACATTTGACATGTATCATGGATTGTGGATAATTCTATTCAGGATTATGTAACTGGTTTGTCTCTCTCTTATAATATCTAGTGTAAAAAAAAAAAAAAAAGGTTATTTTTTAAAAATAACAGCGAGACCCAGTTCAGACCTGGAATTAGCATCTATCCTGAGTGATCTGATCAAAAGTGTACAGAGCTAAGTACAGGTACAAATTCTTCCTCAATGTGTCTTGAGGTCCAATCACTCAGACCACAGGAGAGTACATGTTTTTAGCTGTATGATTGCAAATGCCTCCTGGGCCACATTACATCAAATTACGTCCTACATATTTAAAATAAATCATGCAAATTGATTCACCAAGCCCTTCCTGAGTCCACTCTCTCCGTCTCTCTTTTTTTCTCCGTCCATGTGTTGCGCCGACACACTGACACACACACACACACACACACACACACACACACACTGGACATATCTGTATAGCAAGACTGGAGAAAACAAAGTGTGATCTGATCAAATGGTCACAGGAGACACATGCAGATCACATTTTAATATCTAAACAGAAGAACTTGGTGCTCTCCACTTGTGATCACATTACGCAGAACAGATGTTAAAACTATATCCGAACAAGGCCTAATACTGACATTGAGTCTTGGTATGAGTGGTATCTATACCTCTTTCCTCGACTGGCTCCATTCATTACCTTACATTTCATGTAGCTTTTATCCAAAGCCACTTACATTAAGTGCATCAGTCATGAGAGAACAAACCCAGAACAACAAGAATCAAGTACTTGCATTTTGCTTCAAATAAGCCAAACTACAAGTGCTACATGTAAGTGGCATATTTTAATTTTTTTTTTTTCAAATGGTTACTAGACATCATCTTCTTCACCAAGGTGTAGTCCGAATAGATGTGTCTTTAGTCTGCGGCGGAAGATGTGTAGACTTTCTGCTGTCCTGGTGTCAATGGGGAGCTCGTTCCACCATTTAGGAGCCATGACAGCAAGTAGGTGATTTTGTTGAGTGGTTCGCTCGCAGCGAGGGTGCCACAAGCCGATTGGCGGATGCCAAGCGGCGTGAAGCGGCTTCTTCTGGACGTCAGAGCCCCTCACACCACCCCTTCAGGTCAGCTCAGAGACTCCATTTAATGTGTGTGCTTATATCTTGGATCTTTCCATCACTGCACTAACATGACCATAGATGACACTTCAAATAGAGATGTACTGATACATCAGCTGCTCTGCAATCATTGGTCTCTTGTCACAACAACATTCAAATCCATCATAACAATGAACCACCTGTTCCCAACAAGAAGTAAAGAATTTTTTGTTTAAATAGTTACGTATTTATAGCTCAACTTGTTGTTTCTACAATGCGATATCTTGCCACAAGCAGAAATTGCTGGTAGTTTGCTTTGGAATATCAACATGGATTGCTACAGCTGTCCTTGTGATCAAGGATAAAATAACTGCAGTTACGACTTTCCTGAGTTGCAGAATCTTGTCTTAGATCATAAAGACCATTGTGCAGTGTTTTTGCGAACTCTATCCATTGGATCAAAGAGCTCATGCTGGTCTTAGTTTTAGAAGCATTATTTTCAACAAAGCTGAAATTGATTTTTATCCATAATGTTCAAGGTTGTGTTTATCCATCAACATATCGTCTGATTTATTATATCAAACACCAAGGAGAGGCCTTTCCATAGCCATAGCTGATGATATTATATAATGGTCCTCCCACTCACTCTCATGCGTGATAATCTCATTGGTGATAAATAGTCTCACAGCAGCAGCAGACAGCCAGGAAACATTTCCAATGTATTCAGCCATTTCATAGCAGATACAATGATTTTATGGTGGATTTTAATCTGGAAGCCACATTATCCGGGAAGCTTCACACACGTTTTGCAGTATACCTAGCCATGTATTTCATGGTATATGTGAACACAAGTAAAACATGGATATCCCCATCAGTCTCATTATATGAACAACAAACAGGTCGCCTGCACATCCATGCTGCCAAGTTGCTGTTCTATCACATCCCAAAGATTCTACGGGATTCACATCTGGTGACTAGAGAGGACGTTGATAGACAAAAATAGAAATCATCCCTCTCACCATTACACCACCACCACCACTCTCAGCCTTGACTGTTGGTTGGTTGGGTCCATAGATTCTGACACCAAATTCTGATCCACAGTCGAAGTCAAGGTGATCCCATATTTTGAATTTTTTTCTGTTGTTTGATGAAACAGATAATTAACTGAACAGGAGCTTTTGACCTGTATCTCCATTATCCCATACACATACATACATACTCACAGTTTTCAACTCCTTACTAGTACTTACAATATTAAAGGTAGGTGAGGAGGACACTCAAACAATAAGGATGATGAAGAGAAGTCATACTAGATGAACGCGCTAAGTATAATGAGTGGATAATAAACGTCTTACACCAACTCAAGATGAGGACATCCACTAGTATTCTGTCTCCTGCCACTTCTCTTCCCTCAACCGGGTATCCTTTGACTTTCTCCCTCGTACTAGTTACCTGAAATCCTCGATCCACCTGCTCTCCTCTCTTCTATTCTCAATAAACTGATCTTACCCGCTTTCATTTCTTTATTTCACAGCTAACACTTAAACTATTTCCACAATTCCTTGCCAGGTGTTTTGATTTCTTTATATTTTTAGAAACTGTGTCAAGTCTGTATGGTTAATATAGTACATAGCCACAGCTCCAATTAGCTTACCATAAGAACCGTGGATTTGTATCTGACCACTACAACCTGCTCTGTTAGTGGAAACCTGGAACACTGCTTGCTTGCCTGCCTGCTCTCTGGGAACAAAAGAACTGATCACCGCCCAACCTGCTATCATCAGCAGCTCAGTTCACAAAGCCCCAAGTAGTATAATAAACCTAAACTCAACACCCGACTCAGTGCTTGTGTCCTACATCCTGTATCCAATCAAAAGACTCTAAAAACAAAACATGTTGAGAGGTTCTTTTATTTTCTTTCATCATGCAGGTGTATATTTCAGCATACCACCCACTAGACATTCAAGTGATCCTAGAGCAGAGGAAACTGAATTCCTCTTCAAGTAACTCAATGTCAATGTCCATCTTTTCTTAGTCCTTCCAGGCAAATAACAAGGATCCAAATTTTTGTCCATAGATTTTTCTGCAGACTTTCAGCAGACCTTAGACTTGGGGGGTTAGGCGTCTGCAAAGATTCCAGAGACTCTCACTCGTACAATTGCGTTTACACAAACACGTCCTCCAGAGAAACTGGGGAGGATCTCCGGAGTTCAGTGCATGTCTGAAAGCAACTCTAGATGTAATTCTCATTCAATTCTTTATAATTGGTTTTCTAAAAGTGACAATGCTTCCGAACAAATGTGCATAATACCCTCAATCCATAGTATTTCTATTCCAGGTTCTATTCTTCATTAATTATATTCTATTCTAGATTGACCAAATTTCATGACAGAAGATTTCATCTAATCTCTATTAGACTTCACACATAAATGAAAGTCAAATTAAATTAAAAAATCTGCTAAAGATGTATGTTGGCAGAGTAGCTGCCTTGTCTAACACGCTGCCCCTGTGCTCCTCAGTGTCAGCAGGTACCATTTAGATGATCGAAGTGAGTCATGACGACAACTGGCTGTTGCCAAGTGTAAACACATCTGTCTCCTGCAAAGCAGAAAGTGTAGGGCAACATGTTAATGCAACGTGACAACCATGAATCAAAGCCTGCTCTGCCTTTGATTGTATTTGGGCCCCAACCACAATGTCGTACTTTACTGGTCAGCTGTTTTAGACAGCATGAATTAAAAACAGAAGAAGCCAAATGAGGAAGGCTCAAATATCATGGTCACATTTAACATTACAAGGACCCAGCAGGGGTGAATGAATTGCTTAAATGGATCTCTGTAATGTGCTGCCAGGAAAAAATGGTGATGTAACAGATGTAAATATTTCCTGCTGACTTCAAAAAGCATCAAAGGTCCATGGCATATTAGAAATAAACACAGCCAAAGGAGCGTTAGAGAGAGAGGTAGGGAAAGACATGGAAATGTATTTAAAGAAAGCAAAGCCAAGAAGCTGTCCTATATAGTAAAAGGAAGATAACGAGTGCTGACACCTATTTGGAGGATAGAGGTGCTGACATTATACTATACATGCATGCACTAAACATTCCAGCACATTATCTGGATTGTTTCTTGCCTGGGCTATAATTTCTCACCCAAACCCATTATTCACCCAAACGTGTGCAGTCATGGTTGTTTCATCTGTTGGACAAATTGTCAATGTGGCAGGAGAAAAAAAAAAAAAAACATCTGTCCAATATGCACACACAGTAAAATGCATTAGCCTTTTCTCGTCGGAAAGAGTAGGTGTTAGATGTTTTCAATATGATATCACCTGCAGAGCTTGAGGTCTCCCCCGCTCTCTGCTCTAAAGGAAAATAAAAAAGTTAAACAATATATATTTCCAAGGACAACATGAAATAATGGAAACAATTAGAAGAATAAATTGCAGTCCCTATGTTATCTTTACTTGACTGGATTCATATCCTAATAACCTATTTTTTCCTATAGTACCTGGCACCATTTTAAGTCAAGGCCTTGTCCAGCTTTATTGAATATGTCTCATCAGAGGCAGTGCTGGCATAGTGCTGAGCTTTAGGATATTAAACCCCCATATTGCAGGAGCTCCTTCAGGGGAGTAACCAGCCAGATACCCTTGTCTGGTTGTGTTTATGTCCGATTGCTTTAGTGCTCTACTTGTTCCCTGGTGTGTTTTTACCTCGCCGGTCTGCTCCCCATTAAAAAATTAATTTAGGTAATGCAGGGCAGCTTTAATAGATTAAATTAATTTAATAATGGTCATGCCCTGCCAAAATCCCAGCACAACAGGTTCATCTTACAAAGCAGAAGCCTTTGAAACCTGAAAAAAAAGTTGGCAATTTTTCTTTGTATATTAATTTCATTGAATTTTGGAGGTACCCTGAACCAAACTCATCAATTAAACATAGACTTTCTGAGGGTTCAAGCATTTTGTTGTACAGCTTTATTTAAAAAAGGCTCATTTTAATACAGACCAGATCCATATGATACAGTATTTCTTCAATTAATTTACATTATACATCCTGTAGCACTCTATTAAATGTAATTGCTGCATATAAATGTAGGTGCTGCGTGCAACCCTAACTATAAGACTTTGGCATACAGTTTGATATTACATTACTATAATGCTATCAGCATTATTGTTCATAATGCATCAAATCCAAAAAGTTGTGACATCAGGAAGTTTTAGCAATCTCACAATGATTAAAACATCCCTTCAATAAATAATGGGGTGTTAAGCTATGACTCTTTGAGTCTCAGAACCTCCTATATCCAATTGCCTAAAGCTCTTTTGGATGAAGAAGTCGTGGGTCTAGACACTAAGCCTTAAAATCACACTTGGTCACAGACTGTGAGAAAGCGTAACTGGTTCCCTACCCCAGGCTGTTCCCAACAAAGCCTCTGCATCATGTGCATTAACAACCAAGGTGAGAAAATGCCACCTCTGCTGAATAACACTGCATCTCATCAATACTGCATTCAAAAGCAGCACTTATTCTTACTTAAACCAAGCCAGCTATATGAGTCTAGGTGAGAATGGGTTTGTCCATTTGTTGTCAAGGTTGAGGCTGAAGTGTAAAAATTGTCATCTTTAGTGAAGCTGAGCTAAAAGAACAGATTTAGCAGAGCTAACAATAGCTAGCTAATGTACAATTTAGCCCCATTTGTGACTGCAGCACTCAGTACGTGTTAATCTGTGGTTCCGTCACTTGGGGTGAGGGGGGAGTAGGGACCATAATATTTGTGATTTAGTCATGCGTAACATACAAAGTGCTGAGGCTCTTAGGCTCCTTTTTACACGTGAAGTCTGGGATACATAACTTATTTTGCAGCCATCCTGTATCTGTCAAGCAAAACTTTCTTAAGAGAGGGTGTGCAGAAATATTCACTGAGCTATTCCTGACACACTACAGCCTCCACAATTACTTTAAAATCTCAGGCATTTCATCACTGTCTCTTGCAGGTGAAAATCTTTGTGACCTTGCCCAGTCTTCAGATTTTATGTTTAACTTCAAGAGATAAAAGGTGTCAAAATCAATTAGTTTGATATTATTAGTTATATATATATACTTAATATATATTGGGTATTTTATGTTTTTTGGGTTAAATAACCCACCTAATCCGAGATTTGAAGACACAATACAGAATCATTTGTCAGTGCCAGAAAATCACCAGAAAATGGCTTGCAGGCACACAGTTTATTAGTTGTAAGACTCATAAGTCTGCACATTTCCATTTTACATAAAAATATTAACTGCTCCTGGGAACAGCTACTGCCACTTTTAATGCGTAAACCTCACCAACCAAACAGAAAATGGCTTAAAATAAACATGATGTCAGATTGACCTATGATGTGAAAAAGTAAAAATCAAGTAAGAATACAGTAGCAGGATAGCAGAAGGAATGTTGTTTCAGTCTCATCCTTATTACTGCTGTATAAAATATATTTGAAGAAGCATGTGTCACAGAGTTGCTAGCATGGCTCAAAAAATTAAAAGGCCACAATGTAATCGAGCGAGAACGAAAACAAGGGCAACACAACCGGTCTTACACACACATTAGCTCTGTGAGCCTCACCTAGCTCCCCTGCTCTTTCGGTTCCTGTAGGTGCAGCAGCTCAAAGGCTCTGGTACAATATGAATTGCAAGGTGTGGTGATTATAGAATAACTCTTAGCTTATCAACCTGAAACAGCTGTGCCAATCGTGACGCATGATGACAACAGCTCAACAAATGGAAATCATGTCTGGATTGTGCAGCGCAACACAATCTGAACACACAGCACCTCAAATCAGTGGCCAGATGGTGTGGGTTTTGTTTGAACTTGTACAATGATGATGGAAGCGATGAATAAAAATGAAGCTGTTTCTATGACCACATCAATCCTATTTCTTTCTGTTATTTTTCCACATTTCAGCTTTCCTTTTTGCTGTCTCACATCATTAATATGCACATCATATCCTAAAATGTGACATAAAGGCATTTGCACTGTGAAATGCTACTTTTGCTAATAAGAAATGTGAAAAGGATGTAATGACACACAGAACTGATGAGCCACTTTAATGTGACGTCCCCCACTTAATCAACAGAGCACTGAGTCATAACGATGCAGTCTGATGTGTGTGGCATTGTGCAGGGTTACTATGTGGCATCCTGTTGTCATTTGCATGTGATTTAATAAAGGTTAACACGGTGGCTCTGCACTTTGGCATAGGGCCTCTCAAACCAGAGGCTAAAGATTTATCACTATGTGTATGTACCTTCAGATGGTTAAGAATTACTCACACTGCACCCCAAGTTGCTAATGTTCCTGCCTCCAATAAACATGATTGTTGTGCCAGTTTACCTCTACTGGCTTGGGAGCAATAGTTAAAATGTTTCATTTACATTTTCAGCATTATTTCATGTATGGTTTTGAGACATGTATGCTCAGCGGCAGTACAAAGTGCCAGGGCCACACTGGTTGTGTGCAATCTGCTGTGTGTCTGCTGCTGTGTGTGTGTATGACTACTCTATTTCCTTGAATAAGAGGACTTGTATAAAGCCTATTCAACTAAATGCCTGAACTCTTCGCCATAAAGCTGTGCATCATAAAACTGGCAATAACAACCTTGTTAAAACAAAGGAATAGATTCGATCAACAGAAATTATTTACATTGAAACAGGTACAGAAAGCGTTCCAAATATTTCTGTTTGTGACAGAACAGACGGGGCGCAGGTTAGAGACAATTCCTCATGATTGATTGCTAATTGGCCAGTTTGTTCCGATTGATGATTATCAGAGACACTCTGCTTTGAATTGAAGTGTTATCAATATCAGCTATTTGATTACTTTTGTTTGTTGAATAATATATCTCCGTTTAATTATTTGGATTGATTGAAAAATTGGTTGTTCGGTAAATGTGGCTTACTCTGTTATTCAGCAGGTAATATATTAATTATGTGAGGTTACATTGTTGATATCACATTTTTCTAATCTTGGCAAACTCCCTAAGCTGGTTGTTGGTCTGGTTTATTTTCAGTCAAGTAAATCCTTCTTTTTTCTATCCCTTCTATGGAGTTTCACAGTCAGCCAATATGTATTGTGCTCCCATTTAATGTATTCTTCAATGAATGCATGCCGGTACTGAGCTCAGCACTGAGTGTATGCATAAGTGTGTGTGCTCAACACTCCACTGTCCCTGTGTGTCTCTAACAGATGGAGTATCACCTTTGTTATCTGATGCCCTCAGTGGAGAGACTCACTTTTTTCTAATGATCTAACATGTGGTGGATATCATACAGCTTGTGGTGGAAGGGCAAGCCCATTACTATGCAATTACTGAACAATGATGGGGAAGGGGACTTCATCAGTTGATAGAATGCATGTCTTTGTTGCCATGGGTGTAAAGCAAAGGTTAATTATTGTGGGAGTGTGTGTGTGGTTTTTTTTGTTGTCAAAAAACAACTAAGGTAGAGCACGAGTAGCTTATATGGGCCAGAAACAAATAGACGACTCCCCACACAGTATTGTCGCCTTCTTAATGGCTTTATCTTTTATGCATGTTTTTAAATAATTAATTCATCAAAATTGGCACTTAAGTTTCACATTGATATTTATATAGTATTACCTAAATTATAGTATATAGTATATATATATATTACTAATCAGTTAAGATAACACAATAGTCAAAAATATGAAAAACATGTTTATGCAACAATATTTTTTTCATCTTTATGCTTCATTAGTGAGGTGTGTTATTTGAGCCCTTTTTGTAATATTTGATTATTGTGATTGCTGCGGACTGCTTTGTGCCAGTCTTTATTGATGAGTTTTTTTTTCAGGATATTTGCACCTTACTAGTTTTAGTATTTTTTATTGTGTTTTTCATTTTCTGTATCTGCTGATAAAACAGTATAATTACTTTTTGATTGTTAATAGAAGTTTGGAATCTTGGTACTCAACTGCAAAGCAAATGGAAGCCCTTCGTCTCTGTCGGGAATTTTCCTATGTATAAATAATTTAAAGAGATATACACCTCTTCTCTCAAGAATGTTGCAAATATTGTTAGTTGGTTGACATGCTCTGCTGCTCGCAGCATCTATTGAATGTGTGTCCCTCCTGGGAGAGGGTTCCCTCACATGTGGCTTCCTCTGACGTTTCTACATTGTTTTTTCCTGTTAAGAGTTTTTTTGGGGTTGTTCATCCTTACTCTTGCTGAGGGCAGATGGCACATCTTGTTAAAGCTACTTGTTAACAGAGCTTTTAACTGGTTATAAAATTGTATCATTTTAATATTGCTTTATGACCTACAACAGCAAATGAGACAATCAGGGAGAAAATTAACTTTTCCTATAAACTATTCTCATTGTCTGTGTTTGGGTCGGATCACCCGTGTGATCAGATGAAACAATTACTGGCAGTCTTCTTCTTCTTGTTTAATGGCGGTTGTCATCTGGCTTGGTCCATTAGTGTCCCCTACTGCACATGAAATTATGACAGTAAGGCATATGTTTACATTTTCCACATTAATGCAAATTATGGCAGTATACATCCCCCCAGAAGCTTAGGCTCAGTAAGCACTTGAAAAGCTGCATGATATCATCAACAAACAGCTGACGGCTCATCCAGACAGCACGATCATTATAGCAGGGGACTTCAATCATGCAGATCTCAAACTGGTCATAAAAATGTGAGTTTTGAAACTCGAGAAAATTGCTATGCATCCAACAAAAAGCTGTATTTCTTTGTTTCCGCCCCTTCCAAAAAAAGTGCACATATTGGCTAGACAGAGGTTTTTACAAGAGGAGACATTGGAAACACGAAACCACAGGCGTCAACATCAATGGTAATTGTTCCTTGTAGAGGCTTTAAGCTATTTTAGACTAACTGTGATTTGTGAATATAGGCTATACAAATACAATCTGATGGATTGCTCTATCATTTCCAGAAATCTGTTGAGGAGTTTTTATGTGTGTGATTTGGTCAAACTGCAGGAAACAAACTCCTGGTTAATTGTTGTATTCTGTTCTTTTAAAATAATTATCTTAATATGTAGTATGAGTACTAGGATGCTTGTGTTATAAGGCTATTTATGAAATAAATTGTATTATAAATAATCATGTGTATATATATATATAATAGAAATATTATTTTGTTATATTAAGTCACAAATATTATGTGTTAGTACTCTACATGCATAGGATATGATTTGTATTTCTTTTCACACCACAGATGCAGAGTTTGTCCTCAGAGGCAACTCTCTTTATTAGTTGTGATGCAGATGTCATGTTCAGGCCCTTTTAGCTGGCATCTGTGTGAATTTGCATCCTGGAAGGGTTGGAGAAATCACTGTGGCTTCCTGCAGTTAGGATGTCACCTCACTCTCAGGGGTGTCAAGGGATGACACAGACATAAATAAGTGATGGGGATATTTTTAACCCCCTGCGTGAAATCAGAGATAAATTGATTTTATTTCTGCAAGGCCCATCAGAGATGCATATCCTCCTTTGATTCAGGCTGGCAGCCAGTGAAGGTGCAATGAATTTTTCATTGTCTCAAAAATGAAGCCCCACCCTACCCTGGTTTGTTCCCCATTCTCCTTCCTCTCCTTTTCTTTCTTTGTTTCTTCTCAAATCCTTTATGTCCATTGTGTTTCTGTATCTTGTCCTGACACTATTACTGTTTTACCACTTTATTCTCCTACATTACAGCATCTAATTGAAACTGACTTTCCCAAGCAGCTCAGCGTTAATACTGATATGTGTGAATGTCTATTGTATAACTCAACAAGTTAAGTTAATACGACTGGCAGGTTCAGGGAGTCTACACATTTTTCGAGTATGGGACTCAAATAGACTATACATCTTTGACACTAATGAAAAATGGGAGCTTATTAAAAAAAACAAAAAAACATTACATTTGCATACACTTTTATCCAAAGCGACTTACAATTAGTGCATTCAACATCTATGAGGGGCCATTTAGGGGTTCAGTATCTTGCAGATGGGGAAGACTGAGGTTCGAACCGAGAACAACCACCCAACCAATTCATTCTGAAGCATTAAGGTGTTTATTATTTGGAAATGATTGATAGAATTGATTTTAAATAGATTCTTTTCTACCTCATATCAGAAACAGGGTAATTGGTCTGTATTTCTTCTTGCAGTGTCCCTCTATGGATTTTCAATACCTTTTGCCATATTAATAATTTGTTTGGCAAAATAATGACACTTCAAAACCAAGTCATGTCATTGCTGAGGAGCTCTGTCTGTCTGCCTGAAGAACTAACAGATAAGAGCATTACATAAATGTCATGACAGATTTAATGGAGCTCATGCAGATGACTGCTCCATTACTCTGGATGATTTTTATGCTAAACCTGGAATCTGAGTAGAAGGTTTCTAGTCTGATGTTTGAATAAACGAGCAATATTTACTGGTACATTCTGACCAATCCCATCGCACTGTTCAGAGATTTAAATCATTTATGGAAAGTGCCTGTTGTGCTGTCCATGTATACAACTATACACACTCCCTCTGTTAAGTCAGAAACTTTGAATGAGACATAATTTCTGCTGCTGTCTGATGAATACAGATGTTAAATGGTCCAACGTTCTGCAAGTTGTTGGCAGCTCACTCACCCATAGAATAGCAGTGTTCTGCAAAACTCCAGATTCATAACCTAAAGCCGCCATTGCACCTGCAGGACAATAGCACATGTTGTCTTGTTTGGCTTTAACAAAATTAAATATTAAAATGTTTTGTTCATTTTAGTGCAAAATGTGATGCCCATTCCCACAGACAATGTATGTAGCAATGTAGCAAGAGTTAAAAGAGAAGCGTGTCCTTTATTGTCTTTCTTGGGCCCTATTCCTTCTCTTGTTGTTCTCCATTAAACACAGCAGTAGTCCTAAAACAGTATAAAACTGATTTGTGGGGAGACATTTTGTAGTTAATGTTCATAAAAACCGCAGGCCCAATAATCTACTCAACCCTGCATTGTTACAATGGAAAAAACCCCACCTCTCATTAGCATTGTAATAGACAGGTTTAATAGACAGGGACTACTGAGGATGATGCTTCATCATATTCTCTTCATTACCTTTTATTATATCTGTGGTTCCGTCAAATGGAGCTATCCTGCTCTATACTTTCAGTGGCAGGTAAAAGGCTCATGCCATTAAAAAACACCTCTTGTATCTTAATAGTTGGCAATGGCAATGTAATGAAACTCTCAGCAGTAGCTATAGGGAAGGCAGCAAAGGCTCAAAGGCCCAAGGTTCAGCTGCAAAGAGAGTAAGATCGAAAAGAGATCTCAATAAATGTGCTCATCCTTGTTTAGTTTTTTTTACCCGTTTCCTATTTGTCATATTTGTATCATAAAATTATAGTAAATATTGAGGTTCACAGGAAAGGGATGGAGAGCTAGAGATGAAAACTGATGAAGTTAGATGAGCAAAGAGGAGGGAAAACTACAGAGTGGGCAAGCAGATGACATGATGAGAGATGACACAGGGAGAGAGACAAAAAAAGAAAGATGAGAGGGGCGTGTGCTGAGGGAGCCAACATGCATTGAGGACAAGGTAAGCACGTCCCTGACGGTTCAAAGGGAGCATCCATGACTCTGGCCTAGTGAGCTCTCCTGAGAGGAGCTGACAGATGGATAGCTGGGGAGTAATTTCAGGAAGAGCAGTGTGATAAAGCGAAAGGAGGAGAAACCAAAGGGCAGGAATGGATAAAGAAAGAATCCAAGGCATGATTATCAAATCTAAGAGTCCAAGACTCACTGTCCCTGAAGACAACTTCATTCCCAGCTCCTGTCTTCAAGTTTTGACTTCTACAGGCATTATCTTTTGAGGCTGAGACAGGCTCTTAGTTTCAGGTTGTATGATCACTGAAGACATGAAGGTGGAAGACTTCACGTAACACTAGATGCATACAAGATGGCCTTGGTCTGACTTGATCCCCTGAAGTGATTTGACAGCAGCTGCAGGGTTGGAGTTAAAAACACAGCTATCAAGCAGGATGCTTTATACTTCTTGTAGCTTTGGTGAGCCAAGAACAACAACCCCCTTGGATCAACGGGGCAACGGTAACCAAGGACCCCCAAAAGGGAGCAGTCCCAACCAACTACCAGCTCTGGCCTCTGCACAACATGGAAGGCATCATAGTGGCTAAAATGAGAAGGCACTAGGGGTGTAACGATTCATCTACTACATCGATGTATCAATTTATATTCCTATGATCCAATTACATCAATCTGTGCTCGGCAAGTTGGCCTTCGGGATGACATATATCGATCTACCATCATTTTAAAGGTAATCAATCGATTGTATCGATACTATGAAATAACGCATTGCATTTAAGCTCGTCAGACTTTATATGGATGTGTTTTTTTTTAGCGCTTTTAATGATAAAGGCGTTAAACGTTACTCGATTCATTTTGCCTGTCTGTGACGTCATCGCCACGCGCCGGCAACAGTTCAATAAGAAATTATCCAGCCACCATTGCGGTCCAGTGTGTGGAAACACTGTGGCTTATGCAAAGATGGAGATGTTCTAAATAAGTCACTTGCTGTTTGTAGGATATGTAAAGGTCAAGTAAAGTATTTTTATTGAAAATGTATTGAATATTGAAAATGAGAGCATAAAAGTTAACTACCTGTTAATTCAACCTAAAGTGTTGGTTGCACTTTATTCAAATAAAATGTGAATGCATTTGCCATTAATTGTTGTTTATTTGTTTGTTTATATCCATAATTTATACCTGATTCCCTTACAAGAAACAACAAGAATCTAGGAAACTTCACCTGCACTGTCCAGTGTCCAGGTATTTATTTCAGTCACACTGGTTGAATTTTTGGCCAAAAAGTTACTGAATCGATTTCAAGTCACTGAATCGTTTCGGATCGTATTGGTTGATCAGCTGCCACCACAATCAGGATCCACCATCACGATCGGGTGCCATCATAGTCAACAATCCATTGTCATGATCCACTGCCGCCATCAGGATCTACCATCATCTACCACCTCGATCATAGTCCACCACCACTATCCATGATCAGATGCCAACACGATACAGGATCTGTCATTATGATCAATATGAACTATTAAATATTGTAGCACGCTCGTGCCACTGCGGGTTCCTCGTTACAGATGATGTCGGACAGGGTTCAGTTAAGTTCCTTTATTTTTATACACACACACGTACATAAGCAGATCTCAGTCCGTTCTCTCTTGTGTCCTCCAGCGCTTCTGCCTTTGTCCCAGCACGCTACTGCTGATAAGAGGGGGAGAGAGTCATTAGCAAACACAGTACACCTGTACACAATCAGACTCTCTCCCTGGCACCAATCCCTGAGCCACCTGCCCACTCTCTCCCTCTTGCAACCGACACTGACCATCCCCCACTACCACATATATATATATATATATATATATATATATATATAATAATTAATATTTATTTATTTATTAAGAGGTAAATAACAGTGGGTAGAACAATTGTGTTTGGCTCTTAAAACCTTACATTACAAATACATCTGAATTCTTAGAATAAAAACTAAAATATAGACACATCATGTATGTCAGTGAAACCTTCAGCCAATCAGAGCAGAGTTGTGTCTTCACAGAGGGGGTCCCAAGGGGCTGCAGCCGGAGGAGAGACACTGCATGGTCTTACTGGAGCCGGCTCGCTCCCCCATGGCATGGTGAGGTTTGGCAGCACTGGAAAAAGTCGTACATAATTTCTAACCGGCATCCACTGTGTTAAGACCAGCATGCACCACATTAAGTCAGTGCAGCCCAGACCTGCATGAAGTCGAACGCACCAATTTTTGCTCTGGATCTGGGACTACGCATTTCTTTTCTGCAACCTGATTAATTACCTTCAATTTTTAAAGTGCCTGGGAGGAGCAAAGTGTAAATCAGCACAGCTCTGTTATCTGAAAGGAAATGTTTAAACATGAAAAAATGAAGACACTGGGTTCCCATTTAGGATTTCATAAACAATGATAAGAAATATCAAAAATAAAAATAAAAAGGAATGTACCCTTTGTAATGTTTCCCTGGAAGACATTTGTTTTTTGCCTCATTCCAGTAAGTAATATATGGAGTGACTAATATGTTGATCTAAGGTAGAAGGATAAGTGTTAACCAGTACTCCTTACATGCACTTTAAGTTGAACACAGAAAAAAAAAACGGCTTCAGTGAATTAATGCCTTCTTACTGCATGATGAGGGAGCAGCTTATATGCTGCAGTCAAACCAGGTGAGACAAATCCACATGTCAACCAAACTCCTCCCATCAGGCTCCTGCAGATAGAGACCTGCTCAGCGGGTCATCACAAACCTTTTCTAAAATGATTAAATATTCATGACC
This sequence comes from Paralichthys olivaceus, assembly GCF_024713975.1. NCBI lineage: Eukaryota > Metazoa > Chordata > Actinopteri > Pleuronectiformes > Paralichthyidae > Paralichthys > Paralichthys olivaceus. The sequence continues at coordinate 22,570,765 of NC_091102.1, forward strand.
ACTTTATAAAGATCTCTCTCTTCAGTAGGAACCAGTTAGATGGCTTGGAGCCACATTCAAGGTAGGGAAGTCCAAAGGAACTAAGAGACGGATGAAGACATACATAATAACACACAGTGGGTGGGAGTAGTTAGAGAGGTAAAGCTATTAGGTGGTGACATTGGATCCAGCATGATCAGCTTTTAAGATAATTGACAAAACTTTAATATCTAAAGCTCAAGCAGATGAGATCGATAAGAACTGCCCTGCCAGTTTATCCAAAGAGCGATGGAATTTCTAACACATCCTCAGAGGCTTTCTTTAAAAACTGATGTACTTACTTATTTTTTTTTCACTTTACTTTGAATTTTGTGCTTAATGTAAAAAAAAAAAAAAAAAGGAGAAAAGAGGGTTCTAGGCAAATGGAGATGACGTTAACTCCCCCTGGACCCTCTGACTTCCCCATTTGCCCTATCAATAACTAAATCAAAGCTCAGCAAGGAAAAGAGATATGCTTTGTTCCTGGTCTCCCTTTGTCTCCCCGCCCACCCCTTCCTGTCTCTATCCGTCCAAGAGAAAGTGAGCTGATGATGTCAGCATTAGCTGGAATGTGATTAATCTAATTGGGTTTTTATCCACTTGCTCCAGTCAACGCTACATTTGGTTTGCTTTGACAAAGAGTAAACAGAGGAGGCCTGGAATTTTAAAAGATAAAGTTATCATGAAACCTATCAGATTAGATTTGCGTAGCTACACTGTTTGTAACATAAGAACACTTAGGGTCTCTTGTCACATCAATAATAGTCCTACAGAACAAAGGGGTTGATGGTTGATTTACATTGTTGGCCATATTTCAAATTCAATTCAATTTTATTTGTATGGCGCCAAATCATAATATACATTATCTAAAAGGTACTTTACATAGAAGGTCAGGACCTTAAAATCTTATTTAATATAGAGAAACCCAACAGTTCCCACACTGAGCAGCACTTTGGCGACTGTGAAGAGGAAAAACTCTCTCGTTACCAGGGAGAAACCTCTGATCAGTCCTTAATAAGTTTTAAACCTGGGAATGAAATACTGAAGAGAGGCCCGCAGCAGGGACTACTGCTCCTGCTCCCTCTCAGCCTGGGATTTTATTTTGTTTTGCTGTCATGGTTCTGTCTTTGTCTTTTAGTAATATATATAATAATGTCAATATGTCCCCTGGATTTGGTTGTTTATGTCTTCTTTGCGGTTGGTTTGAGTCCGTGGTGGTGTGTTGTACACCCCATAGGGCTGTCCAGGGGTGGTGTGTAACACTGCTGTTAGTATTAATGTAATTACAGCAGCAGCCACAGAGCCAACCCTCTCCCAGCTACAGGCACAGCAGAGAGCAAGCAGGACTCCTCCAGTTTTGAAATTGGACTCTATATCACGCTTCCTCTATGCATGTAAACCATAACACAAACTCTCCAAAAGTTAGCCCATAAGACCTGGCTCTGAATCTATGTCCTGTGCTTCTCAAAGGCAAATTTAGAAATGATAACCTAATTTAACATGTGATTAAATCTGCGATGTTTCACAACCAACGTATTTGTGTTGTGGATTATAATTAAATCTATGTGGACACTCATTAACACAAGTATTATTTTAATCCTACAAAACATCACACCAGCATTGTAAATAATACATTTTTATTCTGTAAGACAAATGAAAATTTTAAAAACAGCCCCAAGCCACATACTGATTTTAGGCAAGAAGAAATATGACAGAAAATGTTTTTTCCTGATGTGAAAAATGAGCCCTGGCATGGGAATTTAGGTTAGGATTGACAGATTAGAATGACAGTGATGTACATTCCGTCCATCAGCTCAAACTTGTATAGCTGTCATACTGTGCACACACTTCCACATTTGATCAATATTTGCTGTGTGAGCAGATAGCACTGATATTAATCTGAGGCTGGTGTTCTGTTTTTCAGCTGCAGTGAGGGAGAAACAGCCAAACACCCTTACATCTCGACCCAGGCTCAACTTGTTGGTCACCAATTCATTTCCATCTTCCATATTTTAGAGCCTACTAACTCATTTCATAATTTATGAAATATACATTAAAATGATTTAGTTTTGTTTATGATTATCTTACATTGATTGCATTAGCTTATTCTTCCCTGCTGTTTATTGTACAGCAAACATTACTGAGCTTAGCTTAGCGTTCAACATGAATACTTTAGCCAACAATTATTCGTGGACTCATGAGTTTTGATAAAAACATATTTATTGCACGATCTTTACACACACTGACTGTGCACTCAACACATGCTGGTCCATGGGCTCAGATTCCAGGCTGGGAACTCCTTCTCCACCGTGCTGTACCTGGCCTCTCTCTCAGACAATTCCCGGTACAGTACTAGTCATTTGACTCTTGAAGTCAAAGATAAAAGAGAGAGAAAAGTTAGGTGTATGGAGAAGTGTGTCATGTTTTATGTAGCGGGTGGACCCAAAAATGCATTAGCAAAATGTTTTAATAAAAAGTGTCCTTTAATTAGGGAAAGTCCATAAGAAAAAAGAAAAAGTACAGGAAACCAAGAAGCAGGGCTGACAAAAAATCCTCAAACAGAAAAGAACTAAGAAAACTAGAAAAAGAACTCAAAAAGGCTAAGCTGAAAAACACAGAAAACACTGGGGAAACACTAGGAACTCATGAGTGAAGGAGCAAGAGGGTGATGAGACAACAATGTAAGACGACAACGAACCGACAAAGACTAAAGGAAGCCTAGAGACTTATAAACACACTGAGCTGATGACAAAGTAGAGACAGGTGGCACAGGACAAACAGAATAAACAACTACAAATTAAAATAGGAAACTGAGTGGAACACAAATCTAAACAGAATGAAACACTGAATGTAACACAGAGTGAGACACAATGAACACAGAGTTAAACCAATCTGAAAAGGGAAACACACCAGGAGCAAAACTAAAACATCAAACTGAAAACTCCGAACACAAATCCAAACAGAAGGAAAACACAGGTACCCTCTCAAACGCCCACTGACACTGTTCTGGATCAGATGCACTTTTTTGGGTCAGGTCGTATAGTCGACTGATCAGGTTGCCAAAGGTGGCTACAAACCACCATTAATAACCTGACAAACCTCTTTTATGAACTTCCGCAGCGGGCAGGCTGCAATAGCTGCAGTTTTATCCACCTGATGACGCACATGCCCACTGCTCAGTGGTACCCCAGATACTGCCCAACTACACACTTGGGTTGGCATTGAGCCAAGTCTGCCTCAATGACTCCAGTACTGCTGCCACCCGCTGTATTCTCCGCCCAGGTGTCCCTGTGGATGATGATGTCCTCCAGGTCTGCGGCAGTGTATGCAGTGTTGGGTCTCAGTACGTGGTCCATGAGGTGCAGAGAGGTGTTTGGGGCACCAAACAACCCAAAAGGAAGTGTGACAAATTGGTACAACCTGTATGGTTCGCCTTAGACTCTGGAGACAGGAGATTCTGCCAGTAGCCCTTGGTCAAATCCAGCGTAGAGAAGAAAGGTGTAGCAATTCCCCTTATTTAGAATATAAGGGGAAAAAACACACACGCTACTTTAAGGAGAATGGGTGTGTATGGAATGCCGCCAGCTGACATTTTTACAACAAACAAATGACAATAAATAAGATCAGACACTGTACGTGAGCCAAGCCTTTCAGGATACGTTCAGGTATCTCGGCTCTTCCAGAGAGTCAGGATTTTGCCCATTTTCTTCGCATATCACACACAGTTCACAGAAAAATAGACAGTGGAAATGATCTTTCACCACAGTTTCAATGTTTTCATGTTGAATAATTCACAAATAAATATTTGCAATAGTTCTTGTCCCTGTTTTAAAGTGGAGGCATTCTTCTGTTGATTGAATCAATCAATGCATTGTAACAAGGTTTTCTCTTTGTTATTGTAGGACCGGATGATGCATGACATGATGCATAGTCCTACTTTTATTCAAGGAAATACCACTAACCTCATGTAGGTGCTCCACAGCAGACATGCAGCAGACACAATCCCTGTGTGAACTACAGATGCAGTCACTCCCTACACATGCAGCCAGTGTGGCAGCCAGTGAAGCCAGTGTGGCCCGGGTGTAAGAAGTAACAAGGTGCTGCATTGTGTCACTGGATGATGAGTTGTGTCTTATTTTTCAAATGTCCAAACAATGATTGATGGGATGCTGATTGTTGTTCCTTTATTGGGGCTGAGGGAGTGTAGTAAAATGATTTGGAGACACAACTTACATACATATATATACACATAGACTAAATAAAGACACTGCTTAGAAAACACATAATTCCCCCTCTTTAACTTGTTTCATTTGGTAAGAGTGACAACAGTGTAAGACCTGATTTTGCTGTGAGCTACAAATCAATTTCACCATGTTCCTTTAATGTGGAATCGGCTCACACTATGGACACTGAGAAAAACTCAGCCATTGTCATTTAGTCCAAATGCTAACTTCAACAACCGCCTTCGTGTCTATTTTTAGGACCCGTACTTATGAAATTGCAGCTGTCTTGGAGATGTGACAGAGAAACACAATCATTTTGCTAAAACCTGTGGAGGTCAAACTTAATGGAAGAGTCATTTCACTGCATTGCCAAGTCCCTTCTTTTTAGATCTCTTACTTTAGATCTTCATCTGGAGACCACATATGGTGACCTTGAATTCCCTCAGATTGGTTGTAGATGTTTTACAAACATTAAAAAACTAAAGAGGTCTATAGTTGAGGTGGGGCAGTTTCATTCCTTGATTTCTGGCTATTCAATACATTTGAGTAATTTGAAAAGAAACTAAAGAAACACTAAAGCATTTGGATCGACTAAACGAGGACCTTTCAGTGAATGGCACAGAGTTTACGTTAGCTGCGAGCGTTCACAAAGTTTATTTGAAGATATAAAGTTGAACAATAAAAAGTGGGAAAGCAACAAAAAAAAACTGTGCGTGTCCTCTTGTGTGTTACTAAAAGCAGCTCTGAGGCTAAGCTATTTGATTTTCCCTGCCTCCCTGGGCCTTTCAGTCTGCAGAGCACCTCTGTCATTTCTAGCCAGCAGCGCTCAGCAGATGTTACAGAGAGGCAACAGTCAAGGCTCCGGCTGTTGCTATGAAACTGGTAATAACTGCTTAAAAGGACAGCATGCTTTAGCTAAACTTAATACGGACTGCAGCCTTGCTGAGTTCAACAACAGAGGCTGCTGTATTTCCTTCCTTCCCACTGAAAACTGACTGGTCAGTTGATCGATCATCCTTCATCAACATGCAGTGACACATGATGTATTACAGAGAAGAATTAAAATATAGCTACAAATGCTGTCTTTGTTATTCATGTTTTGCTAATCTTAACACCTAACAGTTCAAAATGTGTGAATTTGTAACGAGGTGATTATATGAATATGCTAATGCTAATAATACATAAATTAAGTCGAATTATCTGTCAGTAACAGAGAATTCACACAGACTGTCCTCTCTAAAGTTGGACTGTCCTTACTAGGAAGGGATCAGCAGAGGTACAGTTTTCCCCTCGTCCAAAAAAAACCTACAAAAACCCAAACCTGACCTGGAGCCGTCTATCACTCTAAAGCCCGGACCCCGACCTGTGCAGAACTGAAAAAGGCTGAACCCGTACCTGGCTCGGAGACGCATTGACACTGATGTCACCTCTGATTGCGTTAATTCACAAGGTGTCCGACCTGAATTTTGTGTGTTACCTAATATAATGTTAGCAGCCTTCTGCCCTGTGCCTGTTCTTCTTGCATATAATCCATCCTCCATGAAATACATCCAGGTCATCTGGAATTTCTCTTTTGCCAATTGAAAGAGCAGCATGGCTAACTTCATCTACCTGTGGTGTCAGATTAAAAGACAATTATTGTCACAGTGATGGGTGTCAAAGGCAACACATCACACACACAGTCATCAATGCTGTCTGCTGGGGCTGGGACTCCTCTCGGGTCTGATGCGTTATTACACAAAATGTACGGGAACCTGACCCACTGTATAAAACCAAAAATATCTGAACTTGTTTGAGTCTCAGGTCGGATGGACCCATGAAGACTTGTAATCAAAGGTGTTCTGTCTCCTTGGCTATTGTATGAGGCCATGATACAATCTGCATGTATGTGTAATCAGATTTGTGAGTGTGAAAGAATCTCCAAGTTTTGCAAATGTGTACAAATCTTTATATATGTACAAATACTAATGTCTGAAACATATTTTTGTTGTATGTATGCACTGTCTTCATATAGATTTTTTTTGACAGCGTTTTACAGTGCAGGTGACATTCACACATACATTCATACAGCTCTATTGTCCATCAGTCATTACAGGAGCATTTATGAATTTTACTTCACGTCTACGATGGCAGGAGCCACTGAATCTGTGTTCCACAGTAGGTTTACAGCCTTCGACACCTCAGCAGTCAAGTCGTCACTTCTCCATGGTCAAACCAGTCGCCCTCAAATCTTGAGTGCATCTATATTTTAGTTGAATGGCACAGGGTGAACTGAAAAGGTTGAGGACATAATGCTCATACTTTTATTGGATAAAAACAAGAGCTGCATAATGAGCGTCTTACTTGAAGACATTAGAGAGACGAGCCCACCACAAACTGAACAATAATAATAATAATAATAATATCAGATTGAATCGGACAAGGATGCAGTTTGTCTGGTGTCCAAGATAGGGTGATTGTAAATAGGTTTGTGGCACTAATGGCCCCATAGGTCTGACATTTCAGAAAAAGGGAACTGCTAAGTGCAAGTGTCTTTAGTGAAAAGTTAATACAAAGACTAGACCGTGGCACATGGAACTTTGAGTGAGTCCTTCCCACTCCTTCATCGCCTCCACTTCTCCTCTTTCACAAGAAAAGCTTTTCTGCGACATGAGTCATACTTGCCTGATTCCCTCTGCACCCCCCACACTCCCCCACTCCTCCTGGCCTGTGTTATTGGTCTGCAATGGAGCATGGCAGCAGTTGAGGTCCTTTGACAAACAGACAGAAATACAAATAACAGAAATCGAGAATGTTCCTTTCTGGGCCTCTTTGACGATACTACCTTGTGGCATGGTCTACTCACAGTTTAATGTATGCAGATAAGCAGGCAGCTTTTTCTCTTTCTTCTCTTTCTATCTGGTGTCTGACCTGATATATTTTTTGCCTTTTTTACCAGGCTGCAGACTTTAGTGTCTGTGCTGTGGGTAATGTGATCCTAGCTCTTCTCTTTGTGGTGCTAATGTATTTGTAGTCCCCCACCCTTGGGGCAGCAATTATATTTTTATCAGCCTGTGAAAGTTAGTTAAGTGCTACAGACTGAGGGTGAACAGGGTGGCACAGGAGGGGGTAATGGTTGAGTTGACTAAATCTTGCCTCCAGTTTCTCTCAGTGCACCAGCAGACAAGTAACCCACCCTAGTGTGTGCCAGAGCTACACACCAAACATCAAGGATGCATGCGCTATTGTATTTTAAATATTTTCCCAGAGTTAGAGAGTGACTGAGGGGGAGAGTTGGAAACAAATTAAGCCATAATGGAGACAGGGACAGGTGGGGAGGAGGGGCAGAAATGGGAAGAGGGGGTAATTGGGAGAGACACAATGATAAGATAGCAGACATACTAGCTTCTTTATTTAATTAGCTCTCCTCTGAACTTGCACACCCAGCCACCCCCTGCTGTTTGCATCGTCTGGTGAGGTTGCTGTGAGCACATATGGCTGCGTGTCAGTAAACGCTTGATCAGTCATCCCCATTCACATATTTTAACAAGCTAACTGGTCTAATGTATGCAGTTGTAAGCATATTAAGCTAATTAATGTACATTTGACAGTTGAGCTGTCATGATATTATGACCTATTACACCTCATTATCTTGTTTTTATTTTATTTTTTTAGCAGATAGCAACAGAACAAATAATTGGTAAAGCCACGCAAACTACAGATCAGATGTATAAAAACTATGACTTGTGTTATTGTCTTATAAATTAATATCATGTAACTCAACACGGTGCACATGTTGAAACCCAGTTTGCTGGGTTAGCAGTGAAATGGCAGAAACTGCAGCTTACATGTGTTTTGTGATTTTTCATTTACACAGATGGAGAATAGCATTGGAGCAGGCAAATATAATGATCTTATATACGTATAATACAATATAAACTATCGAGACAAAGCAAAGAGCATGTGATTTTGAGGTTGTGGCAAAAACAAAGACATTAAATTAATAAAAGGTTGACTTTACAAGCATCTCAGATTTGTGTGAAGAAGTTTGGTGCCATTCTAGCAGCTTTCTGAGAGACATAATGATACAAAAAAACAAAATTTTACAAGCAGTGCATTCAGGAAGTGTTACTTTAAATGTTGTTGATAAAAAAAAACTTATTCCCCTTTTCAATCAACATCAGTACAAAAGATCACAAGGAAAAATAAGAATTAATAAGGGACAAAAATCACATTGACGTATTGAAGTATTCAGACACTTTGTTGCTCAGGTTCCTCCTGTTTCTCTTGATCATCTTTGAGATACATGTGCACATTGACAGGAGTCCACCAGTGATAAGTTCATTTTTTTTGGACATGATTTGTAAGACACCTGTCTTCTGAGAGTTGGGATAAACTGTGGGATCCAAACATAGAGATATACAATGAAGACTTGTTTAGCAGGTTATACCTAATCCTACCATAATGAATGTTGTAATAGATCTGTGTAACAGGTTCTAACATGACTACAACTATACCACAAACTACCAAACCTCTAAAACTGTTTCAGCAAACTGATAAAACACTCCATCTTCATGATGGAGGATTTATTGCTAGACTGTTGTAGCCCAATAAAGTACACACTGAATGTAGGAGGTATATTTTATGTGACACCGGAACATTGTAATTTAATGGCTTCCAATACCATTGTCTTGGAGACAGTTACTCTAAACCAAAAAAAAAGTGTTGGTAGATAAAAGTCAGGGGATCACCAAAGTCATTAGGACTCGTTCTTTGGGGATCATTAACATGTATATGAAATGTCATGGTGACTAAGTTGTTATCAGTCAACGCTGCCAGTCTGTGTGATGTGAAATGGTTTTATAGATTGTAACCACTAGCTTTCTTAGTATTATTATTCATATTTAGAGAGGATCTTTTGACTGTCCCGGTCAGTTCCCCGGAAAAATGCATAAATGGTACATTTGTTTCCCTTATGAAATATTGACTTGGACACGTAGAGTAGTTCTATCATCACTGAATGTATCTGACAGTGAACATTTAAAATGCAACCCTCACCCAAATGGACACTTGTAGAGTGAAGGCTTACTGTGTGTCTGTGTGTGTGTGTCAGAAACAAAGGTAAAGCAAAAGGCCAGGTGATAAGAATGCTATTGGAGATGGTGAAAGGGCTGTAACCGAGATGCAGTAGAGGCTGAGAGGTTTGTTGTTTGGGTGTGTGTGTGTGGGGGGGAGAGAGAGACAGAGAATGACAGACAGACAGAGAGAAAGAGAGGGTCAGTGGGTGTGTGTGTGTGTGTGTGTGTGTGTGTGTGTGTGTGTGTGTGTGTTAACTTTGGAGTTCCATTATCGCACTGTCAGGTTGCACAGGCCTGGCGTCATGGGTGTAGAGGATCACACAAAGACACTACTGTGAGGACAGGTGAACCAAACTCAGACAGTAATCTGTGTTAGTGTGCTTGTGAAGACATACTGTCCAGTCAGCCTCCACTGTCACTGTGAATCAACTGAAATGTGTCATTGTGTTGTTGATCACTTACAAGCTTTTATACTGAACTGTCTTTTATTAATTTACCTTCTTCACTGTAGTTCTGTTTGCAAATAGACCACAGGCTAAAACATTGCATAAGACTAGAAGTTTGATCACTTTGTACAAATATAGAGCCAATGAAATTTTACTAAACTTGTTTTTTTTATGCTATTATATTACAGGAAGGCACTGAGAGTCCCTGTCTGGTTTCGAATCACAGATGTTGCATACCACACTTTTGAAAAAAAATCTTTATCACATCACGCTTTTTTTTAAGTGCCAGCTTTTCCACCCAAAGCAAAGAGAAATTATTTATTATTTATTTTATGAAGCACTTCTACCGAATAATATTTCTTTTTTTTTTTTTTGCATCTCCTTTCTCACATCTTCTATATTTCTCCTTTTCTTTCTCTCTTTGTGTATCTGCCCACGTGCCACCGCCCTCTCTTTTTTTTCCCACTACAACTGAATCCCACTTTATCCCTCCTCAAGTCTATCTGCCAATTCTGTCTGTCTATCTTTCATCGGCTCATTGTGTTGTTTCTTTGTCCTCACATCTCATCCACCCTGTCGGATTGTCAGTTTCTCCTTCTTTTTCTCTCTGTAAATCCCCCCCGTTCCCCTCTCTACTGTACTTCTCACGTCTCCCTCTTCCCTTTCTTTGTGTACCTGACTCTGAGCCCGTTGAAACCCAGGGCTACGGAGGCTTAACTCTAATTGATGCATCGGATAGAAGAGAGGAAGTGGAAGGGAGAGAGGGATGGCTTTGGGCTGACAAGGTTAATTCTGTTTTTCCTAGCTCCTTGTCACCTGGCAGCAATTAAACTCATGACATCACTCCCGAGGGAGGGAGACACTGGTGGAGAGTGAGCGAGAGGGAGAGATTGATTCCATGAAAATGTTCAAAGGCAATCACAGACAAAAGCATGCCTCCGAAAAGAGGGAGAGACTGTATGAAGCAAATTAGATAAATCAGTGTGGTCTAGGTGATGTGGAATAATGAAGTATTGAAATTCAAGAGGATTATATTTGTATTGATATTGACAGTTTCTTCAAGAAATGCCTAAGTCAGAAGCTCTCCTGGCATAAACAGGGATGAAGCTTGACAATGTTGACATATGACCAGTTCTACACTGAATTAATGAAATTCACATTATGTGCTGGTGACCGAAAAACTTTTAAAGAAAAAAAAAAAAAATCGAAATGATAATAATTCCATAAGAACATTGAGTCTTCACTGTTCATTCTTTGTGTATCGACACTCTATGTTTCTTCCTGCAGGATGAGAATCATTAACGTAACAGTGAAATACTGAGAAACAACTTGAGAGAGAGGGAGATAATGAGATGACTGAAAAAACCGCCAAAATGTGTAAAGCTAAGTAGCAGCTCCTCAACATGGAAACAAAGGAGGCTTCTGGATTATGTCAGTTTAAATTACTTATTTATAAAAATATATTTTTTACTGCTGAGTGTGGCTATGCACCAGCCACCAGACAGATGCAGCTGCAATACAGAGCTGCCCATAATTCAAATCACAGATGTTGATAAATTCATCCAAAATTGAGCAAGTAAGTGAATTCAAGTGACATCAAGCTGCTGACTTAATTGCTTTTGATTTTTAGGCCTAAGATTTTATAACCCTAACAAACAACTCGATAAGGTTAGGTTAACTTACCCAGTGCAAAACATACATCTAAAAGTTACATCTTTGTGGTTTGTGGCAGGTTTTCATTATTTAAGCCATTTCTTGGCAAGCAGTACATCAGTGGCTATGTGGAGCATCTGAAAGTTGTCAAAGTGAGAATACCAGGTGTGTTACATGTGCAGAGACTACAAGCCAAATCTCAGAATTAAACTGCTGCTTGCTACAAAATAGCTACAATTTGTAAATCTTGCAAATGTGATGGATTGAATGTGCTTTGTTTGGTTTTATCATTTTGTTGTTACAACTTCCAATTAATAAGTGACATTAAGACCACGTTGAAACATTAAACTCAGCTCATAATGAAAGGATGTTGGCATAGGCTCCAACATCCTCAGTCCATCATGCAGATCCAGCCAATCAGTAATCAGGCCCTATAGTTATACCAAGCATTCATCATTCCTTGGCATTTTGGCATTCCTCTGTTTTCAGACAGAACCGTAGACAAATGGCACCACAAACCTTGTTGCTCTGTGCCCCGAAACAAAACAGAGCACCACCCATGAACAACATTCAGGTCGAGGGAGGAGCGGGGGGAGGGACGAGATGGAAATGAGAGGGAGGCAGACAGAATTAGAGAGGGAGGGGGAGAGGGGCCGAGAGAGTGAGATGTGGTATTGTCGGTGTTGATAAGGAATGATTAAAGAGCTAGCAGGAAAGTCAGACATGCTGAGTTGATCAGGCTAACAGTTCACTCATCAGACTACTAATGGTCTGGATGGGGGGGTGTGCGGGTGTGGGGGGTATGCATTGTTTCAACATGGTTTCCCAGATGTTACAATATGGCCTGCCCGCTCTATGCTTCTGTCCCTCCTTCCTCTTTTCTTCCAGTTTTTATCCTCTGCTCACTGTCCTGTTTTTTCATATCCTTCTTTAAAGAGATACTAAACTCTACTACTGATCACAATAAGGAATGTGTACCTCTAATATCTTTTTTTGATATTTTTGAATATTCTTCAAATTCTGGAGATTAACAAAGCCAGGAATTGTCAGTGACATTCAGCCAGCGCCAGTGGAGCTTGTTAGCAGGCACCTACCTGAGCCGTGCTGGCTGCTGTTGCACCACAGTACAGTTGTGTGTCGCGGTTGTCAGTTGTTCACACCGGCTACGGTTCTGATGTGTTTTACATAGGGTTTGTCCTGAAAATGGTCATAAATGTGAGTGTGTGTGATAGAGAGAGTGAAATTATTTACTTTAACTTTTAATATAACTACAGCCCTTCTGAGATTTCTGGTACAACAACTGTATTTCCATGTATAAAAAGTAGTCCTCTGTACTCAAATAAATAGCAGTACTATACAGTATGAAGCCGTGCATATTCCGCTCCTGCAAACATTTCACAAGTGCTTTTATTTTAAAATGGTTAGGCTACAGGAAGATAAATATTCAACAGATACGCATTAAAACTGTGTTGAAAGATAATTTTCCTCTGTCTAAAAATGGTTGAGACCTTGAGTCTCAAGAAGAGCAGCACCACTGAACAATAATATAGTATATTTCTAAAAACATTGACATACAATGCAAAGCAAGGGGTTGTTTAACTGCCATCAGACCATCATGGCAGTCCACACTAGATAAAGATAACATTAGTCTTAAAGCTCTCTGTTGCACTGCTAACTGTAAACCTATTTAATTTGAGAATGAGAAATGAACTGATACATGGTCGACTCCTCACAAGTTTCTAATGCTAATGAATATGCAAAGGTTAATTCAGTCGACAGACTTCTATTAATGAATTATTTTAACAGTTCCTGCTGTAGTTTCTTCCTTCTGTCCTTCAATCAGTGATGATTGAAAATACCTCTTTCTGATTGTCTAGAATTAAAGTCTGCAGTGTGATCTGATCTTTATAAGTTTCAATAATCTTCCAGACTGTTTCTGAGGACACTTCAGTATGATGAAAATGGCATATGGACATCAAACTAGCAGATACCCTTTTTAGAAATTTCTCCAAAATACCACAATGAATTATTCCTCTCCTCATCAGCCAATCTACACATCTTTGTTATGTGGCAGTCAAATGTTAGATATAATGACACTGAGCTTGTTTTCTCCACTGTTGGTAGTTCATCATATTATATGAAGCTAAATTAATAGGACTTGTGCACATTACTCTGTAATTGTGGCACATATTAGCTGTAATTACCCAAATCTGATACAAAATTATTTAAAAGATGAAGATGAGTGCAGGCACTTGCTGAGGACGGTGATTGGCTAAGAACATGAACCAGATTATGAACTGAACATCCGCGGAACAAACCAATGATCTGGCAGGTAACAGGATTACAGGCAGGCAGGATTCAGGCAGGAAGGACAGGCAGGCAAACTGACTGGAAGGGAGCTAGTTACTGGCCACAGGCAAAGATACAGGATGTGAGAGGGCTTAAAACATGCAAGAACTGGATACAAAATGTAGGGGCCTACAAAATGTAGGGGCCTGCAAAATGTAGGGGCCTGCAAAATGAGATACTACTGAATGGCAGAACTTTATAATCTTGCAATTGAACTGCAGAGGAAAGACCATGCCCATGATGCCAAGACCTGCCTTGCCAATAACATTCACACATCAACACATTACAAACATGCCACACCAATCAGATGACACTCAATCATTCACACATTCACACACATATTCACACACACGAGGGAGGTGCAGCCAGGGTGTGGACCATGACAATTAAAAAATTTCTGAGTCAGGTAAAATAACCAACAGTTTACTAACACACCCTAGAACTCCTGACACTTCACACTAGGTGCTGTAGACTACACCTCGCAAAACCATTACATTCATTTCTAAAGGTTCGTTCAAGTGTATCTTATTTTGAGGCATAAAGTTATGGTTTTCTCAATTAACCACAACAAGAAGAGTTTGTCATCTAGAGGCATTCGACTATGGGACAATATGCTGAGCACCATCTTTTAAATGCCTAACATCCACCTCCTTTGTAGAGACTAAAGAAGTAAAATGGTGTCTTATCCAAACCTTCTTCTAGGTATCTAATCAAAGATCTCCTTTCTTTCCTCTTTATTATCATGCCTGAACAATAGGTCTCACATTGCAGCAATTTGTGAAGGAATGAGTGTAGACATTCTGGACTTCCAGACAAATAGAGGCACAGAAAAAGAAAGCGGCGGTTGATGTGTTTTTTCCAGCAAAATATCAAACAGTTTATGCTCAATTGGACTTGTGTGGTTTCAAACTCCTTGCACAGATTTTTCTCTGAATCTCAGCTGATATCACCTGCTTCCCATCACCTGAAGTCCTTTACGTTAATTTGTGGTGCAACAAAGAAGAAGAAAAAGAGACACTTTATTGATCCCCCCAAGGGTGAAATTCTTTTTACACTCATTTTTATACATGCAGTTTTTAACCCTCAATCCCACACACACACAAAGGGCTCATAGACATGCAAATATGGAGAGAGATGGTGGAGTGATGGGCAGCCCCGGAAAGCGCCCTGTGAGCAATTAGGGGGGTTTGGTGCCTTGCTCAAGGGCACCTCAGCAGTGCCGAGGATGTGGCACCTCTCCAGCTACCTTCCATACTTTTGGACTTGAACCGGCCACCCTCCGATTCCCAAGCCAAATCTCCTTGGACTTATGGATTTAGTCAACAGAAACGCCTGAGTGCTTTTATTTTGAAACAGGTAGGTTACAGGAAGCATTACAGATATTTATGCTGTGACATATTCAACAGGTAGACATTGAAACTGTGGTGAAAGATCATATTCACTGTGTATTCTGCTGTGAACCGCACACAGAACACGGACAAAATTGGCGAGAACTGGAATGCCTAGAAGAGCAGCACCAATGGCAACATGAGCCTAATTCCTTACGTTTCTTTGGCTTATTTAAGACTTGTAGAGATGTCCTCACATTAAATCATTTTTTTCATATATTTTCTATCTTTCACTGATTGAAGCTCAAATATTGATTCTAAGTAACTGAAGACAAACATCTGTTTTTCCTTTGGTAGCATCTATGTCTATGTAAATGGCGGTATCTCGATTTTACTTACCGTCTTGCCACCTACTTCCTGTCTCTGATGTTTCCCTTGAATATTTTTCTTGTGCATGCTTTCGCTTGTTTAACTATTGCTTTTTTTGTTGGGACTTTACCCTGATTACTTGGATTTTTAATTTAATTATGTATGCATGTTTAGCTCTCTTGTAAAGACGTTTACTTTTTACCTACACCTGGTCTACTTTGTATCATCTGTGTTGGAGTGAATCAATGCATTTCCTTCAACTAGCTTCACATGAAAAATATTTCTTATTGCGTCTCCTCTGATGCAAATTGACGACAGGAGAATTATGGGACAATGACTATCATATATTTTTTTTGTTTAGTTTTCATGTTTCTCTACAGCTGAAGTTAGATTAACTTCAGGATTAGTGAATGATTCGTGTTTCAAACATTAAACAACATTGGCTTGTTTTTAAATTTCTGGACATGTATTTAGGTTTTTTATTAAACCGGTTGATAGAAACAAATTGTGTACCCTTGTTCTGTAAGCATGGTAAGATGCTTGTTCATTAGCATGTGTGAAATGTGTTCAACTAAAGGTGTGTAATACTTTGGTCCCACTGAGTCCAGTGTCCTTATTTTTAAATGCATATTTTTAAAACATGCCTCAAATTAAGGTAATTTTCTTTGTATAGGGCCAAATCCCAACATACACTTTCCTCAACCACTTTACACTTAAGCTGTTTTCAGACATGAACTCTGGAGGATGTCCACAGAATTGGGTCCGGACTTTCTCCGGAATTTACCTTTCACACACGAACAAAGCAGCCGGACATTCTCTCAGACGCGTTCACAACAACACAGAAATCTCAAGAGACTTCAGGTGAGAGGTGGTGCAGCAGGCAAAGCTATTTTGACATCTTCATCTGTGCCTTCTTCATGTATGGCACCTCTTTCATCCTTTGATACTTGTATTCTCCTTTTTTTGCATCTGTCAGATGCTAGAAACTTCTTTCACACACCCACTCGCTTGCGTTGAATCCTGCCGAGGATCTTCTGCTGTGTTCTCACATCGGCTCATCCGTACATTTTGCAGGCTTTATGTTAGCGAACTGCCCAGAGAGACTCTGCAGAAAGTCTAGAGGCTCTCACTCAGATATATACATTCACGTCCTCAGAGAATGCCCAGAGGTCCTCCAGAATTCAGTGCAAGTCTGATACAGCTATAGTAAGTTTGAGACATTACAATATTATAGATAAAGTCACCTCCTTAATCAACCACTTGGCGACGGCGGAGAGAAAAACAACCTGAAATGTAGCGGAGCTAAATGTGGGTGGAAAACGTGAGAGACCAGCGGCAGTTGAACCAGTTACACAGCAGTGATACATTAAAAATACATTCTCAATGCTACAGATTTCTCAGTGAGCTTTTAATGACCACTAGTCAGTTGAGAAGAACATAACTGTAAATGAGTTTCATTCTCCCTCCTAGAAAGTCCATGTTTTGATATAATGAGTAAACGAGTACAGTTAATTACTTATACAGAAACGTAACAAATAGCTCTCTCTCTCTCTCACCATAAATTATTATTATTGTACTGTAATCATTAATAACCCCATTACATAAATATTATTCTAATTATTTTCTTCCCCCGGTCACATGGCCGCCCACATTAAGTCTGGTTCTTGAGCTTCTTCCAGTTAATGGGGGAGTTTTTTTCTCTCCACAGTCGCCCACGTGTTTCCTCCATAGGGTCTCAACTTTACTGTGTACAGTGCCTTGGGTTTTGTATGTTGAGATTGGTAATCATATTGATTAGACAACCGGAGTCAATACATGGCATGGCACTTAAATTAAATGAAAATTTGTATCACAAGAAGTAAGCCACTGTTACTGCCTTCATATCATAGATGGATGTTTTACTGAATGTGAGAAAGCCAGTCATAAAACATTTGTTTGTGAGACCTACACAACAAAAAGAAGCATGTGTGCACACACACTGTTACACACCACATTTTAAAGTACATTAGTGTAATGTACCAGTTTACATCAAAATGTCTTTATTTGCCTCACCTGAATGCAGTAAGTGCGCGGCCAATTTGACTTACATTGGTCCTGACATGAACAAGCCAGTTACAGAATACAAGATGAACTTACAACTTGCAGTCAAAATAATGAGAGAGGACAAGACACAGCTGAACAAAGAATACGAAGCTAAAAGGCGAGATTTAGTATTCCACTTACATCAAATGGGGTGAATTGCAGAGTGAGATCAAATAATATGTCACAAATGGAAGCAGCAGAAAACTTGGAGCTCCAAAACAGCTTTTGATCCTGTTTACAATAATGCAAAACAGCCTTTCAAACCGTGCATACACACATCACTGAAATGTTGATTCCTCGGGCTTGTAACTAAGGCTTATGCCTGGGTCACACTGAAACACAGTTCTGCTGTGTGTCGCAGCTGTCTCTTATTCACACTGGCCCTCCGCTGGTCAAACTTCTGTATTTCCTCGAATAAAAGTCGGGTTATGTACTCAACTAAATGCCAGGACACTCGGTATGAAGCCGTGCATCTTCCGACCTTGCTATAACAATCAAAGCCTTGTTAAAACAAATTAACGGATTCAGTCAACAGAAACACTGGAGGGCTTTAATTTTGAAACGAGTGAAGGCAGTGTTGCATACACTGAAACTGTGGTGAGAGATCTTCATCGCTGTATTTGGATGAACTGTATGCCGTACACAGAGACAATAGGCCAGACCTTGAATCTCTAGATCTGAACTGCAGGCAGTGTGGCCGCTCCGCTCTCTTCTGTTAACATGGGCAAAGCAAGCCGTCCTGTGGCTGTTCTGCAGCAGTGTGGCCCGGGTGTTACAGTTCATGACCAAGCTGTGCTTTTAGGCACTTTTTTTCTCAAACTTAACATAGAGACCCACACAAGTCATCATGTGAGCTGTTCTGTAGTTTCAAATGAAGTAAATATCACAGACTGTGTATACATTCATCACACTGTGTAACACACGTCCTCTCTCTGGTTCAGTCTAACGACAGTCCGCCTGTGGACACAGAGTAATTAGAGAATTATGAAGGGCTGAGGTGACAGTGACCTCATTACAGTGAGGAAGATCAAACTAACGACCCGTGACTGATGAAGGCCTCCATGTCTGCCCACCAAGCGACCCAGGGCTGACAAGGAAAAAATGGCCAGAGCCAGTCGCCTACAGATGACATTATCCATGCTATAAAAATAAGCACAGTCCATTTAAGGTTTAGCACAGTACAGACATGTCACATTCTGCAAAGCAACACAGACACAGGCATGTCTGCTGTCTGTTATTTCAGAAGGAGAGAATGAAGCACTTGGCTTCAATATACACAAATGGAAAGAGAAATACACTGGTATAACTAGATATTTCGGAACCATATCCTACAATAAACCTCTTTTTAGAAAAAAAATTTATATATATATGTAACCATAGTTGTGTAAAATGTGTATGCATGTTAAAAAATTGTTTTAGATTTGTGAATGTGTAAGTGTAATCACATTACTTTACAATACATACAAATGACACGATGAAAACTACCTTGCAGTGTGCTGGAGAAACTGTGGAAATCAAAACACAAACTACCATATCTTTTGAGGCCGCCTTGTCAGCAGAGATACAGGATCAGTATTTTCTTTTTTTTTGGGTAAAAGAATGTTATTTGCAAAATCTTACTTCACTGTACTGTATGTGTCTATACCACCAGACCAACCGATGTGCCATATTTATTAGCTATTACTTTAATTTTCCTTAATATCATTCATGCAACACATCTGTTGAGCTGGCAAGTACATCGGTCATTACATTTGATCCAGCTCTTTAGAAAAAGTGACATACAGAGAAGGATATAAAGCTGAATTCAAGCAGAGGAAATGACTATCAGATAAAAGAGAAGGGGGGAAAGGCAGTAGAGGAGCTAACAAAATATAAAGAAACTTTACAGCAAGCTGCAAAACATAAATGTCAGGGCTCAAAACACGCAGAAACAGCACACCTCGTCAGATTCAGAGGCTGAGAATGAAATGGAGTCCAAGAAGGTTCCAGGAATTTGGAGCACAAAGACTCACTAATGCTGAAAACAGCCATGGAGAACAGGTGATCTGTCAAATCTAAGCAAAAGATTGGGGGCCCACAATCCCAGCAGCAGAAATGAAACTATAGAATCCCAAAGTAGGAGTGATTTTTGCGCAAATGTTACATGACACACACACACACACACAGAGTTGAAGTGCCAAGAACAGCAGAATAGATTGGTAAGGTCTCTGGGGCATAATGTTCCAGCACTTACTCTTGAGGTAATATGCACCTCTCTGAAGAGCGGCTGATTGATCAAGAGAAAGCTTGGAGAAGAATGACACTGTAAACATGAACATTTGTGCTTTTGCAGTGGGTGCAGATTCTTTGTTATTTCAATAGTTTTGTATTTCTTATTTTACCACATATTCCTTAAAAAAACATGATACTACTGATCCTTTAATTAATCTGTCCGGTGGGAAGAGGAGGGGCCCAGTGCAAACTTCACTTTTTTATGAACTTTACGTGAAGAATATGCTTTACATTTTTATTTACAGAGGAATAACAGAGTTGTTTCTATTTTCTTAATTGCAAGAGTAAATACAGAAGATCAACAGGACAACACAAAATAAAATACTGGATACAGTACAAAATAACAAACATTATCACTGATCATTTCATAAATATATAACATACCAGATAATTAGTTTGATCATTACAAATAATAATCAGCTTACTAATATCAACCTCAGAGCATCTACAACATACATTATCTTAATAAAAGTAGGTTTCAACATAAAATCAGACATGTGATGTATTAATTAAAGAAAGTTTGGTTATTTTTCCAATTTTCCTTCACCTCTCCTCTCTGATGGTTTAGTTGAAACCCTACAATCTTTATAGTAGATTTTAACCACATCATCTAAAAAACTAAACTGGAATTGTCCTTTTATATCTTTACAATATTTATTGATAAAGGCTCAACAAGAGCTGTGAGAAATCTCTTTGCAGCACACACACACACACACACAGACACAGCCCAGTGAAACCAAATATAAACTGCTCAGCCATAACTTTTTCAAGCAGAAGCAGTGAGGTGAGTTGTCCTATGTGAAAGGCAGCGTGTGGTGGACCAAAGTATGATGATGGATGTCTGGTCCACAAAGCTGGTTTCTTCTGTGGGTGGTTAATAAGATGGCTGCTTTGTATTCTAGATTCACCAAAATGGTATCCTGGACGGCTTCATGACACCACTGTCACACATGAGCTTCATCAGCATATTTCCCCCTCACTTCATACTTTTACCTACCTTCTTCTAATTTCTTTACTCAGTATGTATCATTTTCCCCTTCATACTGGCAGATGTTACACAGGCTCTCCCCCCCACAAGCATTTAGGGTAAAGGGCTGACCTGTTAATTTTGATATTGCTAAAAAAAAAAATTCTCTTTAAAGGTCCAGTGTGTAAGATTTAGATGAAAGGGAACTAATGGCAGAAATTTAATGTAGAATAATCATTGTGATGTTATCACTAGTTTGTTTCATCTAAATTGTACCAATTGGGTTTTTCTTTAGCCCAGAAAAGGTCCTTTATATTTAAATACTTTATATTTACATCGAGGGGACCCTCTCCACGGAGGCCGCCATGTTTTTTACATTAGTCCAGACTGGACAAACTAAACTAATCTGAGTTTTTATGATAACTGAAGGCTGCCAAAGGTTCTTTTTCATGTTTGGAAGGAGAGGGTGAGGTGAGGGGTGTTCAGCTGCAACATGCAACTTCAACACAAGATATCACCAAATTCTACACACTGTACCTTTAAGTCTTACTCTCACTGGAATGAATGGACAGAACTGTCCATCTGGGCTGAAATAAAAACAGCCTCATTGAAAATAGATGACAAACATATTAAAGCATTTCTTTAACACAACAGTGCAACGGCCATGAACAGTCTGAAGCCGTGGTTCTCCACTGTGAAGGACGGAAAGGGCTTGTTTACAAGTAAGGGGTGATGGAGCGGGAGATTGACAGTGCGGCATCAGCAGGAATCCAATCAATTCAATTGAATTTGTACAGAAAATCACAGCAGTACATTATTTCAAGACATTTGACACATGATTTGTTTTTTCACACCATAAACTCAGAAACAGAAGATCAGCAGTTCCAGAAATATCCAAACCAGCCTCGGACCATCCCTGTCACATTCTACCCTATTCTGATGACATTAACTCAAGCTGTAGACCTGCATGTTTCATACAGTGCACTGCTTCCATAAGACTGGCTGCCTGAATACTTGTGTGAATATGTAGCTACACAGGTGTCCCTAATAAAGTGCAGACAGTGTATGGTGAAGTTATTGGGAAGAAATGATGGCTGGCAATGACATACTCCTGAATTAACAAGACTCATCACAGAATGACAGCCCTGGCTGTGGTTGGGAATTGTATTTCTACATGCTGGTAACTTTTGCTCTGTCTTAATATTTATTATTTTTGTGAAGTGGAAATTGAGGGATATGACTCAACCAGTAATGACAAGATAGTTACAGATGCTGAGATGAGAACAGCTGGACATCCATTCCGTGCCAAACACGCAGAGTGAGGTTTTTAATCCACATTCATGAGTCAACAAACAGCTGTTTTTCCGGGGCGTGTTATTCTTCTTATGTTAATGCTGCATGTATGATTTACTGTGTGAATTGATTGTCAAATCCAATGTATTTATATAGCACGGTATGACAACAAAAATTGTAGGTGTGACATTTTCCAATTACAGGTCACATACAATGACCAGACCATAGAAACCACAGTCATTTAATAGCATCAAATTAAGAACATTATGTATATTTGAGGCAGATAATAAAAACAAAAAACTACATTTTACACACCTACATGATATTGAAATCATGATAATCTAAAATATATGTTTTCTCCAGTGGTGTAGTCATAATAGTGAGGTTCAGGAGAAATACCTTAGATTACTGTGTTTTAACTCATTTGCAGATGATGGCTTTAAAGGTTCAGTCTGTAGAATTTAGTGACATTTAGTGTTGAAATTGCATGTTGCAGCTGAACACCCCTCACCTCAAACTCTCCTTCCAAACATGAAAAAGAAACTGTGGCAACTTCAGCTGTCATAAAAATTCAAAAGGTGTTTAGTTTGTTCAGTCTGGACTAATGTAAAAAACATGGCGGCCTCCGTAGAGAGGACCCCCTCAATGTAAATATAAAGTATTTAAATATAAAGGACATTTTCTGTCTCCTTATACAAACCATTGACTGGCCTGCATGATATGATATGATGCCTGGTGATTTAAGATAAATTACCTATCCATATAACCTTACCTATTTCAAATTAGAAAGTGAATGACATTGAAAGTATGTCCAGCTTTTGGTCATGTTCTTCTCAAGATAAGTGGTTGTGATTAAATTGTTAAATACGTAAAATCTTGAGCTTGCTTAAAATCCACATCATTGCCTACATGTCTGCCTTGTACATTTTGTTGCAAATATTTTTTTTATTTAATCTTGTTTCTGTTATTTTGTAAAGATATCATCAATTTAAAGAAAAAGTATAAGTCATCTCAAGTTTTAAAACAAATGACACAAATGATATCCATTTCTGAACAACGGATAAAGATGGTGTTGTCATGATGGGATGTGACCCATTACTAAACACTTGGAATACAGCAATGTAACAACTCACCAAAGCATAGTAAAATATGAAATGTACATAGATGCAATCACAATATTGTTAAGCATAAAATGGCACCATACATTTAACACATTGCATCACAAGAGGATTTTTTTGTCTCATCTATTAGGGTGTTGGGTCTAAGGAGGATCACCCAAAGGATAAGAGGCGGTGATCTCCACTCAATCCCAGGTGGATAATGATTTGTTGTGGGGGTCTAACAAGGAAAACAGCAATTCAACAGAAAGCATGGAGCTGAATTCAGAATTGCTGGGCAGCCTGAGGGTCATTATCGCTGGCTGGTTACTACCCAAGACAAAAAAGAAGTGGCTAGAGGCAGTAGGAGAGAAGATCTTTTAAAAAAGAGAAAGAAAAATGACAAGGCATGAAATAAGTGTTGCAGGAAAGGAAACAGCATTAGGATGGTGTCTTCCCACTGTGATGTATTTTCCAGTTGAAACAAGAAAATGGGCTGTGATGTGGGTTGATACAGTTACAGTGTTGACTTAATGACCCGAGACATTCTAAATATAATTGTGCTGTGACATATTTCGGACAGAGATCAAGTGTTTATGTGAAAACCTTCACAAATGATCTTTTGTTTCATTTAAAAACACATTCCTACCTGTGGAATTGAATGCGTTATTCAATTTTGCTAACCGCATCCAAGTGGATATTGAAACATGTCTTCATCTCTGGTAATTTTAGGTAATCTGAGGATTTTCTGTCCTCTGATCTTAATAAAGACGGTCAATTCAACTAATGAATTTCCTTTGCAGATCTAATAAATCTCAGATATTGCAACATACGTATGATGTCTTATGAAAAGGAGATGCTGCATTGACAGCTGTAAAGTTTGCATTCAATGTCACATCACCCCCCCCACTCCTAATCCCAAAGTTAGCCCACAACCATTGACAAACCTATGCCCCTAAAGGTCTATCAGAACTGAACTCCAGCATTCCTCGATCTTAACAACTCTTTAGAGAGGACACACATGTCAGCCATGTTTTTCAGTGGACGGTCTCAGTTTCAACAAACACCTGAGTACACGGATGGTGTTACAGCTCACATTTAACCCCACGGGTAACTGCACGGCATTTTCATCTCTTTTCAGGTAGTGTTGTGAAGTGGAGGGGAATTATTTTCTGTCTTTCTGTAGTCCCATTTCATGTTTATGTTTAAACTATATCCTCAGTATTACTTGTTTCTAGCCTGTAGATACAGGAGTCTCCCAGATAATATCATGATCCACAAGGTTTGTTATGACCATCGGATTTAATTCTATCAACTTTGTTTCCGAGAAATCATGTACTGTCTCTCAATTTGACTTGGTGGAAAAGTACAAAAAATACCCATGAGCTGTAGCAGCCAGTGTTAATGGAGAATAAGCAGATCTGAGCTACAAATGAACATTGTAAACAGTGAGTCATGACTTTGACTATGGGAACTCTCAACTTGGTGAGAGTTAGGGTTGTAACTACTGTTGTAACCACTGTTTTGAAAATCTATGCATGACAACTGTGGCTATAGGAAACTAACAATGTTTTAGCAATAGATAACTGTTATTTTTTCAATGACTTTTATTGCTGTATGTGATTTCTTGGTGGGTGAAGGTGGTGACGATACTAGTCACTTACCAAGCCATCATCCTCAAACTAAAATATTTAAATATAGCACGTTCTGAGGTTTGGCAAATTATGCCACTAAATTAAAGAGAGATTGTGGTTAGGATTACCTGGGTCTGAGGTATGAATGTGTATGCATGCAAAGTGCATATGGACAATATTGAGAAAAAATTGCCGTCTTTTTACTTCAGTTCAGTCTTTGAACTATTTTCACTCCATCAAGTTCAAATAAAGATAAAACTGGGAGACAAAGACCTTTGATATTTAGAATAAATTATGTAACAACCCTTCAAACTACATTTAAAATATTATGGCCATGTGAGACAGGGTGGCAAAATCCTTCAAAGTTGGATGACAACTGAAGGATAATGCAATGTCAAGACAAGGGTCAACCCCTACATGTGTCAGTGGATATTCCTACTTCAACATCTCAGCCTCATGAACAGCATGACCAACAACACCCCACTCTGCTCAGTTATTTCTCTACAATAAAGTGTTTGATGCACAGACATTAGTTTGGATTGTGTTGGAAAAAGCAGCACAATCAAACACAATAAGTGCATAAGCATGAGCACAAAGATTGTTGTTTGATGTTCAGACACCAACTCGTCCTGCATTAACTTCGCAGCTTTTAATTGTCCAACCCATGTTCGTGCGAATGTGACAGCTTCATTTTGTCAAATATGTTGAGAGGGTACACTCTCTATACAATGGCATAGCCTATATACTACTGCTGACATGTTAATATTGGTTATCATTTTCCAGTTTGCAACTTCCTTCTCTTGCATTAGGTTTTTACGAAAGCAGCACAGGATGTCCTGATATGTAAATGTGGTGTCCAGCTTTATGAAACATATGCAGTGATTTCTGAGCACTCACATAAGGCATTACCCACCTTCCTTAGTGTGTTAATCTGTCAAATGTCATTTTTGAAGTGCGATTTCACAGTCCGAGATATGAACACACACACATTTACTCGCTGTGAACGTGACATTGAAGTCACAAGTTACAGGCACAAAGGATCCTTTGCATCATGCTGCCTGTCAGCACATTGCCCTCTGATCATCCAATCAAATACAAAAGTCAAAAGTGTTCTATCATGACAGAAGAGCAGCTCCTACCTGTACTTCTGCTTCAGTGAGAGAAGCAGTTTACTGTTGTATCTGATGGAGGTAGCTGTAGTTGATTTTCAGTTTGAATGCACCCATGTTAGTTACAGCCAGAGGTATTATTTCAATCAATCAATCACATTTGTATAGCCCATATTCATGAATCACAATTTGTCTCATAGGGCTTTATCAATGTGTGACATGTTTGTGATGAGCTCAAAACCCAGACTGAAAGTCTTCATGTACCTTACTTTCCTGGAGAAACTCACATAGCTGATTGGCTACAACCTTCTCGAGGATTTGAGACAGGAAGTGGAGGTTGGATATTGGTCTGTAGTTGGTAAACCCCCCCCCCAAAAAATAAAAAAATATATATATAGCTGATTAACTTTTGTGTACCTAAATGCCAACCCCTTACTATAAGTATATAAATCATAAACCACTCAAAATCAGAGAATCAATCAAACTATGTCGGATGCCAATTGTGAGGGTCTGTAGAGACCATAACTCAGTCTGGACCCTCTCACATAGACACATTCTACTTTGAAAGTACATTTTTTACTCAATCAAACATTTCTTTCACCTTCAAATCTTTTGTTCCTAAAATTATTCCTGTAACCCTGATGGTTCCTCCCAGGTTTCACCTCGTAACTTGTAACCAAGCCACAGGCCCCACATTATGTTATTTGCTATCCATTGAAATTATGCTGCTCTCACACCAAACCTGAAGCAAATGTTTTACACACAACCTTAATACAAATGGATGCAATTTCAGCTTTGCGTGGCGCCATTCACATCACCCGCTTGAGTTATTATATTTAAACCCCAGCAAAAGATATGCTTGAAGTAATGTTGCAAAAGCCAATAAGATTTAAGAATGACACTCACCAGATACATATGCCAAGCTCACAGGTCATCAAACTGGCCTCTGGTCAGCCTCAGGTCGGTAACAGCAGTAGCACAAATAACACAATGCAAAAATTCTCTTCATGTTAGGTGTGAATGCAGCATTAGAGATACATCCCTTCTTAAAACTATGTTGTGAAAGCTTTTATACAACTGATTGATTTGCACTGACTATTCAAATTATTTAATTTATGTTATTGTGTTCGGCTCATGTTCCATCTTTTTATTCATCATTGTATCTGTATGTAACATTGTCAAGAAAGGTGCTGTATAAATAAAGTTTATCATCATCATAATCATTATTACTGTTTTCTCTTATTATTGCTACATTCCCTTCTAATCTGGCCAACAGCCCAAATCCTGCTCTGGTTTATCCAACGAAGGACTCATTAGCTTTAGTCTTGTTTGACTGAGCTTCAAACCACTTCCAACAGCTTGCAGCCACAGGGGTGGCAAGGTTTGCCGACAGTGCTCTGGTGTGCATGCTTATGGTCTGTCAGCAGTTCCTGAGTTCTGTTTAGAGAGTGAAATTATCTGAGGCGCCTTCAGGCAAATGCCTCTGGCCCTTTAGCCCTGCTACTCTGTACACAAGTATTTGTGTGTGTCTGTGTGCATGCATGTGTGTGTGCACAGGTTTGTGTGTTTGACTGGCTGAAGTAGACATTATGTGAGTATTTTCACAGAAAGCATCAGATCAGAGGCACCTCGATTGATATTTATCACTGAAAGAGAACCAAAATACTAAAGTGAGCAAACCCAAGTGCACACACACACACACAAACATTTAGTATTCACAATTTTGCATGTCTGCTTAAGAACAGACAGACCAGACATTTGACCTTTTCAAGAGACAGGCCTCACCCCAAAGGCTCCATCTTTGTTGGTGTGCATACATGTGTGGGCCTGTGTGTCTCATTATACGGTAAAAGAAAAACAGATTCAACATCACCCTCATCACCCTCAATTGGTCTCATCATTTAATAATACATAAATGTCTTATTTGTTTGCTATAATCAATGAAAAGATCAAGAATATCAACTCATGAGTTGAAACTGCTTTGTTTTCAATATTGAGAGTCAGTGGCTTTCAAGCTTCTCTTCCACAGAACTCGTTGTTCCTTTTCTTTTATAAGATATCTCCATTCACTGGGCAAGTAAAACACTGACTCGTTCCATATGAGGAAAGCGGCAGCCTATCTTTTTTACCACCAGACCCCTGAAAGCTTTCATGCTTACACAAAGGAAAGGGAGCTGTAATTGCCATAGCTGGCTAAACCATGCAATTAGCTTCAACTGACAAGGCGTTCAGCAAGCTGAAATTAGCCAGTTTCCAGAGCGTCTGTTCGAGAGAGAATGGGGTATGTCTTCCAACCTTTCTGAGTTAAAGAAGAAAAGAGGCTATAAGAGATAGGAGAAGGGAAAGATAAGGTACAGGGCCCTGCTAAAATGCTTTACATTAAGTGCAATTAAAAATGGTTGACATTCCCAGCAAAATAAGGACAGTGGAGGGTAATATGACACAGATGGAGCATTTGTCAAAAAATATAGTTTCCCCAAGTAGTATTGGGTAATTTCAAATCTTGTTTGGCTGCAGTTGCAGAAACAGTTGTTGTTGTGTACTAATTCAAGTAATAATATCAGAAATTAATGTTTTTTATTGTTTAATAACGATTTGCTCAATGATTTGTAAGTGTATTACTGCTCAATCTAACCTAATTCAAGCACAAAGACCAGACCAGATTGGTCTTTGTGCCAAACCAACTGTCAACCCATGCTTCAGCTGGCCTGCAAGTTCCAGTTCAGCTGCTATCCAACAGCATTACTAGTAGTTACCCCCCTATTTCAAATTTAAAGTCAGAGCAGTAAGCATAGTTAACTTAAAGGGGTAGTTCACCAAAAAGTGAAAATTTGCTATACTCACTACTATGCCGATGGAGGGGTGGGGGAAGTGTTGGACTCCACAAAAACACTTTTGGAGTTTCTGGGGTAAACAGCGTTGCAGCCAAGTTCAATAAAATTGAAGTAACTGGTTACTCCTTCTTCAAATGTCAAAAAATAACTGAAAAAAACATAAAATGGATCCATACTGCTCCTGTTCTGTCATCTAAGTGTCCCGAAGTCCACAAAATTCAAATTTGACTCAAAACAACGTCATTTACACAATGTTTTAAGCCTTAAAGTCCACTACCGGAGGTACCAATGCTAGTGGAAGTTACTAATACTAAGATACTGAGGCATACCCCTTGAATTTCAATGTCTGGGCTTATGGACATCCTCGGTTGATTCAATGATTCTGGCTGCACCTTCACAAAAATGGCACCACTCCATCTTAATGGAGGTCATTTGATCCAATCCTGACTGGCTTCTTCGCTGGGAGTCAGAGAGCTAAATGCTTGGAGGTTCTGAGCTCTGGGGTATGTCTCTGGACTGGACCAGGCACCTCCTGTGTCTCACCAGATGTGGATCTTATGACCCCTAACAAAAACCACATCCTCCCAAGCTGCTCCTGCACCTGAGCACTCAGTCAGTGTTACTGTTTGCTTGTGCATCCACACACAATCCAGCAAAAGTCATATATAATTGCATTCAAAAGAATAAAATGTCACACAATACAATTACATCTATTCCACCTCAGGCATGCTCATGAAGGTGCAATCTATTCATTTTTAAAATAACACTCTCTCCTCTCTCATCTCTTTTATTTCTAATTTTTCATGTTTTACAATGTGTTGTACTGAGATGTCAGCAAAATGTGCAATTGCCTGCCCGGTATCTGCCATGGCCTTGAGATTTCTCATTAGGTCCAGACTGGACAGGCTCACTGAAATAAGCCCAGTGAGATGGTCATTACACAGCTCCTCTCTGCAGCTATTACCGCATTAGTTAAACTGACCATTAAATGAGCAAGTAGCTCTCCCCATCTGGACACAGACTTCCAAAGAACTGTCACTAAGCAAGAATTATGATTCTCTGTGCATATGCTCAGTATATTCAGTTCTGCCTTTCCACTACTGCTATGATATTTCTCAAACATTCAGCTAAGCTGTCTAACAAAAAGATTTTAGCAGGCATAAAGCCAGTGGAAGAACTGTATGAAGAGAAGTTCGGTTGATCTTCTTTTTTGCCTGAACATATAACTGACAATTTAAAACATTCTGTCTAGAACATGAAAACATATTTTTTGCTTTTATCGTATCTTTTTCAAATTAGAGTGGGGGATAAATCCAATTCTTAAAACCACAACTAATTTGTTTTTCGTCAGTAGGAGTTCATTCTGATGTTCTTATTGTGACTGAATAGCCAGTTCACCTTGTTGCTATGGTCTGAATGATTCTGTGATTGGCAAATCAGTATTACAGTGTGACCTTATGTCCTTTTTTTTTTTTTTGTACAAAAGCAGCTGTATTGAGAAGTAGATTAGGTGAGGTTTGGAAGGCTGAGCCAGAATTAACAGCGGAGTCAGGCAGGCATAGAGGGAGCAGTTGTGTTGGCTGTGAGGCAGCCTGGCAATGTCCTGGGTGAGACAGCCAGACTGAGATCAGCTGAGGATGATTAACCACGTTTGGCAGAAAGAATAATCTGGCTAAAAAATTGGAGTGAATATATACTGCAGGTGAATGAGTGAATGCGTAACATGAGTGCAGGTGGATAGACACGAGGAGGGAAAGAAGTGACAAATAGGGAGAGAGGAAGAGAGAGATCCAACAGATAAACAAGGGATACAAGGGGGGAGGCACTGTCAGTACCATGCAGCCCATGTATGATTTTCTTTTAAGGTGTTTGCATCATCATGAATGCAGCAGGGCAGTGGCAGGAGAGATTTGGTAAGCTTTAACACACAGAAAATGCACTGCAAGTTTTGATGTCAGTGTTTTAATGCATAATAGATGACAGTGAGACAGAGAGTTTATTCAGATCACGCAGAGCGAGTAGAGAGACGCAGATGGACGGACAAAAAAACGGACTTTTGTTGAAATGACCTGGATGCTGCAGTTGTTTAACTTGCCAGCACATATTACTTTAAATAACCAGAAAAGATAGTGATTTTACACTGATAATTATCATCCCGTTAATGTGAATGCCCCCCCTGTCATTATACCTCATGGATGTTCTGGGATGAGACAAATGGGATTCAATTAGGCGTGTAGGTCTGTGTACATGTGTGATATCCTTCCACTGTCTACCTACTTATCCTTCTCCCGAAGGACAGAGACTGAACTGATTGAATCCTTATCTGGCGCCTCTCGGCAGTGGATCAAGGTGGATGAAATGGAGGTAATCCCCACTGTCAACCATGCTGGAAGGGACACGCTACTTTAGTCCCCCAACAAAAAAAAGCCTGTGTACCTGGGCTATGACTACTTGAGTTCTCACAGCAAACATCACTACCCAGAAACACAGCCTTCAGCAGTTAGCCAGCTAAAATAATTAGGCAAATCTAAGGCAATACTAAATTCAATGTGGTTTTATTTATTTAATAGTTGTTTAAACTTAATAAAATGTTAATCCCACAAATCAGAGTTTGGACAAAGATATTGTTTTGCAAGTTACAGGTCTAGAATGATAAGGCCAGATTTAATTACATTTAAACCCTAAACTTTGTCAAGTCATTTTGCACATTTCACAAAAATATTAATGCCATGTTTTTGTTTTAAAATAGATTACGACTTTAAAATCACTGCATGTAAATATACATAGATTCCTGCCATTCAGGCCTGCAATGCATTCGAAATAAAGTTGGGACGGGGGCAAGCTAGGGCTAGTAATGAGGTAGAATGATTAAAAGATGAAGTGATTTGAAATAGGTGATGTCTGTCAGGGTTCGAATGGAGGGTGACGTGAGAAGGGGAGGACCAAAACGCAGAAACTAAATATGGTTTAACAAAAAGTGTGTTTTATTTAATAGGGGTAAACATAACAAAAGGAATCTTCAAGAAACAAAAGTCGCACTCAAAAACAGGAGTGGAAACACAGGAAGGACAGGAAACAAACTTACGGGGAAACGTGACGAGAGCTGACGGGACACATGAACAGAACAGACCCAGAATCTAGATGACGAACAGGACCTGACCAGAAATGACGATGACGAACCAACAACCACATGGGGGGAACACCAAGACTTAAATACACACTGGAACTAATGAGTAACTGGGGACAGGTGGCACAAGACAAACAGGTGAACCTGATGAGGGCAGGAAGTCAATATGTGAAAACACACAGGGAGCAAGGACTACAAAATAAAACAGGAAACACTGAACAAACTTATCAACGAGAACACAAATACAATAACCAAGACAGGGATGAACACGGGAGAGGCACAGGGTGAAACATAGCGAGGGACAAGGAGGGGAACACAGGAGAGGGACACAGAGAACAACACAGGAGAGGCACAGGGTGGAACATAGCGAGGGACAAGGAGGGGAACACAGGAGAGGGACACAGAGAACAACACAGGAGAATCACAGGGTGGAGCACAGAGGAAGGCAGAAGGGAACATGAGAGGAACAATGAAAATACATAACTGTGACAGATGTCAACATGTGATTGTAATCATCATTTAGTACAAAAGCAGCATCCAGGAAAGGCCTAGTCCTGAACCGAAACACAGCGGAAACGTGTTTTGTGTTCGGACGAGTCAGTATTTCAGGTCATTTTTGGAAGAAATGGACGCTGTGTGCTCACTAATGACAAAATGACCCCCTAAACGTTTCATCACTTGGTGTCTTCAGGACATTTCCCTAAACGTCTTTTAAGTGTTGTGAAAAGAAGCGGCAACATTACAAAGTGGGAAATGCTTTACTGTCCCAACATGTTTAGAAATGTGTTGCAAGAATCAAAATTTAAATAAGTGTTAAAAACAATCAAATCAATGAGGTCAAACATCAAATAATGAGCTTGTGTATTGTTTTTACTGTAATACAGGTCAAACATCATTTATAAATCACTGTTCTCAGTTTTAATTTTAAATGTCACATACCCTCCCGACCTCTTGATTTGGGGTTGTAGTTGTAGTTGACAAAGTTACTGTCATTTTATTTTCATTTTTTTTCACGGATCATTAATGATTATATCCTCAGTGAGGTTAAAATGTTGCCGTCTTTATCAAGCAGTTGCCATGGTTACAGATGTAATTCCTATGACAATAGTGTAAAAGGGCCCACAGCTGCCTGTGGTAGTTCTCCACTGAGTATAGATTAATCATTCACTCACTCAATCACTATTACACTGTTCACTTGTTATGTTTTGCTTGAGAGGAAATGCAAAAATCTCCAATAATGAAGTGACATTTTCTTAGCAAGCCACTAGAGGGGAAGATTTGGATGGATGACTGTTGACATGAATCATGGAACTTTCTCATTCCCTCTGATAGCAATATCATAACAGTCAGCCCAGAGACCCAGTTTAATCTTCTTCATCCTGTGGTCAGCAACTGATGACCAGTTAGTTTTAATTTATGTAGAGCATTGTCTATAATGTCTCTATTGCTGATAAATCAGGTATGTTAAATGTATCTTCACTCTGCCATAGACTGTATGTAATAAGGTCCGCACAGCGTCCATCATGCAAACAATACAAAATTGACAGTATATTGTAGATCTGTTTGAGGAGGACTCACTAATGACAAGTATTCATTCTGTAGCACCAGAGAATTACCACAGACCAAGAGAAAAGGATGTTCCGAAGAGGCAGGTTTTGAGCGGGCACTGCACTGCATTCTGAAGAAACAAGAAACAGATTGTGGCTCTAATGTCAGATTATATAAACCTTCTGTTGGTTGTCTGTCCTTGTCTTCATGTCGCCTCCTTATGTGGTCAGGAAAATAAAAAATTGTCATAAGGATTAATAGCCATGGAGGGGATGTCAATGTCTGTTAATATGTTGACTACTTTGGTTGGACTGAATAGACTGCCATAAATAAACAAATATCTTCATACTGTATGGACTTCCTTAAATTTCATGTTTAAATATAATATATGTTGTATAATGCCATAATGTATTTGCTAATCTAATTAGACCTTTAGTCACCCTTGGCTTCACTGTATGTGCTAATCAGAAAGTGTTAGCATTGCTACCATGGTAAACCAAAATGGTGACCATGGCAGACATTATGCCTTTCAGTCAGCATGTTAGCATTGTTATTGTGATCATGTTAGCTCACGAATCTTAACATTGAGCTAAAAGCATTAACTGTAACCAATAGCCAGCATGGCTGCAGACCAAACACTTGGAAAAGCTGAACATTCAGATTTGATTAGTTATCCGATTAATTTCTTTGGGAATATTTCTACTACTCTCATCACTACTGCGGCAGCTATACCAGCAAGAGAAGGGCCTAGAAGGGACAGCAGGTGATGAAGACAGGGATAGGAGAAGAGGAGGAGGAGGACAGCAGCCAACATGTTGCTGTGGGAGAACCTGCGGGGGCGGAAGAAATAGGTGAGACTGACAGGAAATACAGATATAGAACTCCCAGCTGACATTTTGCGTGGGGCGAGGTACACCCTGGACAGGTCCGCACACTTTCATACACACCTAGGGGCAATTTAGAGTTCAAGTTTACCTAATTCTCATGTTTTTGGACTATGGAAGCTGGGGTACCTGGAGAACACCCGGGCAGTCACAGGGAGAACAAACTCCACACAGAAAGGCCACAGCTGGTCAGTAGGGTTAATCCAGAACATTTGTGATGTAACATATGATTCATTGTGTGAAATGGTTTCCAAGTCATCAGATTCAGTTCTTGAGATGTGACCCGTGTCACAAACTACCAGTGTTTCTTATCATGCCCAGATAACTCGAATAGTGGGTGGACTGCATTCTTATTAGACGTTTCTAGTATTTTGGTTTTAGTGTCTTTTTAAACAATGAGAGCAAAAGATCCAATCAGCTCTGTCTCCTGGGCCATTGTTGTCCTGTACTGTAGTGTTAGACATGCCAAATGTGGACAATGAATTTAAAGTATCTGTTAAGTTTCCCACTGAAAGGTGCATGGGGTGGCATTAAACAATGAAGACAGCCACAGGCCAGCACATATCCATTTTTTATACAAACCAAAAGGGGAAATGGCCAATTTAATGTGATTCCCTGATCAATGTTCTATAATGTATGCACCACCTCACATAGGAAATACATAACAGACTCTCGAAGGCATGCTAAAAACCCACAGCATATGCCTCTCTGATAGCACCTGGGCAAAAACACGACTAACACTGCTGTTTTCACATCAGCTACATTGATCAGATGTGGGCTAATTAGACTAAACAACACAGTTTTGCAGGAACAAAGCCTGGTGCAGAACACTGAAGGCTTTAGACTTCACTTAGTTGGTTGCTAGTGTTAGCAAAGTACTTATCCAAATTGCTAGCAGTGAAACTGGGGCTTTTCATAATTATGTAATAATGTGATAGTTGATAAACTACTGGGAGATTATTGAGCTCAATTTGCTGCTTGGTAGGGGTTTCGCTGGGAGGATGACATTGAAAAATAGCCATGTCATTTTGGAGGATATGCCAGCTTTTTAGAGTTATCTCCTGTTTTATGCATATACAAGCCGACATGCTTTGTAATTCTTTTCTCTAATTCTTGTATGACATCTCTTCTTAACTTTTTCCATAATCCTCTTGTTTTTCGGTGTTCAGTGAGTCGACCAATCTGTAGATATGGTGTAAAGGAAGGACAAATCACAATAATATTTAATCCTTTCCAAAGTAACAGCACATCATTAATGCAATGAATTACAGGGGCAATGTGTGCATTGTACTTTGAAATGTTCCCATCAAACATCAATAATGGGGGGGAAATGTCATCTAAGTTACTTTGACTGTGACATGATTGTTAGTGTTAGAAACTACTTTCATGAACATGACAGTGAGCTCAGTGACCCACATGGAAATCCAGTAAATGTTTTGGGATTTGGTAGAACAGGAGATTGGCAGCATGAATTTGCAGCTGACAAAACTGCAGAAATAATGTGGAATCAATGATATGAAGAATGGTTTGAGAGCAAAGGGAGGAACTGCCCACTGGTGTTGCATACTTAATAAAGAGCTTAATGACTGCACACCTAAAACCCCAGAGTGGGCCTACCTACAAGTGTTCTTGGAGTTTTTACATCTTCAGACATTTTCCATTTTTAATGTCCAAAGAAGATTGTGTAGTTGTGCCAGAGTTTCCTCCAATAGAGGTCTTAAGAGGTATGCAGCAGGGACAACAGCAGCCAACTTTCACAATGTATTCTCCAAAGAAATGTACTAGGCACCCTATGGTGGGACAATAAGGTGCCCTGAGCATATTTTCTCTTTTTTCCCCATTGTACACATAATTTGAAATAATAAAATAAAGCCTGAGGATTTACAAAAAAAAATTAATCACCACAACCTGTCATTACTCAGCCTTTGAAGTCAATGGGAATATGAAATAATAAAATAAAAAAAGCAATCTCAGAGATGAAATCTTTGGCTTTGATCCCAAATCAATTGGATATGGAAAACAAGAAGTGCATTTCAAGTTCAGGGTTTTTTTCAATGTTGTTGAGGATTTTGAATAAATTGTGATGAGCACTAAGTCTTTATTGCATGAGACCTATAATTCCAATTGGGGACTAAACTTGAAAAATGATCAAGTGCAAAGTAGTTTGTAAAGCTGCAACTGGTTTATGAATTTTTTGATGAGGCTGAATATGTACAGGCAAGTAATGTGTACCATTGTAGAGGAGGAAATGGTACAACCAGTGTAATGATAACTAACATGCACACCTAGTCCTTTTATTTCATTACATATCATTTAGCAGACGCTTTTACCCAAAGCAACTTACAATTGCAATTAGTGCATTCAGCATCTCTGAGGGGCCTTTTTGTGGGTTCAGCATCTTGCCCAAGGACATTTCTGCATGGGCTGGGATTTGAGCTACTGGCCTCCTGGTTTGAGGACAACTGCTTTAGCCCCTCAGCCACAGCAGTCCCTCTCACTACCCCTTGTCCTCTCACTTATGTAAATATACCCAATTATATATATTTTAGTCTTTTTTCCCCCAACATCATTTTGTATTGTCACTCTCTGTTTCACTAACACACACTCAAACAAAGAAAAGTGTATTCCTCTGATTACTGATTTACACAACCCACAACACAACAGCACAGGTGGCACACCCCAGGCTCTATTTCCCTTGTCCTCCTACTCAATCAGTAAGCAAAAAAAAATGGAGAAGCAAAAAAGCAGGGATGAATGTGCTAACACGTGAAAGCATAATGGAAGTCGACCCGAAGATAAAAACTTGGGATTACAAAGTGAATCCAGGCTCAGCAACCAGCTGGAATTATTTTGCATAAACACACTTGATATGGTACCATATTGTTTTATTATTTTTCCTATCCTGAAAGGCTCAGAGCAACATGGTGAATCTGGTGAACAAGATATGTGAACTCATACAGAGTTCACGTACTGGAGAACAGGGAGATGGAGGATGGTGACACTGATATGGTGAATGACAGAACAGGATTTTACACTTTTTCTTAGTAGTATACTAAATATTTTATGTGGGCCCTATAGATCAAGATCTATTTTTAGTAATAACACTAGACTCTAAGGGTCCTTGATTGATATGTGATCCATACAGCTGGACCCCATATGGTTTGGTGGTGTAAAAGACAGTTCAACTGTCACTGTCACTTATGAAACTGGGGCTGGAGTATCAGCTAACTAGACAATTATTGGTAAACGTTGAAGACAGCAATGTTATTAGTGCATGCATTGACTGCAGCTCATACCTCTCCATCCATTTCAGGTAAAATAATAATAAATAATGACTCTGTTGTGTGAGAGTGAGGAAAGCAGGTCCCTATCATCAACAGGATAGAGCTAACTGATTGGCTGAATTAGCCCTTGTAGCAAGGTCGGCTGTATTTGAGTTCATTCGGCATATTGTCCTATTTGCTTGCTTCTGTAGATGCGCTGAACTCAGTTGTGCACATAGACATGCGGCCTAGACTCATTTTGACTCAGGCAGCTTGTCTGATGTGTGTCTGCACCGGAGCTGCAATGTGTATTTCCTTGAAGTAAAGAAACTACACTATGAAACCGAGCATCTTCCGGTCCTGCGATAACACTAAACATATTGAACATGAAGCATGAACAACAGGAGGATGTCAGTCGAGGGGTCAAGCTGTGGAATTTTGGCAGCTACTGGTTTCAGATGAATGTGATGGCTTGCAGCTTCAGGTGTAGGATTGTCATCCCTGTTGTTGGGAATGAGATTGCACATAATGAGTGTGGGCAGCAACAGGTGTGATTTTCCAGGGGTTCTGTTGTGCCAGGCATAAGGGAAGCATCCCCAGACTGCTGTTTTCAGGTTGTTCTCATAGCTTCCTAAAGCAGAGTTGATTTGATAAAGCAAGTTATAAAGTTTGTTTGCTAAAGCAATATTTTGACAGAAGAGATAATAACATCACCTCATTGGTTTTCTGAGGTGGCTCAATGACATACTTTCTGTCATCCGAGGTACTCCTGATCTTAGTTGTGAGGTTAGGCTTGCTGAAATTGGCCTGTGAACAAGGGTTACACAGCATATTTTCCTTGAACCACTACCATTATTTTAAGCCTGCTCTGGTTGGTTTCTGGCACAAACAGAGTGAGGCTTCCATGTGTGTCTGATGAGTACTAACAGGGTGTATAAAAGCATAGAGAGTGGGAGCAATGGAGGTCAGTAGGGGCCCTCAGTTAGTTTTCATGAGGGGCTCCCAAGCTAGTTAATCCAGCCTTTCAGTCTGAACAATTCACAGATTACACTGTAAAAGGTTTTCATTGGAACTAGGCCTACTTTCTTACCAAAAGGAAAGGCGGACCTGGAAACTTTTTTTTACAGTGGGTCTTGTGAATTATCAAGGTAGAGGTATCTAGATAGCTTTATGAATGACATTTTTTTTTAAATGTCTTTTTTTTTTTCAATGCTGCTGTCAGGACATAAAAAATATCAGAGACAGACATTATCTCAAACCAGGACAAATACAACCAAACTACCTGCGTGACCACATTACAATTTAAAAATCCTATTTCATTCCTGTCTTGACTGAATGCAAATGGAGAAGGTACATCACTGTTTGATTTAGCACTTACACTGAAGAAACTGACCAAGTCTAAGTTTATCACAGCATTTCACAAGCTACTGCTCTTTGATTATCAGCTCATAAAGATTCAACATTACACCTGCGTCTCATGCTGCCTGAACTCGAGTGAAGTAAGTCTCACCATTTTAGGCTCCAGCAGCTGACATGGCCATTAAAATGCAGCCAAATGCCCTTTGACACCGATTAGCTAATGAGAGACATGGGAATGTGACAAAAATCAACAGCCACCCACTCTTGAGGATCCCCCAGAGATTCTGAAATAAATGAGGAAGTTTATATACTGAAATAAAATAGACAAGGAAAGCTATATATATAGATATATATCTATCTATATGAAACAAACCTTTTGTTTTATCTATATTTACCTGTGCCTACTAAGAGGTTGTTCATCTTAAAAATATATTTCTTTAATTTCCCATGTCCAGAAATATTGCCAGAGGTATGCTTGCCACAAACACACACACACACACGAAAGCTTCCTTACCTCTCATGGCAGCCCATTTGTGATTACATGGCAGGTTAAAGCTTCACGTGAGACACAGTGTTTCATCTTACGGCAGGGTTTTGGCCAACCACCACCTCCCTCTGTCTCCCACGAAGGGCCATGATATCCATTTCTAAACAGGAAACAGACCCATGTGCCTTTATGTATGCTGGAATGTGCATGTGTGGCCTATGTCTCTACATCTGTTCGTAAGTCTGTGCCTGGGTGTGTGTGCAGAATATAAAACACTCATCACTGCTAGAATTCTGCATGCATAAGGGATCTGTATGGAGCTAAAATCATGCTAAAACTACCACACCATTCACTGGCAAACACAATGTAGTTTGCAAATACAAAACATCATTAACAAACTGATGCATTTTGTTTCACAGATATAAATAATGCTTCAGAAACAAATAACATTCTACACAAGTACAAACAAAAATCCCACAAATAAAAAAATGTGTCCTACATGTCCAAAAAACAAATCATGCATTTACGAACATGTATTAACTGCTAGTACAAAATTAGACAAAACACATTATTTTACAAGTACAAAAATACCTCTCATTTAGTGTTTTGAGCTTTTAAAGCTAGCCAGAAAGCCAGGGTGAGGGTGAATTGATAAGGAAATTTGTGCGAAAATCCTCAGCATGACCAACAGCGAGAAAGTTGTGACAAAACTCAGGTGATATTTTTTGTGTCATACTTGTAGAATATCTTTTTTTGTACTTATTGGATATATGTTTTGTATTTTAAAATATGTAGTGTATTTGTGTTCCATGGTGTTTTTGTATTTGCCAATTAAAGCGCATTGTTTTGTTAATGGTGTTATGTATTTTCAAACCACGCTGTTTTTGCAAGTGAGTGGTGGGGAATTTGTAAAACAGGTTTTGTTTGTTTGTTAATATTTGGCATGGATTTAGCTCTTTAGGTCAGCAACTGCATCATCTCAGAGAAAATTGACTATGAGTGAGTGCACATTTTTTAGGGAATAAAAACGAAAGGCTTAGGGAAATGGTAAAAACTTTTAGTTGCATACATGTTTTATTTATCCCTTACTTGCCTCTGGGAAATATTGTGGTTCACTCCCACGTGTTAAAGATACACACAACAAAATACACTGCACAGACAAATGGATAAATGAATAGCACACAGATCACACAATGACTATACCCATTAGGATAAGGGTCTGGTGCATGCCATTAGCAAGCACAGAATCATACATGTGCGCACTTTCCTTTTCATATCAGCATGTTATGACAGAGATGCAATTTGAGACCACCCTACAACAATTCTGACAATGAACTTTGAGATTTGTGATTATCACATGCAGTTGTGTTTTTTGAATAAAAGCCACTGACAGTGCCTTGACCCTCAGGAATTGATGCATTCATGGACCATGTGATAAAGCCATAATGTTCTTCTTTAATCAAACCATTAATTCCAAAACCAATTTCCACCATAACCCAATTAACCCGCATTGGGTTTTGTCACCTCTACGATATTGACCAATAGAAGCATAGCTGACAGCACTCTGCAGGAGCAGATGAAGTGTTAATATAGTGAAATGACATTGATGAATAATGATGTTAGTGTCAGAACGCGTGGGCCACACTGGCTGTGTGAGCAGTGCGTGATGGCTGTGCTGCAGATCTGCTGCATCTGTTGTTCACACAGGCAGCGTGCTTGCTGTGTGCCTGCAGCTGAGCTGCAATGTGAGGACTGAATGTGTTGCGCTCTGATCTTAACTAAATGCCATGACACTATGATATGAAGCTGTACGTCTTCTGGTCCTGCAATAACAAAATAAAAATAAATAAATAAAAAAAATACAAATGAATGAATTCAGTCAACAGTAACAGGCTGTGGTTGAGGGGATAGAGCGGTTGTCCAGTCTTCCCCATCTGCATGCTGAAGCGTCCTTGGGCAAGATACTGAACACTGAATTGCCCCCTATGTGAATGGGTTAATGTTAATAAACTGTACGGTTCTAAATCCTTTTTTTACTTCAAGGCCCACCTTTCATACATGTAGTGGTCCAGGGCACATTAATACATATAGCCCTATTTATTTTGGCTAATCAATTATATTCTCTGTTCTATCTCAGTTGTATTAAATATATACAACAAAGCTACAATATGATCATATCAGTATGATATACACCACTTTGGACTGTCCCCAGAGGTAAGTCTCAGGTTTTCTTTCCGGGGACGTCATGCATGTTGTAAAAGATGGATGAATGGACAGTGACGGGACACTTGTAGTCTCTCATGTCTCCACAATATGGCAAGGATTTATCACTCTATAATCACCTTCTCTGACAGAGTGACCATCTTAAAAAAAAGAGCAAAAAAGAAACCACTAATTGATAGGGATGATGGCTGAGGCCTGCAGGCTGACTTGTCTGCGACTGGCAGTTCACACACCCTCAACTAAGGAGGTACAACTGTGCGAACAGTGTAAGGTTAACTGATGTTATTGAAGTGACATGGTCTCCTGGCCCCCTGCCCCTGCCTCTCTGCACACAGGTAGGGAGGATGTATGTTTATGTGCCATGAGAAGATGGTAAATTGTGGTCACCAGAAAGGGATACACATAGTCTACAGGCTGTGGCATTTGGAAAATGACTGACTGGTAATAAGGGGCCCACAGCGTATCAAGAAAACCCTTCCCACACTGCCACCCTGGAGTGTTGACACCAGTTCCAACCAGTCTGGCTGTCGTTAGTTGTTTTTTTAAAATGTACAGTGGTTTAGGAAATCACAAAGAGCTCTTTTTGAAAGTGTAATTTTGTGAGCCATGTTCTTTTTTAGATTTCAGTTTCCAAAAGGAACCAAATGGACTTTGGCCACAGGAGATTGAATTTACTAAAATAAATGCATTCACTGCTAGTGCAAAAAACTCCTGCAGTATCTTGGAAAAGAGATGTTATATGTTAAACCCATGTCATTGTATAATAGTTAATGGCAAAGTTCAGTTAACGCAAATACTTATATTCACCAGATCATTGGTTTGTGTAAAAGTTAGTCCTTAGTAATTGCAGTGTCCTGGCAGGACGGAAACAATCATGTATTGTCCACTTGACCAACTTCCCTTTACTGTAGATCCCATAGAATCAAATCCAGAATATGTTGTTTCCTTGATGTAAGATGACATCAATGTTGGCTGGTTTGTAGCTCACTAAACCAGGGCCAGACTTGGGAGAACACAGACCTGAGAGCAGGCAGTTATGCTCAGAGAATAAAGCAGCATGACATGTAATTATGAAGTGCTGTAGCTCTGTCCTCTCCAAGGTTGTGTGTATTTGTATGCATTAATGTGCAATGTGCTGTAGGTTGAATTAAAAACACTATAATAATAATAATAGTTTTTTTTTTATCTGGGAAGATAAAGGATTCAAAAGGCCCTTGAGTCATACATGTAGATCATACAGATCTAAGTACAGATATTCTGCCGTATGAGGCACATACTGCAGATTTGAGTGTCATTTTTATATTAGCGATCATCATGAATCATCTACTTTAAATAGATACATACACTAATTAAAAGTAGGGAATCAGCACAAACCATTATGACTTAAGATATATCACTGGTTTATGTAGAGACAATGAGCACATATTCCCATTCTTCACACTGAAACTATTGGTTGCAACAACGACATGCACTCACTGTCTGCAGGGCAGGAATGAAACCCCACACTTTTATATGTGCTAACCCTTCTCCACATACCACCACCCTGCACATTTACTTGACCCCATCATATCCCCGCTGGGCGATCTGTGTCATGTGTCACACAGGCCAGACTGTTCATGAAGTTTTAACAAGCCCCATAACAAAGGTGGTGGAGAGGCAGAGGAAGAGAGCGTGATGAACACATCCAGTGTTAAACGTCAGGACATCTTGGTTAATGCCACAGGGTTAAACATGGACTGAGGATGATTTATGACATCAGTCGGTGAATCTACAGGTTCAAATACAGCCATGTTTTATAAGTGAGGTAATTCCATAAATTCTCGGATAGTGGACTTTTATCTATCCTCAACTGAGGAAAAGAGAACAAGATCTTTATTTATCACAGCACTGTGTCAATCATGCATGATGACATCGTATAGTAAAGTCTCTGAGATGCATATTTCCTGTAGGCTGGTAAGCTTTTTTTTAATTGATGACAGTTCCAGCATATGAAAAGAATGTCCCAGGCTTAATTAACCCAGATGCAACTGAAGGTAGGCAGCTGGAAATTAAGCCTTGATTATTAATGCAGAATTATTAGGACTGAACTTAATTAACTCCAGATCTGCGGTGCGATGCAGCTCAGTTCAGCAGTGCGAGAAACACAAGATAAAGAAGGCATTGCTGACAGCAAGGAGGAATGTCAATGTTACATTAAAGAAACAGCTCTGTCATGAGGTGACCTGATGTCTGACTGGTTAGGAAGCTTAACACATGGGTGCCTGGAGCAGCAGGTCCCTGGTTTGGCTCCTGGCTGGCACGACCATTTACATTATGTCAGTCCCCTTCCCTGTCCCTTTTTCCTGTCTCTACTTCATGTAATATCAAACACAAGAGCATCAATGTGGCAGCTGACCATCCCACGGCGCTCTCACCACAGCAGCCAGAGATGAACCATTCAGGTTTTAACATCTTTTATTGACACCAAACAAAATTCTACAAACTACAGTACAAAGTACAAACTTTAAGGGTCCTGCTATTTCAGCTGGACAACTAGCTTGGCAGCCCTGTCTCTGTGACTTTGTGCGTCCGTCTCAGTCCTGCCCTCTCGGTGACTCTCCGTGAGGCAGCTCAACCGCTGCCTTTTAAACCTGAGGATCAATCAGCCCTCGCCTGCGCTCACCAGTGGTAGTCAAGGCTGATACCATTTGTTTTGTTCCCGGGAAAGGGTGATAGCAAGGATGGATGTGCTGACAGTGATTACACCCAATCAGATCATTGTTTGTTCATCTTGGTTCCTCTTGTGGAACCTCTTCTCCCTTTCATCTCTCTATCCAGAGACTTTACCCCTGCTCATTCATCACTTAATAGTTTAAATATTTCAGGCAAATACCCAATCACCTCTACATATCAATACTTTATTTGGTCTTAACTCTGCAATAAGGATAAATCTCCA
The DNA here is from genome assembly GCF_024713975.1 of Paralichthys olivaceus. NCBI lineage: Eukaryota > Metazoa > Chordata > Actinopteri > Pleuronectiformes > Paralichthyidae > Paralichthys > Paralichthys olivaceus. The sequence goes on from NC_091102.1 coordinate 22,615,321, forward strand.
GCCAAACTGTTAAAATAAAAAAGGTTTTCATAACTTAAATCACCAGTTAACAAATATGTTGTCATACCCCTGATTTAACTCTCTGACTCTCACATGATCACCGTGTCCATCATAGATCTCATCATCTCCATATAGATCTGAGCGCTTGTGCAAAATGATTGCTGCTGCTGCTTCATGATCAGGTTAGACACACATTACAGGCGTGGTATCCTTCTACTGTGCTGTTACCCTGCCACATGTCCTCCTCCCTCTTCACTGCCCCACTGATCTGCGCTCACTTGACACTTTAACAATAATCACCAACACTAATCAGAAGTTCTCAGGACACATACAGTCCTGAGGTTTACTTTGTGTTTGTTTGACTGGCTCTAGAGTTTATGAGTCACCAATTTAAACACAGTGGGAAAAAGTCCAACATTTTGCAGGTTCAACTGCCTCACACAACACAAGACGTAATGTATGTAAAGTAACCAGAATGATCCCTCATCATTAATTAATGTTTAAATAAATGTGATTGTCAGATTGTGTGAAAAGTGGCAGGGACAAACAAAGACACACACACACAAACGTTGGTGCCAGGTAAATCCCATAGGATTCACTGAAAAACGTATTCAGATTATTGTCCCCCGTCTCTTCACATTGTGCTAAACTAAACTGACGTGCGTCACACTTCAGAGTCAGATACACTACCTGAAAAATGTGCAGCAAAGACAGAAAAACATTATAATTGTTGTTATTTATAGGTTAATAAGACATTTGTTCATTTCTACTGTATTATCTTAAATGTTCAGCTCTACTAGTTGATTGTGTCTTTCTCCTTTTAGCCTAGCATGGCCCAGTATACACACATCATTGTTTTTTGTTGCTGCAGTTCCTCTTCATTCCAGAGCGCCCGAGCCAATGCTGATGAGTCTTGATGCCATAAGTGTCAATTTCATGTGACAGCGATGAAACCAGATAATGAAAATCAATAAGTCAAGCTTCTCTAAGCCAGGGATGGTCGACGTTAAAACCTTTTCATGGTGGTGGTTGTGTGCTTAGTTGCATATGCATTTATTAATGCATGTGTGCATAGCTGTGCAAAAAAAAACACCCTCACAAATGCAGTCGCTGGAAACATGTTGGCTCGTAAATACATTTCCTGCTGCACATGGAGCAGAATACTTCATTTATTCAATGAAAATAATGAATTAATACTGGAGAGCTATAGTTTTAATAAGTTACATATTTAGTCTGTGAAAAGGTTGAACCATCTGTTTATGTGCTTTTCTGTTCTATTAAATATATCCCAATCTTTTTTCAGGCTAAAACACTAATCAAATGTAATTTAATTAAAGCAGGTTTCTCTGATCTTACCCCCATCCTGCCCTGAGGCCTTTCTGCTCCCCGTTTTATTCAACTCATTTGGAATTTCATTCACTGCCACAGATCGATTCTCTCTTTCTTTCCCCCCTATATCACCATGTTAGACAGCTTGCATTTATATCATTCACATTGCTTCAAATAGAGACAACAGAGGAAAATGAGAACACTAAAAAACAAGACGCGGGAAGATGTTAGGAAACGAGAACAACACCAAACCTACGGTTCCATCACTCATATTGTTTGTGGATTGAAGAGAGGGTGGAGGGGAGTCCTCGAACACAATAAGCCTTGATTTAATGCCTGAATATTCTTTCTGTCACACATTAAGATTAACAAATAAGCAAACTTTTCCCCAAAGATTGCAAGTGCTGCCCTTGATCATGAAACTACACTTGACATTATTTCTACTGTAGCTTTTTCTGAATCTTGCTCTGAAATACTGTATCTTTGAGGGACAGGTTAATAAAAGACAAGTGTATTTTTTCCTCTCCATCTCTGTATTTGTCCCTGCATCTTTCTCGCTAAAAGAGAGAAAACATCTGGCAAATGCTGCAGCTCTCAGGAACAGAAGGACAAGGAGAGCAGTGATGTTTGTTCATTTCATAGAAGGAAAATATGTGTGTGATCACAGGGGTGGAGTGATGATAGCCTGTATTTTCAGCAGAGGGCCTTGTGTCCTTGGAGGTCCACACTGACTCATGAATATCTGGTACAGCAGCTGACAGTGATTGGCTGTTGTGGTGAAGCGAGAGGCCTTGTCTGTGCTCATTGCCAGTGCCTGCAACAATAAAGTAGTATCCTCTCATCCCACCAATGTCAGCAAACAAGATGGTTTGAAAACCACTGGGAACAAATAGCAGTACGGCTGTAGTGATGTGCAGGGGAGTTGTATTTGTTTCATTAAGGTCCATAGCTTGGCCATCAATATCATCCTTGGAATGGCATAACAACTAGTTGTTTGTGGTATTTTAATGGGCACAGATATATTGTTTAAAAAATAGAAGATGTGGAGCAAATAATATGTTCCATTGCATTGGGTTTGACTTATTGTGGATCTAGAAAATTCTGCCCAGGATAAATATTCTGCTACAGATAAATAAGTTGAGGTTGCAATATGAGATTTAGTTGAATAGGTTTTACTATGGAAGCTCTGAATCTGTGTGTCAACATGCAGTTAAGTGACAGGCTCTAACCATTCAATGTCTGTTAAACTCAGATATATTGCATTGTGATCTGTTCTCCATCTACATCCTGATTTACAGCAACCAGCTAACTACAGTGCATTCATTACTATACACGTTTTCACTTATGATCATTTATACAAAAAACTGAACTGAATGAACCAATGACGGTGAAACTTTTATCAAGGTAATAGATAAGAAAATATTATATATATACTGTATATGTAAATCTACTCAGGTTTAATGGTTGAGTGAGTTTTTTTTTACAATATACAAATGCTGAACATTATCCTTATCTTTTAAAACTTAAAAGATTAAAAGAAAAAAACTTAAACTTACTACTACTTAAAATTAAGTAATTTATTTATTTCACTGCATGACTTTTGTAATTTAACTAGAATTACCACACAGTGGTTGTATGCCTTGGACTAAGTCCAAATGAATGTCTGTGCCAAATGTAAATGCAGTTATTGTGTTCACAAGGCAAACCTCATTCTTGAGTCCTAGTGAATGTTTGTACAATATTAAATGAAATTCCCTTTGTGCATTCCCAATATATCTTATTGGTTTACCACAATGTGAAGTCAACTGTCCTTGACTTTTGACATTTAATTTTATTGTCAGCCAATGCAAAGACAGATGCTGGGCTTTTTCTCTCTGCCCATCTTTCCTTATATTTTCTCCCTTTCTTAGCAGTTGACCCTTCTTTCCCTGACTTTCAGTATCTGGGGGCATGGTCTTCTTTTGCATACTGATAAAATAGTCACAACAGCTCATCTTGCTGAGAGCATTTTGACTAGCATGTGTAAAAAAGTCCATTAGATGTCAGAGTCTGATGTTGTAAAATTTTGACTGGGATTACTTAAAAGCTTCAATGTAAAAATACAGTAATCTTCCATTGTCAAATGACAAATATAAAGTCAAGTTAATCTCAGTAAAGCCTATTCTGGCTAAAGGTGAAAGTGTAAACAAATCCATGACAATATTCTAGAAGTTCAGAGAAAATAAGATTTTAGGTCACAAACGCTCTTCTTCTTTAAATGGAACACTGTGTAGCTCCAGTATCCAGACATCAACCCCCAAGACATCTGATCTATCTGTCCCATTTCCTCATCATCTGTTTGAAACTGTAAGACACTGACATGTTCAGAACATACACTGTCCCCATTTTGGGAAGAATACAGTAGGCTATGTATTGATGTGGATATGAACTCATGTCTTTTTAGAATCCCATATAATCAATCAATTATGATTTAGAAACAGTCATTGGTGTCAGCATACATCGGCAGGCAATGTCGCAATGTTGTGTTTATACTGTACTAGCTCGACACAGTGGCGTTAGCTTCTGTGTCAGCTGTGATTCTAATACTATTAACTAAATGCCAACATCAATATTTGTGGTTGCCATTAAAAAAAAAAGCAAATTCTTCCTTCACAACCCACCTCTTTTTGTTCTGTCATAAAGATTCAGGACCAGTCAAAAGACAGACAGCCTTGAAGTCCAGTGGTGTAGACACCAATGCAGCCAACCCAGAGCCCTGCCAGCAGAATGGGTAAAAGCCTTGTTTACCAAATTATGAATGTGCAACACTTTCGGCTTTTTGTTTAACTGTCAAAAGCATATGCTACAGCTCACTCTGATCGTTGCAGCTTGTTCAAAAGTGTTTTTGAAAATTAAGGCAGCAAAAAGAGAATAAACAAATGAATCACGTTTTTGGGGTTGAATAAGGACGTGTGTTTATCATGTTACATGCAAACTGCTAATGTAGTTAATGGCTCTCAGAGACAATAATGGACTGAATGGCTTTTTACCGCTGTAGCCACATTAGGCATAATTGTTCCCTAGAAAGGAAGGTAGAATACTGGAGTTTGGCTCCATGCATATGTGTTTCTGTGTTATTGCTTCCAATTAATCTGTTGATTACAATTTAAAAATTAGATTTTTCATGAAAATAAATGAATTCATCTTCAGGTTTCCAAACATGTGTGTATATTATCAGTAAAATAAGATGATTTAGATGTTTTGCTGAAGAGACTCCATGTTTTCTCCCTGAAAATGTTGCTTCCGAACGTGTCCTTTTAAGCCTTGTTGTGGGCTCATTCATGACCACACATTTTCATAATTGGTAACAACAGTTTCAGAAAATATTTTTTTGGAACTCCATGAGCAAATTGCTCCAGTCTGATTAATGGCAGGTCATGATACTTTGTTATAAGGATCATAAGGACAGTGTGAAATACCTGGGAGGAAATCGAGGGAACTCCCCTCCTACCTAGTGCTTCAGTGTTATGCTGAAGCCAAATACATGGATTCAACCAATGCATGCAACTAGGCTACACACATTTTACACACGCAGGTGGCTAATATTGTTAACAATAAGGCTGTTAACATAGCCACGTAACTATGCTACAGTCCACACAGAACACTCATCTTCTCCCTCTTTCTCTACACTGACATACATACGCGTGAACTCAAACACACTTTTACCTTATGCACTGCAGATCTATCACAATTCTGTCAGAGTGAACATACATAGGTTGAAAAATATTCTGTCTTCCATGAAAAAAAACAAACAGTGGAACACAGAGGCCTTGGCTCTGTCTCTCCTCATTTCTGTCTTTGTGTACATGCTTCCTTGGTTCCCTCCATGCATCAGGAACAACATCTTCATTCATCCATTCCTCTGTGAAGTGAGACCACCACGCTCTTTGCTTCCCCACGCTCTAAACATGTAACATCGCTGCCTTCAAGCAAAGTTTGTCTTTCCATGTGCTCTCCTACTTTGCTGAGGGTCATCTCCTGCAGTTCTGTCTTCTCCCTAAGAGAAGCTCTCAGCCTCAACTCTGGAGAGTGACTCAGTGGGAGAGGAACTCACCTGTGAATGAGTAACCTTCAGGGGCACTATTGTTAGTGAATCCAAAGTAAGCAAGTAATGAACTTTGCTTTCTCTATGTCACATTCTCTCTACATGAGTGTTTCATGTTTTATTTTTTTTTTCCTTAGAGATCCTAAAAATCTTCCGGGGAGAGTACATGTTAATCAAAAGGTCACTGAGAGCCCCTGCAACTTGCACCAAGATGTTAATTGATTTTTCTTTTGACACATCTATCCATCAATCTACAACAGAAAAAATGCTTTGGTTAAGGGATTTTATGATGTGGTCTGTGCTTAAATTTGTGTTTTGATTACTGTAGGAGAAAACATTCATACCATCTCACTGACCTGCAGGTCCAGCATGGCTGCAGGCTATCTGGTCAACATCTCCTCAGAGGTTTGAAACTCTCAGGTTAAGATGAGGGCAGAGGGCAACTAAAATTGAGCTTTCCCACATAATTTTGGTTCTGAATACATTTCATCGTTGAATGTAAGTTTCTGAAAAGACTATGCTGGCAAGCAGAGCCAGTATCTCTGGATACTCAGGCTTCACCCACGGTCCAAAAACATGCAGATTGAGGATTAGGTTGATTAGAGACTCTAAATTAACTGCAGATGTGAATATGAGAATGAATGGTTGTTGTATAGGTCTCTGTATGCTGGCCCTGTGATACACTGGCAACTGTCCAGAGTGCGCTCCACCTCTTGCCCAGTGTCAGCTGGGATTGGCACCAGCCCCCTCAACCCTTAGAATAGATAATGAATGGATGGATTTATGTTTCTATAAACTTGTATTCAAAGGTATGTGATATTGAAAATTAATGAATATCTGGTATTTCATTCAGACAACTTATGTTCAAATGTTTATCGCAACAGTAGTATTGCAACATTCTCTGTAAGCACATTGGCATATAGGCGAAAATACTACCTAGTGAGACTGCTATGTGTTGGCCTGTGACCAGCCTCAGCGAGCCATAGATCTGCAGCAGTAGGGGAACATACTACCTAGGCTCCAGCCATCGTGAGGCCATTCCCCCCCAGAGCGGTGCCACCTAGTTAATGTGTATCTCTCGCAAGTGTGTTGCAGCGAATAACCATGCTGATGGAATGTTCCAAACCTGGCGACCGCCAGGTATGCAACAACGAATTTAACATCTTTTGAGCATGCAGCATTTCCTTCTTATGGAGTCTGATGTAGCGTTGGTATCAGATGATGACCAGCAGCCCAGAGATTTGAAAGTAGCGGTAAGCAGATGTAGAGCTGGAGGTGTCGCTGTGCCATTTCTAAAGGAGTGAAGAAAATAGTGCTCCGGTGGTAGGCCAAAGCTCAGGAACAGATCATGAAGCTTAGAAGAAAACCAGGATCCCGTCATGGGTTTATGTACATTGATGTTGAAAAGAGATGCCGATTGATGGGTTTGGAAGCAGTGATACAGAAATTTTGTCATGGAGGAGAAGTGGGAGAAAGAAGTCTTATTCTTAGCAATGTAAATGTTACTGACTTGACGAGATCTATCAGTTTTGGAGTACATGTTCTTTTCTAGGTTAAAATCAGAAAGGGTGAGGTCATACTGGGGATCAAAGGCAAGATATATGGTAGTATATTCACCACACCTGAGAAACCGAAAGAAAGCCATTTGCAGAACAGCTTCCAGTATAGTATCCATGTATGAACTGTGACTGTCAATGGGAAACAGGTCAATGCTCTGTTGGAAATGGCGGATCCTGTACCATGCTTGCATCTGCAAGGTGGCTTGTTGGAGCACCTCCTCTCCCAGTCGGCGGTAGCCCCGGGGCTTCTGACATCTTTGTCTTTGTCAGAAGCCGATGATCCACAGGCGTTCCTGGAAATGTTCGAGTCGACGGCAGAGGTGTGCGGCTGGCCGACGGGGGAATGGTCCGTGCGGCTTCTCCCTTTACTATCAGGGGAGGCTCAGACTACGGGGGCGTGTGGCCCTGGACAGACTGGGCCTGACGCTGGAGGACCATCACCGGAGGTTCCGGGACACCAGGCTAGGGCCAGCGGACCGCCCGTTCACATTCGCTCAGCAGCTGCGGGAGGCAGCGAGACGGTGGCTGCAGCCAGGGGGGTCGGACGGAGAAAAAAACGATGCTGGAGAAAATATTACTGGAACAGCTGGTGGAGGGACTTCCGGACCGGACAGCGGCTTGGGTTCGCTACCATCGGCCAGCGACGCTGGAGGCGGCTGTGACACTTGCCGAGGACCACCTTGCGGTTCATCCCGGCGGTCAAGGGGGGGGCAGCCGCCTGCCCACGCCGAACCGCCAGACTCCAGCCCCGCGCCAAAAAAACCCCCTGGTGGTGATGTTCCAGCGCACTCCACTAGTGCTCCACCCTAACCAAGCTCTATATTGTCCCCCACAGGTCCCAGCCGCTACTGGTTCGACCCGGGGCATTGGTGGAGGCATGCTGGGTGAATATTAAGTGGAGGCACCGCTGGTACCCGAACTACACTCCATGGAAGATTTTCCACTCGAGCAGTCTCAAGATGACACTCTATGCTTTGCCTTCGGCAGCGTGATAATGATTGATGGCCACAAGGTGCGCCCTGACGCCGAGCAGGCGTTCCCCTATTTTCACTGATTAGGGACAGGCTGTACAGGGTGAGTCGTGACACTCAGACTGGAGAAGAAAGCACCCAGTTGCTGCTGCCTAAAAGCCGTCGGGAAATGGTTTTCCAGGCGGCTCATTATAGCCCAATGGCTGGTCACATGGGGGTAGATAAGACACAAAACCGGATAATGAACCTATTTTATTGGCCTGGCATTCCGGTTGCGAATGTCAACTGGTGAATCATCCAGCGATTCCCAGAGCACCTCTGCACCCATTACCATTGATGGAAGTTCCATTTGAACGCATTGGTATGGACCTCATCGGGCCATTTCACCGGAGCGCACGAGGATATCGCTTAGTGCTAGTCCTTTTGGATGATGCAACGCGATATCCCGAAGCAGTGCTGCTGCGCATTATCTCTGCAAAAAGCATGGCACAGGCACTGTTTCAGGTCATCTCCCAAGTTGGGATCCCCAAAGAGATCCTGACTGACCAAGGCACGTCGTTCATGTCACGAACACTAAGGGAACTGTAAGGATTACTGGGCATTAAGTCTATTCGGACCAGCATCTACCACCCACAGACTGATGGGCTGGGCGAGAGGGATGGATATCTTCCCATATGAATAGATTTCCAGAAGCTGAACTCCATCTCAGAGTTTGTTGCCTACCCCATGCCGAGAATTGAGCTGCTTGAGAAGATCTAGGCAGCCAAATACATTACCACTCTTGACCTGTGCAAGGGATACTGGCAGGTGCCACTAGAAGAGTCATGTTGTCCATACACAGCGTTCCTAACACCAACTGGATTTTTCCAGTTTACAGTGACGCAGTTTACGACTGCATGGATCACCAGCCACCTTTCAAAGACTGATGGACAGAGTCCTCCAGGGTTGTGATTATTGCAGCTCAGCTCACCTTGATGATGTCGTCATCTTTAGCAACACCTAGGAGGAGCATATCCATCACTTGTCGCTGGTCCTGGAGAAGATTCAAAAGGCAGGGCTGACACTTTATCCCTCCAAGTGTAACTGGGCACAGGAGGAGACACGGTACTTAGGTTACCAACTGGGTAGAGGAGAGGTGCAACCACCAATGGATAAGGTGGAAGCTATCTGGAACTGCCCTCGACCTTGCACCAAAAAAGAGGTATGATCTTTCCTCGGATTGGTTGGCTGGTACAGGCTGTTCGTGTCCCAGTTTGCAACCATTGCAGCCCCACTCACAGCATTGACCAGTAAAGACCAAAGGAACCTGGTGTCATGTGTAGATGACCGTGAAACAGCCTTCAGGAGCTTAAAAACCTCTCTGTTCTTCTCCAGCCCTCTTTGAGTCCAAACTTTAACAGAAGATTTCTGGTACAGGTGGATGCATCTGCAGTCGGCCTGGGAGCAGTCCTTGCCCAAGGAGAACCTGGAGAGGAGCATTCAATCCTGTACCTGAGCTGCAAGCTGCAGCCACGTGAGACCAGATATTCTGGCCTGGCCATTAAATGGGCACTTGAAAGTCTGCGATACTACCTGCTTGGACCTTAGTTTGATTTGGAAACGGACCAACGAGCTCTCACCTGGAACAACTCCATGGAGTCAGGAAACTCCTCCGCACTTTTTTCCCATTAGAATACAAACAAATGAGAGCACCAACCAGTGGCACCTGTAATGTCGGCACTTTATTTATATCAGATATTGACATTACTCATTTATAACAACTCCCATCACATGGATGGATGCTGAGAGAGAGAGAGAGAGAGAGACTGTGTGTGTGTGTGTGTGTGAGTGAGTTTGTTTACAAAGCGGCACCAGTGTTTACATCCGGTCGGCTCCACGTGGCTCATTTGCATGCCAGGGGATGGACCTGCCTTAGTGTGAGTTCCATGTTCATGACGCGTTATTGCGGAAAATATCGAGAAGGATGCCCGGAGGAGAAAGGCAGACATGGGAGAGCGGGGAGAAAGAAAGGTGTTCGGCAGGGCTTCGCCGTCGCCTGGTGCCCCCATCTCGAAGAACACGCACCATTTTTTCCGCAGCAGCAAGAGGATCCTTCTCCCTCAGGTTCGCTCAGCCAGTGAAATGTCCAGTTCAGCCCAAAGGTATTTCCTACAAGACGTTGGTAAGTGTTGGTAAGAAAATTGGTGCCTCAAAGTGATCAGTTTTCTGGTGAAGTAATATTTCAAATTGTAATATCTAACCCCCTGAGACTAAGTGTTTAGCAAACTGTCCACGATGATGTTGCAGGTCACCTGGGAGTGCAAAAGACATACAAGTAAGTGCTGCAGTATTTCTATTGGCCTCGTTTAAAAAGGAATATTTCAGCATACATCAAAACATGCCACACTTGCCAGTTAACAGGTAAACCGGACCAAACTATTAAACTTGTTCCGCTGTCACCTATTCCTGCAGTGTCCTCCCCATTTGAGTGTTTGCTGATAGACTGTGTAGGCCCCTTACCCAAGCCTAAGGCCGAGAGACGGTGATGAGTCAATCCAGCCGGTACCCTGCCGCTTATCCTTTGCGAAACATTACAGCTGAATCTGCGGTGAAGGCGTTAAGTCAGTTTGTGCCTGTTTTTTGCCATTCCTAATGTTATACAAACAGACAGGGGTACACATATCACATCACAGCTGTTTGGGGAAGTGTTAAAACAACTTCATGTGAAACATGAAACCTCTAGTGCATATCTTCCACAAATCCAAGGGGCTCTTGAGAGGTTCCATTAAACTCTAAAATCCTTATTACGGTCTTACTGCAATGAGTTAAATCATGATTGGGAAGAGGGGTTACCTTTGTTGTTGTTGGGTGCCAGCAAAGTTGTTCAGTCCAGTACAGGCTTTAGTCCAAATGATTTGGTTTTTGGACACAATGTCAGGATACAGGATATTTGGATTACGTAAATGGTTTCAAGCGATGGCTCTTTGAGGCAGTTAGACTGGCTAGAGGAAAATTGGAGGTGACACATAAGAAGAGGAAACGACTATATAATAGGCGAACAGAGACACGTATTTTTAGTCCTGGTGATCAGGTCATGGCTTTGTTGCCTGGTTACTTCTCCTTTTCAGGCCAAATTTAATTTGTGGGGCCCTATACTGTTGTTTGTCAAGTGTCAGACCAGAACTATATCATCTCCACCCCACATGGGTAAAGGTCCACCCAGCTTTGCCATATTAATCTGTTGAAAGATTATTTTTCTCGTACTTCAATATGAACATGTTGCATTTTATTTAAGTAGATACTTCACCAGTGGGATGGTCCTTTGCACTCTGCCTATAGGACCCTGTTCTTAAGGGGGGGAATGTGACAATCCTGGAGTTGTCTGCTGTGGTGTTGTGCTGGTTTTGGTGTTTCAGGTTCCTGTAGGTGGAGTCAGACCATGGGAATCAGGGATGTGGCACACCTGTGCTGACGAGTATTTAAGAGGACTCCTTCCCCAGGACCACCATGGACATGGCAGAGGCACAAAATTGATCATTGTTTGATTCGTATTTTTCTACACACACCTACACACTACAGACACCACTGATATAACTGATTACCATGTTTATTTTAAGTTAGTTTTCTTTGTAAATAAACACTTCAACTGCTGTACCTTGTGAACTTCATCCTTATTTGTTACACAACAGAGCCAATGTGTAACAGGCGGTTTGTACTAGGAATTGTAGAATTGTGAGGAGCTGAGAGGTCAAGATGAGACATTTTGTAATTGAATATTTCCTTGTGGCGACGCCTATGAGGCTTATTCTGAACATGGAAACGGGGAGTTTTGACAGTGAACCTATCATATATCTCTTTTTAACCATTCGAGAAAGTATTATATTATTTCTCGAACAGTGATCCACCTTATGAGAGTTCAAGGTCAAAAATAATGGCTAAATAAGTGTCAAGTTTCTCCCTGCGGAGGATAAACTTTGCATGTTGTGTCTCTGAAGACCCCAAAGGTGACATTTAATCCTGCCAAGGTGAGTGTTTTCGACGGTCTGGGGTCGCTAACTTTCAGAACAATGGAAAAGTCCCAGCAATCAACAAATCTTTTGTCAGCAGTTTCCGAACCACATGATAGAATCTTCATGAGACTAACATCATGGCCTGTCAAAATGAGAGCAAAATAATTTACTTACTATGTTTACCCCCCTGTTTTTCCCCCCCAGATCTATGAATATCTGCAGAATGACTCACCAGATTACTTCCTTGAATGAGATTCCTGAGGGAATCATGAATTGTTGCTGCTGGAGGGAATAACCTGGCGCCCATTTCAAGGGATGGGGATATTTTTTGTATGAAAGTGCTAATAGGAAGTTTTCATAAGGGCTTAACCCCTTAACCCTTCTCCGTTGTTGTATATTTAAATTGTGAAAGTTTATCTGTGTGGGGTTTGGGATTTTAATCAGAAAAATTAACTTAGCTGAGCAAATACAATATTGTAGAAGAAAATAATTTCGATATATAATAGTTTACATATGACACATATGTAGCATGAAACAAGAGGGAAATGAAAAAAATGAACAATTATATACACACACACCCTCCACTTTGTTCTCTCATTCTAATTCCATTATTTGCAGCTACTCAAGATATCAACAATAGCACATTGTTAGTTTAAATTGAGTTTGTGTTTTAAAATGATTTACCCCAAATTTCTGATACAGGCATAGAGCCAATTCCAGGTGTAAATAAAAGTACATGTAGGCCTGCATGATTTTACATTCAACTGTGATGCTAATAGAAAAAAACAGCTGAATTGTGTATTTTGCTCTCTTCACATATTGTATCTATCTACATCCTGTCTCCAAGCACTCAGCCATCTCCTGCTTGAATATAGAATCTGACAAGGTTTTTTCTCTTAATGATTATATTCCAAGTGCTGTGATTTTATCAGGCTGCATGATGAGGGCTTTGTTGTCAACTCCTGAGAAAATAAATCCCTTTGAAGCTACATCACTAGAAACCTGTGCCTCAAATTGTACTTCAAATAACAAAAATTTACTATAGGGAAAATGTCACCACTATTTATGTACTTAAAGGTACAGTGTGTAGAATTTTGTGATATCCAGTGTTGAAATTGCATGTTGCAGCTGAACACCCCTCACCCTCTCCTTCCAAACATGAAAAACAAACTGTGGCAGCCTTCAGTTGTCATAAAAACTCAAAAGGTGTTTAGTTTGTCCAGTCTGGACTAATGTAAAAAACATGGCGGCCTCCCTATAGAGGACCCCCTCGATGTAAATATAAAGTGTTTAAATATAAAGGGCCTTTTCTGGGGTAAGAAAATTCATATAATTTAGATGAATGGAACCAGTGAAGACGTCATGAGGATTATTCTACATGAAATCTTTGCCAATAGATCCCTTTCACATAAATCTTACACACTGACCTTAAAATTCTTGGGTTTTACCTTGGGCTCTTACATTTTGTCTTTCTTTTCCATCATATAAAGGATGGATGTACTACTTTTTAAAAATGTGACCAAAAAGTACACTGAGCAGGTAATCTAGGAATTATTGATGTCAGATAGGACTATCGATCAATCAACCAATCCAATTTTAATTGTATAGCCCATATTCACAAATCACAATTTGTCTCATAGGGCTTAACAAGGTGTGACATCCTCTGCCCTTAACCCTCAACAAGAGGTGAGCAAGTTTTGTTCCGAGAAAAGCTTAGTCAATACTTTTAGATAAATCTGTTGCAACAGGGACTCAATTTGGAGCTTCACTTTGAGAGCTTAGTAACTATATCTATACAGTGCTAAACCTTACCACAGAGACAGACCGACAGCCACATACAAACACTGCCAGCATCCACAAGCTGGACGCCAATGTTAACATGTAATTTTTCACCCTATACTGCTCTTTTTCATGCTTGTTATCAACCCCTATCATCAGGCATGACAAATGCAATACATTTGATGATAAAAAAAACATTATTTCACTTTCTCTTGGGCTGCGACAGACAAACAAGCTGTAAATAGTGAGGATGGTGGTTGTTTTTCGGCCTCAAAGGTGCCATAGAGGGAGAAAATGGCTGCTCTGCTCAATGGATCGTGGCTGACGTGAGGTTGCAAGACTTTCCAGTGAGGACTTCCCTATTCTCTTTAGTGTCATTGCATGACTCTCTCTGTGTCTCACTCTCTAGCTCTCTCATGCTGCCCCTCTCACTGTTTTTCTATGTTGCTCCCTCGCTCTCTGTAGTGGGCCCACTTATGCTTTTTGATAGTCTCTCCTGGGCCCTCTCTGTTGAACCCTGTGCTCCTTCAGCCTGTCTCTCTCCCTCCTTCTCTTTCACAGTCTGTACATCTCTGTCTCCATAGAGGACCCACTTTTAACCCACTTACTTTTTATTACAGTCTCTCAAACCTCCAACTCCCACAGACCTTTCAATTGTTCTCTCCATTGTTTCTTTTTTCTCTTCTCTCACTCAGTCTGCCCTCAACATGTCCTTTGGTTGCATTTATTTGTCCTTTGATGCCCAGACTTCCTAATTCTGCACTCAGCCTGGCTCTCTTAGGCCTTGTCCATATCTGGCTCACCATGCATCTTGGTTGATCCGATCACAAGTGGACGGTTCTAAGGACGTCACTTCACATACGACCAAGACATGTGACAGGTGACCACTTGTGATTGGGTCTTACTTTCCTTCCCTTCATACGTAAATACAAATGTGTGCAACCAAAAGTGATGTTGTTATTAGTCAATCTGAGTAAGACAGACCTGTGTGTGTGTGCCTGTGTGTGTGTGTGTGTGTGTGTGTGAGAGAGAGAGAGCGCAGTACAAGGGGCAAATCAATGTACTTCTTGCAGCTCTACAATATAATAAATAACAAATCTATATGTGTCATTCAACATTCCAGTATTGGCCACTAAAATAAAATATCAATGAATAGGAAACCTTGAGATCTGTAAAAAAAATGTTGAAACTGACCAGGGACAAAACAGGTTGATTGATAGCATATGCTTTATAAATGGCATATTGACTGATTTTCTCCTCCCTCATTAGGAGTTCCTGTCATTATTCTGCAGTCAAAATTAAGACACAGTAGATCTAAATCAGGAATAATATTTTTTAAGTTGGTATGAATCTTCATGGAAGACCTTTTGACTTATCAAAGGAAGGAGCTGGAACACATAAATTAAATAGTGCTGTCAATGTCAGAATATAAAAAAAAAACTGGACAGTGTATCTCATTCTTCCAGGCTCATTCTTTTTTGTAATCAGGGTTTTGGCTGGACTACTTTGTAACAGTCAGAGACTTGACCTGAAGCCACTCCAGCACTGACTTCACGGTTAGCTTCAGGTAATTGGTGCTAAAACATGACCATTTTCCACAGTCTCAGCTCATATGCACTTTGGAGCAGGTTTTCTTCAAGGACTTCTCTATTGTGCTGTACTCGTCCTTCCCTCTATTCTGACCAGCCTACCTGTCCCTACCACTGCTTCACTTCAGGTACACAGCAAATTCTGGCCTTTGGAATAAACTCTCTGGGAGTTTAAATCAACCACATTTGGGTGGCTGTGGCTGAGGGGTAGAGCGGTCATCCTCCGACCAGAAGGTCAGAAGTTCAATCCCCAGTCTTCCCATCTGCATGCCAAAGTGTCATTGGGCAAGATGCTGAACCCCAAATTGCCCAATAGAACAACAAAAAAGTGCTGCCAATAGAAGCACTGTATGTATGAATGTGTGTGTGAATGGGTGAATGGCAAACTGTAGTGAAAAGCGCTTTGAGTGGTCATCAAGACTAGAAAAGCGCTATATAAATACAACCATTTACCATTTACATTTGAGTGTACATGTGACACCATCGAATGTACTCAAGGGAAAAGTAACTCTTTTCCGGGAGATGATTTTTTAAATCTTTTCTGGAGTTAAACCTGAACACTCGTGGGAGTTAAAATACTAATCCCATGTGGGGTAAAATACAACTCTCACCTGGAGTTCATTTTAATGTGAACTCTTTTATGGTGTTAAATGTCACGCTCACTGATGCTGGCAAGGGAGAACCCAAAAGAACGACGATAGGCAGGCAAGTTGCAAGGGAAGATCCGTTTATTCAGTCCAAGAAACAGGCAGAGTCAAAACCAGGAGATCAAAATCAGGCAAACAAATCCGTCAAGGGGCAGGCAGGTATCCGAAGTCCAAGAAGGCGAAACAGGGTCAGAACAAGATGGCAAAAGTGGAAATACTGGAGAGCTTGGCAAAATACATCACAAGACAATCTGCCAGGGATCAAGTGAAAATGACTGGAATATATACTGAGGAACTAATGAGCAAATGGACTGCAGGTGAGGAGGTGGGCGGGGAACACCACAGAGGAAAATGAGATGATTGCATGGCAGGGAAGAAAGGCAGGCCCTGAAATGACAGGAGAGTTAGTGATGAGACATGGAACCAAACATAAAAACAAAAACAAACTAAGAGTTAGTGTAACTACGTTACATTAAAATACTAATCCCATGTGGGGTAAAATACAGCTCTCACCTGGAGTTAATTTTAATGTGAATTCTTTTATGGTGTTAAAATACTAATCCTATGTATTAGTATTTATGTATTAAGTATTTATTATTTATTTATGTAAACAAAGCAACTTGTTAGCTTAACAAGTTGCTTTGTTTACATCCTGGGCTTTCACTGGGGTGACATCACCGAGGCGCGCAGCCGCAGCTCAGCTGACGATCAGCTGTGTTTGTTTACACGGAGTTTGCTGCTGCTAGTTTTTTTAATTTGTGCAAGTGTACCATGTACAGAAACCTAGGAAAATGGAGCAGCAACCCCAGAAGTCTCTAATATTTTCAAGTATTATTTTATCAATCCTGTATTTCTTAACATCTTGTGCATGAAACAGTGACACCAGATGAGTGTTCGAAGGATGAAGTAAAGGCAGCCAACTTTATGTATACCTTTTTTTGAACCAAGAGTATCTGCCCACTCAAATTCATCATAATACAACTGGATTTGGAGGGCAAACCTGCTACTTGAAAACAAAGGATGATTTTTGAAGTAGCTTCCATCACAGAAGTCCTCATATTTGTCACTCTGTGCCCATGTTTTCATCATCTCACAAATGTTTTCATTCTTGAAAAAGAACTGGAGTGTTTTCAATATTGGAACATATATAAACTTGTCATTAACTGGAACTTGCTCATAGTTTCCAGTTTCGTTATTCCTTCTGGAATCATACCTTACTCCTAGGCGCAGTTCAACTGGTTGTACTATACCCCATTTTTCCCTGAAATATTTCTTCCATTTACTATCAGAATTCAGTTGGTTAAAAGGGTTGTCCATACCTTTAAATAACTCTTCTATGGCTGATCTGGAGGGGTTGTCAGCTGGGAGTAAGTTAAACACTTGGTCCTGAATATTAGACTGCAAATTCCTCTAAATTTTCAATGGTAGAAAGAACTACAGTATTTGGTACTCCACTTCCCAAAGGTTTGGCTATAATGGAGGCACAAAGATCTTTGTTGTGAGTTGACACTGAAGGGCCTGCCTCAATAATTTGGGATGAAGTAGAGGGTGTTTCATCAATTAAGCACTGATTGTGCTTTAAGAATTATTGTGCTGTTGGCTGTCATGGCTAGAGGTGGTCTCAGGAGGCACACAGGTGTTATCACCAGAAGCATGTATATTAATCAAGTGTCTTCTAAATCCAGAATAACTTGAAAATTGCAAGCAACATCCTACTTGACCACATTTTAGTCTCAAATTTTTCCCAGGGTACATCCCATGAATTAGTTTGAGGTGCCTGAACAAAAGTAAAGCTGTGCCAAAGGATGAAGCACAAAGGAAACATCTGAGCATTTTTGCTGAGTCTGAAGATGAGTCTCATTACCATAAGACAGGCTTTGATGTGAGGAGGCCATGTAGTTCCCAAACAGAGGTCAGTGCAAGTGGCTTCTATGAGAAGTTTCCCTCTTTAAGTGAATGAACTGAAAAAATATGTGGCCTAGTGGACTAAGTGGACCACTAATGAGACTGAAGGTCACTGGTTCAAGACTGACAAGGAGAATGGCCCAAACATGTACCTGGACCATAAGATGGACCGGACCTGGATCTGCTGGATGGGCTCTCCCTATCACACTGTCTATGTGCCCCTGAGTAAGGCACCTTACTCCCACCGTACATCTGCTCCTGAGGCGCTTTCAGTAACTGCCCACTGCTCTGTGTGGTCACTGTTCACACAGGATGGGTTTAAGGCAGAGACTACATTTCCCCCCATGCATGATTTGTGGGATAATAAAGGAATCTTAATCTTCATATTTTCATTGGCTTTTCATGAATGTGGGTCACTATGGAGGATAAAAGAAAATAACTGAACAATTAAATTCACTGAGCAAAATAAGAGCATGGAAATAATCATCCATATGCATGATGGAAGTCTCTAAGTCACTTAACAATTTAAATGCTGAGATGCATGTAAAAAAACTATGGAGTGTTGTGATTTCTCTTTTTACCCATGCTACCCCTGAGGCATTGGAGTTTGTCTGAACAACAACTGGGTAAAGTCAACACCATTTTAATTTGTTCAGACATTCATGGTCCCATAAGGATTAGTCCCAATAAGTGGAGAGTCAATACAGCTTCCCCAAGGTTCTCTATCTTAGCATTTATTTCGATGTGTCACTATAGGATACGCCTCTTCGCATATTCACAGAAGCACATGCACCAATTCACCAGCCCTGAGTGGCTGGGCCAGGGTCCTGCACCTTATATACTCCTGACGCAGCGTCACAAGTCTTTCAAAGACATCTTCTTGCTTCACAAGCAAGCTACTCTGTCCCGTGTTGATGGAAACTAGCTACTCTCAATATACCCAGCATGGATGTGCATGACATGTGTAAGAGTGCCCCTCAGAGAGACTGCGTTCCATTCAAGAAGAGAAGAGACGCAGTTCAGATGTGGGACTGTTCAACACCACATCCGTCCAGAATCTATCAGTCTGTGCATGTGCATTAGTACTCGTCTGCATGGACCATTGTCCACTGCCACTGTGGACAGCATTGTACATCTAGAGCAGGCCCCCAGAGATTGTCTGGGTCAGACAGAGCTTCACTCCTCCTAACTGACGCACAGCCTCGGAATGGGTGTTGAGAACACTGGCCATGGGCTACAAGCTTAAATTCACTGCAATACTCGTTCCCAGGGTCTCACAGGGAGTCGGCCCGGGTGTTACGAGAAGAAATATCTGCTCTGTTAAACAAATGTGCCATACTAATAGTGTCCCACAAGCAGAGGCTGGAGGGTGTTTATCTGAGGTATTTCCTGGTCCCGAAGAAAGGGGGGATAGGGCTTATGTCCCATCCTGGGCCTCCGCACTTTAAACTTAAACTACTTTATTTCGCATACTAACACACACAGCACTCATACGGTTGTTGGTACTGCTGGGAAATTGGTTTACATCATTCGATCTGAAAGATGCATATTGTCACATTCCCCCATCCTCCACACAGGAAATATTTGAGATTTGCTTTTTTAGGACACAGTGTACGAGTACCTAGTACTCCCCTTTAGCCTGTCACTGAGCCTGAGGGTGAAACGTGTTGACGCCGCAGTAGCCCCACTCAGAGAGCGGGTTATCCGCTTGGCCACTTGTCTTGATGACTGGCTTCTGTTCACAATAAGAGGCGCACACTGGCAATATGTTGACTCACTTGGCTGATCTGGATTTTGTGGTGAACAAGGAAATGAGTGTGAGACAGGACATGGTCTTTCTGGGTCTGACATGAAATTCATTGGCCTACACGGCTTGCCTGTCAGTCAAGGGATGACATATTTTGCCGTAATGCATAGAGTCACGTACGGACTGTGCCTAAACTGGGACTGATGGCTTCAACGCTATTGGTGGGGAGGCTGGGCAAGCTGTACCTGAGAGATTTTCAGCGTTTGGCTTCTCTTAGACTGGACCCTGTGTGTATGTGGAGAGAACAAGGAGTTTTAGGAAAGGACATCAGTTGTTTGTGTCCTGTGCTTAGCCCCACTGAGGCAAACCTATTCCAAACAATTATTTTCTCATTGGATAGTGGACACCACTGCATTGGCCTACTCTAGCTCGTGCCTCCAGTTTCCGACTGGTTTACAGGATCATTCTATTAGAGGTCTCATGATCTCTTGGGCCCTATTTTAGTGAGTCTATATCCAAGACATCTGCGCTGCAGCTAGCTGGTCTTCACCCCTCACATTTGCAAGGTTCTACAGGTTGGATGTCATATCCCCTGGCCTGACCCACACTGTCCTAAATGTGGGCTCATCTGTGGATCTGCTTTATCCACTCACTTCTGTGGTGATAGCGGTCAGTCGTCAAGATAAGCTTGTCTATGAGTGAGATGTCTTACCAAGACGTGTTCTTGTTGCTGGGGTGAAGTGACAGAAGGTATGCTTGATTTTAACAATTTGTGATGCTGCATCAGGAGTATTTAAGGTGCGACCCTGACGCAGACGTCACAACTGCCAGCCACTCAGGGCCGGTGAAAAGTGCTTCTGTGAATACGCAAGGGTGGGTGTCCCATAGTGAGACATCTCACTAATGCTACTCAGAACAGACAAGATGCAGGGTTATAGTAAGCTAAAGTTCTCAATTATTCACTAAACATCTTGAAATCTATGAAATGGATTTGGGTACAAGTCGGTACTGATTGAAACCACAACCATTGAAACTTTGTTCATCTGTTGTGTCTTCATCAAGTAGTTATTTTAGTTATACTTTGATACTCCAGGCTGCTGCCCATTTATCCCTGATATAGTGGTAAAGGTTTTTTTTGGTCCATATATGCTTACACCTCATATAGTAGGAATCGGTCCAGCAGATTGTCTCAGCTAGCAGCTGTAGCTTCAGTATAACTTTATGGTCACAGTGACAGTCCACAAAAAGACCACTAATCATAATTGTTCCCACAGTAATAACAGATGCATTGTGAGGTGTCCTGTAAACAGTTTCAGGAGCATTCCTTTTATAATGTCAGTGCACAAGAAGAAGAAGTTTTATTGGCCACAGTGGATTGTTTTTGTTACAATACTGCAGACGGCTACTAGCTCAAGTGGGCATTGAGTCTGATAGAGACTAAAACTAAAGACATTGTAATCTTTTAGTGGTTAGCTTGCTGATGTTTGTTCTTTAAATATTGTATCCTTTAAGTGCTGCAAAGCTATAGCTCTCAATCCGACACACAGCCAATGTCCTGCAGTGTTAACCTGCTGTCAAAACTCTGCCTGATGAATGGCCATGCCCATGCATGCTCACAAATAAAGTACGGAAGGATCAGAAAACGAAGGGAGAAAGAGGAAAAGGGAAGGAATGTGGATGAGTGGCTCTTTTTGACAGTTTGAACAATGGCCTGGAGTTCCCACTGGAAAAAACACTATAACGTTCCTATTTAGCGTTTCATTTTCACACTGTATGACTGCAGTTCTGATCCCTTAGCAAACAAAGTGGGGAGAACTCTGGTTTGCTTCCAAGACCAAAAGCTGTCAAATCACATATCTGCATTGAAAAATAAGCCATGGCTTCCTTGCAAAGAGGAAAGGAATCCAACACTTTAGCATCTGTGGTGCTGCACACTTGGTGTGCCTGCCTGACCACTCATCCCGGTTCACAGAGAAAATGAGGATGTGCTTTTCTATTGCTTAGATCTCCGGCCTTAAATGCAGCCTGTCACACAGGGAGCAGCTGCTGGTGAAACCATATGCACAACCTCTGTTTAAATGTATATAATTTCCTCAGCCTTTTTTTCTGCAGCTCACCTCCTCCCCCTATTTAAAGCCAAGCATTAGCAAAACAGCTCTTGATTGAGCACTCTTGTGTTTTAGGGTTGACAAATTGATGATAGTTGATTTGCACCTAGAGGCGATACAGGGTGAGACAAACAAAGAGATAAAGGGATGCATTTAATGGGAGGAGACAGAGACTGCAGTTGACAAGGTCATAACTCATTGGTTATTCCTCAGAGAAAGCCAGCAGCAAACAGTGCAACAATAGGCACATGGTTGTGGTGATTCAAATCTGATCAGTGAACCCATCCCAAGGGAGAGGGGATACATAAAATCCCTTTTGTAGCTGCTTGTCTCTAATCCTGTGTTAATGTGTTTGTGTGTGTGTGTGTAGTCACTGTTTGCAGTCTATGCCACAGCAAAGAGAAAATAAACACAATCACATTTTTATCAAGTTATTGCAGTCAGAGGGGACCTGACAGCCTACACTGCTTTATCCTGAGAGTAACTGGTAGTGAGTAGGATTGAATTATCTTCAGGCAGAAAGAAACACAGTGGAACATGTATCTTCAGATACTGAGGGGCATGAAACACTGAAAACATAAACTACATTCTCCAGCTAGATTGACACTCAGGCTGAGTTTGTCATTGGGCTGAAAGCAATGACTTTTATGCAGATACAGCCTAGATCTGTTATGTTGTAACAATACATGAGATGATATTTGTGCTTCGGTGGGCACATTATTTAAGAAGTGAGAGGCAACAATATGAGCTGAGATTTCGGAAGTGCGAAAAGATACAGTTCACTCAGTGGCCACTTGAGGCTGGCTCCAAGAATGAGTTTATTCCCATTGACATCCATGTTAAAAAAGTCCTTTAGAGCCAAATTAAACATGTTTACAGCCTGGTTCCAAAAACAGTTTTGGTCTCAATCACTAAGTGCTTCCTTCATGACAACTTTATGGGGGGTGAATTGTTTTCGAACTCGCTCATATAAACAATATAGAGGTTTGAAATTATGCATAATTAGCACTTCAATGACAGATGATGTCACCATGAGATCATCACTCCAGCTTCTAGCCTGCTGTCAGTTTTCAGTCACGTATTGGATGAACAATATTGGATTGTTGTTGGGCTGGTTGTCCAGACAGAGAAGTTAAATATATCTGTGCTCCAGTTTCTGCTCTAAGTAAAATGCAGCATTTTATTGTGTCAGCAGTGATTATCAGGAATCGGTGTCTCTGTACCTGGCTTGCCAACTTAGCTGCGCTAATCAGCCAGCCAATGAATTAGCCTTGGGTTATCCTTCAGGCAACATACCAGCTGTAATGACAATGCTAATGGGAGCTTTTCATTGTTCACTACAGTTAATAAACCGACAACAGCAACATGAACCATGAGCATGTGTCAGAGTGGTTAGAGTTCATGGTGTTGATACTTTTAAACTGAAGGCATCTGTGCGTTTGGAGAATAAGCTCCACCATGTTAGTTATCTTACGTTATCTAAAGTTGTTTATCTTGCCAACCCTAGTTGGGTTGACTGTACGTTAATGTGAGTAACTTCACTATTAATGTCCCATTAGATTATTGATCCTGAAATAAGTTTGTGCAGTTGCTGCATTGTGAAATTGGTTGAGCTGGAATTTTCTTAGTGCAGCCGTACGGTAAAGTAATATTCATCACATGATTATATCATCACACCAAACACATATTATTATACTGCAGAAACAGATTTACTGTGATCGACTGGAACATGAATATTTAGCATCACATCTGCATTTTAAGAGCAGTTGTTAAAGTACCATAATGTCTCCTAAAACACTTTATTCGGAGTAGTGGTGTTGATGTGTTCTAATGTGTTACAGTGAAAACTACTTGTCAGCTACATTTAGTTTTTACATTGTTCAGCAAACTTTACTGAATCTGTAATAAGTGTGTTGAATAAGTTTGTCACATACAAATTGTTACGTCCCAAATAAGGTCTAGGAGTAGGAGGAGTAACACAATACCAGATTAAAAGAAAAGTCAAGGAGTTCATTTAAGGTTGTTTATTGCCAGCAATAGAAGCAAAACAACTTCAGAGACAGCCTAACCAAAATAACAAAAATAACCTCATCCCTAACTAGAACCAGACATACTTCTGTCTATCAAAAATAAAAGTACAAAAACTGAACCTCCCTGGCAGAACTTAAACAGGAGAAAACTGTGTTGAAACAAAATGGCTACTCTCCCTACAGCCCTCCTGGCCGAAAGTCCAACAAAGAATTCCCAAACTAAAACTAGCAGTTAAGGAATAACAGCTTCACTACAAGCAGGCAAACAGCTCAACAAGTACAAACACAGGCAGTGGATTTAGTAAGGCAGTCGACAACAGCAGAGCGAGCAGAGCAGGAGGCAGAGAGCGACCGAAGAGAGGCTCCTCAGCTTTATACTCTCCAGCTTGATTAGGGCCCCAGGTGTGCAGAGGCTCAACCCACTGCAGAGGCGGAGCTGAGGATCTGGAGCAGCACACACACAACTGCAGCAGAAAAACAGTGATATTCTGCAGGGGAATGAAACCAACATAACTAATAGGAGGTGTAACTTTACTAGAATAGACAGTCATAGAGAGAACCTGAGGCTGATGTCTACCACCTATTTCCCAAGCTGAAGTGAAGTGATTATGATTTGATGAACTTTGAAGTAAAACTAAAACTATTATTTTTATCATGTTAAAGTCTGTGAAGGAGTTAACCTGTCACATGTACACCAAGGTCTACTTAATAAAACCAGAACAGTGTAGTCAATTAACTAAACTTCACTGTCTCAAGGACATAAAAACCTGGATGAACCGCAACTTCCTCTTATTAAACTCAGATAAAACAGATAGATAGGAAAAGAGATCACATTTCTCCTGTAGTAGCTTCACTACACTGGCTTCCTGTTAAATCTAGAATACAATTCTCCTCCTCAAGGCCCTTAATAATATGGACTTTTAATGTGGAAGAACTCCATACTGCTCATTAATTGGCTTGGTAGTACAATGCTTAATCCAAAACCATATTCAAACACATAATTGCGTATCCACAGAATATAAGGGCACAGACTTTTGTTCATAAGTAATTCTTCCTCCTAAAGAACCCAGCTGTTCTGATTGAGTAGCGCAGTCCATAGCAACTTGGCTTGGGAACCAGAGGGTGGCTGGTTCAAGTTCAGCATGGACAGAAGTTGGAGAGGTGCTAGTTCACCTCCTGGGCACTGCCAAGGTGCCCTTGAGCAAGGCACCAAACCCCCCAATTGCTCCCCGGGCTGCCCACTGTTCCATGTGTGGTCACTGTGTGGATTGTGTTCTGTGTGGATTAAATACAGAGGTCAAATTTTCCCCCTGTGTGTGGGAATTTTAATCTTAATAAGACAGTAAAATATGAACATTGTTGTGATAACAGTGTTGAGGCTACAGACCAACCACAATGAATATATAAATCAACTCTAGTATCCAGGACTGCTAACTATAAGCAGTTGCAGGTCATCTTTAGTTGTGGGAGGAAAACATGAAGTGTTGTGCTGATGAAGCTTGTGCAGGTCGTCCTCATGTTGACCAGCCTGAAGCTGCCAATCTCCACCATGTTGCTGCTGCCACAGTGGACATCAGCTGCTGCAGTGCTTCATGGAATGAAATGAAAAAAACTCACTATAAAGGATGTTTGATGCTGAAATCACTATGTCTCATCTGCAGGATAACATGGAACAAAGAAGCAACACTTCAGATTAAAGACAGTCTGTAGATACTTTTTTGGCCTTTTGACACATGAATTATCAGCTGTGTTAACTCAAGCGGCCAAGACTGGTACTAACAGTTGGAGGCACCACAGATGACCTCATCAGGAACTGATAGAAGGTATCAGGTCTAATTTGCTGTCTGTCAGGCTAAAAAACGAGGCGCTACTAATGGTGGTTAAATGAGTGAGGGACAAAGGTTTCATGTAAATTGAACTATTTCCTTAAATTTAGAGATCAGATAGACATCTAGAAAAGGAGTTTTAATTGATGGCATGTAGCCTGATAATAATAAATCAAAGGTTATTAGATTATGGTCAGGATGCTTGGCGTAGTTATGTGCTCCTCTATTCTAGTTGAAAGAATAATCATCTACTATCACCAGATAATGGCTGTCAGTCATTACTCCTGTTGAAGAATAGAATCAAGTAATAGATGATAACATGAAAAATCTAAAGTTCCTATGTTGCATTTGTACTCCACTGCCACTGTGTCAAGCTGCAGTTTACAGCCAGCCTCATGCAAATGTGTAGTGAAGGAACACATTCATAGCATTCACATAGTGCTTCTCTGTCACCGATACATGTACAACGTTTTGGTCCAGTGTGTCAAGAAACATGTTTACTGAGGTCACAGTGACCTTTTAACACCAAATTCAACATTATTTCCTTTTCTAGTCCAAGTGGATGTCTGTGCCACAAGTAGGCACTCTTGATATAGCTTGTTCACAAGACCATGACTAAAGTGAGGTTAGAGTGACGTTGACCATTAAAAACTAAATTTTATTCAGTTTAGTCAAAATGAAAGGTTTTTGCACAAATGTGAAGAAATGTGAACGTTGTTGACATATGACAGTCACAAGAACAGGATGGACAGATGGATGAATGACTATAAACCAGCGAACAGACTGAAATGATGTTGAAAGTATTGTTCCAGATCTCAATGCTGTGGGGGGTCAATCAGGAGCAGTGAAAGGACTATTTATGCTAAAGGCATCATTGTAACAGTAGTGCATTCAGGTTTAAGTTGTGTTTTCTGTAGCTCTTGGCCTCACTGTAGTTATACTTCAGTACATTTCACAATCATTTCTGAGATCAAAAGAATGCATATTGCTAGATCCCTTTTCTGCATGGCTTCTTTTAGAAGTAAACATGGCTAAAGTGCATCTCCTGGGGCTCTTTATATAAATATCTGCCTTGCATTTACTCACTCTTCCTCATCATCCCTGTGCATTATGCATACACTAGCTAGATTGCATCTAGACAAAACTGAATTGTGGTCACAGTTCAAAGCTGCATCTGTTTTCAAAGAATGTATAATATAACACATGGATACATACAGTAATATATCTGGGTGTGATTACATGATAAAACTAGCTGTTAAAACTGTAGGTGTTGCCTGTGTGTGCTGCATTTCTTATACTGTAGAAATACACCGTAGAATTTAGAATCAGTAATGGGCTCAAATGTAAAACCGCTAACAATCTCACTTCTTAACACTGTTTAAAATTAATGATTTTAATACAGATATTACAGTTGTCACTGTGTCACTAGTCATTTTTGTTCATCAATATTAGTCAAGGGTTAGGGCTTAAGGTGAGATCATAGGAAGGTCCAAATATTGACATGGCAACAGGTTTTTATGTGTGTGTGTGTTTGTGTGTGTGTAGGTCATTGAGCCAAAAGCAGTGGGACTCGCTGCATGTCTGACCTTATCTCAGCCTCCTGCAGGCATGTGACACCGGGCTGACACTGACCCCATACGGGCCAGATGCTGCTTTACTCACCCACCACAGACAGAGTATATTGACCTGGCCTTTATTAGCCTTCATGCCCTGTCAAACACAGCGATAAGGAACTTAGGAAACAACTAATCTAGAAAATTGATTTTTAATAGATGCCTTGTTACTCCACAGCTAACACCTGATGGTCAACACCGACTTGACATTGAGTATGTCTACATACTGCCTTTATTTACCCATGCAGATTCCGGAGCAACGTCAGTTACAATGCAATCATTACATTTTGGCAATACCTATAAACTGTGCCTCTCTCACTCCCTCACTAGCTCACTCCAATGCTCAGGTATTCTGTATAAATGCATGAATGTAAATAGAGGGTAATATTCATAGAGACCAATTTTACATTACTCCACATGTACATATATTTTACAATTCATAATACACGTTCCCATAAGGAATTGTTTTACAATTATTTGTTGTACTGTCATTTTAAAATGTCTTTATGGCTTGAGCCTAGTGAGCAGTGAGTTGAATAAGCAAAGCCAAAATCATAAATCAACATCAGCCAATCAATCAAACAACCAAAGGTAAATTAATCCATCAAAACAAGAAGCAAGAAGCATAACAAGAATCAATTATTGCTTAAGTTCAAATCACTGTTGAGCGATAATCACTCAACATGCAAAATATGAGCAACCTATTATCAGCATTTAATGAGCAGCTTCCCAATTCCTTCCCTGGTCCTGTTAATTTAGCTCTGTCTGTCTCATCTGGCCCTGTCAGCCATAGTTCCATTCCCTCAGGACCCTGCCTTACATGAACTTTTATCAACTGTCATCCCTCAGCCATCCACTGCATGCTGTCAGACTTTCCATTTTCTACCAGTCACCTGAACTTACCCGTGTCATGATCATATTTCCATGTCTCCCAAATCCCCAGCCAGCATTTAAACCTGTCTGTTAACTCAGTTTGTAGCATGTTTCAATGTGTTGCTTTGAAACTTTCCATCACCATAATCAAATTCACCAATGAACTATTCCTGCCTGATTACATGTCTGTGTTCGGCTCCCCCTCTCTGTTGCCTGCATCAGTAATTTTAACAATATGACCTGACCAGACACGGACCCAGCAGATGTGGTACTCCCTGAGGAGAAACAAAAGGAGGTGACACACCCCCATAGAGTTCCCCGATACTTACTGAGGCTGCTACCTTCTAGTCTGCACCCCAGTTGGCTAGTCGCCTGCCTGCATTTGTCCCTGAGTCGACCAGCCCCCCTGCCTCATCCTGCCCCTAAAAAAAACATATTCACCTTTTCTATGGACTCAGCTTGCTATTTATATATCCTCCACTGTTGGAGCACCGAGAAGAATGTGTGGCTCTCTCCGATCTGTCTGTCTCCTCAGCTTCTCCCCACCAACCAGATCGTTCATCCACACCTCCCCCTACTCAATGGCTTCCACTGACACCTCTTGTTACTCGCTGTCATCTGCCTGCCTAGCTCCCCAACTGCTGGCTTCCACTGAGGACTGTGGTATCCTGCTTACATCTGCTGGCCCAGGTCCACAGCGATTTGTGCTGTAGGATCTCCTGAGTGCCTGTTTCCATCCGCCAGCATAGCAATTCAGCAATTCAGCCACCAGACACATGCATGCCATGTCCTAGGTGTTATGGAAGTAGGTGAAACACGTCTTGCTGGTGAAATACAAAAAATAGTTGAAGTTGGAGCCTCTCTGTCTGGTGCATCTGAATTAGATTGTGACATGAAAGTCCCTCAATGTGGACACTACAATTTACTGTTGGTTGGGCCTTTATCTATAACCTGACCTTGGGTACTGCTTAGAGAGAGAAGGGAGTATCTGTGGAATTAGACAGGCACTATTACTCCTTATGGTGTACAGATATAATCTAATATACTGTATACATAATGTATAGTGGCACATACAGTAATGTGTGAGGATGGTCAAAAATTCCTCAACACCGGGCAGGCTTCAAAGTGGTTCTGCCAAATACACTGATAAGCCACAACGCTTCATTGTCAGTTGATTTAGGGATCCTCACCTTGGGTTTATTCAGTGGAATGAGGTAAAAGGTTGAGCTATTTTTAAGAAAAGATAATCCTGTTTTTTATGCTTTTAATATGAAGTGAGTGCATGGGTTTGAAAAGGAGAAAGGCAAAGTGAAGAGGAGGAATGAGTAATGTCTGTGGCTGCGCTATAACTTCTCAACCACCTTTTTACTGCCCCTAATTCTGCCCTCTAGCTTGGCACAAGCACATGGCATTAGTATCTCATACTGTAACTCCATATGCTGCACTTACAACTATTAAATGCACACATATGGGCAAACACGTGTGGCCACATTTTCAAGGGGAAGCAAATACTTTTATCCATTTCGAACAATTTTTGGTCGGGTGGGCACAGTCGAGCTGTGGGTGCAATATAGTAAGAAATGAGTGTGTTAGGAAAGGCCATTGGTGGGTGACGGAGCTTTAGTGTTGATCATATAAAATCAAATCTGCAGACCTAATTCTAATAACCCTTGCAGTCCAAAGGGATTAGAGTGATAGCTTTTTTTAACAGCCTTCCTAAAATACATCACTTTTCCTTCCAGTGGCCAAGGTTATTACAATAACAGAACAGGAAGTTACTCCAACTAAGCCCAGAATTGGATTGCAACAGAAAAAAGAGAAAGCAGCTAATTTGTTTTCATAGGATGCTTTAGAGGGAGTAACAACATTTTCTAGAGTGATATTTTATTTATCCTGATAAATTATATGTATAGAATGTATGGTAGTGTCACTCAGATGAGGATCCGTCTATAAAACTTTATCGCAGGAAAAGCTGCTTTTACCCTGTAAAGAGGAAGCAAAATATATATTTTTTGTCCAACGTAGATATTTAGAAGTACTTGAAGCAGAGATAACTCTGTAGAGATGAGGGGCTGAGGGGATACCATCCTCTGCCTGTGTGTTCAGAGCTTGCACAGTAAGTGATATTTTGCCTGTGGCCCAGGTTACAAGTCACCACACTATGACTGTGTACCAGACACTTCTGGGGTTTCAGTCTTGAAGCTCAGTCAGCTTTTAAGTGGATGGTCACCTTGAGCTCTCATATTGTGTTCATTGGTCTTAGCTCTGTACCTGTATTTCTGAAAGATTATACAGTGTACCTATATTAAATAGATTTAATAGTCTTGACCTTCTTTGTTAAGTGCCTTGAGATAATGTATATTATGATTTGGCGCTATACAAGTAAAATTTAATTGAACTGAATTGTCTTCTCAGTAATTAAACTCCCAGCAAAGCTGTTAAGGACGTTAAACATGTACATAGAAACAAAGTACATTTATTTCTCTCACAAATGGTTGCCCTTTTTGTCATTCATAATTTCAGAATGTGTACCTCATTACATAAATATGAAGGCAATTTTACATTTTGCTATCATGTCTGTTTAAGTACCTTTGGCAGTGTTGGTGGGACCTACAAACATTTCTGTAACACTCAATCAATGTATCACAATGGGCCATACTAAACCATTTAACATGTATATCATACTAACCTCTCTACTGGTAGGACTGAAACTGTTACTCATCAGTCTAATGCCAAATGGTGATGCTCACATCTGGTTTTAGCCAAAATAACAAATCCTCACTTGTAAATTTTCATTCTTCCCTCATTTCAAACTGCAGTGATCCCACACACAGACTTGTTAGTCTGTATTGGTTGCACATTGAGCATCATGATAATTGTATTTCCCTAACTTATCCTAACTTCCCATTTATGCTCACAACACAAATTGACAGCATCCTGACCTGCAACCTTTGTTGTACAAGTAACAGTTCATCTGCAAAGCAGAGATTGGGTGACAGTTTTTGTATTGCCACGACTTAGTCAAACCTTATGTAATGGTGGCAGGTCACAAACACTGATGAAGGCACTGATGAATGATCTAATATCAAAACAAGACATTGTCTTTTCTAAGGCCCTGTCTAGACCATGTGTTAACCTTTGTCTCCGGTGATTTGATTACCAGTAGACAAATCTAAGTCCAGGTGTGAGCACACAAAAGATCACTCAGCTCACATTCTGAGTTTGTCTGTACTCTACATTATATATAATATTACACGTATATATATATATATACATAGTATGCTATTTTGTTTTAGCAGTGTGAACACAAATGCACATTGAGCCACATAAGAAGAAACACCTACTCAGCTGACGTCCTCTGACCCACATAATCAGCCCGATGTATTTTTACACTTCTCAGTTTGCATGCATTCATTTATCTATGGCCGCTGCCACTATAATAACATTGACCACAAAATATTGAATTTCATTCTAGAGGCGCCTGCTGCAAATTGATTCGATTATCCCTTCCTCACCTCACTCTCTCTCTCTTTCTCTCACACACATACATAAACACGTTGATACATCTGTCAGAGTCAGACTGGCTTAAAACAACAATGCATTTGGTCTCTGCAAAAAGCAAACATATGACTTTTTATGTGTATATTAGCATTAGCTTTTACATTTATTTGGAGAAACATTCTTATGTCAGGCATAGACTGACAAACTCAGAGCTGTCCACTTTGGACTTCGCCAGCAGTTGATGGTATGTAAATATTTTAAGTCTGCAGGTTGGCTGCTATGACACATTATTATACTAAATTGAAGTAAATATGTTAAATGGTCTGTATTTATATTGTATAAAAGTGCTTTAGTATAGCCGACATACAGAGGCAGATGTACCAACTGCAGTAGCAAACACTGTAACACATTGAAACTTCATAGAGATGAGGCTGTGGTGGATGTTTGACTGTAAATATGATCAGACTTTGAATCTTACATACTACCAATAGTCACTGTTAGTTATGTTGTTTCGTACAAATATTTGAATATAATTAATATTTCAGGAGCCATGCTTTGTTTACTTATTTATACCATATACTTTACTTTTAGAATCCTCATACAATAATTCTGAGGGGTCATTTTTGTCAACCACAAGCTCATATTTTAAGCCACTTATGAGGAAATGATCTGCATCAACATCCTTGCTTTCCACTCACTCTTAATTTGCTTGCAGTCATTTTTTTGTGCAAACATATACACGGCTATAGATGGGCACAATATGACAGGAGACTCAAAACAGAAGAACGGTCTCAGCTCATAAACTAGTTAGTGAGGCATCCCATGTGTCAGATACATGGATCATTACCCATTTGCTGGATCACCCTGAATTGCTGGACACATTCCTCTGCAGACATGATCTTGTTAATGGACGCCAATAATATACAAGCTGCAGTGCAGACCCACAAATAGTGTATGGATGCATGTATTTTTCTTTCTGCCTGTTTTTGTTTTCACTCCATCGTGTCTCTCAGGAGTCGCCCAGACTTCACTTCTAACTGAGCAGTATCACATGACTTGGCGTTTTATGATTAAAAATCCACAGATGAAATATGTTAGCATATGGATTATATCTTTATCTTTTTAGTCTTGAGTTGCAGTGTTTACTGTTCGGTTGGTGTGAGCATTTGTTACCACTATAATTCACTCTTTAAATGGGACCTGTTATACCCACTTCAAGCTCTATACTCCACTATATTATAAAAGGTCTGTATCTATAAAGCGCTTTTCTAGTCTTGATGACTATTGACTCCTTCAGAAACATATTAATACAGTGCATCTATGTACTTTCTCTGTCACACATCACTCACTCACTGCCGGCACAGCAGCTCAGGAGGAAGAGCTGGTTGGCCAATAACCAGAACGTTGGCTGTTCGATTTCCGTCTCCCCCATTCTGCATGCCAAAGTGTTGTTGGACAAGATACTGAACCCCACATTGCCTGTGAATAAACAAACAGATGAACTGATCCTGCTGATGGTTTTGACCTTAATAGAAAAAAGCTGGTGATAAATCAAATGAGCCTCACCAATATTAGACTTAAATTTGACTAAAATGTTCAGATTATCATATTTTACAGTGTGCATCACTGTGTCCTGCCTTCCACACACAACAGATGTATCAAACCCTCACAGTCGCAGTCAAAGCAACAAACATGACTGCATGCACACAGACACACACACACACACACACACACACACACAGAGCCAAGGCTGTGACTTTAATTATCACCTTGCCTCAGCCTAAATGAGGGTGCGAGGCTGAGATCATCTTCAAATGGACTGTGTGTATGTGTGTGTGAAAGACAGAGAAAGAGAAAGAGACAGAAGATCCCTCATTAAATCACCGAAACATTCCATTTGTGTGTGTGCATTCTCTATCATAACTGATTGCAGGGTGGTCAGTTGATGCCGCCATTAAGCACCTGACCCTAAACCCCTGACACAAACAGTATCATTCATTCTGTTCCAAAGTTCATTCCTATAAACCAAATGATACCCTGACAAAACCCACACCTCTTTCACTGCAGACAAACTTATGCTTGCTCAGCCAAATATGGACCTGTATATATAGAGCAAACAAGTTATTATGTCAGAGGAGGGGATGTGAGAGAGATATAGTACCCAATTGTTACATTTCCCATCCAAATGAGAGAGAGAAAGAAATAAAGAAAGATTGCAGTGTGTGGCACAGTAGATCTGTCACATCCCCTAAAGTGACATTTCAGCACCCTGTGATGTATGATTTGATTACTATCACACATCTATGACATTTCACTAAGCTGAAAATCAATGGAGCTCAATGGAGAGGTTGTATCAGACATAAATCATCCCAGCATCTCTTATCTTCCCCTCTATGTGACATCAGATATGAAGAGAAGGCAAGATAGTCCTGATACTGGGTATAAAAGAGAGAAAAATAAAACAGGGGATGTGAGTGGATCGCGATAAGGATAACACATGCAGAAAGCAAAGCTGTAAAACTGTGAGTAAAGGGAGGAAAGACATTACAAAAGATACGCACGCACAAAGACGAGCACAATAGAGAGGAAATGAATGGGAAAAAGGACATTAAAGGGGAACATTAAGTAACGAGCAAGAGAGGAGTAGATTAGAATAAAATGATGAAATAAAGATAAAGATATAGATTTATATAGAGATATATACTAGCAAGAAAATGACTGATTATTCGCAGATGTTTTGAGCTCTTATTTTACGGTTTCCTCTGTGGGTGAAAAGCCATATTTAATCCCCTCGCTGGTGGGGAGCCTGGTAAACATGTATATACGAAAATACACATGAAACAACCAAACACATGCTGGAGAGGCAAAGCATCAGGATTCAACACCCTGGCATCTGTATTTAAACCAGGGCCTCCATAGAGATGCAGCCATGCTCTTACCAGGCTGCTGAAGCTCAGATCGTTGTGTGTGGGGGGAACAGAATGACAGGCACAGAGCTCATTTTAGCCACAGCAGCTGGCCAAGGTTCTCTGGTGGAATTGAGAATGGCAACTGCTTTGCCTCCTGCAGCTTGTGAAGTGGAACCAGGGCCTGCTAATGTGGAAAAGGACCCGAAAGGACCAGATGCAACAGATGTGCTCGAGCCAAAGTGCCTCTGCCTTTAGAGCCAGATGAGGCGTAGGCACGTTTATATGTTGTTGATGTTTTGAAGATGTGACTGATGAAATGTAGCCTATTTGTGAGCATTTGTAAATGAGGTTGAGTGTCTGTGTGTCCCAAACTGTGTGCGCTCTTAATGGAGATTGAAAGTGACCTCCAGAGTTTGCTTCTCACATATGAACGAGGCACCAGGATTCTTTGGTGAGACGTGCTCCAAACAATAGGAAAATCATGAGTGTGAGGAGTGGCAGGAAGCAGGACGCAATTAAAATTCTGCAATAAATTCCGCTGCAGAGATCACGTGGTATTGTTAACAGCACATCAACACCATTTATAGGCAGTATCACCAAATGCTCTCGAATCTCGTTGTCTTTCCAAACTGACATCTTCATCGGTGTCTTCTGCATGTAGGGCTCCTCTTTTTTCTCCAGAAATATTTGCATTATTCCGGA
Source organism: Paralichthys olivaceus (assembly GCF_024713975.1). Taxonomy (NCBI): domain Eukaryota; kingdom Metazoa; phylum Chordata; class Actinopteri; order Pleuronectiformes; family Paralichthyidae; genus Paralichthys; species Paralichthys olivaceus. The sequence continues at coordinate 22,650,482 of NC_091102.1, forward strand.
TGTTAGAAATGTCATCAACACACCCATGTGTGGTGAATCCTGCTGTATAATCTCCTGATGAATTCTCACTCGAACATTATAAATTACTCCAATACTGTGCCGAAGTATGAGGCCTTCATCCAGCTGAAATAGAGTCTGAACTTTTGATGATGAGGACACCATATTGTCAGATTAAAACAATCACAATATCCCAGAGGCATGTTTGAGGAGGGGCTGGGGGATTCACTGAGTAAGAGGTAAGGACTGACCTGATGCATCACTGATACAGAGTCACTTAATTGAATACTTGAACCTTTATTCATCAGCCTCTGAACCAAACGGTGCAAAAAAAGATATCACATGGAAGCTTAAAGGTCCAGTGTGTAAGATTTAGGTGAAAAGGAACTATTGGCAAAAATGTATCGTAAAATAATCTTCTTGATGTTTTCACAAGTTTGTTTCATCTAAATTATATGAATTGTATTTTTCTTTACCCCAGAAAAGGTCCTTTATATTTAAATACTTTATGTTTACACGGAGGGGATCCTCTTTAAGGAGGCTGCCATGTTTTTTACATTAGTCCAGACTGGACAAACTAAACACCTTTTGAGTTTTTATGACAACTGAAGCTACCACAGGTTCTTTTTCATGTTTGGAAGGAGAGGGTGAGGTGAGGGGTGTTCAGCTGCAACATGTTACTTCAACACTAGATATCACAAAATTCTACACACTATACCTTTAAATCTTGGACTTTCATTGTAAATGTTTGCCTTTGCCTGAATGATCATCTAATCAGAAAAGCAATAAATGGTTATATGATTAGCTGAACTGAAAATGTTGACATATAATCGTGTTATTTGAGGACAAAGGAGGTAAAAGTTGCAGATTTAATCTTTTAAATACTTTTCATGGTTTTGTCAGTTTCTTGTGTTTTTGTCTTCACTGGCTGAGAAATAAAGGTTTTAAAGAACATCATGTCTCTTTCTCCCCAGGTTGTTTTCAAACGGTGCTAAGGTTTCAGAATACTTTCAGCAGATGCCTTGGGTCTTGAGTTAATGAAGCCAACTGCTGCATTTAAAGCGGCAGTTAAATTAAATGTTTTAATTTTACAAAAGCTTGACAGTAGACATTGCTTACTACCTGGAGAGTAAAAGACGTAACAACACTAAAATAACGTAGGTTAAGGATGTGGTGCTAATGGCTGGGATACCATAAACAATACACCATTTTACACCACTCCCACACAGATTTTTTTTTTCACCTGTGTTGCTTGATTTGATCTTGTCCTTTGCTCCGTGTGGGCAGTTTTACAGCATCGTGATTAATATTTGTTCCCAACATACCTCCCCATGGGCCTAATCAGCCACAGTAAATGAAAGCACCTCCCTGTGGGACTGCAGCCTTTTATCTTCCCAATAACAGTTATGAATGTGAAGGGATGTTGCTGTTAAAACTTTGCTTTGTTTGAAAAAGCTGGTGTGTACAAACCTTTAATAGGAAAAAAAACAGCTTTCCAGAAGTGAGTGCTTGTGTGTGACCTCTGCTGCACTGGGTCTGGGCTACAGCTGCATGTTTTTACTGTCAGGACCTTGATGGCGTACCTTTAAGATGCAGACTGACTGGTTTTTCCATTGTCATTTTTGATTGATTACCAAGCTTTAAGGGGGCAGATCATACATAATATGAGCCTGTCTGAGGGGAGACGCCTCTTGATAGAGCGTAGATATATGACGTGAGAGGGTTGTGTTACCAAAGATAGAGAGCATCTATTTGTTGGGATTATGTTGGGACAATGAATCATAACCCTCAACCGCACAGTGTTTGGTTTTAGTGTCTGTGTTAATGAGTGGAGGCCAACAGTGGGCTTGAGTGAACAACTAGCATGTGCCCAATGTGAACCATACTGAGCTGCTTTCAGACTATTCCGATTTTCTTAAATTTCTCCAGCCAGTCCCTCAGTAAAACCTCTGGAGAATGTCTGAATCAGCCCATGTGAGAATACAGGAGAGTGTGTGGATGTGATGATGTTTCTAACACACAACAGATCCAGAAATGAAGGAAAAAAAATAGACAGCAATTCAAATATATTTGTGAACAAGGTGTCTTACCTGTCACTTAAGCCATTTCCAGACATGTCCGGTGCAGGTTCTCCCGATGACTTTCTCCACAGATTGCCTTTCACACATGAACAACGCAGCGGGGGGTTCTCAGGATTGAGGCGAGGTGCAGCAGGCAGGGTTGGAAGTAACGTATCAATTCTGCTGATTTTGTTTACAGCACATGGCTCTTATCTCAACAAACTCTCGTCTGTGTCTTCTACTTGTGACACACCAGGAAAGGTTTTTTCTACTTTATTTCTTTTTTTTGTATTTTATTTTTTTCTTTCTTTGGCATGTTAGAGTATAGGATATTTTTGTTGGAGTTTTGTTGCAGCATTGCTTTATATGGAACTGAATTACAGAGCTTTTATTTTGAAAAATTGTGTACTTGGATCAGGAGATTGTCTCGATTGCTTAACGGATGGTAACTACACTAGTTCAATAATATTACAATAATAATATTATGATTATTTTTCATTTTGAAAATAATCTTATAGTACAACAATATCATTAGTACAAAATAGTATTATAATAATAACAATAATTATAATATAATAACAATCTGGATAATCTTTGAGGAAAAGTCAAGAAATCAAGAGAAAAGAAAAAAAGGTGTTTTAGTACTTATGTTATTTAAATTAACAGTAAATAATAATCATTACTATTATCATTATTAATAATAAACCATAGTCAATAACAACCAAATCTCATTAATAATAATATCAAGTCAAATAATGTCATTAAGTCAGGGTGAGCACTGCCATGGTCATTGGTGGCACATGCAGCAGAATCGTGTTACTGTCAGGGGGGACTGGAGGCTGGATCAGCGGAGACATTCAAGCAGGACCAAGCAATCTTCGTTTCATTTGGTTTTGTATTATCTTTGTTGTAGACAGAGCAGGACCTGGACCCAAATTCACAACTCAGACAACAGTACTTAGTGAAGAAAATTGAAAGGGGCTTTTTTTCCCAACTTAATTTTACAGTGATTTGTGTCTGGAGTCTCTGGTGTGGACGCTGTGCTTGGTGTGGTGCACCGTGAGATGTGGCTGAGCGCAGTGGCATTGGAGTAATGAAGCCAGGAGGCTTCCACAGAGTGATCGGCAGGAGACAGGCAGGAAATGGGATGCAGGGTTTTAGACTCTGTGTGAGCGTTCATGTTGGAACCGATCAGGCAGGAGACAGGCAGACAGGCTTCAGCCTGGACGAACCGACAGGCAGGTAAACTAACCGGCTGGCCGATTAGCATCTGACGCACACAGAGACACAGAGCATAAGAAAACTGGCAATCACAGAGGTACTTCAGCTCTGGAGTCAATAGTGAACTATAATACTGCTTAGTGTGACTGTGTCAGCTGGTGACGAGTGGAGCAAAGGTTCTGAAAGAGGAGCGCGTGATTAGTGGTAGTCAGCTGCAGGTAAGCCAGGGACCTGCAGAGGGAAGCCACAGCCCTGCCCAGACCTGCCAAACCAATCACACACACTCACACAAACACACACGGAAGGGAGGGGGGGCCACAGTTCAGACCATGGCTGTGTATGAAATTACTCACTAATCACTATATAGTCCACTATATCGTAAGTTTGCAATTTTGTAGTGGTCCAAGGTTTTTTATACCCTTTCTAGTGCAGTCATTGTTTTGCACAATGCATGGAAAAGGTAGTTACAACCAAAGGTCAGTAACCATCATGCATTGCACTCGCAGAGGGGAGATGAGTTAGGGCAGCAGGAACAGTCCGACCTGTCATACGAATGTAAATAGGAGCAGCGCAGCACATCATAGCACAAACATTTTCCACTGGACGACGCTGTTGTTGTACGTCACAATCCTGCAACACTGACTCAATTCAGAATATAGTCCTCTATATAGGAGTCAGTATACAGTGAAGTAGGTAATAGTGAGTGAGTGATTTTGGACACATCCCATGACAATTTTTGTCCTTGACTGATTGTTCCATCTCTAGGCCACCCCCAGACCCCTATAGGAGGGAGCTGGACCTTTGTAAGCTACTTCTATCCATCTATCAGTATTTTTTTTTAAATAGTGTTATGCTAGTGGACTCATTTATGTGACGGCAATAAGAATAAAAATGGGTCATTAAATATCAAACAACTAAATAAATGGACAGAGGCCCAGAACTCAGCAGATCCGCAGAATTTGTGCCGGCCATCGTGATAAGGGCAAAAAGTGGCTCTTCTCAGCGTGGTCAGCCATGTTGTGTTGGTGAATTAGTCCCGGCAGTAAACTTTATCACTGACATGTTCTTTGCAACTTGTTTTTTGCAGAAGATGAAGATCATACCCTTCTGACCTATGATATTTCAGCAGGATGGCACTTTTTTTTGTCTTACTCTAGATTTGTGTTCCTCCACTGCATGGCAACTAGGTTTTCTCTCTCTTTCTCTCATTCACACAACACAATGCAAAACTACATCCAAAACTTTCAAAGCGAAGCTGTCAATGACTTCCAATCTATCTCGCTGTGTTTCTCACGGTCATGAAAAGGCTTGTTTTTGATCTCTTCTGGTAGAGTTTTATAATCAATATAAAAAAACATAATTTGTAACACACGTTGCTAGATTAAGTGCTGAGAGGTGCATCTGTCAGACATACAACTGAGTGTGCAAATTGTTGGCCTCACTCGAGACTGAAAACATTGAATTACCTACAATGAATAACTTTTGAAATAAGTAGGGGGATCAGAGGGAAACTCATATTTTGGAAAGCACCATCTGTGACTGACTTCGATCTCAAGTCTCTCTGAGCCAATAAAACTGCGCATTATGAAAAAAGATACAATAAAACAGATTTCACTTGAATATATATATATTTTTAAATGGGTCAACAGTTTTGGAGCCGTGGCAGTCAATGAAGAAGGTGAAGAGCTTAAGAGAGAAGCTGTGGCGGCAGACCCAGGAGAGTTCTGTCTGAAACACACCAGGAAGATCAAGCTTCATTCACAGGAATGGTAGAAGTGAACAAATACAGGTTTAAGCAACATGTGAGGAAATCTGTTTTCCATCCATATGTATCTATACTGTGCAGATATACAGTACATCTGTACAGCTGTGATTCATATTTTGCATTCTCGATTGCTGCCATCATTTCTCCAGACTGGAAGTGAACACAGTGAAAGTGAGTAAGATATTTATCAAGGTCAGCAGTTGCCCCATGAGCAAACATATGTAGTGGGAATGATTTTTTTTTCTCAAAGCACCTCTTTAAAAGTGATTATGACACAAACCTTGAGAGAAATTACTAAAAAATTACCCATCTTTTCAACCTCTGCAATCTGGATCTAAAAGTTCAGTGTGTGAAGCAGCTGACCGAGTCCTCAGGTGCTTCTATGTATGATTTAATTTATCAGAACCCAGGATCATCTTGCCTTGTAATCAAACAAAATGTGTTGTTTAAGAACAACCTGAAACACGTGATACCGAGTGATTACACAGCAAGAAAGAAAATGAGTAAATTGCTTAATATTTGACTTCTCATTGGGCAGACGAAATTTGGAGAGGCACTTCTTTATATTAAAGTCATTACATCTGCCTGCAAAGATGATGCATGCACATGTCTGATGAGTGATAATAAAACATGGGGAATTATTATGAGGGAGAATTGGGCTTCTTGTGCATTTGAGCCCACAGTCAAATTTATGTTTATAATTAAAGCCATGCCAATTCCTGACTGATCAGAACCTGCGTAATTAATGTAATGGGTCTGTGATAGCGATGTATCTCGGAAATGTCTCCGCAAAGCATATAATCATAACTATCCAATAATAAGTTCACTATGTCTGTTTGGTGAATATGGAGAATTGTGCATCTTTAGTGGATTATTAATTAATTAGAGCAAGATGAGCATGCTTCCTGGTTGACTGTGAACCTTCAAACTAGCTTGGGCACTTTAAAGTCAGATTTTCTAATACTGGTAGCTCTAAATTTTACCGGCTACAATCTTCCAGTGGCTCACCTCTTTCTTTAATTGTATTACTGTTATCCCTTCACATTTAATCCATCACTCACCTTTCCTTATCACAGATTAGTGCAGGTGAAAGTACAATGTGGATAAGTGATACAAATGACTCCTCCATGACACCGTACACATTTGACAAACTGTGTTAACCATTTTGTGTACGTCTCAACTTATTCTTTTTTTTTACAGTATGGAAAGACATTGGTAAATGATGAGTGGCTGAGGGAGTTTATCATAATGCTATTTATGTAACTTAATAATCGTATGTTCAAACAATTACATAACACAATGTGTATCAGAGAAACCTGAGAGGTATGCAGCACAATCATGTGCATTTACTGAGTTAGTCTCACACACAAATACAAGTTGCTTTTATTAAATAAAGTTGAGAGACCAAGCAGCACTATACAACACACTGTTGGATAATTAAGCTTAACTTTCTATAACACAGACCACAAATCTACATGCATACTGTATGTCTGCCACCTGCCCAACGTGTGCTCTTTCTTTCACCCAATCCCTGCTGGGAAACTCCAGCTCTCTACAACCCGCTGATGTGTAGAAGTGATGAGTGGCTAAAGAGATGTTTCTTACATCTCATGTAAAATACAGAAAACGACACACTCACCAACTCTCTGACATGACAATTTGTGGGGTTTTTTTCTCTCTAGCTCTGGATGTTTGGCCTTCTCCTGTATCTTTTCCCCACTTACCATGACTATCGAACTAAACTCATTCTTAGTTGTCGCTTTGCTCTTACCCATACATGTTTTATACCAAATGTGAGCACACACAATTCTGGTACAACCATAATAGACAACCCTAGAAGAGAACAGAAGGTACATTTTAACACAAGTCCCAAGAACAATGGGCCATCAAATTCACACTCTGTCTCACTTACAACACAACAACACACTCAGTTCACTTCGTATGAATGCAGGACATATTTTACTCCAAATGTCCATGTTGTTCTTTTCAAACCCCATGTACGGGGCGTTTGTGTTTACAGAAGTACATCCCACTTCTCTAAACCTCACTCTCTCGCAGAGTGGGGAGTTTATAATGTGTGCATTTCGTTTTTGGGTGAACTATCCCTTTAAGCTACTCTTGCTCAGGGTATTTCTTTAGGGGTATGTGTGAACTGTACAGTGACATGCTCCTACAACTAAGAAGAGGGGAAGGAAAGGGAAGGCAGATTAGGGGAGAAGGGGGGACAGACAACAGAATCCTGCCAGATCACATTCTTTGCACTTACAATCTTTTGAACAGTATTATTTTCTAAGTTACCCAACGTTACATGTTTAAAGATGTTTTCACACTTCAGACAATGCACACTATTTGCAGTTGAGTTGTATTTTCCAAAATTGTTTTTTAGCCTGATATTGTATATTGTTGCGGGCAACAAGCTATAATATCTTGTTCACTTCATTCATGTTTTAAAAAGCAGGCTAAGCCCCAGTTCAAAATCCAAAATGGCATTCCTTATGAGACCGCTTTGGTTGATATGGTTGCAAGATGGAGTTACACAATACTTTGGTAATGTGGCATGTCACCAGATTGAACATACTGGTATTTGCTGTGTAGTGCTTTGACTTGTTGAAAATAATTGAAAATATACACCAACAGTTCTTCCTGGTGTTGATTAACAGTTTTAAACAAAACTGTCCCTGTTTGATAAGGAAAATGTATATATTGAATGATTATATTATTATGTTGGTAATTAGACAATAATTAACAAGTTAAGAAACCTCATAGTGTTAGGCTGAAGTGATCAAATAGTTCTGCAATAAAAAGGAATAATTGGAATTAAAGATATTAATTTGTGTTGGAATAAGGTTTATCAGATTTTGATGGAGTGTATTTAACCTAATTTAAAATACTTTGTATCAACACAAAGTACATGTTTTGATTAAACATAAGTAATGTGTGTCGATTCAACACAATTCTGTAACCAATGTCCACTACTGAGGAGTAAATCCAATGTTCCATGTTCTTTTTTTCAATGCACAGTTTTAATAATAAAGTATATCTAAGAGAGGGAAAGTTATTATTTGGCAGGTATTCGGTTATAAACCAAAGTATTTGGCAAAAAGAAACATCAAGCTGATGATGGGGAATCATCGGAGTTCATCCTGAGTGGAAGATGAATGATGATTGATGGTGAATGAATTACTTTTTCCCTTGTTTTTGATAGGAAATGTCGGGACAGAGAAGGGGGAGTGACCTGCATTAAATAGTTCAGTGGGCAGGGAGACAATAGGGAACCTTCTGCTTAAGGCACATAAGCAAATCAAGTTATTATTATTACATATGGTGCGCACTTCAACCATTCAGCTAGCTTATTAGTTTGCCCCTCTCTCCAACAAATTTGATAGCAATTAACAGATCTTAAAACAAAAAATAGGCGAAATAGGCAAAAATATAATAACTGGAAAATTCAGAGGATCACCAAAGTCATAAGGGATGTGTCCTCTGAGAACACTGAATATCTGAATTTAATCAACAGATGTTCTAGTGTGGAGTAACTGACTGAAATGGGGACATTGACAGCCACAAAGCTGTGTCTCTGGCTTAGCGTAAACACATTGAGCCATGCCACATAATTGCCATGTATGACCACAAATTATTTTGACTCTATACCACAATGTACTGCTCAAAGAAATACTGACCCAAAGACAAAATGTGTATTAATTCAGTATGAGTATCATTTGTTTACAGTCCCCAGCATGCCCACTGGTCAGCGGGTTTGAGTGCCCTGCAGTTTTCTGAAATTAGCCCCACGTTGACAGGGCTCTAGGGATGGCAGTGTTGGATTATCATTGCATATGTCATTTTCTGATATTCAATCCCATAAAACTATTCATAGTTTTATACTTAGGTCAGCAACATCACCAGGAGTCCATTTTCATTTGTCTAACACTGATTATTCCCAAAAATGAATGACCCCGACCCCATCAAATGATCAATTGTCACCAAGATAACACTCTAAAGTATAGATGGTGACATTGGTAAATACCTGCTATACTATGTTAACATGCTGAGATCCGCATTAGGCTTGGGGCAGCTCACATAACTAGGCTTATTAAAGTTAAAAATGTATATTTGTGACACATTAAAAAGATATACAGTTAATCTTTAATAGGAGTAAAAGGGTTAGGGACTGACAATCATGGAATAATGTAGAGGTCAGAAAATATTGAGCATTGTTGCTCTTTTCATGGGATTTCTTCCCAATTATCCTTTAGTGCAGTGTGACCTTGCCAGAGCAAAGTTATTTTCAAAAAGCTGCATCAAGCAATTAAACCAAGAAACCCTTTAGCAGTTCAATAGTAGAGAATCATTTTCTATATTGATATTACTTAACTTAAGAAACCGTGTATAATACCACTACCCGTCATCTACAATATGTTATATTACATTACCGATGGCTAATTATCAAAGCTGTATGACTGCATGGTTTGAATTAGTTTTGGCCCCAGGTCTTCATGCTGCTGAGACAATTTATATATTTATAAAAAAAAACACTGAAAGTTGTTGGCATGGTTACTGCTGACCATACTCTTATCATAGATCTCATGATTAGTCATGTCTTCCATTAGCTTTTTGCACCAACCTCTCCCTCTTAAGCTTTCTTTCTCTCAGAACAGGATGTTATGGGCAAGGCTGATTTGATAAGGGCTTCATGTTTCCACACCTAAAAATAATAATATAAAAAAGTCTTCTCATGTCATTTTACATCTCCCTCTAATGGTGACAACCCCTCACATCCTTCCTCTGTCCATCCAAGACCCAGGGATCAGGCTTCTCATTGGTCACAATGAATCACACTGCTCCCTCTCCCTCTCCATTCCGGTCCCTGGAGGTCTTTAACATCTACGACACATCATTCCCATGCTCCCCTCCCTACTTCCCTCTTGTCCATACTTACTGTCCCCATCTCCCTCTCATCTACCCCATTTCCTTGCTCTACCCCTTGCCCACACACCACCTCCCTCAACCCCCTCCTCTCCCCAGGGCTCAGCAGGGCTGGCATCCACCCAGCGTCCCTCCATTTCCTCCACATCTGATATAATCAGAGCAGAGGAGAGCTGAGAACATTCTTTTCCCATGATTCTTAAGTGGCACCACAGGCATTCTGAGCAGGCTGTCTGGCTGGCTGGTTGGCCAACTGGCTGGTTGGATGACTGGGTGACTGGCTGGCCCTGAAAAAGGCGACTTGAAGTGCATAACTTAGCCAGATTAGCCATTCGTTTCCCCCCTATACTCGCACAAAAACACTTATCTTTGATTATAACACAGGACTATTATAAAATGTCATCTGTACTGAATTATAGCAGAAATGTGTTAAATGTAACACCTCTTTATGTTGTGGTCTTATGCTGTATTATCCATAAAAATGATGTCTGCTTTCAATCTATTTTCTTTTTCTTTTTTTAAGCTCATACATTAGAACCAGAGCATTTTATGATACACACCACAGAGTGCTCTACAGACAATGTGCAAAATCGTTGACAGCACTATCTACCAGTCATCAATACTTCAATTCAAACAATATCATTCAATATTCCATCAGTGATGTTTGACTTTCTGGGGCTTTGTTCAGCCATGGACATTGTCACTGCCCATGCTAATCAGTAGATAAACACAGCCAATGCAATTTGTCAGATAAAGCAAGCATGGAAAACAGTAATGGCCAACCGTCCAGTTCCACAATTCCATTTCAACATTTTTTTGCAAATTGCCCTACTGCACACCTGGAAGCTATATATGTATTCAAAAGCCCCACTTTAACCCTATCTCACACCATGATCCACCTGTAGGTTATTTGCTTCAAAGATTCCTCAAATTGGACCCTACCAAGCTTTAGAACAAATCTCCCTCTCTCTGGCAGAATGCCTAGTAAGTTAAGTACTTTGTGCATATTATACATGGCTGATTGAGCTGGAAATATAAGAGCCCTCCTGATTTGAACATTCGCTACCTAGGTTAAAGTACCTTTACGTATATTACTGATGAACATGCCAGTCTATCATGGCATCAGAGCATTAGAGAGGTCAGTTACTGATATCGGACCATTAGATATCACTCAAGGTTAATGTTCCTGAGGTGTTGGATAAGACTGAAGACTTTGGGTCTTCAGATGTTTTTGTGCACATTCCTAGCCATGCTGAAAACTTCTACTCCAAACCTTTGTAAGAACACCAGTCTAAAATCATTGCAGCATTAAGATATCCTTAAAAGGCCTGGTTCCAACCATGAGAAAAATGCCTGAGAACAAAAGTATGTTGCATGTGTCTAGCAGAATCTCTCTTTTGAAAAAGCCTTCGGTAAACCAATAAATGTCTGTTGATGTCTAGTGCATTTAAGAACTGCTCTGTACTCAGCTGTTGTGCGTACAAATCCTTGCTGTGTGCTGTGCTCTCCTGTTTGGCACTGGTATGTTCTCATGAGCAGCGCTGTGCAGTGAAGTGTGCCAGGGCTGCAGCGGGCAGCACACTGATGCTACGCTTGTCTGTCTCACAGTTTTGTTGTACTCAAGGAGATTGGGGAATTAGATGGGATTACCAGCTAGCTGTGTTACCATAACAACAAGATACTGTTGGCGTCAGGCAGAATCTGAATCAAGACTTGGGTCAGGATCTAAAAAGGACCCCCTTCATTGCTCTTTCACCACCGTTCCCTTCTGTGTGCCCCCCAAGGAGCTTACTACTCCCTCTGTCCCTCCTCTCTCTCTCAGCCTGTCTCATTTCCCTGCTGCTCTCAAAGCCTGTTCACAGAGAAGAACTTTGGATCACACACACACACACACATACACACTGATTTGTCCATCTCACCTTAGGTTTAGCAGCAGCTATATCCACCTTTTCCCTCATTTCGAACATAGATGCAGATTACAAAGGACATTAGCGGTGTCCAAAGTTAGGGGCTGTATATTTCATCATAGACCATGAAGGCTGAAGTGAGACCGGCTTGTCCTGCACTTCGCTGCTTTGAGCCACTGCACTTACTGCAGCCCACATAGCTAGCTCATTGGTTTCACAACCAGTGCACAATAAATCCAGGGATAGAATGGACTGAGTAAGATCCAACCAATGGATCATTGGTCGCTCAGTCATGGAAGGACACGACTTCAGATCACTGCACCTGGACACAGTATACCAGAAAGCAGCTTTCTTTCTCCCTTAACTTGGACTTGGCTAAGCTAGAGATTGTTTGTAGTGTTCCTCGCTGTGGCTTTTTTGGACTGACCATTGACTTCAATATAGTATATGTAGAAGATATGTAGAAGATGTTCTGTGTCCACAGTGGGCTATCAGAGATGTTCATAAGTCTGTGTATGTAGCTTTAAATTCGGTTGGACTCCTTCATCAATACCTGCTTTTACATTCTCCATCATGGTTGATCATGCAATGCTTATGTATATTCCTGCTTACACCTGTAATTGTCTGATCCTGTTATAATTTACCTACATCAGACTGTTTTTTTATACAGTATATATTATTTATATACATTATTTGTTTGGCTTTTACTATGATCAAGTTTTTATGCATGCTTTTTAATTCAAGGGATAGACAAACAAACATTTTATGGAGGTCTTCACCCTCCATAAGACATGATTATGTTACATTTCCAAGACAATATAATGCACATATGTGGACAAATGGTACAAATCGGCTGCTAGCTGGTCAAGGTCCACCTACCTAGAACCTAGAACTTCCATTTTTTTTAACGAGACATGATTGACAGCCAGTCTCTCTCTCTCTCTGTAGTCTTTGCGTAATCAATATATACTCTGTACAAACATTGTAGTGTTGTGTCTCACTGAACTGCTGGGGTGGGGTGAGTGGCTGCGGTACACTTTACAGCACTAGAAAGTCATGTGATATCAAATATTGCAACTGGCAAAAAACATATGTGGATTTGAATATTGAGCTGGGTCTGATCCAACTATGGGAAGCCAATTTCATTAATAGTCATCCTATATCCATCCTACAACAAATATCTGATAGCACATCCCCTGTCCATCATTCCTTCACCCAACACAACTCAATGCAAAGTCATACAGTTGCTTGATAACCCAGTTTCTGATAATGTGATTAGTTTTTCAGAGATTTTGCCATACACATCAGTGATGAAAGAAACATGTTACAGGGGGGAATAGAGAAAAGGAATAAGGTGAAGCAAGAGCCGGGTTTGGATGGAGTTCACCCTGGACATCAGCCTCAGCAATAGAAGGGACAGAAGAGAGACAGATTTTGCTTGCAGTAATGTCTGGCAGTAAACCCAGGGCCTATTAGAAGGTGCACTCCATCAGGGTATAGCAGAGATGTATGCTCACATTGTGTAATTGTGTACGGCGTTTCTGTAATCTGATGCAGGGAGGGGTTTAGTGCATGAGTGTGTCTTTCTGTGGTTGTAAAGACAAATGTATCTGCTCTGGTCCCCACAAGGATTGTTTGAAGGTTACAACTTAGTTTTAGGATTTAAATTTGGCTTAGGTTGGAGTTAGGATAAGGATTGAGGTTAAATAATAGTTTTGGTTTAGATTGTTGAGAGAAGGTTAAGCGGCTTGTGAATGCATTGTCAGTTTGTGTCCTTACAACTATTGAAAGACAATAATGTGTGTGTGTGTGTGTGTGTTTGTGTGTGTGTGTGGGGGGGGTGTCTCTAAGGAGGATGGAGATGAGCCACTGACTTCCTGGGCTCTGGGCCAAGACGGAACCACTCAACTATGATGTACATAGACTGTACAACGGAGGGATTAGCACACCCAATGCCTGCAATAGAAATATAATGGATAGTATTCGTGCTTTTTTCTAAAGGTATGATGGGGATTATGCTATTGTCTGAATGATTCCAGCAAGGAACAATATTTGTAGAATATTATTTGGCATTGTCTTGGAAACAAAGGTACCAAGATCGAAAGAAAATTCAATACAATAATTCCCTTTAGCAGAAATTGGCAAATTTATGCATTCACAAAGCCCAGCTTCAACTTTCTAATCCCTGTTCTTCCAACAATCAGTAGACTTTTTATTAAGTAACTTAAGGCTCTGCCAAGCAGCCCAGACATTTTTGAATTCCCTGAAAAGATCCTAAACAACAACAAACCCAACAATAGTTATCACTCTTACCCTCTGCGGTTCTGTCACTTGACTCAAGTGCAGGTTGGTAGTCTGGAACATTTACATTCCTCCCTTTAATTATATCTATCAAATAAACGCTCACTCCCAAAGTGGTGTGATCATTTATTCAGCATTTTTTCATCTGCCACACAGATAGCATGCTGTGAAGACTTTTATGAGTCTGTGCTCACAGGCCTTGATAAATGCAAATGCTCCCAGTGTCTGGTCCTGGGAGGAGACATTTGTTATCATCCCTTCAAACGTGCTGCCTTATTAAACGAAGAAGTGGCCCAACATACTGATCGTTCTCATACATAAGAAATGCTAAAGTGTTGAAAGCTCCTCTGCAGCTTCAAAGTCTTCACTCCTATATTCTGCTAGATGACTGTCGCTATGTTCTATTAACAGTTTTGGAGAAAGTCTTGGAGAAAGTTAAGTCAATCGAGACCAGTCAAAGTACATTTTCAGATCATAAAATACAAGTAAAAAAATAAAATCTAAATTCAGTGAAGAGAAGTCCTGGTTAAATTTTACATCAGTCAAAAAAACAAAAACAAAAAGAAACAAATCTCCCTGTGAAAATGATTATAGAAGTGCTGTCCAATCACTCACACTGTACGTGTAAAATGCCTGTGCAAAAAGCTATAAGCAGCCTTTCTGAGGACATTTGGGAGGTAAAAATCATTACGTGGCCACATAATAATGTGTGGGGACGAAAAAATATGTTGTGCACCGTACAATGACTCTGAGTGAGACCACACTGTAGTGGAAACCTTTGCAAATACTTGTCAACAAAAGTAAAGGGCCCTATCCTCGTGCACCACTGTGGAAAGCGCAGTTAAACATCAGAGTGTGACTGTGTGCATTTGGCACTTGGTGACAGGATACGCTAGACTCATCTGGAAATGGAGATGGAGATGTAGTGGGCGTGTTAGCATTGGGATGACTAGATATAGTTTTCTACTTTTATTTTCTCCTGTATATCCTGTAAACCAAACCCCTTCCTGTCAAGCAAAGAATATGACATTTTTAAGGAATATCAATAACAATACTGTATTTTGCTGTAATTAAAATGTATGAAATCTGTATCAACATTAACTGTACTTAACCTAGAGGCCACAATTTATAGTTTTGTTAAATATGGCAGATTTGGATATCATCCATGCATAACCTTAAATCCAGTCTCAAGTCTTTTGGGTAAAATAATCCTTGTCACTTTTTGTACAATACAGGTTTTACTTCAGTTGGAGTGAATGTTGTGTTTCAGATGATTCAGCGACAGGATGTAAGGTTAACAATTGTCTTCCAGTTGTTCTTATACTGACTTGATCTTCTTATGGGCACATCATCAAAGTATCAAGTGTCAGAATTTGAACAGATTATCACATTAAGAGTTTCCATTGCATTTAACCGTGAAGCAGAGAGATAATGCCTGTTGCTGACACAGCATCCAAAAAATGTAATGCCTAAGGTAAAAATTTAATGAGGATGTAAAGGTATCCTTTATTTGCACCACCTAGTGTGGCTGTGGTAACAGTAGGAATAATAAAAAGCTATCGTCTCACCACATTTCCATTACTTGGTCTCAACCACAGAAGTGGGACAGTAGACATGCCCCCCCCTCATATCATGAATAATTGAGTCACATTTTAAAAGATGCAAGCATCTGGGTACTTGTGACAGAGATTCAGACAGGGACTGGCAGGTCAGAGTGCTTGGCAAGTTGGTGGGGTCTGTTTGTGGTAGTATAGCTTTTTAAGTGGACCTCACAGGAGTTGAAGTGCCACAGGAGGGATAGAAGGTGTTAATATTTTATAGGTGTGGTGGTAGCCAAGCAGCGTATAGACACAATGGATGGTGCAGTGTTGAATGCTGTGCGGTGCAGCACTTCTGTCAGCCTGTGAGGACTTTTAATGGGGTACAAAGCTTAATTGGTGGGCAGCTGTGAGAGGCTCATAAAAACAGCTATAAAAATAATAATGGCTTAGGAGAGGACAACGGAACAAAGAAAATGAATCAATAATGAGAGGACAGAATATTCTGTTGCTGCTGTCAGGTGGATAATCACATAAATTTAAAATGCCACAGGTTTAAAAGGAAACCGTTCATCTGCCTATAAAGCAACCCACAGTGCAGTACTCATACCCCCCCACCCCTCCAAAAAAAAAAGTGCGTTGTGGACGTTGACCTTGATAAGTCTGCATTCTCAGACAAAGAGAAAACTCAATTGCAGCAGTTAGTCGTTACCACATCCTTTAATAGGTTGTTAATTATATTACAGTTAAAGCTACAGGGTGACTTACAATGTGACTAACAACATAAAGGAACAAGATCTCATCGGTGTGTTTTCCACAATGTGATCCAGATCAGATCATAGACAAGGCTTCCAAGTGTCTGACGTAAACTCTGTTGCAGCCTCTGTTGGGCAGAGAGAGAGAAAAGGATGAACTAAAGCGATTCATTGTATTTGGACATCTGCTTGTTACTTTATCACGCACATATGGTGACATTGATCACTTTGGAATAAGTTGTAGCTACTAATCTTTTTTTGAAGTCAACAAGCAACGGTTTGGTATTGAAATTGAAACTCCCTTGAATTTATGATGAAATCACAGTGTAATTTGCATACACAGAGCACTATATGCTGTAGGCAATACTTTTACCAGGAAGGATGTGACTGGACTGTAAAGGAGTGGGTTTGATGTGGATGTTATTACAGCCATGTCAACAAGACACCGAATTTGAAAGACCAACACTAGGAAGAGGAAGTTTAATAGCAAAATATTTTGAACTAAAACTGTTTTTTTTTGCCCACTATTTTCTGGTCTATATATATATATATATATATATATATATATATATATATATATATATATATATATATTATGTGTGGTAAACTGAAGTAATCAGCTTGTTATCAGTGTATCACTTTACTGTCAATTGTTTTTTTTTGTGTTTTATTGAATCTGTTCGTATTGTGTACTCTACCATGGGGATTTCCGTGAAGTTTGGATCTTTAACAGAGCAGCACTTTTTGAAAAATGTACTATGATAACCAGCTTATATATGCCCATTTTCCTTGACTTTCCCTCTCTCTCTCTCTCTCTCTCTCTCTCTCTCTCACACACACACTGCCTCTCGCTATCTGCTCCTCTCCTCTCCTCTCTTCAGAATTTGGCTTTCTTGTTCAAATCCATGAGTATAAATAAGCATTTGCATTCATATCATCTTATGCTGGGAGTTTTCTTAATGCCCCCACTGCATTTGTCTTCCCCGCTAAGCAGTGTGCAGACTCAAGAGAGGAATTAGATTACACATCTTAATGAGAAAATGCTGACCTATTATCAACCACAGTATCTTTGAAAATGAAAGAAAAGAGGGTTAATTGCTTCATCAAATATTGTCAACCTACATAAAACAAACTGCAAACAATAGTTTTCAAACGTTAATTGCAAGTAGAATATCAGCCACCTTCATGTCTCACTGTAACATGAACAATTCAGATGCAGTGTTAGATCAGCTTTCTGTCATTTCTGACACTTATCTCTACCATGCTGAAAATGTGGTGTTGGAAGCCATCAAACTCCCAATTATCAAACTCACACTGACAAGCCAAGGAAATGTGAGGAGAGGTGCGGCTGTCAGTTAATTGGTGGGATTACAGTGTTTTCTCATTATCACATCCTGTTGATGAAAAGAGAGAAGTGGAGTAAAGCTATGCTGGGGAGCACGTTTCATTGTGAATCTCTCCAAACTGACTGCGATAGAATGTAATTGGTGTTAAATTTAAAATTGGCTTCATCATCATTAACACATTCAAACACGGTGCTCAATAATACTGTCTTGGTTTAAGATGCTGTCGTATGTCAGAGGGTGCATGTGTGAACACAAATGTCCCAGTGGGAGCCTCTGGATTATCTGCAGACTTTCTCTGCCAGGTCCCCAAGTATAAAGTCTGTCAGGAAAAAAAAAATTGGGAGATCCAATGTAGAATTGCAGGGGATCCCTGCTGGCTTAACAGCGTCGAGGGGGGGGGGGGGGGGGGTGATTATGTTTCTGTCTCGCAAAAGATGCAAACATAAAAAGAAACCTTAAAGAAAACAAATATCTCTTTTTGAAAAAGCAGTGTCATAGATGTAGAAGACACACACATATGTCTAAGGAGTTTGTGGTTATAAGAGCCGACCCTAGTGTCTGTGTGTTGTCAAGAAAATCATGTGATCTCTGCAGCGGAATTACTAATATGCAACTTCTTGCTGCTCCACCTCTCACCTGAATAATGCAGAGGAATTGTTGCTGATGTGAAGGCGTCTGTGCAGCGAACCTCCCACTGTGTGTGAAAAGCAATCTGCAGGTAAACTCCGGACCCAAATCTCCAGGCTTATTCCGCAGGTCATGTCTAAGTTGTGAGTCAGATTTACTGCACTTCTATCGCTTAAGTTGTAGGGAGCCCTCATGATATGCAACCATCGTTAAAGGGGTATTTTGTTTAAATTATAACTTTTACTGTAGGCTTCTTTATGTTGATCTAAATTATGGATACACTCAGTGACTGGAGATGATTATTAAATAAATCCCTTAACCTGAAAATATAAAGAATATTAATCATAAATATTACATAAATGGTTAATTATGCTGTCAATTATTTAATAACTTTTGGATCATTGTTTGTCATTATAAACATGCAGTAGAGAGGTGGGGGCTGGGGTGGTTGACATGCAACAAGAGTCTCCAAACAAACTCAAACCAGGGACAATGTATGGTCAGCATTTCAAACCTCGAGGTCACAAGAACAATCCCAGCCATTGCATTTTAATTTGGAAGAACATTTTTCATTATTACTGCGCTCATTGATTTTCCAACAATACTCAGTTAGAGGCAGTTAGATATTTTTTGCATGGACTTCATATTCAAATGTCAGTGGTTTTTTCATTCATCGTCCTAATGTGCACACCAGCTAATGCAGCTAAACAAAGTGCTGTGTGTGCAGCAGGTCAGGGTCTACTGCAGTTCTTTTTTAAATGTCAATAACAAACAAGAAACAACTCTGCCATTTTGAAACGGATGTCTCAATAATGAAATTATTTTAAATGCAAATAAAGAAGCCATGATCTAATTGAGTGAATGGCAGGCTAATAGCCAATGTAGTGTGTCCCCTCAGCAGCACAAAATCATCAGCTCCAAGACGCATGAATGAAAACTCATATCAAACCATTCATATCTGAGGTCATCGGCTGCAACAGGGAATAGACTGAAACAATGTAGTGAATTAATATTAATGATCTCAGGTCAGCACCCTTGTAACAATTACACTTTGCACATTAGGCCACACTTTGCCCCTTAAACCTATTTGCATGCATAATGAGGATGTTGAATAAAAGGTCATAATTTATTAAAGCTGTCATTTATATTAATGATCAGTGAGCTTTTGTAGTGTTGGTACGTTGTCAAAGGGCTCAGGGTGAGTATTGCCAAGCTCAAAAATAGTTCGAAATAATGACTTATCATATTTCCAGTCTTTTTAGCGCCTGAGGAATTCACTGCTGGGATGAAATATTGGGCAAAGGATTGAGACATAAAACCATCTGCTTTGACTGTATTTCTGTCATGCTCTGTCCTACTTCATCCACCACAAAAACTAGAACTCAGACACCCGAGAGAAATTGGGAATCGGTAGAGAGATAGAGAGTGTGAGAGAGAGAGAGCGTGCAGGAGATCACAAACGCGTGTTTATTTATCAGGGTCTGAAAGCATGTGCAGAAAAATAGCTTCACCTGAGAGGACTGTGGGCACTAAGGCTGCTTTGCAGAGTTGACTGCCATCAACTCCCCTGGTGATGTCGTCACTGAAACATGCAGGTAGAGCTTGTAGGAGCTAGGGCATTCACAATCTAAAACCAAACCACACCCGATCCAGTGTAATGTATCACTTGTGAAAACTTCATAAACACTGTCACATATCTTGTCTCAGAATTTTAGAATGACCAGTCACTGGCCTGCAGTGGTGACACCAGGACAAATGTCAAGGAACATATCTAAAACCAAAGTTTGTCCCTCTTTGGGATATAGGTCTTTAAGGATGCAAAGAATCACTGTGCAATCTCAGACTTAATCCACACTATTCAGAGAAACATGAATGCTGTTAGATTTCTCTTTTACAACACTTCACTCTTTATCAAAGCCTGCAGAATCTTTGGTTCCTTTTAAACATTACAAAATATCACACAGTGAGTGCTTCTTATGCTGAATTTCTATCTGTGCAATATATATATATATATTTACACTCACACACATTTTTTTTACTATCATTTTTTTCCCCCTACAGACATGGTTTATTGCCATTATGGTGGTGCTGTCTGCCTGAAAAGACTTATGGAAAAGATTAAAGATCTCATTAACATGGACTGGAGATGGTGTCTCTGGCTAAACTGGCTCTGCGTCATTTGAAGATGAAGAAACACTGGAAAAAAAGAGATGTTCTGTTGACTGTGAACATGCCCAAATGTGGTGGTGAGGAGGGAGTAAGAAAAGAGGAGGAAGGGTACACAGCCTGGAGGGATGGAGGCTGTTCACCGATCAGAGTGAGAGTGGGAGAAGTGTGACATGCTTCGGGCCAATGGTGATGCAGCCGCCTACGCTCCCGGCCGTCTCTGATGCTGGTAACGGAGGGTTGGACATGATCTTTTCCTCCATGTCCTCTGCACTGCTCCCTCTCTTTGATTTTGCCAGTCTTCAGATTTGCACCCCTATCTCACATACAACATGTTCTTGGCATCATCAGCCGCTGCAAAGCTTCAAGTCAGCACCCCATTCACTGCGAGCGGGTGGGGGGTTCTAACACACAACAGACGCAAAAATGAAAAGAAAAGAAATATCTCTGAGTGGACAGGGTGACACACACATAGCAGACACCATGAAGATGTCAAGAGAGTTTTGTCTGAAAATGGCTCAAGTGTGTCACTTCGACAACTAATGTCCAATCTTGTATTGATACTTAGTAATAGTTTAAGTGACCCAATTGATGTAGGATACTGTAGAGCTGCAGTACCCTACAGGATGGAAGCCAGTTTTTGTCAAGGTTATGTTTTCATTACTGTTTGTCTGTTTGCAGGATTACACAAAAACTACTATTATATGTATCTGATCTCAGTACATGTCAACGTTTTATATGATGATGAAGTGGCCAATCAGCCTTGGTAGACACGTGTTCTGTGCCCTTCTAGTTTGAAATGCCTCAGTGTAACAGATTTTTCCCCAATCTTCAGTGGTGACATTGTCTTTCTGATTATACAGCCCTTTGTGCAGACCTGATGATCTACTCAGCTCTGAACACGATAAATACCTTTATCACAAGGACATTTTTTTAGAATCGAGCGTTGTTTTTGTCACATGCTGCACTGACATTTGAACCAATGCTTTTTTATACTGGAGTTGCTTGTAATTCATGAGTGTGAACTTGAAATGTCTCGCATGGAACGGACTCAAGTGTCACTAACTTGAACTGGATCAGACATGTTGGCTGTGATATTATCACTAACAACACATGGTCCAGTCAGGTCAGGTACTACTACATGTCAGATACAACTGCATCACAGCCCCATGGACATAATGTAGACGTGACACCGTAATATATGTTCCGCTCCAAGTCAGCTGCATCCACACTCTGTTACACATATGGTAGAAGTACTGTGCTGTAGCGAATGCCTTTGAATGTGTTTCCTGGAGCTTCAACCTTTGAGAGAGACGTAGCCTTCTATGAGATCACTGCAAACAGATGGGCAAGTCATCCACTTGGGTTATTTTTAATGTGTTGAAGAGCACACATTCACACAAAAATACCACCCCTGAGAAAGTGAGGAAATATGGTGTGAAGACGCAAAAAATCTTGCACCCTTACAAAGATGTGTCACAGTGTGGATGAGAGTACCCTTTCTCTGCAGAGAGAGGAGCATGAAGTTATAGTCTCCAAAATAAACTGAAAAGGAAGAAAGCGGCATTCTCATGACCTCAGTTAGAACCGAGCAGATTCATCGCCATCTGCTTGTAGCTTTGACAATGATAGGAGTGGAATTTTTAATATAGCAAAGGAGGCCAGGCAGTGCAGTGACATCCAAATGAGGAGCAGCGTGAACATGTCTGTTCATATTACAGCGAGATGGGAACAGTTTGCGTTTGCGAGTGCATGTGTGAAGGCCTTTGTGTGTGCGCATAAAGGAGCGAGAGTCTGACAGGATATGTGTTGTTCATCCACAGGAGTGTGGGGAGGTAGAAGATGAAAGGCAGGGGGAAGCCATCTCCCCGAGTAGAAACAACAAACACCTTCTCACTGAGACGTCCCTTCATACCTACAGCTTCACATCTCATAAGAGTTAACTTCACCAAGACAAACAAGCCTGGCTTCGTGACAGCAAGGTATTTTACAGTTAAAACACGAATGCATTTACAACACTCATCTCCGTCAGTCCCTTAACGTCATTTTTTAAAAATATTATTATAATATTATTTTCTAGACAAGGTGTGCGGCAAACATTAGAGTGCTGACATGATAAATAACATAATGACAGTAAATGCTTGCAGCACGTTAGCATGGTGAGTTAGCATTTCAGCTTAGTACAACCTCACCCTGTAGTGACTGAAGACTAGTGTTAGTAACAGTGAATGAATGAAACAAAACGAAACAAAACAGTTTCAGTTCAAAGTTCTTACAGAGTTTTCAACCATACTTTACAGATTCATAGACAGTGTGGGGGACACATCTCCACTATTTCAGCTTGTACACAAATACAAAAAACTGCATTTGGATCTGCAGTCTGCACTATAGCGACCGGGGATGGAACCACGGCATCAAGGTCCTACCAACATGCTCTCTACAAATTTGGAGCTGGTAATCATGACATCTTCAAAGCATCAGATTACAACCAATTAAAACCAAACTTATCATTATGAGCTCTTGAACAAACATCAGTGTAATAAGATCTACTTAAAATGACAGGAACCATGGTTTGGACCATGTTGTAATCAGAGAGTGATGAGTAGCATGTATCTTTAACACAATTCTACACATATATAGTCAACACATTTACATACAAATAAAGCTTATTTTTGCTTGCTAGCCCTCTTTTTTGACTTGTTCTTAATATGGCAGCACATAAAATAGTTAAGAAGAGTGGTATGAATGTAAACACACAGATACAACAAAAAGATCATTAGACAAACGTGCTGAACAATACAAATTATTTAAGGAAACCATCTAAAGCCCTCAAAGTGGAGGTGGGGCTTCCTGCTGCATCCTCACCATCTCCACTTTGAGGGGTTTTGCTCATTAATGTCTTTGGGACGAGCTGGAGGTCCCCTTCCAAATTATGGCTCCATAGTTTGGAAGGATAAATGATTCTCCATAAAATCATCTCTATAATCCGCACTCATCTGTATAATCCACGTAATGTGATCCATTCAAAAACAAAAAAGTGCCGCTTTGATTCTACTGTTTAATTAGCACACATCAGAACTAAAATAGAAAGGTTAACACTTTAAGACAGCAACGGTTCAACTCAGAGGTACAGTGAGCATATGTTCCGGGATGACGTGGTGAATACTGTACAGCATAAACACCACGATAATCACACACACCAGAGCATCTTTATTATGTCAAGCGGTGGGAGATTAATAAGGTGATATGTTTCAACTGTAACTGACCCAGTTAATGAGACCCTTGTTTTGTGGTTTCCTCCCCCGTAACCAACTGTGAGGGTGCTCAAAACAAGTGCCAAAAACTCTCATCTCTGCCAAATGAAATTGGCTTATTAATTCCAATTATACTGATCACTGAACACTCAAATGAAAAATGAAGATGTTTCAACTTGACTAATTGGCCCCAGGAGTGAGCGCATGTTTGTGTCTGCGTGTGGGTGTGTGTGTATGAGTTAGGGGCGGGAGCAAAATAAAAGAAATGACTGTAGGACAGAGAAGGAACGTTTTTGTTCTTCAATTGTTGTACAGTATGCTTCGATGGTGATCATGGGGGAATAGGGACTTAAAATACAGTGGAAGGGATTCGGGGTTAATTCACTCTCTTTTTCTCTCTGACCTTCTTTCTCATACACACACATTCATCTATTTATTAACAGACCAAAACATCTGGATACATTATGTAGAGAAAGAAGAGTTAGTAGTGGTCATCATTGTATGAACCTTGTAAGTAATGACCCCAGATTTCTGACTAATATCGGTTGCTGGTTATAAAACTTTAGCCCTGAGATGGCAGCCATCCAAAATAGATGATTGTTAAGAAGGAATTTGAATGTGAATTTGTGTTCAGTGTAAATTGTGAAACCTGTATATCAGGCTATTTTGTCCAGGCCACTTCTTGGAAGTAGTTTTGCATGCTGCTGTGGGGTCCACAAACACTCATGTGTGCCTGTAAACCTTTGCAATCATGGGATTGCAGCTGGACTGGGATGAAGTATATACTCCAAATTATAATCATAATAATAAACCGTAATCTCCAAATTTGAAATGACAAGGATTACTGATACTCCTTGTTGATGGTTGGTTGATTGGTCTTCATGAGCCGCCCCTAAACCACGTCCTTCTCTGCCTCCGTTCAAGAAAGACCAATAGAAAGATAATCAACGTGTTTAGAAAGACCAAATGAAGAAATAAGTCACAACCAGAACACATTCTGTACAGAACTGCCATGTTTGGCTTTTCTTCACCCGTCTCCTGTGTGCTTGCTGTAGAATGTTCCATGTGCCTCATGTTGTTGAGAAACAACAATGTTGTGGACAGTATACACAAACATATAGAGGGCCCCCGACAGTGTTAACAAGTACAACATTAAAATAATAAAGGGTTTTCATTGTATTTATATTTATTCATCAATAGACAGATACCTTGTGATACATTTGCCGACTATCACAACAGCCAGTGGAGGTCAAAAGTCTGAGACCACTTTTCCCATTCACATGCACATCAACTCAATTTGTGATTCTCCATTTGTATTTAATATTTTTTGGGCAATTCTTACAGTCACACTTCATTGAAACTTGGTTAAAATTACTGTTAACTTACAAAAATCATCACGAGAAAAAAAAAAACCTTATTGCACGTTGTTTCACCCCATATACCCCATACCTCCATCTACCTTTCTTTGTGCATTGTGTATCTACCCCTTCACCTGCAATTCTGAATCACACCCAGTAGTTAATACTGTACATTTCATTTTCAGTTCTTTGTCAATTTAAATCTTTCCAAAACTTATATAAAAGTATTAAATATTCGAGCATATAACTGTACACTACAGTAAGAGACAGCACCCCTTTTCAACATATGGGCACAAAATTAGGTTATAATAATTTGGAACCTTTATTTGTACTGCAGCTTACTGAAGCAAATTCTCTAAAAAAAAAAACTGCAATAAATACATTTGCCAACACTGAATATCATACTTGTGTGAGAGACAAAAAGTAAAAATGCTTTTTAGGTTCTACTTCAATGCACTATGAAATATGTTGTTACTTAAAGGGTAAGAGGAATATATTTTGCACACCTCAGAAATAGACGCAGGTGATATATTTATATTCTGCTCATGTGGCCACAGGGTTTTCCCCCCACCTCAGTACTTTATAGTTTTTATTTCAACAGTTGGTAACTCACATTTCTCCATACTGAGTTCACTTTTTCAAAAGTCTTCACAGTTGTATAAGATCCAAAATGTGGCAATGACACAAAAACACATCTCAGGACTTGTAGCAGAACGCCAACATTTGTACCCTGAGTCAAATACTCTGTTGCTCATTATACTATATCTCAAAAGAATGTTGTATCACAATATGGATCAGTCATCTTTGAAGTATTATTTCAAATCCAAGTGACTGCTGGACTGATTGGACAGAAACCTGGAGCAGTTCTTAAGATTTGCATTCCACAAACAGACAGACTGAGATTTCTGCAATTTGTAGATATATAGATGAGATTACAAGAACAATGGCACTAACTTGTTAAGTTGATTGTTGTATTCTTACAATGTATGTCACAGAAATGTAACAGATTTTCCAACAGGGCAACATCAAATGACATATTAATATTTAAAGTATGAAATGGTAAAAAGTGTGAGTGTTCATTCCTGTATTAATTCAGGGTATAATGGCAGCAGAGCTTCACTCACGATTAACGGACCCCACAGCTAGACACGCTACAGAGCTTCTATTCATGGGGACAGAGAGGCAGGCAAAGTGTTGGCTGTTTATTTAGCTTTGGGGTTGGGACATTGAAGAGAGCTGTTTGGAAATGATATTCATCTCCATGTGCACAAAGATAAATATACACACAGCACATACACAATACAAAATACTATTCCTCAGTGGTACTATTCAGTATCTCCACTGAAGAGTGAGACATACTTGGCATTTTGTGAAAACTCACCATATAAAAAGTCATGTCACTAAACTATGCACAGTGCATTGAGATTTACTGTTATAATATTTAAAGTCTGCAGCATGCTTTTTGGGTTACTGATAAAGGTCATTTGTTTATATATATATATTTACAGCTACTGTCTGTGTCTACAGCCTTTTGTTTCTTATTCCTCCATTATTTTAAAATCTGTTTTAAACACATAAATTTCATACTGTTGCACCAGGTAACACGTGTCCTATTAACTTTATATATTTTTTTTTTATTCTGTCCTACAAGCACTTCCAGGTGCCAGAATACTCTGCAGTGCATCTGAGCAAAGGAAAATACCACTGTTCTCCTGTGTCCCTTTTCACAGATGAAACAAAATCCAGGTCCACGTACACACAACTACAGATCTCAACTATATTACACAGTATTTAAGTTTTACAGAGCAGACACTGGGTTATTTGCCCATCCAGCAGACACCGATTTATTTCCACCAGGAAACTGATCACCACTTATTTTCCATGTCCTTCTCTGAGAGAAGTTCAGATTTGACGCCCCAACAATATGTAGGGTGGGATCAATGCAAGCTAAGCACGCAAAATCCTCTGTTGTTGGCTGCACTGAGGAGCACATGTCTTTCCATTCACCCCCAGCCTCAGAGGACTCAAGAGTTGAGTGGACTGAGTTTATTTATCATGGTAAGTTCACATCTCAGCGACAGTCAGTCAAGATCTGAAGGTGTATGCACGGTTTAGGAATTCCTTTTTTCACTTTTCAGCCTGGCTGCAGAGCAGACAAAGGCACTCCTATCCTCATATCCACTATCACTACCTCAGCCCTTCCTCACACAGGAACCTCGCCCTCAAAACCTGCTGTCTACCTTCACCAGTCCTAAGCGGCATGCCAACAGCAACCACCCTTTGGTAGATGAGTGCATATACATATATCATTAGTTTTTTCGTATTCCGCGCATGGCATCAAAGTAGAGAGTAAAAATTATCTTTAACCACAGTTTCAGTGTTTAGCTGCAAAACGTCCTGAGCCCATTTCAAAGTAAAAGCACTCCAGTGTCACTGTTGACTGAATCCATTTATTTGTTTTAACAAGGCTTTGATTGTAAGAACTGAAGATGCTCACCTTCATACCGTAGTTTCCTGACATAGTTGACTACCTGAAATTTATTCGAGGTTTACCAGCAGCTCCGCTGCAGAGCCACAGCAGTCACACTGCCAGTGTGAAGAAGAGACCTGCGCAACACGCAGTAGAAAATGATTGGTTGCGCGGGGCAACCAAAGCCAGTGTGGCCTCTTTACACACAGTTGAGAAGGGTGTTGCAGTAATTCATTATAAAAAAAGGAATGATAGTCAAGGAGATGAAGCTCTGTCTATTGCAATTGCAATTTGCACATGAGAAGGTGGAGCTCAGCTCTGATTAACTGTGGCCTAATTTAACCCCTTAGCGCCACCAGCTGTTTGTCGTAAAGCACCCAACTTCCAATATTCACACATCAGTGGACTGAAATATAATATATTATAATATATATAATAATATAATATATGAATCCACATTCTATTTTGCTGATTTTCTGGGATTTCCAATGTGCTGTATACAGATGGTAATTAGTCTGACAAAGAGAGACTGCCATATATGAACTTTTAAAATAAGAAAATTCATTGATTTTATAATAATTTCAGCTACAAAACATTGGAAATTCGTCATATTGTTGCTCTCCATCTGCATCATGACTGTTTTCAGCCAGATAAGTGATAAAGAGAAATATGTTCTGTTGTAAAAAATGCATACTCTCTTTTACCCATTAGGTTTACACTGATGTCACCATTTATGACTAATGATTTGCTGTTCATGTGTATATGGCAAGCTTTCATAATATGGTTTGTCTTCATTGTGTCTTGTTTACCGTATCTCTACGCTTCAGCATCTGTTGCATCTCATTTCCTCCACTCCCCGTCAATCTAGGAAATAATTGGCAAGTTTGATGGACAGAGTGGATTATAAGCATTACTCCAACAATGATGGGGATTTTCTGCCACTACCATTAATATGATGATTCTGTTGTTCTTACTCCCTCAGACATATAATCTTAAAGCCTCATGCAGTCTGCGGGTGTGTAGAATATAATTATAGGCCTTCAGTTTACACATAAATAGATGAAAGGGAGCAAGTGGGAGAGGAAGAGGAGGAGGAGGAAGTCTTGCTAAATGATGGAGGATATACTGAAAAATGTTAGTGCTTACAAGAACAGAAAACCAAACAGAAGAGACATAACAGTGAGAAAACATACAGAGAAAGGCAAGTAAGGAAAAAGAATAGAGGAGCAAGGGCGGTGTAGGGAGAAGTTATCCCCTTGTCACGTGTCAGCTAAAGTGACTTTTCCACACAGCTAGAGAAAATTCCATTTATTCTGGTAACATGCGTTTGTAAAAGCACAATGTAATTTTCCCAATGCCCACACAACAGCTCAGGAGAGCAGTGAACCTGGCCACCACCAGTCTGCTGGCAACCAGGTTTCCACTGTTTACTATGTGCTCAAATGTCCTTGTGAAAATCTGTTAGAGGCAAAGATTGACCTAATTTGAACAGGTTCTAGTTCTGTTAGTCTCCAGAATCAATCAGATCAGAATTTTGAAATATTCCTTAAGTGACTTGACAGTTTTGGAGAGGCAAAGTAAAAGTTGCACATCGGTATATATATATATATATATATATATATATATATATATATTTATATAGACAATTGCACAAATGCTTTGTCATGTTTTGTAACTTCATTTTTAACAAATGTACTGTGTGTGTTATGAGCAGAGGTTTACCGTCAACAGTAAGTGTGAGTGCTGAGGTACTTCTTTTACAAAAATATGGATAATAATCATATAAATGTCATCTCACCTCCTGCTCTGCCTGGATGAAAGTGTCTTACCAACCGTTGTCTCCTCAAGTCAATCTGTTAGACACAACATCTTTCGCAAATTTGAAACATCACAAGGAAAATATTGTATAGCATTTGATTTTCTTCCACATAGTATCTACGTATCTGTGTAATTCATGTTTATCTTACATGTATAGGAAAAATTCAATTTGATGCAAGCTTTTATTGAGTCAGAAAGAAAACAAAAAAAACGGAATAAAATGCATCTTTAGTGGCATGATACAAATATACTTGAGTTTTTGAATCATTTACATGGATAACCTTGAAAACTACAATGGTAAAATAAAAGTGTGGGTACAAATACACAATTCTCTCAACAAGCACTTTAATGAAAGAGGTTTTACTACAAGTGTTCTTCAATTTAATTTGTATCTACATAAACAAGATGTTTCTAGTTATCAACAGACAACCTTTACAGGACTCAAACAAAAGCAGAAGAGTTTCAGATACTAAAGGATGGATTGACAAAGCGTGTTGGGCTGAGAAGTTTTCTATATCAGAATGTATTCAGTTCATAGTACATCAGCGAGTGGAAGGGACTATGAACACTTTCTTTTCAACATTTAATAATTGGACTAGCATCATAGCACTGGCCTGAAGCCTCGCCCACACTACAGCTGGAACCAACATCTAACATAATAAATCTATATGTTTTTGGTCAAGGAACTCAATAATTGTATCAATATTCTTTCAGCTTTTGTCTGAGTTGTTTACCTCATTAAAGCTGAAGGTTTAGATGACACCACAATCTTCGATTCAATTCAGCACTTAGCCTATAAGCACATCTAAATGTATATAAACTAAAAGTTCTTATGGCACTCATGGTTCTATTATCCTACATCATGTTTTGGACTTGACCTTTGTCACTAAGACACAAGTTGAGTGTGCACCCTCTTAGATATAGCAGTTTGCTTATAAGAGAAAGGACATTGTAATTAAAACAATTACAGAGCAGTCTTGTATGATTAGCAAGGTGCCATTATTGTTTGTTGTGAACACATACAACTTACTGGACTGATCCCCCTAAACCAGTGTCTGTCACTATTCATTTAATACAGACCTGGAGTCCATGTTCATAATTACAGAGTGGGACACTTCAGGGGAATGTAAAAACTGCATAAGATTGTTTAACAAATATTGACACTGCAAATATAAATTATTCAATCCTGATTGACCTCTGCTTGAATAATTGATGGTAAGAGGAAGGAGAGGGCTTGTACTGGAGGAGGGAGGAAGTGTTTTCACAGCTTGACCATGTGAATCAGACTCTGCAAACTAAACTCAGACTGCAGAACTTAATATGAGCAGACAGGTGAGTGTACACGGAAAATACCTCCTGTCGCTCAGCCGTCTGCCTGTCTGCCTCCACGCCCAAAGGAACAGGTCAGATTATTGGTGATCTGAAACAACAAACTGTCAGGTTAAGACGGCTGACTCATATTTTGTTCCATTTTTGTTTTGTTTTTTTATCAGTTAAGCTGATGATGCAAAGGGAACTGTACGCTGCTAGCACTTTAACAACAGTCTGTCTAGCCTTATACCCTGATGACCTACAGCGACTTTATGTTCTTAAGTTCTGTGCCAAATATTTAAGATGGAAAACAGTTTCCCTTGGATCCCGTCCACAGCGCCATTGTCAAACAGCTGGTCTGGTGGTCAAAGAAGTTCTGCAGAGTCAGAGGGAGAGATAATGGATCTCTTCCGCTGAATTTGTAGAGTTGGTCAATTTGTAGAGTTGTTCTGAATTGTGAATTATGAAAAGATCATTTAATAACTAAATCAAGTGACCGATAGTTTTAAGACTCTCCTGTCCTCATATTTTATATTATATTATGTATTTTCTGGGTTTGTTTTTCATGATTTGAAAAGAGCATTTCAGTTCTAATGAAGAGAAGTCTTTATACAACATTCTACTGAGATGTTTTACTGTTTTTATGTTCAACATATTAAAATGGGATAATTTATGATAATGATTACATGAAACTACATGCAACTACTTTTTGCTGTTTAAGGCAATGAGTTGCCACAAAGTTATTATGTTATAGACATATACATAGCGCATATTAGCTATAAGTGGTACTGTGTACCTGGAGTTGGAACATGTCAACATGGAGTGCATGTTGCTGTGGTTTTCAACTAAGCCCATTTTATTTAAATAAAGTTATGGATATTTTTAAAGATTTTATGAAACATAATAGCATGTTTACCTTTAGCCTTTCCTGTTTTCACTGTCACAAAAGATACACAGACCATATATTCACTTTTTTAAGAGGCTATATCAAAAATAACATTTTATAGGATTATCAAAAAGTTGTTATTTTTCTAATATCTGATTAACAACTACCTTGACTGTTTCTGTAGCATTTCCTGGTGTATTTTGAAATCCTGTCTGTGGGTCAGTTTACTCCCTGTCCTTGTGTGTTCCCTGCCCTGATTGTTTTTACCTGTTTCATTTACCCAATTTCACCTCCCCTGTGATTTGCTTTAATTTTCTATTATACTGAATGTTTCACTGAGCGCCTGGAACCTGTGTTTGTGTTTTTACTGTTCATGCCTTCCAACTAGTGTCTGCATTGCAGTCTACCTCTCTCCGAGATTTTGTCAGCTACTCTGACTGATCTAAAACAAATTACAACTAAAGCCAAACCCATCAAAATCAATTGATCACATGCGAAAACAGGGAAGTCACACAACATTTAGGGATTGAAAGGTTTACAGGCAACCAATGGCAATACAAAGCAAAATGATTTTTGTGCTAAGTCATGTAAATCATAAAATGTGTTTCTGAAATGTCTGAGAAAAGAAAATGGCCCTTCCATCTCTGTTTTTGTCAGGTCATGCATCACTCCCCCAAACTCCCACTTCAGTTCCCCAGGCTGGCGGGCACAGTGATGTCATTCACGGCTGGGAAAGATGAGAGGTTCTGCTCTGTCGACCATACCGGCGAGCTGTGTGATACCTTAGCTCTCCCGCTCTCACCAGCTACAATGAGGTTCCCACACACGAGGCATCGGATTTGAGTCTCAGCTTTGCCTCCTCGCCTTTCACCATTCATCCTTAACGCTGATAAGGAGGGAGAACGAGACGGGTGAGGGTGGGGGTGGCGAGGAGACAGAAAAAGAGGCTGAGAGGGAGTAAAAAAAAGTAAGAGCTATTAGAGTGAAAGAGAAGCAGGATGAATGGAAGGGAAAAAAGAGAGGCACTTGGAGAAGAGAGAAGAAACAACAAAGAAAGACCGCGTGATGAAAAAAGGCTGCAGGGAAAAGAAAACGATGAGAAATGATTAGATTGAAGAGGCGGGAGAATGAGGGGAGTCAGCGTAAAGTGAGAGAGAAGAAATGATAGAGGCAGTAGGGCTGTTGAGTGTGTTTGTGTGTGAGGAGCGTCGGTCAGTGGGTTTGCAGATCTAAGGCTTCCCAACGGCAGGAGGGAGACCAGACCTGAAACAACCTGACACGACAGAAACACTCTCTCTGGCTACAGGAGACCTTTTTCTCATGTGTTAGGCTCTAACACACACAAACACACACATACACATAAAAACAAGCAAACATGTTTAAAGGTGCCCGTGGAGGTTTTGACTTCTAGCAATGTTTTGATGACATTTCTCTCTTGTAGCAGATGCACAGGAGACCCCAGGTGAGGACAAACACATATATGTCACTGCTCATATTGTTATGACTCTTGAACTGCTCAGACAACGTTAGAGAAGCCACAGTCCAGTCTGTCAAGGATAGTAGGAAGCTATTTAATATTTCCAACCTTCCAGCTTGATTGCCAGCGTACTGTTTTGTTGCTATATCTTCAATGTTAGGAACGTGATTGCTGCATTTCTTTAAAAGGTTGGCTCTGGCTGTGTAATTGGTTTGACACCCAATTAAAAGAGATCTTGGAGAAAAGAACCAGATGGAAGGTCACCCTCTGTGTGGTGTTTATAATTGTTTAAAATGTGGGGAGTGTCAAGGATGCCCAGATGTTGCACTGACTGTTTCAATAGTTTCTTTCCTTCTTAAATGAAAAGTCCTAAATGTGGTCAGAATGATATGAATCAAGTACAGTTTCACCCTAATGCTGACAACTCCATCTGCTGAGGAAGAAACCCAAAGGTCAGTGCTCCAGACACTCCGCAGCCCAACATGGAGGTTAACTACTTAAGCTTGGCATACACTGTGATTTTAGAAATGTTGTCAAATTCTGGCTCTCTGTGTACGAGTAAATCGTCTGTGAGGGAAAGCCAAAGCTCAAGATTTAGGTGCTCACACTTTCCGATCAGACCATTAAGTGTGATCGATCTCGACCCATTGTCAAGATGACCTGGCTGCTCACACTGGTCTGGCCATTGTCAAAGATGAAAAAAAACACATTTAATAGCAATCACAAAGCAGACAAGGGCGAAATGCAGTGTCTAGACCATATGTGCTATTCTGTTTACAACAACGTAATACAGGCAGGTATGTTGTATCCACAGCTTAACCAGCCTCTGTTATCTGTCCATATTACACATTGTGTTGCCATGTCCTGGTTAAGGGTATTTCAAGGGACTTTGGGGCCCTCATGCCAAATTGACTAAGGGGGCCCTACACAGCTATTGTTGTTAACTATTGAGTATAATCAGCCACTCTCTAGGGCCACTGACAATTACCTGCTTGGCCCACTTTGTTGCAACGCCCGTGGTCCTGGTTTCAGTTTTCCCAGCCATTTCACACTGAAGCAGTAAGAAAAAAAAGACACTTGAATTTGAAAATTGTCACATGGCTATGCTTCAACTGTGTAACTGTTTTGTGTGTTTGGTTTTCAGTTTGTGTGATCCTGAAATGGACAATAAAGATACTTTAAACCTTAACTTTTTTTAGGAGATGGCAAACTAAAGTTTCTGAGCACTGGTAATAAGAATCACTTCTCTCTCCTTTGTACACCGCACAACAAATGATTTGAAATGTGGTCCAACTCCAAAGTTCTCCAGAGTTGTGCGTTTCACAAATTGGTTCAGAAATTATACTACGTATGCCCAGAAATAGAATTCTGCACTGATAAATAAAAACACTAAGCCATTCTGTTTGATGTTAACTTCAACACCCTGAAATGCTGAAGGAAAGTTGTGAAAATACAGACAGAAAGAGTTAGAAATCAAGAGTGGCAAATATGTTTGTCTGACCATTTTACTTGAATGGAAATGGAATGGTAGTGTGGGGCTTATCACTGTCACTTGAAAGCCAAAAAGGCCCTGGGGGTTGTTTTATTTGGGTGGCCCGGCCTCGCCGTGAACAGTTAATGTCCCAACTCTCACACACACACACACACACACACTCATACTCACTACAGAATGGTGGTTCTTCTAGAAAAGTGGATTAGTCTCCACAATGCTGTCCATTATTCCCAGTGGAATGTGACTTTTTGGGTAAAGGGGAACCTCTCAGTAAAAACCTTCAACTATTTTCACTTTTTAAAAACAATATCATCAATCAAGGCAGGTGGGCAGCTGTCAGAGGCCCAGGAATGCCCCACTTAGCCGTCACATGGTGGTGATTATTGTGTTCATCACTGGGGGGGATGACAGAGTGCTCTAAATAATGTGTGTATTGTCTCTGCAGGCAGTGCAATGCCGCTATTGATTTAGCCATCCACAAACAAGGACCTTAGATAAGCTGTTTTCGCCTTTTTATTGGCATTCAAATTAAAACCGTATAGTTAAAAATGTTTTGGACATGAATATGAAGGACATGGACACGTGATCAGAAGGTGAGGCAGCTGAAATGAAGATGTACTATTGATTGAAGAAGCTAATTTCAGGGGTAAGGATGAATAAATTGTCTATTACAGAGCTGCAGCTGGAGGGTGTGAGATGAAGCAGGGAATATTGTTTATAATGAGTCGGCTGCAACAATGGCAAAATTGCTACTGTCATGAGAACTTTTTTTTTTTTTCCTCGTTCAGCTAATGGCTTGGTTGAACTGAAATGTGTGGAATAGCAAGTGCTTTCCAATTTGCTTGTTGCATAGTTTTCCACAAATCACCTGCAGACATCAAGCAGGGGCCACAGCAGTTTCATTAAACTAATAAACACCTGTTTACAGCTCTGGAAATGTGTCTAGTGGCATCATGGATTAACACAACGAACATGAAACACATTTAAAAAGGGATTTAGGTCATGTAAGAAGCAAGTGTAAGCTTTAATCTTGTTAAAGCATTTGTTGCCTCTGCATGCTGCCACTGTGAGCAGCCTTGACCCACAATCCATCACTTTCACTTACTCCCTCAGAAAGGGAAGCGATGAAGAAACTTTAACAGCCGAGAAAATAATGAGCCAGTTTGGCTCCAGAATATCTATGTCTGTGAGAGGCTTACCTGAATTATATATTGGAATGTGTTTATATTAAAGGAGCACCACAATAACAGAGAGGGACTTTAGATATAAAGGCCAGAGATATATTACGATGAATGTGAATAATGCAGACCCAATGCAGATCTGATATTATTGGATGTGTGTTTCACAAAGATCCCTGTCTTCAGATTTTACAAACATGAGTAATGGTAAATTATCAGAAATAATCTAGAAAGGTTTTAATTTCAATTGTTTCTACAATGTATACAGCAACCCCCAATTGAGGAAGGGAATATAATATGATGAGACAAATCTGTGTATACAAATGGAAGGAGGCCAAGTTTAAAAATAAATAAAAAATGTTTGGAATGAGATAAATAAAGATCTGAAAAGCTCAGCCTATTTACATGTAAGATTAATGATTCATTTTAATTGATTATCAGCCACTTCTATCATCAATAAAATAATTACATGTCATTGTTATTATTTTCATTTTTCTGTCTCTTCTCTCCCCTACTTACCACCCACCTCTCCTGCCCCCAATTTTTCTCAGCTCACCCCAACCAGTCAAGGTTTCCTTTCTCTCCACAGTCGCCAATGCTTGCTCATTGAGTTTTGCTCATTGAGGGTTTTGGTCTTCCCCAAAAATTCTTACTCTGGGAAGTGCCCGGAGTAAGTGTATGTTGTGATTCAGAGCTATCAAAATAAACTGAATTAATCTGAATCACTACCAACTCGGGAGTCTCGGGGATGCATTTGATAAATATGCAAAAGAGAAATGACACTTCATCATGATGAAATGAGATTTATCAATTTGTACATCCAGAGCGGCCCAGATGAAATAAAGCTGACTTGAAATATCTGACAAAATTATAATGTGCAAAATGAGAAAGGAAGTGAGAAAAGCTCTTTCAGACATTGTTCAAGGTGCGCAGCTTTACCTTGCACTGTGCAAGAAGGTCATGAATAAGGGTAAAGTCAAGGTCAATAGCTATAGCTGTAACCAGGGACACTTACAGGGAACATTTAAGATGCTCGATGCCTGTTATGACTATCAGAGGAAGTGGTACAAGTCACACACAAAATAAATAATCTTTAATATACATATGTTTAAAAGTGCATTATCTGTCTATATTGTATTAAAGAATTTGTGGCAAAGCAACAACGCATAGAATCATGTCAAACTGAGCAGTCCTCAAGGAGAATGAGTGTGACTGGGTGAATGTCAGAGTGGAGGTACTGGCTCTGCCTTTGCATGTGTGTGTTGCCATGCCACCAGGATCCAGCGGTGGGAATCAGTTGACCAGATGTGGGTGATTTATGGAGAGGCAGAAGCTGCAGTGGAGAGGCCCCCAATGTGTTAAATATTATTAACTTAAGTCCTGATGGAGCTGCATATGCTCACATCAGGACTTTGACGCCCCCTTTCATCCCCACTTGCAAAGATATTTTTGCGTATCTGTGCTAGTAGGACATTTTGTGAGGCTTCAAATACTGTCTCACCCTGCACTGACCTCACTGTTGCTTTTTCAACAGGATCTTCCAGCGTGGATGGCCTCGCGGCTCGTTGCCATATGGCTCAGGAATAAGAACCGCCAGACAGGGCGGTAAATGTGGGGAGGCCGTTTATGTTTCACACACATAAAGCAACTCAGAGTTCCTCTGAGAGCTGATGGAGTGAACAACATAGAATAGAGAGTTTATCAGGGACAATAAAAAGACTAGCAAAACTATATAATAACAACACTTAGTGCCTCATTCATTCATTGTACTGGAGCCCCCTCCTTGCCTTTTGGAAGGGGGTTAGATATATCCACTAAGAAAACGTCACCAGGCGTGATTAATGAGTTCTCTCCCCCAGGGCAACCTCTCCAGCTTTTCTCCATCAATCCATGCATCTATCTATTCATCCTGCCAGCTACCTATCTGGTAACTCAGGCTTCCTTTTTATTTCACCTATCCATCCATTCACCTGTCCATCCACGCTATCAATCCTGGTAAACATGCATCCGGCCATAAAATGGTTCACCCAATCCCTCATTCATTTTCCAGTCTACAAGCCGTCTAACTTTAGGTCACTGCTAGCTCTTTCCAGCTTTTAACCATTCTTGATTTCTGATAAATAATAATAATACTGATGGGAAGATTATACCTGGCATGAGTTTCTCAGAATTTGTTAAAAAAAAAAGGAATGAGAAACCTTGGAAGTCCTTATATGAATTAATTATCACTTTTGTCTTAGAATTATTTATCACTATATTCAGTGTATGATTTATGAAGTAAAGACCCTAAAACTTTTTAAGTGTTTTACACCAAAGAAAAATGGTATGGAGTTGAAATCATTGCATGATTAATCCTCAACTGTTAAATGCATTTGCTTTTGATGTCATTTGGAGTCAGGGTATGTGCAGTATAGAGACCATGGTGTAGGGCTGGGTGATTAACTGAATTTCAATTACAACTTTGTCTTCCAATGATTACGAAAACAGAGTAATCAACATAAAACAATTATTATTCTGTGGTTTACTTGCAATGGGGCTCTTGTTTTGTCTTGCTGTGGTTATGCTGTGTGTCACAGTCGTCTGTTGTTCACACAGGCAACATCTCTGCTGCGTGTATGCAAAGGCATTGCAATGTAAGGTTTCTGGTATAACAACTTCGTTTCCTCAAATAAAAGTCGGGCTATGTACTCCACTAAATACAAGGACACTACAGCGGCAAAATAATTGCTCCACTGCTTCAGGGATGAGGCAGACGCACATTAAAGGCATGGTATCCTTGTACCATGCTGTATTACCCTACCCGCATGTCCTCACTCATCGCCCGCTGATCCGGCTCACTTTAATCATTCGAGATATACTCCATCACCTTCTGAGCTTCTGAGCTTCTGAGCTTAAATCTTCACGAGTCAGTCTCAGTTTTCAAAAGTTTACATACCACATACCAGACAAATGGAAAATGGAACATATATTAGTTTGACAAGAAATACGTAAAGTGACAGATACCATCTTTGAGACAAAAATATTTAACTTTGGAAGAGGTTGGATTTCAGACCGAGACTGTAGTTAGCCACCAAGGGGCGGTCCCCATGTTTTGGCTTCACTTTGATAGCATGTTGTTCATCTTTATAGACAGTCTATGGCCATCACTCACAATCTGTTTTGTGATTGTATTTTACAGCTTCTGTTGCTGCTTCTGAGATAGAATAACCAGATATCAAAGTGACATTGACTCAATGATGAAATACCACCAGAGTCATCATTTATCATGGTTGAAACTTTAATGATAAACACAACATTGTTTTCATGTTGAAATGGCTTTTCCTGTTAGGAGTACAAAGATCAGTGTTCACCTTTGTTCACAACCTGCAGCAACAAGCTGAAACTGGGATGAAGAGTAAAGATGACACATTAAAATGACAACTGCAGCTTACTGACGCTTATATATGTCACAAGCTACTGACACTGCTTTCCTTATCCTTACATGATATTTGGTAGAGAACCAGTTTTAGCACACAACAAGACAATGTATCATAGTCATTATTGAAATAGTGTTAATTAGCCACAACTGATATAATCTGTAGTAATAAATGAGATCAGTATTTGGCAAGCCAAAGAAACATGTTCAACCAACCAGAATAATTGGAATTCTTCGAAGAAAGAACAATCAACAACTATGTAAGTCAGCTAAAAATTAACAATTTTCTCAATTCGGAAATGAAGGCTCTGAAATCACACATGACCCTTTTCAAAGGCATCAATTCAGCTTCTTGGTCCACACCAGGGTTTGATTGAAAGCTTTCACGCCAGCTCAAATGAACCATACAAACCTGGCAAATGCAACTCGAGTTACTTTTGCCCAAACCAATCAGGTAAGGTTTAAAAATCACATCATGCACCGTAAATCAGATGAAAAACAACCCACCACTGTAGTTGGCTCAATAATTATCATGTTACATGCCAGAGCAAAGAAGACCACCTGAATTTGTTGGGTGGAAGGTGGCATGTTAATTTTACACCCTGCCAGGAATTTTACTAAATAAATATTAAACATGTAAATTTCAGATGAAATTAAATCATGAGGTATA
Source organism: Paralichthys olivaceus (assembly GCF_024713975.1). Classification (NCBI taxonomy): domain Eukaryota; kingdom Metazoa; phylum Chordata; class Actinopteri; order Pleuronectiformes; family Paralichthyidae; genus Paralichthys; species Paralichthys olivaceus. Next base: position 22,690,420 of record NC_091102.1, read on the forward strand.
AAGATTACCAGTCACTGTCTTCAGACAGGTAATAATACCAGCTTTCTGGCCCTTTCAGTATTTGCTACATTTTAGCTGTATATATTCTCAAACAACTTTTCTGTTAATGAAATCACACAGTTGCCAGCTTTTTCCAGTTAGTACGCTTAATGAAATTAAAATAAAGTATAGGCTGTTTCCTATGTCAGGAACAGCCCAATAAGATTCAAATTGAGAATCATAACAGTAATGTTCTTCTTTCCATCCATTCATCCATCCATCCCTGAGATATTCACACATCCATGCATTGGCTTTCATCCCCTTGGGTCATTGCAAATGACCAGAGACACATGTGATCGCTTGCTTCAGTTTGGTACCAGTGACAATTTCACTTTGCTGTCTTTCTTCACCCTGTTTGAAATCTGTCGGGAATGACTGCATCCTCGTTGTATATGGTAATATAAAAGAGGATTAAACCGGCAGTGAATACAGAATTTGTGTGGGGTAGAGAATCGAACAGACGGTAATACTGACTGACACAGAGGGAGGTTACAGATGAATAAAGAAAGGAAAAGAATGAGTGCATAGTCTTGTGAACAGAAGTAGAGTGTGTGAGGGTTGAAAGAGGCAGACACAGAGACAGAGAGGACGACAGATGAGGGCTCAGACTGAGCTGACAGGTGTAATTGGAATCTAAATAGCGGGGACTGACGTTGACTGACAGCAGCTTAAACCCTTCTGGAGACGAGCCTCCCTCCCAGTCTGCCACACTTTCCTAGATACACAGCGCTCTTATTTTATCCCACTGCAGCGAGACAAGGCGACACACCTCCTTTTCAGGCTTTGACCCTTTGCACTTCTCCTCCTCACTCTGTGACCTGACAATAACATCGGAGAGGATGTTGTGTGCTTTGCTAAACCTGAGTGTGAGTTTATAGAATAAAACAAATGTATCACGTTGTCCACTTCCCCTGTTTATGAGACCTATGATTAAGCTGAATTTACTTGTTTACTTCACAACTGCTCATAATATTCTTTTGTTCTTTTCAATAGAATACCGGTAGCCTGACAAAATCTAGCATTAGATGTAATAACATGTAGCACAGTGGACAATCTAATGTAGGTGCACCAAGCCCTGGCAGCACATCACCCCGACCCTCATTTACCTCCACTGGCTCCCTATAAAGGCCTGTATTAACTACAAACTACTCCTTCTCACTTACAAATCCCTCCATGCCCTAGCCCCACTGTATTTAACCGACCTCATCCAACCCTACAGTCCACTCAGAAGGCTACAATCATCAAATTCAGGTTTGTTCTCCATCCCCAACACCAAACTCCGAACTTTTGGAGACAGAGCCTTCGGTGTCGCAGCCCCCACCCCCTGGAACTCTCTCCCTGCCGAAATACACAATGCTGAATCTGTCGGAATCTTCAAAAAACTCCTCACGCACCGCCTCTTCACTAAGGCCTCAGTTAATGCTCCACACTGCTGCTAAATTTGATCCTGTTTTTTATTATTACTTTTTATTTATGTCATGTCCACACAAACGTATGTAAAGCGTCCTTGGGTCCCGTGAAAGGCGTTATAAAAATTCAAGCCATTATTATTATCATTATTATTATTATTAAATGTGGGAGGTTGCCAGAGCACTCTTAGTGGGGTAACAGAGCAAGAATATTTCCATGGCAACTGCATTTACACACATGCAAACCACACACACAGACACTATTGGGTGTAATTAGCCAAGAAAAGCTGACAAGGAGGTGCTAACGCTGGTAATGGCTAGATGTGAGAGGAACAGACGGTTTGGAGATAGCAGAGTTTCATGTTGTTGATCTACGTCCTGTTTTCTCTCTCATCGCTGTCTCTCCCACTTCCTTCTCTTTCACTGTCAGTGGAGGCCCTTCACTTCGGTAAACATGGACATTATTAAAGCCCTTTGAAAAGACTCAAGAGCCGGAATATCAATCGAGGATGTGTGCTGATGTGTGCCAGCCCCGCAGAGAGAGCTATCGAACAGTGCACAGGAAGCACCTACGGTACATAAGCAGAACCTGTAAAGTCCATTAGTACCAGGAGAGCCAGAAAAAAAAAAGAATATGCTGTTATAAATACATATTTGTAACTGTGTTGTTTACCTGTTGTGCACTTGGTTTGATAGTGAAGACCAAAAAAACAAGTGTGGGATTCATAGTAAAAAAGTCAATAACAAATCTGTTATGTTATATATACCTTTTTCAGATGCTATTTAAACCTTTTTCCAGATACACACAAAAACATTATATATGCCATCTTTTATGCTCACAGTTGGGTGTACCAGGAGTGAAATGACTTATAGACTCATAGTTTGAATGATGATGACAACCGTGAACAAAAACATCTATCTATCTAGCTACCTGCAAATATATATATATATATATACAGTATATATATATATATATATATATGCAGGAGCATATGGTTTTAATGTACCCCTACAGAGGGCAGTAAGCATCATTTTGGACCCTCCATTTTGAACCCAAATAGTCAAAGGCAGTTTTCAGGACCCAACGCTTCTCCAATCAATGTTCTGTTCTGTTATGAATTATGTTGTCCAAACTGCCTCACCTCTGACATTTTCTTTCTTTAGTCCCTCCGGAGAAAAGTAACATCTCTCATTTTCTTGGAACAGTCTTCATACAGTAATAACCATAATTAACATGCCATTGCTGGTTATTTGGGCTTGATTGCCATGGCAACTGATTCACCTAAGCTGGTTGGAGTAGGTAGTTCTCAAGACCCCTAAGCCGCCACACAGTAATCTATGTGAAGGAGAAGGAGAATAAAAGACAAAGAATGTATGAAGGAGGGAGAGCATGTGACAGGGACAGAGAGATTTATATTAGTATGGTGGAAAAGAGAGACAGACATATGGAGAAATGGTTGACAATAGCAAAGAGCGAAAAATAAAGAATAATACATCATGTACAACTTTGTACTGTATAACAAAAATGTGTGATATCTTTATATATTAAACCGTTCACAAAGGGAATTGGCATACATATACAATGAACTACTTGTATCCATATTCTCCTGCCAGCATCACACACTATCTTTGTTTTACACTCACATTTGTTACCAGATATCAGAGGAGACAGTGAGAAGGAAAGTTGCGAGAAAGAGAAAAGCAACAGTGGCATCATGCATTTCAATCAATGAGAGCTCTGTTTTTGCTGCTGAGGAAAGTCGTAAGAGGAGTCAGGAGGTATCCAAGAGGCATAGTGGGAGCAGCACATTGGCAGAGCAGAGTTTTAATTCTCCTTCTGTTTGATTACACAGTATGCACTCGGACGTAGTGGTGAGTCTAGTTAATCTGTGTTTTTACAATGACTGTATGTACTTTAAGCAAGAGTGTCACTTTAACAATCCTAATTTCTTATTGGATCTAAGCAGGGGCAGAGGAATATTGCAGTAGTATTCAAGTAATCAATGAACATTTTTGAATGTTAATGTGTAATTCTTGTAATATACACAATTATTTGTGTAGATAGAGGATTAGCGTGATGTTTGCCAGCCAGTAAAATAATAAATAGAGTTTGTGGTTGCCCTATTTTCTGTTGCATTTCTGATGCATGCGCATACATACATGTGCAGGCAGTGCAGTCAATTGCAGGGTTAGTGTAAATATCACCCTTCTATTATTTTAAAGGCAGTAAATACAGTCAATATTAATATTTTATAAAATATAATAACATTTTAACAAGTGGACCCAGGTTTGTGAATGTATGTGAATAGTTATAACACATGTGGATGTATAGTTATTGCACCGTGTATCAGCTGTTTTTTTCCAAATAAAGTGATTGGCTGTGAAAATAAAACAGCACTAATAATGCTCTGCACCACACCCGCTGAGTGTGGTGCAGAGCATTAGTGTTCAGAAAATGGAGCCAGTTACGATGTGACAACTCTACTGAAGGTGGCTTGCGTGCGAGCGGTGCTGGTCTGTTTTGGACTGCACAGCTTGAAACAGGACACTAAACAACAAAGTGCTTTGAAACAGGGATGTGATTTCTAAGCTTATGAAGGGACATCACTCTGTTGTGAGTTTTCATAGAGAAAGTGTTGCACATAGATGCACTGTGGGAATGTGTGTGTGAATGAATAAATTGCAAAAAACCGTTCTGTAAAGTGCTTTGCATTGTCATCAGACTAAAAAGCGCTATAAACATACAGGCCATTTAGCATTTACAATGGAAGCTCCAGCTGAACAAACCATTTTAATTGAACAAAGTACCTGCATTCTTGAACAGTCCTCACTCGGCCTGGCCTGCTTAATTCTGCCTTCCTGCTGTTTGTGAAACTTGGATCACCCGGGAGCAAAATGCTCCCCAGAAAAACATGCATTTCAATTTACACACACATTTAAACTGACCTCATTGGCTGGATTACCCTCGTAGTTATAAGCATTTGGAAACCCACGCAAATGGGTCACACATACAATACAGAGTTAACGTGACCATAGAAAAATACAGAAACGTCAGACATCAGAAATTGAGGATTAGTAGCACTATTAAATATTTATTTGAGACATTGTGTGCTGAAATTAATTGCATCATTTCAACCAAGACCATCAGAAATAATTCAGCCGCCCAAATGAATGCAAATAAATAAAATATAAAGCTGAGTGATGTACTTTTCCTAGAATGATTAATTCATTCATTATTTTTTTTGTTTTTGTGTCATGTACATAATTATACACCATATGTAGTACACTCTGCTTTTTGTATGCTTTGTATTATTTATGTGGTCTGCAGTGTGTAGGAACTGATATCACTTTAGATGTATTTTGGCCAGAAGTGTGCTGCTTTGATCAGTGCTCCTCTAGTCTTTTGGTCCTGTGCCACTTATCTTGATGCCTCCATGCCTTTTTGACCAAAATAGTGCATATCTTTCTGTGTGTGTGCACATCTCTCTATGGTTGTAAACTATTAACACTGTATAAATCTGTTTTTCATTCAATTTATTTTCTCTCCTAATGTATTGCATTCTATCTTCGACTGCCCTCTTGCTGCTATAATGTTGCAAATTTCCCCACTGTGGGACTAATAAAGGATTAATTTATGTTTTCTTCTAATCTTATTTTATCTTCTAATCTTATTTTATCAAAGGGCCTGTTGAGGGTTGTGCCTTGTTTTTGTTTGTTTGAATAAAAGCTGTATCATGATTAAGGTTGGGGTTAGGGTTTATGTCCATTCATGTTCTCACAACTATAGAGATACAATAGTCTAGGCATTTTCAGACATGACCTGCAGATAAAGTCTGGAGAATTGGCCAGAGATCACATGATTTTCTTGATAAGACACAAACACCGGTGTCAACTCATCACCACAAACTCCATAGAAATCTTCGTCTGTTTCTTTTGCTGTCTGGTATCACTGTTTCACTGACACATATTTGTTTCCTTTTTGTCTTTTTCCTCTTTGTGTCTGTTGCATGATAGAAGTGTCATCAACCCACCTACTTGCTCCCCATGAATCCAGCGGGAGATCCCTTGATGCAATGTTCTCACATCGGATTCTTCTGACTTTCTGTGGACTTTATATTAGGAGGCGAGGGGGAGAAAGTCCACAGATAAACCGGAGGCTCTCACTCGAAAATGTCTGAAAGCAGTTTGTGTGTTTTGTCAGTGAATAAAAGCCAAATCAGATGGACAAATTGGCAATGTAGGCATTTCATTTGTTTAATGAAGTCTTACGACCTGCATGCGTCTGCACATTTTATTCACCTGGTTTTAAAACAGTATCTTTAATTGCCCCAGAACCATCAAAGTCAGTTTATTTTGCTGACGTGATAAAAGTAAGAGGAAGAGAAATTGAAGATTTGTGAATTTGCCTTTTGAGTGGTCTGTTTTTACTGAGGTCTGAGAGAAGGACTGCTTCCTGTGTCTCTGAACCCCTCTGGAGGTGCCTGGTTAGATCATAATCTGTCCTCAATGTGTATGTACATCTGTTATGTGGTCAAACTCTGTCCCAATGCAATCACCCAAAACACATTTTAATGCAGTGTAGTGCATTTGTCACACTGGTGACATCTAAATCTTACCCTGTATTTACAGAAGCAAAATTAATCAACAACAATCTCATCTATCTATCTGGAAATTACATTTTGATATTTGAGCTGCAGTTTAATCACTAGGCTATCTCTTCTGCATTCTATTGTCTGACAGAAAAAAGAAAAAGACATTCATAATGAGAAATTCTACATTATGGGGATGGCAGCCTTAAAGCATGATCTAAATCTGAATCGCATCTGCATTACTGGAAAATAATAACAGACAACCTTTAATAACAGCCATTTAAATGCACAAGTGAATTTCAGGCTTTACCATCAGTGATGCGAGCCTAGCAGAAATAGACCTGGCACATGGAGAGGTGATAGACAGGGCCGCAGTGGGACTCATTTTCAGCTCAAGATTGTCATGCCTCAGACCACACCAATTATTTCACAACTGCTCATATTGGATGTATTGCACCATTCTTGACCACCACTGTGTGTTCCTGTAGATCAACTGAATGTGAAGCACCTTAAGATCATAAAGGTTAAGATTTGGCACCATCCAAATAGAAATGAATTGATGATGGAATTTTCAGAACACATGACTGGGCTACTGAAGATGAACGATCCTTACATTTTGTGTAAAAGGAACTTGAGTGTAGTTGGATTTTTTTGTGAGAGGATATCACCACACAGCATAGATTTGTAAAATACTTTACAATTAGCATTGGCGAAATTGCTAGCAAGGATAATTCCCCACAAGCAATGGAATAGCTAGTATTGATTTGAGTTGTTATACATATTTCACAATCTGTTTTACTCATTTCTGTAATGTCAATAATAAGTAGGTCTGTGCTGTGTGTAGGCAGCTAACATATGATACACAATTTAGTGTGATTAATAAAGATGGTTCATCTTTTCATGTGTAAATATGATGATTTATACACGGGAAAACAGCATGAATAGCATTTCACAAACACAAGGCTAAATAAGGCCACGTTAATTTGCCAGAGCTGAGCAATTAGGTGGAACACAACACTAATTTCATCTCTCTAATCCTCTGGGATTTGATAATGTACTATGCAGAGAAGCATTACATGGGTAGGCACTGCACGTCCATGCTTTCAAATGACTGTTAATTATTCATTTAATATTTTTTTTAACAATGTCCAACAAGGATTTCAGCCAACAGCAATCCCCCTAAATTGCACCACTGTCTCTGACAGGCATCCAGAGACATGAGACTGAAGCTGCTCCATCACCGCCAAACAAAAGTACAAACAAATAAATGTGTTGCGAAATCAGACGATATCCCAGGGTGTGTGGGTTTTCTCCAACCAATATATTTGTTTTTGCTTTCATCTTGTAGTCACACATGTGTGATCCTGACCACCCAGCCTGTCCAAAATCACTCCAGCTGAATGAAAAAGCTGGCTCCTTGAAATGTGTAGGCCAACCAGGATTGTCACTCAGAAGTGGCTCATTACAAAAGCTATGATGGACAGATAAAAATAGGGGAAAGGCCAGTGAACATCACTGGTTAATGCGACATGACCTTGTCAGGAAATAGTTATGATGATTGAGCGGTGTGCAGCCCCTCAGCAATGGCATGACTTTATTCCTGGGCTGCATAGCCGGGGCCCCAAAAACTCCTTAGGCCCCCAGGCTTGAACTTCTTCATTTATCTCAGATAGTAGGACGTTTGGAAAAAGGGGGTGGGGGTGAGAGGTGAGGAGGTTGGGGGATGTAGATGTAGAGAGGACCTTCTTGGGAGAGTAATGAGAGGCACTATGGAGCTAAGTGTGTGAAATGGAAGGGGGAGGTGAGGCAATTCCAGCTGGGAGGTTCCTTAAGCTCAGGACCCAGTGGCTGATCCCTTAACCTTTGACCATGCAAATTAGTCTCAGGGGCTTGGAGCTTGATATGGACTCTATGGGCCAGACTTCTTGAAGACAACTGAGCGATTTCTAAAAGAGGGGAAATCATTTTGGAGATAGTTATGCATTTTAAGGAATGAAATATGTGCGTTCGACTTTCGACACAAGACAGTACATTTCAGGAACACTCTCAAGATGTTTTTTTTTTTGCTCACCAGGCTATTGAAGCACATATTATGCACCAACACCAATGGCAGGCACAGCGAGATAAGGACATAAATGCAATAGTTAACACATTTCAAAATAACCAACTCTTGACCCCACAGCTGACACAAATCTGATGGATCCCAACAAGCATCTGAGCCTCTTCATTGTGTTGTTTGAACATTTGGGCTGAGGATTAATTAAAAAAGCTGGTGGCCAACATCACTTGCAAATTTAAAAGCTGGAGTGACTTTGAATATATATATATTCAAAGTTTTTTGTACAAAACATGGGCAGCATCAATATATAAATACCAAAGTATGGTTACAATATGATATGACCAAATAATTCAAATGCTAGCCAAGTAGTGTCCTTTTTGATAGAAAAGAAGCAACAAAAAGAGAAAGGAAAGAAGAAAAACAAAAAATAGATATGCACACATATGCCTCTGCACCTGAACACATACGTGCACGTATTCACTTACACCCAAATGTCCAAATAATCGTAAACATATTCATATGTACAAAATTGCACTCACATATGCGCACAGTCAGAAAAACATCACATGAGAGAACCGTGAGGTTGCGAGTAGATCGCCACTGATTACAGCAATATGGTCATTGTTTTTCTTAACCAAAATATACAAGGCATTAAGGCAGGCCATCACCTCTTCTTGTGACATAGGTGTTCCATTTTTCCCAGAGGGCATCACCTTTGTCCCTTTGTAATCTGAGACTAAAAGTCAGTAGTTCCATAGTTTGGATGTCTTTAATTATGGCTTTCCACTGATTAACCGTGGGAGGTTCTATGTTGAGCCATCTTCTGGTTAGGGCTTTTTTGCTCGCTGCCATGAAGATTTTTATGAGCTATCTGTCTTTCTTTGATAGTTCAATGTCCAAATTACCCAGGTAGAATGATAAACAGGTAACATCAAAATTATACTGTAGGACTTACATACCCTACTCCCATCCACCGTGATGTTTTTTTTTCCACGCCGCGCTGATAATCCTCTCTTTGGTTGTGTATTTCAGGAATCCAAGTTCGTTTGGGCCGGTCCCCTCACCCAGTTCAGTTTGAATGAGGTTCTCCACAAAGCGAATCATGGAGGTGCCCTCGGCTCCTTCTTTTATGCCGTAGATCTGTATGTTATTGCGGCGGGAATGCCCTTCGATTTCGGTTATCTTTGATTGCAATTGGAGTTAAGTTCTCTGCATCTGGTTTAAAGTTTCATTCACTTCCATACTGAATGTCTCCACCTCTCCGACCCGTTGCTCGGCTTCTCCCAGTCTCTGCGACACCACTTCAATTTTATTCACAGTCTCCTCCATCTTCAGATTAAAATTCGATCTCATTTTGCCAAGTTGGTTTTTGAAATCCTCTTGAATATTGCTTCGGAAGTCTGAGAACTGTTTAGAGATATTGTTTTCCAGCTCAGATGTAGCATTAGCCATGGCTTCACGACGTCATGGATGGAAGCTAATGAGACCATTTCGCCTAGCATAGCCTCGTCATCACCACCACCCACGTTATCCATGTCAGTTTTCTTTTTTTTTGCTCCTCAACAACATACTGAGGCCACGTTCATCTCCCCCCAATATTAGTATACACTCCTGAACTCTTGCAAGGCAAATCTCCTGTATTATATGGGGGTTTACGGCAGTTCGGGCAGGAGCACAGTTCTCACGCAGCCATCCCCACCCTCGTGCTACCAGAAGTCGAGTGACTTTGAATATTGATATTAAATTCAATGGGCTTGTCACTGAGAAATTACGAAATGAAGACACGCAGACAACATCAAGTTCAAAGTAGTGCACATTAGGGTCTGGTACCAGTCTGTGGACGAGTGACTGAGAAGCTGCTTTGGGATTTTCAGAGATTTTCCTGTCACCTTGCACAAATAGAACAAAGACAATAAAGATGAATGCAATACAGGTCAGAATGGCAAAAGCTTTGAGTGGCTGAAGGGATGGTAAATGATTGCAACTGTATGAATGATCCATGCATATCCAACCCTATCTGTATTTATCCAGTACACCCACATTACCTCACTGGAAAATATCTATCTGATTATAAATCGATGAACAGGAAAACACAAGGTCCATCAGTGTTTCTCTGGAACTCCCAGAGGTGATGTGTGCACAGGAATTTTCTCTGTTCTAATATCTGGTGTATGTGAACAGGACTCCCATTGATTTCCCATTCCCAATTTTCTGCCACCCCTCTCATGCTGCAACAGCCTTCAATCGGGAGTGATGCTTAACACAGGAGCTAAAGCATGGAGTCAGTGACAGAGAATGGCAGTCAACAGCCAAGGGAAGATAACCAGTGCAGTCGATGAAGCTGAAACAGCTTCACAGCACATCGGTCTAGTAATTAGCAAATGCCATCCCTTCTCCTTTTTCTTGTGTATCAATATCATGAACGATCACGTGCACAGCTGGGGCCTCACAAGTGACATTATTAAGTGACAATGGAGTTCAAAGGTCAGGTTGCATATTGTCACATGCAGTATAATCTGGTGGAAAAACTAGTCTAATAATGACAGCATTATGCACAGCTTGTTTGCTCAATTCTTCTCTGACACCCCACGAGGGATTATGAAAAAGCCACATTTGCTAAATAAGGGCTTCACTTTGCAATGCCAATAAACAGGCAAATAAACCCAAAAGAAAATGGCCATTTATAAAAATAATAATGATTCCACACAAATGTAATATTAAATTAAATGAACACTGATGGACCTTGTGTTTTCCTGTTCATCGATTTATAATCAGATAGATATTTTCCAGTGAGGTAATGTGGGTGTACCGGATAAATATAGATAGGGTTGGATATGCATGGATCATTCATACAGTTGCAATCATTTACCATCCCTTCAGCCACTCAAAGCTTTTGCCATTCTGACCTGTATTGCATTCACCTTTATTGTCTTTGTTCTATTTATGCAAGGTGACAGGAAAATCTCTGAAAATCCCAAAGCAGCTTCTCAGTCTCTAGTCCACAGACTGGTACCAGACCCTAATGTGCACTACTTTGAACTTGATGTTGTCTGCGTGTCTTCATTTTGTAATTTCTCAGTGACAAAATCAATCACTCAATCAAATTGTATTTGTATAGCCCATATTCACAAATCACAATTTGCCTCATAGGGCTTTAACAAGGTGCAACATCCTCTGCTCTTAACCCTCAACAAGAGTGAGGACAAACTGTCAAAAACTATTAACGGGAAAAACAGAGAACTTCAGAGAGAGCACATGTGAGGGATCCCTCTCCCAGGATGGACAGAAGTGCAGTAGATGCCACATGTAATGGAGAATGTCAGAAAAATAAGAGCAATTACAGCATTGGTTAGAGTAAACAGTTTTCAAATTTGAATTTCATGACCCATCTATCTCTTTGAGCAAGATTTGATAAATGACATTCAAACAACTTGTACAAAGTTTTTTAAATAAAAATGTTGACCTTCAAATCAATACTTAGTCTGTAATTAACACTTTGAGTCTTCTTGGTTTTCCACAGTCTTTGCACACCTAATGCAGATGATCAGATTCTAGCTGACAGATCATCATGAACTCTATCATACTGGATGGGAAGTGTCTCTGAATTGGTCTCAACAAAGTTATATTTCTGTAAAGTCTGGATTCTGGTTAAACTCCTGGGGCAGTCAGACTTGTCCCGAAGCCACTACTATGTTGTTTTGGCTTCATGCTTCAGGTCATATTCCTGCTTAAAGGTTGATTCACCCAAGTCTCTGGAGCAAGACCTCTCTTACCATTCTAAGACTGTATTTAAGTCTACCTCCACTCTGCTACATACGACTACATTTTCATTTGAAAATGCATCAACTCTGCTTCAAATGTGCCTGTTTCTACATTATCCCAGAGTCTTACAGCCGCTAAAAAGTTAAGAAACGCTGACGCCTTTTTAAATTTGCTGAAAAAAAGTTGTGTCTTAGTCTCGACAAGTAGAAATTGAGAAATTTGGAAACGATGATGTAGATACTCAACTGCTTCTTGTTTACCCTTGCACCCACATGCCCAGTCTACATGGTCGATCACATAATATGCATTTTCAGGCATATTATTATGGAGGGGGATGATAACTGATACAAAGCCAACATGCTTGTGTGCACAAAGATCATTTTAGTTTAATAATGCTGTTTTCAAACTAATTTATCACTTGTATGAATGTGGCCTCAGTTTTCCAATCCCTGCTTTGAGAAGCCCTTCCATCACCCTGCTTTCCCACAGGGAAGGTATTAGCAAGGTGACAAGAAGTGCTTGATGTTCACCAGGCATAGTGATGTGGAATGGTGCCCAAAGAGATTTTTGTCTCATTAGTGGAGAAATTTGTCCTCATGCTCGCAGAGTCATTTAAATGTTGTAAGGCAGAAACTATGCAATAATTCCAAGTATATATATATATACATATATATACAGGGCCATGTGTGTGGGAGAGAAACAGGAATTGAGAGAAGAGGCAATATCAATCAATATATCTCCAAAGCTGTTGAAAAAAACATGATAGAGAGGGGAAGAGATGAATGAAAGAAGATATGCAGGGGGCTGCAGGGCAGCAAGTAGAAGGACATATACTACATCATTTCATCTGATTTCTCATGCAACCCATGGAAAAAAAGGCATAGTGAGAGCAGTAGCAGGAAATGACAGCTGATAAACAGGCTCGGCTGTTGCCTCCATTAGTTGTCATTTCACTGCCTACCGTGGGAAAGGATACCATTTTCAAATGCTGCTGAGATCCACAGAGAATAAGAGGCCCACAGTTATTATAGACATCTCATAAATAGACATGTCATATCTTCACAATCTCTGTCTGGAGGGAATTTGTGAATTACCTCTGGCCATTTGCAGGCAAAACCTCTGAATGGTCCCTCCATTTTTTTAAATCTTGATTGTGCAAAAATAGATTGTGTAAGACGTCATGTGCGTCCGTGGAGGTGTTGCATTCTAAGGGGGAAAAAAAAACAGAAATACAGTGTATCTCATGTACACAGATGTAAACTTTATTGAAGTAACAGATATAGTGATTTATTTTGCAGCTCCTCTCTTGGAAATGAAAAGAAATGAATCCATCAGGTGCTTTTATAGGCCTGGAGGATGATCTCACAGTGGGTAGTGAATCTGACAAGATAAAAACTGAAAATAAACATCAAACTTTATTTGAACAGAGCAGCTGTCAACCGTTTGACCTCCATATTAGGCTGTGTGTGTGGTTGTTTGGGGGCGGGTGTTCCTCAGGATGGAAATTGCCTCTCATTTTTCATTGTAACTTTGTTTTGCTGAAGCTGTGCTGGGGATACGACTGTGCACTCCTTTATCGTGTCTGAAGAGGAAGAAGAAAAATCACCCCTCAGAAACAATGCGTGCTGAATAGTGACAGAGAGAAGGGGGGGGAAGAGTGAGAGAAAGTGTGTTGAAATGGCTGTCCCTGAGATGGATCACAATAAATTCCATCCCTCAGCTTGCTTTTTCCTTTTCTTTCTTTTTTCATACATCTGTTGGAAAATATGACCCAGCTAAAGGCACCACATATGCTCCACTCCTCAGCTCTTTGTTGGTGTAATTGCTTAAGTGCAGTTAATTACCATATGCTTAGAAAAGCAGGAACAATTCTACAATTCATGGAAGTAAACTCTGGAAGGGATTCTAAATGCTTGTTTTTTTCATTCGGAGGCAATTCTTGAGCACAATAGTGCAATTAAGGCCATACTTGAGCAACAGTAATATGTGATAGTTAACTTAAACTCTTTGACTGTCATGTACGTTATTCCGATCAGTGGTATTTGCATATTTTTAAGATTTTTTTTCATTTAGTCGTCAAAATTTAGAAAATATATCAACCTACTAATTCCATAAACGTCTGTCTGACTGTATTTAGGACGCATATCTTGTGAACTGTTTATTTAATACACTTCACACTTGTGATGTGTATTAACTACAGAAGTGGTCTGTAATTGGATCAAAAATGCAGCTAGTTTGCTTTGATGATTTTTTATTTATGTATTTCACCATATCTGAGTGCTGAGCTGTGCCATGGCAACAGCATTCGGATAATTCACTTCCTGTTTGGCAATTTTTCTTCAAAGTATACGAGCAATGTTCATTTTGTTGTTGCAATGCTTAAATCAAGCTGAATTATAAAGCTTTTATTTCAAAGATTTGAACTTGAGTCTAAAGACTGTGTTGATTACTTAACAGTCCTCTGATATAGCTGAAATGTAATGTATAAAAAATACAACTTTTAAGTGAACCATTCAAACTATATACTGTGTAAATATATATTACACAAACATACACAACTAAATTTCTGATTCATTTTATGAAAAACATTGACTACAACATCTTCACTACAGATAAACTATGTATGATAAACACTGCACCATTGACTGCTTATGAGCTCTGCACACAATGTGCGTCACGTGAACAATAAAGAAAGTGACAGTATATTGTAGAACTTTTTTGAAGGACTCACTAATGACTATGGATAATTCTGAAGAAGCTCCAGAGCATTACCACAGGACGAGCACACAGCCCATTTTAGGCAGTTTTAGGACAGGCCCTGTACTAGTAGAATTAAATTTACAATACCAGTCCCTGAAATACAATTTTGAAAAATCTCTAGGGTGTTTCTGTTCATAATTTTAGAAGACTGAAATACTTCTGTACAAAAAGCACTTTGTGCACCAATTCAATGGTAAATTGAGCAAAGTAGTGAGATCAGTGTTATCATGTAGGCCTTTGTGTTAAAGAAGTGCATGTTTGGATTCTTGCTGAATCACCAGAGCTTTGGGGGAATTACTGGTTAAAGTAAGAACCTGAAATAGGTTTTTAGCAAATAAAAAACAAATCTCTAACTTTCTCTATTATTCTGCTGTGCTTTTGAGCATTTCCATGTTTAAATTTAAGTTAAACAATGGATTTTTTGTTTGTGTACAAGTATACATTAAGGATGATACTATACACTATACTACTAAACACAAAATATGTAAGAAAGAAAGGTCCTTCGATGGGTATATGTGATCAAGTGTTTGGGCCAATGAGGAGAAATATCTAAAGCAAAAAAAGTAATTTTAGTCACAACTGAAATATGAGTTGGAGACGGCTTCCTGACCACCACTGTTTTTGCCAAGTTGCTTTGTAATGTTGAAATGTGCAATTCCTCACAAAGCCGAGCTTCTACTGGACCAGTCTGTTTAAAACTCTGTGCTGGAAAGGATCAGTTGTCTTTATCCCAAAAACATCAATGAATTTAAGGAATTAGGGGGCTGATCTAAAAGCAGTGCTCTTGTCGTACAGGAACATATATTTACTGTTTTGAAGAAAATACTGAGGTTTTACGGTGAAATCTTTATTCTGCTGAGAACAATTCAATTTGCCCCTTAATGCTGCAAATACAGAAGAGTATTGGCCATGAATGTGCAACGGTGACCTTAAATCACACTATTTAAACCAAAAACAGATACCCATGTCTGAAAACACCTCAACATCTACTAAAAATCTGTAACACATCAACAAACTGCATTTAGCCCCAGTTTTGAAAGCATGATGATCGCCACCATAGAGAATAATTCAATCTTAAATCATCAGGGACTCTTGAGTATTTGGTTTTACTCTGAAAAGGTTGCCCTCAACTGTGGTTATTGCAAAGGCCTGGGTTCTTGCTGTAATTGTGTTTTTTTGTGATTCTAGGCTCATTTTCCTACAGTTTCGCATTAGCCTCGGTGCCATGGTCATTATCTGTCAAGGACAAAAAATAAATAAACAGAGGCCAGATTGTCATCTATTGTGATGCCAGAAAAGAGGCCTTGAGAGCTGGAAAGGGACGGACCTGAAGATGAAAAATCCTGCACGTTGTAGAACACCGGAAGAAATAGAGCAGAAGTTTGTTTAAAAAAATGTTATGGATACAATTCCTGCCTTGCCAGCCATCATAAAAGCCCTCTCCAATAACTCAGGTGTGGCCTTTCCTTAAGCCTGAGAAAAACTGTACACCATAAAAGAGAGACATGGCTTCTTCTCTTGCAGGCTTTGTTTACCTCGTTTCCTCGGTGGCTATGAAGCACGGAGAGTGATGTATCTGTCAATGCTCTGATGGTATGTTGGGGAATGTGGCGGATGGAGGTGAGGGGAAACACATCACAACAACAAATAGTAAGTGACACGCATGTGTGCAGACGAGCATGTACAAACAAACACCCACTCGCACAGACACTTAGAAACATGCTCCAGCTCCCAAAGACACATTTACTTTCTTGTTCCATCACACCCCTAGAAAACATTCCGACAATTTCAGGAGTGTGTGCGTGGGGTCTGTCAGCATGGCAAGACGGTCGGCTTAGTGTGCTCTGTGGTGTGTGACTCCGACTGCCTGAGCCACTTCCAAGTGTGTTTGCATTGCTTATCTGAGTCAGGGGCCAGGTCAGGAGGGGTCACCGCTCTTATTTGCCATGCTGATAGACTGGGTAATGAAAAAGCCTCCCAGCAAAGAAACCACACACACTGGGAACAATCCCGCAATCGCATGCTACAATGCATTTCTGTTTTACTCCTCATTCACACTGAAAGCTGGTTACTTCAGATTTTACGAGATCAGCTGAACCTAAATAAGAAAAAGACATGGAGATAAAAGTTAAACACTCCAGTCACACCAAATATATTATTGAGACTGAAAAGTTACAAAACCTTGGGGGAGATTTTTAAAAAGTGCTTTGATGCCCAATATAACTGAACATTGAGAGTCTACCATCTGTTAAAGATCTTTGAGGGTATTTCTATATTTTCAAATTTGAATTACTATTGATTGTTAAACAGGTGTAAAGTGATTAATTTTTTGACCCAATTTTTTGGGTAATTTGGAGGCAGAAGAAAAAAACAACACAATAGGCATACTGACATTAAATAACATCCAGCTGAGATGCAATTCTAATATTCACTCCTGACAAGAACATCTTGCTCTCCAGTTTACTGATTGTGATCGACCTTGTCTATGTGGTATATAAAGATATATATCATATATATCTTTCTATTATTAGAAATTATCATACAGACTGAAGTTGTAAAACTGTGGCCCCTCAAAGCAGATTTGAGAAAAAGTAGGCAAATGAAGTAGGCGCTGGTGTTCTTTCTGTTGGTAATCAATAATTAAATGATTAAGAACCACCGTGTTGTCTCCTCTTTTGCTTCTCTTGGCATGTGGGTTTAAAATCTGTCCAATCCAATGTCTGACTTGGGCAAATTAAATTCTATCATCCCTGTGGTCCACCTCTGGGGTATGTCTGACCCTGTTTGGCCTAATCCTGGAGACTGGTATCACTGCAGTCTGCATTACTCATTTTACCGCCCTCCATGTACCTCTGCTGCCTCTCAGCTACAGGCAATTCCGCAACATCAGGGGTAAAGTCAAACTTTAATAAATGTCAATTCTTGCTTTCAGTGGTCAAACCTCGACCCCAACAACCCATCATCCCACCTTTCCTAAACTACACTCATGGAAAGTCAGTGAATATAATGCACAATATAGCATAGATGAGCTTACATCAACTTATAAACTGTTAAAAGAAAAGTCAATGTCTTTAAAATCACTATTCTAAATGTGATTCTTAAAATAGCTGCTTGACATAGCCACTACTAAGCTAATAATACAGTAATTTTATGAACCATTGAACATTGCAATTAATAATAAAATTCAGCTAGCTGTACATTATATTTGCCACTAAACCACGCTGTACACAGTGTCAGCTATTTTCATGTTCAATTCAATTTTATTTGTATAGCACCAAATAATAATATACATTATCTCAAGGAACTTTATATAGAAGGTCCTAAACACCTAAACATTTTTTATAGAGAAACACAAAAGTTCCCACAATGAGCAGGCTCTCCCTCATTAACAGGGAGAAACCTCTAGAACCAGACTCAATGTGGGCGGTCATCTGCCTCGACCAGTTGGGGCGAGCAGGGAAAAATGGAAAGGAGAGAAGGGTGGAAAAGAAGGGAGAGAAGAGAGATAGGGGGGAGAGAGAAGAGAGAGAGACCAGGAACACTTGCGCACCATCAGTTTTCAGCTTTGACTAGTTCTTATGAAAACAATGAGAGTATAAAGATGTAAATAATGATAGCAGCAACAATTTATATAATGGTTAATCAATAAAGAGTATAATTGATAATAATCATAATAATAATGGTTGTTTTTTTTAATCTGCAGCTTTGGAGACACACACAGAGAGAGAGAGAGAGAGAGAGAGAGATACTATGGGAGGGGGAAAAACACATAGTTAGTGACATGTAGTAAAATAAATAAATGAATGTGGGGGCAGAGAGACAGAGAGATGAGGAGAAGCATGATGGAAATTCCCCCAGCTGTCTGGATCTTTAGCAGCATACCTAGGGGGTGGTTCAGGACCCACATGAGAATACACACTGATGATGTCAAGAGAGTTTGTGATGTAAACATCATCATGTGATGTCAGCAGCGGAGTTAATATGTCACTTCCTGTCTCTGTCTGCTGCACACGGCTGCTCCACCTCTCGCCTGAATGTCTGTGCTGAGAACCTTCCCCTGTGTTGTGCTTGTGTGAACGGGAAACTCTGGGCAAACGCCATAGTCAGTTCTTTAGGTTTTACCCTGGGTCATGTCTGAAAACGGCTCATGATTGATGTATGATAGAGAACAGAGGGAGCTGCACAGAGATGCCCTGTATGAATGTGAGCGGGATGGCAAAACTATACTGCAGGGTGCCTTAAGTGGTCGTCAATAGGAAAGCGCTATATAAATTCAGCTCATTTACATGTTATAATAATATGATAATAATGTAATATATGCACTATAACCTGCTCCTAACATCAATACACTTGCTATTTCGTGGTCTTCTTCTTCAGCCTCTGCTCTTCTTTCTCTGTTTTTCCTCTCTCTCTTTACCTTTGGGGAGATTTTGGTCTCTCTCTCCATCACTGCAACGATAGAGCGCCCTTCTTCCCTTGTGTAAGCAATAATAGCACCAACAGTGCTAACGCGAGCCAACCAAAGCCCGGCTCATTCAAACACCCCCGATATGAATCTGCTTAAAACTCAGCTATCGAATGCTCAGCCAAATCCATCAGTGCAGGCTTAAGATCTGTGGCACACGCGGCGCTGATAAGACGTTCTCTGTGGTCAGAGCCTTGTGACGAGGAGCATGGTAACAGCTGAAAGGCTCGGAGAGTTAAACACTGGTAAAGGACGGGAACCATTAGAAAAATACTTGTGGTCATGGCTTAGGTCTGTTTTGCTGCTGTGGGAGCCAAACACTGAGTTTTATGTAATTGGAGCAGCGAATCATTCTTGTCAGAGATCGTATAAATGATATTTCTCTTAATTTGTTAGAGGACTGAGAGCTAAATTGGATGCATGCCCTTGATCCTTGCTGTTGTCTTTGTTATTTCTGTCTTTTGCACTTTTAGTCCCCTTGACCATTTCAGCGCACAAGATGGAGAGTTGTTACCTTCCCCTCAGCGCTACATGCGTGGAGAACATACCCATTATATGTGTGCGTGTGTGAGGTATATATTCTGTGGATTAGCAATGTCAGCTAAACCCGTACTGCTGTATATACGGGTGGAAGCTCAAGGACAGGTAGCTTATAATAGAGCAGTGGGGTTCTATGAACTCAAGCCTCTGCAGATGGTGAGGGTCAGGGTGCACAGGTCTGCGGGGAATCCAAGTCAGGGGCTTGATTAAACACTGCCCCACTGCAGGGAATCCCCAGAGGGGCCACATCAAGGAGCCCTTCTTGCTGTGTTCCTGCTCTATAGCCTCCTGGCTCGATTTGGAAAGATGCATTAACAGGTTCAGCAAAGGAGAGATTAAAAAAAAGAGAACAAGAGCAAACAGCTTTTGAAATACTGACCTTAAGTATATGTATTTAAATAAGAAAATGACCCTGAGATCCAGGGGAGACAGAAGACTGAGGATCAAACCGTCAACCTTCTGGTTGGAGGACTGCTCTACCCCTCAGCCACAGCCGCCATACAAGATAAAAAGGGCAAAGATAACAATGGAAAGTTATTAACAGAGCAATAACCTTCTGAGTGTTGGCAAAGGCCTGATAAAGGTCCTGTGTCTGCAGGTTAACTGCGGACTCAGGCAGAGTGGACGCAGCTGCAGCAGAGTGGAATGGAAACTCCAAAATTATTTTCAGTTTGTCTCCCTCAATACTTCGATCCTTGCCATATCTCTCTAAAGCATCTCACAAATGCCACATCTCCACTCCACTCTTGTAAATACATCATTTCCTCTCCTGTCCTCTGCTGCAAAGCCTCAAAGAAGATTAGAAATTATTCAGTCGCTCATCTATCTTTCACTGCCAAAATGAATAAAAGAGGGGGGCTGTTATCTGCTCGCCGTCTACCCTGAGACATCTCCACCCCATCACATGGTTTTAGTTTTCCTAATCTCTCCGCTCCAATTTCTTTATGGCAAAGCACTGCTGCTCACATTCTTCCACTGTGATAGGGCAATCTGCTTTATTTAATTATTCACAAAGCAATCTACCCTAGGTGCAGATTGTGGACAAACATATGCAGCTGAATTGAGGGAATAAATACACTGCACTCATGGGAGGGCAAGAGACATTTTTAGGACAGGCAGATATCTATTTCCGTGTGTATGGCACATCACCCAGAGGATTATGAGATCTACTTTACTTTAAGGCATCCATTATGGACACAGTTAAACAAAATGGGAAGCTTTTTATCCAAAGTAAACTGTATTTCCTGCATGCATGAACTCTCCACAAGCAAGTAGTTTTGAAGGTAAATAGACGAAGCCTTGCACAGTCAAATACTTTGTGCTACTTTGTGTACAGTCATTTCTCCACTGTAATTTGAATAAAATAAGTAAAATTCTATCGACATGACACTATGGCTATTTCATATTGAAATTAATGATTAATAAAAACTTAAATGGTAGTACATTTTCAATGTTAAACAAGGACAAACTATAGTATAGTATAAGTGCAAAAGGGGAAAAAGGTTAAGCACAAAAAATATGTGAATCAAAATTGGGTGTCGGTTTGTTGACCTGACGAGGAGACCAGTCCACTACCTGGAATCAAGGATAGCAAATGCAAAGCCTCGTTATGTTTACAGTGTTGAATGAGGTAGGCTGCAATTAGCAGACCTCATCATGAGGACCTGAGGGGCCGGGCAGACGGCATCAGCACTTCACTTATATACTCTGAAGCAAGATTATTAAAGACTGTATAAATGAAACGGAATTAAATCCTGAATTTGATCAGAGGCCGATGAAGGGACATCATAACTGTCTGAGAGTGATATGAGGTCTCTGTGAGTAATCTTGCATCAGAGATTTGAGCTGACTCTAAGCGGGTAAGAGCAGCTTGGCAAATATAAAGAGCACCACAGTAGTCTAAGCAGGAGGACATAAAAGGCAATCGCTATAACATCTTCCAACTGCTGTAAAGAGAGGACATGTTTGCTATTTTTTCTGAGGTCAAAGTAGCGGGACTGAATGACTAGAAACGTTTATCAAATTTCAACTGGTCATCAAAAATAATGCCTGGGTTTTTAAAAAAGAGGGAGAACTGACCTGGGATGAATCTGTGAATCTTTATGTGATGTAGTTGAAAAAAGTAGTGAAAGTTGAGTGGCTTAACAGATAGAGCTGTTTGTCATCAGTATAGCAATGCCATTGTCAATGTCAATTTTATTTATGTAGCACATTTAAGAGCAAAGTGCTTCACAAAGTAAAAGGAAACAGTTACAAGTACAAGAAAACAGCAACACACAAAATATCAAATACCAATAGTAAAAATAAAATAAGATATAACTAAATAGAATAAAATGAATCTGCTGGGATAAAAACATTCTCATAAAAGAAGGCCAAGGAGAGGAGATGTGTTTACAACAACAACAATGAGTGTGCTAAAGATGGGGCAGATCCAATATGGAGGGGTGAGCTGCCATAAGTTTGAGGTGGCTACTGCAAAGGCTTGATTGCCTCTGGTTATGAGCCTTGTTTAAGGAAAGTCCAGGAGCAGCTGAGGGAAAGTGTGAACATATGCCAGCACATTAAGAGATTTAAAATATAACAATAAAATGGATCCTGTGATGAACAGGAAGCCAGTAGAGGGAGCACAACACAGGTGTTATATGGTCCCTCTATATAATACCACAATCACATTTTTAAGTCAACTGTGCAGGAAGTCTGGTACCCACAAGTTTAACAAATAAAGGAAAATCTGTGTAACCTTGTGTTTTATCCAAAAGCCTGAATAGCAGAACTTTCAACCATACTTGCAGATTAATACACAGTAAAAGTTAAGGATGTGACTGTAGGTACGGATTCTGCAGAAGGTGTTGAACTGAGAACACTTTAAAATTCAGGTACATATTCTGATGAAAGGGACACGTTCATAAGACCAATAATGCTAACGGCCTCTCTAAGTAATTTGGTAAGCACAATGTCAAGGGGACACACGGAAGAAAGAGGTGTGGGTAACAAATCAAAGAGTGAAATGGGAGAGAGCTTCACTAGCGGGACAAGACAGATGTGGTGTGTCTCAGTATGGGAGCAGGGGAGGCTGGAGGGCACAGCAGATGTTCTTATTCTGTTGATTTTATCTGCAAAACAAGATTAAAAACTTTTCACAAAGGGAAGAATGTCAGAAAAGAAAGCTAGGAGCATTTTTTTGTGGTAGACGAGATCTTTGACGTAAACGGCTTGTGAATCATTTGTTTGATTCAGTTGGACCATCAAGTCTTTCATTCGAACGTAGTGGACCAACAGTCGTGATTTTGCACGTACACTCTGCTTGTCCACATTCTCTTTATACATGTCATTATTTATCGAGTGAGAAGAAGATTTGGTCCTCAGAGGGGCAGCAGCTTCTTGAGCAGACGCACATATATCATTGCAATGGTTACCTATGTCATCATGTGAGGATGATGACCCACAGAAACAGGAGATGAAAGGAGCACTCAGGGACTGGAATCCTGAGCTGTTGTGGAGTTAGTTCAGTTGCACAGGGATTTAAAGTGACATGTGAGGCAGTTGAAAATGCCTTCTCAGGTTGTTGGTAGGGATATTCAACATCTCGTCCTTCATTCTCAATTATATTCACCATTTACTCATAAATGCGGGGACACATATATTAAACTGTATATACAGTATATTTATTTAACAACCCCTTTGCTATAAATCTTTTTTTTAAGGGGGTGTGATATCTTGATTGGGTTTAAAGGTTCTAAAGATGACCTTTGGGCATTTAGTGACTTTATAATGAGACTTATTCCATTCAGCATCTATGGAACACGGTTGTAAAAAGAATCTCTTTTGATTACTGAAATAATTACTGATGAAAATGGGAAAAAAACATGACACCTATTTATTGAAAAGAAACTGTTAAACTAAATCTCAAGAAATGTCTGAGAACTTTAGACCAAGACAACAGTTATTGATTGAGCTTTTGAAAAAGCCAACAAAAGAGACAGAAAAGAAGTATTGAATCCTCCCCCTTAAACCAAAAACAGAATAGCTTTTCTGTTGGGGCATTGAATGTTATCAAGGCAAGTTCAACTCATCAAAAGAAAACACTGAATAGTCCAAGAATCTGACCTGAGTTGAGTCTGATGCATTCATTCATTGAGGATTTATTGATCCTCGACCTAAGAACAGTTTCACCAGCCCTTCAGTTTTCTAAACTCAAAATGAATTAATGTTCAATAACCTTCAGGATATCTGTTAATATAAAATAAGTTTGTGGGGGAAATAAGGAAATCCTGCCAGGGTGGAGGGTTCGCCCTCCCCACTATCTCTCTCTCTTCTCTCCCCTTTTTTCCGCCCATCTCCTCTCTCCTCCCCATTTTTCTTTGCTCCCCCCAGCCGGTCGAGGCAGATGACCGCCCGCATTGAGTCTGGTTCTTGAGGTTTCTCCCTGTTAATTAGTTTTTTCTCTCCACAGTCGCCAAAGTGCTGCTCATTGTGGGAACTGTTGGGTTTCTCTATATTTTTTAAGGTCTTTACCTTTTTTGTAAAGTGCCTTGAGATAATGTATATTATCATTTGGCGCTAAATTGAATTGAATCTGTTTACCTACCTGTTTACACTTTTTTTTCACAACCTCCGAAAAATGTGCAATTACTTATGCATACACATTCCATACAGTTAAAGTTGTCATTACATTTGCATCCTCGAATGTAACACTGCACCTTTGAATAGATTTTAGTTTTGTATTCGACTTTTTATGTTAACCTCCTTCAACCTTGCTTTTTATTTTAAATTGATTATCACACTGCTGAGCTGATCTGTTCCTTCTTGTCCAACACTTTTCATTGTACTCCTGACCCTGTGTTAACATGCACATGACAAACAAAAACTCGGAACTTGGCTGCAGAATCCAAGACCATCAGGGAGGTGGGTGATCAGGGAGCTGGGACAGAGCAAGTGGAGGCCTGCAAAAATGCAAATACAAATGCCTACATAGAACACTTTGCTAAGAACTAAGGATTTTCGTGCTTTCCTGTTACAACACTCAGTCTTCAATGACTGAAACCTTTTTTAAAACAATGTTTTAGTCTCATTAAGGAAAAATGATGTGACATAGAACGGCTAATAGTCAAAAAATACACCTTGTGTGCCGCATGTGTTATTAGTATTGGCTTAATGGATATTATTCTACATTTTCTCATTGTCAACACAAGTGGGCGGTAAATTACAAGATGAATTCAAACATCAGATACCTTATGATACTGTTCCAGCTGTTTAAGAAGCCGTTCTGAGATAAGATCTAAGGGGAGATATCGCTTCCACTTTGGCACCGTCTAATTGATGTTCAATTTTAACCATAACAGGTTGAGCACTGCTTGCCCTGATGGCATGCCACTGCTGTGAGGCCATTTTATTCAGCCAAACTGTTTGCAGTTGCTGCCTCTGAAGATTCATCTTTAGAGTAGAAAGCCTCGGGTTTAACATGTTTTAACAAGGTTTAATCATCCACTTCATTTTGTGGGTATTTTGTTCATATAGTTTGTCCTTGTTTAAAGCTCCAGTGTGTAAGATTTAGGTGAAAGGGATTTATTGGCAGAAATGTAATGTAGAATAATCCTCATGATGTTTTCACTAGTTCATTTCATCTAAATTGTATGAATTGTAGTTTTCTTTACCTCAGAAAAGGCCCTTTATATTTAAATACTTCATATTTACATGGAGGGGCCCCTCTCTACAGAGGCTGCCATGTTTTTTACATTAGTCCAGACTGGAAAAACTAAACACCTTTTGAGTTTTTATGACAACTGAAGGCTGCCACAGGTTCTTTTTCATGAGAGGGTGAGGTGAGGGGTGTTCAGCTTCAACATGCAATTTCAACACTAGATATCACAAAATTCTACACACTGTTACTTTAACATTGAAAATGACCTAAAACCTAGAATTTACTACCATTTAAGTTTTTATAAATCATTAGTTTGAATATGAAATAGCCATTCTTCTGATTATCATTTCATGTTATGCTCTACTCAATGATTAAATGCTCTTAGTTTTAGTAGCTTCAGTCTTGTCAGGTTTTTTTGGGGGGGGGGGTGCAGTAGGAAAAAAGGGAACAGGTGGACCAAAACACAGAACTAAAAGTTTGTAACAGAAAGTGTCCTTTATTTTAAGGTAAACCGTAACAAAAAGAATACTCAATAAATCAAAAGATGCACTCAGGCAAGACAGGTGAATGGCACAGGGAGGACATGAAAAATCTTACGGGGAACGTGGCGAGAGGTGACGAGACACATGAACATGATGAGGGTGCAAGACGACAAAAATGACGAGGGACGACGAACCAACAACCACATGGTGGGGAACAACAAGACTTAAATACACACTTGAACTAATGAGTAACTGGGGACAGGTGGCACAGGACAAACAGGTGAACATGATGAGGGCAGGAAGTCAAAGGGTGAAAACACACCAGGAGCAGGGATTACAAAATAAAACAGGAAACAGAGAAACACTGAACAAACTTAACACATGAATTCACAACGTAACAAAAACACTGTTGAAACATGAACTGAAAACACTCTTCATAAAAGAGGACAAAAATACAATAAGCATGACAGGATGAACACAGGAGAAGCACAGAGTGGAACATAGAGGGGAACACAGAGATGGGACACAAGCGAGGGACACAGAGGGGACATAGAGCAAACTTAATCATGAATTCAAAACGTGACAATTTAAACAACATTTAAACTAGAACTGAAAACACTCTTTATAAAAGAGGACAAAATACCATAACCGTGACAAGTCTAACTAGTCTAAAGGAGTGTCTGACAATTTTCACAGTTTGTTTAAGCAATGACTTGATAAACATATTTCCCTGGAATGCGGCCACAGACACTCAACTTGTAAAACTGCCAATATAAATTGCAATACTTTTATCAATGGGCTATAGGCTTAATCACAATTGAAGAATTAAAGAAGCATTACCTATGCAGCTTTATATATTTCTTTTTTGGGGTATGAACCTCTTACAGTAACATTTTTCCAACCTGCCAACATCAATGCAACTCAAATACCATGAAAGAAATAAAAGACACATAACAGACACATAAAAAAGACAAAGTGCTTGTGCTGCTCATTGGTCAGCAGCATCAGCAGCACCAGGTGCTGTTGGCAGGTGAAACTGCCTGAATATGAAGTAGGCCGGAGCTAAAAAAAGGAGCATGCATGATCAGCAAAAACCTTCAAGAGCAAAAAGGGACAAACACACAAACCTCATCTTTACTGTGCAATTCACATCTCAGTGCTTCTTCACATTTGCTCCAGACTCCTGCTACGCAAAGTTTGATTGACACATCTCTGACTCCTCTGCACCACGTGACAATCACAGCTTTCAGATGGCTTCATTATTAGCTTTCAGAATGAGTTTCCCCTCTCCCACAGGGCAGCAGAAAGAAGGCAGAGCTCTGTAAAAACATGAGACGTGGCTTACTACCACTGGAACAGACTGACAGGTGGGATTATGAAGGGGCGGACACTTCTCCTCAAAATCTCTTTGTGCAGCAATTTGCTGTTCTCTTAATTGTTAACCTTACACCTGCTCACATCATCCCTGTTAATTAGGGAGTTGTGTGTGTATGCTTGGTGCGATTGTGTGTGAGAGGACAGAGCATTTCAGTTTTCAGTGGCTTGGATTAAAGACACTGAAAGACAATGTGTGACTGCTTTGCAACAAAAAGATGAAACAAAGAAGATTATGAGGAGGAAAGAAACAAGTTGCTGTCGCAGTGGAGCCGAAAATGCAGGTAGGGTGAGGTGACAGTGTGTGTGTAAGCAGGTGTATCCATGTGTGTATGTGTGGGTGCATATTTTATGCGTGCATGAGTGAGCATGCTGATATGTTTGACTGATGCTGTGTATTCATGCATTTTAATAAGACTCTTTTTGCGTGTGTGTTTCTTAAGATCTCACAACTGCACCCGCTGGCACCCAAGAGGGAGGCCTCGCCCTCACACCAGGAATGCTGGGAATTCTGTCTCTGTCTCCAACCTCTCAAATAAAACATTAAGCGCTATGCACACACCCCACACATTGGAGTATATGTGATTGTAACATTGGACTCAAACCAGCACAGAGGTAAAAAGGACAATTTGTTGCAAGACCTCCTCCTACACAAGCATTCACACACGACCAAGGCCCTTTACTTTGGCACATTCAGTTTTGCAGGGACATGAATATACATTTCGTTGCAACATGAATAAATAGGGTGAGTCGAGTGGCACAGTGATGAAGCCCAGTGCCTACTGTCTGCCTCCCCCTTTAGTTAAACAGCATTCAGCATAACTTATGAGAGTGCCAATCACTCCAAATGAAAAGTGCAAATTAAACTCTCACGCTCAAATGCATAATTAGACCTCTGACTTGGCAGTGGAGCATAAACGATTGAGGGTGGAGAGATGAGTGGCCTTGCAGTTTTTTGTTTTTTCCCCTAGTAGGGGTAGGTACACACGGTTATTAAACTGTGCTGGCAAAGTGTCACAGAATAGAATTAGAGCCGCAATCGAGAATATATATATATACATATTATATTATACTATTCTCGGGCAAATGGGCATTTTCTAAGGCCTGCAGACACTTTTTCATAAATACATTTTTAAAGTATTGACACCACATTCACTACAGATATCCTATTGACAATGCAGTGGTTATGACTCTCGGTAGTCAACAGTAAGCTCAGCTAGCATAATGCTTGCCGTGTTTCTATACTGAAAAGATTCAATGATGGAAGTTATTCATATATTAACATTATTTGCATTCTTCAAAATCACTTGTCTGAAAATTGATCACCAATAATTACAACATATATTTCCATCCAAACATGTAACATAATATGCATTTGATTACGAACATAATCTAAAATAGAAAATAAGCAATATGAGTACCGGACAATTTCTAATAGTGTAACTACCCATGGCTTCATGTTTAGCTGAAGAAATCATATGTATTGTATGTAAATAATAAAAATTGTATAAACTGTATAAGCACATGTTTTGACCATTAGCTCACAGACTTATTGTGGTTACGATCATACACATTATCAAACAAAAACACATTCTGACCAGACACTGGTGCTGTGTGGGTGGACAACTGCTCCAATAAATGCTGCCATGTAAAAAGCAGCTGATGTTTGTCAGACTACACAATGCGTAATAAATAAATAATCATAATGATAGAGCTCACGCTGCAACCGATAGATCAGTGGGTGCATTAATACTGATTGCTGAAGTAAGATGAAAACAGAGATGAATACATTTCAACTATGCTCTACACATTTTGCAAACCTCTGCACAAACAGAAACATTAATATCAATAAACACCACAAAAAGTTGTGGATATAACAACCAGACCTTGACTTGAGTTATGACCATAACTGTTTTCATATTTGTTTTCATCCCTTGCAATGTTCCCAAAGACTCTCTGTCTCAGCCTCCCTGCTGAGGTTTAGACTTTGGAAAGTCTCGAAAAGCCATAAGATTAAATCACTTTTATTACATTCAATTTCTGCAAGGAGCCAACAGGAAGTCAGCTGGCTTGGACAGTTGCAGTATCAGACGCATATGTTCACAACTGGCTTGGCTGGAGAAGGACTCGAGTGTGCATGCTCTCTGGGCCCAAAAACGCTGAAGCATGAAGAGGCAAGTGGCAAATGCATTCAGTCAGCAATTTTCCTAAGAATGACTGTGGTATCCAATTTTCTATCATAATACACCCATGGGTACAATACACCAAAATATTAGGATTTATGGAATGAAATTCATGTACTGTATCATCCTAAATTTCATAGCAAGTAGTTCTTGAGATGTCGCCATGATACAAAATCATTGAAATGCTATTATGCATGTAATTTGATATAATTTACAGATGCAATTTCTAATTTTAAAGAAAAACCACACTGTCTCTGCTCCACACTGTCAATATGACTTTGTATATTTCTGCAGCAGAGTGAGACTGTGAATAGCACACTGCTGCCTTGGAAACAGGCTCTGGAGAGAATCAGGAGCTGATTAGAGAGAGGGAGCTTGTCTCCAATCAAATACAGTGTCTTGTCTGTTTACAGGGAGCATGTACAGAGAGTTCTCTGCCCTGACCGGGAGGGTATGGGGGGTCGTGTCCCTATTTGCAACTGGTGCATCAATCCAAAGCCAGTTTAAATGTAGATGTTGTTAAGAAAGGATTCTAAGCTCAGTAGGTCCTACACAGACAGGAGCAAATTGAGCTTGCATTTTATTCTGTAACATTGTTTTAACTGGTTTAGAACATTTGACTGAAATTCCAAACTATGCTTAATTCATATTGCATGTATTTTTTATCGCCATATTTAACACAAGTGTTGTTGCCAGAAAAGACCTCAGGTGACACAACTAGAATACTGCGCTTGTATGTGTATTACATTTCTACATACTTTTTTCATATAACGATCACTGTAACCTTTACCCCTAAGACTCCTAAAGTGTTTTATGAACTCAAACACTTTACCACCCTCCATCGGCATAGTCATGGGTAGATAATGAGTTTATTTCTATTTTTCCCTTTTTATTTCCCATTTGATCCCTTAAAGATAACATGTTCAAGAAAAACAAACATACTTAATGAGGCCACCATGACCTTGACCTTTGACCTTAAGCTACTGAAATTAAATCCAAGCTCAAGTGAATTTTCGTGCCAAATGTAAAACAATTCGCTTACATCTTTTTGGAAATAAATATGCTTTATGAGATCACAGTTACCTTGAGTTCTATGTCATTCTTGAGTCCAACTGAATGTTTGTGGCAGAAGTGGTAAATTTCCTTTTGGGCAGTGCTGATATATTGAGTTCAAAATAATGTTATGCAAATTATCCAAATTTGAGAAAATTCCGTCAAGGCATTCTTGAGATATCATGCTGATGGGTTCTGCTCATATCCAGTGCACCACAAATTAATCAATTCTGTTCCTTAACATATAATCGACATTGTTGAAGGCTGGTGTATGTGCATCCTTTTGTGGATCTTCTGAAGTAGCTAATTAAATAGTTCAATAGTGGCCAGTGGTGAAAAAAGAATTATGTATGACTCATGTATGGACACTATACTGGTGGATCATGTATGAAATGTGAAGTGCTATCTTTTAATAGCATTGTAACCTGTCAGTTGAGTATGTCTGGCCTCCAGGCTGGAAATTGCCTGTAAGACAATTTGATCCAGAGGCAATTAATGTACATAAAAAATGTACTTAGAAATCGGGAAAAAAAAAAAATCTTGAATATGTGTCCAGTGCAGTATTGCAGAATGTTGCTTTTTCCAAGAAAATAGAAAAACAATGTTTTACAATTTTTTTGTTGCTGTTGTTGAACTTTATTACCACAAAACACATTTGATTTAGTCCCAAAAATACAGTGCGCAGCCTTTTTAGGAAATGTACATGCACAGTTGTGTAGACGTCAGAAAGCACTGAGAGATAAACATTGTTGGTGATGATCTTTGCATCACATTTTTTGACAATAAGGCAAATTTAGAGTAGCCCTAGTAATTGTGGCTTGATGACACACGAGACAGGGTGGAAAGATAAATGTAATGATTGTATGTAAACCCATGCAGATGTGATTACTTTCCCTCTCAGGGTGAAAACCTATCTACAGTCCTGCACAGGAAACACGCACTGACAGTATTTGAGATATGGTGAGATTAAGATTCATCCTGTTAAAAAAGTGCATGCCACAGGTACATACAGATATCCAGCTATTAGTTTCTACATTAAAACTTGAACAAACCGATTCTACTACACACACTTAGTGTGCTCTGGGAAATGCAAACCTAACACACATTCATACACATTCACATACACATGCCGGCTTGACTTTATTTTGGCATGCTGCTCTGCGGTGAGTGGTGCAAGGGTTTAGAGGGATTGGACGCTGTTGACTTTGCCGTGAACCTGCAGAGCCTCCGCACTCTCACAGCTGCCTCACTCATCATTTGTGGAGGGCCTCCAATCACTGTGGAAAATCAGGGCTGGGAAGGGCAGAAGATATATCACTCCTCTCCTCCTACCCCATTTCTCTCCTTCCCTCCCTCCACCTCCTGTTATACTGCACTCTCCAAATGTGAGGGGGTTTTATTACCTCTCATTCAAGGCAGCTGTCATAACTCACATTTCTTTGAGTTTATCTAATATTCCAATTATACAGCTGCATATTTGACGACTGCTATTTTTAAGAGCACTTCTCAAGGGCACAGTTGCAGCTCAGGCATTTCTTAGCAAGCAGACTATCTCAGGTTGGCTGGCTGTGGCGGTTGGACTTGAACGTCTGCCTCCTCATCAATGGAAAAAGTCAAATAATTATTATTAGTTTTTTCAACCATTTTACCCAAACCCAACACATTTTGATGTTAAAAAAAAAAAAAAAAATCTAACATTGCTCCTAACCATTAATAGGTCTGCAGGGATTGTTTTTAAAAGCATGGACTAAATCATATATTACGATGAACAATTACTCATTCATTTATTTCGTATTTTGCCTTCTCATTCACAAAGATCATAATACTCAACGTATTCATTAAAAAATGAAGATAAATAAAATATGAACCCACTGATCAGTAAAAACAACTTGACCATTGAGTATAAAATGCAGGTACAGCTTCCTGTTAGTGGGGGCAAATGGAATATCCCACCTGAGACAATACCAAGTGACGCAATGTATAGGGGCTTAAAGTTGGCTGGAAAGTTAAACCACACCATAACACAGCTGTTTGCAGGACACATAGTGATGAGGTAATGTCATCCATCTTGTTTGTCAGAGACTCGGGAGCCCATAGCCTAGCCTATAGCCTAGCCTTTATCATCCGCTTCTATTTCCTCTTCCTCCACCTACATAGACTATCCAGCCTGACTGCCGTAAATCGTTGCTCTGACCTTGTGGGTAATCCATCTGGACCACAGTCATTAAGAACAGTTTATAGAAAAAGCTAATTTTCTCTTGAAAGTCTCATTTGATGTTGTAGGTCATAAAGAGGCAGCGGAATTAAAATAAGACCACTTCATAACCAGTTCAAAAGTGATTGTAGGGGCTTTAAGAAAGTTCCTATGGAAACTCGATGTCAGATTCATGATGTGTTCGTAAGCTGCAGAAGTGTTTGAACCTGTGTTCTTCTATTGGTGAATGCAATTGTCTTCGAGAGTTGAAATCTGTGTCGGGGCTAACATACACTTGGATGACACCACAGCAGTCCCCAAGTTACTTTGATTGTATTGGATTTGGCTGCAACACTTTCTACATCTAAAACTCTAAAAGTATTTTGTGTACTCAAACACAACACACCACCACTAAACGCCAATTTTTAAAAAACGATTTATAGAGAGAGAGACAACCTTTCCTCTCCTCTGCATCCCACACA
Source organism: Paralichthys olivaceus (assembly GCF_024713975.1). NCBI lineage: Eukaryota > Metazoa > Chordata > Actinopteri > Pleuronectiformes > Paralichthyidae > Paralichthys > Paralichthys olivaceus. The sequence continues at coordinate 22,723,452 of NC_091102.1, forward strand.
AAGTCCTTTTTTCTCTAAAAAGCACATTTTCTAAAAGTGTCTTTTCCTCAAAATGACTGCCTGAATGCCACAGTGATACTGAACACGTCAGGGCACCCCTGGAGCTCTCCAAACAATCCGCCAAGATAAGAGTAGTTTCCATCATTAGACAGTCCATCAAATTATTTCACCAAAAGTAAGACTTTTGGCAAGTTAGTACTAAATCCCCTATCTTAAGATATTTGATAACAGATGAAAGAAGCACCTACAGTAGATGCACCTATACCAGCAGAAGCTTTTCTGTTCTTTCAACCCCTTAATCTGTCAATGATACTTTTACTCGTGTTTGTATTTAATGGTCCAGTTCATTGACTGCTGGAGAGACACTGGACGCGGGAGTCTCCTTGCTTGTCTTTTACATCTATTTCTATCTATTTCAAGTTGCAGCTTTCATCTCTGTCACTTCCCAGATGTTGGCTCTAGGCTCCCTGTCTGCAGTTGAGAGCGGTATTGAGGTTGAAGAGTTGAGAAGTGATGAGACACAGTCTGGTGGAAGTTAGAGAGCAGACTCAGACTCACAGACAGTCTTTCAGCCCGTCACAGACAGTCGCAGGATCCTCTGTGCGCTTTGGGTTAAAGTGGGACGTAGCGGGTGGGGGAATCCTTAGATCCGGTCAAGCAGGGAAAAGTGACTCACAGCTGAATGACTGATTTACATTTCAGTTCTGGTAGCTTCATGCACACACACCCCTCTTCTCTAGTTAGAAAGATAAGTACCACAACCACAAGTTTATCAACCTATGCATCATGCTGGGTTCATCCCCAGGCACAGATGCCATATGTCGGAAGCATTGCTATTCAGATTATTCTCAACAATGGAAATTAAGCAATTCTGCTCCTCTACTATAGTGTAAAGCTCATGATGTGCTCATGGCTAATATAGGCAACACTTCTACATTCTACAACAAGGATGTTAAAGACCACCGCCTGTTGTTATTTGTGTGTTTGTGCATGTGTGTGCGCTTAGTTCTCTCAGTATGTCATTTGAAAACAGAACCACAACAGTGAGACTCCTAAAACATAAAGCGCATGGGCATATTTTATAATTTCGTCACGTGGGAGGAAACATGGAGGGAATTGAAACTCCAGGAAACAGCAGGGAGAGCAGGAGTAATCGCAAAATCGTCCAGTGAAGGGAAGGGATAAAAACAGATAGATGGATGTGTGTTGTGTGTGAGGGCGGGGACGTGGGGTGACGATACATACCGATCTGTTGAGTGAGTATCTCGATAGCATCAGCTGAAAGGAGCTCTAGGCTGCAGCGCACGAAAAATGAACTTGCTTGACATTATTATATATGAAACTGAAAATGGGCCCCTGAGCACAGATGAATGTAAAAAGTCTCCCACCAGCCTCATGCTGTAGATGATGATGAAAATCTAAACTTTAAGTAAAACCCATTATATTCTGTTGATTTGTATCCAAATTAAGCCTTGCTCTGTTTTTACGCTCTGAAAATCACCATATATATACATATATATATATATATATATATATATATATATATATATATATGTATATATATATTAATCCAGCTTCATAAGCAGGGGAGCTGAACTAAAACATAGTTTATGGGCTGATAATAAAAAAAATCACCTACATGCCTTACCAGGTTGTAGGTCTGAAATTGGATTGATGGAGTAACCATCATGGCTAACAGCACCCAGCTTTTGTAAAGACTAGCCCCTCAAGGTACTGTATTTCCTGGACTGTTTGGCATTGATACATGACCTGATGTTACCGACTCTAAAACTCTCTAAAAAGGCTTTGCTCATTCACTGCCTGAAAACACAGTAGACAGTGAATAGAAAAATGATCTATTTCAATTCATAATGAAACCCAGTGCACACTTTTATTCAATTGTGGTTTTGCCCAGATCAGTGAAATCCAAGCTCTTCCATTCATTCCCATAGAACAAACAGCACATACCAAAAACCAAACTGATTTACAGCAGAAGCAGAGGCTCTGGAAGCAACAGGGTGCGTTGCAGGGAAGGAAGAAAAGACAGAGAATATGGGATTTATTTTTACATGTGCTTGTGGCCAAAGAAAATGGGCACCCATGTCCATTTCAGATTCTTTCACTCTAGACTACAAGCAGCATGACTTGCTGACCTCTCTGGTAGCCACTGGCTGCAGGCAGACAAGATATTCTTGTAGACTGGTGAGAAGCATGTGTGGTAGATATAGAGAAGCCGGTTCTTTGCTTCTCTCATTTACTTTCATATCTACAATATGACTTATAAGCCACTCAGACCACAGGGCCAATTTCAGGAGCAATTTCCTGGCTGGCCAAAAGCAGCTGTGCACAGAACCTGGAGCCGAGCAGTGTAATATAAAAGCAAATGGAGCAAGGCTTGAACTCTTGTCCATTTAGGCTCACATATGGTCACATTTCATGTGAAAATGAGTATATGGAACACCACAGATTTTTCAGAGCAAATTATTCGACAGACAGGTATGGCTGCCATTGAGCCAAAATGCATTCTTTTGTTAACCCATCACCTTCAGCTTGAAGAGTTAAGGTATTTGAAAACCACAAAGTCCCAGAACACTCACTACAGTGTGTTGTATCCGGGACACAAGCACATTTATTTTGCACGACTGGGCTGGATCCCTTTCCTATCCTTATGGTCAGTGTCTGTGGTAAAATCATGCAAATGACATGCAGGGGCGGTTCACTTAACATATTTGGTGCAAACTGTTTCATCTCACTTTTAATTTGCTCTGACACATCCTCCAGTTGAGGTACTTTGTCATCAAAGTCAGGTCTCGTGACAGGGGCTGGTCTTGAATGCTGCTGGCATGCCCAGGGGTTGTTTAGCTGACCTACTAATCAGCCAGCTCTTCCATAAATAGAATCAGCCATTCTCTGTCTGCAGTTCGGTAAAGGGGAGGAATGTCCCAGGAAGGAGGAAGGACCTCCTGAATCTCTCCTTCACACACTTGGGGTGAAGGACTCCATCACTGAAGGAGCTAATCAGTGTTGTTAAAAAGTCCTGTATGGGGTGGGAGACCATCTCCATCATGGAGGACAGTTTGACCAACATCCTCCTGTCTCCCACCACCTCCATTGATTCCAGAGAGCTCCCCGGGACAGAACTGGCCCTTCTGATCAGTTTATTCAGTTTCTTCCTGTCCGCAGCTGAAATGCTGCTGTTCCAGCAGACCAGTCCCTGGAAGATGACTGATGCCACCACTGTGTTGTAGAAGGTCATGAGGAGTGGCCCCTGTACTCCAAAAGACCCCAGCCTCCTCAGCAGGTACAGCCTGCTCTGACCCTTCTTGTACAGTGCCTGTGTGTTATGAGTCCAGTGAACACCCAGATATTTGATGTCACCATCTCAATGCCTGTTCCCTGGATGTTCACTGGTTTGTTGGGGGAGTGTGTGCGCCGACTGAAGTCCACCACCAGTTCTTTTGTTTTGCCTGCATTGAGCTGGAGGTGGTTCCGCAGGCACCAGTCCACGAAGTCTACAGTCAGATCTCTATACTCACTGTCGTCCCCATCTGTGACCAGGCCAAGGATTGCAGAGTCGTCAGAGAATTTCTGCAAGTGACAGGTCGGTGAGCTGTAGCTGTAAGGGAATGTCTTGTGTATATCATCAAAAAATCACAAAGCATGCACATACACACAATGCAACATGGCTTCAATGTCACCTCATGGCCTTACTCCTGCTCTTATAACTTGAAAATCATCACTTGCCTAACTTTTTTATTGTATGCGAATAAAGTGTGGAGCCTTCTATTCAGTTCTATTCAGCAACATTTTTACTGAATGTAGAAAGCTTTCACCTAAATAATAAATCAATTAGGATTACTGCACAAGAGGATATGAGGTCAGTGAATCTAAGACTTAAATCCAGTCAACAACTGTTTAGACTTGGAGGCAAGTTATCGATGGATGTTCTTTACAGTTCACTTGTTATCTCCATGGCTGGATTAACACACTTCCCTCCTTTTGGTCTCTGTTGCCACCATCACCACAATGCCTGGGTGCATTATGTAGGCTATGTATCATTGTTAAATGCATGTTTATCATAGAGGCACTATAGAAAATTTAGCTGAATTTGCAATTATTTTAATAAAGTATTAAAATAATAATTGAATGAATACAGACCTAGTTAAATGTACTTGTTTCATTTCCAGTTGAACATGTAAAATGTAATGATAATTCATTTCAAATACATTTGTAATCATCAACCACACTCACGGTGAACTGAGCATCTGGGGCTTGGCAATGTAATGTAATCGTGATGGTGTATTCTGATCGTGGTGGCAGCTGATCGTGGACTATGACTACAACAAGACTGCATGATATACAATATGTCTCCTCAGATACTCTACCGTTACTGACAATAATTCCTCAGTTCATTTACCTTGCATTCTGCTCCAAACTATTTATTCTAACAAATGCTGTAAATACTTATTTGTCTGATCTTCTCTGTTACACGTGGCATCTATTGAACTCCTGTCCGTCCTGGGAGAGGGATCCCTCACATGTGACTCTCTCTGAGGTTTCTACCTTTCTACTCTTCCCCTGTTAAAAGGTTTGTTTCACTGGGACAAATTGTGATTTGTGAATATGGGCTATACAAATAACATTTGATTGATTGATTGATAATCCAACCTTACAGGAGTTGGGGACTTGTGAGTGAGTTGTGAGTTTGAACCATATGTGTTGTATTGTATTGCCAATACAGACTTGTATCAAGAATTAAAAAGAAAACACCACAATCATTAATTTATCAAGTGGTGAAATGCCCAATCTATATAAAGTACTTTTCCAGTCTTGACGACCAGTATCACACACATTCAGACACACACTCTTACAGTGTGTTGCTCAAACCTGGCACAGCTGTTCGGGGCAATTTAAGGTTCTTGCCCAAAGACACATTGGCAGGAGGAATAGGGGAGACTGGGATCTAACCGCTGACCTTCTGGGGAGTGAACAACCTGTTTTGCCTCCTGAGCCACATCCGTCTTCGTGTTGTAAGTCTAGTCAGAGTGGGTTCTAACAACACATGCTGGAAGGTGTTATAATGAAGAAATGAAAAGCTTGTGTTAGTGTGATGAGATTTTCATTTCCTATTTGTTGTTTCATTTTGAGGGAGCACTACTCAGGTTCAGACACTGCCCATAAGCCACTGCACTGACCTAAACTTTCTTTTGTTAAGCAGCGCAGTTTGTGATTCCCCTCAGGACACCTCTAACATCCGGGCCACCGTGCCTGCATGAGCGGCGGGTTACGGCTGCACCGTGGTTCGGCTACATGATGTAGTTGTCTACTGTTCAGAGAGGCAGCGTGTTTACTGCGGCACTACAGCTGAGCTACTTTGTGAGGTTTCTGGTAACCACTGTATTTGCTTGAATAAAAGCTGGGTTATGTACTCAAATCCAATATAGTTCAAACAAATGAATGGATTCAGTCAGCAGGACCGCTGGGGTGTTTTTACTTTGAAATGGGTACAGGAAGTGTTGCAACTATTTATGTCCATGAAATATTTGAAAGGTAAACAATAAAATCGTAGTGAAAGATCAATTTCACTTCTTTTTACTTCAGTATGCGGCGCGAAGAGGCAAGTCTCTCTAGACAGGCAGCAAGGCTACTCGGGTTGAACTGTGTTGCTAACGCAGGGAGTAGAAGCATACTTACATGCAGACCAACAAACACATTAAAAAAAACCTGTACACTCAGCTCTGATATCAGCTCTTACTTGCTCAACACTTTAAATGCAAGCTGAAGTAGTTTCTGGCATTGGTATTTCTTTTATATAGCACATTTGAAGATAGATAGATGGATAGATACAGAAACTTGCACTATCAAAAGACACAATCACACAGAAAATCAGGAAAGGTCTGTGGGAGTATAAATGTTTTAAGTTTGCTTTTCCTGTGCTGTGACATTTATTCACTCATTATCCTGTGGATATTAATCCTGATTCTTTGGAGAGACTCTCAGCTGCAGGTTGATTAAGTTACACTTCTTTTAGTGTCAGTCAGTATTAGTTATTGTATTCATAAAGTATTAGCTGAAACACCTAATACTTGAATATTTCAAAAAAATATATATTCAATGTCTGTGATTAATGTGCTGTAAGCAGGGATACAATTACACTTAAAACACCACAGTAGTGTGCACATTTGGAACATGTCCGAACACAGTCCACATTGTAGTGTGAATAGAGGCGTCTGCGAGCTTTGGGCTCCAAACAAAGAAAGAACATCTGGTAGTTTGCAAAACTTTCAGCCACTACAGACTAAACACTAGAGCACCTCACTCTCATATGTGAACACTATAACTCCAAGAAAATCTGTAATACATACATTCAGTTACATACATACGGTTGACATTAATGTAACATTTAACAAGTGTTGCACTATGATGTGGCTGGACAATCGTATGCATTAAATTTGCTAATTACTTAGTGTCAGTGGGAAAAATAATAATTGTGTTTGTCTCGTGCAAACTGTAAATAAAACATTCAACACATAAAGATGGATCCTGACTGCATCCGTTCTCTTGCAATCATTCATTTTAATGGAAAATACATGATAACAATTATGGCACTAAGTACATCGGAGTAGGCTGACATATAGCTGCTGAAATAATTATCTTTTTGAATGTGTTTAAAATAAGTCAAAAATAGAATGTTGATATAATAACAATAACTGCAAATGAATGGTGTAAATTTATATTTGAAGAGAATTAAACATCCATTGAAAAAGCAGCATGTAAAAATATAATTGTAAAGAGATGTGTGAAAGTATTTAATCAGCACCTGACAATGTTTAATTGTATGTGAAGGTAATGGGTGTTCATTTAAAAGTATTCTGTCGATAATAATACCCAGAGTGTGAAATTTTAGATTTTGTCCCTTTGTGTTAACAGCTACTGCTTACTTAGCTTTGTTTAATGACTGTGTTTGTAACATTGGGTGATGAAGCATGCATAAAAATACTTGAACTTTTCTAATTTTCTTGCAATAACTTGCAGGAAAGATAAAAGGAAAATTTAGTTTTCTTGACAGATGATGTAAAATGAAAGTGAAATTAATTCAGAAGTGTAATGTGCTGCAATAAAGCAGCACCTAAAAACATGATCTGTTCATACAAATGAAGAGATGTGAGAGACGACTAAACAAAAAAATTAAAACCAGAGCCTGGCATGTGTTAGCTCTGATTGTGTGTTAAAACATGGGTAAAGGATACCCATGGTCATTTGTTAGTGTTCAGTGCTATTATGTGAATGATAGCTGATCTTAGTAATAATCTCTCATAAAGTAATGCACATGTACACAGTGAGCCTTGATCCAAAAGCACTGTGCTGTAAGGTCATATACACATGTATGTCAAGGTGGGAAAAAAACAACCTCAACGGTCGGAAATTAATGTGCATTGATGCGCCTGTTGAGCTCAGCATGCTGAGTGGCTCCTCCACTAACCACTGCGTTGGGCTCCTCCTCTTCATGTGTGGTGTCCCTGGAAAGACACTGGGTCTTAATGGTCATGCCTTGCAATGTGAGCTTCCATGCCATCGCCAATGTGTAAATAAGTACTTATGTAGCACTTATGTATGCAGTCACTTACCAGTTCATATTTTAATACTGCTGCAATATGGCTTTTAGCCCCCGGTGGCAGCCCTTAATTCATTGTTGCTATGTAGCATTCTAGCTTGTTAATGAGGAAAAAAATCTTGTCCTGTCTTTTAATGGAGATTGTAGTGACTTTAACATTACAGTTACTTGTCATCATTGATAAGCTTCATAGCGACTTGTCAAGAAAAGAAAATTAGAAATGGAAATTTGTGAGATATGGACAAACTGCTGTTATTGGAAGTCAATCAATCAATCAAATTTTATTCTTATAGCCCATATTCACAAATCACAATTTGTCTCCTAGGACTTTAACAAGCTGTGACATCCTCTGTCCTCAACCCTCAACAAGAGAGAGGAAAAACTACAATAAAAAACTTTTAACAGGGAAATAGAATGTACAATCCTCGGAGAGAGCCACATGTGACATGTGAGGGAGGATTTACAGAAGTGCAATAGATGCCACATGTAATGGAGAGTATTTACAGCAAGGATGCTAAAAACATACCAGTTCTGAGTGATGAAACTCACCACTCTCAGCATCATTTCACCTGAACGCACGTAGCTATGAAGGATGAGGTCAAGAACAAATGGTTTTGGATAAAGCTGACAGTGTCGGTGGAGATTGGTGCCCACGAGCAGCTTTCACTGACACATTCTGACAGAGACAACATGATGCAGTTTTAGGTTACAACATGATGCAACGGTGCATCATGTCTAACCATATGTGCGTGATTGGCACCAGCCGCTTGTTGGAGTGGCACAACCCCCAACTTCCTGTGTCTCTCTCAGGCTCCTGGTCCAGCTCTTCAATCCACGACATCTAATCTGACTCCAGAAATTCTTAAGAGCACGCTGAGCCTGACACTCGGTCATTCATCAGCCTCCATGTCACTTGGGATTTCTGATTGTTTTTTGTTTTTTTTACTTGTGACTATAGACCTTTTGAGGTGCTGGGAAAAATGACGTTGGGACTAATATACACAGAGATATATTTTAAGACACACTGTTTGGCGGTGCTGATTTAGCTGTTTTTAGATCATGGAAAATAGAAAAGTAGGTTTTGTTTTCATTGTGTTTTACCTTAATGTGTTAGATATTTGTTAAATTAATTATGATAAAATATTAGATGTTATTAAAATTGAAAATAGAAAAAAATGTTCCCCAGCCTTGCTCTATAATGTATTCTATTAGAAACATGTACAGCATATTAAATGCTTTTTTTTACCAACAGTTAACCTAGTTCTACCACCTCGGACATGCATGCGACAGTAAGGCTACGCATGCATGAAGGAGGATGGCCTTGAATCTGAAATCCAGTGATCATTTTGGATTTTGTGGATAACAAGTAATAGAGAGAGGGAGGGAAGTGGTATGGCCTGCATTACACAGACAGAGCCCTGCTATATCTTATGCATGGAAAATGAAATGTGCTCATGCAGGTGAGTCTTCCAGCATGACTGGTATTACTTCTGCTCCTCCACTCACACATTTTCTCACAGCCATCTGCCTGCTGCTGAATATAAATGGAGAATTTGGATGGAACAGTAGCAGCTGCCACAACTACAACTACTACTGCGAGGTACTTGTGCAGTTCGATTTTCAGTCTTTGCAAGTAATTCTGTCTGCTCTCAGCCTGATATTTTTCATCCTCAGGGCCTGGATATTCTTGTCAGTTTCCTGGTTTATAGAGTGGGTGCCTGCAGAGCGGATGCAGTCTATTGTGGATATCGGGGCGTGGCGTGGTGGCCAGAAATGACAATTGCAGCAGTGACCCCAGCTCCATTGTGCCAGCCTCCCTCTTGTTTCCTGTGTCGCCAGCTCTGTATTAACAGCCTGGCTCCCCCCTCCACACTCAGTCTTTATTTGATTTATTAACATTGCCACTGATCGCTGCGAATGGAAGATGTTTTCCTATAATGTGCTATAATGGTGTCCATTCCTACACTGCTCTCGTCACACTTCCTGCAGTGTCTGCAGCTGAGTCACGTGTTCATCACTTTGACTGTTTTGTGATTGGCAGGTCAGATCCTTCCCCCCCTACCTCCCCGACGCACACATCCGTTTCTTACTCCCAGCCTCTGCGCTGGGTAAACACAGTCTCACGGTTGACATCAAAATAGCAGGAAGTGTGTTGTAAAAGTTGTGGAACACTGGAAGTGAAAAACTGCACTTCAGATGGGAAAAAAAAGACAAATTCCTCTGTATGGAGGTGAAAAGGAGACAGTTGGTTTGTGTCCAAGTTTAAAGAAAGACAGCAGACTTCCATATGGTGCTGTAAAGTGTCAGACCATAAGTGAACCATTGATTCTGAATCATGCTGTTATTGTTCTGTTCACTCTGGTGTCCAGTGAAACCTGATATAATCACATCTGGCTAAGTGGAATACGTGCTGTCTTTGTGAGGAACGGTTTGGGTTCTATACTTGAGAGTGAGGACATAGGAACGTGCAGATGCTTTAGCCAGTCCGTATTTCTCCACAGGGTTGGCAGGTAAGAATTTTTTTTTTTAGTTTATAGTTTATCGTTATGTTATTGTTGTATATTGTTAAAAAGTGTTATTTTATATTTTTCTTATTTTTGACAAATTCAATAAAATGACTAAACTAACAATATGGTATATTATCACTGAACCCATAAGCAAACATTACTTTAAAATAAAATATGTTGGACTGTTTGTAGCATGCTGTATATAGGACTAAATTAAAATCATGTGTTCACAGTGAAGCCTCATTTCTGTTTTTTTATCATTTTTGGACAACAACAGAGTGATGGTAGAGATGAAGAATATAAATCAAGCTTTAGATACAGACTGTATTTTGTTAATTATGCCACAACTGCAACTGCTGGGTCTGTCATCCGAAAACAGCATAAATGACCTGCTACCCAAACATTGCATAGGTACTATAATATAAAACCTGAATTATATATATTGAACAATTATGGTTAAATGTAAGAAGAGTGTTGAGTGTATGTGTTTCATGTGTGTTTCATCAGACAAGAGCATAGGGCAAAAAAAAACGAGAGAATGATGTGAGGATTTACAAATGATTCACCTGGCTGAGCACCACAAGTAAATGCTGTCACATGTCTGCAGGTTGTTTATATTTGGCCATTCACTGCAAACCACTTGCATGTATACAGTAACAGGACCTCTACCACGTGTACAACTTGTGCAGTAAATTTGTTGTGTCATATTTTTGGTGGCTTGAAGGGAACTTCATTAAATCTGATGCTGGTGATGGCATCAATTAATGAATATGCTGATGCCTGATTATGTATTATTGCATTATGAAAACAGTAGGATTTCATCATCTCCTGTTGTAATTTTAATTGCTCTTTCTTAATCAATCGATCAATGGAATATTATTTGCATAGCCCATACTCACAAATCACAATTTGTCTCATAGGGCTTAACAAGGTGTGACATCCTCTGCCCTGGAGTATCCTTTTAATGATAACTTTTTAACTGTTAAATTTGTGGTGACAAAGAAACAAAAATCTCACTTTAATTAGTTTATTAGACATTCAACAAACATGGCAGAACATATTTCATTGTGATAATACAGATGAACTGCACTTTTTTTTTTTACGTGCATATTCATTTGGCTTTACATTCCCAGACTTGCTAACTCAAGCAAATATGTTTACATGCCAATTACCAGAGCAACGTGCGGGTTCAGGCCTTCCAACAACGCCCAACCACTGCTGCTTGATGCCACACATTCAGTGTAACCACAGACACAGCCATCCATTTTTACCGACTGCTTTGAGGATCGCAGCAGCTCAATCAGAGAACACAAGCAAAACAAACCTTCAGGCAAAACCACGCCACACCTGACAACATTGGGCTGGAGACGCAGCGCCTTCAATAGTTTATTGCATAATTACTGCTTTGATGTTGACAGCATGCTCAGAATGAAAGGAGAGCAAACACCTGAGACGCATGTAAAAACACACAAGTGTGAATTACGGTGCTGTTATTGACATGAAAAGTATGTGCAGCAGCTTAAACAATAAAACACAAATAAAGGAATTATACACTGGTGCATTCATTTAATGAGAGGGAAGAAAATGTGAAGGAATGTGGCGTTGCATTCCTCTGTGTCCCTGTAGAGGGTCGTCAGAGGTGCGTTCACAGAGAACGCTGTCATCTTTGTAACCAGAAACTGTTTATTTGCATTGGTTAGAGGAAAGAAGGCTAGACTATTGTCTCCTGGCAGCTCCTCCTCATATGCACGGCTGATTGACAAATGTGTTTTGAGACCAAATAAAAAAGTAGTTGAACGGGGCCTTCCTCGCCCTTTTGGGAAGCGCCGCATGAAACGAGACACATCGCTGGCTTTATTGGGAAATATTACACTTCAGTGAATGTAATTATTTTTGACGTGTCTTGCTCCTCAGAATCTTCCTTTCCTTTGTTTGCTTTTGCAGCACGAGACATAATAAGTCATGAAACACACATTTGAACAAATACACGCTGGAAGTGGCATTCACAGAATGCAATTACTTGTATGGATATTTTCACATGAGCTTGAAAACATTCAGTGTTTTAACTGAATGCTTGAATGACTGCAAGAAATTTTTTTTAACGGACTTTCCAAAAACACGTCTTGGTGATCAGGCTCACATTTTAGTAATGTCTACTGCTCTTGTCTTCCTGGCCATTGGACACAGAAGTGTGTGTGTGTATGTGCGTGTGTGCCCGCAAGAGAGAGTGTGTGTGTGTTGTCCCCTGAACTCTGCGGTGACAAATGTGCTTGTCAAACAATGATCAAGCCACAATTTGCCAGCAGAAACAAACATATCATCATTGGTGCAGTGCTTGGACGGCTCTGTGCTACATATCTGCTCAGTTCAGTACCACATCATAAGTCTAAAGAGGAGAAACATTACTTGTGCAACCATGTTTGTTTTTTTTCTTTTTCAAATCTCCATCTATCCATGATGAATCACTTGACATTACTGGACATCCTAAGCAAGACAAAGTTATCGTTTTCTACAGGGCCTCAGGGCTCAATACCCTGTTGTTGAAGATACACATAAGGTCACTCCAGTGCAACACAAAAATCCATAACTTGCAATTTACACTTCTCTACAAAATGCAGTGCAGTTCAACCACAAACCCGATCCTCCAAAATGATTTTACAATTGAATCCATTCCACCATGGGGCCTTTGCCATTGTTGATCTTATAACCCTCATGAAGGGATTGTTTTTTGCAGGAATGCTCTATAAGTCTGCAGTAGTTTGAGGTAGGTGTACCATTAAACTGGCTACTGAGAGTATATAGTACAAGAAGGGGTTAGCTTTATGTTTGAGTGATAAGAAACATGGTTGACAAAAAACAGATATAATTCAGATTGTATCAGATATGCACATTAGAAAGAATCAGAATCTCATTTCTTGATAGTTATAAGTCATATAGACATAAAAATATACTTTTTGGTAAAGGCCTGATTGTCCTCACTAGGGTACATGACACATTCTGGTGTCATCTTTATAATTTAAACTGTGATGTTGTGCGGTCCACAACCTACAAGGGACAATTGTTAGCATCATATGGCCCAACCCTCTTGTCTGAGTAGTGCTGGCCCAAATTGACTGTACCCACATTGACTGTACGCCTGACAAGCTGGCTACACCAAACCGGTCAAAGGTCGCAGAATATCTTTATTGATAAAATGTATGATCCAAATTTCATGAGACTATGTTGAAAAATGACTGGTGCAAGGCAGTTCTTTGTGCTCTGCATGTAGGTGTAATTAAACATTTTTTAAAGCTTCATACACAAAGCTTCATTCAATTTCCATTTCAAAACACCACAAACATCCCAACATGCAGGCAACACATAACCCCAAAAACATCCCATGAAATCCTAGAGAGACTGATCAAGAAACTCTTCTAATCATCTGAAAAGAGGCCTCTGGTTCCCACAGAAGAAATAAACAACTGATTTAATATTAATTACAGAGTAGCACTCTTGACCAACAAGACTAATTTCCCAGGAGGGCTATTGTTTGGAATAAACAAATACATCTTTCAAATTAATCATATAGGTTACTTTGGCCTGGCCCACACAAACAGTCTGTCAGAAAAAAAATGCTGCTGGCCATGTACTGACTCTGTAACAGTTTGGGTACGGAGAGTAAAACTGAATCTTAAACGTTTACTGTCATAAACTGATACTGAAGTCTGTATCCATACTTTACTCAGGGTCAGTGTTGAATATTGTCCACTAAGGAGGGCTTATAAAAGAGAGTGGTGAATCAAATGTTGGAATAAACCAAACAGGAAAATCTATATCATGAGAATCGGTGGTGGTTGGGGGGGGGGGGTTGAGAGATTGGAATGCTGGACCAAAGTGTTACTAGCAGGAGTCGGGGCCCTAAGCACTTGCCCGTGTTCTTCTGCCATGATTGAAACCATTAATCATATGTAGCCTCTTGTATGTTTGCAAAAGTCAATAATTCCTCTTGGGTGCAAAGTAACACTATAGTAGCAATTTGCCATTTCCATGGTAATGGTTATGGGTCAGTGTCAATGGCTAGGGTCAATGACCTCTGGACTCTGACACTCCAAACATCAAAACAAAAACGTGTTTCTTCAGGCGAACAAATAGCTGAGTTGTTAGTTTACATACCACATGGGCATAGGCAGTGACTCCCAGCCTGTCAGTCCACCTTCTGCATGTTATTCTCGTTTTTATTTCTTTCCTGTCTGTCTCTACAATTCATATTACATAACCCCCCCCCCCAAGAAAATGAAACATATTCCTCTGATGTTAACGAGCCTCATTTTAAATACACTGACAAAAAATAATTGATCTAAATATCAACTTCATTAATTTGCTCTCAGCACAGTTCTTTGCTCTTCTCATGTTTTCTGTGGTTCCTCTGCTGTCAGCAAAACAATCATGACACGAACTGGAGACTGAGAGGAGGAGTCAGTTTAGTCCCCTCGGCCTAATGTCTGGCTCTTAATGGCACTTCACAGCAGTAATGGTGCTGGGGTTAATGTTAATGTGGAAATGACTCTGTGTGTGTGTGTGTGTGTGTGTGTGTGTGTGTGTGTGTGTGTGTGTGTGTGTGTGTGTTTGTGGGTGTGTGTGTGTGTATAGCTGACGGTTGGCCCGTCCTTCATTCCTGGAGCCTGAGCTCTTTATCAGCGGAGAGAGTCTCTCCCTCTCTTAAAAGGTTTATGGGTCAGCGCCTGCAACCCTGGCTTGTTCCACGAGGCTGACACAAGCCTGTGGCATCACCCTCTTTTCCTGTTGTCTGCCCCGAGCAGATACACACACACGGTGATTTACAGGCCTGACGGTCCACCAGCATAAGCCTAGAAAGACGAGGGCTGGGCTGCTATCGATCCACCGTTTGATTGCTTTGGTTTACAAGCTGCTACAGTTTAATTGAAGTAAACTAAAGGTCTTGTGATTTCACCTTCTCAGCATGAGCTGATGTGTGATTAGTGTAATGGGTCTGGACAGTTGTTCTTGTATCATACATCAAGTTTGTATCCAACACATTCAACACTTTTCATTTGCTCTGTTACCGTGAGCAAAGATCTAAGGCGGGTTAAACTAGGTGCATCGATTGTCAGCTGCAGCATGCGAATAAATGTTGCTTACACAATTTCCAGTGACAGTCTGGTTTGTGTTTTTTTTTTTTTTCATCACTTCAAGATAAAATGCAGCCACACACAATTCCAATCTAAATTTTATTTAGTAATAAATACCTGAGCTGCACATCTACTGGTATTTTCTCCCATCTGCCTTGAACTGAGATCCTGTAGCCATCTGGCTCCTTCTTTATTCCCACAAATTGATCTACAACTAAGCTAACCCTCCCCACACGCAATATATATGACTTCACCCTCCATTCCCCAGTTAACCCGCAGCAAAGCAGCCATTTAAGTTTGGGAGCTTGGCCAAGGCTATATCTCAGAAGTGAAAAAGAGGGAGTGAGGTGAAGATTTGGGTCTATGACTAAAAGTGCTGGCTCGCACCCAGCTGAATAGTCAGGGTTAGGGTAGATGGAGCAAACTGCTTAGAGCTGACGTGTGTGTGTGTGTGTGTGTGTGTTTCCCAGCTTCCTGGTGTTATGTTTCAGTTTTCATGCTGATGGTAGGAAACGCTGATTTAATTTCAGCCTGCTTTGAGTGCCTCTGGAACTCTGATTTACAGCCTGTGATACTTTGAGATAATACATTGTGGCCGGAGCAAATTAGCTATAAGAGCAGGGAAAAGTTACCATTAATGCTGCACTGTAAATACAAGTGTCATCAACAGGGCTGAGCCTGACGTGAAATGCTTAAAACTGAGACCTAGATGTTTTTTGAAATCTAACAATGTTTCGCAGCAAAGGAAAGTACATTCTGAGCAGTTATAATGAGGCAGAATTATTCTCCATTAGCTCTGCAAATGCGTTTTATTGCAGTCTCTTGGTTCACACGGTCTCATGCATATGGCAGAGAGGAACACAGACAAACAGGGACAGAAATGGGAGTCCAGCTCTTGACCACACATGCATGTCTCTTTTTTCATCATGGACCTCCTAGATGAGCTCTAGCAATTTTATGGCTTATAACCATTCTGGGCTATAACAGAAGATGTCATTATACATTCCGAGGCAGACTGGCTCTCCTCGTCCGTTCTGTCCCATTGAGCAGGGCGGTGCTTTTCAAAGGGGACGGGTCCTCCAGAAAATGAGATGCTAAGGTCATTAACTTTTATCCTCCAACTAGGTTATGGATTTAAGCTGGAACCCCAAGGCTGTGCTCAAACACTGGTGCACTGTGTGAAGCAAGGCTTACATGGACGGCCGAGAAGTGAATTCTGGTTGATTTGGATGCTTCTCTTGCTTTTTCTCAAATTTCTTTGAGTGTGGTTCTCTTACCAGAGTCAGAGGACGTTTTGGCACATCAGCGATGAGTCACAGATGTACTGTCAATTGTCTTTTGGTTGCATTATTGGCCAACTGACAAGATGTGAGACGATGTGAAGAACATTGAAGACCTGCTGGTGACTTCTGTTTCCATGATGCACACTTTGCTTCTCACAGTTCCTGTCTGTATCATGTCTGAATGTATCAATTTAAGTGAAGAAAGTCTATTACAATTGTACCCTCAGAGCCTGGAAAATGCGAGTTGATGAGAAATAGCTCTTTCTGTTCCTATTTGAGATCTGACTCAATCACATGGTTGCCATATCACTATATCTACTGTGACACGAAGAAAAATAAATAAAGTTCCTAAAACACTGAAATACATGTCGTAAGCAGCCTAACTGAAAATAGGACTGAGACCGCATAGTGTTTAGGATAGTGACTATTCCATAAACCTCTAAATAAAGAGTTTAAAGAGTCAGGGTAATAACATGGCTTGTATTTATTTTATTTTTGCATGACTATTAGTGTTGGAATCAGTTTTTATATGGTGAAGTTTATGCAGTGTTAACGTTAGCATTTGGTTCACACAGAGGAAAAGAGGTTCTTTGACACTGCCACAGGAAATCCACACTGACATTTTGCACAGATGAGACAAACTATAATAGGCCAAATAAAGCTTGAGATGCAGGTTATCATTTCTTAAAACAGAGCTAATCTGCTTTTATGGTTCAAGATACAACAACTATTATTGTTTCTAAATGAAATCTGTTCCCTGTTCACAAATCCATCCATGACACTTTAGACACGCAGGTCCCTCACACTGTTTAATATATTATGTGAATCCTTTGCAGTTTTAATGTCACATGCCCATTTGTGCAACAACATATAAATAATTAAATTTCAAATGCAGTAGTTTTATGGTAAAATCTGTGGCTGTTTTGTCCAACACTGTCAAAATAACCATATTATCTGGTTTTGGTAAGTTACCAAACCAAAATTAAGAACACTAACTTGGTTGAAACATCATAGGTAGTTGGTAAAGTCAAATCAGAATTGCATTGGTTGCTAGTTTAGATTTTTTTGAAAGCAAGGGAGGATTTATTATGTGAAAATGAAATAAGAATGCTAGCTTTTTCTTTCTCTGAAATTCCAGGAGAGTTGGTTGAAGAATAACCAAATAATAATAATGTTACTGGATCTGCATACCTACATATGCCTCAAGCTGCAACCGTGTAACTAGGTGTTCGAGCAGGAAACATTACTGAAGCTTAATGAGAAAAAAGGGCATAAACCCACACACTGGAAAAAGGGAAAAATAAAAGTGCACCACAACCAAAAGCACAGCAGCTGTCAGTCAGTGTCAGTCAACTCCCGGGACATTTACGACAGCATGTAGGTTGAGGGATGAAAGACTTTGCAGCACCTCACTCGCCCGGAGGGTAGAGAGAGCAGGAGACAAACACAGCAGGCTCTGCCTGCTTCATCTCTAGAACCATGTGCAATGTTTTGATTTCCATAGGCGATGGAGCTGGCGAAGACGCGATGTGTGATTCAGAGCCCGGCGGTCCTGCTGCGTGCCTCGATGCATGTGCTTGTCTCCTTCATTCGCCTGTCACTTCCCCATTTCTTCCCCCTTCTTCTCTGTTTTTTCACTTTTGCCGGGTTGTGTTTCCTTTTAGTGAATGGAGAAGCAAAAGCACAGTGACCCTGCAAAACCAAGTGGATCATGGGAAGTGAGCACAGCCCTTAGAGGAGTTCTATGGGTAGTCAGTTCAAGGAGACACCAATGAAAAGGACTATGAAAAGATAGTATTACTACATGTTGACTAACTGTTGTTATTACATAAGTGGCCTATGAGGAATACTAATTTCTGGGGCAGTTTGTGATTTTCCCAGCTCCCTATTGTAACTCAGATTCCACTGTGTGACATAGGGGCTTGATTGTGCCATGTCTGTACTGCCCTATCTTGTGATAACCTGTGTTTTTATTCATGTGATTGAACTCTGTGACCTACAGTACATAAGCCTGCCGCCCTCCCTTCAGGTCAACTCCCACATAGAGATTCACAGAGGCGGAGAATAAGAGATTGGGAAATAGGAGAGTGGGAAATAAAAGAGTGTTGGGAGGGATTGTGAAACAGTGATAGAAAAAAAACACCATTTGAGTGAAATTAAGTGTCTGTACTGTTTTGTGTGTGTGTGTGTGTGTGTGTGTGTGTGTGTGTGTGCATGCCTGTGTGTGTGAGCCTCAACTACAGAGAGACACGGCACAGAGTACCATAACAGCAAATTACGATAGTTCAGGGATGAGCCCAGAGCTGTCAGCAAAAATGGAAATAAAAGGGCTGTGAGCAGCCTCACAGCAAGTCAAAGTGACAGCCATGTAAATAATATTGGCGGAATATGCTGCAATTTACCCGCCCCCTCCCAAACTTGAAGAAAAAAAAATAACAATTTGTCTTTTGAAGGTTAAAATGCATTTGGGGCTTCCATGAAGAAAAGGCCTGTGTTGGCTACAGTCAGGGCACTGTGAGGAGAGCCTGTGCAGGCCCGTGCACTTCCTGCATCACTACCTGGCCCAAGCTCTGAAAACCATTACGGCACCATCTGTCTGTCATGACCTTGGCATATATACACTTCACATTTATGACGTTTAAAACGGAAAACAGATGCAAAGTTCCTTTAAAGAGAAGTCTGATCTACCTCTTGGGGCTAATGGACCTAAAGTGTGAACGTTGCCTTTGAGGGGCTTAACTTAGCTTGCTGTAATATTGAGCCGACTGCCCTCAAATGAAAAAAACATACAGAGCTGGCAAGTGTGCCTCATTATGGAGACTGACAAAAGCACTTGAAATAACAGATTTGGGAGATTTTGTGAAGTGTGTGTAACTCTCATTGTGTTGGACAGTGGAGAATGACCAGCACTTTCCATCAACAGCAGAGCAACAAAGAAATGACAAGTACTTTAGCACAAATATCCTCAGAGCCGTTGCAGGGAAAAGACAGAAATAAGACAACACAATTTACACTGACAGTACATAACCATGATTAAAACTCGTGTAAAACAAATAAAAGCATTTGTTAAATTATGGGAATGGTCACGGATGAATCTACACAACTGTGATTGATAAACTGTACTTTTCTGAATTTGACGATTTTGGAGGGTGATGTCTTTCTGCTTCGTCTTTTTGTTAATAAAAACAAGAGCAAAAGCCACTAGCTTATATCAGCTACAATAGAAACACATAGTAACATTAGCTACATTTTGTTGAGTTTAAAATGCAATGATGAAAAAAGCCTTGTTCCCATTCGCACATGGACCTGGATGCTATTATATTAATAGCAGCTCTCTGCTCTCCATGGTGTTACAGCCCACTTTTAGGGAAACAGAGGTGTAACCTGAAAATGAGACTCCTCTCTTCCCTGTTTCAAAGAACCAGCAGCAACAATTACCTTTTGATTGCAATTGATTACAGTAATCAAAGTATTCATTACTCAAATTTCCAAAGGAATGTTGTAGCGTTCACTTATTGTACATATTCAAACAAAAAGACTAAACAAAAGACAAATCACTTACCTAAACTCCAAGAGAAAAGTTCCTGATGGATGCTGCCTCAGCAATGTTGTGTAGACTAGCATGCTGAAAAAGAGAAGAACAACGTACACAGTCATTCAGAGACTGACCTGGAGCCTGTTACATGCAGAGCCATGACTGCAGAGGGAGAGAGAGGTCTTAGGCACACAGAGGAGTTCAAACACATCACATACACACACACACATCCACTGTATCACACCTGGTTGTAGAGTTACCTTCCTTTTAGTTTACTGTAAAGGTCTTTTCCTGAGATGTGAAAAGAAGCAAAGAAAAAATAAGGAGTTCCTTTAGGGGATTAAATACTTAGGTAGCAAAACAGCGAGAACAAATAAATTCGGCAAGTTTTATAATGACACAAAAAATATAGTATACAAACTTACAATGTTTGAGACCGGGTGAAGGTTTGACACAACAAGAACCTTCCTAAAAAGGATGAATTAATATTATGCAGTAAAACATTAAAATATATTTTTTTTAAAACTGTATTTTACAGCATCACAGTTCAGGAATACAAAGCTGAAATCTATTACGCTGACGCTGAACCGTAACCTTGGTGTCCCTCTTCACCAAACTCTCTTTATAGACAGATTAAGTCATCAGACCTTATCCAGTAACCAGAGATCCAGTGTCCATTTTCCCAAAGCTTTCATGTGCAACACTGGGCCCAGTCTGGCCCTCAGGAGCTGATTAATCTGTTCACTATCCACAGCTTTCTGTGCACAACCTCAGAGAGGGAAGAAAGCAAAGGAAACCCACAAGGTGCAATTCAACACCCCCGAGGACCTCTCTCCCACTGAGTGGGAGTATTGTGAAGCTGCTATAACAGTGGTGTGTGTGTGCCAGCATAGTTTCCAAAAGGAGCAGAGGAGACGTAGAGGAGCAGAAATACCAACTTGTGGACTGCTGCTGTTCCTCCACCACTCACCCCCTGCAACCCTTATCCTGGAGACTGGGGAAGTTTTTTTGAGGAGTGAAAGTTCATGGAGAAGCAGAAGGCTCTCCAGAGGTAGCAGCCACAGGATGTAAATCCTTGCCTTTAAAGCATCAGTTTGTACTTCAGTAAATATTCATGGATGAAAACAGAAACGTGCACAAGTCTTGCACCTATATATTCACACAAAACAACACACAGGCACTCTCTGTTAACTGCTATGTCCCACGGGAAACTCTCCGTAGCCTGAGCCTTTAAAAAAGGTTAAAGATGAGGAGAAGTAAAGTTCCCTGAATAGAAGCACAGCCCCTGAGACATGCCTCGCAGTGCCACTGTCAGGAAAGAAAATGCAGCTCTACATTTGTACTTTAAAAAATCCCACAAGTCTTGGGGGGGAGTTATAGGAAAATTACATATCTCACTTAAGTGATGGAAAAGTAAATAGAAATTGAATATTAAAAGAGTTCAGCTGATATTAATCTGTAAATGTCAGTCAGCACTTTTCGTTAAACAAGATTTATATGTCTGTTTATCTATGAACTTGTGCTTATTTATATTTACTCTCTATGTGTGCCTGCCAATTTCAATGTTTTTTCCACTAGTTTTGCCTCCTTCACTCTTCTCCCTCCTGTGTATTATTAAGTGGTTTCTGTCCCGGTTTAATTTGGACGCAAACGATTGCTGGGTTTCTTTAATCCTCTAGATTGATGGAGGCCTTGCCTTTAGCGGAGGCTGCTGTCATGGAGCGACAGTGGAGGCAGGAATGAGAGGATGAGGAGTAGAGAGAAGTGGAAAAGGTCCGCAGCCAGCCCCCTGCCAGTCAGCCTGCATGCTTTTATTGGCGACCATTAAAGCACTTACAGTTGGACTGGGTAGGAGACGCCGTTGGGCTCCACTCACCCTCATCCACTTTCAGACAACACTCTGTCAACATCCTGCTTTCTCTTAAACACATAAATGAAATCCCCTTCTTTTAACACATTCTTCCTCGGGCAGCCAAATGGGCACCTTTTCCTCCCACCATGGCCTGCAGCTACATCCTGTTGGGTTTAAACTTTCTTTCACGCAGAATCAAAAAAAGCCACTTGTCTAATGTCAATGAAGTTTTCATCGGGATGCAAACAAGACCATTCCCCTCTCTTTTAAGTATATATGTTGCCTCAGACAACGTGTGTATACACACACATGTACACACAGTGTGATTGATCACATTAGTGAATTGACCGACTATTCATGACTCCGTATGCCAGTGTAATACCTCTGTCTTTCTGCCTGTCATGTTTGTCTTGCCGGCTTGTGTGAGAAAGCATGACTGGACGATTCCTGCGATGACAGTCCCAATCAATCACAACGGCCACTAGAGTGCAGAGTTCAAGAGCCGTTTTGGCATTGGGCTTCCCTGGGGGCCTGCCAAGGCAAAGAGACTGAACTGGAGTAATGATTGCCATTAGGAAGCTTTATGAATATTTATGACAAACATCTGCACTGAAAACATTGTACGAATGCTACACAGGAAGGTGAGTAAGTTGAGCTATCCCTCATCTATCCCACCGTGGAATAATGAGCCAGACAAACAGGAGCTGGATCGCTGATGTCAGACAAACCTCCAGCAGGGTGGGACGTCACAGGTGAGGAGGCACCAGCAGGTACACCACGTGTCTGGGGTCATTCTCAGTGCCTGATGTCTTTAGGGCCTGCTGGACCAAACCACATGTTTAACTTGATTTAAATGGATGTTTTTTCTGCTGCAGATATTCACACTGCCTACTATCACAAATGAATACTCAGAAAACATGATGGGAAGAGGAGGCACAATGAAACCAAATAGGATTAAGTGGGTACATGAATAAAGAATCTAGAATTACTTTGTTTGCCAAGTGTGCAGTGTAGGTTGCCTGGCAAAGGCACCATGCAGAAAACTCACAGATTACCTGTTTCTGTCCCTGATTTGCTAAAGTTTATGTAGGATGTGGAGAGAATGCACAGAACAACACAGTGATGGAGGAGGACATGTTCATTCAGCAGTATAAGGAAGAACATCCTCTGGTGAGCTCGCTTGACAATGTTCAATGAGAGTGTCACATTTTTCAGGTCACTGGTGATGCTGGTATCCAGAAACATTACCAGCCCACCTGGTTGGTTGTGGCTCAAGACATAAGTTGGGTCTGTAGTTAAATTCCAGCCTGCTGAAGTCTCCTTGGGCAAGACACTAGACCCCAAATCGTTCCTTATACAAACTGGGTGTAAACTGTACTGTTAAGTTCTTTGAATGGCCGTTAAGACAAAAAAGTGATATATTATTGCCATCCATTCCACTTACCTTTACGACTGTGTTGTTAATAGTAGTAGGATCTGATAGTGGATGTTTCTGATAGTCTCCACCATTCTGTTCTTAAAAGGTATTGGTTGTTTCTAGCCTTGCACATTTGTATGTACTATGACTGGTTTATTCACCCAGTCAGTATTCAGATACTTGTTGGTCAGTCTCACTATGTTCTATGTTAAGTGCCTTGAGATAATGTATATTATGATTTGGCACTATAATAATGAAAGTGAATGGAATAGAATTATTTTATATTTTGTAATCTGTAACATTTTACATCAACAAAGGGTTACCCATGGAGATCCATCCACTTAAATCATATCCTTATCGTCCCAAAAATCAGATGGTTATCCAATATGTTAGTGTGACATTTAACAGGTTGCATGAAAATTAATAGTTAAGCGATTTTTTGTCTCTGAAGTAAAATCAGCAGTGGTTGTATAACTCAGCAGGAAAACATTGCAAATATAAGCTGTATGTATATCAGGGTGGAGTCAAATAAAATATTTAAATAATTTCCTAATATTCCTATAACATCATTATTTTTTTTCTTTCATCGATGCTGCCATAACGTTTTTTTTTACATGATCTCACTTTATATTTTATGATTTCATATTTTAGCATACATTATAAAGTAGTACAATGTTTGTACTGCGGCTGAATTTTTAGACATTTTCTGATAACATTTGTATACAATCAAATGAACTGTAGATTTTATTTGGACAAAATTGACTAAAAGTACATGACTATGCAAAGTCATCTGCTAATGAACTTGCAAACAAGTAATTTACTGCACCAGGGAGATGTGCCTTTCTGTTGTTCCTGTGGCCCTAAAAATGTCGACGCACTTCACTCTGTGGAGCTGCCACTCCTGCCAACTGATTCAGCAGTGCAGCTTCATCACAGTGCTGCTCCACAACAACACATTTTCCAAAGTGATATTAAGCCCGCATATGAGAGTTAATTACTTTCACTTCTCAAAAGCCTGGGCCAAAAACAAATTTGTCCAGATGAAAAACACAATTAGGATTCTTTTGCATCCTCAATTGGTGATGTATTAGAAGCTCAAGTCATGTGTATCAAATGGTGTAATTTTATTTGTTATCAACAAAGTTGGAATTGGCTGAAAATGAATGTGTGGCGTACACAATATTAAATAGAAGGGTTGAGTTTCTTAAGGTCGACTGGAGTGAAGGAGGGAAAAGTTAAAAATATTTTCAGTCCCAAAATTAAATCCTATTTAAAACTATGGAGCTGTGCTTTAGACATTCTCAAATATCTCATCAGAGCGAATGGCTTAGCTTATCTCAGTCAATCTGTCATATCCTATTTCTTTTACATCATATACTGTCTGCCATAGAAATACAAACCCAAATATTAACATTTCTAAAATTGTCTCTGCTGATGTTCCCTGGCTGTTGACACTTGATTATCTTTATGACTAGTGTAACAAAGCTTAATTGAATTGAATTACCTACCCATTACATTTTAAATAAGTCTGTGCAGCACATTTTGTTATAAATATATATAAATAAACTGACATAACTTGACATACAAACACACACACAACGTGGCCTCCTTGCTCATGGCAGCTCAAGCAGGGGGTGTTCTTTTGACAGCAACTGACACTTGGAGTGAGGAGTGTGTTTCAAGTGGTGCCAACAGCCCGCCTGTCCTTGTCCCTCCTTCCACCTTTTGTCTCTGAGTGGTGCTCTTTGTCACAGACAGGCCTCCTATCAAGCCTCGCTGACCCCCCTCCCTACCCCTCACCCTGTTATTCATGGAGGAAGTGTCATCTAGTCTCTTATTATTCCAGCTGGGCAGGAGCTACCTCTGCCATGCAGCCTGGACTGTAGAGTTTGGCTCAGAACTGCTGTGGAGAGAGAGAATTTCAGACGGGCACTCACACACATCCCTGCCTGTGCCTTTCTGTCTATGCTTAAAGATAACAAACAAGGGGAAGTCATTTAACTACAGCTCGGTAGACTTAAAAAAAGGTTGTATGACCCCAGAGGGAGTGTTATCGGCTACATGGCACTCTCCTGTATGTCTGAAGGAAGGTCGACCCACCAACGTGTCAGAAATTAGGTAATCAGTTCAATGCAAGGAAGTTGGAGGGTCAAACAGGGTTGGGCATGTTTTTCAAAGATACTCTGCCAGCTCCTACCTTCCACAGAATTAGACGGTCTTGACGCAGAGCTGCTTCCTGCTCTGAGCCCTTTGTAGACGATCTGTTCCAACAAGGACTGGCTAGTCAGCAATGTCTTAGGCAACACCGGTGAGGTGCAAATTTGACATGGCAGCGCTCATATGCAGTAGAAACAGTATTCCATCTAAGTCATGGCACTAATAATTGGTAAGATTTTGAAACATAAGTCATTTATAAAGTTTCTAACCAGCAATAAGTCAGAGTGGCAGAAATGCTTGCTGAAACACCTCCCATAGCCTTAAATGTAATCATATACTATAATGATATAGTACCCACATCAACACTATGTGGTGGCTACTGCCAAGCACTGTGGGTTTTCCTCATTCACCTCCATTACTCCTCTAAATCATATACAGACAACTCTTACACTCAACCATTTCTCAAGTGCAGTTTACCACCTTTTTATTATTTTTCCTACATCCAGAATTCACTGACAGCCCACAATGGAGCATAGGCTATGCAATTTTAAATGTGTGAAACACATATATAACATACATGCACAAGTATTTTATCAGGCACACCACATTAATACCCAGCACTTTGCTCACACACAGGTTAACGAAGTACAATTAACTCACCATCATGCTCATGAAACCAGCTGGAGACTTTTTCCATGTGACATGGAGCGTTATCTTGCTGGAAGTTGCCATTAGAAGATGGTAAACTGTGGCACATGGTCTGCAACAATATTCAGATAGACATTTAAACCATGATAGATTGGCATAAGGGGCCAAAGTGTGCCAACAGGGACTAATTCAGAGTACATGCATGGAAGGAACTCTGAACAAAAAGTAATAAAACTACATTAAGACACATAGCCAAAGACTATAACACAAGGTGAAAATACAGAAAATGCATTGGAATAAAAAGTGTGGTTTATTCCAGTTTTTATTTCCAACATGTGTGATAATGACTTACTAAAGTCACCGCAGACATGTGGGAGCATGGTTACATAAGAAGAAAAGGTCAGACAGGACAACAAGCACAAGACAATTACACTGGTGGAAAAACAAACCACGGTTTCACTACATGAGCTAACATTTTATAAATGGTCTCAAAGTGCTTTACATGCAGTTTTACATTCACCCATTTACATATACATTGATGGAGTGCATCTATGTGCAGCACTTTTTTCAAGTTGCAATTTGGGGTTCAGTATCTTGCCCAGGCGACTTCTGCATTCGGAATGGGGAAGACCGCCGACCTGCTCGTCAAAGGGCAACCGCTCTAACCCCTGAGCCACAGCCGTCCTTTTACGAGGAGGAAAAACTAAGTGTTTGCCTGGTGGCAATGTTACTAATAATCCCCTTCTGCAAAAGAAAAGTGTGAATGACCACAATTGCAGCAAGAGCTGTTAGTCAGATTTTAACAAGAACACTCATCGGTAAACTGTGTTAAACTAACCCACGGAGTTTGTTGAGTCATCTGAATTCTTCTGTTAACTTTTAAATACACACAAAAAGCAATTATTCCTCAAAAAATCAAGTAACACATACAAAACTGAGTTTCAAGAGAACTATTGTTTGCTTTTGCCTTTAAAGGCTATACTGTATGGTCCAGGTACATTTTGCAGATATTTCAGGGCCCCATGAAATCAAAAGGGATGTTCCCAAATTTGAACTTGTGTGTCTGTGTTAACTTCCCTTATATCTACATAAAACCAATATCATATATCATTTTCTGTAAAGCTTTTCTAAAGTTTGATGACTCCTCCTGCACTGGGACATTTAAATTCATTTATTTTTTGGTCGAATGATAAAGCTTTTTAATAACTCCCTCCCTGTGACCATGAGTTATGTCAGAGACCAGCACACTGTCCAATTCATTGGTTCAACCTGCAGGCGAAGGCGATGCTAAGGCAGTGCTAAGCAAATGAGAGCAGGCTGTTGCCATGACTTTCCATGTGGAGCTGCACGCTTCTGTAAACTCTATGACCACAATCATTTCTCATAGCTTCATATTTCCTCGAAAACACGTGGAATCCAACAGCTCTGATGTCTATTTCACTGAGGATTTGCAGAAATGGGTTACACAAATTAATCTGGAATTAAGTACATTTCTTCTTTCAGCCACATTGCTTGTTGTTTGCACCTCTTTTTATACTGGTGTGTGACATGCAGTGGAAAAGCTTACCCATTTATTTCAGCAGATTAATCATGTCATTAAATGCACTGTTAAACACATAAAAGGCAGCAGCTTCACAATACCTTCTGTTGTTAAGGCCAATAGAAAGGGCTAAGGTTTGCTGTTACTTGTATTTTTTTCTTTTCCCTCTGTTGTTCAGGTTTCAGTGTCTTCCCTCAAAACCACTTTCTCTGACAGATGGGGCGACCTTGTCTGACTCTCTCTAACAGGTTCTCACCACGCTCTTTGTCTCTCTTTACAGATTGTTAATGACTATGACAGGGAGGTATGGAGAGACAATGAACTTTTTTTTTTTTAAATAAGTGCTTCACTAACTGCGCCGCTTTATTATTTTTTGTGCTACCTATGAAAAGGGTTATTTAGCTGAAACAGAAAACAGCAGGTCCATTTATTCCTCTTATTTGTTTTGCCTGTCACCGCTGATTCAGACCTCTCTCGGTTCCTCTCTGTTTGTGTACCTTTGCCCTGTGCTGCTGACGCTGGTGGGTGGTATGAAAATGAACAGGACAGGGAGAGAGGGGAGAGAAAGTGAACACTATCATACCATTCTAGGCTGATACCAGGAACCATGAAAATTACTTTCACCTTTCCACTTGCCTGTCAGATTATCAACCCTCCCTGTGACCCTAGCATCTAGGGTCATTGTTCATATTCATATTTGTTCATGCGTATACTGTAAGTATGAGCAAGTGTGCGTGTGTGTGTATGCATCCGTGTTTGCACGTTTAAATCTGTGTATTTGTTGTTATTTCTATTTGTAATATTTGTGTTGGTCTCACAGTGTGCTGTGTCAGTTGTTGTTTGTATTCTGCAGTGGTGGTGTAAGCTGATTTTCATGTTCTCCGCTGCTGCATCCTATGAGACTAAAAATGTAACGAGAGGTCGATCCAGGACAAGGACATCTGCCAAGGGTGTGAATAATGCAGTCTACAGCGGCAAGTGTGTGTGTGTGTGTGTGTGTGTGTGTGTGTGTGTGCGCATGGATTTATGTGCTGGTGTTGTTTTCTGTGAAAGCGTAACTCATTCAACATATCTGGAAGCATGCAATTATCCACACCAATGGGTGTTTAACATCTATCTATCTATCTATCTATCTATCTATCTATTGTTCCATCCATCTGTTCTTCATCCATCCATCCATCTACATCATCTTCTATGTCCAGTAGAAAGTCAATATTTAAATAGACTTTCTAAGGGTTCTTTGATTACCCACATTAACGTTGCATGATTATTTGTGTTTAAACATTATATATATATATATATTGTTTTATTTTCTCCGAACTGACTGTACCAGAGTTTTGAGTGTTAGGGCAGGACACCTTCCTGTGTGATTGGCAGTTGAAGAGAGGGAACTGTTCAAAGGTAAAGGTTCAGTTCATGATTCATACATCAGTGGATCTGTACTGTACCTTTGTGCTGTTCTCAGCCTTTTAACTGTGTGGGCCTAGTAGACATCTTGGTGCCTTAAAGCTGTACTAATCAATATTGCATATGAAATGACTGTAGCTCATGTGAGAGGGGTCACAGGTGGTAAACAAATAGGATCAAGTAACTCCACAGTGTTCCTCAGGTCTATGGAGCATTTTAACTTCTTCTATCTCATTGTTTTCTGCAGATAATGCACCAGTCATGTTTTCAGTCCCTCTGCTCTCGCCAGATGTTTCCAGCTGCAGTGAAAGTTATTCTTGTATGTTGTATGGGTTTCTAAGCAGACAAATCAAGACATACAGTGCAAGAATGTTAACCTCGGCTTCAGGGATGAATGATACTCTCTTCACCGTTTTCTGACATTTCTTGGACAAAACAATTACAACAACAAACAAACCGACTTTTAGAGCAGTCCTACTACGGACATTTGATGAAAAAATATTACGTTAGCAATCCCTGAAGAACAAAGTTGAGAGTGTATGAAATCCTGGAATAAGAAGAGAGGGTGAGTAGAAAATAGACTGAACAAATTGTAAGCCTTTTTTTTCATTTGTAGATGTGTGACCTTTGTGTGTATAATGTCTCTGTATATACGAGGGAGTACAAACTTTAGCAGAGGTAAATGACAAACAAGAATGAAGTTTTCAATTGATCGTGTGTGGTACAAGTATCTGTTTATTTCACAAAAAACTATGAAGCCTCATCATTTTATCAGTGACAGTTTAACAGTGGAGCATTCTGCTGCCACTTCTCATTTGAAAGTAAGAGTACAATAAAATGAGTGACATCAGCCTGAGGATTAAGCATCAAGTCTGATGTCGCATACAAGTCATCCATTTATAGTCGGGCACTTGTCTCAGTAAAGCTCTGATTTTCATAGAAATGCTTGAAAAATTAAAATACAGATAGAAGGGCGAGAGATGACAAACTCAGTTTTTCCTAATGCTTGAAAAGACGAAGGCACTACAGTGTTTGTGAATGTCACAAACTAGCATTGGTCACACAGTTGGGACTTTTCAGGCTGAATTAGACACTAATTGCTACCCTGAGGTAGAACTCTACACTTGGAAAACAGATTTCCCTGCAGTCTAATGTTCATTAACAGCTGACCAACAACAAATTAATATTTACCCAGAGGCCAATATCCTCATTAGCGGTCAAATGTAACATTTTTTCATCCACATGTAGATTAAATTTTGTGCTGCAGGAACCGATGACCTTTTACCAGAAGCACCACCTTGAACTAACTGTGGCTGCTGTTTAAACCTATTTTGCACGTGGCAACTTTATATCATGTCATTACAAACATATT
Organism: Paralichthys olivaceus; assembly: GCF_024713975.1. NCBI lineage: Eukaryota > Metazoa > Chordata > Actinopteri > Pleuronectiformes > Paralichthyidae > Paralichthys > Paralichthys olivaceus. The sequence continues at coordinate 22,753,914 of NC_091102.1, forward strand.
GCACACCAACGTCCTTGACCATAAACAGCAGAGGGTAGCTTCCTCTGCTGTTCCACCAAGTTCCATTATCTGCACATCACACTTCAACCCTAAGGTATATTTCTGGGAAGGGCAATGGGGTTTTATTCAGCATATTTCTGCCATATGTACAGGGATGCGATGCTGTGTGCAGCCACATGAGACACATTTATGGGCAAGGCGAAAGGAGGCTGTCTGATGGATAAAGGTATCAAAGTACGTTGGGCTATGGATATCATTTGCAGCCTTGGTGTCTCTATGCATTTTTTCGTTGGCAATAGGGAACCGTAATTTATAATAATTGCGTTGATGATATAGTGCAATTACGGGAATAAACAACATTAAAATATTCTAATATGAATTAGTATAAATAAATTGGTGTTATGACTGCAAAAGCCTACAGCAATGGAGAAGAGGCATGGACGAATAAAAAATGTCTCCACCTCTCCTCCATAGGAGTTGAGTGGCCCCTCTGGTTGTTTTGCATCCCTTTGTTGTCGTGTTTTGTCTCTTTGTGGCTGCTGGTTTGAGGTGATTGTGTGTTTCTTTGAAGTCTTTTCGAGAAAGGCCTGTAGACATGTTGTGTTCTTTTTTGTCTCTATGTAGATGTTTTACTTTTTATTATAATGTTTACACTTACTTTATAAAGTGGCTGTGGACCAGGGCCCTTGGTTTCTCCAGTTTAATTATAGGAGGGGGTGCGTCCTCTGATTAAAGGTGAAGAGCATGATGGGAAGGTGTACAGCAAAGCAGGGTTGTAGCGTCAGTGGCTGATCTGCTGGTTAACCTCATTTACCTTGACCAATACAAAACAGTCTCACATACAATGAGAGAGCGAGAGGTTGAGAGAGCTTGAACCTAACATGTTATTGAGATGCAAGTGAGCGGTCCTACATGAGGTACACAGGATGTGAGCAAACAAGTAAGTGATTGTGTTTGCACAGGAGTGTAAGTAGCTTTTTGCTAATAAGTTGACGCAGGGTTTGTTTGCATTCACTAGATGACACAAGCATCTAAAGTTCACTGTTTACAGCAACATCCTACCTGGTTTATCCATAATTAAGATTTTAGAGTCAACGTTTTTTTTAATATGAAACTGAATTTTACTATATACTATTGTTCGCGTGTGGTTTATATATAAGTGTGAACAATATATTTGACTACTATTTCATGTCAGTTATTTCAGAGGTCTGTTAAGTAATCAACTCAATCTTCAAAACCAAGTTCACAACTTAAAAAAAAAAAAATCTCTTTCTATTGCCAAACAGGAAGTGGTTCTATGAATATCATTGCTACTGTCTCAGTCCGATCTGAATGATCTGGAGCAGTTCAACAGCTTGGGATTGCCATGGAATCTTGATTACCACGTTAACTATGACTCCACTCTGGTGAGAGACTGCAACAACAAAGCATTTTGAATTTTAAACAGTAAGTAAGATAATAGTTAGTATTTACAACAGCTTAAAGCTGCTTTTAATATCAAGCTAATTTGTTAAAACCCAAATTTTGACTTGTTAATTCTAGCCTAATTGAATGTTTTGTTATTACAGGTTATACCATTTGTGCATAACCTGTGTCTGGATGTATATAAATTGAATTAAAAAAAATCAATTTCCATTAATGAATCCAGACATTCCCTCATCCTTTAGTTGTTGTTTATTATATGGAGTTTGAAATAATCAAAATACAGTTTAACACAGAAAATGTGCTACAATTTAAAATGGCGGTTATTTAAATATAGCAGTAAATCCAGCGATGTGGTTTCTTGGACGGAGACAACCCAGCATGTGTGATCGGGTTGATTTGTAACCAAGCATTTTTGGTGCGGTAAGCGGCCGGAGTGTAATTACAAGCTAAAAATGTACACAGTTTTCTGAACTTGATCAGCAATTCTATGATACACCACATAACATATGTTGCCTCAGCTAATATGTTAAATATGCTGAGCGAGGTAACTGGTTTTCTACACTCATGGATCACTGCCAGTATTGAATTGATTTTAATAGAACAATTTGGGTCGGTTTTATTCATCATTCGAGAAAATGATGATAAGAATGCTTAACTAACTCTTAGAGCCACTCCCCTCTAGCAGGAGGCTGCGGGCCATCAGGACCAAAACCTTATGCCACAAAGACAGTTTTTTCCCCCACTGCTGCTGGCCTCATCAGGCCCAGGACCCTATCACTGGATTGCACTGATGTCCCCAACTCTGACTGTGACACTTCAACTTTCTGTGGCCAATAACAGACCAACTGTACTCTGCACAATCCATTCCCTAGAGTTTATGTACAGCGTACTACACAATCTCTTTCCAGGTTTTTATAATATTTTCAGATTTTATTTTGTTTCCTATCTCTGTAATGTTTTTATATTTTTTATATCTATATTTGCACAAACACATCACAGCAAATTCCTTGTATATGCAAAACTTCTCCATTCTGAATCTGACATGTGAAATTGAGGGTGAAATACTTGACATTTCTGAGGTTAGCTTTTCAAAACCTCACCCAAACCCTGCTGTGCTGTTTGCTCAGTCAAAGCCAGTCAACAGTAAACAAAGCAGCCCTCTCTATGCTACAGTTATGGTCATACATTGATCAATTTTGGGTAAATTATATATGTTATTTTTCCCACCTAGAATTTTACACATTCAGAGTGAGGACAAACAAATCGAGAATGCAGGCAATTTACAATCAGTTCAGAACACTAGCACCCCCAAATTATTTAAGCATGCATCTTTGGAAAGGAGGCGTACAGACTTTTCACAAATACTTTTGCTTTTCGGACTGACTAATGTAATTGCAACACAACACAGTTATCACTGCTGCAATCAGGCAAACTAAAGTCATGAATAAATAAATCTGGACTTTGGTAAGAAATACACTGGAAAACCAGGTGTGGGGGAGAAAGAGAAACAGTCAGACAGATAAACACATCATCTGTGCTGTTGTAAAAATGCCATAACCACAGCTGCTCTGAGCTGTTGGTTTCTGGCAGTGACACCCTGCCCTTCACTGTACTGCAGAGTTACAGTGGCACAGAAGGTATCTAAGATCCACACACAATAGACAATTTAAAGAAAAAGCTTTCAAAGGCAATATTTAACCATATATCAGATGGTTTAGATTTAAATCTTAATAGGTTAATTAAAATGGAGTTTAAAGCTATGGATTGCTCATCTAAGACTTAAAAAAAGGTACATTTAATTAGATGTCTAGTAGATTGTCAGGTAGCAGCCAGAGGCCAATAATGAGATTTAACCCTGCATCAATAATCAGCTGATAAGCCTGGCTTGAAAGAAGTCTTGGGGGCACAAAAGTGCTGCTGATGCATGGTTCATTAGAAACTATTATTGACTGTACTCTTAGGCCTGAAGAAAGTGATCAGTTCCACAAATAAGTCAATTATTTGAGCAGGTTCTTGGCTAAGACAAAAATTTCTACAAAAACAGCATCATCAAGAGCATCAAACACTGGCTGTGTTATGGAGCATTGCTTCATTTAACATCCATATCAAGGTCAAAGACAGTTGGCTTGTACTGATTCTGGGGAAAACACATTGGCATATTCTGAGAAGTTGGCATTCATGATGCAGTAGGTTTTTGGGCTGACAGAAAAGCATGTCAATGATCATTATTGATTGTGTTGCCATTTGGTCATTTGTTCCAATCCCTTAAAGTCGAGTGTTGAAGTTACATGTTGCGACTGAACACCCCTCACCTCACCCTCCTCTTCCAAACATGAAAAATAAACTTTAGTAGCCTTCAGTTGTCATAAAAACTCAAAAGGTGTTTAGTTTGTCCAGTCTGGACTAATGTAAAAAACATGGTGGCCTCCGTAGAGAGGACCCCCCCTCGTTGTAAATATAAAGTATTTAACTAATTTCCCTTTAGGGATGAATAAAGTAATCTATCTATCTATCTATCTATTAAATTATAAAGGGCTTTTTCTAGGGTAAAGAAAAATACAATTCATACAATTTAGATTAAACAAACTATTGAAAACATCATGAGGATTATTCTACATTACATGTCTGCCAATAGATCCCTTTCACATAAATCTTACACACTGGACCTTTAAATAGCTTATTTCTACCAAAGCCTGAACAACTGTAACAATCCTTGTTATGCTGATACAGTTTACATGGTTGTACATAGGGAAGCATAGCAAGTTGTTAACATGTTGTAACATGGTAAATGGTCTGTATTTATAAAGCACTTTTCTAATTTTGATGACCACTCAAGGCACTCTACAGTCACATTCATTGCCATTCACCCATTGACACATACAGTCATACAGTGCATTTCCTTTGAGGGTCAATTCTGGTTAGAGGACAATTTATATTTTTATATCAATTTTTTATATTTGTTATATTTACCTGCACAAACACACCACAGCAAATTTCTTGTACAGTATGTGTAAACCTACTTGACAATAAACCCAGATTCAGACTCTGATAAATTATGAACCAAAGCACTGAATCCAGCTAAACCTGGAACCACTGACATTCAGTCAGTAGTTACCCTTGTTTACCCTACTGGCACAGTGCAAGAAAAAGCCTTAGATAAGGGAGGAGATGGTCCAGATTTCCCGTGGTCAACCACGATACCAAGCAAATGCGAACAAGTTTTCACAGTTACTCACTGCTTAAGAGCTGTATGCATGAAAGTATGCATTCACGACTCAACATATCTCAGTGCATGTAGCATGCTATAGCAAGCCCCAGACCTTTAGTGTTTCCCTGTATGCAGGTATAGCATCGCAAGCAGGGCATTGTTTTTATCCCTGTCTGGGGAAATCTCTGTGTGTACAAAATAACTCAACAACACATGGACAGATTTTCAACATACTTGATATGAATATTACTTTGCAGGCTGACAAGAGCTGATAGGTCAGAGGTCAAGCTCAACAAAAATACGGTCAGAAAAAACAATTTCATGCCTGCAAATAATAGAAACATTCTACAGTTCATATTAATCAGAAAAAATATTCACCATCATATGAAGTCATATTTTAAGTGACATCATGAATGTGTTTTTAGTTGCAGGATAATTACATTCTATTATCATTTACTATTATTGTTATTTTTATCATTATTGTTATTAAAAGTAGTAGAAGTAGTATGAAATACCATTATTCCAGTACGAAAAGTTAGCATTGCCTGATATAGGTATACAATCACAGAGAATAAGCATTTCCCCCTTAGGCTTTTCATTTTAGGTGGATTTTCTTACTGCACTTTCTCTGAATATTCCTCTCCTGCCGTCCAGACACAATAGTCTAAATCAGTGGTTTTCAAACTTGTTCTGGCCAAGGCACACTGAAGGGCAAGCAATAATCCCAAGGCACAACTGTATTCTTATTCATTCAAAACCATTGTTATCAACCATTTTTACCAGCATTTCTCTCTTTTCTTGAGTTGCTCTCCTTCACACTGGCTGTCAATCAAGGTCAAGGGAAATAATTGGTCCTGGACCTGCAAACGAAAAAGCACAAGGACCCCGGGGAAGAAGTCAAGTCAGTAACATGTATTGATGAGACAATGTGATAAGGAGGGAGAGGAGGAAAGACAAGCTCCATGTGTCATGTGTCTCAAGAGGAGCCTGATAGCTGAAAGCCCTGGCTCCTACTCCACCTTGAGAGACTTTAGGGACAACAAGTAAGCCTGAGTTCTGACCCGAGGACTGTGTGTGTGGGTGTAAACTCCACAAAGGAAATGAGATGAGGAATCGACACGACCCGATCAAATCATACACACCGCCTACATTTTTTGGCGCACCTCACAGATTTTAATGGTCGCACACTGGAGTCCTGTAGTAGCATAAAAGTAATGCAATATTAATATTGAATATTTCTCTCAAAATCCCACTGGACACCTTTAGTCATGCCACACCAGTGGGGACCGCTGGACTAGATGACAGAAGATTGAGTTGATTACAATTTTGATGAATTCATCTTAGCTATTTTCAGCAATGAGCTTACTGGCAGCAGTGATGTGAAGTGGTACGATGAGTGCTATTTTTCTTGTTTCAAACCACTTTTCCTGAACCTTAACCTTTGTACCTTAACCACACCAAATCTGTGGAAGATCAGAAAAACACTCATACGGTTGAAACATTATATGCACAATGACAGACAAAATATTCTGTTGTTTTTGGAGATTGGACAGACCATTCTATGATGACGTGTCATTTGACATTAAAAGTTGTCCCCATGCAACTACTACCATTCCAACTTCATTCCTTTGTGCCTCTTTCTACTTATCTGTTAGTCTCCCTTACTCTGATTTTCTGTTATGATTGGACGTGATGAGTAGGAGTGTTTGCTTTTTTGGCAGGCAGAGTTTTGGAGGTGGGAGTTCTCTGCCAGGGGATAGCTTATCTGACTCAACGGTGTGACCCCCCGTTTTTTCTCTCCAGCCCTCTGACACTAGGACCTGACTTCCTCAGCCAGTCTTATCAGCTGGATCCACAACACTGGAATGGACCCAGGGACCGTAAAAAAAAACCTCTGTCACCAAATTATGCAAAGTTGAAGTGTTGATCCAAAATTTGGAGATTGGTATTGTATTGACAGCAAAATTACTATAGAATATTCAACATTGCAGTTTAACTTTTAACCTTCTTAAATACAACATCTTAAAGTTACTCTCACGTTCAATATTGTAAGGTGATTTTTTTCAGTGAGACAAATGTCTTTCTGTAGCCTGGTCTCAACTCCACATCACCAGTAAACTAACTAAGTGTTACAGTACAGCACATATAGTTTTTGCATCATTAGTTGGCTAATGATGCAAAAACTATATAAAACAATATAAATAATATAAAAAAATATAAAACAAAAAATACTTGACTGTGGACAATAAGTCAAAAGTATGGTTTTGGATGGCAGAGCCATTTGGAAAAAAATATATAAATGACCTGAAGATGTGTATCCAATGGATGCAATTCTCTTTAAGTAGAGCTGATCTTTGGAGTGGAAAGTAACCTCTTATTTTATAATTTGAAAGTCTCTAAATGTGTTTAAGGAAGCTGAACAATTTTCTCAAGTTCTGTGACAAAAGATTGATGGATTACTCCGTGAGTTTAGACATAGCGAGTTTTAATACGTGTGAGTGTTTGTAAGTGGTCGGTCAGTCTGCTTATAAAATGCATTTCAGCTTACAGACCCTGTAGTTTGCATCCTATATATGACAACGATGGCACACAGTGAAAATGGATCATCTATTACCTGTGTGTTTGTGTGTGTGTGTGTGTGTGTGTGTGTTGACTTATCTGGGGCAAACACTTTGTGACAAGTATCACATAACTTAGCCTTGAGTAATAGTTTTGTAGGAAAATGACACCTCCAACTGGCTAAAGATACATCTTTTATGGAAGTCAAGATGAAACACTGTGACAAAGCGATGTAGTGAAAGGTGAGTTACTGTATGTTTCTCCAGCTCCAGCAGATGAATTGGATGGCGACAACTTCTCTCCTTGGTTTCCCTAAGAAGTGACTGACGTTTATGGTGATGGATCTCTTAAACGGTGGCTCTTTATTCTATTAAAGGTACCCTCCTAACGACTTTCAGGAAGCAAAAACGATGACAAGTTAAAATAGATTAATTAAGGTACCTCAGCGTCGAAGCAGCCACTTAATCATAGATCGTGCTTGTCACGGGGATTTAGGATCTGATTGACTTGAACAGATTATGCCTCTCTTCTTTTCTGCCTTTGTGCAAAAGAAAATTAATTGTCAGTGACATTTGGTTGTAATCCCCCGCCACTCTCTATCTCTGCTTCCTCAATTAATTGGCTGTCTTTTATATTCTCATTCTAAAGAGTTTCTTCTGGAGATACACAAGGCAGAATCATTTCCTCAACTGCGGAGGACAACATCCGCCTTTTAACTGAGTCTAGGCAATCTAATCATCAGCTGTTGCTGAGGCAATATTCTCATACTAAGACTGCACTGTCAATGTTAATAGCCACAATCTTAATCACACACACTCATACACACACACACACACGCACACAATCTGAGCCACAGCCAGAGAGGAAAGTCCGATTCACCTCGACCGTCAATCATCTGTGGCTTTGACAGCTCATTTAACTGGACAGGAGAAAAGAGAAGGAGAGAGGAGGAAACGGAGTGAGGAGAGAGTGGGTGTTAGAGAAATAAAGAGCACAGGAGGATAAAAAAGAGAAGAGGAGCAGATAAGAAATAAGGAGAGAAGAGGGCCAGAGAAGAGTGAAGAAGAGAGGGGGAGACAAGACAGAAGGAAGGGAAGGAAGAAATCGAGTGGATCAGATGAGGACACAAGAGAGAAATACAAAAAAGAAAGGAAGTTTTAAATGAGAAAGTGGGCGGAAAATAGATATGTGAGAGGAGGTATGAAAGAAAGGGTAGTTGGGGCAAAATGACAGTTGGTGAGAAAGTGAGGAGATGGGGTGAAAAGGTGAAAAGAAAAGCTGGAAAGAAAATACATGGCACGTGAAGGCAGGAGTAGGAGAGGTACTGGAAGGGGAGATGATGAAGAAGCAACTTCATCATCTGAGAGGAGAAGAGCAAGTGACGGAGGGGAGTGATGCAGGGAATCTTCTCCACCAGCACAATAACAGAGGGAAAAGGACAGAGAAGATAGCTGGAGTAATTGTGAGATACAGGCATCTGACAGAAAGAAAGCTTGGTGAGAGAGGAGATAGCACTGCAGCGTGATGAAACTCAGGTCAAGTGTGTGTGTGTGTGTGTGTGTGTTGTGATTGTTTACTACTTCAAATGAAACCACAGAGGCAGAGAGACATTTCATTTCCCAGATATGATTGATGGATAATGTCTGCGTTCCAGAGAGGTGTCAGATTGTATGTCATGACTTCAAACACACATACGAATGGATGTGCACACAAATTCTGCAGTGGTCTATGGCAGGCAAATAGTACAACAAAATCCTGCAGAGAAAAAAAGAGGAAGAAAATCCAGATTGAATGTATGACTGAGTTTTAAAAAGCTTGCATAAGCTAATAACGACTGATAAATCCAGACAAAGGCATTGAGAGGGGAATGATATGCCTGGGCTCAAGATGTTTCCACTGTCTCTATCCTTACAATCAGTTATGTCATAGTCACCATTCTAGTGCTGAGTTGGTTTTAATTCCATCTACGAATTAATGATGAAGATGAAATGATGAAGTGGCACCACAAACAGTCACTGTGACTTTATAAAGTTCAGATGACTCTAAAATTAATTTAAAATACTTACCGATTTCTCCTTTTTGGAGTGAAAAAGGGGATAAAATTGCAGTGCTTACTTCAAATAATGACAAATCGTATAAATGTCCTTCTCTGAATGACTGCCATGCACAATTGTCTGCCTGCGTGCTCTAATACTCTTTCTGGTTATTCTACAAGTCAGTAATGCAACAGGTGACGCAGGAAAACCATGTAGACTGGACCTATGGACTTAAACACTATTGATGTAGGAGATCAGATAAATGAAGTGAGGAGAAAAGAACATGACTGCAACAAAACAGGTTGACATTTGGACCCACTTCAAATATAAAACTGCAAAGAGAAAAAGAGACTGTGAGGTGTCGTCAGGACAGAAGCCCTGCAGCTACAAAACCGATGGGAAAAAAGCCCAAACCTGAGGAGACACCTTAGGCTGTACCACACAGAAACTGAGCAAACCTCTTGTTGAGATTAAATAGTGCAATGTTACTCTTAAACCCACATTAGGACATCTACTACAGGCAGTGTGCTAAAACAAATGAGTAAATCTAAAACTAACTAAAACATATTACTGTCTCTTTTTGACAGAATTATATTTACTTCTCAACTGTCATTAAGCTACAGTCAGTGACAGTCAATACTTGCAAAATATGTCTCAAGAACTTGGGCAGATTACAGGATTGTTTTACAACAGAAGGTTGTGCAATTTCTGCGTATTTTCTAGGTCTGTTTAAATGAATGTTGCAGTTTGGGTATATCTGCAACACAGGGAATGCTAATAATCTTGATATTTATTCTATCTCCTTATATACAAAACTGTCCAGCCTAATTTTTAGTAAAACAAACAGGGAATGGCTGCAGAGGAAATGCCTACAGATTGGGATCCATCTATTTTAAGATTCCTTTTGGTCTCTGAGGCGCACAAGGAAAGCAGAAGGAAAATTTCGAGAAACAGAGAAAGCATGAGACAAAAAAAAAAAGAATTACAGAGAGAATATAATAAAAGAAATGTACAGAGGAGAGGAGTTCAGTGGTTAATAGTGCTGACTTTTGCTATGTGCTCTGAAGCATCCTCTCAGTGTGGGTCGTGCCCTCCGGGAGACCCACAGCCCTGGTTTAGCATGTCAGTATGATGTATGTGCAGGCGGTAAGGGAACTCCGCATTAACTCTCACTATCCCCTTCACACCCTGAAAGGAAACAACCCCACACCTCACTGCTGCCAGAGAGCTGATTGGACAAGCCTTTCTCATTCCATTAATTGTCATTAAAAAGTTGAATGGAAGAGTCAAGTTCTCCCCACCACCTCTCTGACCTTCCAGAGCTCTTGTGTGCATCACCATCATCATCTTCATCATCACCTTCATCATACCACTGTGGTAACAGAGCTCTCTACAGGAACATCTATTACAGCTAATAGATTTTGTTTCCAGCACATAACAGGCCTTCGGGGTGAGGTATCGTTGCATTGTTCATGCAAATTTCTTGTTGCTGATGCATAAACCAGACATCATGCTGCTTTTAATGGTCTGAGACTTGAGTGGCTGTGTTCACCACTAAAATGCTCCATCTGCTCAGTGAAAGAGGGGACTGTTTTCTTGAGGAGGTGATCCCCATCGAGGATGGTGAAATAAGACTAAGAAGTTGTTTAAAATAAAGTGACATACAAAATGTACATCAACGTCCTACAAACCGTTATTGTTGCTGTCAGGTGGAATGTTTCACCTCCTGAAATTCATTGTTCACACTATAAAACGTTTTAGTGGTTTTTACCAAAATTTTACCTGCATTTTGAAAATCTCATAACAAGAACAAAGGCAAGATTGAAAGTATATTATATCAAACACAGGTAAAAAAAAAAAGAGTAGTACTAAAGTTAAAATATATTAAATTGAAACCGAACTTGTAAGAGAGGATACCACCACCACCCAACTACAACAAAATACAACTCCTAACATATACCAGACATTGTGCTAGTTTGCTTCATATTTAGTGTATAGATATAAAAATAGTGTTTATGCCTTCTCCAACCAATCAATGAGGGGGGGGCAACCTAAAGTTAGCTTAGCATTACCCTTGTGCCAAAGTCTAACATGACTCCATGTCTCCTCTTAGTCAACTAGATAGACTTGACTTTATTACTGCACATATACCAATAAGCCTATGAGCTGTTCAGATCATCGTTTTACTGTAGAAATAAATTCAATGAAGTAAACATGACATTTTTGTACAAATAGAACTACAATTAACCTGATCTGTGCATAGACACCAGCTTGTTGTCCATTAACAACAGTACCAATGGGATTATGCCAACTGGAACCAAAAATGGTTCTTCAGAGTAAAGACATATAAGAGCCATTTTAGTTCCACAAAGAACCTTTTAGCAAGAGGTTCTGAAATGAATAGTTCACCCGGAAATGAAAATCTACTCAATATCTAATCACCACGATGACGATGGAGGGATTTCTCCAAAAGTGTTTGAGTTCATGAAACACTTTTGGAGTTTCGGGGGTTAACAACATTGCCAAATTCCCAATACAGCTGAAAAAAAACACAACATGCCTCCATACTGCTCCTGTGGCGTCATCCAAGTATCTGTAAGCCCCGACATTCAAATTCGACTCAAAACGGCATCATTTACACCATATTTTCATCCAGGATATTAAATTCTCCTGACCAATGGGTTTCCATGGTGAATCATATGAAAAGAAAAGCACAACTTTTTGACACTGGTTTGTTAGTGAGGTGGAGGTGAAGAAAGAAAATGCACTGAGTGGTAATGTGTTGCTGATGCTGTTAATACAGTGAGTGAGAGTGAAAACGACAGAGAAAATGCCAGAAATAATAGATTTAAAGGTGGTAAAAATAATTGTTTCTTGTCATCTGAATGTGAGGGAACATGTTGCATTGCCTTGTATGTATTTTATTCTTCTAAAAATGCAGGATTTTTTAATTCCACAATCTCTAAAATTTAACAGAATAATACTTTTTTAATCATGGAAATAGGTTTTACATAGAAAGGTAAATATTATACAGTGTTAATCATATCACACACATACCTACCCAGAGGTGAGAACTTTGTACAGGGGTGGTTTGTTTCCGTTGGTCAGTCTGAATAAGACTGGACTCAATTCAGCACAAAGATCCAAGACCACAGCTTTAGAGAATCAGCTGATGATTCAATCATCATCATCATGGGCCAGGAAATCATCACAGTCGCTAAACACTCATTTCCTCCTCATCCCTCTATCCACGTACTCCTCTATCAGTGCCAGTACATCCATCATGCAGCATTATGCACAAGTGTCACAGCCGTATTTATATTTACAGCAATTGGACCAATTACTTCACACATCAGTGGGATCCTAACCTCCACTCTGGGACATCATTTGGAAATGGAAGTTTGAAGGTGAACACAGTTTATGTATTCTTTGTAAGTGGTCTTCAGTGTGCTCTGTGTGCATGATAGCACAGAAGCGTTCACTGCAGCACATTTACACACACACGCAATTTAAATAGTACAGTCGTACTCAGACTCAGTGTTATAGAAGATATTATTAAAAACTATTAATCAATCGGTTCTGTAACAGTTTTTTTGAGCAATTTAACCTTAAGTGCTTATTGTTGTTTTATATATTTTTCAATCGAAATTTCTTATGGAACAGTTTTGTTGTGTAAGCACAAATAACGCTGTGGTTTTATTGTTAATGATGAGTGGATTAATAATCTGGCTTCTATCATGTCTGCTTTGTCACTTTCCCTTCCTGTGTTTTTATAGTTCCAGGAAGAGAAGTGGCATACACACAAAATGGGGTCTGAAAGAGGCTTACACAATGAGGCCCCTGGACTGTGGGTCAGACAGAACATCATATTTTGAGATGTCAACTTTGGATCAGAGAAATCATGTTATGCACATTTTCTGATGTTTCATAATTCATTTATCAAGAAAATAACACATATTTTTCAATAGTGAAAATAATCAATAGTTGCAGCCTCTTATGCTGTTTCTTACCACAAAATAACTTCAATAAAAATGAAGAATCTAACACACTTTAAGGAAGCACTTAAAGTATGCAAAGAACTATCTCCTATATGAAAAGGTTCTTAACTTGGTGGTTAGGGTCATTCACTTTGACGTAACCCAAGACATAGGGAGTTACATGTACTTTTAATACAACAAACAATCCAACTGTAGGTTGATCTCAATTCAATACATGGTTGTAGTGAGTGTTGTTTTTTCTTAAAGCTATATATTAAATGAAGACAACTCTCTGAGACATTGCCACCCCTCTGCAGAACAGTGTCTCCACAACAGGCAGCCCGAGGGAATTGGTGAACAGGACAGGGAGCTGTACAAAGCCTTCACTCTGCTTTAATGGGACAGAAACTCGTATCATAAATAACTGGACCACTAGTGTGTTGGGGTTGAATTGGGGTGGGACTATAGGGGGGTTAACCATCATGCACCCCTGCAGTGAGCTTAAGCACCACGAAATTTGAGAGAGGCTGTCACGGTGCTGCTGTAAATATCCGGCAAGCTAACTGATTTGTCTTTGGCCATAAACACGACATAAAGAGCTAATATACAGGTCATCACCGGAGTAAATTACACCCCCCAAGAGGGTCAAAACTTCTTCAAAGCATTTCATTTCCTTGCTCTTGACTCACATGCACACACTGTGAAGAAAGGTTTTTTGATGATGTTGAACTCAATCCAATTTTTAATTGAAATTTTTTCGATGAAATAATTTATTGCCATGAAAGTAGAACAAACATTTGGCATTATTTAAAGTCAACACGGGCTGTTAATAGATATTTTAAAATTGGCAGGTTATCCTTTTACAACAGAACGCCTTTTCATTTCTTTGTAGATTGGGACTCAGAAATCAATGTATCTTTCGTCATTCCAGTTGTTCTCAGTTTAACACTACAACAAACAGAGATGAGAGAGGCAGGAGGAAGAGAAGACATGCACTGATAAGACAGCACACAGATGAAAACATCAAAGTCTCTTTTAGAGAAACCATCATTACCAAAATAATTCACTCCATAGACTGCAGGGGGGAGCAGGGGGTTTAAAAGTGTTCCCATTCCTGTCTTTTCAACATGCAAAACCAAAATGAACCCTCACCATTTCTTCACCACCATATGCAAATAATAATGAGTTCAAAATTACCGTTCAACCGATACACTCTTTACTCCAAAATATTATCAATTGGTTCCTTGCTGAGATCAATAAAATATTTGGGATAATTTCATGTTTGGGATGAGCTCTCACTTCAGGAGCTGGGCTGTTGATTGTTGGTTTTGGTCTGATCCTAAACTGCTCCAGAGCAGGTCATGCAGTTACCAAGGTGATTTACTTGCTAAAATGTGAGCAAGCTTACAGCTGATGACCACAGACCTGTACAGGTCAGACCAAGTCATGGCAAACCAGATAAAACTTGGGAATCCCAACAGTGAGGAAAGATTTGCAGCTCATGAAACAAGATTCAGGCCAAAGACTCAGAGAGCATGTGAATCTCTCTTGTGAACACCCCTGTGACCTGTTGTGTCCATGTCTGTTGTTGTTCCTGATGTAGAACAACAAATTCTGAGTGGATCTCTTTTTCCCAGGATATCAGCAAATAACAAATGATGTCATGGACCGCAAGGTGAAGGAAACCTTTTAGAGAAATAGTCTGACCCTGTCCCTGAGAAATCACATTTATTTGCAACTAATATTTCTAATATATCTAGTTTGATTAATATGTGCAAAAAACAATGAGTAAAATGACAAATCACTGTGAAGTTTGTTTTTGTTTGGACCAGTAACTTCCTGAAGCCTTTACTGGCCTGGAGTACTGGTGGAGGATGGATGAATGAAGCATCTGATCAGCTGATGCAACAGGAAAAATCATATGATGTGTTCAAGTTACTATTTTTTAATCAATCATACATTTATTACGTTCACATGTGCATTTCATTTTGGTTTAAATGTGTTCTCAGCCCATTTCATAAAAAGGCACTGAAATTGCACATTATCTTATTCACTTTTAACAAATACACAACTTTAAGTTGAAGTGCTTAATGCAACGATTGGAATGAGATTATAAAAAATAAAACTGGAGAAAAGACGACACTGTAGAACATCCACTCTCTAAAGGAAACCGATGAACTGCACAGACATTCCACAGACACACATACAAACACACTTACACTCAGAATAAATTGAGTCTATTTAGTAAAGTGGCTGACACTGATAACATAAAGTAGGCACTGAAAGGGGGAGGATCAAAATGCATTATGCGTTGATGGAGCACAGACATGGCCATACTGTGTTTCCTGTATCACTGAGCTTCCAGACCCCTGTGCTGACATATTCTCCTGCAAACATACATGACTGAATGTCAACCACCTTTTTTTCAGTGCAGTATCTAACGAGTGGCAGTTTTTCTTCTGGATTAATGGCTTATCGTTTCCTAGGGTAAGCACTTGACATACATCAAGACATTAAAACCATGTGTTTCTTTGACCTACGGTGCACACATGCAGAATCAAATGCCCCAAATCCACAAAATTAACAGATTTCTTATGATCCATACAAGTCAGTCCAATTTATCTTCCTCATGTTTGCCCTTGGAAAACTAAAACTTCTCCTTTTGTTCACAGAAATGTTCAGGACCTAAGGTGTGGAATATAAAACTCTATCATCATTAAGCCTTTTTTTTCCCTCCCTTTGCACAGACCCTAATAGTCTCTTTCTCCTTGTGGGTGTGTTCCTCACACAAGATGTCCATCTATAACTTGTAGAAGGTGGGACCCCCGCCCGGGCCCACCATCTGTCACCTGGGCACCTGGAGGGACTACATGCTTGTGCAGCTTAAAAGGAAAAATCATTAAGATGTTAAAATAACAAATGTCTGGATATGTTTGACACTCAATCACACAGACTAGGTCTGAATTCATATTATTTCAAAGTGATGAATTTTGCTGCAATGCTAACTTTTGCTGAACCAACTGAGATGACACAGACATACTGAAGAGACGGCGTACTCCTCCTCGCCTTTGAACGGTCCTGTTCTTTGGCTCCAATCCTGCCACCGGATGTTATTTTTATCTGTGCGTGCAGCTAGCAGGGACTGTTGTCCTGCTGAGATGCAATACACACACACACAAATTAAAACACCACCCAAGAACGCACAACACATTCCATCACTCTTTTGAAACCTGTCTTCCCTTCATTTTCTCCTTCTCTCACAGAAACACAGGCAGACCCAAGGTCAGTGGAGGTCTGGAGGGATGCTGATGAATGGATGTGAAGGGTGTCATCCTGGACAAACACAGCCTGGGACCACATGCTGCTACATCCTGAAAAATATGCCTGTTACACCAGCAGCTGAGGGAAACTGGAGGTCTCTCACATCCTCTGCATCACTCACTCTGACTTTCTCTTTCTCACTTCATGGACTGTACATACTTTTCCATTCCCTGTGTATGTTTAAGTACATGGGCAGTGCCATCCGTGACAAATAATCTAGAATGCATTGCTTTGTGTCATCTATCATGCCATTATCTGATAGATGACACAACAAACACACACTTTCCTTCACACTAAATCAGTGTTTTTTGACAAATGATGGTGCATCAACACTTCTTCTTCCCTCATGTTGTTATGGCCTAATAAATATGTCTGCCTCTGCCACCCTACCTCGCCCCTCCACGGCTCTGCATTCCAACAGCTGAGTGTAAATGGCCTCTTAAAATATGACTTTGCCAGTGGAGTTAACAGGAGAGAGAAGGGGAGAACTAGACGTGGTGGGAAGTGATAGATGGAGCTATGATGGGCAAAGACAAGAAAAGAAAGGACCTGCATCTGACTTTCAAATTCATGCATGAACCACAGCAGTCTATATTTCAAAGACATGCTCGTTCTTTCCCCACAAGAGAAGTAAAGTAAAATGTAATGTTGGTCAGATTAAAAAATTCATTAGCTTTAAACAAATATAATAATACAAATTATATTATACATCAAGCCATTCAAATCCTAAGAAAATGTCAAGTTATATGTATATTGCACATAAAACATGAAAGGCATTAAAACTGTGACTTTCAGATTAAATGTTTTGCTCTTCATGAATTAAATACACTGTCCTGTCTTGAATTGATTCTAAAATACCCTGTGTGACAGCAATACAGATGTTTCTACATTTTTTTCAACCAGGTTTAAACCGCAAATCCTTTAATAATGTGTGTGCTGTGCCAACTAAGAGATTTTCTTGTGTTACCTAATCCAAGAGAGATACAAAAGGTTGTAGCTTTCCTTTGTACATATTCAGAGGTTGTCTGGGCCAATTCACCATGTCAGAAAATGTCTAAATCATAATAGCATAGCATTTCTGCACATATTGTAGTTTCAAATTACCATGAACATCAGGGATTTAATATATTTCCTAGCTGGTTAGTAAACAGTTTGTGTAACAGAAAGTTTAGGTATTTTACAGTCATGAAACAATCCAAGAGCATTCACGTAAAATGACTTAGTTATTGTGACGAAATACAAATAAACATAGTGAGCAGATGTGTCTTTGACTCAATGGTTATATGGTAAAGCTGCATATATAGTCTCAGTGACTCTTTAAAGCATCACATTCACACACTCATTCACACAGTGATAGTTTAATCTTTGTAATTCACTGTCACTTAATTAGCCACTGCGAACATGCAAAATAAGAAAGAAAGTATTATTATTATTATATTAATAATATATTAAAGTATTATTATTTTTCTTTGAAGTTTAAATAGTTGGGGAAAAGGGAAACAATTATTGAATTGATAAAAATATATTTGTGGAAAAAACATTGCACTGGGTGATGTGTTCCGTCATACCGTGAACACAGACTGTAATTTGACTCAAATCATTCTGCTGCCACATACGCTCATTTTGCATTATTACAGATAAGAAAAGGCCCCACCAAATTCTCTATTTCCTCTTGACAGTGTTTGAAAAGTCTGCACTTTTCGGTTCTAATGCTTTTTTGAACCAAGTCTCGGTAAGGAAATAAAATAATAAAATAATCCCAATTCATATCCTCTTTTTTTTGGAGGTTCTATATGCTGTATAAGTGATCTATGTGCTATTTATTAAAATTGCTATGAACTATTAAACTATGCAAAATAGAATGTATCTATTGTTATTGATCAAAATATTTTATAAAATATGCAAGCTGTTTAAGTTCTGAGTGATAAGTCAGAGTGAGGTTTTACAGTGAAACTAAATATCACTACATCACATCTCATTCGATATTACTTTTTCTGTTTGAGTGACAGAATCACCGTCATCATCGATGTGAGACAAATTCAGAAAGGCATGACAGGAATGATGTGGACCTCCTTTGATCTTGTTCTGAAACGATGTGGTCTTTGTGGAGCCAGCTCCTCAGACTGAAAAAGAAATTCTGGTTTTATGTTTTACTCTGCAAGGTAGACGGAGGAGGAAGATGAAGATGGTGGTTGGGATTGGAGCAGAAGATGAGGGGGGTAGGAAATGAGAAGGAGCAAAGGAGAGAGCAAGGGGAGGGGAGGTAAGATTTGTGGTGTGGTGTGTAAATGGGACGGAGTGTGTTGGTGGGGGTGTTTCCATACAGTGCACAGGGTTGGGGAGATATATGAAGGCTTGTCACATTGCAAAGGTTGAGGTATGGTCTCTATTGGTCCAGACAATGACCTCCAGCGCAGGGCCAAAACATTTCCAGATGTCTGCCAACAGTGTTACTTGAGCTGCTTCCATGTGCAGCTCACTGCGAGGTGAAGAGGAGGAGGAGGGAGGGGAACTTGGCTTGCAAATCAAATGATGAGTATAGACATAAAAGTCTTTACAGAGAGGGGGAAGGAGAGTGTGAAATAAAGCAAAAGACACGTGAGTGTGTGTGCGTGCACATGTGCGTGTGTTATTATCTAGATATTAGTGAAAAACAGAGACAGGGACATTAAAGTGCTTTAGATTTCCTCCTTCTTCTGTGCTTCTGCTGGGTAGGGAATCTCTGACGTTCATTTATTCCTCTCCCCAGTGTGCCAGTTTGTTGAAGATCCAACATTAATCACATTTTTTTATGTTCATTTTGTATCGCCATTTTGCATTTTAGTTTGTCATTACTTGTGATGAATAGGCAAATTCATTGTCTGGGCAATGATTACATTAGAAATGATACACTGGGAAGTATATGCAGGCTCTCATAATGAGAGGATTTGGATTGTCTGGGAAATGTTCTTGTTAAAGTTGAATTTTAGAGTTCAAGCTCAGGGGAGGCACTTGGACAAGATTTCTCTGCAACGCTGAGTCACAAGGGAATAAAAGTAGGTATTACAGCGGAACAAAATTTCAAACTATATATAATTCATATTTTGTGTCAGTTGTCAGAAGCAATTCCACTGGCTTCTGTACAGTACATGTGTTGTCTTAACTGTGCTAAGAACAGAGCTGATGAAATATGTCCTAGCATTACCCTTCACAGCAGAACATTGTGTCGAAGAATATTCACCAAAACTGTCACAATGTAGCTGCAGTTAGATTTAGTTTATACAAATGACATTCCCTTAAATTCCCAGGATGTTGGAGACAAATCATTGCATTTCTTGTTGCAAAGTAATAACAGAAAAAGGAACAGACAGATAAAATGTTGAACCATTTCAAATTTGATACTTTTTCCATTCCCCACCAGCTCCGATCCGGGCCTGTAGTGTTGAGGAATGCTGGTGAGCCTGGAGCTCTGTCTCTGCAGGCTCTCGGTTTCCCGTTCCATCTCACTTCCACCTGTTGAACGTCCTGTCTGCCTGCTACGCCCTTTAAATATAAAGAGGTTTCCAGGCAAAAGGGAAACAGTCAGTCCGATATAAAATCTAACCATGGACATAAATCTGCAGAGATTTCAACATTACGCTATAGTATGGCCTAGTCTAGACTGAAAGCTTAAAGCAGGTCTGATGCTAAAAATGTGCACACTCATGGAAAAAGAGGTGGCTCTGATAAAAGCATACACAAAATGCTGTACGTTAAAGAGACAAAGATTGACTGATCCCCATGGAGAAATTAGTCTGCAGCATGATTAACTGTATTTAACACAAATAGAAAAATTATAGAAAATTCCGCTGCTTAAACACATGACTTGATTCAACTTGGTGGGCCACATTTTCAGCCAAACACAACCAATTAAGAATGTTTGACAAAATGTTTACTTGATCTTTGGTTATTATTGAATTTCTTCTAAAGTAGTGACATCAAAAAGAATGTTAGGATGTTAACAACTGATAACTGCAAACTAGTTCAGTCCTGCGTCCTGAAAATGACGTCAGTGTTAACAAAATGATTTAGCCAGATATGTTTGACACTCAGACTGCACTACAGATTAAGTTTGAACAAGAAAAATAAACTAAAGTGAGAAATTCACAGCCTAAGTACAATCTCATCTCCACATGGTCAGTCAGTCACAGTGTGTTTGATATAATTGGAGTATTTGAATTTCCTTAGTAAATAATTCAGCAATCCACGTTCTTATGAGAAGAATTTTATCTTTGCATATCTTTGTTTTTAATGTGCAGCCTTAATGTGGAGTCACTCTTATTCTCTCTGGTTTTAGCTGTCAAATAAACACAGAATTAATGTTAATGAGGAATGAGAAAAAAAAGTCTAAACAATGAATAGAAAGATGTCAACACAATATTGCCACTGGCTCCATATAGCTGAGGAGAACTGCTGACTTCTCAAGATGACATTATACAGTTGATCCATTGTTTGTACAAATATACTGATCGGTGAAATGAGGGAATCAAGCAGTGAATACAAGATGCATCATCCTACTAACAGCAGCGGGTTAATGCAAACACATGTTTTTGTTTGAGCAACATTATGGAACAATTTTACATTAGATGACTGATTCAAAACAATTCCGATGTTGAACTGTTAAATGTCTGCTCTTCACTATATGTAACTCGAGTTAAGCTGCAAGAAGTTTGTAATTGCAGTTTATGTTTGCAGATTCAGGCCATGTAAGCTTTAAAGTAATGTTGAATTGTAGATTAGTCCAAAAGACTTTGAAGTAAGAGGAACCAGCAAACAATTCTGATCAGATTTGTTCAGTGAATCAATAAAGAATTATAAACTGAGTGTGGCATGTTGTTGTTCTAGAGCGTTTAGCTATTTTAGTTCAGAGTGGGACTACACGTCGGAGCTCCGTTCAAGTAAATGATAGGCTTTGTTTTCTGAATAAGAAAAATGCTTAACTGCTCAAACTCACTGCCTAACAGAATTAATCGACACTCTTCCTCAGCAAACGTTGCATGTTGTTGCTGTAACACGGGTAAGACTACAGATGGGGTTACAGTGTGCTCTATTGTGAGCAATGGGATGTTCTCTACTGAACTCAGAAAAATCTTATATATCTGCATTGTAACAGACAATGAATGGTCCCTTTATTCACTTGTTGTAGACCCCTGACCCAATGGCACACTGTGGTGTCAGCACGTGATTAATATGAGTTGCTCAGCCATGGACAGAAACATCTGCCCTAGCCGTCTGCGTCACAATTTGAGTTAATACAGCCATATGGAGACCCAGCTAAATGCTGGGCTGCTAAACTGCAGAACAGGTTACCAATTTAGCTGTAAATCTCACCCCAGAGACAGAGTTGATCAGGAAATTAAAAATTCAGTGGGAAAAACAAGATAGCGGACCCACTCCGCCCACCCATGTGTCGCAGAGCACACATGGCCTCATAATGGCTTGGCTGAAATTTAGTCCATTTCCCTTCCAGGCTAGTCAAATGTTGAGTTTTAATGACAGCGATTAGCCTCGCTGATAAATGCTACAGCCACACAGAGCAGGTTGGACATTTTATCCCTTATCTTTCTTTGGCTGTCACGCAATGGACTCTGACCCAAATTCCAAGTACATGACCTTTCCAGTGTTGTGTCATACAAAGAACCAATTTTGTTCACTCTATGACCTTGGTGGCAGCTTTGCATTCTAACTTTTCTTTTCCAAAACCATTTGCCATGACATGAAACAAAATAAATAAAAATGAATGTTATCTGTTGAAAAGCCACAGCATGAGCAGCATGTACAAGCATCAAAGGTCAATACTCAGGAAAATGTCAGGGATTTTCACAGCTACAGGGTAGACGGTGTCGGTAAAAATAAACAGGAGCTGGATAGTCAGTCAATGTCCAGTATTGAGAAGCTTATTGGAATGTAAGAACAACAAATTATATTCCTGAATTATTAAGAATTACATGCTGCAAGGCCTAAACCTAAACGATCATCATTTTAATTCTTCCAAAGATGAGTTCTGACAACCAGTGTCACACATAGAGCTCACTTAAAGTTCAGTTTATAAAGATTAAAATGAACTAATTTACTTGAATAGTTCATGATTTAATTTTTTTTTGCTGATGCCATTCCACAAAAAATTAGCAGGTCAAATCTTACATTGTTTTTCATCTCATGAAACCCACTGGGCCGCCAGTGGACATTACAGACGATGTAATATATATGGAATAAAGTTTTGTCATAACGGACCTTCTTTGCTTTGTTAGAAACTTGGTTAAATGCCCATGGCAACCATTTTCACTGAAGCCAAACACATTTTAAACACCAAGTAACCACATCAGCATGTCAACAAAACATAGAAACTAAATGACCACTAAGCCGCCACTTCATGCTAACGACACAACCCCAGACTCACCAGAGATTCCAATGGTATATTTCTTATCTTTCTATGACTTACACTTACTGAAAGCAGATAAAGAAAGGAGCAAAAAATAAAGTTCAGTTAAAGAGCAGCATACATAAATTACGTCCTCTGAAGTTTTATTTTAGTCCATAACTCTGGTAAAGCCGCCTATCCAATGTCTCTCTGTCACTTTGAAACAACTCCAAGGTGCATGCACCCACCCACTGTTGTTATTCTCTCATTTACAGGGGGTCCCCACTTAAACCTCTCTACATTTGCTCTGCCTAACTTTATTGAAATAAAAAGTGGCAAGAGATTCAGATGTGCTATGGATTGCTAGAGGTTTTAGGCTACAAGTGAATGATTTAATAGGAAAGATTCACTCAATTCAATTCAATCTGTAAAACTCAAAAGTGTAAGTCCTTCATTTTACAGTGCTGTAAAACATGAGCTTCGATCAGTCCTGCGAGTGATCCATTGAGCCCTTTTTCACTGAATGATCCATGAGCACTTTCATTGAAAAACCACTTTGTTTTTTTGTTTTTTCTCTGTGATAACCTCACGAACTTCAACAGGCAAACTGTTCATACCCCAGAGTGCTTGCTTTCATCACACCAGAAACCTACATGCCACCATAAGTGTGTATGAATGGGTGAATGAAAGCATAATTGTAAAGCACATTTTTGCTAAGGTATAGAAGGGCTATGAAAGTGCAGTCCATTAGGCATTCTCCAAGCACTATATTAGGAGGACCGCACAACTGTTTGATCATGCAACTAACAAATAAATGCAAAATGTGGTCGCAGTGCAGTGCAGTGCAAAATACCAAACATTCTGTATACAGGTTGTTGGTTTGAAAATGGTGACCACTTGTAATATTTCCATTTTCCTACTGAATCCACGCAGCCAACTTGTCTTGTGTCAATTGTCCAGGCTGCTGTTGGTGGTGTAATGGTGTGGGTAATGTTTTGTTGACACACTTAATACCATTCAATCATGGTGGTAATGCTGCAGAGTGTTGCTGTTTCCGTCCCTTTATTTACACAGTTTACCTTCTTCTAAAGACATTATAATAAATGCACCATGTCACAGAGCAAAAGTCTCACACTAGTTTCATGAACATTACAGTAGATTCAGTGAACTTCCAAAGTCACAAGATGTGAATCCAGTACAAAACGTGACGTGGTAGAACCGGATATAAACATTATGAATGTGCATCTGACAAATCTGTAAAAATGATGTGATGTAGTCATGTCAACATGGAGCAAAAGTGTTGGTGAGGTGTCCCGGATAAATTGTATAACTATACAGTATGATTACTGTAATAAGCAGCACATTTAATTTAATCCTACCCAGCTCTTTATTTTATATTAATATAAAGTTATACCTCAACATCTGTTGTACCTTTATAGTCTTCCTAGTTTTTAATGAGTGAAATAGCTAATGCTGACAGGGGGTAGTTGTTAGAAAGGATGTCAGGGATCTGAGGTTGTTGTAGAGTAGGCTATCAGGGGTGAATATGAGCTTTGGGGCTCAGACCTACAGCAGAACCTGTCAGCCAAACAGCTGCTAATGCTGACTGACAGCTGAGCCTTAACACCTGAAGCTGCGATGGTGTCAGTGAAACATGACCAGAACCACTGCTTAAGATGGTCTTCAGCCCGGTCCCAATTCACTCCTTATCCCTACCACTCTGCCCTAACCCCTTTGTTTTGCATTAAGGGGTAGTGTTGTCCCCATCTCTGTGTGATGTTGGGGTAGTGGCCATCTAGACCTTCAAACACCCCTTCAACTGTGGTGTATTCAGGAAACCCCTGAAAACAAAGGGGGAGATGGAAATTCACAACTGCTTTACAAACGGAGGAAGTGAATAAACATGGCGAGGTCCCCCTAATCCAGAAATATGTTATTTTAATCCAGCAGCAACTAAAAAAGTAATTGAATCATAAGCATTTCAAAAAATCTCTATTCACACCATCAAAACAAGCATGTAAACAGTCTGATGGGGTTTCAAGTATGTTTGTTACTGTATATGAAGTTTGAAAAAAAACTTCCCCGCTCATATTATAATGTTTTCAGTGCAGGGCAGAGGTTTCTATGGACAGGACCAAATAACACATGTAAACGTGCCTGACTGACTGTGTATTGATAAATAGATCAATCTGTCCCATCTGTTCTACACAGATGTGTGACTGTTATAATGTTAGTTGATAATTGTTGTTAATATAATAACTTAAGTTGATATTATTTTTCACTGTAATAACGTTGGTTGGCTGCTGATGATGTAGCGAATGGTGTCCCAATTCTTAGGGGACGATTTTCTAGCCCTACTCCTTGTGGCTCTGTTTGGAGGCACTTCATATCTAGGAGTAGGACCAAGGGAGAGGAATTGGGGCGGGGTATTCATATCCTTATCTGAAATACACATCACACTTCATAAATTCCATTGTGCCTTCATTTTGTACCCACAGAACTTTTGGAAACGTTCCACGGTGTAAAGAGGAACACCCAAGCAACACTGACAGCATGCAGGGATGGTACTGCTGGTGCAGCGAGTCTTGGCATGCTCCTCTGAAGAAGTGCCCTGAACAAGTGGTAATGATTAAAGCTAGTTATCGCTCATTTAAAAAAGATTAATGTCTTGGCCCAAAATATTGTGGTGAGGCTGTGTTGCACTTTGATTTTGTAAGTGTGTGTAATTAAGTCTAACGGAGACTTGAAAACATGAAAGCACAATGAAAAAAGAGAAACCATAAAATCTTTCCATATGAACGTTTTGAATGAATTGACAAGAGTTTGAAATCTGTCCAATATAGAAAACAGCTTTAGTATACATGCCTTACTCTGTTTCATAAGAGGGACAGGAGGGTCTGGCATCAAACTTGTCTATCAGTCAGTCACAGACTCATCTCGGCAGTCAGCCTTGTTATTGACCCTGTCTCTACAGTGAGGGGATGAAGCCTTGCTGTCCAGATTAAATGTAATTGAAGTGTAATGCTTAGTACAAACAGTGAGACAGCTTCCCTTCTTTAAAGGATTAACAAGCCATGTCCTCAGTGTGGTTCTTTCACTTTCTACACCTCCTCTTGCCACTGGCTTGCTCTGTCGTGCTCTCTGTTGATCTAACAAATACTCTAAGAGGAGTAATGAAAACAGCTTGGTCAAATAGCACCACAGAAACCTATCCACAGGTCAAGTTGACGGACACACAAACATTTACTGCTGTCCTTTAAAGCTTTTACATTTAGCCAGGTGCTTTATGTGTAGTCATTTTTAAGAGATCCAGCACACAAACTGAAACTGTACTTTTGTGTATCTTTTCCCTTTTTGTGACAGGCTCAATTGAATTTACTCCCTAATGCTTTGATAGATAAGCACCTCACTCATTAGCATGGATCCAAGGGCTCTGGAAGGAATGAAGCAATCAAACGGTAATTCCACACACAAACACGGCCATTAATCACTTGCTCCCACACACTGAGAGTACATCGGCACAGTGACCGCCCAACAAATACCAACCAACAACCAGCCAAGCAGGCGAAACGACCTTTAACAACTTCACATGTCTCCCAATGACATGCAACTTCCAGTCAGCACTAATGAGTCTGGAGGACGAAAAAGCAGGTATATAGTTTGCTGTTGAAATGCTTAACGGTTTGATAAACACTTACAATATAACATAACTTAAATGGTGGGGAAGGCAAGGACAGATAATGAGATGAAGTGGGGGTACCTTCACCTTAGGATAAAAGATCATTTTGAAAGGCAGTAGCAATACAAAAGGCCCTGTCAGACCAGGTTTGGTGCTATGGAGGAGATTTTGTGAGGGCTTGTCTTCATTGACCCGAGGAATTGAGCGATCAAGAGCTTTGGAGAGTAACTTGGGACAAATTCTACAAGTTTGATTTTTATTTTTATCTTAAGGGACTTGTCACAAATGATATTGAGATTTCATTGGACCAAACTCACTAAGTGAATATCAACTTGCAAGATGGCTGTTAGAATTTAGCAGTGTAGTTTATGTAAGCCGTGTGCAGTAACCTCTCCCCGAACCATGCAAACCTTAATGGGCCATCTGAAACTTTTCAAACTTACTGCAGATCTTGCACTGAGCCCTACACCTTTATTAACAGAAAATATATTAAGATAATAATAACAAAACACGATTAAAATGCTTGTGTGCAATGATAAATGCTACCTACATCTGTAGCCTCCTGATCTTCTGTATGCAGGTCCACTTGCCAACACATTTCAATCCAATTTTATTTGTTAAGCGAATCATAATATGAATAATGTCTAGGCACTTTTTTATAGAAGATCAAGACCTTAAAATCTGTTTTAATATAGAGAAACCCAACAGTTCTCACATTTGTCCTCGGAATATGCAATCACATTCATGCTAGTTATAGAGTCAATTCCATTTATGCAGTGGTTTATCGACATCAGGTATTCAAATACAAAGTGTTCGAATTCCAGTGCAATGTAAAACATGTCCCCACCTGCTGTGTAATGCAAAGAGATAAACTGTGACCTCTCCGGAAGCCAGTTTAAATCAAGGTAGATAAACTGAATTATACGACTCTTTTCAAGTTTGATCAAAGGCACATGAGGCCGTCATCGCCTCTTTATCTTCTCCAAAGAATTTTACAATGTCTAGTTATCTCTGTGATGTACCCTTTTCCACAGTTTACAGTGTAGCCTACTTTGACCCTTTCCGATACAAATATACACGTGCTGCTTATCATCTGAGGAGGCCAATGACTTGAATGCTCAGTGCTGAAAAACCACGGTACATTTTAACCACAGGGTATGTGGAAACAAATTAATTCATTTATAAATCAATTGTAGCTCTGATGACTATAGAATCTGAATTTTCTGTTCTAGTAAAATTACAGCAGATTTTTTGTGGAAAACTTTCACTCAGGATTTAGAATCTATCACAGCACAGAAACAGTACTATTAAAAGTCACTAATGACTTTTTTTATGGCATCAGATGATGGACTTGTCTCTCTACTCGTCCTGTTGGATCTTAGTGCAGCATTTGACACCATAGATCATAAGATTCTGTTACAGAGACTGGTACAACATGTAGGGATTAATAGAACGGCACTAGACTGGTTTAAATCATATTGATCAGATAGATTTCAATTTGTTCATGTTAACAATGACCCCTCCATGCACATGCAAGTTAGTCATGGAGTTCCACAAGGTTCTGTCCTTGAACCGATACTCGTCACCTTATACATGCTCCCCTCAGAAAGCACCACATACACTTCCATTGTTACGCACATGACACCCAGCTGTACATTTCTATGAAGACTGATGAATCTAATCAGTTAGTTCAACGTCAGGAATGTCTCAAGAACATCAAGGCCTGGATGACTCAAAACTTCTTACTTCTAAAATCAGACAAAACTGAGGTTGTTGTAATTGGCCCTAAACATCTCAGAGAAACACTGTCTGACCAGATAATCACCTGGGATGGTGTCAGTTTGGCCTCCAGCTCAACTGTGAGAAACCTTGGAGTTATGTTTGACCAGGACATGTCATTTGACCTACACATAAAAAAAGTCTCTGGGACAGCTTTCTTCCACCTGCGCAATAGTGTGACATTTAAAAACATCCTGTCTCAGAAGGATGCTGAGAAACTAGTCCACGCATTCGTTACCTCTAGACTAGATTACTGTAATTCTTTATTATCAGGATGTCCCAGTAAGTCTATGAAAAGCCTCCAGTTGAAGGTGAGATCAGAACGAGAAGGAGAGATCATATTACTCCTGTCTGAGCTTCTCTACATTGGCTCCCTGTAAAATTCAGATTAGATCCTGCTCCTCACATATAAAGCCCCCTTCATATATCAAAGAGCTCCTAACACCATACTATCCAAATAGATCACTTTGTTCTCCTCTTTTCCACCCATCTCTCCTCTCCTCCCCATTTTTCTCTGCTCACCCCAACCGGTCAAGGCAGATGACCGCCCACATTGAGTTTTATCTCTCTATAGTCGCCAAAGTGCTGCTCATTGTGGGAACTGTTGTTTTTTTCTATATTAAATAAGGTTTTAAGGTCTTGACCTTCTATGTAAAGTGCCTTGAGATAACCTATATTATGATTTGGCGCTATACAAATACAATTGAATTGAAAAATGTAATATTTTCAAGGACAGATACAGGGCAGCTATGGCTGAGGGGTAGAGCAGTCATCCTCCAACCAGAAGTTCAGCAGTTTGATCCCAAGTCTTCCCATCTGCATGCTGAAGTGTCCTTGCTGAACACAGAATTGCCCCATGGTTGAATGTCAAACTGTAGTGTAAAGCATTTTGAGTGGTCATCAAGACTAGAAAAGCACTATATGAATAAAAGCCATTAACCAAACCATACAGCATATTATATATAATTATATTATATATATATTATATTATCATACAGCATTCTAAGAGCAAATTAAAACATTTTAGAGTAAGGATCACTGAATGATAAATGGATAACTACTACAATACTTTTCTAATCTCAAAAACACTCAACACTCAAATACTCAGCATTGTATACAATGAGGCACATACACTCATTCATTCACTTCTATAGCACTTTTCTATCATCATCCCCAATTTTGGGTTAATTGTGTGGTCCAAGGTCAACTTGAGATTGTAGAGTGGAGGAGCTGGATCACAATACCAACCTTTTGATCAGTAAATGGCCCACTCAACCTCCATCTTGACCAGTGGTCCTCGACCTTTTCAAGTCGAAGATCACTTTTGAAGCCGAGATCTACCACCCTAATATCTTCCAAAAAGCCCACAGGAGAGTCATATTTATTATTTGTGCAATTTCAGTGTTAGGCTCAATGTTCGAGCATAAATATACAAAAGAGCGAGCGCACTGCGCATATGAACAACAGATAACCGACACACAGCTGGTCTGCGGCGCAACCGCAGCCAGTGAGTCCAGAGTGTTACGGGGATCGACAGTGGTATGTGGGTGGAGACAGAATCTATTTCACCTTCAAAAAAAGAGCACATTGTGACTTACAGATGAATCATGTTTCTTTGTGAATATAACAAGTGTTAGATAAAAATGGTACAAAGAATGTAAACAATTTTCTTTTCAACATTTTAACCTGTTTTTAACTGTGTGAATTTTGTTTTTCTACTTAAGTGTTTTTAACAGTTTCATCACACTCCATGTATATTTCTATGAATGTACTTAACTTTTTTAATTTAAAAGATTTTAATACCTTTACAGCCGTGGTCACCAACCTGTCGATCATTCATACCGGCAGCGTGTCCACTACTGGTGGTGAGGCTGTTGGTAAATCTACAGCATTTCCTTCAATACAAGTTGATTGTTTAACAGATTGTTTACTAAACTAAATGCCAGGTACTATGGTATGAAGATGTGCATCTTCAGCTCTTGCGATAACAATCAGAGCCCCAACAGAACAAATGACTGGATTCAGAATGTAAAACGCTGGATCAGAAATGTTGGAAATTTGTACATTTGTGAAATGTCCAACAGATAAACACGTGGTTCACAGCAGAATAAACAGTGAAAATTATCTTTCACCCGATTTTTAATCTTTATGTGATGAATTTATGTCACACACATAAACGATTGCAAGTGTATGTGTTTCAAAATAAATCAGTTTTATTTGGTTAAAAAAAATTTTTTAATTGTGAAATATTTGCAGGAGCTGAAGATGCACAGGGGATAGTTATATTTATGGCCATATTCGAGGCAAAGCCTATGTAAAAACATTGTGCTGCAGTAGCTGCTCCTCGCAGAACATATGTTGAACTGAGAAGCTAAATATTGTGCATTGAACAGATGCTGTAAATATCAATTGATATTAACGTTAACATTGTGCATTGAATGGTTAAAGTTGCATAAGTGCCTTTCTTTTTGTATAATTATGGTCGTACATTGAACCTTTTACAGAAATTACAAAAATTATAAATATGACCCCTATGAAGTGTGTATTTTGGAAAATATCGGGGTGGTAGATCTCGGCTTATGTTTGGAATTAAAACATGATCCTGGGCTTGATTGATGACCACTGCTCTACAGCTTCATCTCACAGATTTTAACCTCAGATTTCAGCATCACTGCTGGCAATGCTAAACTGTAACTAATCTAAGGTGCACTATACTTCTAACTTGCCACACCTGCACACAGCCAATAGCCTCTTAATGATAATACATGTACCCCTGTGGCTCTGGAACGGCTGTAGCTCAGAATGTAGAGCAACGTCATCTATCAATTAGAACATTGGTGGTTCTACCCCATTGAACTGTCCATAGGCAAGATTCCTGTGACATACTTGAGATGATAAACCATTGATGAGAGTGTGTGTTGCTATGTACAGGTGCTGAATGACATGTGTGTAACAAGGAAAGAGCATTGAGTGGTTGGTACAACTAGAAAGGCATTATATAAATGCAGATTATTTTCCTTTTTCTGTGAAGTGGAAAAAAGGTGCGCCATTTCCCACCTGGAACAGCTCTACAGAAGGAGCTGTTGTGTTTCCACACTTGTCTCAAGGAGACATGAATTCATCTTCGCTCAGCACACTGTAAAGCATACTGTAAATCTGTGTGCAGCAGGTCAGTGATCACAAAACAGTTTTACTTTACTGACTTTACGCTGCTTCTTTGTTTCAGCATGTGTCCGAACAGACCTGATGGCAGAGCTCAGCTTTGCCTCACTATACGAATGTGTTTACAAATTTTCTTCCTATTTT
Source organism: Paralichthys olivaceus (assembly GCF_024713975.1). Taxonomy (NCBI): domain Eukaryota; kingdom Metazoa; phylum Chordata; class Actinopteri; order Pleuronectiformes; family Paralichthyidae; genus Paralichthys; species Paralichthys olivaceus. Next base: position 22,785,583 of record NC_091102.1, read on the forward strand.
TTGTGATACTTTTTGTCTCCAGAGAAACCGGCACTGTTCACTGTCTCAGAGAGGAAAACACTAAGCTTCCTGAGGAGCCTTAATTATGCTTCTTTTTCCCAAGCAATGAGAGACGAGACACTGGACAGCTCTGTGTCAGTCTGTCTGTGTTTAAAAGCGGTAGTAAATCTGTTAGATAACTTTCTAGGGTAAGGGACAGAATAATTTGCTGGAGAGAAAGTCATAAATGAGGGCAAAGGGCAGACTTGGATGAAGGATGCCGGCTGTCCATGGGCTGTAGTTTGATGGGTCAGTCCAGGTGTGAGGTAGATTGGTGATGACAGGGCTGGTCAGAGTTATTTCTCCTGCTTGATGTGTGCATGTGGTGGCAAAGGTAGCATATGGATGCTCATGTATCTGTGAGAGGGAGTTGGGACCCAGCATGCTTTGATCACTTCACAGACTGCTTTTAGAGAAAAGGGGGACCTGCTGAAAGCTTTTAGTCACACAGAGCACAAAGTGACCTGACACTTGCAGGTTATGGGGAGGAACATAAAAAGCAGAGCAGGTCCAAGCACAACAAAAGCATTTGTCTGAGGATGTTGACTATTGCATACAAGGTCATAACACAAAGAACATCACAAAATATCATTGGAGGGACACAATCATATCTCAGTGGGAAAGTATGGGATTTGTTCATGACTAAGAGCAGATATACTGTAGAGGCAAAGGGAGTGAAAGGGAGTAAGGTTCTGCAAATCATGAAAATAAAGAGTGTAGACTGCAAGGTTACCCAACTGAGTGAGCACTGAACAGATCACAGCAGCTGGGTGGAGGAGGATTAGGATAAAAAAGTATTGCAAATATGGGAGGAGAGAGTGAGAGAGGTGAGTGGAACAACAGTACGTTCCTATTTTCCTCTGGCCTCCTGTTCTGCACTGTCAACCAGCAGGAATTCATGGAGGATGAAGATGCAGGGAGTGGCTGCATTGAAAAAAAATAAACTGGAAAAATGGTGTGCTGACAGTGACAGGAGAGTCGAGAGATTTTGTAATTTGTTTGGCATGGTTGCAACAAAAATAAATGTTTATGGGTTTCTTTTAAACTGATTATAAACATGATGCATCATCCTTCATGCAGCATGTGGTGGATAAAGATACGCCTACACACTTCCTGTTGAGACAGAAAACTCACAGAAAACCCCCTAACCCCATCCCACTATTTTACCACAATTGATTACCAGTAAGGCCTAGAGAAGAAATACCACAAACTACTTCAAAATACTTAATCTGGCTTTTTTTATTTGTCAAATATATCAAATAGAATCAGATCAGTGCCATGGCTCTTCTTTCACAGTTATTATGAACCAGTGGTGTGGTGCAGGGTATACTCAGGTATGCAACGCATATATTGACCTTGGCAGAGGTAAGCACTCTACTCAGAGCCATAGTTGTGATAACATTTTGGATGGGTGAATAAAGCTTTGGCTACATTTCAACAAAAAATCCACCAAACTTTGGTGTCAGCAATACCATATAGCAGCATTACTGGCCTGACCAGACACTCCGTGATGTCTGCCAGCTCCGTATAACTGCATTTCCCTATAGCAGCATAAAAGCCTCCTTAAAGCTGATTCAGATAAAGATTGTAGGTCAATACCAGGGAAATGAAGACTCTTCCCAATGATCAGACAGAGCAGTCATTGGACCTACTGTTACACCATTTTGTTTTCTAAGTCAGAAACACGGATACAGGTCAGGGTGCACAACTTACAATTACCATATTATACAATATTTAATTTGACAAGGACAAAACTATAGCCGGATGAGATGGGTCTATGTCACTCTTAATCTCCAGATTACAATTAAAGATTTGAGATAAATGCTTTCTTGTTAATAAATGTACATTGATCTCCCTTAAATTCTCAAATTCTCTGGTATTGCACTTTAAGGAGGTGACTTTTCTCCAGAGAATGGCTTTCGAGCCTGTGCTTCATCTCCTAGACACACGGGCAGCTGCCACCTTTGCCACTTACTAAAATTGAATGCTGAACATGCTTCATTTATTCTGTTTTCTCTTTGTCTTAAATGTCCTCACTCCCTTTCCACCCCACTCATTTGTGCAACTTCACCCTGTGTTTTTTCCCCAGTCATGGCAGCGGTGGCGGGGGATGGCTTTTGGTAAACACATGGTGACGTCCAGTTCAATTTTTCATCTCAATGAGTGCTGGCACACTGGACGCTTTCCTTTTCTGCATCACTGAGCTCTTGTAGCAAAAAAGATTAGCTATGGCTGAGGCTCTCTACCTTTCCCTCACATTTGTTCTTTATGTCTCTGTAGTCTCCATAACTTTTCTAAAATTATTCCCAACAGGACAGAGCAGAACTAATATATTCCTTCATAAGTGTGTGTGCTTTGGATACCCACCAACACACACACGTGTATTAGCATGTTTGCATGTCTCTTAGTTCACTTAAATTAGCATGTTTTATACATATAAGTTTCTGTGTGTGAGAGTTCATATTTGTCCACTGAACCAAGGGGCATGCAATAATTAAATCTCTTTATGTACATGGTAAACAGTTCCAATGGTTTTCTCGATTGATTTAGATGATAATGTCACCTCACTACTATGCATTGTGTATTTTGGTGCTATATATACATGTATGTGTGTGTGTACCTCCAAGTTAATGTTTTTATGTACACTCATGAGACCCAGATGCATGTGCAACCTCGAATTGTATGCAAATAGAGATGTCTGGTCGCTCTACTCTTATTGGTTCCCACCGGAGAGGTGTTCCCTGCCCTCAGTTCCTGCCTCTGGTGTGGTCAGCCTCAGCTTGTGATTGGAGCAGTCCCAGTGCAGCGCCCCATTCGACAACCACCACCAGGCTACTAGCTTTACCTATTGTTTGGCTTGTAGAATTAAGGGCCTTGTTATTGTGGAACTGGGCCAGATAGTAAATACTTTTTACTTTTTTTTCAAAATACAAAAATAATTTTTCATAAATAACTTTTGCCATTTTTTTCCAATAACAACTGGTTTGTGTAGCTACTCTTTTCCCTCTCACGAGCGGGATCTCACAGCTTTTTTTGCATGGGATTGTAAAATTCGACCAGACTTTAGGGAGGTTTGTTCATTCGGGATGCTCTGTGTGCAAGCAAACAGCATCTGTTCCAACATACTGTTTCTGATGGAACTGTGGAAAAATTGTAAATGACAGATTGGACAAGATTTAACTTGCTAATTTTTGAAGGGCAACACTTGAACAGACTTAAGTCTACAAATAATTGATGCTATTAACAACTTGTATGTGTATATGCAAGTTTGAGTTGTGTATGCTAAACCTAATTTAGCTCCATTGTTGTACAAAAACTATTGAACCACATCCATGAACCACACTGATGTACCGGGGACATGTTCCTTGATTATAATGAACATTGGAACAGTTTATTTTGATTAAATTGCACACTGTCTTTCTGGCAATTCTCACGACAGCACCAAATGACCGTTGTTTCGTGGATTAAAATAGTCTCCAACAAACGTCCTGTGTACTTGTATTTGCAAAAAATGTTGGCACTGTTGTACAGAAAATATTTTCTGCATTTAAAAAGTGACATATTTTGTAGGCTGTTTGTAACACGCTCGTGCCACCGCGGGTTCCCCGTCACAGAAGATGCAAGTCAGTGGTCGGTTAACTTAACTTTATTTCTTTGCACACAAATATACACATGCATCTTTCAGTGTTCTTTAGCTGGGCTTCTCCGGGTTGCCTCCAGCCTCTCCTCGTGTGCGTGTCCTTATGATGATATAAGGGGGGTAGAGAGTCACTAGCCAACGCAGTACACCAGTACACAATCAGACTCTCTCCGTGGCACAAATCCCTGAGCCACCTGCCCACTCTCTCCCTCCTGCCACCTCCTGACACTAACCACCCCCCACTTTCACATTGTTTTAATAGAAGTCTTCAGTGTAAATGATTGGTCTTTAGGGTTCACTACATCAAACAGGATAGGAAAGTCAGAGGTTACTGCAGGACAGATTTTTTTTTTTTTTTCAGTTAGGAAAATAAGGAGTAATGATAGCACGGTCATTTAATCCAAAGACCATTAAATGCACTATAACACAGAAATATACAAAAAGGATACTGTTGCTATGGAAGACATTCTGAATAGTTGTAGTTCCCAATGATTTTATGACAAGTGGCTTGTTTGCCTCAGAGAAACGGTTAAATCTTCTCTACCAGTTACATGGTTGGTTTGCTTACCTGTGTCAACCTCCTGCTTCAGCGTGCTTATTCTCACCTGAATGGTAGTTGTGGCATTTTTTTCATCTTTTCCAGTGCTTTAAATATCATTTTAGTACATCTGTTGTGGGAGAAGCTGCTGAGGATGGGCGTCAGCGGGGCCACTAGCTCATGAATCAGAGATTATCTGTTGGATAAGAGCTCCATGTCTGCTGTGGTGTTTAGTCACATAAGAGCACTACGGGGGGATATATATATATATATATATGACTCTGAGCTATGACACATGCAGAAACTCTGCAGTGGTTTGTAAGAGATGACTTTAAGAGGATGAGAATGGCAACCAAGCCCATTCTCATAATGGGTGAGGAAATTGGAGTCAGATCACTACACAGACTTTGGTGTACAAAGTTAGGGCCAACACTGATTACGAGAAGGGGAGGAGCAGACTCGCAAGGGCCATCAACTGTGCTGTGGTCTGCTCGGGGAGCAGCACTTATGCCAGAGATACCACAAGATCAACAAACCCATTCACAAGGCTGGAACCATCACTGGTCAGAACATGGTGACATTCAGTCAGTGAGGTCACTGAACAAGCTGCTCTCCATCATGGAAAATCCATCCCAGAGTGAGTGAGCTAATTTTCTAACAGACTCACTCAACTCCACTCTCACAAAGATTGGCTCAGGAACTCATTCCTTCCTTCCCTTTACTGTAGAACAACCCCATCGCTCTCATTTCTTTGCAGCATTTCCCCCAATTAATAATCAATAATTCAATCTATGGCTGTCGCAGGGTGCATGTGCACAGCTGCAGCAGAAACAATGACATCTGACAGTCTGTGCAGAAGACAAAAACTTTATGGACCAAATGAGCAGTTGCCTCATATAGAATAGCTGTTCAGGTGGGGTATATTTGATATATGATCATTTGCCAAAGATAAAATCTCTTGGATGCACATAAATTAAAGGTAAGTGACAAAGTAAAATATGAAATTAATAATGTACTTGCTGAAACTATGATACTTCTTCTCGACTGGGTTGGTCAACAATCTAACTTATTCAAAGAAAGTCCTTCAGATTACTCCCACAACTCAACAATTGCAGCTCGCTTGTTTTTTCTCAAGCTTTACTGTCAGGGGGAACTGGCCATTTAAAAAGCTGCGTGGGTGAGATGCTGTATACTGGCCTGATTCTGTCTATTACTATATACAGTAAAACTACCTGTGCTGAGGATAAATGCCTCAGTACTCAGTATATAAATGCAGTATATGGGCTGGCTGGTATTTCCCAGCAGGCAAGTTGGTCAGCTTGACCTCTGTTAAAGCTTCCGTTTCTGTCACCAGGAGCCTGACGGAAATAAATTGGCTCTGGTCTCTATGGAGGACTTTGCTGTTGCTGCAGACCTGAGGCCTTATTGGTAGAGCAGCAGTCTCACGAGGGCAGGTCTTTGTGTGTGCGATGTGCCTACGTGTGTGCGTAACCCTGACCTCAGAAAAAGGTTTATGTGAATGGCTGTGACCTGAGAGACTGCCGCAGTGTGTGGAAGTGTGTGTGTGTGTGTGAACTGATGTTTGTGTGTAACCCTAACCTCAGTGAAGGAGAATCTGAGAACCTGAGAATGACCATGACCTCTATAAAGCACTCTAGCATGTGTGTGTGTGTGTGTGTGTGTGTACTTGACCTTATAATACTTTGTGTGGGAGTGAAGAAGGTGGAATATCCTGTTCCTAAATACTGAAAACATGTTGGAAGAAGACTAAAGACTAAAGCTGTCCCAGTTCCATAAACTAATATTTATGGTATACTGTTTATACAATTAAAATACAGAACAATACAAAACTACACTTAAAAGTGGAACAATACCAATGGAAAGTCCATTTACAGGTCTTGGAGAATGCTGCTGCTTATATGAGAAATGCGGTCGCCTGACTCAAGTGATGTCACCATGGACTTTCCACAATTCTCGATACCCAATTTGATACCACAGCAAAAAACAAAACAATGAATCCCATTTACTCAAACAACTCTCTCCTTTATAAAAACATTTGAGCATACAAATAACAGCATTGGTAATGTTGCCTTCAGCTATAAAAAAAAAAGACAATTATCATTATAAAACAGAACAGTGGCCTGTAGGAAAATTATTTAATTTATGAGGTACAGCTCACTGACTGTAAGATACCAGCAGAGGCTGCACACACAATGTACTAACACACACACCCACACACATCTCTCTACGTGAGCGCTATCTGACCCTGTGAAGAAAAACATATTCAATAGCGGCTCAGAATTTGTGTTTAGTAAGGCGCTGAGACGCACCTCGATGCTGATGGATAAGTGATGCATGGGTTAGCAATCGTCAGTGGGATTCATCCTCTCATAACTTTCAAACTCTGTACCAACTTTTGCACAATGCCATGTAATTGATGTGGAAATATTTGAAATGCTTTACTTGATAAATAACAGGTTGGACTCACAGGTTGTGCGAAAATATAAAAGACGAACAAAAAGGCATTGCACCATCCTTTGACTCATGTAAAGCCAATACGTGGAACCAAAGTGGAGGACTGCTCAACTGACTGACTATCCAGCTGAATGCAACTAGAAACAACATTTTAGTACATTTAAACCACTATTGCATTTTTTCTTCAAGTTTTCTGCAAACATAATTGTTTTATTTCTGGTCAAGCTCTTACCTCCAGGGAAAGTCTGTGGAAGTAGACAGCAATTGTAGTAATTGGGCAGAGAAACCAGGGCACACAAGAGCCAGAGACCTCTTTTCCTAGAAATTAAATTTATAAAAAACCTCATTGAAACTACAGTTGCATCCTATTATTGTTGGCTGGATCATGTTCAGAGGTAACATAGTTTTTTAATCAATGAAGCACTAGATTTACTAATGGCAACAATAAGGGTGGATGGCAGCCATACAAAGCTCACAACTGTCCAACCAAAGTTGACGGCTCGTCTGTGGTTTGGCAACATAAGAAGTTTGGTAGGGGTTTTTAGGTAAATATAAATAAACATATTATATCTGACCACAATCCTTCCCTAAATATGTCAGCAAAAGCCAAGACAAGTAGATAGTATACCGCAAGGTCAGGAATTTTAATAAGAAATAAATATGTGTTCCTGTGAACACTTAAAGGTGCAGTGTGTAGAATTGTGTGATATCTAGTGTTGACATTGCATGTTGCAGCTGAACACCCCTCACCTCACCCTCTCCTTCCAAACATGAAAAAGAACCTGTGGTAGCTTCAGTTGTTATACAAACTCAAAAGGTGTTTAGTTTGTCCAGTCTGGACTAATGTAAAAAACATGGCAGCCTCTGTAGAGAGGACCCCCTCGATGTAAATATAAAGTATTTAAATATAAAGGACCTTTTCTGGGGTAAAGAAAACTACAATTCATACAATTTAGATGTAACGAACTAGTGAAAACATCATGAGGCCAATAGTTCCCTTTCACCTAAATATTATACACTGGACCTTAACTAATACATTCACTATCAATGTATTTGAGACTTTCCAAATATGTTCATAGCAACATATACACATTACATTAATTAAATATTATGATTAAATATTATAATTTCAATCAGCATCTTCCTATCTAAAAATGTTTTTTTCTGTTGCAGTTTAGTTAGAAACTCACTTCTATTTTAGGAGACTTGGAGCAAGAGGACAAAAATACAGACACAGCAAATAAACATTTGAAAAGCTTCAGATTTCCTCCATCTATACTTTCAATTCCTGGGAACCACGGATGACCGACCACCAATCATTTGGCCAGGAAATTATGAAAATGCTCAAACCAAGCTAATTAGGAGGATCTGCTTGGGGAAAAAAATTAACATAAAATCAAACTACATTATTTATAGTTAAATGAAAGAGTCCAATATAATCCTCTGAGAGCTGCACACAGTTGTGCAGGATGAGAGTCCGCTGATCTTCCTTGTCTTTATTCAGCACTTAAAAGTCAGGATGCTGGGGTACATTTCAACAGAGACGGGAGGCTGGGAGGTTGAGACATGCCGAGTGCCAACTGTAGACTTCAGCCATGTGACTGGAATGTAAATGAGCCAAATGTGATTCACCTCATCCTTACCCCATCTGGCAATAGTCTGGGTATGAGAGACAAAGGCTAGAGAGAAAGCACTGACGGTGTGTGTGTGTGTGTGTGTGTATCCGGGGGTAACAGTTCATGAGCTTGTCAGTTTCAAATAGTGATTTGTTCTGTGGGAGCAGCAGTTTGATCATATCTTTTGCGATGCCTCATTACAATTATGTGAACTCGCAGTAAGGGTGTGTATGTGTGTGTGTGCGTCTATGATGTGTGGGTGCACTGGTGTGTATCTTGTTTCCATGGTGTTCATGCTTGTATATGCATCGGCTATTTATCAGATAGACAGTCATGGGGCAGATGGTGAAGCGCTACAGTGCATCCCTCTAGTCATCACATGCTAGACGATTGTGACTATAGTGCAGTGCTTTGCGGGGTCAGTTGCTGTTCAGGATTGCTAAACCAAAGCAAATCAGCCATTTCATTCATAAATACACCATCAAATGAAATAAGTCAGTTATACTCCTGACTAATTGAATTATTTCTTTATTGCAGTTATCCTGATGGACACCGACTGTCATAATAATACTAGAATGGGATTGAATAGAGTGCATACCTCCAGCAAGGCCCAATAGTCCCCTATGAAACATTATTTATTGGATCTTTATTTAGATCCCTATCAAATTGCACACACTCAAAAATATTAGTAATCCAAGGATGCCTGAACTTTGTTTTCTATCCATGAGAGACCCATGAATTATTCTCTGAAACATCAAAAATGTTTTGCAATTGCAATGTTGAATGAATCCACACCAACGTGTTATGGGTTCTTCCCTGGCCCACAGCACATCCTTCCACCATTGAGTAATCCTACCTACAAACAAAAAAACAAACCAAGCAACAAAGAAATGGACAGGGATGAAAACATAGTCCTTTAAATGGTGGTAAAACATTAAAGGTCCATCACAGTAAGCTAAAGTGACAAGAAATGACACCAAACCTTTTACTTTTGTGCCCAGGACGTTAATGATTTCAGGTAAGCACAGTGAATAAAAATGAGTTCAGAACCAAGGTATGATGTGTTATAATCACATGTCAGATTGATCAGATTTAATACGATCATAAATGTAACCTTTCAGAAACAATAAAAATACATGTAAATACTTAATATTGATATACTGTGTGATTACACTATTGGTTGGTTTGATATACTTTAAAACAACACATCACATTTATTAGTGAGTTTTGATATGTAGCTGTTCACTGTTTTGAATGGAATGGAATAATGCATGGAAATACTCATGACATGGGTATAATATGTCTTATTGTAAAATGCAATGTTAGTTAAAGTTAAAAAAAGTGATTTTCAGTTTATAAAACCTGGGTTGAGACATTTGGCCAGGACATGACCTGAGCTGTTTCCAAACCATTATATATCTGCTCTGATATATTAGACAACTATAAGTCTGCTGCTGTGCTGTTTATGGCCTTTTCCCTGTCTGACCTTTGTACTGGTTTTAGAATGGGAATGTCAACTTCTTATAAAGCTAGTGTGGATGATTGTAACCTACCATACTAACCAGAACACGAGCTTCCCAGGATCCACGCCTGGAGCATCTCATACCTGGCTTTATTTTTTTTCTGGAACAGCTCTGAATCTCTGGAGCATGAAATTCACTTAAAGGTGTTATTAACATTTCAGTGTCTTGGAAATAGGCCATGAATACATTTTTAATACTTCATTTCATTAGTTTTGGTCATCTCACATACAAAGTAAAACTTGTGTGTGTAGTTAGTGAGAAAGAGAAAAGAAATCAGGGTTGGGAGCACAGTTCTGTTTCTTCCTTTTTCTCTGTCGTCATCTTTTAAAGTTCTTGAGTTAAATCTTTTTGTTTCCATCGTCATACAATAGAAAAAAGCTGCTGAGCTGCAGATGACATCAGTATGATTGTCTTCTTTAGACAAAGAAAATAAAAACAACAGCTAATGGCAGCCACTCTGTGTTAACTTCAAATTCAGGACCAGAGAATTAGCATTCTTTACCACATGAAGATAACCCGTAATTGCATATACATGCATGTGAATCATGCAAACAAATATAAATTGTATTAGACATGTGGCTGCTGAAAAAGGGACGCTTCACTTCTGACACACTTTCAGTGGATATTGAAACTGTGACGGAGCTGAGACGTGTCAGCTGCTGAACCAAAGCCATAAAGCCTTTAAAGCGTTAAAGGATTTATGCACATGAGTAAAGGACATTAATAGATACAATATGTGGTTCTGTACAAGACTTTCTCTGCCAGATGTCAGGGCCTGACCTCTTATACCAAAGCAGACTTTCACAGAATGTTCGCTATAAAAAGCTTGAATGATATATTGATCTAGTTCAAAAGAATCTGTACTTCAGTGTGTGTGATAATTAACCCATCATTTTCTCGTCCATTAAAATCGGACACTGAGGCCACTGCAGCGTTGCTCTGCTGTATCCTGAGGTTTTATGATAAGACTTAAACGGAAACAGATGAACACGAACATGAGGTTACAGCAGAAAACACTCAGTTAGTGAGTGCTGTTGTAACCTTATTGGACCACAAGGTTTGATATTCTGACTGTAGGTGAACACGGTGGCATTACATAATGCTGATATGATGAATTAGGAAGAGGTTAGTTTGTGTCCACTCATTATGTGGTTTCAGGGTTAAATCATTAGTTTTAGTCCACTGTTTTCTCAGTTAATGAGTTAACTGATCACTCATATTTTATAAAGAACGGGACACAAAATTGTTTCAGGCTTGTGATCTATTAAATATCAACCAGTGTGAGGCAGCATGCACCACTATTTTCCTCTGCACAGCATCATGGCAGTGCTACTGTGAGCCATACCCGCCTTTCAGATTTTAATACATTTTACCTTTGACCTTTGTTTTGTCCCTTCGCTATATAGTCAATAAGATGATAGTTGTCTGGGATCAGTGGTGGAGGAAGTGATCAGACATTTTTTTTAGGTAAATGTACAAAAGTGTACTCAATCGTATCTGAAAGAACATTTAACACATTAAAAATATTACTTGAGTAAAAGTAAGTATTGCTTTTGAACCTCTTAGGTATTAAAAGTACTTATTAGTAAAGAATATCAAAGTCCCTTTTGGGTTTCATCCTCCTCCAAATCCGTTTCAGGTTTTTCTTCATGAGTGCTACTGCTTCATGTGTGCTTTCCTCTCTTTGAAGGGGGCAGGGTCTAATGTTACCTGCCTGCCCTGATTGGATCAGTAGACTAGTTGTGCTCTTAACGTTGATCCGGTGTAGTGGTATAGCTAATGGGAGTCATGTTTTGAGGTTTCGGGGGATGCTGGAGCCAATGTTGGGCGAAAGGTGGAATGCACCCTGGACAGGTCGCCAGGGCGTCATATAGAGACAGACAGCCATTCACATTAAAGTCTCAAATTAAGAAAATGCAAACTCCAGGGAGAAAAACCCAGGCCGAACCAGGAACCCTCCTGATGTGAGGCCATAGTGCTAACAACCACAACAGTGTGCCACCCAACTTAAAAAAATAGTTATAGTATACTGTATACAAACACAACATGAACATGCATGCTGTACATCATAAAAATGCAGTGGAGTCAAAAGTACAGTATTTGCTTATATATGTAGTGGAGTGAGAGTAAAACGTCCCCTTGAGTAAAGTACAGATACATGAAAAATGTACTTAGGTACAGTAACAAAGCAAATGTACTTTATGACATCTCGCCACTGTATGAGATTGATCCTGAAAGCTTATTTTATTAATGTTAATGTCACTTACAGAAGAGAAAAAGAGGAATAGCCTTTGCAGTGACTCTAAGATGACATAGAAACCTGAGGTAAAACAGCAGCCATGTTCAAAAACAAGCTCCCAGCTGATGCTGCGTCATAGCCTCTGCTAAAAGAAGATGGTGATAAGGGCTTGTGTGTAACTGCATTCAAAGGGGAAGGAACAATTTAAGCAGCATTTGTTGCTGCAGCTGTGTAGTTGTCTGATGCAGGCTCTTATTATTCACATGCTATTCTGCAATGAAGACAGCATCAATAAATAAATGATGCGATTCAAAGAAATTTCAGTCCTCTTCAAAACAGGAAGCAATTTCCCAGGATTTCACTCTTTCATAGCAACTTGTAAATAGATTTGAGCAATCATTTTCACACTGTGGTATTATGCAAGGCCAAAAATGCGAGTCATTATGGTGAATGTGATGAGCTAGATTGAGTGATTTATTTGGGGGAGCCATTTATTGCATTTGTTTGACATCACATCTTGGTCTCATTGTCCCTTCTAGTTAATAGGATACCTCTTGTCCCTGGCTGAAATGAAATCTACCCTTGCTTTTATATCTACCACCATTCTGGTTGGTAATTTCTGTAATTATCAAGGCCAGACAGATGTTAAAAACATGTGTGAATATGTTGTATTCAGCTGCTGCTTATTAGGGCAACTAGTACAAAAAAAAGGGTTTTTGCAGCAGAGGTAAAAACATATCACATGAGCCGTTTTCAGAACTGGATTTTGGGTAAAATCGAGTTTCCCCACAATTTGCCTTTCACAAATGCACAATGCAGTGGGAGGTTCTCACAACAGCAACAAATCCTCCGCATTATTCAGGCGAGAGGTGGAGCAGCCGGGTGCAGCAGGCAGAGACAGGAAATGATGTATTACCTCCGCTGCTAGATTCATGCATGCACATCATCTGGAGAAAATATGGAGTATCTGCAGAGTTCAGTGCATGTCTTGAAGCAGCTATGGAGATATTGGTCCATCTGGCTTTTCTACAATTCAGATTTACTCCGTGTCAGTGGTCAGTGATGGTAAAGAAAACGTCCTCCTTTTTGACTGGACCTCTAACCCTAACCAAGCCCTGTGCAAATGTCTGACGGCTGGGTGACTGGATGAGTGACAACATTATACCATTGCTTGGCAAGTCAAATGTTAGACTTTTTCCAATGGCTGTTGCTATTTAAAAATGAAACTATTACATCATCAGGGAGTGTGACTTGTTTCCAATAGCTGCTCCGATACTCTCAGCTTTGGTGTCAGGTGTGTGTGTGTTAAGAGATGCAACTTTCTATATACAGAAACAGTAAATAGTGTTCATGGATCACTATAAGCAGTTTCAAATGTTTATGACAAAAAATACAATACTTTTATTTTGATCTAGTCTTGTTGATCTGAGGGACTGACACAATTTATTAGTGATTTATTTATTCTAAATTGCTGAAAAGTAGTTGTGCCATTATTTTTCTTTTCTGCCTCTCCTTCGGAAAAAGGAGTATTAAAACAATGTATTGTCTTATATGTAATATGTTTCAACATTGAACATTGTATCTCCCTTTAAAATGTTGACCTTCAGGCAAACTTTGACCTGTGACCAAATAGAGAATTACCTAGATTCTATTTTTCAGTGTGAACAGTGTTCATTGAGTTAAATGGTTGTAAAGGATGGGGCTGTTGGCTTGTGTGAGCATTGATACTGGCACCAAACGTGTCACCCGGTGGTTTTCAGCCCAGCTTCAAATCACTATCCATCATCTTCCCATCTGTCACTGTTGATGTTTTCCCATACTGAGGCCTGTATGCAGCAGATTTTAATTTCATACTTCTGTGCTGCTAACATTCGTATCTCTCATCATGTCTAAAATGGCTGACCAGGGATGAATCACAAGCCAATTAGCCTTCAGAAAGCAGATGGAGGCCCCTGATTCCACAAAACAATGCGTCAAACTTAGGGAAGGCAAAAATAAAATAATAAAATAGTGTGATTAGAAAAATGTATGGTTTTAGGTGTAAATGACAGATGTTGAAAGACTTTTGTGAGAGGTCAACAACATAGGAACAAATTTAAACAAACCCTTCAAACATTTGTCCTTTGTAGGTTTATTAAGACTAAACAATGATCAAATGTATTACTATTCTCCCTGTTACTCAAATAAAGTACTATTACAATAAAATTAGATAAAGTACTGCTATTATAAAGTTAAATACAGTATCAGCTTTATGGTTCACTTGCTGATACTTACAGGCTAACCTGCTAGCTTCCAGCATACTATTAACAGATAGCAGTTAGCACAATGAATAAAAATAAACTATTCATTCAGGAATCAGCGTTTGCAATTTAAAACTGGTAAAAAGTATTGAGACCCCTTACATTTATATCTCATTACTTGTTCTTGTAATCTTGATTTTTCAACTTAAAACTAAATCACCCTCAGTAGGAAAAACATGTGGGTGCATAGCAGACTCAATCACCATACATGCAAGTATTTATAAAAAGTTATTATGGACAAATAACGAATACTAAGGATGTCATGAATGTTGTGTCTCATGGATGAATTGACACATGTGCATGTGTTGCTGTGTTTTGCGTGTCCTTTCTGACAGTAATACATCTGTCCCGCAGTACCCCATGCTGTACAGTACAAATGTAATTAATCTCTATCAGTGACATTCACAAGAGATCCAAAGAAAGACATCTAAGAATATTTTCTAGCACTTTGATTTACTTTGATGACACCACATGGCGTGGGTGGACTGATTTTGATGGATGCTGGCGGATATATTGAAGTGCTTAGGCTGTTACCAATGATTGAGTCTCTTGCTGCTTTTTGCAGACATTGTCCCCTGCTGAGTTGGCTTTTATACTTGCGCAAACACACACACACGTTGATATTCCACAGGGCTCAGAATACTGCTTCCAATCTATTTTCTGCAGATGAAGTGACCCATGAAATGGTGCCAAAGCGCTCTCTTCTCCTCAGCAGTATGTAAAAACTGCACATTGCCTCATTCAACCCCCAATATTAACCCTTTGGCCACCTCATAATACCTTGGCATCCCTGCCACTATACCACTGACTGAGCTGAAAACAGGTATTTTTCCACAGCCAATAACTCAGGTATTTGTTTGAATGCTGGTCTTCATGAGCATGCTTTGAAGTTTGAAACTGAATTTTGCTGCCAGGTATGTGGGGGGGTTGGGGAGCATTGATCTGTGTACACCTGTGAGAAATTCAGATGGCCCATTTGAGTGTGTGCGTCCCTGTCTCCTATAAATCACATTTATGCACAACTAAACTGTAACAGTTTAATGGAGAGATACTTACAGAGGTGCAGGTTATATATATTTTCATATTTGAGCAATCACCAGAGTTTTTTTCTCCTCACTATGGTGTCCAGCAGCAAGGCCTAGTGAATAGGAGGAAATGGCATAATATGTTAGCCTTCATTTTAAACAACAATGCATTATCTATTAATCCCCAAAAAGTATACAATATATATTAGTTAGAGAGTGGGGCAATTTACAAAATTTTGAAATAATTTACTACTTACTCTTCCATCTATTATCTATACTAGATAATACAGCAATACTACAAGTGCAAAATACCCACATACCCCCCTATAAAAACAAAATCACTTCTCAGCCAGGGAGGTCAGCCATAGTACCTTTATTATCCACAGACACATACCCATGCTCTCATTTACACTTTTAAAGGGATAGTTCACAGAAATATTTTTAAAAAATTGCTCATTATGTAATTACCACTAAGCCAATGGAGGGGTGTGTTCACGAAACATATGAGTAGTCTCAGGGGTAAACAGTTTGCCGCAAAAGTGACCCCTTCTTTAGACATAATAAAAAAACATATCATGCCTCCATACTGCTTGTATGGTGCCATCCAAGTGTCCGCAAGCCCCAACATTCATTTTAGATTTGAAACAGAGTTATTTACACCATGTTTTAAGCCTAAGGTCCTCTACCAGAAGTAGCAATGCTACTGGACCTAGTGATGCTAGTGGACCCTGCACGTGCCCTTGGGAGAGAGCTTGTGTGCAGTTTTCTGGTGTGTCCATTTTTCAGTGAACTATCCCTTTAAATACAGTCAATCAGTCAAGTCAGGCTCCAAGCTAGCACCTGTGGTTTCTCATGGCCAAACCAGTTCAAATGATGTGTTTGTCGGGTGATGTAGATAGAGCAAGCTTTATTTGGGATCAAAACTACTGGTGTTTAAATTCACTGTGGTTCAAATGGGACTCCTGGTACTTAGCATCTGCAAATTACATCTACAAGAACTATATAACAGTATATAGAAAAGCTACTGTCTGTATTTTCAAGGGCACGATCAGATCAATAGTACCTATTAATGAAGAAATTCTTCCATTCCTTTTGCTGGAACCAATTATTTAGTTATTCAGCTTCCCATACATTCCCAAAAGCAATACAGTACATCAGAGTTCCTTTTTTATGAATTTGAATTAATTACCCGTGATTCATTCTGTGCCTAGACACTGAAGTTACAGCATGTGTAATTTATGTTACGTCTTTCATCCAGTGCTCAGAAGAATTTGCACTTAGAGCTGTCCTGCTCTTTCATCGCATCAAAATTGGCCTCAAAGTTTTGTCAGTAATATCAACAGTGCTGCTAATGAACAAGCTGTGAAAATTCTCACACGTAACATTCTTACATAGTATTATAAATGCTGCGTGTAGGTTTGTTGTTATCCTACTTCAATTTTACTGCTAGAGTGATGCTTAATGTCTCCCCAAAGCACTTTGACATCTGAAAATTAAAGTTTAATGTTTTTTTCTGAGACAAAAGCACAAACGTCATCCAGGTTTATAACAATATGCAACAAAGGACTCCTTCAGATGAATTGCGGAAGTAGACCAAGGCTTGTTTAGTGAAAGACTTTGATGTCTGAGGAGATAAGGGCTTCAAAGGGGAACATGTCTTAAGTATTGTCGAGAGACGGAAAAAAACTGATGCTGCTCCATAAGAATGAGCCAAACATAAACCTAATCAAGTCGCCCAGCCTCAGAGTGCACCCACAGCCTGCATGGATTTTTGCTTTCATGGGTTTTCGATCAGTTGAAGTGCTTTTGTGGCCCACAGCTTTAATTTTAATAATGTTTCAATTACTGTAATCTCCCTGTATACAGAGTTTTTTTGTATCTATAAACCAAACCTGAAAGAGTACTGGACAGCCAAAGTCCGAAGCTTAATGTAGATCGTGATAAATAAATCATCACCACCCTAACTCTAATGTGCTTATCACTTTGGGGAACTATTTCTTGGCTCATCTTTTATGAGGAAGGCTATTTTTCACCAAGAGGCTGCGAAATTCTCAATAAAGTGATGGGACAATAGTAAAAACTCATGAATTAAAATGAACTAAAACCATATGCAGGACAACTGCATAGTCCTTTATTATCACCTAATGAAGTAAGTAATGTCGGAGTTAAAATAAGGCCCCTGGGACATAATACATTCACAGAAGAGTATTAGCACAAGATATGGGCTACAGATGGAGGGAACTATAAAAACAGAGCAAAGTGGACTGAGAGAAAATGAAAAAAGAAGAAAACAAATATTGCAAATGAAAACAGATGGCACAGAAAAGATGGAATGAAGAAGGAGTAGAGGTAACAGATGCTGAGCAGTGCATGAGCTCTTGCAGCTTCTGGAGTCTTGGCTGGATGCTTCCTGCTTCCAGTCACAGTGTTGCTAGAGCAGCACTTTCTTAGAACAGAGCTACAACAGCAGCCACAGTGTGTGTTGGTCCAGACAAGACGATGAGCGAGAGAGAAATGTGTCCGACATGGCTTTTAGTTTTTGGATGTGCTACGCTAAGCTAGAATTTGTGGGATTCGAGGAAAAAAAAGAGAGATATGATTCAAACTACACAGAGCAAAATAAAGCAGAGGGAGGAGCACACTGCTCTGCTCTCAGACCGATGCCGTCATTTCCAGAACATGCAAATTGTAGCTTAAAGATACATTTAAATTCTTCCATGAATGCCAGAGTGTTAAGAGCATTTAGTGATTACTCGACAAAACCTTGGATATGTCAGTCTTTGATCTATTCATGTGTATATTCTCATTCTTATTCACTTGTTCTTAGAATGCTATTGTGCTTTGACTTGAATCACACCAACACAGAAACACCCAGTCTATACAGTGCATATGACTATCATAAAACAGATTTCATGTTTCTTCCTGCTTAAGCCAGAATCACTGAAATAGAGGTTCTTTGTTGCAATTGTGTTTCATTTAATAATTCTGTCTGAAAGTGAGTGCTTTTTTGTGCAGGGGGTTTGAATCTGTGAAAATTCAAGCTAAGAACAGAAAGTATGTACTAATTAAGCTTGGGATGCTCTAATTTAACAGTTCTACTGGGAAATAATGAGTTGATAGTCACCCTTGGTGACTGGTCCAGAATGACTTCTGTATCACATATGCTGGCTTAGCATCCAGCCTCCTGTGACCCTGAAATCTTTTCACAGGTAGAAAAAAACATGTCAGTATATATATATATATATATATTATTATATTATCTAATTGGAAAACTGGTGTCATGTGGTTTTCATACTCTAAACTCTGAACACAATGTGAGGATTTTTAGGCATTGCATTTTCCCTCGATTCTCATTTTCCAGACTAACTAATATAATAAAACTATGTAGTCTTTACATAAAAATACCTAATTGGTAGACATCACAGCATCCTTCAAGATAAGTGCTGCTTGCAGGTAAAGTGATTTGTTGTAAACAATCTTCCTCCTGTAATTTTAATGGAGAAAAAGCTGTTACAGAGTTAAGATACAAATACAGCAGCATTATTCAGATATGAATAGATAATGTGCTCTTTATAGATAGAAACAGCATCCCAGCCCCTAATCCAATTAAAAAATGCAATCCAATGTGAACACCAAGATCAGCCTCTGTGGTACAGTAAAACCCACATAGCTTTTCAATTTGTGATGAACTTTAACATGCACATTTACACCATAATATATTAGCGTGTTGTCTTAACAGTACTGAAATATGAGGTGACATGAGAGCGAGACAGTAAACTGCACTTTAATTACCCTCACTAAAGACTGTTCTATAAAAGAACAAATAACAAGAGTTTGCATACATCAGATAAATGAATGAACTGCATGAAAAGATTATCACATTAAACACTTTAAGCCATCATTACCTTCATCTTACCCGGCTTCTATTCTAACCTCCAGTTTCAAAGAAAAATCACCACTGGCTGTAACAATCACAATTAATTTAGAACATTTTAATGCAGGCAATATTTACGATTTCTAAAACAGGTGATATATGAGCATTGTGCTTCAGCAAGAAAGGAGAAAACAACAATTTTTCCTCCTAACTCCTCCACACAGTTTATTGACAGACATATGTTGTGCGGGTCCATTCTGTCATGATCAGTGACCGACCACAACTATACAAATGAGGATTTGGGTTTGGCAAGCCAGTGCACGTCCCCTCTAAGAGTCTCTGAGGTTTGTCAAACCGTCCTTACCCTCTGAATTAAGAGTTCTTCCCCAGGTTAAGATCATCTGTACTGAAGATAATTACAGTGAGATGCTTTGCTCTTGAATCACTCCATTGATCTTATGTCCTGGATATTTCCATGGGACAAAAACAAATCTTGCTCCACATCACTGCCCTACTGTGTGAACATGTGTCATAGCTTGATGTCGATTAGGAAGATATCGACATCTCAAGGGGTGTTACTGGAGGGAGTCACTCAGACCAGTTTGGTCACACAGAGTAATGATTCATAGTCATGGGAGGTTGTATTTTTGGGGGAAAGTCTGCATTTCCATTGGTTGTATGTATTGTGTGTGTCCCACAGGAGAGTGTCTTTGCCCCGGCGAGAGCTGACTGGCATGTATTGGCAGAACCAGACCTGACCTTATATTGTCCACAGGATTTGGCCACAATTGTTGGAAAACTGTGTTCAATGGGCCTCACCATTGATCCAGAGTCAGACTGTGACTTTAACAATCAATGTATTACTCTTAGCCACCTCAAACTGCCATAAGGTTGTGCAGGAAGGTCAGTCAATATCTCGCAAAGCTCCTCGAAATGCATAAACAAAGTTTGTTTATACCAGAGGACTTTTCTCCTTAATCACTAGCTCTTTAGACGGTGTGCTACCATCATTAAGTGAATTAACAGTGGGAGACACAGGAGAGGGGCCAGGGCAGGCAGAAGAAGGAAGTAAGGACATGGCAGAGTAAACATTACCGTCTGCCTGTGTGGATATGACAGGCTTCTTATCAGGCAACATTAGAGCTGATGGCGAGAGGCACAGATGGTGATGGACATAAGAGGGAGCAGGGAAGGAGAAGTTACCTGTGTATGAGAAATTTATGTATGTGTGTGTGTGTGTGTGTGCGCGTTGATACGTGCTAGTCACCTGCAGCCTTGTTTCTGCGTGATGAGGTGAGGACAGGGCAGATGGCATATAGGTGATATGAAATGGACTGAGTCCGTGCTGTGAAACAGCGAGCAACGCAAGTGAGAGATGAGCATGAGGCAGAGGAGAGGACGAGTGAAAAGACCTGATGTCGACACATTGGGAGCCTCTGTGGAGATGGTGGGAGTGACAGGTATATTACGCCCTGTTTCAGCATCGAGGACTCGCAGCACGGTCGGGGCTTTTGCTCAGGGGAGGTAACTGATAGAGACTGTGGGATTACACAGGAGTCAGCATGATTTTATTTATGCAACTATCTCAGTTTGACGAGTGCAAAACTAATACACTCACAGTCTCACAGTTTAGGTCTGTTCAAATATAACAGTATCTCTCTCTGTGTGTGTGTGTGTGTGTGTGTGTGTGTGTGTGTGTTTTTTCTTCTGCCCTTAAGTTGCTGAAGGAGAAAAAAAAGAATCCCAACATGTTGAAAGTACCCACATGTGGCCGGTGGAAGAAAAATGGTGGGAGAAGTTTATTAATGATGCCCAGAGTTTGTGGGCTGAATAATATCTGTCTCTTAAGAATGGCTGACTTAGTCTTTGACTTTCATTAACTGTGTGAAGGCTAATGATTTTCTCCCATCATTGACATTGTGATGCTGTCTTTGAAAAGAAAGAGACATCATTAAGTTCCATGGTAATGTTCCTTGTTCTCCAGCACCACTCCAAAGGGGACGTTATTATAGATCATGAGGGCCCGCTCGACCCAGCATAGGCAGCCGTTCATTTTTCCTGGCAGGGCCCAGGTGACAGAGTAAAAGGTGTGCAGAGGGGCACCAGAGACCTTGGGCTGTGGAAACTAATTACCCTCAGTGGTAATTATGAGAGCAGAGCTCAGGTCTGACCTTGGAGAGGTGATTTACTGACATAGGGGGCTTGGCGGGCATTACAGGTTGCCTCAAACTAAAAGGGGGGTGGGGACGTGAGATGATGCAGTGGGTAATGGATACCAGAATGGAGAGAGCATGTTTGGATTGGATTTTGAATCTAAAATGACATGATGCAATGTGAGTAACCTCAGATCAGATTAGAATATTGGATTTACTAGAAAGAGCACAACAGAAACTGTCCCAGTTCAGATCTTTCAAAAGATCAGTTAAAACAACATGTGACAGAACAACATCAATTCAAGATTGAATCAATATTTTCATTCTGCATTTACATAGCCTTCTGTTAACTCATTCATTTACTACGTTTGTCTTAATGAATATGCAATAGATGCAAATACTTTAATTTAGCACACGCAATGTGATTTACAAAGCCTGATAAAAATTGCGGTGGTTATGACTGCGTTTATATATAGTACATTTGAAAGGTAGGTGCTAATCTGCACAGCATTACGCAGAGATGGCTGCAGTCATTGTGGTGAGGAGGAGACGGCATGGAATTTTTTTTTGTTAGCATGTTTGGATTGACAGAGGCAAAAAGAATCCCTCTCTTGCCAGGGCACTGATGGCCATCGTCACACCAGACACTGCTGTCTGGTGCGCGCCCTGTAGACCGAGGGAGCCTGCCCAGTGAGAGAGCGAGAGAGAGAGAACACAGGGCGAGCCTCCTTCTACATTAAGCTCCTCTTCTCTCTCAGGCGCAGGCAGTGGCTCTGAAAGCCCACTCAAGTTCCCACAGGAAGAGAAAAACAGCACGGGAAGGGAAGGCCAGTGGGTGGGTCGTCACTTTTCGGACATGAATTGCTTTTTAACAAGAATTCAACTTGAAATATTTTCAGGAAACTTTGGATTTATTGACAACAATAAAAACACAGACATTAATTTGTGAATCTTGTCCAGTAGATCATAACTTCATTGTTAGACTGGCTACGTAAGTCTTTCTTTCAGCTTTCATTTAAGAATTTATGATTGAAACTTTATTATGTTCTTATATTTTACATATTTAACTGTGTGCATAAATGTTAACCCATAAATCTGAGAGGTGACCTTGTGTGGTTTGTGTAGGAGCTAATAAAACAACAGGAACATGTTTTTAAACGGATGTCTGACAAAAGCCATTTTCAGACATGACCTCCGGGTAAAGTCTGGAGAATTGGCTACGGAGTTTATCCAGAGTTTGCCTTTCACACAGGCACAACACAGCAGGAGATTCTCTGCACAGACACGTTCCCAACAACATCAAATCCTCTGCATTTTTCAAGGGAGAGGTGGAGCAGTCGGGTGCAGCAGGCAGACACAGGAAGTGACGTTTTAACTCTGCTGCGTAGATCCCGTTTTTTTGTTTTTAAGGTTATTTTCTGTTAAATGGGATTTTTTTTCTCTTCACAATCATCAAAGCTTGCTCGTTGTGGGAATTGCTGGGTTTCTCTATAATTGTATACTGTCTTGTCTTTCTATGTGATGTGCCTTCAGATAAACATGCTGTGATTTAAACAAATATAAGTAAAACTGAAGTGATCTATATCTTCTCTGTTTGACATTAATGGAACTTACCTGCGCCAACTGTATAAAAAAGCTCCTGAACAATGGCTGAACATAAACCTAGTTAATATCATAATCCTTTTTCTCCCAGACTTCTTCATGAAGCTCCCAGTGTCGTCTGGATCGGCACTGTACAGGAGTGTACACTTAGAAAGATTTGTGTGTAATACCACGAGATTTCAATCTCGACTTGACCTGTTTGCAATCAAAGCGAACTTTAGCATGACATATCTCATATCATAAAGTCACAAGTCTGCTGCGCCTTGTTTCACACTGCGTCTACTTTGCATCATTCAACTGTTGCTGAGCCAGTGTCAATAAAACTCAACACTTCCTGCAGATATGTTTAACAATAAAAGCCTTCCAGCCGATTCATGGGCCTAATTCTCCTTTTGGCTTGTATAATTTTAATGTGAAACGTCTTCATGACGTGTTGAGTTTCACACACAAAAAGGCAACGTAGAGCTATTTTGGAATTCAAATTTTGTTATGCTGTGATGAAATACTGAGGGACTTACTGTTGTGGACTTTACATTGTGCTGCTTGGTTATCACAGGAGCCCCCACCATCCATCACGTTTCACAACCCTTAATGTATCTGGTTTTCTGTATTGTTTTATTGGCCTCCTTTTGTTCATTCTTCGTTATTATGGAAAGAGCATGAATGTTACCCTTACAAATGATCCTGAAGGTAAACTGATTGACATTGCAGGCTTAATATATTTTGGAGAAATATATGATGGACCTCGAGATCGCACTGTTTAATTTTCCATAGTTTGTCCAAGTTTAGGAACACAAGAACATGAGAACATATGTCTTTCTGGATACATAGTGCTGCATTTTATCCATCCAGTGTTCAGAACATTAGACTGGGCTGTGCAACTTATAATCAAAATATTCACCCGTGATTGTGAAACCATTCAGGTTCACAATGCTAGGTTTCAGGAATAATCAGAGAGAGCTTCTAATCAGAAGTCATTGTGCTGCTCAATAATGGTTTTTGCCAGGGAGGTAAATGACCCCTAAACTGTGGATGATATTTGCTATTAAGTGTCACAGGAGAAAAGCACAGGATGCTAAGGTGAACCTGATACAGTGGTTTGGTTTTCATTTTTCTCCTTATTATATAACCCCAGGCCATTGTAGTTTCCTGCCACATACTGTAACTGCTCATCAAAAAGTTCTTGACTCACAGGTGAAATCGGAACTTTTGTGTGAGAGCAAGTTATAGTCTGAATGAATTATGAAAATCATAGTATAAAGGCAGAACTGCATGAAGCCCTTGAAATTCTATCAAGCTGAAAATGAATAAGTCATTCCAGGTTTAACTTTCTCCCATTTGTTCCAGTTTTGTTCTTGCTTGTCTCTACAGAAAAGTTTTGGCAAAGTGAGTATTTTTTTTCCAAAACATCCCAAACAGCCCTGTTTCAAATCCTTTGACTTGAAAATATACTTTTTAATGGTAAGATAAGACAGAGCAGCACTTTGATGAAAATCTGCATTTTTTGGAATCATTCTACAAACAGAGTGCTTGTGTTGTAATACATTATCCTATGATGGCAATCTGCAATCTGTCCTTTATATCACAATCCACAGATTTAGATTCAGTTTCAAATGATACAGTGCGAAGCCAACACAGAGCTGCTGTCATTTACATTTACTGTTCTTACTGTATCCATTTCCTTAACTTTTCAGGAAGTCTTTGTTTCTGTCCTGATGCAAGTATTTGAGAAGTTGTTTGGATTCTTTTACGTCTTCCTTTTCAACAGTATTTGCTTCCTCTCTTTGTACAGAGGCCGTATGGTCTGACAAAGGCCAGGCGTGCCTGCTGCAGCCGAGCAGTGGGAGTCAGCGGGACACTACAGTCTCTGCTCTGTCTACAGCTGCCCTGTCAGCCTGTGTTTGGTCTTCAGGGCCCATGGTGCATGGTTAATACTCCAAAGCCTGTCTTTAACATAAAGGCAGCGGTTAGCAGGGAGAATGGTAAGCTGGCCTGCTTTGTGTTTCGCCCTGGCGATAACGTGCTCCGACGTGCTAACACAATCCAGCTGCCACCCCTACACGGGGATACAGACACTGTCTCTGCTGCTCTCTTTCACTTTTTATTTTTTTCCTTCTTCACACTCCTTTTATGTTAAGCCCTCTTTCTTGAAATATAGTCAACCTGTTCCATGTGAAGTGAATGTCAGGCCTGCCAGAAATGCTGTTTATAGCTTCAAAGATAACTCAAAGTTCTCTGTCACTTTTCTGGATGTTTCCCGCTGCAAAGATTTAGTACACATGGGATCCTCTCTGACAGCACAGCTGCACGTAAAACCAAGGCGATGCCACAAAGTATGAGGACATTTCATCCAGACTGAATTGGGAGCAGCGGGGGGTAAAGCCCACGGCCTGTGCGGACAGCTCTGCTCAACAGCGATACAGTGTGGGACAATGTTATGATCCAAGGAGGAAGAGAGTCTTAATTCAGGAAGTGAATGCGCAGACTGAACACAAACTATGGCAGAAAGCTGTTTCCTTTTGTGGGGTCTGTGTTGGAGTGTTTCTTCTCCGTCAGTATCTGAGGCCAACAAGGGGAAGAGCAGCAGTGGCATAATGAGAGTGACTCAGCTCCTCTTAATTATCCAATAAAGTCTGCTTTTTACCTCAGTGTGCCCACCCAGCCAGTTCAAGAGGAATCACACACACACACACACCACATCCCTAAAATCAGTTTCTCGCTGTTGCCACCTTTTCCACACACACACACACACACACACACACACACACACACACACACATATGAATGCATGCAGGATGGAGGAACTGTCTGTGTCTTCGTCCCTGTGCCTGTGAGGTGTAAATGGTGGGTAATGGTGTGTGTCAGACCTATGTAACAGCCCATTAGGCACATGAAGTGAGTTAATCTGATCTAACGTCTCTCTTCGCTACTTTTAAAACCCCACCAGACTTCCCTTGGCTCAGACTTAGGGGAGGCGGGTGGGGGTCTGAGGGTACAGGACACCCCCAAAAATACAAGAGCAATGTGTACCCGCCTTGACACCTTCCTCAGCCCAAACTGCTTCCATATGTCCTGTCCATCCAGTGGAATTACTCCACTCCATACAATGATGGTGACTAACATCCTGTACAGCGTCAGCAGCTTCTTTTTCAGTGGGAATGAGTATTTAGGGGGGAGCTCATCAGGATAATTTGAAGGTTTAAAAATGCTGCTTTTTCCAGTGATGAATCACGCATACCATGCAGCAGTGCCTGTTTGATTCTGATTCCTGTGGACACACACACACACACACACACACACACACACACACGGGGAAGACCAAGGACATTCCAGTCACACGGTCACCACACTATCTGCCATTATGTAGCATGGCTATGCGGGCTGAATCTCTGACAGCGGACCAATTCTCTGGCCAACCTTTGAGGGTTAAATGCTTTCAGACAGCTGGATTCAGTTTCATTACAACTGATGTATATTTTCAAGGGGGCCAAGCTCTGGACACACTGGTGCAGAGAAATGGAATGTGTTCCTGAAAAAGTCAAAAGATGTAATTATCTTTATTATAAGTGGGTTCATTTATTGGTGGAAGGAAGACACAAGGCCACTGAAAACAGTAAGGGGAGAGAGATAAATAATGAAAGAGTGGAGTTCACTGATATTCACTGATTTTATGTGACTTCATCCCAGTCATTACCCAAATTGTAATTGACAAGAAAACACAATACAACCAACCAAAAAGCTGAATTTACACTGTTTCCTTTAACAAAATATTATATAAGATAAATGCAGTTCATTGGTTTACTGCAACTTCGATTGTATATTCAACATCTTGGCCACTGTTTCTCTTGGTCAAGTTAACATTGTACAACTGAGATTTCTTAATGTTTCCATTGCTCCAACACTCAAACAGAGCCGGAAAAGGAATAGTCTGACAAGTTGTGGACGAGTGTAGCCCCACTTTCCAACCTGCTCTTCTGGAGGTAAGAGCAGAAGAGTAACTGAGCAGCCAGTAATCAACCTTTTAATGTGCGGGAATCATTTCATTTAATTTAGCCCAAACTTTTGCCAGCCTGTACTGTATATAGCCAGGAAAGTGGAATCCATGTCTAGTGATTAACCTACATGCACCAGATGCAGCTCTGACCGGATGCTGCTTTTACAGGACAGATACAGACAAAAATAAATAATAGTCTTTTAACAATGAGTGTGTAGTGTGTATCCACACAACTATGTCAAGCACGGCATGTGAAAGTTGAACTAGGTTAGTTAGAAAGTTAATGAATAAGTAATGTTTGACCTCATTTTTTATTCATTTTGACTTCCAATACGTTCAGGTTTGTTATTGTCATCATATTGTTAGATATGATATATTTTTCTTCTTCTTGTATGTAATGCCAGTGCAATGGCTCACTGATGTGTTTTTAATATCTGTTGTGATCTCTGTAAGGCACAGAGAAATAACATATACAGGGGACTGGATACATGCACAATACTTTCTCTCCCTGTGTGGAGAATGATAGTCTTCTTCTTCTGGTTGGTCCCTCAGTCAAACTCCCAGTGTACTCCCCCTGTCAGCTGGGACTGGCTCTCTGTTGGTTGACGTTAAAATAAAACATTCCATGAAATAATTTAATTGATCAATTTTAATATTTGTTTAGCCCGAAAAAGCTACAACTCGTGTTAGTTTTACTTTTTATACGCGATATGAAACTCTAACTTGATGTCAGTTATAACAGAGAAATACGCAGGCAGAGATGATTACAGAGACAAGAGCAGAGAAGAGTGGGGAGCAACAATAAAAGAACACAGGAGAATTAAAGGAGGAGAAGAAAAAATTCCTCTGTGCCTGTGGGTCTTCTCTGCTCATTTCATCCAGATGCTGCTGCTATAATGTATAGTCCTGCTCCTGGGTGCTTGTGTTGCAGATGTGTTTCAACTAAATTTCACCTGCAACTGTGTGTGTGTGTGTGTGTGTGTGTGTGTGTGTGTGTGTGTGTGTATGTGTGTGTATGTGTGTGTGTGTGTAGAGCGGCCATCTTCCAACCAGAGGGTCAGCAGCTCGAATCTCTTCCCATGCCGAAGTGTCCTTGGGTAAGATGTCAAATGGCCCCTCATAGATGTTGAACGCACTAATTGGATTGGTCGCTCTGGATAAAGTGTCAGCAAAATGACTTGGGTGTGTGTGCACACACACTTGCAGTCTAACCAGTTTAGAGAATGTGTTTGCACAAATGTATCTAATTACTTCATACTTCAAATTTATTATACAGTCTCACCAAAACTTATGTGAGTCAGACATCTTTCAGTTGTGTATACATGCAAACAAGGTAGTTATGAATCTCTCGGGCAAGCATGTATGGAGTCAGTACAATGGGTTGGTGAGACATTTTGTGTGTGCTTGAGGGCAGTTGGTAGATTGTTTCTGGGGCATTTGAATGGTGGAATAATTGCTTCCAGAGCTCCCTGTGGAGTAATTGTGCTTCCCCCACCCAAAAAGCTGTACCTACATCTGAAATTCTGCTGACCACCATTGCTTAAGAGATTTTTGGGCCAGAGCGAATGGCAGAATTCTCTCCCAGTGAGAGATGTGGAAGAACGGATTCAGTTTGGGTGGAGTAACGGCTTGCATGTGCATATACAATGGAGTGTGACTGTGATTTAGACTGTATGCGTGTGTGTTTTCACAGTAAGGATTAATTAGTGAGGAAGAAAACCCAAACAGCGTGATTGTGAGAAAGTTACCTTCAGCTACACATTCAGACATGGCTCACAAAAATCAGACATGGCAGAGATTTGAATTCCAGACATCCACTTCAGACCATGTCCAAACAATCTGAAACCTCTCAGACCTGCGGCAACGTATAGAGAAGACTTAAAGCTGTGGTTTTACATTCCATGAATAAATCTTAGTCTTTTACCCTGACAATCTTAAATTTGTTTTGCTCATAAGAAGTTTAGATTCGAACACAGCTCTTTGAGTACCTCAAATAATAATCACAGAGTGCTGTTGGTGTTTTTCTTTCAAATTGAATTTTATGCAGTATATTTTGTTGAACAATTCCCCTTTCTGTGAAATTACACACAGAGTGAAAGAAACAAAAAACACAATGTCAACAAAGATTCGTACAGTTACAGTGTTACCTGTATTTAGACTTTCCTTTGGTATTATTACAGTGTAAACTGGCAGAGGAGGAAAATCATGATCCCAGAGGTTGTTCCTGGAAGCATCTTATTACAACTAATAGTAAACATTTATTTTGTAGCAACATCTACCACCATTAGTCTTTTCAGCAAATCCCCCGAAGCAACATGTAGACCTTTAAGTGACAAAAGCCTCCATTGACTGCAATATTGATAAGCAAATGAGGAAAGTCCAGACACTCAAATAATTCAATAAGCAATGGATAGTTCCAAACAAAGATAGTTCCAGCATTTAATCCTACTCATTTGCAGTGTTTCCCAGGCATGCTCAAATGTAAGTTGATGAAATGAAACATTTGTTTGACATTTTAATGCAGTAGGTGACCTTTTGTAAATGTAGTCCCTTGTGATTTAAAATGTCATTAGAGTATGCCTCTACATGTCTGTCCCTGGCTTGCCAAAAACCAGATGGACTAGAAACCCCTAAAAAGGGTGGAGATTGTTGCTTACACCATGACTGTGAATTGATTAGTAAATATAAAAAGACATGTTTACAACACTGACAACAATAACCAGGTGCCAAGACAAGTTGTTCAAGGTGCAACCTCTCCTCAACTTCCTCAATGACAGCTTAAATAGTATTCATTCTTATGCAATGCTCTCTGTGAGGATTAGCCGATGGTGCCATTCAAGGGGAAAAGCCTACTAAAGCAGTACATACCCATGAAGCCGAAGGGCTGGGGCTACCAACATGGCATTGTATACAAGTTTGACATTTACATAGGGTCCATTCAACCCCCATATTGGATTCCCCGATCTTGGTGCCAGAGGAAACAACTCGTTCTTTGACAACTGGTTCTGCAGTGTGGATCAGCAGGTGCTTCTCATTACAGAACTGTGAGACAGAACCGTCTTGCTGGCGCATTGAAGGCCAAAGCACACAAAGAGAAGATAACCACTCCAGGACAGCTTTTGAAAAATGGTCAACAATAGTAAGGATTAGAGTGTTACCGTTAGAGAGGGAAAGTCTGGTGACAAAGTGCAGGGTGAAAAAGGACCATGGGCAGCCTTGGATCAATAGAGGTCATAGGTATCCAGCATGTGGCAAGTGTGACCCTTGAGTGTCTCTGTCCAAAGTGGGCCACCAGAAATACCACCTGAAGGGAATTAAATCTATTAACTATTTGCAGGCATGATAAATTCCCTATGATCTAATCAGCACACAAATGTCATCATTCCTCAAGCACCAACTTCCAAGTGCTTCCCATTACCAACAACCTAGTTGTGCTCGGCTGGGGGGAGGGGATGGAAGCAAAAGACAAAAAGATGCAACTTTTCATCAGAATGGTGACAGAAGCTAAACTTTTACGGAGGTCAGTGAAACCAGCTTCAGGCAAATGGGAAATTGGAAGTTAGCTGAGCAGGGCTACAACTTTACTGCAGCCCTGCAGTCTTTACCAAACACTCATCCATGTTACTCAAGAGGGAATTGCTGACAGGTCAGGAAGTGGTGGTGAGAGAGGAGTAACAAAGCCCCCTGGAGGTGGAAGGGCTGATTGCAGACATTTGGCTTGACAAGGTGAGCTCCAACCCACTAGTTATACCTGCAGACCAGTCAATGATAGGGTTGTGGGATCAGGCCTAACATCAGTGGGGATTAAGGGGAGGATTTGACGTAAAACTGCATCATTTCATGGTGATTGCCAGAAAGAATGAGGGTAAAGGGAGCTGAATATTTGCCAAAAAACGGTCATCTTGAGAATTAGCAGTTAAAGGGTTAGCTAGGGTCTCAAGGGGAGGGCCAGATTAAGACGCAAAAACAATGATCTAAAAAGCTCTCTGTCCCCAAGTGCATGGGCCCCTCTGGAGGTTACTCAGCGGTAGGGTTGGAGAGTTCCGCAGGTGCAGGTTCATTGGCCCTGGAGAGACACTTGGGGTGTAGGAGACAAGAACAGCCTGCAGTCTCCTGGCAACATTCTTGCAGATGATTGTCAAACCTGATAGAAATGGACAGGAGGGGTGCATCCTTATTCAGCTACACTCCTGGATCCCTGACGAAGATTAACAAGGCGGTAAGATAATGTGATCAGGGTGGTCAAACGTATTCCAGACTTTAACCATAAATTCTTCCCATGTAAAGGATGTGATATTTTGTTGAGATAATATCTCCTCTGCCAATGCAGAGCTCTTCCCTGTAATAAACCCACCATATATTGTATTTTTGAGGCATCAGAGGAGCAGAGGTGGATGCAGGTGAGTAAAACATGAAGACAGGAATAGTTAGACAGGCACAAAATTCAAAAGGGCCTCAAGAATAAAATTTACTGACTTACTAAAGAGTTTTTCCGTAGCATGAGTACCATTGTGGTGAACTGCTGAACTGCCGGAGAATGGATGGCAGTGCTGGGTATACATACTGCTGGAGCGGATTGTTTGATGATTCACAAGTGTGAGGTGGAGAGGTGAGTCAGCCACTCCCCAATGGCAACCTGACATTCACACACACCACACAAGGGCAGGGGTAGAAGGACAGAGGGAGGCACAGCCAAGATCCAGACAGAATGGAACATGTTACGTGAATTTGTCTGTAAAACATATTCAGTTCTGAATGAATTATTATAAATATCAAATGAAATTCATTAGCAGACATTGTGAGGAGCTGTTTGTACCATTTTCCTCAAGTGTAGCAAGTTAATCTGCTTCAAGAGAGACAAGGGGGGATTGGTAAGAATGGAAAATGTGAATTTGTTTGTGAAGCATGCTGCAGACTAAAGATATTGAATGATTATATTAACATTAAACATTAAATTAAATAAGAAATAAACTTGTGTTTTGTTCGAAAAAGGATGTGTGTCATACATTCCAAATGAGAATTGGGAATTATAAATAAATAAATACAGGACAAGAACTTTTAAGTATGTGTGTGTTTGTGTGTTTAATTTATTTAAGGATGTATAATGAGTTGAGTGATGATCAGGCTTGAAAAGCTTTACCTTCTGGACAGTTGGTTTATTTTTGTATTTAGTTTTTTTGTACATCATGGCATGTGGGATGCTTTTGTCCAAGAGTCTAGTCTCTCTCTCCAGCAAATCAACATTTAGGTGCTTCATGAAAGAGGCAATGGTCCTCGAACAGCTTCTCAACTTACTGAACTACATCAAGGGCCACTTTCAATGGCGAACAAAGCACACATGGTTCTTTCAGCTTCAGTGACATACTGAGCACTATTATCATTGTGCTTAATGGCACTTTGTTATTCATCACAAACGTTTACATTTCTTATTACTTTATTAACAATGTCACCTTTAAGGTGGTGGTGAAAGCAGCGGTCTCTTTTTGTGAGATCAGGAGCAGCTCTGTGCTCCGTCAGCTCCCCTACTCTCAGGCTAGGGCTAGGAAATGTGTCTTCTGATTCCAGGAAGTTTGCCAAAAGGCATTTGTCATCATTCTTATAGCTTCCTGTTTTCGCTGTCGCAAGAAACTGGCCAACCGATATTGATCAGAGTGCCTGGTGAAACTCTACTGAAATTGGGACTGCAGTATGCAGCTGAATACATATCCCATCGAGACGGTCTTTGGTAAACCTGCTGATCCACACAAACAAGATTCCCTGGGCCAGCATGTCTTGTATAATTAAATTGTAGATGTGAACTGTTAAATTCCAGTTTGCACAGGCTTCCAGCTACCATTCAGTCAAATCCTAGGGCCCAAGCAAGAGTTGGTTCATGTCCTGGGGGAACTTGATGGCTTTTTGATTTTCCTCCACCATGTGCAATATATGGAGAGACTACATGGTGGTACACCAATGATGGTCTGGTAAGAGGAGGGTCATTATTCTGGCTCTACCATGTATTCAGCCCTGCATTATACATGCTGATGACATTTCTGGCCCAGCTTGTCAAAATGACTTGGCTGAAATGCCTTACTTTACACATTCAGGCAAATCTTCAAAAGCATCCCCTCTTGAAATACCACCACATCTTTAAATGCACCAATTACAACACAATTGGAGGAGAGGTCCTTAGTTTATTTTTCAACTGTATTTAGGGGAATGGTAAATGTCTGTCCACTAACTAAAGCACAATTTTTTGCTTTGTTTCTTTTCGTTTAGCTGGAATCAATTACACATGTCTACTAGTAATTGGAAAGTTTTTGTAAATTTTTCAATTCATACTTAAAATATGAGTATGAATCTGCTGGCAGCCAGCACTGTCTATGACGACCCTAATGTGTGGCTGTGGTCACGTAACTCTGTACATTCCGGAAAAAGGTATTAACGTAGTTATTGTGGTCAGGTCATTTCATATCATTCTATTTTACTCTGTGTTTTGGTTTTCGTTTCTTTCCGATATATACAAACAATCACAGGTTACCTTGTATCATTGTGGTTCCATTTTGAATAGGTTTATTGACAATGTGGTGATGTCTGACTCATATTCTTTGAGCACTCTTATTTTCCATCCACTACAAATACCTGTGGGTCCTGATGCTGTTGCTAGCAACCACAACCACACTGCCTTGTTAGCTCCCTAGGTTGAATAGTTCAATTTGAAAGCATTAATTCCCAGGATTTGCTGATTTCGGTGTCATATAGTTTGCTGTTACTTACTGTAAGTAGTGTAGTCAACCTTGTAATCAATGCAGATTATGGGTTAATATGTTTCCAAATGTATTTACTGCTGCTGTTTGTCCAGCTTGAATCCATTCAAACAGAGGTTAGTTTGGAACTATTGACTGCTACATGAACCACAAAACTGTGTTGTTCACAAGAAAATCATGAACACGTCTTCTTCAGTAAGTCCAAACATTAAATAGAATAGCAGTGGTTTCATGGTTGAAATATGATATTGAACATTACATAATGAATATTTAGAGAGGCAGTCTGTGGACATGTTGAAACAGTTTTTCCGAGGAGTTAATCTCTGTTAGTATTTTAGAGGGGTGGCAGAGAGACTGTACACCCTATTTTACATTTCTCATTTTTCTAAAGTTGCTATAATCACTTGTTTTTTTTTAAAATTAGCATTAATGTGTATGAATGGAGATTATAGTAGTGATGCAGTTGTTTCAGTCTCACCACTATATAGTCTATTATTTTCAGGATTAAAGCTGAGATAAAACAGCTGACAGACACATTTTGTGAGAAGCTTGTGAAATAGCGTAGCACTTAATGGCTAGAGAGACTGTTTCTTTGGTGGAGGCCAAAGAAGAGCTAAAAAATGATTCAATATTATATTTAATATCAACTTAATGTCAATACTGTTTAAACATTGAAAACTCCCCACATGCAAGCATCGGTAAAATCTAGCACAACATGGTGTGAATTGAAACGGTTTATCCCAGAGTTTGTCTTTCACACATGCACAACACAGCAGGGGGTTCTCTGCACGGACGTGTTCACAAGTGCATCAAATCCGTAATATTCAGGTGAGAGGTGGAGCAGCAGGCCGAGACAGGAAGTGACTCTCTGCTGCAGAGATCACATGATTTTCTTAAGAACACAGACATCAGTCGGCTCTTGCCACCACCAACTCCCTTGACATCTTTGTCTGTGTCTTCTACGAGTGTGTTACCCTTTTTCACCTGGAGTTATTAGAAGCGTTATGAACAGCATGAAAACTCACCAAAGTCTTAATCCCAACCCTGATCTTATAGAGCCACATGCATTCTTTTTTCAAGGATTAATTACATTAAAATGCGTCCAATAGTATCATTGCAGCTAAATTATCCTTTGTGCAATATGCATATAACACACTCTAATTTAGAAGACACATTTATTCTTGTTTTTCCATGCTCATGCACTAAGCAGACTTTGAACCCTCCAAAGGCCACATAACAAATGTAGAGGGGCTTTAATAATGCCTAAGCCAAGATCTGTGGTTACAAGGGACCTAATTATCCATCTTTTTTTGTATCATTCTTATTTGGTTCACTTTTATGAATGTACTTGGTGGGCAACTTAAAATAGTATTTGCTCTGATGAGGACAACCAGTTGTCTGTTTCAAACTACCAACAGGGGATAACATCCTGTGTGTCATTATTTCTACATCCTCCCTCAATTAAAATAAATGTTATTTTCATTGTTGGAAAGTCACCAACTGCACAATAAGGACCCTAACCGTTTCAATTACTTCCTCTTAATCATGTAGATTTAGTAGATTACACCTGTCTTCAAGGGTTTAATAGAAGTTCAACCGTGTCATGACTCAAAGAAGGAGATACGATTGTTACAGTGCTATTTCAAAGTAAGCAGGAATAACTTTTAAATAGATGATGTATTGTCAATGTTTATTTCCAACATCTGATAGGAGTGATAGTGAGCAATTCCTCACGGGTATTAGAGCAATCCTCTTTACTGCATTCACTCCCAGCTTAATGTTGCACCATGCACCACTTCCACATGACAATTTTAGAAGCAACGACATTTCAATTGGCTAAAGAAACATTACATTAAATTCTTGCAACAGCTGACAGCCATGTGTAAGCTATTGAACCTTCATTCAGCTCAGTAACCTTGGATTAATATCCATATTTGGTGATTCTGCACTTAACAATTTCCACTCAGTGCCAACATTTAATTAATGCAGAAAATAGTCTGGTCGCTATCCACCTCTCTTCATAAAAAGCAGATGTTTAATGCAGATGTGGCTGGGTTTCTCAATGATATTGTAAGGTCCTGACCTTATTTGTAAAGTGGTTTGAGATAGTGTGTGTGCGCAGGTCAGAACTTGTAGAAATCATTTCGAAAGAACAATTGAGTCAATATGATTTACTATAATTGAATGTAAAATGAGACCCAAGACTTTTTAAACCAATAAAGATCATTATAACTGGCCTGCTGCACGACTTCTGTGATTTAAACACATATTCTTTGTCTTTGTACGGGTGCTTTAGGAAATGTGGCGTGTGTGGCTGCCTCCACAGGAGTGACAATCGTGTTTGGTGGTAATTTACACTTCACAATATTATTATTTTTGAAGCTTGTTTGCTTTGCACTGTTTGTGTATATGCATGTAAAGCTTTGGTGTTTGGTAAGTACTCTGGCTCTGTGTAACTTTTCCCTCTCACCATGTGTGGTTACAACCACACATCCTTAAGCAGGTTATTTTTGCTGTTTTTTATGTAATGATTATTTTTTACAACGTTCTATACAAATTTCATATTGGTATTATATTTGACAGATGTTAAATTCTGTGTTATTAAATAGTAAATCAATTGTGTAGTCTTGGGGAAAGTCCTTGTCTCTGTCCATCATGTCAGCTGCATTGTTACAGTATCTGTGGTGTCTCAATGGTTTGAGTATTTAAAGGTCCAGTGTGTAAGATTTAGGTGAAAGGGATCTATTGGCAGAAATGTAATGTAGAATAATCCTCATGATGTTTGTTTCATCTAAATTGTATGAATTGTAGTTTTCTTTAGCCCAGAAAAGGCCCTTTATATTTAAATACTTTATATTTACATTGAGGGGACCCTCTCTACGGAGGCTGCCATTTTTTTTACATTAGTCCAGACTGGACAAACTAAACACCTTTTGAGTTTTAATGACAACCGAAGACTACCACGGGTTCTTTTTCATGTTTGGAAGGAGAGGGTGAGGTGAGAGGTGTTCAGCTGCAACATGCAATTTCAACACTAGATATCACTAAATTCTACACACTGTACCTATAAGGTCAGGGTGACCTTAATAAATAGTATTTCTTTATTTTCTAACAGGGCCAGGCCTTTGACAGATGGACATAAATGCAGACAGACAGGCAAACATTTCATGTGCTGAGGTGTCCTTGGGCGAGACAGTGAACCCCACATTGCTCTAGTCTAGATGGTGAGTGATGTGTGATAGAGAGTGTAGTACATAGATGCATTGTATGAATGTGTGTGTGAATGGATGAAAACTGTACTGATAAGTGCTTTGAGTGATCATCAAGACTAGAAAAGAGCTTTTAAAATACAGACCATTTCCAGACCACTTCCCATATAAAAGGACCATGTCCCTAACAGTGAAATAAAGAAACAGATGATATAGACAATGATACTGTATTCTTAAAGGTACATTATGGAAATTTACAGAATTACACTACAAAGTGAAAAAAATCTGCACATAACATTTAAAGTAACAAAGTAAAAACCTTACTTCAAACTATTTGAATATGTAAAAGCCCCTCAAAATGTCTGTGCACATCCCTGCAGACAACAGTTAACAATATACTGTCAAGGCAAGGTAACGGCATAAGGACCAGTCTGATGACTCACTGTGGAAAACAGGCTGGTGTAAGAACATGGGGAAATGAGGAACAGGTGTGTAGGTAGGTGGAGGAAGTTCCAGTGATTGTGATCAGGAAACAGGTGAGCAAGTGGATCTGGAAACAGGAAGGAAAGTTTAGGGGCAGGTGGATTACGACAGGAAACAGAAAGCTAACATAAACAGGCCTCAGGCAGGAACCATTAGGTGCGTTCGACATTATGCAGCTCCGACTCACTTGATGCATGCTGGTTAGAATTTTTCTCCCACTTCATCCAGTGCTTCAAAACATCATCAGGTCACATGACCTTAAAACTTTGCAGGAGCAAAGTGACTGCAGTCAGTCAGTTGCTCTCTTCCATGTATACATATATATATATATATATATGTTTCTCTTTCATTGCTTTGTGTCTGTTATGGTATTTCTCTGTTTATTTTTTCTCTCTCCAAGAGAATGCAATGAATTTCATCTCCTTCTGTCAGTTAGTTATTCTGTGTATTAACGCATGGTCACTCACACTATAATTTTAATTTTCAGCAGAAAGAAACTACATTGTCCATTGTAATCGTCATGCAAAAACAAAGCATCCGATTCATCTGCAACTAATAATCAAATGACGGAAGATTGGCCATTGTTCTAGTCTCACTGACAGCTCGACAATCTTTACCTTTATCCAGAACATGTTTTTCTAATGCACAAAACATTCTTGTCTGGTTAAAGTTGTTATGTTACTAAAAAAAAGAATGATGTTGAATGTCAACAATTACATGCACAACTATGTGAAATTCTCTTCCAGGAGAACATAGGGAGTACGCCAGACAGCGAAAGCTCACAAGAGAAATAAAGTGGAGGTCAAACAATGGTCACGTGATCAGATGGCTGTAACTGTCTCTTTTCTGCTGCCAGTAGATGATTTCTTATAAAGACCATCTGAATGAAAACAATTTGTCCAACTGAAGAATCAGTTTGTCAACGCTTTATACTGTCAGCCACTGGTGTTGTGTAGCACATTTCCAAACTACCCTTTTCACAGGTGAGTATAGCTTTGGCACTCTGGAGAGAGGAGGTGCAGAGCTGGCTCAGTTCATTGGTACAGCTACTTTGAGTTTTTTTTTATCAGAATCAGCTTTATTGGCCATGTATGTGTACACATATAAAGAATCTGACTCCGGTTCTCCCATTGCTCTTAAAGTACAGAGATAGACAAATACTCAAAAAAAAGGTGTAACAACCTTAGACACAAGTGCTGGTGGACTCAAGTGCATGACTCAGGCAGGTAGTGAATATAACAATTATAATATTTTTAAGTCAAAAAGGTGCATCAACAAAAGGCGCTCTCACAGAGGATCAAAAAGTAATACAACAAAACACTAGCAAAACTATGAATCAAACAAAAGATTGTAAACATGAATAAGCACTCAAACTTGGCTTGGTGGCAAAACTCTCTTAACGCTTAAGGACAGAACAAGACGAACTGGCACAGGACAAAGGGAGACGAGGACTATTTATACATGAGGAAGGGGAAAACAGGTGAAACCAATCAGGGGCGGGGAAGACGATCACCAAGGCGGGAAAAATCACACAAAGGGAGGAAGTCAGGGCCTGAAACCAGAGGGAAAAGGTGAGTACCAAAATAAAAGAGGAAGTGCACGACGAGACTAGACATGAGTGAAGTTTAACTTAACACCGAGTGCTCAAAAAACACATGACTAGACATGAATTAAACACAGGCATGAACTTAAAACATGAACATGAATAAACTTAGCATAATTGACGAGACATAATACAATGACATCAAAGCAGAATAAGGTTAAGCATAAACAATTAACGACTATGTACAAATATGAATATTAATATATATACAAAGTATATATATATATATATACATATATATGGACATAACAACACAACAATGACAGTGAAATTGAGAAATAGTGCAATGATGCAGAGTGGAAAGATGCTTGAATAAATATGGAAAGAGTGTCACAGGATACTTTGTGGAGGTAGGTGGAATGTATATATATATATATATATATATATATATATATATATATATATCTAATGTGGTGTATATAGGTACCGGATTATTGCAGACGGATTGTTCCTGACACTGTATGACTGATTAAGTGTTCAGCAGAGTGACGGCCAGAGCAAGGAAGTTGTTCTGGTGTCTGGTAGTTTTGGCATCACATTGTTATTTAAATGCAGTAGCAAGTGGACTGAGTAGGAGAGCGACATACCTGTGAGACGTTGATCTTGGCTGACGCTCTATGGAGACCGCAGGCTGATGAAAAGCTCAAGGGAGTGCCGACAAGGACTGAATTCCCCTGATCTTGTTTTGCAGTTAAGAAGCCATAAACTGAAGCTGTGTGTCCTTTGTCATTTGAGAGACACCACCTTGGTAAACCCATTATGGCAGCCAATGGCATCAGGTCAAAACTGTACTGTGATGTAACGTGTGAACCATGCTTGCTTATTATTAAGATGACAATAAGTAAACAGAAGTTTGGAGCCAACACAGGCAGCTCATTATAAAGCCATACACTGACTCTTTGCTCTCTCCATCCTGCAGTCAACCTCCATCTTTGCTGTGTTAAGTGTCTTATTATTGCTCTCCGTTAGCCAAATTAAGTTATCCTTCCACTTTATTTTGCCAAGAGGGAAATGAGACGTGTCAGCAGAAAGTAAAAATATCATCAGCAGCCTTGTGCTATGACAGATTAATTGGATTATAGTTGCATTTAGCCTAGATAAGTTCCTGCATGGGGACCTGGATGGTGACACAGATGGATTAAGTTAGAGACTGCTACACTGATGGGAAGAGCTCTTGATTGTGTAAGGTAAATGCATGGGTGACATTAAGTCCAACTATTTCGTGCCCCTGGATATTGTTGTACTCAGCGATGCTTTCCACTGGCTGTTTTTTAAAAGTCATTTGGCCTGAACATTATTCCACAGATGCTGCTTTCATTGTTTCCCCTGCAGTGGCCACTAAAAGTAATTTTATTGAAAAATAGTACATTTTTAGAGGGTTGGGAAATGAGTGCTTTAAAAATGTTATGTGTTTTGATTTACATTTGATTTTCTGTCAACTCAGTGCTTGACTTTTATTCAAGGTTGAAGGCAATCATAAAGTTGAGACTTGTTACCTTTTGCCCACACCCTGCAGCAGCAGTATAGACAGATCCACAGCATAGTTAAAGGCTTAATTAATTACAACGTAGACCTAATTCATGTTGGTTTTGTCATCGTTCCTGTTACTTCTGATAAAATTATACTCTCTGGATTTATTTCTTACTTCTAGGAACAAGCTAACATCTTTAAATGAAAGCAGTCAAACTCTCAGACAGGTTTTACAACAAAGGACCAGGTCAAATTATATATCACAACACAACTATATCACCCATCTTAGTGGACATTTGTATTTAACTGTGAATAGAACATATAACATTAGAAACAACAGTATACACATGGGATAAAAGTAAAATAAGCACTTTTTAATCAGTGATAACACATAGAATCAATATGTGCAACTGGTATCACACAGGACAGCAGTTCAACCTCATCATATTGGTGATGGCCGTGTCTACAGTGGCATCACTGTGTACAACCATGTTTTTTACATTTCCACTAACCAATATTGGGACACATGTATAAACTTCCCCTTTAAAGATGATGATCCATATTTTAACCTTGCAAGCCCAACTGTGAGACATTTTAAGTTTAGGATGCAGACTGTTTGGGCTTCTCCCAGCTCACCTTCTCTTATCATCCTGAAGCTGCTGTCCAATCACAGTGATGCATGACAATAGCTCAACAAATGAAAATCATGTAGCGCAACACAAATAGAACAGATCTCAAGCTGAGGTGGATCATTATAATGAGTTTTATACTTGAACATGTTTACATGCTCTAATCTACTGAAAATGCATCTTTAAATACATTTTTTCAGCTTCTGTTTGAAACACTCAGTTTTAGCTCTTGTCTCAAGACGCCCTTTTGATTTAAGAACAGTCGGCTCTGATTGGCTAGCTGGCCTTCCTGTTGTGATTGGTTGCCACTTCGAGCATGTGTCGGAAATGTCAGCCTCCGCTCCTGCTCTAATTGGCTTTGTTAGGGGGTATGCCAGACTACCAGTTTGGCGTGCATTTTGTGCAAATGTGATGCATCGTGGTGCGGCTGTATCAGCCAGACTACTGACAACGTGTTCAGGAGCACTTTTTTCTGTGGGGGAGAGGAGCTCCCCTTACAATGAACTTAGGGCTTACTGCAGCCCTTATACACAAGAAATACACAAGGAAAGGAAAAAAAAATCTTTGACCACATCAATTCTAATTAATTCTTATGTATTTTTCTATATTTCAGTTTACATTTTGCAGTCTGAGATAATACATATTTACAGCAGCTATGGACAACAAACAGCTAAAGAATGACTCATAGTAAATTATAGATAATGCTTTAAACACAAAATGTTTTTTGTGCTGATTTAAATACCTTCATACTTTTTGTTGATAAGTGGAAGTGAAAGAACACTGCACCAGAAACAGACATGGTTGTAAAATGACTACTCTGCAAAGTGGAAAAAAAATTATAAGTACTGATAAATACTTATTTGGATTAGCTGAAGGCAAACAACATTATTTTGACCCACGGTGAAAACATCCATCACTACCTGTTGTAACATATGTGCACACAGTGTCCTGTGCGATGGAGGATTACCCCCAACACCACAGATGTGTTTTGTTTCAGTTTTACTTCCACGTAAATCTCTTCAGACACTGTAATCTGGCTAAACAGTTGGCTTGTTTACAACCTGTCTAATGAACATCTGAACGATCAGATTTCCTGTCCTATCTCACTTCATCTTGTTGATACTGCCGTTTTCCCAGATGTCAGCAATTACTTTGGTAGCTACAGTGTTATCATAACAGTATGTCCAGAGCTTCAAAGATAAGTAGTATTAAACCTGAATTGTTTTTTGGGAAAAGTGAATTTGTTGCGGAAGGATGGAGGAAAAGTACGAACAGATAAACAGGGTATGAAATTAATTCTACCCAGTCTGCTGGCTTTGAGCTGCAGTTTAACAGATATGACCTGACAAGCTACGACTCACTGATTTCAATTTCTAGATGTACAGCCCATCCACCCACTCTAAATATGCCATTGTGTGTCCGTGTTTTCTTTAATAATCCTAAACCACAAAGATAGATGTAATAATTATTTCAGAAGCTTTAAATAGATGCCCCTGTTAGTTGGTTTATTTAATTGTCAGACTGATTATCGATCGCATAAAGGTTTCCAAGAAAGAAAGTGTGTGTTAACATCCACACTCTCTCTACCTTGATCCACCGTCTGACACCTGGCTTCATGCAGCTGTTACCAGTCCTCAACTCCGACCCTGCTGCTGGCTGCCGGACATAAGTCAACCCTCGTGCATTCTGAATATGAAATTTCATGGTGTCTACCAGATGTTCACACTAAATCCAAAAACAGAGATATCATCCAGTTTGACTGCACCAAGTCAGTCGTGGTTATAGCATGTGTTCCACATACAGATGTTTGTCATCTCATCATCATTTTTATGTGGAGTTTAGTGTCA
This sequence comes from Paralichthys olivaceus, assembly GCF_024713975.1. Lineage (NCBI taxonomy): Eukaryota > Metazoa > Chordata > Actinopteri > Pleuronectiformes > Paralichthyidae > Paralichthys > Paralichthys olivaceus. The sequence goes on from NC_091102.1 coordinate 22,828,588, forward strand.
GTGTCAGGGGTGGCTCTGCTCTGTGTGTCCCATAGGGAAAAAGAGCAGGTCAGAGCAGTGAACCAGCAAGGCATGTGATAGCAGCACAGCTGGTGGGAACACATGTAAGGGGCTTGCACATATGTTAAGTATTTAACCTATCAAAGAGATTGTAATCCAGTGAATTGAGAGGATCACCATTACAAGTGTCCTTTGAACTAACTTTTAATAAAGATAACACCCCACTGTGACCTTTTCTATCAAGCAACCTCATCAGATCCAGATGCCATAAAATGGGAGCTCATTAAATCTAGGTTTGTCCAATTTCCATTCATCTTCTTTCCTTTTTTTTTCTTTTTTCCTGTGCCCCAATTGATATTGTGAAGATGCTCTTGTTGAATTATTAAGACTCTTAATGACAGTGCATTCATCTAACCTCACTCAAAATCTCCTCCAGTGTCCCAGCCATTAAGTCTGAAGCAAACGGGCAGCAAATGTACATGGGAGAGAAGACAGTGTCTTAAGCCGAGAAAAATAACAGATAGAAAGTGAAGGTAGACAGAGTACTGAAGGCAAGCTGAAATAAGCATAAAGAGAAGCTGCTGCAAAAGCACTGGAGCCCATCTGATTTGTGCATTAGAAATGCGATGGGAATTAAAGCATTGCACTGTGTGTTCCTGTCAGATCCATCTAACTGCCCAGAGCTGCTATGCACTACACTCATGTAAAAGCGAGACTGATGCAGTGAGCTCACTCACTGACTCCAAACTGTTTTAACAAAGGTAGAATGTAGGAAATTGAATTAAGAGGTTATAATGTCATGTCATGTGTAATGTGTGTAGTGGAAGGTTTTAAAAAGAATGCAGACTTTATGAAATAAGGTTAATATCCAGATGGTGTAAAATGAGCCATTACATGGGTTTAATAATATAATAATATTATTATGATATAATAAGTATTTCTGTCCCAGGAGGTGTCCAAAATATTGTTCAGAATAATAAATAATAAAAATATAATACTTCCCTTTTTCTCTAAGGAGCTGTTACATCTCCTGTAGATCTAGTCAGCTGAACACACACAAACACACACAAACACACGCAAACACACACACACACTCACACTTTATCCTGTGATCATGATAAACGAGCTACGACATGAGTCAACAGATACTCTTCTTCACAAACCATTCTCTACTCATATTTCTCATTTATTTGGCTTGAATTATGCAGTCCAAAACTCTGTTTTAAATAATTTACCAGTGTGCTGCTCAGTGTCTCCGCTAAATTAGATCCAATTTCAGGCCCATGTCAGGCAAAGCTATGGCAGTCATGCAAAAGCTGCCTGAATGCACAAGCTGAATGGTTGCTCGGCTGTGTGCATGCGTGCAAGCATTTCAGTGTGTGCCAGTATGAATCAGTATATCTGGATCCATGACTATCTACAGTGTCAAGATAACCCTTTGGAATAACCTGGTTTTCTGCATTAATATGTTTTAAAATATGTGATCTGATCTTCATCTAGGTCAAATATATTAAACAGAAGGTGTCAAAGCTGATAACTCTCAAACAATTATAATATTTGCCATTTAAACACACATATAAAACAGTCATTGTCCTGGTGGAAAGAATAAGTGAACTATGTGGTCGAGCCACAGCGGCTGATCAGGCCAGCTCATTATTCTCTTGAGCTAATTCCACAGCATCTCTGTCGGGTTGAGGTCTCTGATCTGATCTCAGCCAATCCAGAAGGCAAATCGTCCTAGTTTTAAGTGGCTCTGTAGTAGATTTACTTCCATTTCTAGGGTCATTGTCCCACTGCATCATCCAATGTCTGCTGATCTTCAGCCCCATTATCCTGTTTCAGTGAGGATACATTGTATCATTGCAATTAAGTTATATTTGGAAGTAAGGCTCTATTCTGGGACCTCTCTGTCCGTCCACATGTATACATGGGAAGCCTGAAGGTAGGGAAAGCCAGTCTTCCTACCATACCATGAGCCTCTATGGAAAGAGGAGCAGGGGGAGTACCAGCTAAAAGACCCCCAGAGGGATTGAGTGGGTGGGGTACAGCAGCACAATATTAGTTTTGCCAATTGAATGCATAGGAGGGGATTAGCAAAGCCATTAGCTAACGTGGGCTGGCACCAAGACCTGCTGCTATCAGATGATGTACTGGATTGTGGCTGAGCTTGACTGCTTGGCTTCCTGACCTGCTTGAACTAATGTTATGCTCAATAAGATGCAGTGCTTCACTAGAAATCCATTTTCACCTTGATGTTGAGCTGTCCAAGCCAAGAGGCAGCAAAGCCCTAAATCATGATGATCCCTCCATCATACTTTATATTTGGAACTATGTTTATCTGTTGGTGTATTGTTTACCTTCACAAATGTAGTGTCAAGGTGCTCTGAAGCAAACTTCTTTTTTTCAAGGAGCAGCAGCAGCTTCTTCTGTGATGTCCTGCCAATTATTCCCCTCTACCTCATTACTCTGTGCTTCTCTTTACCCTTAGTGAGCATCTGTTTTTTTTTTTTTTTTTCTTTTAGCTGGATGCTTATATCTAGGGACAATAGCCTTAGAACTCAATCTCCATATATATAGTTTGTGTGACTATGGATTGATGAATGTCTTTTTTCACTTTTAATGCAAATCAACAATTCAAAAAAAAAAATTAACCAGCTCTCACCAGTCTGGTTTTGTTCCACCAGTCTGACTATATCAGGCAACTGAATTGTCAGTATGTGTTTGCATGTGTGTGAGAAAAAAAAGCTCTATGAGTGGTGGTCAGTGTTGATATTGAGGTAAAAAAAAAATCAAAAACAGCGATAGGTGTACAACTATTTTTGTTTCATTGTGAAACTGTAGCCGGACCGAGGACATCAGCTGAGTAGGCAGTCCATCAGTGTGGCCCACAACAAATTCCACCGGTCCACACCTGAACACCTGAGATGGATGTTGATAACAGGTCTGAGGAAGGTCATTGATTGGACTCTAGATTTGCAAACTCTAATTTAACTTGGGGTTGTATCATCAGTCATGTCATATCACATGCTTTGTCCAGCCTACATTGAGAATGTTTGACTGATGTATTCATTATGTACTAGAACATAATTTAAGACAAGCTTATACATAATTACAGATTCTTCTACTTCTCTAACCATGCCCAAAGGCATTAAACCCTGTTGCCTGCAGGATCCGAACCCATCCAGATCATTTTCTTTAGGGCAATGTTGCAGCAGATTGTCTGGTGTAATTCAGAATTAATTTTGCGGTCCTATGCTCGTAGCTTCAAACAGGGCTCCCATATGGCACCGTGTGGGCCACTCTGCAAGAGGGCAGATGCAGATGTGTAGACCACAGAGGGACGCCAGGCATGAATCTGATATGAACTCTTTCTCCCCTTATTGGCTTGTAAGTGCCATTGCTGTCATTACCCAGTAGATAGGACAATCAACAAAGGCTTTGTCAAACTTCGCCTGGAGATGACTTTTGCTCACATGGTTCTGGGTACAGCAACTGGCGTCTCAGGGCGCCATCACAGATGTTGGATTATAACAAAGCAGCCAACGGCAGGAAGAAATAAGTCAAAAGAATGGGCCCTCCACACTTCATCAAGCTCTAGTCCTCTGCTGTTGTTAATAGTTAATCAACACATCCACATCTCAGCAGATCAAGGTTGGGTCAGCATTCAGTGATGGTTGTGTTGTAACTGCAGCTTTTAATAAGGCTGATCGTTGCAGGTTGAGGCACAGATTACAAATCATCATCTCCTTCAAAAGAAACTTCATTAAACAAACAATAAGAAATGATTACCTCTCCTTCCCACTGATGCTGTAATGATAACATCAATAGGAGGTAAACAATATCATGGAGACTCATCAGATCTAAACAGTGAAGTGAGAAGTACTTGGCATTGGTATTTTGAAGAGTAGTATGACATGAACGAGCATGTAAAATGTCAGGTTAGCTAAAGACGTACACAACACAGCTGTCATGTCTGATATGTGAGCATGTTTTTGAGTTATGTGTGCTGCCTTTACCGGTTATACGTAGGGTGAAACCTGTGGCCAAAAGTGTGGGTTGTGTTGGTCAGTGTTATTTCAGACATGCTTCCAACTTTGTTACAGCAGTTTATGTATGTTTTATTCTGCTAGCATCTGGATGTTCGAAGTCTATACTGCCAACAGTTATTTTATTTTTCATTGTTTATTTGATGCAGTGACAGGGGAGGTCACACATACGTGCAAAATGTAATGGATAACAAAAAGTCCAAGAAGTCCAAGACAATAAAGTCAACAGTAAAATCAATATATAGAGGAACATCCCAAGAATCTTATAATCACATTCTTAATGATTAAAAATAACAAGCTTACATCACTAGGTTTCATATAAGCTGCAGTACACACACTTTCTTTCTGAAGCTGTGATGGTTATTCGTATTGTACAATTGAATATAATGCAACTTATTCCAATTTCTTGCACCATGCACTCTAAAAAAACAAGCTTCCTTGTTGGAACACCAATACCCGAGCAGGTTTTAATAATGAAGTGGCAAAATGATGTTGAATCAAACCAGTTTACCAGCAACTTGTGCTTCACAATGCAGTGCAGAAAGAAAATGCAGGTGCTCCTCACAGCTGAAAGACAGAAAGGGAAATACTCAAACCTACAGACAAACAAAACAACAAAACAAACCAAATACATATTTTGGCATTCATTTGTGTCAGTGATAATGAGTCATTCAAAATGGAAATTTTACAAAGTCTAAAATTGCTCTATATGAAATAGTCACAGCTAAAAAATATGATCTTATATGCTAATGAAAAAAAGTTGAATATTTTTTAATGTATCCAGTGATTATAAAGTATGGCATCTGTACCTGCTATTTGTATTAACGCAATTTTTTATCATAAAGTATGGCATTTCTACCAATAAAACTGAATATAAGTATAAGTTGATTTAGATCATTTAAAATATGGCATTTTACATAGTTTTTTTTTTTTAATTAAAACAAACATGATTTACCACCATGTTGTCAATATACAACTGTAGAAAACAGCCCCAGCTTTCTATGTTCCTATGTTTTTCAGCTTAAGATTTCATGTCTATGAATTGATCCATGAATTGATCCAGAACTGTGCTGTGAACTGATATCAATTTAGCAGAACCCATTAAAGTATGTTGACAGATGCAGAAAACACTTAGTGCTTGACACTCTGCTGTCTCCAGCATGTCTCAGTATCAAAAGGAACAGAGACAGATGCAGCTGACATAAAAGGCCAGAGATCCTATCAGCTGCATGAGAATGTAAAGTTGAAGTTGTTTCTTATGAAGACGTTTTCCCACATGGGGAGTTCAAATAGACAAGGCAGAGATCTGACAATCCACTGTCCTGCATATTTGAAAGGTCAGAGGTCACAGGCATGCTGAGGCAAACGGTATTCATTTCATTAAGTGCCGCGCTCCTCCAAACTAACCTGAGGGAATGTCGTCCTGTGTCGGCATGTTTGATCTGGAAGCATCTCTCTTGCCATCACGGTTAAAAGACAGAGGCCAGAGTGAGAGGCCTTCAGGCCAAAAACAAAGCAGGAATTAGCAGTTGACATGTTGTTGTCATAAATAAAGTTCTTTGAACCTCTTTTTCCACACCTGTTAAACCTTGACAGAAAATGGCTACTGGTTAACAGATGTCATTTTACATGTTTGGGAAAAACACAGGGCCCACATTTATCAATCATCTTAAAGTAGAGTGTCAGTCCGAAATTGTGCTCACACCTAACTGGTATTCAAGCAAATCATGTAGTGTAGTTATTGGGAGGAATGATCATGGCACCAAATTCATACTTATTATTATTTATTTTGAGGTGTCCTTACAAGCTTGTAAGCACCCTCACTCCTAAGCAATGTAGAGTCTCCAGTTAATCTGCATGTATTTAGACTGTGGAAGGAACCTACAGTTCCTATAGAAAAGACACAGTATGGGCATAAAATAGACAAAGAAGGAATCTGGAGGGCCAGCAAGGTTGAACCCAGAATATTCTTGCTTACCACTGTGCCACCCTCCGCCGATGAAGCTTTGCAAATATAAATGATAATGAATGATTATGAAAATGTTTGCTGCCTTAGGTGTCCCTAGATGATTTAGGTCTTTCACAACCAGCACTGTTGGAAGAAATATACTCAACTCTGACCATCTGCACAGCCCCTTCAGATTATGCAGAGATGCAGTAGTGTAGTTATTGAACTAGCAGTTATTCAAAATCTCTCTATATATAATTTATATATTATTCTATCATTTAAAACTACTATTGGCAGAACAAATGCATGAATATGTTGCAGAAATAAATCCGTTTCCTCACCTGAAAGGACACACTGCACATTGTCAGGACATTTCACTCACAATCACATGCAAACTTTGTGGTTCTATATGAAAAGGATCACCAAACTCAACGTGATTCATCTTCTGAGCATCACACAAGAGTCTAAGTGTTTTGTAAGTCATCAGTGACATGCAAGCAGGGGGTAGAAGGCAGGGGGTAGACAATGTACCAAACTGGCTGAGAGCTTATGAAGAGACTGTTATTGTGCCTAAAGCTGTGTGAGTCACAAAAATAATGAATGGAAAATGTTCATTATCCTGTTAAGCAAACCTGCCTGTAGCACAGATGATCTGGTCAATACTCTATTTATGGAGCCTTCTGCGTTTCAGCATAAACCAACAAAACAAACATCAGTTTTAAGGTCAGGCAGAGCCGCTGCTTTCAGACATGCACTGGACTCTGCAGATCCTCCATATTGTCTGCAAGTGTCCATAAAAATCCAGGAGAAGTCAATGTGTGAACAAGGCACAGCACCAAATCATAATAATCTCTTGCTGTTTCACCTCTTTCTCAGGGGCTCTGTAACATTTTAATTTCCCTACGGGGATTAATAAAGTACTTCTGATTCTGATAACATAATAAGGTCAAGACCTTAAAATGTATAGAGAAACCCAACAGTCCCCACAATTAGCAAGCACTTCTGGGCGGCCATTTGCCTCGACCGGTTGGGGTGATCAGAGAAAAATGGGGAAGAGAGAACTAATGGATGGCAAAGAGAGGAAAGAAAATATGGAGAGACAGGGAACGGTTGTGTAACCTTCACATTTAAGCTCATTCAGACTGAAAATAATAATCTTCAGTTGTACCTTGGTGTCATCAGGTGTTTCTGCCTTTTAATCGCAGTTACATTAAAAGCCGAACCTGAGGGTACACTGAGGCTAAAGGTAAATCTGACTGGCTATGTATGGCAGTGCTATGAAAGCCATGTGGCCCGCTCAGTAGATCAGACGTCATTACCTCTATACCTTTTTAAACTAAACACAGACTGTCATAGGGAGCAGAGTCAAAAGTTGTCCTATTTAAGAAACTGCAGAAAATGTGGTTGCAAAAAAAGTAAGATAAAAAGGAATAAAATGAGTTAAAACAACACACTAGCACCAGAGTTACAAATCACATGTTAAAAATGCTTTCTCATAAAAATATGTGTCGAGCAGTGATTTAAGGTTTGGGGCCCTGACTAGAGAAAGCCTGAATAGAGAAAGCCTGGTGACCCTGAGTTTACAGCCTTGACCTAGGGACAGCTAACAAGGACAGGCTGGCCGATCTCAGTTTGGGACTTGGATTGTAGAGATTCAAGAGCTGTGAAATGCAAATAGGGGCCAGCCCATGTTATTATAAGAATCTTAAAATCAGTCCTCAGTTCAACACGCAACCAGTGAAGGGATAAAAGGATTGGCATGATATGAGACCCATGGTTTGTTTTACTTTGAATACGAGCAAGTATTTTGAACAAGCTGCAAATGATTACTGAGGTTTGACTAAGGCATGTATAAAGCGATTGTAATAGTCCAGACAGGAATAGACAATAGCATGTATGAGCCTTTCTAGGTCACACAGATTTAATTTTGTAAATATTCTGTTGGTTGTAGTAGGAGGATTTAACGTGTGTTTTAAAATTCAGTTGGGTATCGAATGTGACACCTGCTGACGCCTTTTAGCTGTTTTAATATTGGTTGCCTAGGGACCAAGAAATGGAGTTCGCCGGGTAACTAATCAGCACCAAAGATTATTATTTCTGTTTTGTTTGAAATAATCTGAAGGAAGTTAAATGACATCCATTCCTTAATGGCAGTTAGGCACTCTATATAGACACTCAAGCAGGTTCAGTTGTCTGGCTTAAAGGACAAGTAGATATGGCTGTCATAGGCATAGGAATGATAGGATATCCCATTAAAATGGCTGATGACGTTTCCTAATGGGAACATGTATAGCGAAAATAAGATGGGACCAAGAATACAACACCCTGCACATCAGTGGAGCTGTGGATGAGATGTTATTTCCAATGGAAACAGAAACTCCTTTATCTGTAAAATAAGACTTGAACCATCTAACGATACGCCGACACACTGTGTTAGTCTATTGATGAGAATGATATGATCAATAGTGTCAAATTCAGCACTGAGGTCAAGGAACAGTAAGATGGAGCAATCACCAGAATCAGAATTCTTTATTGTCAATGTTCAACATTGTCACCAACATTAAAACAGTGAAAATTGTTTTAGCAGCTCTTCTTGTTACAGCAGCATTTGACTGATTTTAGAAATCAGAACAAGAAACAAGAAGTAAAAATCTTTAATGTAATTTTTTTTTTTTAAAAGTAGTGTAAAGTAAACATAGTAAAGTGTAAACAGTGTATTAACAGTGCAATTTGTACAGTAGGACAGTCAGCCTGACAGTCCACCACCAGCATATGCAGACATCAATAAATCATTTTATTGATGTAAGTGCAGCAGGGCAAAACACTGCTTTGTTATGCTAATGCAGTGCCTTTAAGTTTAACCCATAGTGTCAGCTGATATTTTTGGTAAAACACACACGTCAGGTATCTCTGGCTGTGAAGCTTATGTTGTGAATGTCCTCATGTAGCATTATCACTGCTGTTTCTTAATATAATATCATGCTAGCAGCCAGAGTTGTCTATCATAGGTGGTGCATCATTAAAACATTGGGAACAATGCAAGGGTGTGTTACATCATCTCAGTAAATCCACAGGTTTCCACCCGCTTTATTTCTATAAAGTGAGAATGATCAGATGCTATAAGATGTGGAAGTGTGTCTTCTGTCCCTATGCTGTGCTGCACTGTATGAACTGTACTCTATGAACTGAAAGACAAACAGACCCAACTCTGAGATGGTATTTTATCATGCAGTCAATATTAATGTAAATGATAATGTGAAATCTATAACAACAGTTGTGATCTACTGATAAAGAAGTTTTGCCTCCCTTATGTGTGCGTATCCAGTGAACAAGCAACCCATATAGCTGTTGAGATTTTCAGGCTGCAGACCAGCAAACTGACATTGTTCTTCATAGAGCCAATACATAAGTGAGTCAATTATTATTCTAATTTCTACATTGAGGTTGTTGTGTTTACTTAGCCTGAGTTCAACTTCTAGTGTGAGTGATTCAGAGCTACATGATAAACACAGGGCAATATCTTTTTTTAAACCAGCCCCAACAAATTCCATTCCACTACACTGGTGATCAGAAATAAATGTTGGCCACTCGCATGTCACTTATTTTCATGCCAGCTGAATGAGAAACACTGGAATTCTCAGATGCAAAAGAGAACTGCTGCATTTTTTCAAACAGATGAGTTGCGTTTGTGGTTGGTGGTGGCACATGATGGAGGCAGAGTCACCTCTGATGCAGGTTGTCACTCTGGCTGCTGTTCATCTCCCCAGCCGAACTTGGGTTTCAACTCTTTTTGCTCTGTGCCCTCCAGCCAGACCTCCATCTTCCCCCCCAGGACCCTGTGTGCCCGTCCAACCCCTGCAGCCCTGCTGCAGGCTGGGCAGAATGACAACACCATGGCAGGGCCTTTGGCTCAATGGCAGACAGAATCTATTAGGTCCCAGCTGATACATAAAGAGTAGAGAGAAGAAAAAGTAATCTAAAACAGGAGCAAATTAAAGAAAAAAACTGTAAGTAAGCTATTAAACATCCAAAATGAAGAATTTTAGAGGCACCAGAACAAATCTAAACAAACTAAGAATGTACCTTCTCACTCAGGTTGGGCCCAGCACTGTCAAGCAGAGGAGTGTCCTCCCACTCTGCTCTGCCAAAATCATCCCTATGAGGCCCAGTGGAGACCAGGCTCTTTGAAACTACTCAGCTCCACAAAATTGGCTTCTGGGTGTGGTTCACATCCTCCCATCTATCAATAACCTCATTTACCCCTCTTGCAGCTACTTTAGCTTCACATTCCTATCCTTTTTTGACCCTCTGCTCAAAATGCTATGAAGTGTATTCCCTTTTTAGTCTCTGCTCCGCCTGCACATTATTTGCATGACTTGCAGGCTTATCACAGTTAATCTACATTTTTCAATATAATCTTATATAATATTTTCATAAGCTTCTTCAGAGACTTTCTTTGAACTGCATTATGTCATCTCTTGACCTAAACCAGTGTTTCCTATCTTCTCTATAGCTACTTCAACCGAAACCCTGCAATTATCCAGATATTACCTGCAGGAGGTGTGTGTGAATGTCCAAATCAGATGAACCAGACATTAAACGGACATAAACCTGACAGCTCCTATATGCACTATATATGCTCTGACCAATTAAGTCGATGTGTGAATCATGCATACGACTGCCGAGAGAATTCAGGATTCAGTGAGTGGGTGTGTTGCAGGCTCCAGACACGGACTGTGTAAATTGGATGATAAAATTGTATGGAGTTTTTTTCTTGTCTTTAATCAAGAGCATGGTCTTTCAGTTCAAGCGCATGACTTGTTGAAGTTATGTTCAGATTGTGTATTACTTTTCATCGAAACCCTGCCCTTGCACTAAAATAGCTCCTGTTTGCACTTTGTTCTGCTTCTGCTCAAACTGTGTGCTTGCTCTCAGATATATTGTTGCTCGCACGGATTTCCTGCGCACCAGCTTCAGCCCTTCTCCGCATTCGGGCTGCTTTCTGTGCGCTTGTGAATCATCTGCTCTTGGATTTCTCCTGTGCGCTTGAAATTTTTTGTCCCCAACCAATAGAATGCCAGGTGTCGTGTTGACTACTGGTTGACCACTTTGATGAAAAGTAAGACATAGTCTGAACACAAATTCAGTCATGAGCTTGAACTGAAAGGTCACTCTTTGAATTAAAGATGAGAAAAAAACTCCATGAAATGTATCCCACTTTGTATCCTTGATGGGGTAGAGCAGTTGTCGTCTTACCAGAAGTTCGGTGGTTCGAGTCCCAGTCTTCGCCAACCTGCGTGTCCTTGAGCAAGATACAGTATGTTACCCCATAGTGCCCCTGATAGAAAAAGTACTGCCCACTGTGTGAATGGGTGAATGATGATAAATGTAATGTAAAACACTTTGAGTGGTCATTAAGACTAGAGAAGAAAGGCGCTATATAAATATAGACTATTTACCGGTCCTGTTGTGTCTGAAGGCAAAGTTCAGTCCACAATACACGGATAACAGCACATCTCCCTCTGCACATCTATTTTTTTTATTCTGTATTCCTATTCTAGAGCAGTAATTTCTCTATTCTATCTGGCATGCCTTGTCTGACTGTCTGCATATCTTTTTCTCCAAATCACCATTTTCACTCCAATAATTATTTTTAAGCCCTGCTTTCTGGAAATTTTGACAGGGAAGGTTTCAAATGAGGCTGAGGAATGAATGTGCATTCAAAAAAGAAGCTGTTTACCAGGAAATAAAGGCAGAGTTAAGTGAACTGCAACGATAATCAAAGCTGCATATACAAGGGTCATCATTGTGTCTTTGACTCCATATCCCATGAAATTCACTTGACTAGGAAAGTGATCTCTGAATTTTGGATCTCACTATTATACTTATCTAATTGCTCTTAGTCATTGTGGCAGTAGACCATGCCACGGGGTTTACACCACGACAGCCAGAGACGAACCAGTCCAACCATTGGGTGCTCAGCAACATCTTTTTATTTAATACAAACAGAACTGGCAAAACACTTAACTTAAAGGGTCCAGCACTTTCTGCTGGACCTTTAGCTTCGCTAAGTCTCTTCCCCAGTGTGTGTTCCCAGAGGCAGCTCTGCTGCTGCCTTTTCAAGCATGAGGCTCAATCAGCTAACAGCTCTCACCTGTGCTGACTGATCCTCTGTGGTGCAGGTGAAGGTGCTCTCCCAGCCCCTTCACCTCCACAGTCATTTTTTAAGTTAATTGAACAAAGCAAATTATGTAAATCATTGGTGACACACAGACTATTCACATCATATCTGTCTGTGATATTATGTAGCATAACCATAACTGTAAAGACCTGCAAGAGAAATCTGCACCTGAACTTTAATATTGTCTTGACACAAAGGTTGGATACTTTCTACATGTCCGGTACCTACTGGACCAAATCCCAATGCCGAATTTGAGCCTGAGGTCTGTACTGTAATAGTTGCCCTGCTTTCAGTAAACATAAACATCACAGCAATCGTCAACATTATATTTAACTTGTGTTGCTGTATTCCAACACTGTAACGTTCAGCAAATGTCAGAGCAATAGCTTAAAGCAGGGAGCTGAAGGCCAACAGTTTGTAGAGTTAGTGGTGATATGCACCTTGTCATTAGCAATATTGTTAGAAAGAGAGAGGAGAGAGAAGGAAGGGAAGAACACAGCAAATTACATCTATGGGCAGCACTCTATGAGGGGCCATTCGGGGTTCAGCATTTTGCCGAATGACACTTTGGCATGCAGATGGGGAAGATAGGGATCAAACCACTGATTTCAGACCGCTCTTCCCCTGAGCCACAGCCGCCGCATAGAAGACACTGACGAAGATGTCTAGAGAGTTTGTGGTGATAAGAGCTGACGACTTTGTCGGGGTGCTTTAAACATGATCATGTGATCTCTGCAGGGGAGTTAATACATCACTTCCTGTCTCTGTTACATTACATTTCATTTCGCTGATGCTTTTATCTAAAGCGACAATAGGTGCATCAGCCATGAGAGAACAAACCCAGAAGAGCAAGAATCAAGTAAGTACAATTTGCTTAAAAAAAGCCAAACTAGGAAGCGCTCTGTCCGCTGCACCTGGCTGCTCCACCTCTCAGCTGAATAATGCAGACGATTCGATGCTGTTGTGAATGCATCTGTGCAGAGAACCTCTGGAATGCACTTGAAGGTCATGTCTGCATACAGCTTTAGTAATACAAAAAAATCCCCCATTTTCAGCTTTTTCCATTTTAATTATTTTTTTTGAAGAAAGATTGCACCGCAGAGGCACCAAAATGTTTAAAAGTATCAATTTAGCACCAGTATCTCAAAACAAATGATACACAAGTTGATGAGAGGCTGCCGGTCCTTTCCAAAGCTTCTTATGCCTTGACATATCCAAACTGATTCTCCTCCTCTCCCAAATATAGGACAACCCTCTCATTTTGAGACTCTTTATGAGGATAGTAAACACTTCTACACCAATTCTATTGGGAAAAATCCAAGAATCTATTGATCCAAGGTAAAGAGAGTTGCCAACATTGAAGTCTTCTTCTTGTATAAGACACATGAAATATATAAAAGTCCCATTTGTGTAGCTTCATCAGTCACATGCTCACACTTTGTCAGGTTCTGGGAAGCTGTCAAAATATTTTTTTCTCTCAAAGCTGGTCTTTTAAGCTCATCATCCATGACATTTGAAATTGTTTGTTTTGTTTGACAGATTTTCTCCCATGGTTCTGCAGTGGAGGCATTGGGAGACATTATAAACTGTTTTTCAGCCATTATAAATCTATGTTGCGGAAAACCACTTTACACATGGATTTCGAGACTCCTGCTGATGTGTGTGTGTTTCCTAAAGCTTGCACAGAGAGAGAGTTAGTAACTGCATGCACCTGAAAGCATGCTGAGATGTGGATCTTCAAAGTACAACTATGTTCTCACTCTTGGAAAAGGGGTGGATGGTGAAAATAGAAACAAAGGTGGTTGCAAACCAGGGATGTTTGTGTTGATGAGAGAAGATAGATCAGCCATAAATCAGATTTGTTGAAAGCTAGGATAATTTTTATGTGGTTCTTTCTACAACCTGAATTCCAGCCTTCGTGTATCAATTAGCATAAGTGACCATTACAGGGCGTATGTATGCAGTGTTGCCTTGGCAACCGGTTTCCACATGGATGTAGCTGACTGATGTGGAGATCCTTATCAGAACAGACTTCCAGGAGGTCATTGACAAGATCTTTCCCCACAGTGTGTGAAACATCTCCACTGGTGCCAAGCATCAGTGTTACCTTCCTTTCATGTGGTAATCGAGCTGAGGGTCAGTGACTCTCCACCCAGTGCTGTGTGTGTGTGCGTGTGTGTGTGAGAGAGAGAGAGAGAGAGAGATGGAGAGGGAGAGGGAGAGGGAAATAATGACAAAGATTGTAATAAGAGCTGGTGTCAATGTGCTGTAATCATAAACATGTGATCTCTGCAGCAGAATTAAAATGTTACATCCTACCTCTACCTTCTGCACCACCCCTCACCTGAACGCTCTGAAAATTCCTGTGGTTGTGAACGCGTCTGAGCAGAGAATCTCCTGTTGCATTGTTCATATGTGGGAAACTGTGGAGAAAGTCCAAATCACATTATCCAGATATTCTCCAGGGTTCATATCTGAAAATGTATTTACAGTGCGTTAGCATGAAGTATGTTGCAAAGACGGAAAGACTTTACCATAAAACTGTCATGTCAGTTAACTTTCTGCAGAGCCAACTCCCAGATGATCACCTGCCTCCAACCTTTGCTTTCTCCACTGCTAAGCTATGAACTTCAGTCCCAGCTCCATGTAGGACACACGTCAGTCTGTCAGGTTGTCAGTCTGTCAGTCTAGCTGAATTTAACCATCAAATTTACTCGGACTCTCAAAATGGGGCAAGAACAAACAGCCTGATTAGCCCTGAGCGTGAGTGGAATGTTTCCCATAATCCAGCGGGGGCTTTGAAATGTGCCCCTTTTGATCAGCAACAACTGAGTGACGGCCGGCTGGAGACTGTACAGTACATACGCAAACATACGCATGTACACACTCCATAACAAAGGCACATATTCAGTTCTTTTTCAGCACATTACAAAGCTGGAGGCAACATTGAAATGGGAATTATGATTTTAGGCACATTTTGCCCCAAAACGAGGACAGATGTGATGTGTAATTTTCCCTCATCAGATTTCCACACTGGCCTCAGCCAGTAAGAAATAATTTGTTTCTCTTTAGCTGTTGCCACAAAGAGGAAACGTCAACTTGGCCCATCAAAATGAATTGCATCAAATCATGCAGACCTCCAGCCAACCGCTTCAAACTCCCCAAGTCCCCCTCTAGTACCCCTCACCTCTACAACATCTCGGCAATCACTTGTGTAAACCCGCTTAGGATAATTGAATGTTTTTCTTTGACATTCATTCATGTCATTTCTCAGCTGCTGACAGGAAACATTCTTCTTCTTCCATCATGCACACACTGGCTTGATTTTGATTAAAAGTGCTGATTATGACTGTAGTAAAATGACGTCCTGAGCAGTCCTGAAATTATGAAATTGTAGTAATGATCGTATCATTAATGGTGATCTCAACATTTCCTCACAGAGGCTCTTAAACATAAATGATTTCCTCAACTGTTTTTTGAGAAGAGGAGATTTCACTAAAGGTTTACAGCTCACAGCTCCAGGGTGAGGTTCTGTTGTGTATGGGGAGCTGACGTCACAGAATCTTTGATGTAGAGTAAAGCTGCAATCAGCTTAAACAAATATATCATGCTGAAAGAAAAGCCACATGGGAAATGTAGTGTTAATTACAAATTAACAGTTTTATTTTGTAGTTCTGGTGTTACTAATAACATAGCAAGAAATCTTTTGAAGTCAAAAACACAAGAGTCAAAATTTCAAACAAAAATGAAAGTGAACCATATATAACTTAAACAGTCTGTTGAAAAAGTCCAGCTAATTTTACTTCCTAATTTAAGTTTGACTTACAATGCTTGCCAACATAAAAAAATGTATACAGTATAAACTGTATATATATATATATATTTACAGTAAGGTGTAAATAAATGTATCACGATGAAGTGATTAAAATTAAACGAGTGTTGGTTAAAGGAGAACATTGGAGGAAAGTAGCTTGTCTATCCCTCTTTTTTCACTTGATATGTTAATTTTTATGGCACTTTGTGTGAACCCCTGCGACACTGAGAATATCTTTTTCATGAGTCTGTCTCCCTCATCTGTTTTCACTGCCCTCCCTGTTGAAGTTGGGACCAGGCATGCACACATGACTTAACACATGGTCGGACAACACACACTAGTTCCGACAGATCCTTAACTAGCCCTAAGCACCAAGACAGATCTAAATGTTAGTTGGAAAAAGCCAATAGTTAGAAAAGATCTTAAACAGCCATCCAGACAGATTAAGCTTGTTTCAGACACCAGATATTTTAAATCCTGGCTTCATTTATACTTAAGTGTTATGGATATTTTATTTTTACTTTATGTTTTTTATCCCCTCAGACATGACTGAAGCATCTGCATATTGCTCAGCGCTTGCACAGTATTTGGTAACTGGAGTGTGAGAGAAAGCTGAGACAGAACAGTGGTGAGTTGAAAATGCTATAAATAGGAAGATGTTTTTTTGTTCTCTCACAGGCAGCAATAGGGGTGCAAACGTGTTTTCTGTTGAAGCATTATTTAATAACATCATGTCTGTCTTTTCTTTGTATCAGTATTTATAAGGTTTTTGAAATCTATTTTGCATATAAAAAGATGATTGAGAAGATATATTTATTATAGTGATCTTTAAATCTCATATGTGTTTCACCATGTGCTACTGCAGATTGCATTATTGAGGCAGCAGTTCAGATGCAGTGATTCTAATGTAGAGGGAAGATTAAAGCGGCTTCCTGGTGTAAACAGTATTATTAACATCTGTCACTCTAAGGGAGCTTGTGAAGATCTGAACAAAGAGATCTAATGCATATTTATAGCTATATCAGAATCAGCTATAGCAGAAATATCAAAATTATACCACATTTGTAAATAGGATTTTTGAACAATTTAAGACAAGGAGCACTCATCAGGTTCGCAATGGAAATGGGGTTTTCATATTTGTAGGTTAAATGCACTATAAATGAGCACTTCCACGTATTAAATCGGTCAAAGCTGAGCCAGGTTGACATTTTTTGCTGAACAACCTTATTTTTTTATGAACATATATGTCTGATACTGCAACAAAACTGTAGTACTGAAATAAATGAGGTTCTTTAGTCAGTATCTCAACAGTCACACTCATATTGTGGGAACTTTGCTGTCTAAATTTGTAAATTTTATAAGATAACAAATGACAAAGCCAACAACAGCCTAAAATATGCAGACATTCATGTAATGCTTTTAACAACACACGCAACAGCAAATGCTACATAAAATTTGCAAAATGTTGTTATTTCTATTTACTATATAATTGTAGAAGTTGATGAGGTAAAACATTAAGTTGTATATAAATAGAAAACACGGGTGATTTTCGCAGCAGGCAAAAGCACAAGAGATTTCAATTCCACCCACTAATGTTGAACAGCTCAGGTTAAGCATCAGTGTTTGACCTGACTCAACACCACTCAGGGGTTTATCAAGCAGAGATCGCAGGCAGAAAACAACAACAGCTCACAATTGTCCCACTTTTGTCATGGAAAGCAGATGCTATGTGATGTATTCTGCCCTCCCCTCTTTTCATATTTTTAATTAAGGTGAGAAATTGAGTGCTAAAAGCAATTTGCAGCTTCAGCCTGCCTAGTCGGATCTGCTGTGTTTGCCCCCCCTCCAGCTCATTTCTTTCTCTGTCTCACCTACTCAAATCTTACACCATCCCCGCTTGTACTCTTGGGTTTTGAAGAGCCTGCTTGGAAACCGCTATTTAAGATATTCAGTGAGGTGTCTCACAATTTAATTAACTCCCCTTCTCCTCGTGGAGGTAGAAAGAAACCAAGTTTTACTGCCTTTGTCTCCCACTAATGAACACAGTATGTTTCCTGACAGACGGAGCCAAATGAGGTTAGCTAGATGGCTATCTTAATATATATACTGCTGAGTAGTGACCTCTTATTTAAATGTACATTACTGATTGCAATAAGTGTTGAGGCTTGGAGGAAGCTGTCACTAGATTGAAATCCAACAGATCAATAGACATATTAGTATTCTGCTGTGGTTGATGCTCAGTATACTGTATCTCCAGCTGTCAAGGCACTGTGTGCTGGTTCCAATGCAGGCTCCTCCATCCAGGAGGGAACCTTTCACTAGAAACTTCAGAGGACAGAACTCCTGTAGGGATGAATACGATGACAGGAAGGAGATGTGTGCCAGGTTTCATGGCAGTCCATCCAATAGTTGTCAAGACATTTCACACAAAAAAGCACAACTGATCTGGAAACCACAAATAGCTGTGTCAAATGTGTTGCTAATTGATTCCACAGATGTAGAGATGTTTTGGAGGATACGTGAAACTTTTGGTGGTGATGAATGGTTGGAATCATCCTCTGAATACATCAATTTCAAAATAATCCAACACAATAGTTGACATTTCAGTGTAGAACCAAGGAAGATGGATCCATCAACCATTAATGCTAACAATATTAGCTTTCATTTCTTTTCTACAGAATTTAGCTGGTAAATACACTGCTCAAAACAATTGAATTGACAATGAAAGCACACATCATATCAAATTATTCAAGTTAAAAATATTTTCTGATGTTCATTGTATAATTTGTTGAGTATAAAATGACATAACAACGGTCAAAACCCTAAATCATTAACCCTTTGAGGGCTGGATTCAAAAACCAAAGCAAAAATCAAAGTAAAACATGGAATCAAAGGCTGATCCAACTTGCATAAATGTCATCACAGCAACTCATAATGTGACTGAGTAGTGTGTATGGCCTCTGCTGACAATGTCTGGGCATGCTCCTCATGAGTTGGCAGATGGTGTCCAGGGGGATCTCCTCCCAGACCTGGATCAGGGCATCACTGAGCTTCTGGGCAGTCTGTGGCATCACACTTGGCGGCGTCGGATGAACCGATACATAATGTCCCATGGGTGCTCAATCAGATTTAGGTGAGAGAAACATGAGGGCCAGTCAATTGCAACAATGCCTTCATCATCAAGATACTGCCTACGCCCTCCCTCTTGGGGCGTTGTCTTGCTTTTGCCTCCATTGCAACTTCCATTTGCACCAAAGAAGGTGAGTTTGACGCCTCATTCAAAGCTATCAGGAATACTTGAGCTGGATGCCAAAGAATGTTTACACCCTGTCACTGGTACAAATAACCAAGTTTGTGTTCTGAGCTCAAAACTAAACTGATCCACTTAAAAGGGTTAAAGACAAAATATCATTCAAAAGTCAAACCACTCAATTTTGTATTGGAAAAAAATACAACCTTTTCTATTTTTAGCTTGTGAATGTGTATGATAAAAAAGGAAGGTGAGAGGAGGATAAATAAAAAAGGAGTGGGTATAGGTGAGAAAAAATGAACTTAAACACTTAACTATCTAAGAAATGCTACCATGAAGCGCAGACAATACTGTATGTGTTGGTGAGTGGGGTGTTAGAGTTATACCTTTAAAGATTAAAGGTATAAAATATAAAAGCCTGTGAAATGGAGGCTGTGAAAGCATCTGAGCAACAAGCAGCATTCCTCACACGTGTGCCCTGAAGCATCACTCAGCTCCATCCAGCTTATTGAATGACATGGACAATGTAGTCTATTCCTAACATTTCCCCTGTCTATCAAACAAACCATTATCAAAGTGTTTATGGCTGCAGCAGTCAGCCCAATAATGTTTCCTCCCTCCAGTATTATCTTTACTCCATCTCTCCACCACTGTGTTTATCGTTTCCCTCTGTGAATGGGGACATCAACATTTCTGTTGGGTTTGGGTAGCATTCCAGTATAGTACACATGGAGGGACACAATTCCCTTTCCTCCGCTAACCATGTAAACACATCAGCTGGGAAGAATATGAGATTTCCCCTGCAGCTCACAACAATCAAATGTTTGTTTGACGAGAGTGGGGGTTGAGAAATGATGAAGATGATGAGGGTGCCTGGCTTGAACTGTCTACAGGATAATTCAAAACACACAGTAAAAATATTAACAGGGCTTATTGTAGGCTGAGGACACCCTCCACGAGGGGCCCTGGGGCTGTGACTCGTGGTTATACAGAATGATTATGTGGGTGGGCTAAACAGGGAAATAAGATACCCTTCATTCTCAATCTCTTGTCCCTGACCTATCAGTGAAAGCTGAGCTGCTGAGATCTGCTGTTTGCCTGTTTATCACTATGCTCCTTGGTATTATCACAAGCTTAGAGGACAAACAAAATGGTGGATGGCGGGCAGATCATCTTGCTCCTGTGACCATGGAGCAAGCACTATTGTTTACTCAGTTCAGTGTGTGGTGGCTCTGCTGCTCTGGAGAAACTGCGGGAATCAGTGAATTATTTCTGGGTGTTTGAGAAATAGTTCTTCTCTCTGATATTATGGGGTCAAAGCATCTGCGTCTATTCGACCTTTACATCTCAAACGATCTGCACAATTAAACAGAGGATATCAAATGTATACACCATTCCTTTAGAGTGAGGTTTCCCAATCACACAGGACCGAGACACTAAACAGGAAGAAGTATTATATTTTCTCCTGCCTTCGCAAAAATAAACATTCACAAAAGCACTGATTGCAGTTCATTGAGAGAAGGTCCTGTATAATGTGAAACCACACAGAATGGTCAGCTGATTATGGGGACAGTGAGCTTTGCGTCCATGCTGGCACAGTAATAAAGAGAAGCGTTGTGTCTGCATGATACCAAGGCTGGCTCACATTACCAATTGTGCTGACCAATTAAGCCTGTTTCAAATGAGTTTCAACAGGGTCTATCGTTGTCTAACCATTGTGTTTGTGTGGTCTGATTAATTACTTATAGATGCAACCTTTTGATGTTTTCTGTTTCTGTTCTATTCTCTCTGTTGAATGGTAATGAGGACGCGTTGACCTGTCAGTCAGGCCAGCTGCCATGCCAGAGGAATCCTTCTGTTCAAAGAAACAATTTGGCGAGACCTTGTA
Organism: Paralichthys olivaceus; assembly: GCF_024713975.1. NCBI lineage: Eukaryota > Metazoa > Chordata > Actinopteri > Pleuronectiformes > Paralichthyidae > Paralichthys > Paralichthys olivaceus. The sequence goes on from NC_091102.1 coordinate 22,849,715, forward strand.
CTTTGCTCATGAGAGGGAAAGAAAAAAAACAACACAAGCAAATTCAATAACTACGGCCATACAAGAACACCCACCTCACTATTTCAAATGAATTCCCTTCAGGTCAAAGCCTCTGAAGAATAGCTCAGGGAGTGGATGATGTTCCTGGTTCAACAGAATGCCAAAATGTATACAAAAGACATACCATGTGTAATGTGGAACCTCTAAACCATCATGAGGTCACTTTTGTTGTATCCTGATTTCCATCTTGGTTGGTTCCCTATTTGTTCTCTTCCCACAGAGTACATGTTCTCATTATTCACATTGCCATGGGGATGTGTATACGTGTCTCTACTGTAAAGTCTAAAAAGAGTGCTGGGAAGTCGGCCAAGGATGCATGCAGACAGTGATTTCAGGTGAATGTTTGGGACCAGGTTTAAGACAAGGATGGGGGTGTCTACCTAAATTAACTTCCATCAAAGTGCCCTTTAGCAAAGAACTGACCTCTACTGTTGTTATGCAGCTACTCAGCGGGCAACAAAGGCTGAAGCAGAGGGCAGATACGGGAGGAGTGTGCCAAGCTTGTCATTCTCTTCCCTCCTGGTTCAAAATAGGTGTTAAAGACATGATTATGACGAAATTATGTACTATATCATAAATCGTGTCTGTGGAACGCATGTCTCGCAAACCTCTTTCTTATCAGCTTCACACTTTGCATGTATATTATAAATTGGCCAAGATAGTGCTGTGTTGATTTTGATGTGATTAGGTCACAAGTGTGAATAAACAGGGGATCATTGCTCTGTAGCAGTACGTGGGGACAGGGCAGTGAATCTTCAGTCTGTGGACTGGGTTGAACATGTCTACTTCTACATTCTCAGTTAAACTACAGCAGCACTCTGCAACTGGGTCACACTGTAGCTCAGAATTGCAGCCAGATTATTTTGATATTTAGTTTTTTTAATTTCACCATATCGTACTGACAGTCACAGACGGACTGACCCGTGTTGGGTGCTGATCTCAGTCATGGCGTCAACATCCACTAAAAGACTTCTTGTTGGCAATTTCTCTTGAAATTAAAAGCAAAATGTATGTTTTGAGACAGCAATGCTTTTTATGGAGCTGAATGGAGCTTGTGTTGATTGTTTAACATACGTCTGATAAAGCCAACATGCAATGTATGTAAAAATAACACCAGTTGGATTATTCAAACTTGCATTGAAGCCACACACTACCAGTAATTAAGCACATTCAGATTTTTGTTTTGAACTGCAAATAAACCAGGTAGGATAAACACAATGTTTTCTAACTTCACTCAGCACCATAGAAACCACAAACCATATAGACCATAAAAAACATAAAAAGGGACATTATATTGTAGAACTGTTTGAGGAGGACTCACTAATGACAAGGATTAACACTGAAGTAGGTCCAGAACATTAACACAAGCCAAGCAAATGGCCCATTTCAAACAGGAAGGTTTAGAATGGGCACTGCACTATAGTCTTATACAATGTACAATCCACTGGTCAGTGGGTAAATGGTCTGTATTTATATATCACTTTTCTGGTCTTGATGATCACTCAAAGCACTTCACAGTACAGTTTTTGCCATTCCCACACACCTTCACACAGTGCACTCTATAGGCACAGCTAGGTCAGTTGTAGTCAGACTACATTTCATCTGATAAGGCTGATATGTTTTTAATTGGTTGGCCATTCATGGTTGAAAATTATTTTTGGCATAAAATGTTCAGTTTACATGGGCAGCTCTGTATGAATGTTTCGGTAAATGTGAAGCAGTGCCTTGATGCAAAAGAGAATGTGTACTCAGCAAACCCTCCCCTACACAAATACAGGTTGAACTACTTAATATAGCCCCTCTGAGACCAAGTCATCTCATAGACAAGTTTGGCTTGTGTGTGTATTGTACTCTTGATCAGTTCTTAGAGAACAACATATTTTATGATTGTCAACTCTGGCCAGGAGCATAAATGATTAATATCACATAAAAAAATATATTATTTTTTTCCCCATTAATTTTCATCAATTGTCAGCATATTTCCCTGTGGCAACTGTGATGAAAGGCACCTTGGCAAAATGTAGTTCATGGAGAAAAAACTTTCATTTCAACCTGCCTCAAATGATGATGAACTGTGCACAACCTTACAAAATACTGAAATGAATCATACTGTTGTAAAAGACTGTTGAATCACTTAAGGCCCTGATGGCAGCAGAATATAGGATCTGTATCAAGCTTACAGTGTGACATCTGTTTCATGGCACCTTATATCCACCTTATATCCAGAGGTAAACCTCTGTTCTGTATTCATTCAGAGATATGATAGCCATGACGAAGCAGCTATGAGCTAAGACAAACACATTCCTGAGTCACTGTGAGTCCCAAGCCTTCGTATGGAGCCTTTCAGTAATTAACATTTTTTAAAAAGCCCTTTTCATTTCAGACTGTCTTCTTGTAAAAGGCGACCCACAGTTCATCTGCACAAGCAGATTAGTATGACCCTTTGCTTTGTTGTTGGTGAAAAGTAAAAGTTATATGATGTGCTAAAGCAAATCACTCTCTTTTCCTAAACCTTCCTAGGCATGTTTTGTTCTGTTCCACAGCCTTAACTGCATGAGTATTATGATTATCATTATGAAACCGGTCGGGTACGACTAGTATGCTAGAAATTGTTGTACTTGTTTGCAGTTGCTGTTAACAGGATCCCAGAAATAACTGCAGACTGAGTCACAGTCACTATGAAGTTATTTATCTTGCACTACCTATATTACATGTCTGAACTTGTTACCTCCAAGGACAAACAGAGAGGGACTCCGTGAAAAGAAAAAAAGCTCTCTTTTCTATTGCATTAGATTGAGTAGGGATGGTAGATAAGAGCAATATTTTACATCGAAATGGCTAAATGACAAATGTGTGTGATACAAGTAAATGCCGATCTCATGATTTAATTGTTTTTTCTGTGGTAGCTCTCTGTCTAGCAAGTTTTATATTATATGTGAAATTCACTTATTCATTATAAATCAAAATATACATACATTAATTCTTGTTTTTATCTTTTTATCTTGCTACAATCTGGTCAGTGTATCTTTATAGTGTGTCAACATGCTGGTCTTCATGTGCGCATTACAAAATAAATAAATAGATAATGTCTGTTATCAGACATTCAGTGCTTCTCAGCCAATGATGCATTTGAAATGGTTACAAATTGTATCTACATTTGTGTATTCATCAATGCTCTATAAGGGGACATGCTGCCGGTGTACATCTACACAACCACAGAAGAGGTGAGAGTGGATGTTTTCTGTTTTTTTTCCGCACAAAATTTAGTTTTTAAAACATTAGTTGTCAAGTAGGGTCTCTAGTCCTAGTCATTTTTACTTTTACCTTTTAACTGATAAATCAGTTTTTGCCACCAGACATAGGATTTACACGAGCCTGTACACAGTGAAGTTGTCTTTGTCCTGGTCACTCTTAACCACCTTTCTACTGGATTGAGGCATCGTTCAATTGGGAGTTTTGGATTTTAACTCAAAAAGCAGGTTGACCATAAGTCATGTTGTTGACTACTTACTTAAAGAAATGGCTGCAAGAGCTGTGCCCACCTCAACTACAAACACCTGCAATTTTAAACACAAACACCTTTCATAAAGACGACAAGTGTCTGTGGTCCCCTGAACTTTCTGTGTATCAATCAACTTCCTCCCTCCATTTCCAGTCCTGGTCTACTGCTCCTACTTCCCTCATCTCAACAAACCATCCTGGTAAAACATGGGGAGAATTTCATGGTTGGTGACAGCATTGAGAAAATGCCACTCTGTGGGTTGTAATTTAAAGTGTGGTTTTGATCTGGGCCATTTGTGACTAGGAATGGTTTCTGCTGTATCTTATTGCATGCTTCCATTTTATTGATATGCATTTTTTTGACTAGACGAAGTGCAGTATCAATTAGAAATTACTTATATACATCTTTAAGTAACATATAGCGTGCACACACACACACACACACACACACCTTCTGACTGCATACATTTTACTTTCTAGGGCGATATACACTGCTTTCAATCATACTCTCAATCAATATAAGTTTTGACACTCTAATAAAACAGAACAGGCCCCTCTGGCGCCATTTCTTCACTCTGAAGCAGGAGTTCAAATGTTTAGGTGAGGATTATATATTGCCCTGTGACAGAAGGAGGGGGAGGCTTTTAAAAAAAAGGAAGATATTTATGTGATCTTATAAATTCCCCTATTGGACTCGACAAAGGGACCTGATGATGTCATATCCTGTGGAAAGCCTTCATACAAAAGCAATGTCAGAGTTCACAGACTCACCAGATGATGAATTTATGGAAAGACTATGGCCGAGGCATTCAGAGAAATCTCTTAATGACCATACAGCATGCCAGGGTGGGATTGAAGCTGTTTGAAGAGCTTTATATGGATGCTTACTGTGATCTTACAGCATATTTTAGTTTCACATGTAAACCTGAAGCAAACAAAGACACACAGGGTGTAGCTTCAGGATAACAAGGACACATTCTCACATTTGTAAATCAAACAGCTTATGAACCTGACACATAACTGAAATGTAATAATCAATCAGTTACTTTACTGTATTTGTCACAGTTGACTGTGCATTAGGGGAAAAAAAATAGTACACTAGTTACACCAAGTAGATTCCAAAGACTACAATACTTGAGCTATTTATAAATCAGTATACTAAATGGGTTTGTTCAGTTCAGTCCTGCAGCAATTCCTTCGAGCAAAACCTTTTGGGTGTAAATATAGTGTTAGTTATTTTTAAATGTGATCATTGCTGCTAATTATTCAGAGTCTTACAAACCAAGATGAGTTTTGTTAGCACTAAAATTCAGACCACTTGCTCTGTGTCAACTATCTGAACTGACTCTTCAAAGTTGAAGTGAAGTGGGATTCAGGCGTCTTTAGCCATTAGATAGTTTAATTCAGAATATGTTGCGGTGCAGTGTTGACTCCCACCCTCACTACACTCTGAGATCAGAAGGCAGAGCACACATGGGAATAGCATACAGTATAACTGACATACACACACACTGATCCATGGCACTCTGCTAGCTAATGTGAAGAATTGTTGTGTGATGGGAGGGCTGGATAAATGCTTGCCTATGTATGTGTCCATGAGGGCACAAGTACACATTTGTGTCTAACAGAAAAAGAAAATACATGAATGTTGATATAAAAAAAGGCTACACAATCTGCACACTATCTCTGCAGCCAGTGAACCTTTGTTTCAGAATATTAATATATGAATGATATTCTGTTCATACAACTCATGTGGAACAAAGGCATGGCTTTATTTGAAGATAAGGAGAAGAGACTATGGTGGGTTGGACATCTAAGTCTGTATTTTTTGTGTTTGTCCTGTCTGTCTGTTAATCAGTAATTTGACTGGTGTTATGCAAATAATGTAACAATCAGCATTTCAGTTAATCCACAGGCATAAACCAAACATCATACATTTCTCTCCTTTAAAACACCTTCATTATAAAAGGAAATGCAGGGGAGTAGTAGTGCAGTGCAGCAAAGGTCCCAGGGACTGCAATTACATCTAAACACCCACATATCTCTATTTTGGATGCACTTCCCCCCCAAAAAACAGAACACAAGACATGTAATTTCCAGAGCCTTTACTATATGCTGTGGGGGAAAAAAACAAAAAAACATGCAATATGATATCATTTGGACTTCAAGTGTGGGGATTATAAAAATAAATCCTCTCCTCTGATTGTCAGTCTGTCATTCCATTCCACACTAATCAGCCGTAGCAGTAATATCCCGGCAGATATAAATCGGAAATGATCAGCAATAGATTAGCCCATACCACTTTTTCATGGCTGTTATTCATGCCAATATAGAGAAATTGAATCTCTAAACGCCATATCATTATGTTTCACGCACTAGCCCAATGCTTCGCTACTTTATCAGGCCTCTCCTGTCTGCCTCATTTTATCCCAGCTGGGACCTAGACACTGACAGTACATTTAGCTTTGGTGGCATTAACCCAGAATTGCATTGATCTGCCAGCCAACATTGTTCCAACACTGGCCCTCACCAGTGTCTGTTGGATTGGACAGGCAATTGGCAGATGCCTTGACTGGCTAGTAACAGGCTAACAGGAAGTCTGGGATGAATAGTGTACATCACAACCTAGTTGTTAAAGACTGGTGTATGTGAGAGGGAGACATGCTGACATAGAGAAGCCTGAATCTGGGGTTAGAGCAATTCATGAATTATGCAGATACACTGTACTGTACAGGTTCTGGACAAAACTGAGATTACCAGTATTTTTGTAGGCGTTAATATTTCATATGCATAACAGGCTCAAATCTGCCAACTATTTAAAAAAAGGTTTTCCTGCATTAGTTCCATATGTCCCTACGTTCTTCTTGCCTTATGCTACATTTATTTCACCTTTTAAGGATTTTTTTTTTCAGTCTCTCCCGCTATGTGCTATTAGCTGATATCTGCAGCCAGGCGTGTTGCAATGCTTTCCAAATGTACCCAGTTTTATGAGAAGTCCATAGTGATTACAATCAAGTAGGCACAGCCCATCTGGCTAGAGGCCTTTGCTCATAACCTTTGTCCATAACCTCCAAATAATGGCCCTGAACTGGATCATAAACACAGCAGTGCTGCCTCTTGGTCTTACCCTGGCAAAGGCAAAGATATTACATACACATATGCATACATACAAAACACCAGTTAGAGGTAACCTGCAGTTACATGGGGGAAGAGTCAGTGGGCCATCTCGATTTGAATGGACTGTGTCAGGTGTAGTGAAAACTGGTGACAGGATACAAATCCCATTGTCTGAAAACACAACTCTTTGGACTCTCACAGGGAGCGAGCATGGATATATTGCCTTTCATGGAACTTTTTACAACACGGAGATAAAGCTGTCTTGCTGGCAAAAGAAGAAATGGGTCTGCAGGGAGGGAAGTGATGACCAGACTGTTCCCCCCTGACGTGTTGCGAGGACTTCAGTCAGTCTTACATCCTGATAATTCAATTGATGTATGTATTTTTGAGTTTTTTTGAAAATGTACTGATATTACCCAATTACCTAATACATAATCAGTAACCAAATTGTGCTGTTGAGTGAACAAACCATTAACATAAATAAACACAAAGGTTATTTTCAGAGGGTGGCTGCATGTGATTGGGATGTGATGACAGAGAAGTGTAATATATACTATATATATAGAGGTGCTTTGTGAATGGGTGAATGTCTTATAAATCTCTTGTTGTTAAACCTTCACTCCATTTACTAGTTTGTATACAACAGAATCATTTGTTTTGTTTAACATAATAATGTATTTGTAATATGTATTTTTTAAATAACATTCAGTCTTGTAAACTATACATTATATGTCAAAAATAATCAAAAGTAAAGCCACCCACTACTTTAAAAGAGATAATTGTTTTCTTTGTTTTTGACATATTTGTTGAGGACAAAAGCATGATTCAGGAAATGAAGTGAAATGAGCTCCTGGGTACGTTCTATTGAGTGGTTTCTGCCATGCTCCCTCAGAGAGCTGCAGTGGTCATATAAAGAAGTATAACCTGACCCAACAGCAGTGACATTAACCTTGGCGGCAGTTCAGACCGGTTTGTTCCTCTGTCAAAACTCTATCTGTATGTAATATTAAAGCTAAAAGCTAAAAGCTAAATGGTAGATTGAAGCTGCCAGTATTGTTTAACATGATGATCTGTTCATTAACAAATTCAAATTAAAAGTCTGAGTCGTGAGTAAATTGTGCGCAAATGTGTTTACAGTCTCTTCACCCATGAGACTTTATGCAATAGATGTGTAATTTAAAAGCATGAACATTTCACTCTGAAGACCTCTTTCTAATACAGAAATGCACACAATTTTCTATCACCCAACTCAAGAGAGAAAAAGCAGAATGAGGACTGCTGCCAGAAGATGGCATGATAAACTGATGGCAGAGGGAAGAGAGGAAGAAAAGAGGAGGATCATAAATCAGATTTGATGGGGGTGTGTAAGGAGGGATCCTCCCACCCACACTGCCTCTGTCCCCTTATATTACTTTAATTGCAGTCGTTTAATAATTCTGAAACTATTTTGCCCTGAGCGTGCACTGCTCATAAATCCCCACTTCTGTACACACGCTTAAGCTACACTTAACATTCCTCCATGCCACTTAATCTTTCATCTTTTCATCCATCCCTCTCTGCAACCTCACCCTCCACCCTGTCTCTGTCTGTCTCTTTTATCCTTTGAGTCGATCCCCTTTCAATCCATCTTCTTCTCTCTCTCTTTTTGCCAACATGTCTACCCTGTCTTTTTTCCTTTTCTTTAATTATCAATCATATTTGTTTGTCTCCTCATGTTCTGTTCTGAACCTGTGGTGGAACATATGCCCAGGAAGGGCTGTGTTAGACATTCTTCTTGCTTCTCCCTGAGGTCATTAGTTTTAACCTGAGGGGAGGAAAAGTGCAGTTTGCACCCTCACATTTACCCCCCCCGGAGCATGTGTGTGTGAGAGTGCGTGTTGAGTGGTTGAGTGCTCCCTGGCCCTGCAGCTGAAGCTGAAGGAAACCCCTGCTTGCTGTGTGTGTGGGCTTCACATGTGTGCAGAGGTGAGGCCAAGGATTCTCAGGCCTTTCTCCCCTTTCCCCAAACCATAAACAGACAGCTGCCGTGTTGCAGCTAATGACACAAGCAGCCCGTCTGCATTTCTTTCTATGTGAATGACACTGGGTTCAATCACTCATGCACTCAACAACTCTGTTTCACAAAAGTAACACACGTTACTTTTTGACATTGTATAATACACGGTATATTTGCATAATTAACAGATATGTCAGAAGTGTAATAAGTGTTTCCAAATGAAATATGTTTATATTGATCTCTTTAAGATAAATGCTCCATTATTTTGTATCAACAGACCTGGCAGACATATTTATAGTTTACAGTCTTCCATACTCTATCATGCCTTTTCTTTAACACACACACACACACACACACACACACACACACACACACACACACACACATACACTCCTTGCTATTAATCGGGGCTTCAAGCATATTAATGTGGGAATTTGAGCCCCATTAAGAAAATCATTTGGCACACAGGTACCACACACGCTATATCTGGAGCAAAGCCAAGCTGCATTTTGATCAGCTTGCACTAACATGGCCGAACGTGCATACATACATATATTATATTCCATTAGGAATACATGCACCTGCAGATGCAGCACTGCTTATCAAGCAGCTGAGAGGCAAGTCAAACATCATTGGGAGGTTGGGCCCAGAAGCAGGTTGTCATGCATGTATATGTGTAAGCATGTTTGCACCATCTGTGATGTTTGTATGTCAGCAAGTGCATGTTGACATATCAGAGAATGACTTACATGATATAAATGTAAAACCTTTTTCTTTTTCTTTCTTTTTAACCAAGATTGCACGGTACATTCTCAAGGAAATTTAGTGTAATTAAGTATATAAATAATTGTAGTATATTACCTTTCAAACACTTAAAGGTATGTAATAAAAAACATAGAATATAACAAAAGCAAAACTTAAGTGCAGTTACAACTTTATTCCAAAATATTGCACAAACATTGTTAAAAAGGATCAATGATCATGGAAAGGATGGCTGTTAAAAGAGTGGGCTTTTTAAGCAGAGGTTTAATAACAGCTACCTTAAAAGCTTGTGGTACGTAGCCGATTAACAAAGAGATGTTCATCTGATTTAATATGGAACTGTCAATTAGTGGGAAAACTAATTTAAAACGTCTAGTTGGGAGTCTAATAGACAAGTTGTTGGTTTATATGATGAAACAAATAGAATAAAAATGGTTCAAATAAAAATCTGGTGCTACAGGTGGTTCTATGGCTTCAGGACAAGACAATGTATCTCTGCTATTCATGGGGTGGAGGTGGAGGATTTTTTTCCCTGATGGTTGTAATTTTATTTGTGAAGAAGTTAATGAAATCATTGCTTCTCAGGGTTAGAGGGATAGATGGGTCAGCCATATCACACACAAACTCAGATAGTAACTGCACCTGTATTACGCTGGAATAAGTGCTGATTGTAGCCAGGAAATAGTGTATTGTCCACTAACCAAAAGATCGGTGGTTCAATTACTGAATCCTCTTGTCTTGTCCTTAAGGAAGATACTGAAACCCAAAGGGCCCATGCACTCATTCATCCTCATTTGATATAACGTGGCTCTTCAAAGAGGTACAACCTTTTATTTGACTCTTAGGGCTGGAACATACTTATCTGGGCTGCAAAAAAATTAAGATGATTATGTTTGGTTCAATTTTTCTTTCTTTTGGTAAATGTATATCTTTTATACAGAGAGATGGTGAATAATTTGCATCATAGGCTGGTCCAAATAAAGATTGTTCGTAATAAACCGCCTACACAGAGAAGAGTGTTTTTTTTCAAGTAAAACTTAATTTCTCGTCTTGTATTAATTCAGACACAGCCACTTTTTATCTTTCATCAGAGCAAAATAGAACAAGTAATATTAATCTGGAAATAAACTTAGATATGATGTGTTGAGTACACCCACATGTGAGGACAGCCTCTGTGCGTAAACAAGAGCTTTAGCCCACAAACTGACCTAGCTAAACAAAACACTACTTCCTCCTCCTTCCAAAATAGGCACTATAAATAGAGACTGTGTAGTGGGACCACACCTATCCTTTCCCCTCCCTGTAGAAATGGAACAAGGGAAGAAATTACACAGTAGAAGAAGAAAAAAATATCTGGAAACCATTATTGAATTTTCAATGTGTTGAGTTTTTTTCATAGTGTCAGGCAAGTTCTGTTCAAATATAAAAATAAACGCAGTATAATAAAGTGCCTGCTGACTTTAGACCAACCACTTTGCGAAGAAAAAAACTGAAAAATAACACAGCACAGAAAAGATATTTGCTTTAAAATGAGCCTCCCTTGGAGTCAATGATTTCTTCTGTCCATCTTGGCTCTAAAAGTCCAGTGCTGCTGACATCTGATATAAAAGCTCCACTCTGCCCCTAACAGTGAGAAAAAGCACCTGATGTGGAGTGCCATTTATCATAAATGTGTGGTGCTTGCATTAGGCCTTCACCTATGGGGAAAGGTGTCAAGAACTGATGAATAAGTCACAGTTCTCTTAGAGGAAGCCTTCTGCACCTCCGCAGTGCATTTAGTTCACACCTGAAACTAAATACAACTCCACCATTATTCTCTCAAGTAGTCGAGATGAAAAGAAAAGAAAAGTGAACACAGAAGCAGGATGGTGCTGTGAGCCATTGCTCTCTAACTGTGCTTAAGTATTCATCCATTGGAAGTGGAGGTAAAATGGCTCCTTCATTCATCACCTGCACCCAAGGTTCTTTGTCCTCAGTACTTTTCACACTTTTTGTGTTCCATCAAGGTAAATCTGTGAGGATTCTGATCCTTCTAACTGCCCATCTACAGCAGATCTTTCTTCTTTCTCCTTCTTGTCATTATATTGGGCCATAGTTGTCACAAGGTGCTTTAGTGCAACTGTATACCTGCAGCTTCACTTCACTCACACAAAAAAAATTGTGTTATATTTGTTATGAAAATCATCAAATGTTCATTCCAGTAAACCTTCATGGAAGCCATGCTTGTTACTGTAGCAACTTTTAAGATAAAGTAAAATGAACATGCTTAATATATGAATAAAAAAGCTATATTGTGTTTTGTAAAATGTGTGTTGCTTATTTCTAAGAATTGAGACACTCTGAAAGGAAAGGAAATATTTGCCCCTGTCAAGGAAAGACACGGGGAATCAGATTTCGACTGGGACAACAAATCGTCCCTGGCATTTTGGCCCAGACCGTCTGGGCATCACCAGCCATGGGTGCTGAAGTTGGTCCTGACTGCATACATGTCAGTAAGTTAAAGATATTTGGCAGCATTTCATCTTTTCTCTTGCAATTCTCCACGCCTCCCTTGCATTTTTCTCTATTTTCACAACTGTTGTTTTTTTTATTCTTGATGCCAGCACAGAGAGCAAAGGTGGAGGTATTTAAAGATGGGACTGGGCCAGCTTCATAGTCAATTGAAAGAAGAAGAAAAAAAAAACAATAGTCAAATCATCCAAAAAACAAAAAGGCAACTGAATCGACAAAAAATTTAATAAAAATCAAAAAAAGCTTCAAACTATGAAAATTTCCTGTAACAGATTGTAAAATGCTAACTCAACTTTTAAACAGATGTGATGCTTTGTGATAACTCAGCTGTATTATTTTATATGGAGATTGATAATTGTTTCATCATTCAGATAAGGCTGGCAAAGGATCAAGTCGGGCAGCTCAGCGGAAAAAAAATTAATTGACAATGAGCAGTTACCAATCAGGTGCAAACCAACTAACAGATGGAAGAGTACCAGTGCACACACAGGGGGCCGAAGTGTCCTTGGGCAATATGCTAAACCCCAAATTGCCTGACGTCTGGGCCATTCTCATTAAAAGAAAAAAAGGTATTGCCCATAAAAGCACTGTATGAATGGGTGAATGGCCAAAACCTGTAAAGCGCTGTAAGTGGTCATCAAGATGAGAAAGGCGCTATATTAATACAGATCAACTATGATAGTAACGCTTTAAGTGAAAGAAACCCAGTATAAATATCACATCAACTGTTCAACCAGTGTTATTTACAAAGAAAATCAACATTTATTAACATTTTAGATATGTTATAGAGAATGAATTAGTTTACACTGTGACTTTTCTGCTGTGAATTAAATCCAGATCTAAATGTCATTCCCTATAAAAAGTACCAATAGGACTGGAGTATCAATAAGGAACTGCACAAGGTGTACTGTATTCCAAAAATGATATAAAAACATTATACACCCTGATGTGAGAGCCTGAGTATAAGCTCTACGGAAACTTCAGAAAAAAATCCTGCATTTGCAAACAATACCTCATCAGATGGATTAACACTCGCATTAGTTGGTGTCTCGCACGAAGCTTTCGAGAAAAGTTGCTCTAACAGAGTTTTTGATGTCCTCTGGAGAGACTGGAGAATCTGCACCTCAGCAGCTTCCATGAATCAGAACTTTTTGCTGGACAGGCTCGGTGGTGACCACTCTTCAGTAAAAGGCACGTGACAGCCTGTTTGGAGTTTTTCAAATGGCATTGGAGAGCATTGGAGAGCACAAGCAATAAGGCACTTGAAAGATCGAAAGGTTGGAAATGTTTAGGTGGGACTGTATAATCAAGAGCCTTGAACAAGTCTTTAGGCATTAGAACAATGGCAGCTCCTGCCAAATGTCTCAGGGGGGCAGTTGTTGTGATGATGGCTAAGGTTACCTGTTTAATGGGTAAATGCATTAATCCATGTCACTCCGGTCACTTTAACACTGGGTCCTGCTGTTCACGTCACCTCTCGGGTTGTACTGAGCACAAAATGTTGACAAGTGATAAGTCTCATAAACTCCGGAGTGAATCAAACAACACACAAGTTTCTTCATGTAATGAAAGTGATTGGTGCCCAATTGTTCCTGGTCTCTCTCTCTCTACCTCATCTCTCTCTTCTCTCCCCCGCTTTCCACCCATCTCTCCTTTCCTCCCCCCTTACTTTTCTTTCCTCACCCCAACCGGTCGGGGCAGATGGCCGCCCACATTGAGCCTGGTTCTGCCAGAGGTTTCTCCCTGTTAATGAGGGAGTTTTTCCTCTCCACAGTCGCCTGTGCTTGCTCATTGTGGGAACTGTTGGGTTTCTCTATGTTAATATTGTTTTAAGGTCTTGACCTTTAAATGTAAAGTGCCTTGAGATAATGTAAATTATGAATTGGCGCTATATAAATAAAATTGAATTGAATTGAATGTACTGATCAGTTCCTGATAACTACAGATGAGTGTTTATTAGGTGTAGTGAGAGCAGGTCAGAGTGAAGGAGGAAACAGAAACTCCAGCTCCATACAAACCAACTGCAGCTTCAGCTCTGATCATTGAGCAGCTGTGACCAGAGAGAAACTCTGTATTCACTGTTTCCACTGTTCTTCAACAAAGTCACTTACCGGAAGGTTCATGGTAACACTCCTCGTCTCACTGTGTAATGCTCTGAGCGAGTGAGTGGGGCCCCGGGGCCTCTGTGTGTGTGCTGTCTGGGACCGTGACTACCAACAGCTTAAGTATAATGAAAGCATGTTAGTGCGTGCTCTCCTGGAAGTCATAGAGATTCCATTGCAGTGCCTGTTTGCAGTTTGAAATAAAGTGTTTTACAATAAAAGTCTATGATAGCTTGTGCGGGGCGATTTTCAGCCATATTGAAATCACCCTGTACTCTATTGAACACGGCTCGACACAGCAGCTGGTTGGACCATGATATTCAGAGGCAGCAGGAAGGACAAACTGTCTTGAGAACTTGTATAATTTAATCCATTTTAAAAATAATACTGACAATTATAATGATAATTAACTAAATGTAGCACTATCATACTTTTTTCCTTTTTTTTTTTCTTTGAGAGGGGGGTGCCCTACTGCCCCCTATTGGCCAGCTACCCCTGCTTTAGAAAAGATGGGGCTCATGTTGTCTCATCAGTGCTGGATAACATTCCCATCATGCCTAGACAAAGGCTAAGCTGTGGCAGAGAGGTAGCTGAGTGGATTGAGGAAGAGGAAAGCAAACTTCTCAATATAGCTTCTTTCACATGGTGACTCACAACAATTCTTCTCAAGAGAGAAACCCACTCAGGAGGTGACAGAATTTCCCAGGATGTCCCCCCCCCCCCATCCTGCGTTACCTCATGCGAACCACTGAGAAATGCACCATGATTCAAATTAACACTGCAAACTGTCCTGTGAATGAAACATAGTATAGTATAGTATACACTCCTCCCGCACATTGAAAGTATGTCTGTAGGTGTGTTGTCTCACTCTGTCCTCTCCCTAATGCTCCTTCTGCTGCTCCCAGCCCTCCTCTCCTGAAGGTGACTGTGACACAATGATGACAACACCAATCTGTCACACTGTCCCTCCCACAGCTGGCGTCATGCACACTGTGTGAGCATTACACCTACTTTGCTTGTATGTCGTACATCTGTGACCAGACTTGTTGCCCCGCCACCCCCCAAGTCAGATGTTACACCAGTCTACCCAGAATGCCTTGGGATAGGTTGCATGTTATACCACATGTGCTTAGGGTGTGTATTTAACAGTGTAGTGTACAACGTGTGTCCATATACCAGCATGTGAGTGCTACTTTTGTCCCGAGTGTTTGTTGAAATTGAAACTTGATTCGTTTATATTCTCATTTAGCTCACATTCCTCTCTGTTCAGAGTACACAAACCTGACATTTGTTCACTGCATTGCTGTTTATGTTTACATTTACATTTGCAGTGAATATTTGTTCTACTGGGCTTGATAAACAGTAGCAGTTTTGTATATTATGTCATGGTCACTGTGTTTTTCTGTCACGACCTGAACCATGGCAAAATAAAGGCCAGATCAACGGACAAGTGGTTGATACACTGTGTGGCATTTTTACTATCTGAGAATGTGATGATTCGACCTTTGGAAATTGTGGTCATGTTTCTCTTGTTTTCTCTCTACTTTATCTCTGTGAGCTGTGTTCCATTACATCTTAGATGCAACCATGCTGTCGCCTGTGTACCCTGTATAGGACAGGATGTATCTGTAGCTAAAACTAATTTAACCATGTAGTCGTTATGTTTTAATTAGCCAAGGTGCTGCATTGCTAAATGGACGTTAACAACTCAAATTGTTAGTCTTTTTACATTTATTAAACGAGGTTAGGTTTTCATCAGTTTGTCTGCTTGTTAGTTAGTGTTTATGCAGGAACTACTCAACCATATATTGAGTGGTGGAGCCCAGGACATTTCAGATTGGATCCAGATAAATGGGTGAATTCAGGATTGTTTTGTTTTCTTCAACATGATGAGATAGTTAACCTTGGCAGAGGTGTGAGCTCTCCAAATACCCTGCTAGTCTTCGGGCACGGTTACTCATTTACGAATGCAGACTCATTTTGCGGGTCAAAGTTCACTAAAGTTTAACTCCATGCAAAGCCCTGCTGTGGATTTGCTGCGTGGCAGGAGTCAAATGTTTCATTCTCCCAATTGCTCGCACAGATTGGGAGGTGAAGGTTTGTGTGTGTGTGTGTGTGACCGTGTGTGTGTGTGTGTGTGTGTGTGTGACCGTGTGTGACTTGCTTACATATAGTGCTGTAGAAATGATAGATGAGTTAAGCTTCTTCATGACAATGTCAATTTATTAGATGCCCTGAAGCTCTCAATAATGTCACATCATCTTTATTAACGTATTGGCTTTGTCCAGTTCTTATGGAATTGATCAAAGGACTTCCCGTCAATGTTGGCTACAAAACAGAACCTCAGCTCAAAGGAGACTTAGTCTAGACATGTTTCTCTATCCATGTGTTTCACCAATGTCAGGTGTTCAATCATAGGCTGACAGTCAGAGGCTCACAATAACAACAGTAACAGAAACAAAATATAACATATTAACTCACAGAAACATAGGTGCACTAACCCCACTGCTGTACCAGATAGCATGGAATCTTACATGTGGGTCTTTATGTTTGTAAAATAGAATATTTGCATTGTTTTTACTTATTGCTATATTTTGTTCGTCAAATCATCAGAGAGGTTGCATCATGGAAATGCATCCGTGAGCATGAAACAACAATTATAATGAAAGTACAGTGACATTCCCTGCAAGCATGTCTCTGTCCTACGGGTGTGGTTTATACCTGCAGTAAAATAAAAATGCCCCAGCCGCTCTGATGGAGCTCAGGACTCCACCCAAGGTAACAAGTGATTTGACTGTGGCCTAAAACTGTGACTCTGTGTGCAACAGCTCACCTTTCTGCACTGTAGAAAAGTGCAGAAGGTCAATTAGATCCATTAGATTCTGACCGTTCCTGTCTCCTGTGTCAATGATAATTAGTTATGAATAATTAATATAGTGATTAATAAAGTTGTCACTGTTGTGGCACAAAACTTCAGATCCTATTAATTTTGTGGGCCCTTATTACATCCAGTGACACAAGAGGATGATATGGGTGACCCCAATTAATCTAACCTGTAATAGACTATTTCTTATTAGCTTATTATTATTTATATATATTTCTGGGACATTTGTAATCCGTGTAAAGGAACTTTAGTCAAAGTAAAACTAAAAACTAAACTAAAACTAACCGTAAATCTAAAACTCACACATGAAAGGCATTTTGAGATTTTGGAGGGTGTGCCCTATGTAATCTTTGTGGACCAATATCAGTGCTGAAAGGTGAGACTACCTAGTACAACAGTTTTTCTTTTTCTTTTTGGGTGGAAAAGACAGGCTGCTCATCTCAGCAGCCACAGTTAGGCTCCCAGTAATAATCATAATCATAATCACAATCATAAGTGTAATAACAACAATAATAATAATAATGATAAATAATAATAAAACACCTTATTTCTCATGCCGGATGGCGCTCAAGTGTCCCCGGTCTTTCTTCAAAGAAAAGGAAGCAAAAAAAGTAAAAGAAATTTAATGAAAAATAGGCATAAAAAAGACAATTATTATTAACAATATAAGAGCGTAGGAGTGCGGGCAAGCGCAAGAGCTAGTTAAAAGTAATGTTGAAGGCTAATGTTTTAAGTTTTCTTTCATGGACATTCACTGAAGTAGCTTCTCTGATATATAGAGGCAGTTTGTTCCAAAACTTTGGAGCGTAATTTACTAAAGCTGCATCTAATAATACCACCTAAAAAAACCTTCGTCCTGTTGTGGACATCCTCACTTACAAAAAAATGATATAGCAAAGAACCTACGGACAGTCTCATCATATTCCTTTTCTTGGCCATGTTACAAACACATGGTGTAATTCCTGTCTGATCAGCACAGCAGCACTGCAGCAGGATGTGTTAATAATCCTCATATTGTTCTTGACATATTCAAATTCAAACTGTGCTTTCACATGTGAGTCAGATAGGAACTACCTCCCTTGTGAGAACGCTTAATTTATTCTAACCTCAGTGAAATTAAACTAACTCCTTACAATCACCTGGGGATCACATCTCTGAACCTACCTTTTCCTCTTAAGGTGCTAATTACTACCCTGTAATGAAAGCAATCAGCAGATGAAGTGATATTGCTCGCCGAGTGCTTCCTTTGTGATTGCCTGTATCATCCTATGCATCTTCAAGTGCTCAGTAACAGGCTTAAGGAATGAACTGCTTCAGTGGAGTAATCAATGACGGGACAGCATGTCTTGAATCTTGATGACACACCGATGCAGTGTCTGGGAACAGCTCTGACATGGTCCTGGATGAAGACCTGACTTGTAAGGTAATGGAAATGATATGTATCTCTTTAAAGGGAGCCAGATCTTACGGCTCCCTTCCTTTCAGTCTTTTTTTTTTCAAGGGGACGGGGTTACTCAGTTTATCTGCAGAATAACTACTAGGATAATGATGATCTAATAGATTTGGATCATCATCATACAATTTCCTGACACCATACCCCTCTGCTTTGTCAGTGAATTAACTATATTTTTAAATATGCCCTCTATGAAATGTGTCGAGTAAAGTTGCCTTGCTTTGAATGCAATTCATACATGTGTGTCTGTTTGACCACAGGCAGGGCTGAGCCACACACACACACACACACACACACACACACACACACACACACACACAGACACACACAGAGCAGACACAAGGAGGAAGCTTTTACTTTAAACTGAATTAAGGAGGCAAATATAAGCAACATAACTAGATTCATTCAAACTCTGGCCATTTAAACAGTTGTTTGAAAGTTTTCTTATGGCAGGCAACCACGCAACAATTCAACTAAAACACATAGGTTTTAGTTTGATTTCTCAAAATCTCCTGATCACAACCACTTGCTGATTGTGTTAAATGGCTTCCCATATAGCCTCCAATAAACAATCCTGAGAGAATCAATGGGACATTATTATTGGGCAAGGGCTTACTCTAATATCATTGTAGTGCACTGCCCTTCTTGAAGAGGGGAAGGTTCTCACTTTTCATGTAAAGGGGAGCAGTGTGGATTTTGTTAATTTAGGCAGGGGATGAAATTTGGCCACACTCCCTTCGTTCATATCAAAGAGCTCCAAACATTCTGTGACCAGAACCTGGAGACAAAAGCAAATCAAGAACTAGAAGAGTGCCTAACGCTGCCAAGGCAAATGCACTGCCCTGTTAAAAAATCCTGGATCTGCTCATTAATCTGGATTCGCTACAAAATTGATTGGGTTCTTCTTCAGTTTTTGATCAATTCTGCTGACTGACAGCAATGAAAAGATAACTTCCTTGGCAGAGGCAACAGACGCAATATTAAGATTACATCATATCCATGGTGTGTTCTGTGAATAATAAGTTTAATGTGTGGTACATCTTCTTCCTAAGCAACTGTGATAAACTGGATCTATGGATACTTCTGTGTTATTTGACCATGTTGTACTTATGCTGTCTATTTGCAGTGGGTCCAGCGTTATGTTTGAGGCTGAGGCATAGCTTAAGTGTGCATGGAAGAGAGTAGAGTGTTCCCCCAGCAGTCACTGAGACACCACGTGGGCACCCAGACTGACTCCATATGCTGAGATCAGTGGCTCTGTGGGGGCCAGGCCATCTGTTGCAGGACTCTTTGTTCTTCTTGTCTCTGAAGATAGTTCTTCGTCACTCTCAAAGAGGGAGTCCAAGGTTTTTAAAACTTTTCACAGTACCTGACAAAACTTGCAGAGGTGATATTACCTCAATAATATCAAAACCCAGGTGACCCATTTAATGTGTATACAGTTATATGATCCACTTTTGAAAGATAAATAATGATCAGTGCAGCTTCAAGAAAACTAATTAGGTCTCTTTGGTTTTACTAAGGGTGATGTCATGTTTGTTTGAGTTTAACTTGGGAGCCATTTGTTAGAGTTAATGAGAAAAAAAATACTTTTTTCAGTTTTGTTATGTTTCGCTCTTCTTCTTTAGTGCACCTCTGATTCAATGTGGAGGAATTTTATCACACAACCTGGTATTCTCACTTTTCTGTATGACCATAATGTTCATGTTTATGTCTGATGTCACATTTGTTCTCTGACATGTCACATTTGTTCACTGATCACTAAGCTAGACTCCACTACATGGAAACAATAATTAAAGACCCTGGATCTGATCTGCTGTGTTTACTCACTGGATGTTCATTCTGGCCTAAATGACTGGGTGTTGCCTGAGTAACTCCTGGAAGTAAAGTTTCACCTGATGTAGTGTTTAGTCTCACTGCTAGGTTGTGTGGGAAAATGGTAGTGTTCCACTGCCCCTATAGAAATTATCAAAATAGACGGTTTACTGTATCCGCCTCGACATCACTGGCTGCTCAGTCACTTTGAGGATGATAGATGTTTTTTCATCTGGATTTTATTTACTTTGCTGTTATGTTTCAATGTTACTTATATTTTCATAGACTATAATCTTGACCTTTTTTGCCCCCCCCCCAACACACACATACTGTACATTGCTCTTAATTACCCTCAATCCTGTACAAAAGCCCTGGTGACCTTTTGCTCCCAAGCTGCCAGGGCAAACGGTAGGGATGGATGTGTGGGGGGAAGAGGGCATAATGGGATTGACGGAGTAGGGGTGGGAGGAATATGCCCCATTCCCTCTATTTTATGTAAATATTTATGGCAGGGATGGTTTGAGCTTGGCAAAATCCGATACTTCAAATAATAAACGTACAAGTTTCCAGACGTTTAGCCTGCTTCACCCCCCTTAAATAATTACTTAGGTCATCACCTCCACTGCTTTGATCATCAGATGTATATTCTTTGTGTTAAGACAAACAAATGTTGTATTAACTTTTGTATAATTGAGTTATACATTTTTATGAAAGGCAATTAAAGTGTAATGAGTGTAGATATTATTATTGGTGACTTTTAACCAGAACAAACAATTCACTTATCACATATCTGATAAAGCAAGACACCCCCTGCTGATAGTAATTAAATGGATTTATATTATAATTAGTCATTCAGTTATTTGTTTCTTGGTGTTAGTCATTTTACTGAAGTAGACGGACCTTCAGTGCAGAAAGCTTTCCTCTTAATCAGGAGGTAATCATTCGTAAAATCCAAACTCCTTATTCTTTATTCCGGCTAACAAATGTTTCGAAAGTGGGGAATTCATGAATTACATGATGTCCCTGAGTAATACTTCTGCTCAAACAGACTTTAATACTTACTGTGAAATCTTAATATCACTGTAAAATCCCATGGGACAAAACCTGATACTTATACACAAATACACACAACCTTTCCTCATGCTGAGTGTGTCTTTGTCTGTGTTTCTTTAGTGTATTTTTGTTTGGAAACCATTGTTGTGTGAGCATTATAGCCTGTCCCAGCAACTTCAGTTGCGTGTGTGTGTGTGTGTGTGCGCACGCAGCAGTGGTGGTAATGTTTTTTCTTTATCTACTCCCCCATCTGTTACAAAGGAACGCAGCATCCTGGCTCTCAACGGTTTGCTGACACGTACTGTCTGCGCTGGTCATGAGTGACAGTGAGAATGTGAGGTGAAGAGAGAAGAGGACAGAACAGAGAGCACTTAAAAGTTTGGATGGATTACGAGATAGGACAGTGTTTGTCTCCCGTCTGGTTTGACTGTTGATCTTTGGAAACTTTTTATTTTTTTCGCGTTGATTTTATTTTTTTTATTTTTTATCAACCTTTTCACTTGTGGCACACAATGTAATGTGACTTTCTTTTCCTTTACCAATTTCCTATAAATTACGCTGAATAAAGGGTTTATAGGCTGCAATGTTACTAATGAAATTATTAATGAATAAATCTTTATATGATGATGATAATACTCACAGCATGATGTTTACAATATTTCTACATGTGTTCACAATCTGTATTCAATTTGTTGCTCATCTATACTAATGCATTCAAGTAACTACTTCCCTATTTGTCAATGAGGAAAGGCTAAATATAAGAAGCGAACAACTACATCTTGTTTACCTGAGACTTCTTAGGCTACTTTGTTTTTCTTAATTAAATAAGGTTCAGTTAGTGAACACAGATTAGAGTTCCCTTATTGATAATTACAGTATAATTTAGAGGAGCAAGGAGCGTGTAGTAGTGTTTTTGCACATACAATAATATAAAGTAGTTTTGAAAATAAAGTTGAGCTGAAGCACACAGTGTTACTGACTGAATGCATGTACTGAGACATGAATGGAAATGCTTCTGAACTTTCTTGAGAACCCTCTGCTAAATAATTCATTGGTAGTTGTCAGTATATCCAATTGTACACAGCAAAACTTACACAGCTGTTATTACTTCATTAGACCAACTTCATTTTACAAAATGTTAATACATACTGCCTGCAGTCTCCACAGCAACATTATGCTTCTTGTTTCTTGGAGAAGTCTAAAGCTATATCTCAATTCAGGGGCCGAATTCAACTGGTGGATCGGTCTTGTAATCTTAGTCTTATAATGCACTTCTCTTCAGTTTGGCTGGACAACTAAAACTAGGAGGAGTTCTGCTGATTCCAAACTTACTATATTTCACAATTATCACTGTTTCCACGTTTCATTATGGTAAACGTACTATGTGGAAAAAAGAGAGATGTTTCCGGACATGTGTGGCTGAACCTCGCTGGCTGCATATGTTGAACTGAAAAAAATCAGACTGACAGAACCAGAGCCTTGAAAGTCAATCAGCAAATAAACAAATAGAGAAAAATCAATGTTTGAGCCATCGTTCTATTTAAGTTTTTTTTCAAACCTTAGTTTCTGTTCAGATTACACAAAACATAAGTTAATTGAAAAGATTTGGCAAGTGGATGTTGTTACCATTAGACAGAGGCATGCTACCTGTCTTCATGATTAATGAAGCGAACAGGCTTCTGGATGCTGTTTAATATTGATTATATATGAGTGATGTCAATCTTCTCATCTTCAAAAATAGGCAAATATTACTCAAGAGTACCCAGTCAAACAGAAGGCTTGTGCTGGCTTCACTGTTGGTCCCATACAAAGTAGATAAATCCGATAGTAGCTCAGTCCATAGAGATTTGGCTTGGGAACCCGGAAGGAGGACTGATAGCTGGAGAGGTGTCAGTTCACCTCCTGGGCACTGCTGAGGTGCCCTTGAGCAAGGCACCGTACCCCTCAATATAAAGAGAAGTGAGGCCACTGATCTGAGTGATCAATTGACAGATTGTATAAAAAAAGAACATTGTGTGTGGTAATCTAGATTCAAGGGCAGGGGTGGTTAATACTGTGTACATTTGTTAAATGTTCTTTAAAAAAGTATTATTTGTATAAGGTGTACTGGTACTCCCTTAATATATTACTGTAAATGGAAACTCAACTGACAGTGACATATGTAACTTATCTACACAAGCCAAGTACTGTAATCACTGTTCTTTTGTGCAACCCAATGTATCTTTTTCACTGGCTGACCTGACCCAAATACTATGAGACTGTTGAACGCTTAACTACTACCTTAATTATCTTACTTGCAAAAAGGAGTTAATATATGAATTCACTATACATATAGACAATCATTTTCATAGTTTATGTAAATAGACTTTTTGGGTGTATCAGTTTCACCCCACAGGGACAGTGGCCTGCAGTCAATGATGTTTGGAATGGTTGAAAGAAAAGACCTTGAATGTTTTTGTGTTTAGATATGTGGCAGTGTGGGCGAGTCTCAGAGCCACATAGTCACAAAGATGACAGAGGAACAACAAATGATAGAAAATGGCTGGTAGTGACTTGGCTCCTTCCTGTCCCAGGCGATTACCTCAGCCTTCTCTGTCTCTCACCATTCATGAGCATGTTGTCAAACATCATCATCTCACAATTGCTCCCTGAACCAAGCAGAAAAATAAAAAGATCTTTGTAAGTTACGTGCAACACCTTGATGTGCTAGAGAGGGATTGGCAGTGGCAGAAAAAGTGAAATCGAGAGACGCTTGTGAATAGACCAGGACTGGAACACATACTTGATACAGGGACCTGCAATAGAAACAATATTACAGAACAATGTTTGATTTTATTCATTTTTCTCCTTCCTTTCCCGTTGTTCTTTGGTGAAGATCAGGAGTGTGAATAGAGACGGACCACCTACAATCCGTCCTGAAGCACGCAGTAAATAGTGTAGGGCCCGTTTGAACACTCTGACAGCATTCTGGCAACGGTGAGGTCCTTTATGAGCAGTAAAAGTGCTGTGTGAACAATGTGAGCTAGCTAGGCTAGCCAGGATGACACTGACAGACCAGATTGTGTATGTGTGAGGAATAAAATGTGTCTGCTGCAAAACCGTTTACTTTCTCCAGCAGAAAGTACAAACTTGATTGGAAACAGAGGTGCCTATTACAGTCAGAGGTAATAATAGGGTGGAGTGACGGCATAAATCACAGAATAGAAAAAAGTTATCCTGGCAGCCATAGTTGTGTAGCAGGGTGTGTGTGTGTGTGTGTGAGAGAGAGAGAGAGAGGGGAGTGTTGTTTGGGTGCTTATTTACTGCTGTAGATAGTAGCCAGACATGCAAAAGAATGATAAGGGGGAGCCAGCGGACTAACAGAAACGCAGGCAGAAAGAATAAGAGTCTGGTGATCAGTCTAACTTCTGTCATCTCCACAAGTGCAGTTACTCTGCTTAAGCTGCACTATCTGAGGAAAATCTGCGGATGGAATACAACAGCAGAAGACAGACGGCCAAGACAGTGTACACAGACTCACCAACAGTAGACAGTTGAAAACGGAGCCTAGAGTGTTGAAACTGGGTTTGTGATGAGGCTGCAGAAAGTCAGCTCAGAGTTTGGCAACAACATGAATCAACAGAGCCAACTTGCCTTGTATCAACAGTTCAGGTGGGTGTTCATAATGTAATTGTGAGTTTTTGTGACACACTTTGGGCCCTCCTACAAATCAATTAGGATTTGAATGTCACAGTCTGAGAATTTTTGCAGCCAGACGTTTGTGCCACAGTTTCCCATCTTCTAATGACCACATCCTGCATGGTAATGCTCCATGTCACAAAGCAAACGTCTACACTGGATTCAATAAACATGACAGTGAGTCTGGTGAATTATAGTGACCTCCCCAGTCACCAGATGTGATTCCAGTTAAACATGTGGGATGTAGTAGGACAGGCGCTGGCAGAATGAATGTGCATGGGAAAATTCATCAGCAACGATGGGATACAGTCATGCTAACATGTAGCAGACTCTCATCTTGTAGAATCAATGGCATGAAGAGCTGAGGCTGTCTCGATAGTAAGAAAGAAACTGGCTGGCCCTAATAAAATGTAAAGCTAAACATTATGCATCCTAATACAACAATCCCATAATATATTCAACCTCCATTAAGGTTTAGATATTGATGAAAGTATACAGAGGTACTGATTCAACTGCATGATTATTTGAGAAGCCGTTTCTTGAGCTGTTGAGCTGTGTTGCATTATAGTTAGTGTTGTTTTTTTAACATTGATCACTGATATGAACAGATGCTATAAAATCCCACAAATTATTGAAAATGAAAATTATAATTTGCACTCCATCATACTGTATGCATGTGTGTGTCTGACCTGAGGTACATGTGAGCTACATGGCTTTATAAGAAACATGCCACTTTTTTTCAAAATTAAAGCATTTAGTTGTTATTTTAACCCAAAAATGTTTTCAGATATAAAGTAAACTTGATCTCAGACAAATGTTTTGCCAGTATGGTGGGAAGTTGTCAGTCATCATCGCATCAAGACCAACAGTTAGAACCACAGTGGGACCATAAAAAGTGTGCACACACTATTTTATCTGATGCACAGATTTTAAATAGAGCAAAGAGTCAGAGGGACTTTCAAGGGACTTGAGACCGAAAACGACCAACCACTCACCAGCGGGAAATACACACCCGCTCAGTACACATAAAAACCCACCTACAAACACAATCACACTAATGTTTCAATATACAACTTTCAATATTCCTGGGAAAACAAATCTTCCGAGGTTTGCGGGAGTCCTTGTTTAACTGTTTGCTGTATAACCTTCAAACACTAATATCATGTGTATACATCATGAGATTTAAGTATCTGTCACCATGTGGTTATATTACACCAAAACGTGATGTGTTCAAAGGATAGCTTTCCATTTTACCAATGTGTGTTAAACAATACTAATATGCCCATATGTGAATTGCGAGAGCCATAAGAGAGTCAATCCTGCCCATTCCCTCTAAAGGTTGGCCAAAGCTAACAGAGGTTTCAACAGTCTGAGTTAGATCAAGTAGGTATTTTCCAAAGCTAAAATATTTCTCTTTTGAGAAAAAGAAAATTGTGTATTTGTGTTATTACCCATTTACTCTGGCTCAGCATATAGAGGTATGTATATAGAACTAGTCTAAAGATGGAATTATTAAAGATTATATATATATTAAACCAATAACAGAACTGCGTGATGAAAATGCAAGGGTTATTTGGGGCTTATTGTTTTACAAACCAGCGATTTTAAACTTATGTAAAAAGTTAATGTGTTTGTCAAAATCAGTCACGACCGACCTGCTGATTCACCACACAATCCTACGCTGTCAACAGGAAATGTGCTTCCTCTGACATCAGCATGGTGCCAGTGACAGGCATTTAATGCTGCTGTAACACCACATTTTGTCCCTGTTCAAATATGTGATACAGACACAGTGGTTGAAACACTCACAGATGCTTTTAGGTTATGGTCTTTGGAGTCACGTCTTGTCTGACTCCACACATAAATGATCATATCACATAATTGAGTACATTTAGGAATATAGCCTATGTGCTATGCTCAGCTAGTACCATGCATGTGAGCTACAGACAACGATGTTCAGTGTGCTGTAGGTGGTCTGTTTGTGTGCACATCACTTATTCTGAAAACCATGACACAGAGAATGACACATGGCTGTGAAATGTCAGACTAATAGGATTTCATTCAGGCTGGTCTGATCACTAAGCTCCTGATTTGTCCGTTCTAAGACGACTTTCAGGATTCTCTGATTTGTTCAGGATGTTTTGTTAACCCTCCACATTCCAGGTATGTACACCTTCACTTCCACCAGCCCTGTTATAAGAAACATGTCATCACAGAAGACAAACAAAGTGTGGGAGTATTACAATTACATGGCGCTGTCATCATTAATCTCAGTGACAGCCCACAAGCTTTGCCATCACTTGTACTGCTTGCGCCTTGTCAAAGCATATTAAAGCGGCATTGTACTGCACCACAATACACGCCATTGTTCCCTTTTCCCTGCTGTCACATGGGGGCTGTAAACAAAAAGGTCGGGTTTCGATGTCGGCCTACTGTGGTGCCGCTCAGGTGCTGCTTGGAGAACAGAAAAATGGGCAACCTTGTCACTTGGTAATGTTGAAGTCACTGCCAAAGTGTGACTCAGTCACAACAGAGAACAATGGACTGCTAACATCTGCTGAATGGAGGGAAGAGTGTTAGTAAGTGCTTAACATTTAACAACATTCAGGATCTGATTTGAACATACTGATTACACCAGCGAGCTGCTTTAGATTCTAGAAGGACGGACGTGGCTGAAAATATAATATGTGTGGCCGCTACAGTCACCCAGAGCCAAGGCCTGATGTCACCTCCAGTCTAGCATCTGTTCCACCACCTTCTTTAACTCTGTACGATCTCAGACCGAGTGTGTCTTTAATCATTCTTTTTGGAAAACTGAAGAGGTTTACGATCCACACTCCAAGATAAACGCTGTAAAAGGCAGTTAATGTATTGGCTTATAGAAACTACAACTCATGTATAACAAGATTGAAGTTCACCAGTGAGGCAGCCAAGGAAATACATCAAGGTCAAGGTTTTCCCCCTCATCCACGTTATCCAACAACACTCTATTGCTGTCAACTTTCCCAACTTTCTGTCTGTAATGTCTGCTCTAATCCACAATGTCTGGCCATTCCAGAGACTCAGCCTCTTGTGTTGAGCTGGAACACTTGCTATTTTTGGAAAGCATTCATTAAATGTCACCAAAGCACCAGACATAACCCACCTTTCATCACACGGAGTAAGCAGCAAGTTGCATTATGCAAATTTGAATGAGGCTCACATTGCATCTGTAAAAAAAAAAAAATGGAACTATTTGTTTCACTTTTTAGATTTTTTTATAAAGACATAGGGCCATAATTTAATGGAGCAATGTGATAAAAATTCTGGCCACTATTTGTTAAGATCCTGAGAATTTTCTGGACACTTATGAGCGGAACACCGGAGCAGAGAGAGAGAGAGAAAGGGAGAGAGAGAGAAGGTGTTTTGAGATATAAATTGCAAAAAAATGAATGAACAGGAGCTGGCAGGAAGACTAGACTAAGTTCTGAGTTCTGACTCAGGAGAGCAGGGCAGAGGTTCTGTGTCTGACATGATTCCATGAAACAACTGAGCAGCACAGGTGCAGGTTTGCAACAGATCTGAATTTCAGGATTCCAACAAAGACAGGGCTGGATGGGGCTTGATGGTGAACCTGAGACCTGGGTAAACGGGTTATTAGTGAAGACTGAGAACAGGCATACTAATCACTTCAAAATACAGACCAGACACACACAGGACCAGAGACAAAAAGAGGACAAACAACCAATCCAATACCATAGAAATCCAGCAGAAGAAGAGCAGATCCTGACCAAATGCTCTGTCTTTACAACAAAATGATTATTTGATTGACAGAAAAACTATTTGATAATAAAAGTAGATATTTTTCTTGACTCAAGAACAACACAACAGCTTCCAGCCTTTTTGAAAAGATGTGTTTTTTCTACACCATCTATGATAGTGCAACAATTCTCTTAGTTTTGGTTGTAAAGAGTAAAAATAAACTACAACCTAACACAGATTATTTAACTAATTGCAAATATAAACAGATTAACTGATAATAAAAACAAAGTTGATATCAAAGTCAAAGAATTCTGCTATCTGCCGTGATTGATCACATCAAATCATTACTGATACAGTTGATTCATTTTTCTTGACACATATCACATTTCATTTGGAAGAGAATATAAAAATAGTAAAACCTAAACTGCTGCCAATTGTCAACAGGATGATATGTGATCAGTCCAATATGAGCCGGCGTGTTTGTGATGACTTTGTAGCAGCCTAACATTGATCCTGTCATGTAAACATCTGGTAAATTATGGAATTACATTCTTGCCAACACTCAGCAAACAAACAAAACTTGTTTAACAAATTCCCAATTATTCTTGCAAACACAGCGTGGTTTGCAAATCCAAAACACCACTGTAACATCATTATTAGAAATGTGCAGTGTGTTTGTTTATCGGTGCATTTACTATTTGTAAAAACAAATGCATAAGTTTGTAAATGGTGTTTTGTATTCGCCAACCACACTATGTTAACAAGTAAATGGTAATGAATTTGTAAAAACTTTGTTTTTTATTGTTTTGCAAGACTCTAGCGCCTTCGTAAATTATAATTTTGAATGGTTTGATATCGTTATACTTTTATTTTGTGTGTTTATACAATTACATAATTATGCTTGTCACACTAACATGCAGATATGTAATCTCACCCTCAGTGCTACAGGCAGAAACATTTGGCTTGAACATGTTGGAAGTCACTGCGACATATTAAGTGAAATATGCTGCACAATTTCTGGATGTCACACCAAAGGACTTGTCCTCAACAAGTGGAGAGAAAGAGCAGAAATCTGCTCGGCATCTGTGTCTACTCAGGTCAGCCAAGCTGTCTGGGCGTTTGGCTTGCAGGCAGATGTAGCCTCTGTCGGACACAGGCAGCAATCGTTATTATCGTTATCAAAAACCCTGTTGTGATTATGGGCAGACGCCCCGCAGACAAGCCATCTGTACTTCAGGTGGAAATCAATCGCGATGCAGGTCCTCTGTGAGTGCTCCGATGTCCTCAAAGGTCTAAATGCAGAGAGAATGGAGCGATAGAAAGTGATAAATGGCTGTAGTGGGAAAGAAAGTGTGAGAGCTAGAGAGAGAGAGCAAGTCACACAGTCTTTCACTCAACTTTTATTTGGCCTCTTTAAAAAAAGAAAGAATTATAGCCAGGGGGTAAACAAAGAATAAATACAAATCACAAGCTGTTGTAGTATCGTAAGAGTTATGTAAGTACAATAAATTTTGGTCTGCTGTGCTTTAGGTCTGATATTTGTGTCTGAAGATTGAAAGAGTTTTAATATTCTGTGGTGAAGCTGCTTTTCCTCTGCATTTAAAACACTTTAGATCATTTGAACAATTATTTATGACAAAGTCACAGAACCACATTTGCTTGGGTCCCACCCAAATGCAACCCTATTTTTAAAAATGTTCAGTAAAACATAAATGTAAATGAATCAATGTTTCCATCCACTGCTGCTGCACATGTGGGTCAAGATAAACAGCTGGTGATGGAAATTCTCCAGTCTGGGGCCAGTACGACCGTTGCTGAAGAGGAGGGTGCGACAAGAAGCAGTTAAAAGATGAAACACAGTCGAAATATGACATTTCTGTTTGTTTCATGTGTTTATTTAAGGAACACACCAGTCTCATTACCGCTCCACACAGATCTGATGTTTTTGTCTGCCGCTGTCTTTCCAGCGGAGCAGAAGCTTCAGTGAACATTAAGGTCACATGCTTCATGAACAAGATTTTCTTTTTCACTTTGTGTTATTTATTTATTTTGGCGGGGGGGGGGGGGTGGGGGGGCTTAAGTTTCATCCATCTTAATGACAGACTGGTAGAAACAGGATCTTGTAGTAATAATTAAAGCAGAAGGTTGGTCCGGTTCAATTAAACTCTGGTACATTTGGTTCCCTTAAGCTGCTGTGAACTCTGTCATTGGAGCTGTGATGCAGATGAAACAACAGGACGGAGACCACATGAATGGATGGATCTTTTCAGACTTCCGACTACACTCTGGTGTGGTTCCACAACGAGAGCACTGCTGTGTAATAATAGATATGGAGTTTTAACATCAATTGGGCAAAACGTAAACTGCTATTAAATCCATCTGTTAATCATGTGATCTGTGGGATCCATGTATGTGATTCATTTTATTACGCAAGATCGTTTGGTAACCATGCTAATGTGCATAAATGCTATGGATGTTACATTGTTCCTCACAGGACTTCTCTTTATTATCCTGTTTCTAAAGGCCTGTTGTTAAGATCGTTCAGATCTCTTGTTTCACTTTTGGATAATATGTCTCATAATGACCCTTTTATTTGTGACCTCTGCATCATAGGGGGGGATTGATAGACATGTAAATGTGTAGCTAAGCTAACAAGTTCAAATTACTTCATGTTTTTAGCTTTAGGTTAGTTTGTAATAAGTTTGTGAACATTAAATGGAATGCAATTATCTATAATTAACAGTTTTATTGAAGGTGGGGTTAAACCTCTTTAGACAGTTGACTCTACTTTGATAACTGGCTAATATTACACTGCCTGGCAAATATAACAACACCATTGTGTATAAAACCCTTGAACCATGGCAGACGTCAGACATAGTGTGTTCTTCATGCCAAAGTGATTGAAATAACAATGGTCTGTTTTTTCCACTGACAGAAGAACTGACCTGCCATAATGTCCACGTTCCCACCACTCCTACAGTCCAGGAGGCAGGAATGGAGCCACACATGTCATAACATAGTGACACCAGTTCTCCCTAAATCGCTTTATAATGATCACGAGGAGGAATCAGTTTGTTTATCCTCACTGAAACAATGTCAGTTGCTGTCTGACAATGACAAATGACCAGCTCCTCATACCACAGTTCACTATTTCCACCCTTAACTGCTGGGAATTTTCACACCAACGCCAACACTGAAGTGCGAAGTGGGGTTATTATTTGTTTTAATTATCACAAGTCAGATACTTTAATAACAATCTGTTTGATTAGAGATGCATTAATGCCACAACAGTGAATTTAGCGGCTGCTGTCTGTCCGTTTCTCAAATCTCTTCTTTTTACTTGAGGGAACAGCATTGCACTTATCTCAGACCTCAACTTGTCTCGACATCGTTTTGCTTCTTCCCGATGGCCTGACATTTCTGTCCATGTGACAGACGAAAGAACCTCTTTGCCTCCTTCCTCTGCCTCCCTCCCCAGCAGAACTGATATCATTTTGTTGTCACTGTGCTGTCAGGGGCAGTCTGTGTCATCGATTCATGATACTCTGACTCTCCTTTATCCTGTCTCCTCTCCCTACCTCTCTCCTCTAATTTTTGCCAATACCGTGCTACATGCACACACACTCTAACACAAACAACTGCAGACATGTAGTCTTTCCCTCCTGAATCCTGGCAGCAGATCATACTTGTGCATTGGTGTTGTTCTTCTGGGCCAGAAGAATAACTTAACCCATCCTGTGGCCCTGAGGCCTCGCTCTTTTATAATCTTGTTTTCTCTCTCAGGTGAAATATTTTCACACCAGCTCTGAGCCGGGACAGATAGAGACTCACAGGGTCAGAGGTGACGAGCGTTTCCGGCTCACATGCAGCTGAGGGCCGGAGCTCTGCCTCAACACTGCAGATAACAGGCTGCCCCTCAGGAAACTTGTAATCATTTAAATTTAAGTTTGTGTGTGTGTGTGTGTGTGTGTGTGTGTGTTTGGGGTCACAAATCAAACTATCAAAGGCCCATACTGTATAAGCTTTACAGTGTCTGACACAAACAGGGTTGTAGCAACAATTTGTTGTGCATTAGTTTGCAAATGGCTGTGACTTGCGTTTTGCAGTGCAGTGGTTCAACTAAAATGTCAACATGCATTTAAATATGCAGGGGCTGAGAGAAAATGTAATGTGTGCAGCTGGAGAGGCACAATCATGAAGTGGGAAATAGGTTGAAGGAAAAGCTTCAACAAACTTCTTTCATTATTTTTCATTGTGCTGGCTATGACAGGATACAGTGGTTACTGTCTTTAGGGTCTGTCCTAAGTAAACCTATACAAACAGAAATGGCTGGACTTACATCGGGGTTGATGATAGTGTTGATGAATGGTAGGTTGGCCAGATGATGTAGTGAGGGCTGCAGAAAGTCGTGCGGCAGATGGAGAAGTATTATAACTAATGATCATCAGTTATTTCAATTATTATTTGCAGTTTTATTGATAATACTTTATGAGGTTGACATAGCTGGACAGACATTCTCACACACGCACATGTTGATGCAGGTCATTACTGTAGGTAACTGTCACTGATATGTCACTGATTTGAATCCTATTTTGTAGTTTCAGTTCTTTTCTATAACTTCACAGTGAGACTAAGTCAGAAAATATGCAGACAAGCTGCAACATTCAAGCCACAGTGCCCTATGTTAATATTGTGACTGGTGGATGTATATGATCGCCCTAAAATATATTCAATTATAAAAAATAAGAATATTTTTGTAACAGTCCATATTAAATTTGTTTTGCTTTGTATTCCCACGTGAGTATGGAGAATAATAATGAACTTGCCTGGAAAAAAAAAAAAATAATAATAAATATCAAGATAAATCTGAAATCTATTATTTAACTGACTACATGTGTGAATTCTAGGGATATGATCAATCAGTGTGAAACTGTCAGGCAATTAGTTACTCAATATGTTTCAAATCTTAATACAATTTTTTAATGCAGAATTAAAAAACTTTAACCTGAAAGAGCGTAATGTTGAAAGATCAGCAGCAAACAATGGGAAAACATTGAGATGAGGGCGTGAGATGACTCAGGACTGTCTGGAGTAAAGACCACTGTGAATGAAATGATCTTAAAAGAGTTGGATGAGAACTCAGATGGACTATACGGAAAATAAATCTGGATAAAATAATGAATGCATTTAGAACATAGTTTACATGATTGTATTCATCCAGAAATTGTATTGTGATGTTCTCCTGATGGAAAATAAACTCCCAAGGCATATTAAACGAAGGGGATAGTTTCACTAGACCAATCATTATGTACCTTATGAACTATGACAGGAACGAACCAGCCACACTGGACGCGTGTGCATCGTGGACCGTCTTTTCATTTCAGCGCCCATGTTATCAGGTCAGAGCGGCCGGTGTGAGATGTGTGTCTCAGGCACGGCTCCTGTTTCTGAGCTCCACTACTCTTTTTGGGATTTCAACTTTTTTTTTCTGTGTGCCACATAAAGTTCACAGCAAAATGATCTATCACCACCATGTCTACGAGTGAGTATAAACATAAATATTTGCAACACTTCCTGTACCTGTTTCAAAATGAAAGCACTTTACTAAAAGCACTTCTATGAACTGAATCTATTCATTTCTTTTAACATTACTTTTATTGTTATGGCTGGACAGGAGCCGATACTGTAGTGTCATGGTTATAAGCTGAGTACACGGAAGTATTTTTATTTGAGGAAATACAGTAGTCATCCCAGAAACCTCACGTATCAGCTCCGCTGCAGACACAACAATCGGTGTGAGACACAACAGATCAGCAACTCAGGCAATACACACGCACCTAGTGTAAAAAAGAGCCGGGTCAAAGAAAGTGATCCCCCTCATGGTGCACACTTTATGATTTCATGACCTCAGTGAAACATCAGAATGTGTGTTGAACTGTATGAGAACAAATACTGTCTCTATTATGGGGTGCCGTTTGTAAAGCAGCTCACGCTGAAAATAACAGCAACATTTTGTCACATTTAGCTTCAAACCATGTTTAAAAAACTGGTGTGGTACTTCCTTTTACCGGCATTTGAATTTGCATATTAGTTAAATATTTAGTTTCACCTGAAACATTTAGATTTAACATTTAGATTTAGATTCAGATTTAACATTTAGATTTAGATTTAACATTTAGATTCAGATTTAACATTTAGATTTAACATTTAGATTTAGCTTCAGATTTCCCATTTAGATTTAGATTTAACATTTAGATTTAACATTTAGATTTAACATTTAGATTTAACATTTAGATTTCCCATTTAGATTTAGATTTAACATTTAGATTTAACATTTAGATTTAACATTTAGATTTAGCTTCAGATTTAACATTTAGATTTAACATTTAGATTTAGATTTAACATTTAGATTTAACATTTAGTTTAGATTCAGATTTAACATTTAGATTTAGATTTAACATTTAGATTTAGATTTAACATTTAGATTTAACATTTAGATTTAGCATTTAGATTTAACATTTAACATTTAAGTATAACATTTAACATTTGGATTTAAATATTTAAAATATCTCTGAGTTGACAAATATTGTTGTAAATGTGCAAAAAGTGACTCTCAAAAATTCACACCAGTTTTTTAAACATGGTTTGAAGCTAAATGTGACAAAATGTTGCTGTTATTTTCAGCGTGAGCTGCTTAACAAACTGCACCCCATACTCTATCTGGTGTTAATATGTCTTTCTCATTGCTCACAGTTAATCAAAGGATGTGAAGTAG
The DNA here is from genome assembly GCF_024713975.1 of Paralichthys olivaceus. Classification (NCBI taxonomy): domain Eukaryota; kingdom Metazoa; phylum Chordata; class Actinopteri; order Pleuronectiformes; family Paralichthyidae; genus Paralichthys; species Paralichthys olivaceus. The sequence goes on from NC_091102.1 coordinate 22,885,163, forward strand.
ACTATTTGAAGCCAGGATCAAGCAACAGGCAACCTTACTCCAAGAAAGACTTGTATTTTTGATTCTATGTCTAGTGTTATACGAGTGGTCACAGATATGTATATTTAGATGTTCCATGTGTACATTTGTGTGTATATGTGTACATACATGCATTGTGGTTGGGCTTAAGGCTCTCAGGCTTTTGGGCCTTACTGTACAGCCAAAGAAAACAGAGAAGGACATCACTACAACACATCTGCTACAGATTTCTTTCCTGTGAAGAAAGATAGAGACGAGCACCCAGGTGTCTGTAGTCAACAATACAATTTTAGACTCTCCTAAAGCACTTCAGTGCTCCCATGGGAGATGTTCTGGCAGAAAGGCTTTGTAACACATGTTTAAAGTTGAACCTTTTCCTTACCCTGACCATGGGAAGTAGCTTTACTGAAAACTGAACTTTGGATTTTATGTTTCTTTTGATATGTGAAAGAGAAAAACTGAATGCAAACATAAAAAAAAAAAAGTACAAGGTAAAAAAATATGTCAGAGTTGTGTTGAGACACTGTTTTGCATGTAACTTTGTAACTTTGTTTATTTATTATTAACTTCTTTGCCGAGTTACAGTTATTATCTAACCAGGTTATGAGACTCTTCTAGAGACCACCAACTATTATCACGTCTGACCCTCTGGTAAATTAATGATTAAATTTGGTGATCTACAATAATCAGCATTTATATTCCCAGGATACACAATTTAGCTAATTATCGACAAACTCTCCTCAAGCAGCTAAATTACCTGAGGTTACCTCATTAATGGTTCGGTTACTTGTAACTGTAATGCTCCTGTAATGTTGAGTTTTTCCCCCCAAAAACTTAAATTAATTGTATTCATTCAAGACCAGAACATAATTCTTCAGGCAACTAGCTGAGCTTAGTAGGCTACTGTAAGAAGTGAAAGGTTTTTGTGTTGCAAGTTCACAACAAACGTACGTACTGATCATAACGAGATCTTCCATCATCTTCACCTTTTAGAAACGTTGGATTTCTATTATGACTGAAGCCTTGTAAATATGTCTGGAATAGCATTTCAATAGCAGACTGCTTTCTTATCACATTCATCACAGAAACAACATGTCTAAGTGACAACACATAATTCATCACACAGAGGTATTGTCTATCTGGCACCTCATTTCGACAGTGCATACCAGCAGGTGCTTAATGGTTATGTCTGCATGTGGAGGGCAGTGTTGCCTATCAGTCTTACTCACTGTGCTGCCTTTGAATAACAACATTTTAACCATGAAGTCTAACCACTGACATGCAAAACAATATTCGAACATCAACAACGACTAGACAGAGTTGGGAAGTCCTGTCTTCATTAAGCATGACTGTCACTGGTTTAGTTTTATGTGTGCCTGTGTCTGTGTGAGAACAATTGCAGTGATTTGGATTCATACTTGTTCAGCACTATTTCAAATCATACTGTGGCTCGAACAGAAATCCTTGTTCAGCATTGTGTTGTTTTACGTAATAAAAACTATTTTTATTAATTCCCTTTGTGTCTTTTTGCATTTGTATGCTTAATCTGAACTGGAAACCAGTGTGACCACATGAAATTTTCAGTTTATCTTTTCAAGATGATGTTTTGGCTGCATTATTGTCCAGAGTATTCCAGCACTGTGCACAGACGACGGCTCCTTTGTAGGTGGCTCTGGTTCTTGTTAGTCCCTGATCAGTCTCAATAAATCACCAGACAGACACTTTGACGTACAACAGGGCGATGTTACTTGTCTGACCGGCCCAGATTAAAGGGGAGGAGGGACACAACTCAGTTAGCAAAGAGCAGAGGAATAAAGCTTGACATCTAAATTACCCACAAAGCAGTGCATATTAATCTTTTGTTCTTCTGCAAGCCCCAACATGCACTTCTTATGACGCACACACACACACACACACAAGCAGTCAATGTTAATTTTATGGCTTTATTAAAATCAAATCGTGGCACATTTGTACAATTGCTATATTTTTACTTTAGCTTGACTGCATCCAAAAGGAAGCAGCCCTGTAATTACAAATATCAACACAGGGAGAACTCTTGTATATAGTAGCTGCAATGGTTCTCATGCTCATCAATTGAGGGACATGAATGCAAAAAACAGGCACATGATAAACACAAATGCAATTATTATTGTTAGAACAAATTCTATTTGTTCATGTCATTGTTACATGGAAATATAACAGTACAGCAAGATCCATACTACCTTCCCATTTCATTTTTCTGTCTTTGTTTCCATTTCTTTTTTTATCATGAGACTTAAGTATCTGTAAAACGTCCATTTGTGAATTTACCACCATTTTTCTATAAAATACTGTGGACAATGTGGGGACGGGGGTGTGCAGGGTGCCAGGCCACAAGGCGTTCCCCTCAACTTTGCTGACAGATGCCCTGCCACCCAGAGTGGAGTGACCCCAAGAGCTTTGATAAAAAGAAAAACCTTCTGCTAACCAGTAACTAGTAGAACTTTGTATGCATCAGAGTAACAGGACTTTCACAGAGAGTCAGCATCATGAACAATTTGCATTGTGTACATCAGCTTCCTCAGTTGTTAAGCTCCTTTGTTTGTCAGCAGGATGACGCAAAAACTACGGAACAAATTTCTATGAAAGTTGGTGGAAGTATGAGCCATGGGCTAAAAGGGAGCACCTTTCATTTTTGGTCACCCTTGGAATCATCAGCCTTTCACAAGTACTGTTGTTTGACCAGTGACCTTGCACTGCCCTTCTTTCTATACTTGCTTCTTCCTCCCTTGAGGCCTTTGTTCACCACGAAACTAAAGGAGGAAGGAATGAGGAAGCTATTACAGCTTGTTTGTATCTTTCATTTAACCTCTGTCTTTGTGTAAAACTGTTTCACCAAGTAAAGAATGGTGGCTGGTTAAAGTATAGAAGATAAATCCCTAACCCGCCTATTAGCTAATGGGTCCTGAACAAAAAATTCAAAGTGCATGTCAAATACATTTTTCCACAGGTGGTTTTTGACATTTTAAGTAATTTCTATGTTAAACTATTTGATAACACTAGAATAACCCTTAGTTGAGCACATACCTCGGCCAAGGCCCCTTTAAATTCAATCAAGTCGCACCACGTTGCACACACCCTGTCCTGTATATCTGTTTCTTGTGTGTTTTTTTCATCAAGATACATACATTGTTTCCTGGTGAGATCACTGGAATTGTCAAATGCCTGATCCTAAAAAAAAAGTCCTGTGAAAAAACCTGACTTGTTTGTTGGGAAGGCACACGAGCCAATGTTTGAGGCATGTGGTCAGTGGCTCACATGTGACAAAGGCAGCGGCAAACACTTAACTGAAATTTGAGGAGTTAAATCATCATTTGTGCTGAAATCCTGAACACGGGGAGTTAAATAGAGTTTAGTAATTTTCTACCATTAACTCTTTGTAACCCAGTATTTTGAGTCGCCCTTTCACACACGCAGCACACACCAGGAAATTGTTGCACTCTCACCGAGTGGAAACACTAAGTTGGGTTTAGGCATGAGGTAGAGCTGGGGAGAAGAGGCAGCAGGCCAGATAGAAATGTCATCGGCGCGGTCACTTGTTCCCTGTGAATTTTCCAGCCAGTGTCCAGCCATATTCAATCAGACATTCCACAGACAGACTGCAGCAGGGAGCTGGCAGGGTAAAGTCCCTTTAATGTCTGGTCCAACTGACATGGACATTTGTGTCTTCACATCCAGCTCCTCTGGGTGATGTCAAGATAAATCATGGGTTTGCAGAGCATGTGTGAGGCAGCTTTTGAAAAACATATGCATTTTATCATGTCATTATTAGTAATTCAGTGGTTTATAGTTCACTTGTGGAATTATAATTACAGACTGGAGCGCCTTAGTGTTGACAATCGCAGGTAAACTTGTGAAACCACATATTTCCTAATCCAGCTGCAGGTTCAGTGAGTAGACTTTCTAACAACTATGTTCAGTACGAAGGTCTAAATGTTGTTCAGAGATAATTCAGATCATGTGGACGTTAATATCAACCCTGAACACACATCTGGACAGGTCATGCTCCAATTTTATTTTAAAAACTGTGGCTAAAAACCATGATGTAACTTTTTGTCCTAACTTTCATGTTTTTATTGTTTTTATTAACTTGGGAAGACCGCAAAAACTCTGAGCTACAATACTTTAAAAAAAACTGGAACTGCCATACCCTCCATTGTATTGTGTCATCTGAGTTTCCATTTCTCTGCCTTGAGCAAACAGCTGCACAGGGTTTGACAGGACTGATCAAACAGTAGTTTTACCTAACTCAACTGTTAGAGTATACTGCACACAGCCTGTAGTGTTGTAGCTATCCCAGAGTTGACACTTATGACCAGGAGTGACTGAGGGGCACTTTATCCAACCTTGTTGTAGTTGTAAATGTCTGTGGAACTTTTGTTTCTACAATATCTCTATTACAGAGTATTGCAGTGTAGAATTTGAAAAAATAAAGTGTTGAATGTCAGCATCATAACACAAAAATATTATTATTGGAAAGACTTGTGTACATTTTACCCTGAAGAGTTTTGCTAGACTGAGACACAGATAATGATAGTTTTCTATATAAACTCTTAACCAGGGACCTGCAGAGATTAGGTGAGTTAATGCAATGTTTCAAAAATTAATAGACCCCCCCACCCCATGTGTACACATCAGGCTGCTGCAGGACTAATTAATTAACCAAATGTCCTCTGTGGGGTAGGGGGTGGATGATGATTGGTTTCAAATGAGGATAAAGTGTGACTCAGTAACTGTTCAGATCAGAATGACAGCTGGTGCTCATCGAAATTTCAGAGCGGGTGCTTGTTATGTGTCTCCTGATAGATGGGTGAAATAAAACATCAGAGGAGGTGGAGGGGCAGTGGAGAGGAGGAGGGTTAAGGTGAAAGTGAGGAGAGAAGAGCAGAGGACTGTGGCGTTATCTGTGTAAAGAGAGGAGAGGTGAACGATGCAAGAAACAAACAAACAAACAGACTTTGTGAGGGAGTGACAGGAAAGATAAATCAGGAGAAAAACCTGTCAAAGCTGCAATTTTCTTGACTGACATTGGAACACAATATTTGGCAATTATCTTTAATGCTTGATTCCATATTTAGAACATTAAAAATAGGACCATTTTAATATTTGTATTTAAACACATTTCATTCAATTTTCATCACCTTATTATAACTCATAGATTTGAAGGGTTTCGACAAGCTTGAGATTGTTTCACAAGGCAAATCAGTATGAGGGGAAGGAGAACCCCCCCCCGCTTCCTCTGAGACTAAACACCAGAAAACCACAGAGTGTGATCCAGACAAACCGAGCCCTGCTGTCTGACTCGCTCGCCCTAATTCACACAAACACATACAGTACATCTTGTATACTCACACACATCTTAACTTTAACCTCCCAAGACGTTAACATGGCCTCAATAGGAGGCATTTTATTTTTATTACCCCCCCGCAGCTACTGACATCGGCCCGGCCCGCCTCATTTTGATAACACTGCCACAGCCGCAGTACACTTCTTTATATTGGTTCAACCTCAGCCAGTTAGGAGGAATGCCAACTGCAAGCAGGTGGGGAGCGTGGATGAGTGTGTGTGTCACTGCATTGGGGGAGAGGGGCAAACATGTCACTGTGCACGGGCCCACCTTCATTATTCACCCATAAGGGGTTGGACTCTTTACCGACTGCAAAACCACAGTCATACACAAATCACCTTGTAAAAGTGTGTGTTTATGGTGTCTGGGGGACAGCAGGGCTTCTGGAAGCCTGGGAACACACAGCTGTGATACTGAATCTGCTCTCAGACGCATGACTCATGCTGCTTACTCTCGTCAAACTGACAGGGTTGGGACCTGCGGTGTACTTTGCAGAGGTTGAAGAATTTAAAGATTTAACAACAACATTTACCATCCACAGCTCATACACACATAATTACATTTAGTCTGAGTCAGAGTATTTTATTTTCATTAAAATAATTACATTGCCGTGGATATCAAATATCTGCTTGATGCATACAAGTAAAAGCCGGGCAGTGCGACTAAAGGCTTATTTCATTACTCAGCTTTAAATAGATGAGTCACAACACAAATATCAAAACTTGTAAAATTTTCCATAAACACTGTGAAGATACTTTCCAGACTCTCTGAATATAGACAAATGAATTAGATTAAAGGGACACCTACGCTAGACATGAGGATACAGTTACTGGTCATAGGAAGTTCTATACACCCTGTGAAAATGGTTGTTTAACATCTCCTGCAAGCTTCGTCAAGTGTGAGAAAATAACCCTGAAAATGTCTCTGTGTCAAAATGGAGCTGTGGTGTGTGAAAAAATGGAAGTAAGACTGAATGAATTTGCGTTAAGGAAACCGTAGGACAGAGCTTTGCTGGAACTTATGCCATATTTGAGACAGTCCTTTTAAATAAGTCTCTTTATTATCCCCAACTTTATGAGAAATAGACAAACCACAATTAAAATAATGTATTAAAATGTTTTATTATTTGAATTTGAATGCAGTTCGTTCAGCTCAGTGGATACTGTCAGTTTCATAACTGTGCAGTGTCACCTCTATTTAATCTATTAGAGCCAGAGTAAAATACTTACATGCCAGGTTTATCATCAAATGGAAAAATACTGCAAACTTTGGGAACAAAAGTTAGTGAAAGATATGAAAAACAGCACAATACCATCTAACCATATAGTGTTTTTCTATCATCATCAAAAACATTGTTGCCCATTCAGCTTTTTGATGACACAACATATTATCACCTCTCTTGTGGTAGACTGCCGCTTTTGCTGTTTAATTTCTCTTTGTTTAACATATTGTTTTCTCCAGCTCCAACCAGAAGATGCTCGTTTTTTATACATTGCACAAAGCTTGTCACAATTTGATTTGAGAGCTTTGAGCAAGGAGTTGTGTTGTTGTATTGTGTTTATTACACAGCCGACAACAAGCTTATACTGTGTACGGTGATAAAAGCACAACGCTTCCCACAAACTCTCGCAAATTGCCCCCATTGTCTTGGATAGTAGAGTAGTCCAGCCCCTTTTGAGTGGTTGCCATAAAGGGAGCTACAGTGACAATAGCAGCACGTTTCTGAAAGGTTTAGAGATTTTCAGCTATAAGCGTTCAGAAAAGGAGTGATCTAAAAAAATGTGTTGAGTGCAGTGTTTTCCTCTACAAGGCCACATACAGTCTTTCTTCATTGGGAATGACTGTGAAAAGACACTCAGATACAATTACTGTGTGGACTATATAGCCTACAGTGACTGGAAAATATGTTTGCAGAGCTCAGAAGCCGAAATAAATTTTTAAAAGAAAGACAAAAAAAGAGGAATCTTCATAGCAGTCAAACGTTTTAATGTGTAAACTGAGGTTTGTGATAATTTGGTTTAGACAAGTTGATTGAAGCAATACTTACAGATTGCTGATGGGTGTCAACTTGAATGAACACTACAATTTTCTTTTTAAGTTCCCACAGCAGAAATTAACACAAATTATTTGGCTGACTGTCAAGTCCCCATCCTCTTATTCTCCTTTGGATTCAGGAGGAACCTGCTGTTGTTTACAGACAAGGATTCATAGCAGAAAGTCAGAATTGTGAATTCTGGACTTTACAGCCTCCTGATTGTTTGTTGGTCCTGATCCTGGTTTTGGCCACGAGTGTGAAAAAACCATGGAGGGGGGAAAAAACTGCTGAAAGTCAAGGTTCCTGTTACAAGAATGAAGAACAATGCTTATGTTCCCTGCTCGGGATAATAAGGTTGTTTCAATGCTACAGCACACTCACTAACATGAGCTCTAATGCACACTTGCACACTGAGACAGGCACCCACACACTCACACACAGCATCCAGTGATCCATTCACACAATCCATTATTGCCTTTACAATAGCAAAGACCCATAATACGCTTACTTAAGATTTGAGATATTTGTATGAGTCATTGCAAGACTTTATGTCTATTATCTGTGTTTTAAATGCTGCTTTTTTTTCTCTCCTTCTTTGCAGCACAAAAGCTTCATTGTTCTGCCTTCATAACCGAGATTAAAGAATGATTTAAGTGGCTCCAGAATTGCTAGGGGATCCCATCCTTGGCTAAAATCATTGTTTTCGTGTAATTAATAGAAAATGAGGTAAGCCTTTTCAATAAAGGAGTAAAGGACAGATAACAGGGAATGGGACACAGGATGCTATTGTGCCCCAGCTTTTCACAGCCTTAGAAGTACACAAGCTCCATGCATGGCGGATGGAACGGGAATGTAATGCTAACGCAGCTGTGCAGATAACACTCAGCAATTCCACTACCTGCTGCTCTCAGGTAGTGGAGGCCGACGGCCACAGCCAACCAGCAAGATAACCTGCACGCCATGCATATGACCATGAATGGCTGCAGTAACGAAAGCAAAACAGAGAAGACACATGTGATGTGTTTACATTTGTATGTGTGAGTTATGAGCAGAAAGAAGGAGGCTGCCACTCTGCCTGCCTGACTTTTCTGTGGAAGAGTGGCAAGGAATAACAAATAGATTCACCTGTTGAAAGGCAGGGCCAGAACAAGACCCGGTCTTTTATCTGGTTAATGTGAAGAAGGCCAAAAGACAGACAAAGGAGAAGGCCTGACAACAGACCAACAGGGTGGATGCCTCCTCTTTTCTTTTTGCTGCAAAACAAATCTACCTGCGGGTACAAATAAAGTAACCTGAGCTAACCTAACTTACACCTGCTTGACCCAAGGAATCAGGCTTCACAGATTCCCAGAAAATAATCACTAGAAATTAATTCCACAACACCAGAAACAAAACTCGTCATGACCAACGAAATTCTTGGTTTAAAGAAGAGAAATAGAGAAACAGCTGTAAGATGAGATGGGAGTTCTAGAACATACAGTATGAGTAAAGTTAATATAATGTCAATCACTGAACAAAAAAGGTGTGCTTTCATTGAACAAGTGTAATCACCTTTAAATAATAATTGTGTTGCTGATAACAGTTTAAAAATTCTATTAAAAAGAGAATTAAATATTTCAACCAGTTGATTTGATTGCCTTAGGCTATTATCTGATGTAAGTGTTGAAGGATCAAATAATGAAGCAAAAAAACCTGGAGAGAAAGCAGATAGAGAAAATGTTAAATACCAACATTTGGCCAAACATTATTTTCAGCATCTCCAAATCGTTTTGCCGATAACTTTTGAAATGTTTGGACCCCATATTATTCTGTCTTATATTCTCTCCTGTTGTTTCTTCTTTATTAGTATTACTGGTCTATCTACAGTTATGTAGAAGTGCACAATGTGTGTGGCAAGCCCAGGTCCACAGATGAAGGCTCTTGTCAGTTGGTGCAGACTTTTAACGTTGCCTGAGTAAACTTGCAGCTTCAATGATAGCAGCTGCACCAACTGTTACAAATAGAAGGGGGTTGTTTTCACATAGTGTGTATTTATTTAGATCTTAGGAAAACACTAAGCTGGAAGCATCTCCTCCACTTTAGCCAACTCATGATTAGAAACCTGTTCCATTAAAAAAACAAAAAACAATGGCTTTTACTTCCCCATTTTAACGTGAGGGCTGAAATAGTCTCCTGCACTGGAGTGCCATGGTAACATGACACTGTGTTAAAGACAGTGTTACTGTGTTATTTTGATCCAGGGGACTTTCCACACCATATGCAAAATACACACAGAGCAATCATGAAGAAAAGAATGCAGTCATGTCAGCACACGCCTTGATGTTCAAAGACACATTTGACTGCAAGTGTGAAATGATTGCTCCTCGGTTTGAACCAATTATGGCGTGCATGATTGAAGCCATAAGAACTCTGGCACTAACCTCTGGGGCATTTCTTTTTCTTTTTCTTTCTCACGACTTCACTGTGAGATCACAGCCTTCCTGTCTTTGTCTAAATTGAACTAGTAAAAACATTAAAGTAATCTGCTGCACATTCCCATGCAAACAATCGTCTGCTAGACAAATGGAAGAGCTAAAAGCACCTGGATACACAGTAACACTTATTTCTAAGTACATGTTTTATGTATGATAAACATTATGCCCCGGTTTTTGTATTCTCCTCATCATTCTCTGCTTTCTGTGGGGCTTGTTATTACAAATGTTGTATTCACTAAGCTCGTTCTCAACTGCACAAACTTTATTGCTTGTTTCAAACTGAAGAATACCACTTGTTTATGAGGAGGTACATACAGTTTTTATGAGGTTTGATCATTTATATAAATGTTGTCACTGGAGAAGGTAGTGTAGCTGGTCATGGCTGCTATGATACGCTCAAATCATTCATGAATTTCAATGGTACCTATGAGAAAATTAATCTGTTTACACAATTTTCTTATTATAATATTACATTGTTTACAGCTAATACATTATTAGGCATATCTTAAACTTTTTCATGAGATGTTCAGTCTGAGAGAAGGTGCATGTATTATCAAGGAAAGCCTGTGTAATTTTTGTTATCCAGTGGCTAGAAGTGACAATTATTTGTATATTAATTTTATTTAATTTAACAATATCACAGCTGCCACGGATGCCAGCCTCCGTCATGGCAGCAACATTTGTTTCCTCTTCAGCAATTTTGCCTACAAAGTAAATGTGTGGGAAAGTGTTCTGTCCATTCTATACATTGTTTTCGCTGTCAACTTTCCTCTTTATTCTTTTTGATAAATAACTTGCCTATGTAGTTAGCTTAATGTAAACATTTATTCATGTGCATATCCAGCATTTGAGTTACAGTATTCTGTAGACCTGTGTGAGTCAGGGATTCTTTAACTTAGAATATACATTTATTATTGACAATATAGAAAGAGGAAATAAAACAGATCATTAACAGCATTTCATAAAGGTCGTCATTGGGCCTATCCATTGCCTCTTGTGTTATGGTTGCTCGTTTATGGCAAAAATCATAATCAAGTTTATTTTGGTCATTATTGTAATAACGATTACTCATTGACTTTGGAAACATCACACCCTTTTTGAATTTTAAAGGAAAATATATCATTTCAACACCATTTTAAAAGATTAGTGTCTACACTGCCTGAGTGAGCAGCGAGGTTCAGCAGAGTGATTCTGCTTTTTTCTAAACACTCACACATAGATCTGATCTTTATTAAAACCCTGCTGAATTCATATATTTGTGTTCATGGATAAACGGGTGTGGCTTCTCCTGCAACAATGAAGGTAAAACACATTTATTTAGTTAATAATCAGTGATGTGGGATCATGAATCCAGATCATTTCAGTGATTTTAACCCTGCTGTCCTGGCTGTGCACGTCACAATATGTCTCATGTTGTGTGTGTGTGCATTCACATAAACTCTAGAGCGAATCAAACAAACACAAAGGAAACTTCAAGTACGTGTCCTAATAACTTGTGATTAGTATTGGTGTTATGTTAAAGTATAAAGTGAGCCCAGGACATGCGGCAGGGTAAAACACCATGGTACAAGAATACCGGACCTATAATGTGCATCTAGCTTGACACTGTAGTGTCCTAGCCCGAGTTGATTAAATAACCAGACGTTTATTCAAGGTAGTACATTTGTTATACCAGAAACCTCACACTGCAGTGCCGCTGCAGACACGCAGCAGAAACGCTCCCTGTGTAAACATCAGAGAGCCTCGTTGCAAAATGAAAGGTTTGATAATTATTATTTCATGCCAATTATTTTGTTTTCATAATCGTTTGAAGACTTAATCGTAACCTCAATTGAAATTCAATTAATCACCCAGCCGTAGCAGGTGTGTTAGGGAGCACATCTATTAATGAGTCAGGGTTACTCAGTGCACAGAACAACCTGCTGGGTACGGCTGTCATCTGCATACCGCACGTGTATGTTCAGTGTTGTTCAATAAAGACTTGAGCCAAATGATGTGTCAATACTAGTGTAGGCCTATTCCTTAATGCTTTTTGTTCGATTATGTTCTAGCTAGTCCAGCTGCTGAAGTGAAACAGTAACAAGTAGAGTAATGTTAACTCACAAGCAGTGTTGGGCTATAAAGCTAGTTTGGTAGTGACCATATTTACCATCACAGGATCAGCTGATGTACATTGGCCTCAACAGACCTGTTCTTCTTGCAAAAATCATTATAAGCGGAACAAAACAATGAACATATGTACAACTTTGAATTGTCTGAAGTTGATCCATAGAAAACATATTTAAATGTTCTAACATTTCAACATTTGTGTGTGTAGGAAGGTAATACAGGCAGTTACTACCTTGGGTTGAGGCAGCACGGAGCACACGGGACACAGAGCGCTGTTTGCAATATTTATCAAGGTTAACACACACACTTCAACACTCCGCACGACTGAGCGTCTTTATGTCCGCACTCGTCCGTACTACTCGTGTTTCAGTCAGCAGCTTCGTCTCAGACCAGCCGCTACTGCATTTAAAGGAGAAGATGATTAGACAATCTACTCACCTGTTACTGCTGCTGCTGAGCCAGCTCCGCACATTCCCTCTCCCACAGCTGAGTGCCCGAACCAAGCCCACCCCCACAGAGGGCAACAAGTCTGACTATAAGTGCTCTCAGCCAGTCTGACTGGAGAGGACTCTTAGTGCCCAAGAACATGGAAGCCTGAAAAACTCTTCTTGCATGTAACTACTGAGCATCTGCACTTCATCATAGGAGTGAATGTACCCCTATTGCCATTGGTTACATAGTATCTACTTAGAGCTTGCTAATGTTGGCTAATAAAAGCCATTATCAAAAGGTGTGTTCACGTTACAGTGAGGACAAAACGTGTGTTGCACAGTCCACAGGAAGTAGTAGTGTTGGAAAATTGTATTCAAGTAGCAGTAAAATAATTCAGCGTAATCATACACCTGTTCATCATGTAGCATGTATGCATCTTGTCACATGGTCATGCATTACTTCAGGAGCTTCTTACCTGCAACAGCTGCTTATTTGGCTGTTTTCATTTTTTTTAAATTTCCCTCATGAAAATGTTGTGTGACTATTTGAATTCTGTTTTTACTCTGTAAATTCTTCAACTTTAAATTCAGCAAATTAGTACATTTAGAAACACGTGAACTGTGGATTTATTAAGTTTAACATGTTTTATTTAGTGTGAACTACAGTGTAACTGTAATAATTGTATAAATTTCAATCTACAGATAAGAAGAAGTTAAATTAAAGCCGCTGTGGGTTCAGTCAAGTGTAGCGCATGTTAAAAGCAGCTAGAGGAGAGGAGACGTCAAACCACTTAGACCAACTGTAATTCCATAAGATGGTGGTTCATAAATGAACATACTGAAAAGCACTACAGTCGTACATATTTAGATATAAAATAACATGAGCATTATTCAGTGACAGTCATGCAGCTACTGGAATTATGTAAAGTTATAGTAGTAACGCTTGTTTGTCATGTCTCACTGGTTAAACTGTACATTAGAAATTGCCTGAGGAGAAAATAAATACAGGTCAGAGAAATAAAAATGTGATTTTTACAAACGAGATAATTCTGTTTTGATTAGCTGTCAGTATGCTGTCACATTAGAGAGTTCATTTTGGGTGAACTGTTCAGTTGAATGGTGGAGGAGGTGGGTGGATGAATGCAGGTCTCTGCATGACAGATGAATCAGCCAAACGAAGACTGAAATCCGCAAAACAAGATATCACCATCTTCAACAAACAAACAGAGCGTGCAACAAAAACTTCGGGATAGTTTCTCGTATGCCAAATCATGTCACGCCAACGGAACATCTGTCAATCACTGAAATAATGAAAAAACAAAACAATGGGCAAATGATCAGAATCCTCCTGCTGTTGTCGACGCCACCCTTCTCTTTTAAACACAGAGAAATCAAACACTCACAGCCAGTAACTGTTTCTCCTAGGTCGAGCCCGCATGAATGTGCACGTTTGTGCGCATGTCCCTAAGCTGAATTTAAACGTCCTCAGCTGTGTATTCATGAGGGTAGGATAGGTTACACATAATGGCCCACATCTAGTAAAAAAAACACAAAATAACGTACAAAAATCTGACTACATATTGCCAAGACCACTTCAGTATGGTTGCAATTTGCTCATGTAAAAAGCTTCTCATTCAGGTGCCAAAGAAATTAGGAGGACGTCTCATGGCACTGTGATGAGGGGGAACCTGGTGTGCCACGCATGGCAGGTACACTCATTTCTAAGGCTTTGAATTCGATTTTTTTGTATTCGGTCTCCTCTTTGCCACAATCCAGACTAATAAAGCGGGAACGCCTTCCACGCCTATTCTATCGTTAACAGTTTGATGTACTGCCTGCCTCCAGGCAGCACGAACGCCTCGCTCCTGTGCTTCTCTTGCACGCTTCTACTATTTGCAGCTGTGGGGCTGCGAGATGATCCGGAGCTGCTGTGCTTTCAGAAGTTAACGGAAGATGGGTGCACACGTAGAGCTTGAGTCCAGCGCCCACATGTAAACAATGAAGCTTGGCCTCTTTTATGTCTCTGTCCGTCCCTCCCCACCTCCCTACCCACTTCCTGTCTGTTCACAGCCAGACTGGCAGGGGGTTGGAGCTGAGATGACAGGAGATGAAAAGAAAGAAGAGAGGATTGAAGGGAAGGCCAAACATCACCTGGAGCCAGGAACCAAGCCAGAACATAGAATTTTCCACCACAGAGAAAATGGAGGAGAGTGGACAATGTCTAAAACTTCAAAGAGGAGGAAATGATGTAAGGAGCAATGGTGGAAGAACTCGAGTACTGTTCTGTAGCAGGGTTTTGAGGTTCTTAACTTGTGTATTTCCTTTGCAAGCTATTTTTTACTTCCAGTCTACTACATTGTACTTTCTATATTTATTTGAAAGCTGCACTTGCGAGTTCTGAATAGGATGACGATTTTACATTATGGATACCATAAAATACCACATACTGTTAATAACAGACCTGAGTTTTCCAACCTTTTTAGCTCCTGACTTCTTACAAACACCTATATATATACTGTCTTTAGCACTGTCTTTAGTTACACTACAAACTAATATTTGTGTCCAAACAAATTATTATCACATTCATCTTCTCATGACCCATCAAATGGATCTATAACCCTGAGGTAGTTCAGACTAGCTCCACCTCAGCCACAATGATCAAACCACTTGTTTTCACTTTAATTAACACAATGTTATTCAAATATTTGTTTAAATGTATTTTTCATGCACAAGTGAAATGAGGGCACTTAAAGGTCCAGTGTGTAAGATTTAGGTGAAAGGGAACTATAGACAGAAACTTAATGTAGAATAAACCTCATGATGTTTTCACTAGTTCGTTTTATCTAAATTGTATGAATTTTAGTTTTCTTTACCCCAGAAAAGGCCCTTTATATTCAAATACTTTATATGTACAACGAGGGGGTCCTCTCTACGGGGGAAGGGGAGGGTGAGGTGAGGGGTGTTCAGCTTCAACATGAAATTTCAACACTCAATGTCATAAAATTCTAAACACTGTACCTTTAATATTTCTCCCACCATGCAGAAAGTTTATCGACAATGAAGGTGGAGTGGTTTGCAGAGATGGAAAGTACTTGAACCAAATTCGGACTCCGGTAAATCCACACTCCTCTGATACTTCAGTACATTTAGCTGCAATACTTTTGTAGCGGGATTTCAAATACACTTTTCTGTATAAGATAGTCATTTTCACATTATTGTAGACATACTTCTGCTTGAGTAAACAATCTAATTGCTTCTTACTTCACTAACAGTCTGGGGGGTGGGGGCTGTTAATCATGCACTTCAGATTTTTTGTTATTTTTTATTAAAGGAAATGATTGCAAAGCGTTCTGCTCTGTCCATCTCTTTATCAGTCAATCTGGATGAGCCTTTAATAGTGCTTTGTGTGAGTCACTATGTTCTTCTACATAAAAAAGCATGTGAGACATTGTAGGGAAGAGATAGAGCACACCACTGAACAGGTTTGGCAGTGGAAGAAAAGCAGAATTTATCCTCATCCTCCATACGAAAACAGGAAATTAACATTATCAGATTAATTAAGTTTCCACGCTGGGGTTTGGAAAGAATAATGTAAGAGATAATAGTGCACATGTGCATGTGTTGGATTGTACTCTTTGGGCGTTTTGAGGGGTATACTGCATTAAAATCTGCAAGTAATGTGCTTGAGAACATGCACATACAGTTTTGCCCCAGGAGCTTTCTTTTTCTCTGTGATTTCATTTGAGAAAAGCCAGCAATGTTATTCCTGGCTGTGCCTATATTAGGGAATAACGCTTGCAGCATGTCATTAGTTACGGGCATGACACACCATAAGATCAGCCTAAATTCCCTCTTAAGTTTCCATGACAATTTTCAGTGCCAACCAAAAACAAAAAAGAAAAAGAAAACTCCTCTTTCCTAAACCACACATTTAATCACTTGAGATTCCAGAGAGTTGTGATTTTAACTTTTCATGCTCTTTTGAGTTTCACTTTGAAGGCCAGAAAGCATAAACAGCCTCTCTGCGCCAGCTGAAAGTCTGACCTTTGACCTCACAATCTAAAGTATGGCCCTGGGTCACACCTTGTGGCCCCAGGTTGTTGTAGTGCCCTGGGTCATCGTCACACTTGACTCAAAGGACAATATGGTTTCTGTCCTCTTGAGTGTATGACAGTGCAGGAGGTTTCAGTGTTTGATCACTGAAGGTGTAAGTGAAAGTGACCCGTTTAGATGCAGCTGGTACAAATTACAGGACAATTCTCCAGTAGGACTTATTTTTGTACTTTGTATTATCATTGCTTTTGATAATGACAACACTGTACTCGCCAAGTAAATTGCTGAGAACCCAGAAGAACACAAGTCAGACACGATTAAACCCCAAGCTTAAACAAACTTTTTTGGCAGATAAAAAGAAGGTACAATTATTTCTCCACTGTTTACAGAGGATGTCGTAATTCAACTTTGACCTCTGAATGATGAAAAGAAATTGCTTTTGCATTCAAAAAATGTACTATCCTGCACTTTTATCCTCAAATGTGACATTTAACCTGATTTGGCAATGCTTTCAATCTATCAGTCTATCTCTCTGCTAAAAAAAGTATCTAAAAGCAGCTAATATATGAATTTGTACATGTGTAGATAAATATTGACAGTATATTATAACATATCATGAACAAATATTAGCCGGCATGTCAACCATCAGTAGAGAGGTGAGAGGGAGAGTATCGCAGGTCATCAGTCAGGCATGAGTTGAGGATTTTCAGTTGATTATCACCCTGCCAAAGACAGAGAGTACCAGAGGTAGTTTAGAATCAATGCCACCATTGTTCACTTCACGGCATAATAAAAAATGTATTGTTGCATTGTTATCAGATCTGTCAAACTCTGGAATATATAAACACATGTACAGCTGGCTTTAATTTAATCATTTTAAAGGTGGATCAAGCTATTCAGGAGAAGGACTGTTGATATTTTAATTCAACAGGAAATCAAATACACTCCTTCTTTCAGTGCTCACTCAGAACCTTTGTCCCCAATTAATAGATGCACATTACTAAGGCAACACAATACACACAATAGCAAAATCTAGAGCATCTCATATTGTTTGGAAACATTTCAGTGACAGAATAGAGGACCCTATTTTTGGTTTGTAGCTAAGCTAACAAGGAAGATAATGTTACCTGGCATTATATATATTATAGCATTTAGGATACAGAGCAAACATTGAGATAGTTGTTGCTACAGTTACTACTAGAGTACACGTTAAGATAACATGAAATAAGACAGAACACAATGCCTCAGGGCCAAATAGTAAAATCTAATCTTAGAATATGCATCAACTAATTGCTACAAACAACGGTTTTTTGGTAGATTTCTTCAAGGAAAAAACTAGGGTATCATGGGGATGTGGTGATTAGCACTGTTGCTTCACAGCAAGAAATGTCCCGGTTCAAATCTTGGTTTGGCTTCGCTCTGTCTGTGTGGACATGCAGTTTGGGGTCAGGCTAATTGGTGACTCTAAATTGACCATAGGTGTGAATGTGACAGTAAACAGTTGATGGTCTCAATGCTGTGTGATACGCTGGCGACCTGTCTAGGGTGCACCCCTCCTCTTGTCCAATGTCAGCTGGGGTTGGCTCCAGCTCCCCCTGCGACCCCCCAGGGATAAGCTGTAAAGATAATGGATGGATGGATGCAGTGGCAGGATCTCTTGAAAAACCTGATACTCACTCATGTTTAGGAATTAAAGAAACCTGCCACTGTGTGTTATTCATCTAACAAAAGACAACTGGAGTGAGGTTTCACTCCAGTCATAAGTACTTATATAATTTATAATTTTTTTTAAACTGCTGCTTTCTACCCTTTGGTTTTACTGTCTGTGATAAAAACAGTGTTAATCACACCTACAAGCCTTTACTGGAGTTTGGCCATCCTTTCCCGTCATCTGCCAACTACAATTAACTTGATCATGAGGCAAGCCTTCGTGCGGCGCAACTTCATACATGAGCGTGTCTTAACAGAGGCCTGAACGCTGGCCACAAAAATGTCAGTGACAGCGCATCACCTGCCAAGGTATTAAACCCAAACATTATTCTTAAATCACCTGATGTGTTTTAATTATGCTCTTTTGTTATGGTAGCTACTGTGTTTATGTCAGTACTGGACAAGAAATTGCTGACTGGCTTTGACAACACAAAGACAAGGAATATCTATCACCATTAGTAGATGGTATGAGAACGTGTGAAAACAGAATTTCCCAGGATAATATGATTTGTGGGGATAAATGAGGATGGAAGGGACTTGTTGATGAAGCAGGGACTGATGTGTAAGAGGAAAGCTGCATAGTATAGTATGGCATATATTGGCTTCAAAGAGAATTCAGACACATTTACACTGCACACAATTGCTTTCATTTTTATTCGGGTGAGATTTAAATGATTGAAGATGTGCTAGGGTTTGGCGATATGCTACAATTTTCAAATTGGCCCAAGCCAGCCCAACCACCACGATTAACACTGGATTCGCAATATATTAACAATGTGTGCCGCCAGTATCGGCGAATGCAATTATAAAAGCGCTGTGACCACTTGTGATTGGATCTCACTTCACCGCTCTGTATGCAAATAAACATGACATTTGTGTTCATGAAGCCCAAATAATGTTGGTTTTCTTCAGTTCAAAGGTGCAAAGGTCAAAGGTTTTATTTGTCATCTGCACAACAGATACAGCGTACATGTTGGCAATGAAAATCTTAAATCCCAGGCACCTCAAGCAACTCAACATGCAAGTGTCATAAAATAAGAGTAACTAAAAATACAAATAACATACACTAGTGCAAATGAAACAAGAAGTACAAATGTCAGTACTAGTGCAAAGTTTACACATGTCCAATGACACTGTTTGTGTGTGTGTGTGTGTGTGTGTCTGTGTATATATCTGTGTGTATGTCTGCGTGTCAGTGCAAGCAAGAAAGAGATAAAGTGAGCGAAAAAGAGAAAAGTATAAATGAAGCTGCCATTTTTGCCCATCAGTCCAAGTTTTTATTAGAATGTTTAGCAAAAACTCAAAAACTTAAACCTGTTGTTTACAAAAGTCCTCAGCCCCTATACATCTAGTATTGGAGAAGCCTCTGACAGTGATTGCAGTCTTTGCAAGCTTTGCACACCTGTATCTGGGCGGTTTATCCCACTCTGACAGATACCCTGAAGCTCTGTCAGAAAATCTGTGAGCTACCATGTTCAGGTCTCTACACAGATGTTCTACTGGCTTTGAATTTGAGCTTCGGCTGGGCCACTCAAGTACACTAATTGTTCATGTATTGCTCACTTATGATCAGTAACCGTATCAGTAAGAAATGTTATGCACAAAAATGTGGTCTTTTCACTCTATGGTATCTTTTTCCTTATGCTCTTAGATTAAAATAGGGGGATGCTCACCTATAGGTACTCCTTGTCCATTCTTCCCGATGAGGTTTTCAGTATAGAGTCTACCCTAGCAAGTGTCTTGCTTGGTCTAAACCTTGCCCATTTCACCATTATTTAAGTCACTGTTCTCTTGGGAACAATCAATTCCAAATGATTATACCTTTGTCCTAACCTATAGCTTACAACACTTTTTATTGTGTCTACATAATTGGAATTCATAGTTTTTATCCATTTGTACATTGTTAATTGTGGAACTTTATCAGGAACATCACACTTAGATATTTATTCCCTGTGACCTCAAACAGTATCAGCTCCTCACATCGTTGATTCTACAACATGTTGGAAACATTCCTCTAAACATTTCTGTAGATTGGTCAGCTGCACATTCATGATGTCAGTCTCCTGTTCTACCGCATCACAAAGCTGTGAGGCTTTTATTTTGTGACAGAGAGTAATATAAAGAGATGAATCTGGTCACCAACGACCCTCAGATAGACTATGACCTTCATACCATGATGGAGTGGTATTGGTATTAATGCTCCAAACAAACAGGATTCTGCATTTTTCCCGATTCTGATGTTTGATGTGAACATAGATTGAAACTCCTGAACTGTATCTGCATGATTTTATATGTCACAATGCTGCTTCATGTTATGAATGTTTAAAATAAATGGGAAGTGAATCAAGTCAAAGCAAAACACACCAAAAACATTAATTAATCTAAACAGAATACTCACAATTAGAAATGCCAATGCGTGACAACCTCAGTTGTATTGTCATATTGTGGAATCCTCAACATGACAGGACAATTAGGTAAATGTATCTAAAGAGCCAAGTGATACAACATACCTTTTCACTGTCTTTTTTATGCCAACATGGCCAAAGTATGGTTTATTCACAGAACACCACCCTACAGAAAGCTATGTGGAAAATGCATAATGTTCTATTGTGAGATGTCTCAAACAATCACGCAACACTCCAGCGGTTTGTGTTGGCAGGAGGAGATTACTGCCTTTGCATGCGGAAACAATTTTGTAGTCATTTGGTTTGCACCAAAGTCTTGTTTACACACACACACTTCCATATGTGTAATCTCTTAGATGAGGGAATCTTTCAGCAGACTTGCACCTAACATTCCATGATACAACATAATAAGATCCATATGGATGGCTTAAAGAGAGATGGGACAGAATTAGCCTGCTGACGGACTAATGAATGACCTGGTGGAGCTGCAGATAACCACTTGAAGGACATGCTACTATGTGTTAGACATGATTCATAATGGCACAGATTAACACGCACCATTATGCACTCATGTATATATTTCAATTTATTTGAAATGTATTCTGTAGTTAAAAGTCTACCTTAAAAATAACTATATTATCATTGGTGACATTTTGACTTATGTGTTTATTTGATAAATCGCAGTACCCCCTATATTAATGCTCTGCAGTTGCAATGCAGAACCATTGTTCTGTCATTTGATAGGAGCCAAATGTATGTGGATGGGCACTAAAATAAACTCACACTATTAGTTTAACCCCACAGTCGTACATTGCAGTAGTTCTTCAGACAGTTGTGAAGTCTGTCTTGTTGCTTGGCCCCATCTGGGATCGAAGTGATCTATATATGATCTGGAGAAGTGTATAGTAACAGGACTGTTGGGAGTTTTGATGTTCAGGGTCTGATTTTCCTTCAACCCGTTGGACCTACAATAGAAAGGATGAATAAAAATGTCCCTACTTCCTGTACTTGCAGACTGACGTATGTTCTCATAAGTCTGAGTGTGGAGGGCTTTCTAAATCCTCAGTTTATTTAGTCCACTGGAGGCCTCAAGTCAACTTTCTGCAGACTACTGACCTCAGGTGACAATACAGATGAGAGGATATCGTTTGTATTGAGCAACTTCATTTTCTCATTTATCTCTCTCTCATAAACCAAACAATCAATATATTCATATGTAATGTATATTTATTGAAAATCATATGAAAATAACATGTAAATGTTAAAGGAAATGAATGCATGAATCTGCAGTGGCTCTTAGTTTTATGGACTTACATGTATATATATTTATGTAATTCTCGTCAGTGAAAACGTGCTAAAGACTCACTGTACACTACCTGCTCAGCAAATAGCAGACACACACTATTAGTGACTAATAGTAAACACAGTGGGACATATATTATCCAAACATATTTCCCTCAGGAGTCTGTAAGGATCAACAACAGAGCTGAAGTGGAGCTAAAAGAATTTAAGATAAATACAAATTAACTTGAGAGTAGCACCAGGACTTTGCTGGTGTACAACCCACAATCAGTTATGTCAAACAGTTGTGTAAAGGGTAAAGTTTTTAGTTAATGTATACTGTGAAATAAATATATAAGGTGTATTTAATTCCTGGAATTTGGCTTGTAAATGTATCTTCATGAAAGAATGTGAATAAACTCACTTCACCAGGACATGACTTACAGATTTTACAGATCACTGACCTGGCACTGATTTAAAAGCAGATGGAAGTAACTAGGAACAGAAACTTTGTGTCTATACTTGTGTAGATTTTTCTGGTGTCTGACTTTTTACCTTTACTCCATACATTTCAACAGGAATATGAATACTTTATACTCCTTACATTTTCAAAACAGGCTCATTATTTTAATGCATTTAAGGGCAATTATCTTTCTTTGTCTTATTTTGCTTCATTGAACGCTGCCTTTCGACCATTAAGACAAATTTAAATTAAAATAGACAATAACACAGAGGAGATGGTTGCTTGTTGGGTATCTATCAGTGCATATCACACACAATATACATAACAGGGCATATAAAGCCCTTAACAATCAAGCCCCTTCATATATATCCAAATAGATCACTTTGTTCTCAAATCACAGGTTCTCTTGTGGTTCCAAGAGTCAGTAAGAGTAGAACAGGAGGTAGAGCATTCAGCTACCTCTCCTTCAGGCTCCTCTCCTGTGGAACCAGCTCCCACTCTGGGTTCAGGAGGCAGACACCATCTCTGCATTTAAAGTTAAACTTAAAACATTCCTTTTTGATAAAGCCTATAGTTAGTTCTGGATCAGGTGAGTCCTGAACCATCCCTTAGTTATGCTGCTATAGGTCTAGAATGCTGGGAGAACTCCCATCATGCACTGAGCACTTCTCCACTTCTCTCTGTCCCCCCACATTCATTCATTTATTTATTTTAATACATGTCAATGACTATGTGTCTTTTTTCTCCCATAGTCCCTCTCTCTCTTTCTCTCTCTCATTAATCTCTCTCAATATCTCTGACTCCAGAACTGCAGGACAACAACTATTATTATTATTATTATTAACAATACTGAGTAATTAATTATTATATTAATTGTTGCTGTTATCAATAATAATCAATAACTTCTGTACACTGTTATTGTTTTCATTTTAGAGCTGATACCTGATGGTGGACAAGTGTTCCCGGACTGTCTCTCCTCCCCTTCCCCACAGTCTCTTTCTTCTCTCCCCTCTTTTCCCCCCATCTCTCCTCTCCCCCCCATTTTTCTCTGCTCACCCCAACCGGTCGAGGCAGATGACCGCCCACATTGAGTCTGGTTATGAAGGAGTTTTTCCTCTTCACAGTCGACAAAGTGCTGCTCATTGTGGGAACTGTTTGGTTTCTCTATATTAAATACGATTTTAAGGTCTTGACCTAAAGTGCCTTGAGATAATGTATATTATGATTTGGCGCTATACAAATAAAATGGAATTGAATTGAATATAACAATATTCCTCTGGGTATTACATTTTATCTTTTTCGTTTTGACCTAAAAAAATGATCGTGAAAGTCCTTGAACACAGCAAATCAATGTTCTGTGATGGTTTCTTTTTCATCATTTATTCATCTTGAGTGTTCATAATATTTAAAAGAAATTTCACTGCTTAAACAGGTATGAATGTGGCCTGATTTCAT
Source organism: Paralichthys olivaceus (assembly GCF_024713975.1). NCBI lineage: Eukaryota > Metazoa > Chordata > Actinopteri > Pleuronectiformes > Paralichthyidae > Paralichthys > Paralichthys olivaceus. The sequence continues at coordinate 22,908,983 of NC_091102.1, forward strand.
CAAGAGGAAACGACATGACACTGCCGGTTTGCTTGTCAAAACCTGAAAACAAGAGAGGACTTGGTTCCAATATGCCAACAGACTAAATGCTGTGGTATTCTCTGCAGCTGCTTCATCACTGGGTGGAAGAGTTAGGTTCAATTGAAAAAATGGCTTGGACGTTCAGTTACAGCACAGGGTCTATTGGTAATTACACATCTGAGTGAGCAAAAGTAACTTTACTCTAAAAGAAGCTCTGTTTAATCTCAAATAATGAAAATAACAAAAAATGTTGACTGTTTTGCAGATGACAACAATAATTATATCAATAGGGGGCAATAATCCTCTATACACTCTGAGAAAGTACTATAAACAAATCAACAACTGGATGTGCAAGACTTTTTTTCAAGTCAGACAAAGATTGAACTGAATCTGGAGACTAGTGCTCAGCTGCAATCAGCGAAGTTAAAAACCACAAACGAGGCAGAAATCACAGACAGAGTCCTCGGTACCTGCAGCCACATTAACACAATTACAACTAGCACTTTAAGATTTGGCTACTTTGTGGCTTGACTACTGTAAGGGTGCGTTTACAGGTCTTTCTAAAGAAATTGATCAGACAGCTACAACATGTTCTGTCGTGGAAACTGGATATAGTGATCACAGATATAATGATCAACCGTGTATATGGATCAAAAACCTTTGGGCATAATCATTTCTATACAAATGCAGTTTAAATAACAATCTTATACTGATCAAGTAGTCTGCTTACAGTGTTCATTTGTTTGTGTTTTTTCATACATTTTTTCAGTTTTAACTGGCTGTACCATAAATGTACTGCTCCTCTCTGCGTTCAACTCGAGCCAAAGTATGCCCCACCATCTCTTGTACAGATGTTACATTGCATTACATTTAGCTGACGCTTTTATCCAGGGCGACTTAAAATAAGTGCATCGACCATGAGGGAAGAAACCCAGAACAAGAACCAAGTAAGTACAATTTGCTTCAGAAAGCCAAACTATAAGTGCTACATGTAAGTGCCGTCTAAGTGCAACTAAACCAATTTTGTATTTTTCTTTTTTTATATAAACACCAGAGTTGATGATGGCTATTGGACATCATCTTCTTAACCAATGTGTAGTCGAAAGAGATGTGTCTTTATTCTTTACATAGACTTTCTGCTGTCCTGACGTCAATTGGGAGCTTGTTCCACTATTTAGGAGCCTGGAAAGCGAACGGTTTTGATTTTCGGCAGATTCAGAGCGGAGTGGACGGGTGGGTGTAAGGTTTAACCATGTCCTGGATGTTGCCTGGGCCCAATCCTTTCGCAGCATGTTACGCAAGCACTAGTGTCTTGAAGCGGCTGTGAGCAGCCACTGGTAACCAGTGAAGGGAGTGGAGGAGCAGAGTAGTGTGAGAGTGAACTTAGGTTGAAGACCAGTCGAGCTGCTTCATTCTGGATGAGCTGCAGAGGTCAGATAGCACAAGGAGGTAAACCAGCCAGGAGGGAGTTGCAGTAGGTGTGAGATGGCCAGAGCCTGGACCAGAACTTGTGCTGCCTTCTGAGTGAGGAGGGGACGTATTCTCCTGATGTATCTACACAAGCGGGTTGTTACAGTAATGTTGGCAGTAAGAGAGAGTTGACTGTCAGATGTGTCTGATGACATTGTGTGTGTGTGTGTGTGTTTGTGTGTGTGTGTGTGTGAGAGAGAGAGAGAGAGAGAGAGCAGAGTCACTGTGTGTGAATGTGATATTTTCCTTATCTTAAAACCACCATTACCTTTCCCTCAAGTTCTGGGACTATCATGCAGAAAGCTAATTCGGTTGGAGTACTCAGCCACTTATAGTGATCAGTTTGGCCCAGGACAAATGTGATCACTTTAAGCAGTTCCCACTGTGTTTAATTGTTAGCAAAAAGCTTCTTTTTGTATCATCAGAAAGATGAACCCCTCTGTTGCATGTGCCCAAACACCATGCGATAGTAAAACCATAGGACCAAGTAAACTCTACATATACAGTACATGAAACAATCCTTAAAATGAATTGTCACATGGGCTGTTTAGAGTGCTCGCATTGTTGCAAGTCTATGCAGACCAGGTCTCGGAGGGACCAGAATGCATTTTTCTTGTCTCAGGTAAAATCTACATTAAACACTTTTGTAGCAATTCTCAAAATAGTATATCTCCCAGCAAAATTATGATCAGAACGACATGCTAGCATTAGTATGGTGGGAATAATAAGTTATACGTTTTTGGCAGTAAATATCAGCAGCAAATATTTCAGTGTGTCAAAGGAGGCTAGGTGTAAGCTGCAGCTACATGCAAATCTGAGGATGTTGTTTTATTTTGGTGGTTTTTCTGTCATGTTTCATGGGGAAAAATTGCATTTGTTGTTGAATTATTATTATTAATTATTGAATAAAATGCTTTTAATTTTAAGTATTTTTAAGTTGTAAAGTCTACCAGTGATGATTACCTATGTATATAATTAATCCAGTAACTGAGCTTTAATGCTCTGATTATTATAATGCGACAAACAATAAATGAGCTGAAGCAACAAGTCTTAAAAATAGGTGCAACTGCTGATGTCATGCAGTGCGGACAGCCAAGTAGCTTACCCTGGCTTCATATCCTGAAAATGCTTACTTCTGTCTGTAATGTGTGTCGTAACTTTTGCTCTCAGTAACCAAACACACTGTATGTGCTTAGAAGACAGCAGGCTCATTAAAACATTCTTATTGTATACTTCATTTTCTTGTGGGGATCAACCATTAGCAGGGTTTATGGATCCTGGCGCCTTTTTTAAGATGCACTGAGGTGGTAATTTGGGGAAACATTTCCAGGACATGGAAATCATTACACAAGAGAAATACGTGCAGCAAAATGTTGGCCTGCCCACTCAGAAAATCTTGGACTTGCTCTAATTTGTCAAGTCCCAAACAGCTTATACTAAATAGGAGCTAACCCCAGTGAAACGCTCCCAACAACTCTCCTCTCTCACGGCAATAAACACTGATCCAGGTCTAACAGTGAAAATGGAAAACCTTATTTGGCTGACAGTCCTCACTTCCCCTCACACAGAACAGAAAAAAATGACAAATTTGTATTCTGAAGTTCATAAAATAATGTGTGAGTGGAGACATTCCTCTCTTATCAGAACACCTTTACTCTGAGGAGTGTGGCAGTGTACATGTTTGTATGATAAGCCTACTGCATGTGCCTTTATGTCTGTATGAACACACTTGGGAGCACAAGTGCATTGTGATTATTTCGTGTGCCTTGAGCTTTCATACTGTTAGGGAAACAATACTCATATTATTCTCATGTGGAGCGTTACAGAGGCCAACTTGACTCTGCTCTGACTGTCTTTTGTTTCACCGACCTTCCTTAATGATTGTCTTATTGTAAACCATGTTTGCTTAAGTGTTTCTCAGCACCCTGTTCTAATTACACACACACACACACACGCACGCACACACACACACACACACACACACAGAGCAAACATTACAGTACTGAGTCTACAATGTAACTGCAACAACTTCTGAATAACCTAATGTCATGTTTATCCACTTAGTTCAGTGAGAGTATAATAATATATAATATATATATATATATGTATATCGACTATGAGACTGTTATTATTTTGTAATGGAGGCAGCACTGGCTGGTGAAATTGGTAAGCTTTTCTCCAGTGTTATCATCCAGTTTTTTTGCAGCAATACAAAATGCAGTGTCTGCAAATCATTATTGAATTTGCATTTAGTTCTGCAAGAAGTCACTAGATAGAATGTGTCTTTGGTTGACTTCTTGTCTCTGTGTTTGTGTATAAGAGACAGTTTGGGGTATTCTTCTGTTTTGTGTTGAACTAATTGTTTTGCACAATGTGCATTTGTGTGGGAGGTTTGTGTGTGCAGGTCTGCAGTCAACTGTGTTGTGTGTGAGCACATAACAGGATATTACAAATGCATCTGTGATCTTATGTGTTTATGTGCTTCTGCTCTGCCCGGGGGAAACTTGCCTAATAATTCCCAGATTCAGACTCGTGTGGAGCTGTGGCTTAGAGTTAACACAAAGAAAGTATAATGAGCACCTGGAAAATAAATAATGCTTATAATGTAACATGTGATTAACTCCCCAGGCACAAGTGTTCTTTACTGTTGCCCACCACACACAGTGAGGTTAGGATGCTGGGTCAGTATGGATCTGGTGTTTAGTTTAAAGAAAGCACAGCTGAGTGGGCTCAAAACCAGGTCATATATGTAAATTACTTGCTAATAGTTGTGTTGTTATACATGTAACAGTTTAGACTGATAATGGTTTATGTTCAATCTTTAGGTACATGGGCTACAACAGCAATATATAACAATCAATCATGGTTGGAATATCACAGTCTCCCTGAGCATTGTTGCTGACCAGGTTAATCTCGGTTTGGCCATAATTGACTATCTTCTAATGGCAACTCTCGTAGTGAAAGAGACTTCAACTGTGCAACGACTGCATTTGTATTTTGTTCAATGCTTAAAACAACCTCTGCACAGGCAGAAGTACATTGTTGTGCTGATGCAACATGAGGTGAGGGAGGTCAGGCTGCACTGGGCATACAAATCATGACTTTGATATCGCAGACAGGAGTATGCATTCCATCTCCTGCCAACAGTCAACTTCTCATTTCATAGGTCTTTGTCCAATCTAAATCTTGACTGTTCTTTCTCTAACCTGTAATAAGCTCATAGCTGGCCTGCCCGATCTCTCCCAGCAGGTCATTTCGGAGTCAAAGGGCCCTGACTCCAAAAGCAAAGCCTCAATCCAGGAACGATAAGCAGACCCCATCCAAAGAATCTCAGACTGCACTGAGGCTCACGCAGGTCAGAGAAAAAGTCAGGGAACAAGAAGACATTATACAAGTTGTGTGGTGATTCTTTTAACCTGTTTTACCATCCTACTGCTCTTACTGCTAGAGCGTGATGCACTCCTTCCTGACTGAATAAGTATTTGGGTCATTTTTCTGAAGTGGCAGTAAACATATCATGTGTAGTATAGAGGAAAATATCTAAAAACAGACTTCTAAGGTAATCTTCAAAGCATTTCTCATTAACTGACTGACTTTTTTTGAAGAAACTGACAACAGCCTAAACTGCACCAACACTGCACTTACACTGGACACTTAAGAACAAAAGACTGTTGAAGATTATTTTGTGTACATTTTGAGTAAACAGATTCCACACTGCACATGTGTATAATGCATGACACACATCTCCGAACAGTAAAAGCTCTGTCAAGTTCAGCTTGACAAGAACATGACTATACTTAATGATCACATGTCCAAAATTGCTCTTTGTCAGCTAGACAAACTCTGGCCTTTCCCAGATTTTCACTTTAACACCCCCCATTTTGCAACTCTGGTACTACATAACATTTCTTGGAATATTTTCAAAAGTTGAGATTTGTTTGGTGTATGTGCTTAAGGTACAATAGATCAGGCTCTCTTCTTGTGTGCTTTGGTCTGGCAACAAACGCTATGGTTTGAATATTAATAAACATAACACATTAAATCTTGACAATGACTACGATCTTTTCATTTTTTTTCATTTATTATTTAAACAGACATGTCATTGCAACCACAGATGATGTTAAGCTCAAGATGACTGAAATCCTAACGCCAATATGTTAGCTGATGTGAGAACATAGCAGGAGAGTGTTAATGACAAGCAACAGACGCAAAAATGAAAAAAAAGACAAAGAATATAAAAGTCCCATGATGCAGCAGGGGTGCCACACACATAGAAGACAAGGACTAAGATGTCAAGAGTGCTTTTGGTGGTTGACACAAACAACATGTGCTGTAAACTAAAACACATGATCTCTACAGAGGAATTTACACATTAAGTTCCGGCTCTGCCTGCTGCCCCCCCCCCCCCCCCCCTATGTTGCTGTGAACACGTCTGAGCAGAAAAATCTCCCGTTGCACTGTTCATGTATGAAACCCCAGACAGAATGGATGATCATCCTCCTGCGGTGAGAACACAACTATTTCCCAGCTCCCACTCCGCTTAACTTGATCAATAAGGAACTTGATCAATAATTTCAGACCGGAGCCTAAAACAAGTCAGCTAAGAGGAGGAATGCCTTCAAAGTGGCAGTGCCAGTAATGAAGGGGGCTACAGTATATATCTTTGCTGCAGGAGAAGCTTGTATCTTCTATAAAGTTCCAAAGAACCTGAAAAAACAAGAGTTGTGGCTACAAAGGCTATACTTTAGCTCCAACCTTAAAAAGAGAATGTCCAAAACATAAGAAGTTATGGGTTTTAATTCAGTGATATGATTTGTGTTCTTACATTTGACATACTGATCAGGGGTTTGAATTACTGTGAGGGAGAACTCCCACATCCCATTAATTATTTAGGGTAGTGTGAGAAATATCTGCTTCCCAGATTACTCTGAGGTGGGAGAGAGAGAGTAGGGGTGTAGAAAAAGAGCAAGTCAGATATCTAGAGAGAAACATAAAGGGAGATTTTTAAAAGTAATATGAAAAAACTCATCAAACCTGGTTATTTTCATGATCGTATCATTATCTATGATGGCTTGAGTTACCACCAACATGTGTCACGTGAGGTACTGATGTGTAGCAAAGCTGAATTTAGTCTGGACTCAGTCTGTAGCATATGCTTAAAACTATTTATTTTTAATTCTTTGCAGTTTTAAAATGTGTGAATTTTGATTCCTCTTGGGGGGGTGCATTCACATGCTGAAGTGAATGTGTACGATTGATAAATATTAATTAGATTTAGATATAGATGTATTTCAACTGTTACCTCCTTTACAAACCTGCTTCAACTACTTCATCAAAGTAGTGTAAGTGTAACTTATGTTAATGACAAAATGTATCTTAATAATTGCTATATTAATATTTTAATGTAATATATTGTTATAAAATATGTCAGTGATATGTCTTCATAGCAGCTGTTGCAAAGCCAGCAGAGCACCAAGAGAGCAGATGAACATTAATGAAAAAAGTGAAGGAGTCCCAAAACTTTCCAAATACACTGTATATGCTGGTTTGTCTAAAGGATGAATAAGGAACAGATTCAGCAGTTCCTTTCATTCAACACTGACTTTCTATTACGGAGGAGAGGTTCAATTCAATTCAATTCAATGTTATTTGTATAGCGCCAAATCATAATATACATTATCTCAAGGCACTTTACATAGAAGGTCAGGACTTTAAAATCAAAATATAAAGAAACCCAACAGTTCCCACAATGAGCAGCACTTTGGCGACTGTGGAGAGGAAAACTCCTTCATTAACAGGGAGAAACCTCTAGAACCAGGCTCAATGTGGACGGTCATCTGCCTCGACCGGTTGGGGTGAGCAAAGAAAACGGGGGAAGGAGATGATAGATGGGTGGAAAAGAGGGGAGAGAAGAGAGAGGGATAGTGGGGAGAGGGAAGTAGGTGAGAGAAAGACCGGGGACACTTGAGCGCCATCAGGTATCAGATCTGACTAGTTAAAAATGGAACAACAGTGTAAAGACTATTAATTACTGTGGATAACAGACACATTTCATATCATAATGAATTACTGCGATATTGTAATTAGTAATAGGAGAAGTTGTTGTCCTGAGGTTCCGGGGTCGGAGATATCTGAAATGAGAGAGAAAAAGAGAGAGAGAGACTATGGGAGTACAAAGTGAAATAGTCATTGACATGTATTAAAATAAATAAATGAGTGAATGTGGAGGGACAGAGAGAAGTGGAGAGGTGCTCAGTGGATGATGGGAGTTCCCCCAGCAGTCTAGACCTATAGCATCATAACTAAGTGATGGTTCAGGACTCACCTGATCCAGAACTAACTATTGGACTTTATCAAAAAGGAACGTTTTAAGTTTAACTTTAAATGCAGAGATAGTGTCTGCCTCCCGAACCCAGAGTGGGAGCTGGTTCCACAGGAGAGGAGCCTGGTAGCTGAATGCTCTACCTCCTGTTCTACTCTTACTGACTCTTGGAACCACAAGAGAGCCTGAGTTTTGAGAACAAAGTGATCTATTTGGATAATACAGTGTTATGAGCTCTGATATATAAAGGGGCTTGATTGTTAAGGGCTCTAAATGTGAGGAGCAGGATTTTGAAATCTATTCTGAATTTTACAGGGAGCCAATGTAGAGAAGCTAAGACAGGAGTAATATGATCTCTCCATCTAGTTCCTGTCAGCACTCGTGCTGCAGCATTTTGTTCCAACTGGAGACTTTTTACCGATTTCCTGGGGCATCCTGATAATAAAGAATTACAGTCATCTAGTCTAGAGGTAACAAATGTGTGGACTAGTTTTTCATCATCCTCCTGAGACAGGATGTTTCTAATTTTGTTAATATTGCGCAGGTGGAAGAAAGCTGTCCTAGAGACTTGTTTTATGTGTTTGTTAAATGACATGTCCTGGTCAAACATAACTCCAAGGTTCCTCACAGTTGAGCTCGGGGCCAAGCTGACACCATCCAATGTAACTATAACTCGACTGTGTGGGCTGGTGTGTGACTGTTGGTTGTTTTAGAGGTAAACACGGTGTGGTTGTAGCCCCCGACTTTTTGCTTCTGTCAGGATTTAAGTTATTCACCACAACATGTATCCAATATGAAAAACTTTTAGCATTAGCTTGTCCTACTCTAAAAATCAGTTGTCTATCAGTTGTTGGTGAAGTGTTTGAGTCCACAAAACACTTTAGCAGTTTCAGGGGTAAACAGCGTTGCAGTCAAGGTGACTGCTTCTTCAAAAGTAAAAATGAGAAATAACATTCAAGATTCAAGATTCAAGATGTTTATTTGTCATATACACAATAACAGAAACAGTGGTTTATTATTGGGTAATGAAATTATTACTTTGCAACTGCCCGACCAAAGAACTGAGCTTAATAATATAAAAAGAACCACAGAAGAAAATATATATACAAAATATAAAATTGTGTATATGCAATGCAAAATATATGCCTCCATACTGCTGGTGTGATGTCATCCAAGGGTCCGCAATTCCCCGACTCGAAACGGTAAAAGTCCACAACTCAAAGGAACGATGCTAACGTGCACCTTGTGCGGGCCCTTGGGCAAAAGCTTGTGCGTACATACGTGAACGCGGTTCCAAGGTGGATATCAGAAGACAAAACACTGTATGAATGAACTATCCCTTTAAATATTAAGCATTTTGAGTGGTCATTAGGACTAGAAAATACTTTTTTAAATGCAAACCATTATTCATCTGTCTCAACAATTACTGCACATTTGTCCAAGAAGATCCTTGTGCAGTGCCTCAATCCACAAAATGATATCACTACATGACTAAAGTCACAAACTACCAATGTAACTAAATCCAGTTAACTGAGGTTTCATGATATTTTGTGATTGGAGAGTTGACTTTATTTTGGCCATAATGATGTATGTTCCTCTCCCACATGAAAACTAATGTAAGTGCGCTATATTGTTTTTTGAGAGATCTGTGTTTAAGTCAATACAAAAAATAATGTGAACTGTATTTTGCTCAATTTACGTTCAAATTTGCTTTGAGTTCATGCATTTTATTTTAAATTTTGAACAACCTGGGCAAATATTTGAATACTAAACCTTTTCAGTTGTCTTCATTTTAATTCCACTGTGGTGCAAATCTGCATTTTACTCTTTTTACCAACATTTTCAGCAAGATGAAGCAAACTGCACTTGTTTGGTTGACGTTGCGACTAGGATGGAAAATTCAGTTTCTCCTGAGAGATGGATGAAAGGGCCAAAAGATCTGAGGTTGAGCTCCAGTTCATAGGAAAGCAGAGATGTGCAGTAGGTTTATATATTTACATCTTCATATCTTTAAATAACTTCATCTACAACCGATGAATGTATCAGCTAGACAAAGATGGCTGTGCAGTAATAATAAATGAGATATGTTAAAAGTGAAAATGCTCATAAAAACATAAAAATACACAACGACATACCTATTACAGTGCAGACTGTGAACTCCCCTTCTGCCAAATATTTACCAGTCCAATATTTCTGAAGGTTTCTCCTCATGGAGGAGTTTTGAAACATACTGGCAGAAATTGTAATGCACTCACTTATATCTTGGGAATACACAAAACCAACACACACACATGCTAATATGTTAATTCTAATGACAGATAAAGAGCAGACAATGATGGTGACAGGTGCTGCCTTGTTTTTACAAACTGTGTGTGTGTGTGTGTGTGTGTGTGTGTGTGTGTGTGTGTGTGTGTTCTACATCAAAGACTGCTAAGAAGCTAATAGGATATTTCAGCTGGTCTCCATAAATACCTCTCAATAGATGTTGGCTCAGCTTTAATGTTTTAAAAACACCTAAAGGTTTTCATTAGGCTGGTTAAATTAAAAATATTCATCAAACTCAACTAACATTGGAACTAAAAAATTATTATTATTATTTTATCCATGGTAAGGAACTTCAATGGTCCTGTGGCATGTGTAAAATCACTGGTTTAGATGTCTGCAATTTTTGTTGAGTTTTTGAGAATTAAATCTTTCTGCACAACAAGACTGTGATGTAATGTGTCACGAAGTGCAGATGTAAATAATAAATAAACTGATGACTATTAGCTTCAGTTGCAGGGTCCTGCTAATGTTCTCTGCGGGTTCACTATTCATATTACCTCCAAATTTAGTGTGAACTTTTGTCAAAATTACAGAAAATCACTCAAGTTAAATAGCTGGTGAATGTGACTGTTCTTATGGTTGCCGTTAGGACGTAAATATTTGAGCACCAGTCAAACCTCAAATGCAAGAAAGCAGTCTGGAAACATGACATTTATGCTTCATGTATGTCGGGATTTTTTACTAAATCTGTTTCCATTGTATTTTGTAATATTTAGTTTTAGCAATAATCTTGTTGCAAAGAAGAAGCGGTAATTCAGTCAATGGAAATATATGAGCAGAGACGACAACAAGCAAAGTAACCTGAGATCAAAGATGGACTTACATCTAAACCTGTCTCATGGTCTGTGGAGTCAAGTCTGGGTCTTGAGGGGAAACTGGAGTTTGATGACTTGTACAGGGTAATGTTGATGATGTCACAGCTGACATCACACTGGCTTGTAAGCCAGATGGAAAACCCTGTCAAGTCATATTTACTTAAGTTAACTGTAAATTCAAACTGTGCTCAACAGCATTATACTGAGAGAAGGGGAAAAAGAGAGGAAAAGAAAAACATGTCACCCATCGCTTTTGAAAGACTGAGTTACTCTACCATCTGTGTGTCCTAGTGTGTGTTTGATGTATTGATTTAAGGCAGCAGAAGCAGTAGAAGCTGTATTTGTGGTGATATGCGTGGTGTTTTAACAGACCCAGGCTGTTGTTTGTTTGTTTTTTCAGGTGGATCTGGTGTGGGAAACCCCTCAGGAGATCAACTCAAAGCGCATGAACGTACACACTTCTGGCGTGAACACAAACATTCCCGGTGTAAACAGACACAGCAGCCGCGTCACTTCTGTCGCCGTCCGTCTCCCACGCCGTTCAGGCTGTCACCTGTTGCTGGGCAGATGGTGGGGGAATCGCAGCGTGGGGCTGGGGTTGGATGGGACAGGATGAAGTGCTGGTGAAAGACAGGTTGAGAACAGGAAAGGTGGAGGGGTGAAAAAATGAAAAGGGCTCTTTCCAGTGTTTTTAGTTTTACAGATTCACAAGAAATAAAAAAAAAAACAGTTGGAGCAGATTGAAGCAGCAGAAACTAAGATATCTCAATATTCTCAATTTCTGGATGGGTCCCTTAAATCAATGCCAACCATCAATTAACTTTAAATCTGTTTTGTAAAAGTCTGAAGTCTTAGTCTCTTCTCAGGAAAAAAAAATTAATACATGTAAAAAGGCCTTACACATAAGGCTTAAATTTTGTTAACATCTTTACTGAAACCTCAATGTTCCCTTCTGTTGGACAGCTCTTTGATAACACTGGCTTTCATTCTGTTTTATGTAGTTCACATTTTTAAGTCCAGTTACAGAAACATAAGGATAACTGTTAGCAACAGTTTCTACTTCCACTGTATATTTACTAAACATGGCACTTACAGTACAGAGGCATTTTGTGGTGTTTGTTGTGTTAACATAGCCAACAACAAGGATGTTAGTAATATTACATATTTTGCCCGCTGTCCAGAAATCCCATGTTAAAGGTATAGTTCACCCAAATGTGAAATTCACTCATTATATGTCATTTGAGTCCACAAAACACTTTAGAAGTCTCATGGGTTAACAACTGAAGTCAATGGTAAGTCCTTCTTTAGACGAAATAAAACAACAGAAAAAACACAACTTGCCTCCATACTGCTCGTGTGGTGTCATCCAAGTTTTAAGTCTGAAAGTCTGCTGATATCGTCCTACGAGGTGCATTCACTGACACTTGGTTGATACCACATCAACAGTATGGAGGCATCTTAGTTTTTTTTTTCAGTTGTTTTATTACATCTGAAGAAGAGTCCCATTTACTTCAATTGTGTCGGATTTGGCTGCTACACTGTTTACCCCCGAGACTCCTACAGTGTTTTGTGAACTCAAACACTTCACCCACCCCTCCATCGGCATAGTGATGAGTAATAAATTACTGCATTTTTTACATTTCAATGAACTCTTCCTTTAAGACCAAATGGGTGGATTGACCATATAACCATATTTACCTAGGAAAATCAGACAAATGCATTGTTGGTGCGGGTCTTTTCATTGATGATATAATGGAAGATCGATGTGAACAGAACCCCATTGATTGCATTGCAGTGAGTAATACATAACAATATTATGCAGATTAATGTACATCTGTGTAAATATCAGCCTGTGTCTGGAATCCAGTGGTGGGGCTGTCTGTGTGGAATTGTGCATTAGTTTACTTGCATCATTTGATATGTTAAAGTGTGTTAACATCATTAATTAAGTAAAATTGGGTATTGGGAAAATGCTGATTGATTGATTGTCACAGTTCAAAAGGGACCACAGTGTCTCATCACTTTAGTTCTTTATACTAAATATTGACATGAAGAATTCTGAACTGGGCTAAGCAACATATGTTTCAATATCCCAACAATGCCTCTGGGTTGGGGACTCGTTATGAGAACACTAAACGAAAAATGTAAAAAAAAATAGGAGGGGATGAGGAGAGGAAAAGGAAAGACTGAGGTTAAGGTGGTAGACTGAAGCAAATTCAGGGTCATTACAAAGTTGACTGGCAGGAGGAAGACAGCTTGAGAGGAAGGATATAAAACTCAGTGGTAACCTTGCTGGCCCTGTAAAAATAACAGCCTGTAAAATGTCCCTTCCTTCTTTGGTTAAAAACAACACTATGCATGCCTGTCTTTATCTCCCAACCATGTTTCTCCGTCCCTTCCCCCTGCTTGTTATGGCAGATGAAGGGGTAGACCCTAAAATCACCACCTTACAGTGTTCCCACAGTGTGCCCAAACTATCCCTGAGGTCAAGGATCAGAGCTAAATGCTGGCAGACCATCTGGGAATCCAGTGGGCAGCTTCATGGAGGTTTTCTGGTCGCCAAAATAGTTCAGGGTGGCAACTGCCAAGTGTGATTGGAAGGTAGAGTAAGCGATTGAACAACAAACACTTTTTGTCAAATTCAGTGAATCGCTAGCATGCCATCAACGTTTGTCCTGAAAAAATATACAGTCTTTCTTCACAGCCTTGCCTCTGTAAATAGGAAAAAGGCAAAGTGTCTTGGGCTGAGCCACACAACACTATTCCAACCAAACAGGGGGTGTTAATGCTCACGCAGAGGACGAGGGAAACAAGTGGAAAGCTGGAGTAGTCGAGGCATTGGAATGAAAGATGGTAATTCTGGTACAAACTAAATTCAGGGGCAGATTTTTATTATTTTCAAGTGGAGGACACACGGGGAGCGATTGTAAAAAAATCTAGATCTCTTACTTTCACATTTAGACCACACATTGGAAACAATTACTTTTCTTACACTATACAGTTGTACATCATATGTCTTTATCTTCCTTCTGTTGGCTTCATCAACTCTCAGCAGTTTCAGATTCAGACAACTTTATTGATCCAAAGGAGGGCAGCTTAGCCGTTCACGATCACACAAGCAGCATCATAATATGGTACGTGTCAAAAAGCACAGGTCAACAACAAACAGAGTGAAGGACATCAAGATAAAGTTTGAGGAGGAAAATTAAATAGCAATAAAGAGACAACAATTAGATTGGTTACATGTCTTATCATGACTACTGTCTGAGTTTAGTAGCCTGAGAGAAGAAGGAATGAAATATTTGGAGTATTGTTTAGTTATCCTCTGAGGTACATGATAATGGCATCACCAGGAACTCATGAGACAGATATTATCTGCACCAGTGAATTCATTTACATTTTTCAATAGACAAACAAACTTAAGCTGATCGCTGACAGTTTGGTGAGAGCAATCCAAAAAACTAGTTGATTATTAAGTCTAGTGTTGTTTTGGTTACTGGTTGTGTGAATGTAAATTTGATCACTAAGGTTTGTTTTACTTTAGTATACACTTACACACTGGATGCTGGAATTCTTGGTTATGTTGTTGCCTCTACATCCATGAACTTAGTGAGTGGAGCTTCTGAGGTTGCATTCAAGCGAGGGGTGGATTTGTTTTGTTGTTGACTTTCGATATTTTTGGGGCATTTTCACCTTTATTGACAGGACAGTGCAAGGGTGAACTGTAGAGAGAATGGAGAGACAAGACTGAAAAACAAATCCAAGACTCACACTATTTACACATGACACAAGTGAAGCTTTTAGTTGGAGCAATAATCCAATATTTAGAGGAAGGCTTAATTATCTTTGTCAAGTTGTTTGAATTAGTAAATCGATGCTTTTTTGATTTGTGTAATCGCTGAATCACCTAGAGAGCTTAACAACAGACTAATTGCTTGGTTGTTTTTTTCATAGTCATCTGAATAATAATACATGTTCAATATACAAATGTTTTCCATCTGGACAACTTGTTTGCAAAGTGTCAACCAACAATATCAAGCTGAGGGATGTTCAGCCAAGAAATCTCTTTGAGAAAGAAAAAACAGCCAAAGGAAAAGAACGGAATGACAAAAATAATGGTTGAGCATTCATTGTAAATCTTACAAGCAGTGAACATTCTTTTTTAAGTGCTTTTCACTGAGCAGCGTGCTACATCCCCACCCCCATCTCTCTGCTGTGTGTCTTTTTTCCAAAAGCAGCTACAAGTCAACAACTCTCACTGTGTTTTTAAGTGCTTCTCTAAAAAATAATTGTGTGTGTGTGTGTGTCCGTTGAGCTTGCCCCAGTAGTGCACATTCCTTAGCCTCTGTTAGCATTCAGCCCACATAGGTCATGGCCCGCAGGCTTTTGTGTTCAACCAGCCTTGGTGTCACTGCAGTACGGTGGGTGACTGTGTGTTGGTCTTTGCGAATAGGAGAGAAAGTCAATGGGAGCTGTGAACACACACTTTGTTGGTGAGTAGCACTCAGAGAATCAGGGGGTTGTAAAGGCTTTCAAAGAAACAACTTGTTAAAAGAGTCACATGGTCTCACACCTCTGCATAAATGTCAACTGCCAAAGGAAGCGATCAGAGGAACTGTATGAGAATAGCATCAGCTCTACATCCCTTTCTGCACTTTCTGTGTTCTTCCTGGTTTGGGTTTGGCCACTCATAAAGGTAACCATAATGCTACAACATACAGTGATTATAAAGACTATCGTGTGCTTCCAACTTTGTTAAAACAGTTTGGATGAGGTCCTTTTCCTACAGTAATTTTTCAAATTAATTTTACTATTAAATTATATTTCCCAACAATATCCTCTAAATAAGTTATTGTAAGTGAAATATTAAAAGGTTTACTCTAAAAATATCACACAAACACAATACATCTAGCACAAAGTGTAGAAAGTCAACTTTCCGTCTGCTCCTCACTGGTTCATTCATACGACATTCCTTTATGAAGACAAAACTTTTAAATATCTTGCTAATTGAATCAGACTCTCTGCTCCAGCTGTCAGAGGTTCTTTCTCAGCATTGAGGGTCCTCGACAGTTGAGGAAGAAGCTTAATTAATAATAACGTATCAACAGAACCAGCCATTGCACGAACTGATTCTGACATTTCATCACCTCATAATGTGTTTAATTTTGGCAAGAGCACCTAAGATGTGTCTCCATCTAACAATATTCATTTGAAAAGACATGGCTGAGGGGCTGATTCCCTCTCACGCAACACATTTATAGTAAACTGCAGCGAGAATTAAAGACCGAAATGCCAGCCAATGTCTTTAAAGTAGGCTGTATTCACGATTCACTGTTTCAGTAACAAGGCAAATAAAAAAACTTCAAACTGTAGTCAGTCTCAACCTGATGTCTCAAGACATTTCAAAACTAAAATCAAAATCCAAGTCAAGTTGAATGGAGTTAAAAGTTGTACAAACAAGCGGCGGCCATGTGGGTTTGTACAGTATGTTGAATGTAAATGTCCCTGTGAGAAAGCTTTACACTTGAATTCTCATTATGTGCTTAAGACAGATGCTCCACATTGTGCCAATGAAAGTAATTTGTAATATTTGTTTTTTTAAACTCTGGGTGCTTCAGGGAGGTTTTTCATTCTCTAAATTATTTTCTAGACTCCCACCTTCAAGTGTTCTGCTGCTCCATCAACAGCAACTTAAGGCAGCTTTTAGTCCCTGACTAATTTCCTATCTCTGCCCATACATCAGCCATTTAATCCAGCCATGATGTGGTTGGTGTGCAGGGGGTGTCACATTGTCCCACATTATCTCACACCATTACACACAAATAAACAAACACACACGCACACAGAGCGACGAGAGATGAAATCATTAATCACTAAGAAATTGATATGAAATCTATATCTTATTAGATGTTTTACATGTGTAATAAATGTGCCTCCATCTTCTCTTCCTCCTTTACTGTCTCTTTCTTTTTTCTGTGGGTAATTGGCCTCCAAAAGGGCATGTTGCCTTCAGACTAGGACCAATTTGTTCTGTCTTTGCCAAGAGTGACACTGTGGATGTGCTTGTGACGGATGAGAACTAGAAACAGGGCTTGAAACACATAGCCAGGGAAACCCCCATATGAAATAGCAGGCCATTTGTATATGCCAGAAAATGTCATGGAAGATAGAAATTTTTTTTTTTATAATAAGTTAACATTGTGTGTAAGTGCTTTACGGGGGCTATAATACAACGGCTTAAACAGGAAAGACACACAGGGAATCAATGCAGACTACAGTAGTTTGCTCTTCAGTGTTGAAGATAACATTTTACTCAGACTCAGTTGTAGAGATTTAGGAAATCACAAAACAAGAAGGATGACCAGGGCAAGGAGCACAAGCCCCTATACAGCTGTACCGCAGGAATTAAACAGAAATCATTCTAAACACTTTGCCTTTTGTCCATCTGAAAGCAAACACATAAAGTAGTCCCTAGGATCCCTGTAGCTGTTGAGATTAATCAAACACCAAGCTACAACACTTACTACTAATAGATGTACATGAGTGTGTTTGTATATAAAATGTGGGATATGGTTTTGCTGGGCTGATAAAGCAAAAAACCCAACAGTTGATCAAAGATAAAACTCTGTGGATAAAGAATAAAGAAAGCATTGAAAAAAAGATTAAATCAAAAAGTATTAAACCAGTATTAAATAAAAACTGAAAACATAAATATAGCCAAGTTAAATATAAAAATCTACATTTCAGGTAGATATAACAATTGCAGGCACAGTAGCAATCCATGCTGAGCTTTATTTTAATCAAACTCAAACCATTTATAAGTCGATGCTTTTTTTTTTTTGCAGTTATAAAAGTCACGGAGAGCTTGATGACCTAAAGATTGGATTTTGCCAGTTCTGATGACACAGAATTGCATCATCTGGATAAAATTCATTTTTTCTAAAAAATGATGACTGTTTTACAGAGGAGCAGAAATGAATGTATTGTAAGATAAGCAGTGGATTTTGAATGGACCAGAGGAACACTTCTACTAATGCTTAAGATCAGATCTTTCATGCAAGTTTGTCTAGTAAAAGCTTCTCATCTTTTAAACTCTGATTTATAATGCAGGCTTTCTGCCTTACACTTGTTGTTTCTAAACCCAAGCCAAGATAACCCTGATTACATTATATGATTTATTTCCTTATTCTTCACAAAGCTTTTCCTGAACCACCGAGGGCATCATGTAACTACTACGGGCCTCCATGGCAAAATGAACGTAGCAGAAACCAGACAATTCATCAAATTATTGATTGGATTAACCGACATGAGCAAGATTAAGTTTGTTAGAGGTTATAAATGTCAGTTTCAATACATTTTCAGTTAGTTGCATTTGATACTTAAGGATTTTCAACTCTTGACCTTTTGCAAAAACTTTTTATCTTACAATCTTCAGAACGCATACACTCGATGATTTGACCATAATTTGCTGTTTGTAGGAAACAGTTAAACAATGGCCATTCCAAACACAGAAACACCCCAGATTCTTCTTTTTCTTCTCCTGTTTTTTATGGCGGTTGGAAAAGAACTTGTATGCTCATTACTGCTACCTTCTGAACTGGAATGTGGAATACTTGCATGATTGAGCGTGACTTTAGAAGAAAAGCTAACCTGAAGGAGACCCATGTTGTTCGATTTTGAAGTGACATTCTAGACCTACAGCAGCATAACTAAGAGCAGGTCCAAGGTTTTAAGCCTACTCTTAAACATGGAGAGGGTGTCTGCCTCCTGAACTGAAACTGGGAGAGGATTCCACAGGAGAGGAGCTTGAACATAAGGAAGGTTGTGTGTGAAGCGTTTATTTCCTTTCTCCACAGGAGTGTCCTCATTTGTATGCAACATCAAACCAGTAAATACATGCCATGATAAGAGCCATGTCCCCGAAAGCTTCTGACAAACACACATTCTCTGTACATCTACTTGAGGGCTGTATTAGTCATCGAGCAAGAGAGGTGAGAAGAAAGAAAGGGGCGTTGAAAAATGTTTGTTCACACTTTTGTGAACAAAGATTTGTTTGTCATGTTTTGTGTGTATGAGAGAAGCTTCGTGATCACAATTCTTTGAAGAAGAAAGGCAATGCATTGGTTTTTGCTGCCTCTTGTCATCCTCACATACACCTCCAGTAACAGAGCCAGTGTGATATCACACCAACCGAGCTCCACTGCTTGTCCTGCTCTCTCCTGTCTGGAAACTCTCTTTATGTATTCCAGCTAAGCTGGGCTTCACTTCAGCTTTATAAACTCTTTCCTCCATAAACTGACACTGCACTACAGACTGATAAAAAGCTGTCCCTGCCAGAGTGCCTCCCAGATACTCACGATGAATAGTGAGTTTGTGGGTAAATGTTTGTGATTTCTGAAAACCGGAGCTCTGTTTGAGGCAAGCTGCTGAGTATTAGCATCGGTGCCGGCAGTGCTGACACATGTGCTTCGTCAGATTGTGCGTTTGCTGTCAGAGAGAGCTTAATGTCACGAGCTGTCAGCTAAAGGCAACAACAGAGTTTGCGGTGTGACTTCATCATCACTGAGCCCAAGATCGATATGGCTTCCTGACTGGAACCAAAACACACACACTGTGAAATAAGCCTGGTTCCACTCATTGATATTTTTGTATTAACAGATTTTTAAATAGATATCTAGATGTCTTTTTTTTAACATTCATTGATTTCTGACTTTGAGACTGAACTTTCACTCAAACTGCAGTTTCCAGTTCTCACAGCTTTTTTTCCTCTTGTTTCCAGTGCGTGGCAAGAAAGCCCAGCCTCCAACACCAGTCACAGTTAGCTCAAAGGAGAGTCAACACTGGAGAGTCAACGATGGACTTACTTGCACCAGGTGAATACGAACATGTTAACAATTTATAAAGGTTTTATTATGTCAGTATTGTGTTCGGAGGTTAATGCTTAACTCTGATGTGAATTTGCCCCTTAAGACCAACTGCAAACCATCTTCACACAGCTGACCTCTGAAGGAAGGCACTATATGAGCCGTCCAGCAGCATTCACCTCTATATAACCCTGCTTTGTTTCGTTAATGGCTCAGTCAATAAAACTTTAAAGTTTATTGGCCCATATACAGTATAGGATGATGGCACAAAAAATATTCAGTGCAGAAACATGTAAATATAATTGAGTTGTAACATGATTTGGAACATGAAACAGCCAGTCATATATAATTACTCAGTTTGATTCGTACTGACATTTTGTTTCATATCTCCCTGCAGGAGATGTTTCTAAAGCCAGTGCCAGAATTTGATTTGGGCCAATAGAATGGATCAACAGAATATAAATGAGCAGGGATGCTTTTCTTTATTGGATCCAAAAATGTGTATATTTTCACATTGTCATGTGTGTGTGACATTGTCCTGTTCCTGCATTGAACCACCTCACCTCAGGCACCTCTGGACATTTTACTGTCACATTCTTGCTGCTCTGTCTAATAGCTCTTTTTCTGTATTTTTATTGCATCCCTATTAAGTTTGACTCCACTCCCACACCCTCTCATGATGGCAGTAAATAATCTCTGAGTAATTATCTGCCGAAGAAATAATTTGAATGTTTTCCACAGTGTGCCAGGAATTCCTGCTACCAGTTAGGAGGTTTTCCTCAGAAGTCTCCCATGCTGTGCAACAGTCTTTGAAGATTGCAATTCCAGTGAGGACAAACAGACTGATATTTACACAAACAGGCAGATGCACACATAGCTAGATGAAGTGAAGTTTATTCAAAGGCATTTGAGTGAATTACTGACCAAGAGACAAACACAGAAGAAAGAGAAAATGACCAGTTCGAATAAAGATTTGTTTTATCATTAAAATAATCTGTGTTATATTTCTTACCCAGTCCTCACCCTCCCCTTCCAAACATGAAAAAGAACCTGTGGCAGCCTTCAAACTCAAAAGATGTTTAGTTTGTCCAGTCTGGACTAATGTGAAAAACATGGCAGCCTCCGTAGAGAGGCCCCCCCTCGATGTAATTATAAAGTATTTAAATATAAAGGGCCTTTTCTGGAGTAAAGAAAACTACAATTCATACAATTTAGTTGAAACGAACTAGTGAAAACATCATGAGGATTATTTTACATTATATTTCTGCCAATAGATCCCTTTCACCTAAATCTTACACACTGGACCTTTAAGTTCATTTATGGTTCCCAAGCTACAGTGGTATGGTGGTATGCATCTTTCCTTTAGTGTTATGCAAGGGAATCTCTGAGACATTTAAGAAAAAACTGTTAGTGGTGAAAGGATAACTCAAAGGTTAAGTTTGGGTTCAACTGCAGTACTCCAAACTCGTTTTCAGATGTTCTCTGAAGGAACTGGGAATGGGTCTGAACTTTCTCCTGCGTTTTTCCTTCACACATAAACAACGAAGCGAGAGGTTCTTTGTCCAGACGTGTTTACAACCGAAACAAATCCTCCGCAGGCTTCAGTTGAGGGATAGTGCAGCAGGCAGAGGCAGGATGTAACATATTAATTATGCTGTGGAGACCTTGTGTTTTTATTTACAGCACAATGGGCCTCATTCAGATAGCGTTCTTAAGAAGAAATTTCTTCTGAATACCCACTTTAGATTGTGACATTCACCAATGTTTTCTTATGTGGATTTGTTCTTATGTAAGAACAGAATCTAAGCACACTGAGGACCACTCTTACGCACTCTTGACAACGGAAATGCTTGTAAAATAATCAGTTATTGTGTTCCATAGCTTTACTGATGCAGCTTTAAGTTCAAATGTTCCACCCAAATGTAGCCTGTTTATTCTGAAAACTGAGTTTATTTCGATAGATGGCTCAGATGCAAGACTGCAATGCAATACTCCACATAGCTAAATCCAGCATATGGCTGTGTCCACCATCAGCCAGAGATGAGCATGCTGTCGTGGTCCCCTCCTCCTAAATCTGATTGGCTGACAGAAATGGAACCTGACACGGTCTTCTTGCTGTCGTAGCCCATCCACCTCAAGGTTCAATATGTTTTGCATAGTTTGTCAGCTTGAACAATAGTCATTCTTCTCTCATTGCTGTTATCATTTTAGCTAATATTAGCCGCTATGATGCCTGGCAGGAGCTTCCATGTTGTGTCGTGGCAGGTTATAAGAATGTGAAGACAGAAACAAGTGAGCCAACAAGACCTCCGTAGTCTGTTCCTCATCTCTGATTAAGGCTCCAGACTAGTAGATGCTTATAGCATAACACACCAGAATCACCAAACCAAATGACGAGTGAGAGTGAGTATTCTTTTAAGGTCACTGCATACAATGTCTTCCTGCTGGATATCTAAATGGTTGTAGTTATATAGCTAGTTGCCTTATTGACAAAACAATACAGAAGGCATAATCACATTTTACAAATAGTTGTATGCCAAACATGAAATTGGTTAAATAAGCCAATTAATTGATTAATAGAACTAAACTGGGGGCATATTTTTTCTAACATGATTTAACTTGTTTCTTCTCATTGTTGTACAGATATTTGACAGATCCAAAAGCAGCAATATGTTTTTGATTTCAAGATGAAAACCCAGTGTGAAAACACTGGGCTCAGACCTAAATGTGTTGAGTGTTGTGCACCTTTCAGTGCAGGGGCACATCGACATGATATGTGTGTGTCCTTATCCTCACTACATTGGAGTATGGCTGTACCCATATGGCTGTGATGATAAGTTCATGTACCGTTGTGGGTACTTCATGGGTGTTATTTTAACAATCTAAGAACATAGTCTAAAGCTCATGGCATGAGTTCATTAATGGTGTGTCCAAATCCACTTTTGCTAATTGAAGAGTGAAAAAAAGTTGCTGCTCCAGTTGCATAGTTCAATGGGGTTATTCTTGGTATCTCGTAGGTGTGTTTTGGGTGTAACAATAATACAATCAGAGAAGCATTCCCCTTTTAAAGCCAGGAGCACTTACACCCTGGCTAGTTGCTAGTTTATTATAAGGGGAAATAATTCTTCCCTGCAGAGTAAACAGATCTGCTATTGCACAAAGTTTAATAGCAGCTGCAACTGCGTCACTGACTTCAGACCAGCCTTTGTTGGTCACAAGAACAATGGCTTTCTGCTGCCTCAGCAATGTGCCAATACTGCACCTGACCACACCTCATAAAACTAGCACAGACTTTTGTCTAATGCCTGGCACTGCTTTGCACTTGCATGTAAGAGGGGATGATGACACAATTCTAACCTGTCTAGTTCGGGAACATTAATCAACTCATAACTGTGGATATTTGTCTTATCTGAAAGCGCGAACTCTACCGATTTTGCTGGGCATGTTTAATCAGTTTAAGATACGATTAGATAGGAATTTATCAATCCTGAAGGAAATTCATGTGCCAGTTTCAACAAAGTAGAATAGAATACTGGCAATAAAATACTACAGTATTAAATCTAAAAATATAACTGAATATAAGAATAAAAAGATAAAGTGTATTGTAACCAGTACCTAATAGAAATAACAAAAAAATAAGCAACTAACATGAGACAGTGAAACTAATACAACATAAAAGTGGCAGTAAGAAAACGTGATAAGAGGAGTAAGTAAAATGGGATATTGAAAATGATATTTAAATGATATGATGATGAAAAAACTGTTATATTACATATATGGCACATGAATGATTTGATTGCACATGAGTGGTAACAGTGCACTTCTCTTGTATATGTTGTTGGAATTATTTCAAAAAAGATTTCTTGATCATTGGCATGTGAATGTGAACTGGGCAGGGGAAAAACCTTGTATCATAAAGTGAGAGTTGATTTGCTCTGATTCGATTAAAATTGCAATATGTATCATCTGACTGCAGTGAATTTTACTATGTCACCATCTAAGCAATTTAAAAAAAAATGTTAGGAATCTGGTGACAGCTGGTTGACACAGGTCTACTATTGTGATCCCAAAGAGAGGTTCCTCTGTCACTGGATAATAGGAAGCTCTGAGGGTTTTCACTGCAGTGAACTCATGCAGTGTTAGCCAAAAGCTTTGGAATGTGTGAAACTTGCAGAATGTGTGTTCCGCAGCATTGTGAATGGTCTGAGATGTGTGAACAGCATTTTTTCAGTTAACAATGTCATGTTAAGCCTTCTGGTGGTGTTCATATGAGCCCTAGTAAACTTACTATTTACTTACCTTTGTTGTGCCTCATTTACTTGAATAACTGCATGATGGATGAACATCACAAAGAACAAAATAGCAGTTAAAGTGGGAAGCGTTAAAGTGATCCCACAGGTCCCACAAGGCCAGGAATTTGAGACTTTGTTTAGTTTCAGTTGGTCTCTTCCTTCTATTCGCTATAATTCTCATTTTGTTCCTCCACACTAAAGCTAATTCACCTAATGACAGATGTGATCAATTCTATTCAATTCAATTTGAATTGTATAATAATATACATGATCTCAAGGCACTTTGCATAGAAGGTCAAGACCTTAAAATCTTATTAATCTAGAGAAACCCAACAGTTCCCACAATGAGCAGCACTTTGGGGACTGTGGAGAGAAACAACTCCCTCATTAACAGGGAGAAACTTCTAGAACCAGAGTCAATGTCATCGGCAGTCATCTGCCTTGACTGGTTGGGGTGAGCAGAGAGTTAAGAGATGTTTCAAAGCCACTACACGTCTCTCTCCCTGATCTTCCAGAAGTCTAGCCATGTGTGTTTTATCAACAATACATGCCACTCTCTGAGAAACACACACACACACACACACACACACACACAGTTCAGTCTCAATGACTTCAGAGGACACAATATTAATTTCCTGAAGACTTACTAACTTTAAGTTAAATCTAACCTAACTATATTTTAAAATATGTTTTCACCTCAATTACTGGTTAATGTCACATTGTTACATTTAGTCCCCATCAGGGATATAGTTCCCCAAAATTGTATTTCGGTCCTTACAACATGGGAAATGCTGCACATGCACACACAAACACACACACTTGAATTATTGTCCCCCAAGGGGCCACAATGGACTGACTCTTGACCTTTCCCAGGACTGCATTTCATACTTCCAGTCTGTACTCAACTGTCTTTCATCTCGCACACTTTGGCAAAAATAAACACAGCAGCACACATGTTTCATGCCACTGACCTACAATGAGTCCAGTTATCTAATAAGGTCTTATTTCACTGACCACCAGTTTATTGTGAATGAGCTAATTGTTAAGATTTGTCGTGGTTAGAATGGTTAAAGGTCCAGTGTGTAAGATTTAGGTGAAAGGGATCTATTGGCAGAAATTTGATGTAAAATAATCTTATATAATCCCAATGTTCTCACTAGCGTGTTTTTCTTAAATTGTACAGATTTCTTTACGAGTTTCTTTAGCCTAGAATTGGCCCTTTATACTTCTATACTTGTGTGAGAACACCTGACTTCAATGTTTTGTTTTTTTATCTCAGTAGTAGGCAACAGGGCAGATAGTGTAGCATCTTCCTCATGTTCAAGCTGCAGGTGTGTATAACGATATGGTATTACTACTACTATATATAAATATAATATATAAAGGGATAGTTCACCCAGAAATGAGAATTCACTCATTATCTACTCACCACTATGCCAATGGAGGGGTGGCCGAAGTGTTTGAATCCACAAAACACTTTAGGAGTTTCAGATAAATTCCTGGAATTGGCTGCATGTACCATCTTCAATCAATCAATCAAATTTTATTTGTATAGCCCATATTCACAATTTGTCTCATAGGGCTTTACAAGGTGTGACATCAAAAACAAAATCTAAATCAGGACAAAAGAAAAAGGAAGGTTTTAAGCCTACTCTTAAACGTAGAGAGGGTGTCTGTCTCCTGAACTGAAACTGGGAGATGATTCTTATTACAGTGAATCATTACAGGGAGCACGGAAACATGAATCATCTTTTAATAAATCATATTTGAGAGTAGTTTCATTACATCAAAAAGCTGCAATTGTATTACAACTTACCCGACATAAGCTACACGTGAAGGGTTTATTCACCATCATTTTTGCCACATGTCAACTATGGTCGGCAAACTTAGATTTATTCATTGAGTTTTCTTAACAACAAATTCTCAGCAGCAGTTTAGTTAGTACACATGCGCTCTGCATGTAAATATGTATGTAATCAGGTCAACCACTATATTTAAAGTTGATGTTTAATGTTTAAGATAAATTTAAGCAGCTGTACTGCACACAGTGTTCCACAAACTGCCATCGATCATTTTAGTGTAAAATGCTGTTGTCAATAGAAGCTTGACTTTTGAACACAATGTCTCGGTCCACAGTCTATATGATATATGATTAATTGATGTGACAAAGACAACCACCCTTATGTATAATAACTTAATAAATGTGGACTTACCTGATCAAAATTTAGTGGCCCCTTTTGGAGAGTGAGAAGCTCCTTCCTAATAATGCTCTGATATCATAGAAGGTGCCAGCAGAATATGTCCTGTCTTAGGAGAC
Source organism: Paralichthys olivaceus (assembly GCF_024713975.1). Taxonomy (NCBI): domain Eukaryota; kingdom Metazoa; phylum Chordata; class Actinopteri; order Pleuronectiformes; family Paralichthyidae; genus Paralichthys; species Paralichthys olivaceus. Next base: position 22,935,409 of record NC_091102.1, read on the forward strand.
ACTCAACATTAAAGTTATAGCTGATCTAATGTTAGCTTAGCACAATCCATAACCTGTACATTCCTATTCATAAGTACAGTTTAAATGAATGGATACATATGCAAAATCTAAACTACTTTTGCATCCAGACCTGCTGTTTGCTGTTCAAACCATGATATCTGGTTATAAAATCATTTTTAATTAAAATAGTTAAAAAGAAACTGCTAATAACAGCAGGAATTTGTCAGCTCTGACCTAAACCTTTTTCTACTTCAGATGTTTAGAGTTTGGTGTCTTCAGGCACCTAAGCAGCACATAAATCACATAAAACAACTGGAAAAGTTACTCTGCATAACTACATCCTCTTTGAAAGGGGCCAAAAGCTTTTCTTAATTACAACTCAACTAAGCATTGATCCATTGTACTTGGGCTGGATGAGCTCTGCTTTTATGTCCGTATGCAGAGCCTCTCACAATGTAGCATTTAATGGTTTCACATTAAGGATTCTTTCTTTTACTTCCCTTGTCGAGGAGCCTGTTCTCTCCACCGTTCAGCTCTAGAAAAGTTGAGAAGATCTTTGAAGCAAAAGGAAAGAAGGAATAGAAGAAGAAAAACAAGAGAATCTGGCAATGTGGAGGCGTCCAAAGAAAAGTCAGTCAAAAAGAAAAGAAAAACACAGATGAAGCAGACAAAAAGTGGGAGGTAGGTAGTGAGATGTCAGGAAACACAAAGCACAAGTTGGAATATGACAGGGTGAGAGACGGGGAAAGATTCTACCTCATGGACCCATTTTCCTCTGCACTGAGTGACTGTCCAGATATGCATAAACCATACATCTTCTTTAGCTAACAACCTGACAAAGCAGAGGTACTCGAGCCTGGGCAGCCTGTTAGCACCAAGCTATCAAAAAGCCAACCTGGTGAATCTGCTCTTGTGTGAGGGGTCCTGAAAACAGTGCTTTCCTCTGAACCACAGCACCAGGTCTGACAAGTGGCACTGTCAAAGAAAAACCTGGAAAAGCAGAATAGGGGAGAAGAGACAGGAAAAATTGTGGAGGCGGGGTGTCATTGCACTGAAAACCATTGCAGGAATTTAAGTGAACTAACAAATCTAATACTGAATTTAGCATAGAAATGAGAAAATGAAATAGAAGAAACACATTTATCAGCATAAGGAGTATTTCATCAAAGATGTTTCACTAGAGGTGACCTAACATTTTGCACCATCTTATTTACTCTCTTCCCCTTTCATACAACCACCTGAAAGGTGAAACAGATTTTATAATACTTCACAGTGTTCCGTTGAGATCTCGTGTATAGTCCTACATTAATTATGTTAATATTCCTGATCTCTGCAGAACTGGAAAGCATATATCAGTATCAGTGTTCAGACTTTCATGTGCTTGTCCTTTAATATGAGTGCAATGCATTTTAAGTGTGTCCTGGCTTAGACATGCATCCCATCTGCATGCCTAAGTGACCTTGGGTAAGATACTGATCCCCAAATTACCCCTCATAGAAAAAAAGTGCCGCTAATAGATGCACTGTATGAATGTGTGGTGAATGGGTGAATGGCAAACTGTTCTTTGAGTGGTCATCAAGATTAGGAAAGCGCAATATGAAAATACAAACCATTTACCATGTGGGACACACATAACTCCAAGGGCCCATCTCTTTACCACTCTGAGTCATTGTGATGTGCTTAGATAAGCATCAGCTCCTCAGACACTTTAAATCACACACATCTCCTGGTGTCTGGAAGGACAGATCAAAGCCACTTGTGTCACTATGAGCTTCCTGTAGATAAAGCCCCCATTCACCCTGGATGGGAAGTAAAATCACTGAATCATTATAAGCAAGTAAATCAGGCTGAGCTTAGACACTACAAATTTATAACAGTAACCTGCCATTGCAAGTTTGAATGATGCATGCAAACACCAGTCAGAGCTTATATTCTCCAATATGTACTGCAATATAGGAATCAGGGTATCTACACTTGCTACTAATGTTCTATTACTTAAATTTTGACTATCGAGCTAATTATTTTCTTACCAGTCCACCAACTTTATGGAAATGCAATACTAAATTACTGGAATGCCCCTTTAAGAACAGTCCATATATAGGTTTCTAAAATTTGAGCTCACCATTTTTTTTCACCCTTGACTAAAGTCGTGGACAAACCAACCAATCACCAATGCCCTGGTGTTAGTCCTTAGGTCTTCAAAAAGTACCTCTGGCAAAGAAGAGGAGTATTTATGTATACACACATCAGGAAGTTGTTCTTTTATACGAAATACTAGTATGTTGACAGCATCATTATCTGGGTTACATATCTCACATTACAGCTACAATTACTGTACCAAACAAGAGCCCTTGCTCTTAAAGTGCACTCTTGAATACCACTTGATAGAAAAATCTTACGTGTAATGTGCAAATGTCTTCCACATTAACCAAGTTTATGTGAGCTGTCTTTTATTTCCTCGACTTTTCAGTGCCCCACAGCCTATTCTCTTTCACATGTTGATTTATCTCTTAAGCGGAAGAAAAGACACTTTGAGTCTAATCTGATGCAGGAACAGAAGTTATAAATTACATTTTGCTTTGTCATCATCATTCTTCTCAGACAACGCATCATATTAGATCACGAAAGGCTGACAACCGCAGTTGTTTTTTTACATTCTGCGTGGTGTTGTTGACAGCAGTGGAATGTTGCGCCCGCTTTGATTTCATTAAACTGCGTAGACAGTAATGCTGAGCATCATAGAGAGGGAAGTGTAAGTCATTGGTATCCTAACTGGTTTTTTTTCACTGTGAAGGTACCTTGAGTAGTGAGTGGTGGAGAATATTTGTGAAGGCGTATGGATGGTATTCATCTTAAAAAATATTCCGATTTCTTTGTGAATTTGCTTTTGAGAGTTAGAGCAAGCAAAAATGTCTGTGTGTGTGTGTGTGTGTGTGTGAGAGAGAGAGCTTGTACAACACATTGCTTCTAACGTTTGCCTCTCACTGCACAGCTTGTGATCTTACCACTGCCTCCAGATCGGAGTCAGCTAGTGGGCATCAAATGGGACCACAGTGACTCCTCAACACACACACACACACACACACACACACACACACACACACACACACACACACACACACACACACACACACACACACTCACATATAGCTTAACACTGACCCTGTGTGTGTCTGTGTTTGAGAATGTGTAAGACAACCATGGTTCTGTTAGTGAGAGTTCTGTACAGCACTAAGAGAAGAGTGCCTGGCTAATACCACAGATACTCTCTTCTCTCTCTAAGCACTACCCAAGGTCAGGTTATAGATAAACACTGCATTGTAGTGTCTACGCTACATTCATATTGAACTCAGATGCCACAGACAGAGGGACACCAAATTCAACTCTTTTGTGTATTTCACCAGTGGCAAGACGTAAGGACACAATGTGGTTTAGGAATGAATATTTAGATCTAACTATCCAATATGATGCAAACACCTACATGGCACATAGAGAGTGACATCACTTCTAACCATCCATGGATGTGACTAAAGTAGAGGAAGATATACTATGGGGAGGCTGGGGGAGACATCTTCAGACTTGGGGGTGACAATTACTTCTGTTACTCTGTTAGCGTTTGTATATTGTTCCACCTTCTGGTCTCCTTGATGAGTTCTCCTTTCACCAGCTTCCAGAAAACATCCATAACAATATATAACACTGAGATTATGTATTTTTATGAGATGTGTTCATAAGAAGAAAACAATGTCAATCTTTAAGTAACTTTAAGCATCTGTAAAACTATAATTTAGGTTTAAGGGCTACTACTGTTACTACCACCTTGTACAAGTGCACTCACTGATCCTCTTTATAGCTACAATCCACAAATGGAACATAGCAGCTGTAATTGGACTGTTTCTGTATACAAATTAATCCGACACATTATCACATTAATTCAATAAATTAATTTAGGTAAATTAATTGATACACATAAAAGTTAGATCAGTGTTTTGGTATAAAAATATGAATTTCATATTTTTAGCGTCTGTATAAAAGAGTCTTGATAAAACAACATGCAACAATAGTTTGTTCAATAAGTAAAAAATTGTAAATATAATCAAAAAATTAAAATCAAATCAAATTCTCTCTCCTCACATGCAGCTCATGCATGATTATGGCCATGATTCTATAGTAACATCAAAACTCATCTTGAGGTTGTGTGACTTGGAGAAAATCAATATCAAAGCATCTTTCTGGCAGGCATTTAGTGCATTATTTGTGTGTCTGTGAGTATTTCTCTGTATATCCATGTTGCATTTTTCATACGAAGGCCAAGCCAACAAGGGCTACTCTAGAGAATTACCCAAACCTCGGCTAGGGTGAGGGGAGGAAGAGTATGAGAAGGCAAGTGTTCTAATTACAGCACAACTGTCTCTCCATTTTTCTGTATTCGCTTCTCCTCTGCTGAACACACTGAGTACCCAGATTTCTACCCAGCCACTCTTGTGCCTATAGGCTTTTTAGCAGACTTCTGAAATGTTGGACAATAAATAAAGTAGGTGCATTTTCAAAGATGCAGGAGTGAGAAACATTCTAATTCCCGAAGAGAGAGCTCATTTTAAAAGGAAATAATATGTTTGTTTCAACAGTTTCTAAGAGGAGGATAAAATATTGTAAATGCACTTTTGCAAAATATATAACTTCCAAAAATGAATGGTTGAGGTTAAACAATTGTAGAGCATTTGGAGCAGGGCACCATATTTTAATTTAGCTCAGCATCTTTTCTTTTTTTTGGATGGACAACCTTTAGAGCAATGGTTTTACATTTTGGAAAGTACAACTTTTTTGTTTTTGAAGAATGAGGTGAATAGATTGATACGATGTTAGGTGCTATTGCTGCTCTGTCCAAAGAAGAGAAACAAAGGCTCCAAGGGTTGAATTCTATACCAGGATTCATTACACTTTGTCTGTGAGTGGCAATAGCATCGAGACGTCTACTGCTTGCAGATCACACTTCAGTTCAGTTAATGGTATTGAAAATGTTCTCATCGTATCACATGAACCTCTGTTGCTAGGCGACACCAATAAGAGCAAGACAAGCTGGTGACACCATCAGTTAGAATTTTCCTTTGCAAATTGTATTCATATATTTGGAGAAAAACACAATTTAATTTATTTACCTGCCTGCTAGCCTGCTAGTTTGTTAGCCTTTTTGGCATGTTGCTGTTTCCTAGCAGCAGTGTTCTGAGGACTTACAACTTGAACGCAAGCACACTGAACTTCCCACACTGTAACAACGAGCCCACAAGCTGCATATGAAGACAGTGCTTATAAGCTAATCACCTCATTAAACAGATATTGGATTGGTCGTTATGTGGGTGTTGTAATGCATGATTGTGGTGCAGAGGAAACTGAGCTACTTCTACCAACCAACTGTAGTTTATTTCAACCCTCACCTGAAGTCATCGAGAGCGACTGCAAGAACAGGATTACAAACAGCTCAAGAGTCCCTGTTCTTTCATGGGGAGTGGAGACGGTTTGGGCTTCGGATCAGTATGAATGTTTAGCATTTGCTTTGGAAGATTCCAGGCAAAGTTGTCGTGTTCTCTATGTGAGATAACAAAATATTTACAATTTACCGTAAAGTTGAAATTTGAAATTCAATGAAAGAGCTTGAATATCCAATCATCAATAAGTCACTGCTGGAGAGGTTATACTTCATCATGTATCTCAGTTGGCTCGATTTCAGTGTTTGCACCATAACTTTTAAATGACACCCAGTCTTACTTTTCATTTGGAATGTAATTAGTTTGAAGCTAAAAATTAATTTCAACATTTTTTAACATCATTAATCAAAAACTTAACTAATTGCCATCTCCATATCTAACACAATCTATCACAGTTTAGGTAAACACCATCCTTATATATTCTCATGTCTGCATTCACTGTCTCTCTACCAGCTGTTTTTGAAGTCTCTCTCGCTCTAGCACTCACAGTGAGTCTCCATTCTATCATTATCCGTCACTCTCTCTTGCTCTTTCATTGTAACTGTCATATCCCCCTCTCTCTTTTTATTTCTACACTACAGTTCACTGATCACTCTTTCACGCATCAGTATTTCCAACTCTCATTTCCAACTCACTGTCCCAACCATTCCCTCCTCATTTACCTCTAATTGTCTGCTTCTCTGCCCCCACTGGTGCCCCATGAAACCCAAAGCCCTCGATCCACATCCATCTCTCCCTCTGACTCCCTCCATCCGCTGTCATCAGGAGAGCTATAAGGAGTTTCCAGTCACTGGTGTTCATTGTACAGGCATCAGAGCGTCTACAACAAAAAATGTCCCTGCAAGTGATTTAGTGTTTTTCTATTTTGACTTATTTGTGTATGCACTTGCACACAAACCTTGGGTGTTTGCTTTTTCAGATGGAGCTCTTGGCAGTCTGTTGCATCCTTCCCGTTTGAAGCTAGTGCATAAGAAGTGGAACATGTTTCCACGATTGAAGCAGTTCTGTGAATACTAGACTCTTGGTTGGGCCTGAACATATGTGCACAGTGATTCCTAGGTTTATAAGCCCTACATAGTCCAAATGAATGTGTATGTGTCTCTTTATCAATGATTCATTTATGGATTGAGTGCCCATCAGTTATGTATTTTCTAACTGTCTTGATATGGTGCTTGAAGGTTCATAGTTGACCTTGTAAAAAGCAATTTTATAAACAAGCCTTCTCAAAAGGTTATTTAGTAGGTATTTTGTGTTGGGTTAGAGTTCTAGTGCTTTGAGAGATTTTGTCTTGCCTTTAAATAAGTGGACAATGTGGAAGGCCAGCCTTAAATTAGGTCTTTTACTATTCCAAGAGTCTAGCTTGAATTTCACAAAGCTGGTTTCACAATGGCATTCATAGTTATTTTTAATTCAACTGTATTTCCAACTCCGACCTGTACAGAAGGAAATCATTTTTCATCATCTTTCGCAGCCTAAAGATTAACAAATGAGCCTAATTTATTCAAACTATTTGTTTAGGTAGTGTTCAGCAAAATAAGAACAGTGGTTCACCAGGCACGTTAGATAAAAAAGGGTTCTGACTGAAAAGGAAAAAGGAAATATACTTAGTTTCTTTAGGATTCACAAGGATCTCGCACAGACACAAACATTATAGAGAATTCCCACCCTGCAAAATACCAAAACAGGAGCAACATTCCCTTGAGCCACTGCTGGAGACACACTAGCAACACGCAGTGATCTGTTCTTGTCTAAATATCACAGCAGAGGCATTCGCACAACACTCATTCATATTTAAACAGCTCATTGACTCATGATTCTCTCCCTTTTGCAGAGGAACCTCTACAGCTGAAGTCAGTATTTTTCTTAAGGTTCAACCAAAGCACAGAATGAAATTGTCAGAAAGGGAGTATATACAGGGGGCGATGCAGTGATTTTCTCCAAACTCTTTCTTAAGAATTATGAAATATATCGGTGGCTGTGAAGCATCTACATATACTGGTACACCCACAAAGCATCTTCTTTGACCCCTCTCCACAACACATCAAACAGAAACAGATTACATCTCTCTGTGCTTGTGCCCTGATACAGAAAACAGAAGCTCCATCTATATTTTAAAGCTTAGAAACTTAGCAAAACTGTGAGCCGAAATCATGCTTGTTAGGGAGGCCTCCAGTGCTGTGCAACTTTAAAATCCTTGTATAATTAGGAGCCACTCAGTGATTCACACGATGGCTCGCTTGACTACCACTAATTGCAAGTGATTCTAGGTCCTGTGCATGATGTTTGGAAAGAGGAGAGAAGGGGTGAAAGCGATGGATCAGGTGAGAATGCAGAGAGCAATGAAGTGAGGCTGACAGATATTACCAAAAGCACTTTGGTGTGACAGATAAGTATCTGGAGAATGGAACAAGTAACAGAGGCTTTTTACTGCAAATCACCTCTTATAAAATCCAGTTAATATTAGCCGGGGATTATTTAACTCCTTTGCAAAATGTTGTGGTCACGCTTTACATTAGGCAGAGTTCTGAGTGATCAAGAGAGACTAAGCATCTCAGTGGAGTTAAGTGTATGATGTGCGATTACATGAAAAGTGCTGACTTATGCCACCGGATTAGCATGAGGATGTGAGGGGGAGGAGGCTATTAGTACTTGGAAGAGGAACAATGTTAAGCTTTGGAATGTGGTCAAGTTTGAGGTTTAATGCTGGGAATGTGTTCATATCAAGAGAATACAGTGTCTTACATCTCAGTAAATGAGAATCACTGTCTGGATAATGACATATCTACCAAATACATACCTTAAAATAAATGGCCAAAAGTATGTTGCTGACTAACCATTACACCCACATAGGAAGATGGATGTCATTTTAAAACATGTGAGTATTAGTTTGATACTATGATTCAACCTCCACTCTTCTGACTGTCCACAAAGATTTGGAAATTCAAAGTGACATCACTTGGTCATCTGTGTTCAAGTGTCATGTTGCCAAACTTCCTCCTTGCCTACATACCTACATAAGACACCATCATACCTTAAAGAGTTACCATATCTTCCCACTAGGGCACTGGTCTCCCAGAATTCAGGCTTACTTGTCATCACTACAGTCTCCAAAATAGAGAAGAAGTCAGAGCCCTCAGTTATCAAGCTCCTCTCCTATGGAAAGGGCAGACACCCGCTGGTTCAGGCTTGTCTTCGACCTGTAGGTCTAGATTGTCGGGGGACACATGACACATGGAGCTTCTCATCTCTTGTCTCCCTCCACATCACATTAATTATCTGCACTCACTCTATTTTATAGTTATATTTATGCAGATCTCAAGTGATGTCCATATTCATTGATTGAAACACATCCGACTTTCTCAAGCCCCTCAGCTAAAATACACAATATATACACATATAAATACACATTGGCTATACAATCTACTTCACCATTATAATTAACCATTGTCATACGTACAACCTCAATTACAATCTGAATTTCAATAACAATGAGGAAATCAGATTTCTAGCCAATTGCATCAATTCAGTTGTTAAAAGTAATTAATTACTCCAGTTCTGAATCATGCTCCATCATGCACAACAATTGGAGATATTGATTGAAGCAACAGAATATTTAAGCCCTCCTCTGGTGGATTAAAAATGCTGTGCTGTAACCGACCCCTTCCTACAGATCAATTACATTGCAATCTCTTGAAATATCAAAGCCAGCGGAGCTGACGGAGCTGGCCTTAGCTTCCCTTGCTCATTCCCTTTCATCCAAACTACTGTATGAATATGGATTGTTGGGAGAAAGGAGTAAAGCATTACAGGAGAACTCTCTCTGCACTGCAGGGTAATGATTTTCAAGCAGTATTGATATAGGCGGACGATGGTATAGCTGCACACATGTAACGTCATTCAGTTAGTCAGAGGGAGTTCTAAACTAGAAGATTGAAAAAACTATGCAACTACCACATTTTACTGTAGTTCTAAGACACACATGGCCTGTATATACATTCTGCTATGTTTTTGTTTGAAAACTCTTCAACTCTCCTACAGATACGCCTGGTGTCCACACTACTCTGAAGTTTTAGAGCCACTTAAAGGTAGAAGTCTGGAAATGCTGCTGGACTCATTTTAGATTGGAACCTGGGCCTGCATTTTAGTGTAGATAAGTAGAAACTGAAATGTTGGACAACGATGACATAGACACTCACAACCACTCACTGATTGGGTCTTGTCACAGCATAGCCTTCACTGATTCACATGACCCTATTCTGTGTGGCTATTCACCCTGATCAACTATTTGCTAACTCTTTGCTGGCTCTAACTTTTAAAATATGATGATTTGCTGCTTTACTCTCTTGGTCTATTATTTCAAACATCGTCTCAATGTTATATGTGGGGACATGATTCTGCCCTTTGTTCCTGTTCTAAGATTTTATACACTAACCTTTTTTTATTAAATGTATTTATGAATAGGTAATAATTTTGAATTACTAATTGCCATATGCATAGATGCTTGCAATATATATACATATATAGGTTTGCAAATTACATGCCATTTACCACATGATGTGCGTTTGTGTGTGTGTAGGCCTACACCTGTATTGTTTTGTGGGGACATTAATCTGTCATACAGTCGCATTATGGGGACTCGCCCTCTGAATGGGGAAAATGGAAGTTGACAGACTGCATCAGTATGAATTTGCCTGTTGTCTGTGTGACCTTGGGGTGAAAAAACTAATGATTGTGGGAACTGTACAAAATCACAGCGTTTAGGATTCACGTCCGTATAGACTGTCCTCTCCTTCACTCTCATGTGTTCTTACTCTTTGTGAATGTTGACCTGCTGCTGTGACACAACACTTTCCCAACTGGGATCAATAAAGTTAATCTTATCTAATCTAATAAAAAAAAAAAATCAAGACCTGGTCACAGCAGCTACCAAAATAGCATCATTTAGGGGAGTAGTGAATTTGTTGGCAGGGCTGAAGAGCATCCTAACAAATGCTTCACATCAACTTTAACTTTGATTAACTTTGACCTGGATATTTGCTTAACTGGGCTTTAAAACAGTACAGTATTTTAGTACTGATCTTCAAGGGAATGGAGATCCAGGTACAGTTGTGTAACTGTACCATTTACAAAAACTATTTTGGATATATTATAAAATAATGCACAAAAAGACAAAGTGAAATCATTTTGACAGTGTGAAAGGGCTCCCTTGCAATGGTGCTTTATAGAAAGATACAGCTCATTGTTAAGCTGCACTGAACTAGTTTCGACTGCAGCAGCTCCAACATGAAAAGCTCCAAAAACCCAAGTTGTGGCTGCTCTGCATCAAACAGTAGACAGCCAATCATCAATAAGCTGGTGAACACAGTGGAGAGCACCTCGACAGACAGATGATCTATCTGGAGTTGGTAGAGTCCAAAAACAGAGCTAAAGCACAGCGAATATTGGACTTACCACCATCAGGATGGCAAGAAACATGACTGCAACATGTTTATCCACTGACCAAAAATAATTAGTTATTGCAGGTTGCAGGTCAGAGTACATATTTCTACAGGTATGACAGCTAAGAGACAAGAGTCACTTGTCTCTCTTGAATCCCCCCAAAAGACCTCCAGTCCTCTAGCTGTTCCATAGATGCTGCCCAAAGGCTTGCAGATAAGACTCTGGTAGTGAGCAGCCTTTAGAACGTATATGCAACTGTGTGAGTGTGAACAGGGTGTTTCTGCATGACATTTGACTCTTATTGAAACTCCCCTGAACACACACACACACACACACACACACACACACACAGGTACATTAGAAGCTCATCACACACTCACACTAACTGAGGCCTGTTTCATTCACACAAGCAGCATACCAGAGATGCAGCAGTAATAACATGTCCCCAGACACTGATGAGACAGACAACAATTACCCAAAACCACAGAAGCTGTTGATTTGTTTCCCTCTGACTGATCTTCATTGTGGCTGCACTGATTCATCTTGACTGTTTTGAACACAGCACTAGATCAAATATGGTCTGCTAAATCACATGACCCATTCAACTTCAATTCATGTTGGTCAACATCTGAGATGTTTTTGTGCAACTTTTGGAAATAACGTCCTGGTTATGATCAGGCACTAATTACTATGAGTCATTTTTTGTACTCAACTGATGGAACTGGATTAAATTGCACATCTTGGTAAAATGTGTCATGCTTTTGTGGACACAGTGAAGGTGTTTGCCATTACTGAGTCCAGCCACATGGAAATCTATCCCTCAATGTGATAAAAACAGTTGGATCATATCAACACACTGGGCGTTGTGTAGCCCACTAGATGAATCATGTCTTGTATTCAAAATAAACCAATAGACTCATTGCTTGAGTTTGAATAAATGTATCTTCTGGTGCACAGTTGAAAACACCTTAAAAATTATGATTTCTGTAAATGGTACTTTATTGAGGTTGAGTACAATAGGTCCTAAAGATAAAAAATACACTTTGATTACTGTAAAAATACCAGGAAGGTGCAGGGACATTTGATGACAGTCAGTGGGATTTTAGTCGTTGTCATCAATAATAATATTGTTTTTCTGAACTTTGATTGTTGTGAAATAAATGTGTCTAAATATGATGTATTATAATGCGTGCAATTATTATTTTTACAACAACAATGTTCCACGTAATGTGATAACAAGTTGACAGGGGTCATTCAAGCTGCTTTCAGACATGAACTGAGTTTCTCCGGAGAACATGTGTATGTGTGAACACAATGTCTGAGTAAGAGAGTTTAGTTTCTGTGGTCTGCCTCTGCCTGGCCCCCCAGTATAACGTCTGGAGCCGATGTGAGCGCACAGCAGGGGATCTTCCGCATAATTAATCACAAGCGAGTGGGAGGGTTGATGGCGTTTCTAACACATGACAGATGCAAATGTAAAAGAACAAATATCTCCAGCTGCAAAAGAGGAGCCTCACATGTAGAAGACACCAATGAAGATGTCAAGAGAGTTTGTGATGTATGAGCTGATGTGCTCTAAACAAAAACGCATGACCTCTGCAGCTGAAATAATATATTACAGCCTGCCTCTGCCTACCGCACCACCCCTCACCTGAATCCTGAGGAGTGTTTGTTGTCGAATGCATCTGAGCAGAGAATGTCCCGCTGTGTTGTGAGTGTATGAAAGGCAAACTCCGAAGAACGTCCGAACCCACTTTTCCAGAGATCCTCTGCAGGTCATGTCTGAAGATGGCTTCAGTGATATAGCGATAAAGATCCTGACACAATCTTCACCACATGAAATATGTGAGAAGCAGCCCCATACCCCTTAGTATACCCCATACTTATAAAATATCTCATGTAAAAACTGTGTATTTATGTTGTTTTTATTTGAACTACTATTATATTACCATATGCAGTTATCCTTTTATGAATTCCAATCAGTAAAAGTAGTAGTTTGGCTGTTTAATATGTAGTGGAATAAAAAATATTTAAAAAATACTTACTGTAAGCACAGTATGTGAGTAGCTATGCTTAATGTACTCTTAATATGAATTTTATGTCTTTATGTACCACTTTTTGTGTGTATCTTATAGTGTTTCGTGGCACAAACCAAACATGCATATTTCATAGTAACTCTTATGCACACACTATACACAAAACTGTAAAGTATGTATGTACCGCTGCCCTGTTTTGGACTGAATAGTGTTTATGGCGTGCTTTGCTTGTAATTATGCATCTGGTAATGAATTAAAACATGTCTTTTCGTGGTCACATTTAGCCGAGCCCACTTTGTACAACAGGTTATTTGAGGCCACATCATGTAAAGATTACTGTTAGATCATGTGACTAACATCTGGCTTTGGAAAAAGCCGTGGCAACAACTAGTAAGCCAGAAGAAATACATCTGTCCATCTTTTAGAGGGAGGTTTTAGTGACATTGTAACAGATATCAACATTCTGCTTAATCTGACTAGACCTTCTGCTGTAACAGAAACCCTCAATCCTGCCCATTGAAGACTATGTCTGAGAAAGTGTGGATATATTTAGGAAGGTGTGTGTTAAGGTAGAGGGAAATGAGAGTGTGGTTTGGGTTACAGCAAAGCCTGATTGTCTGGTAACAGGAGCTGAGCCTTCCTCTCAGAATGACAGGTTCCCACACCCTCATATCAGTTCCCTGTAGTTCTCACAAATTCCTAGTCTTGACTGCTGCACTCAGGTACTGCTCTGCTCACTGTTGATGGGTCCACTCACACAGTTCTCCGTGTGTGCACTTTCATCTGAAAGGCCATTTTAATTAGTTTAAAATGAACTGGTCATATCATGCCACACATACACACACACACTGTCACCTCTATGCATGCTTGTTTGTGCTCCATCTGTCCGTCCTAGTTTAACGTCACTCTTAAGTTACAGGAATGCTTTGCACTGAAGAAAGGTGAGCAGACTTGATTACTAGTTACTAGTTCTTGCCAGTGGCGCATTGCACAGTTCTCATTGTTCCTTCATAGACCAAACACCCGGACTCAAGCAACACCCAGTCAGACTGGGAAAGAAATTCTCCCCTGGACTTAACTGCTGGGACCAGCCTGAGGGGGTGGGGTGTAGGTCGGGATGGGGGGGGGGGGCCCTGATGGTCAGTCCGACGATGCACATTGCACTGATTGATTCAGGCAGCACACATTGAGGTGAAAAGTGCCTCTCCTTCAAATGAAATGACCCTGCAGCACTCAATATACTGTACATTTGAGCAAGAATAAAAAAAACACAAATACATGTGCACAATTTTAACACAATCAGAGATCCACTCTGTTCAAGTACAGGCACACTTACAGTGAGTCTACTTTAACAGCATTACAATGCCTGACAGACATTCAGCCACAATAGAGAATTGTTCTCTTTGTTATGAGCATAGCTCAATTCATTTGTGAGAGCTGAGGTACTAAATGAAGAGAATGAGGATGAGACACAGAGGGAGCGAGTGTATAAAACAAGTGCTTAAAGATGATGCCAGTGATAGAGCCCAGCTGTGCTGCGATGATTTGGTGCACACGCTTTTGATTCTTTGAGCTGAGAGACTGTGAAAATCTGTGCAACCTTACCAAAGTGTTTATGAGTATCTAAAAGAGAAAAAACAAGAGAAGAAAAAGCTCAAGCGCTCTGGGTAAAACAGCCTCCAGAGACAGAGACATGGTGTAATGAAATGACAATAAGGTCTAATGGAAATAAAATGTTTTCATTTCTTTATTCAGCAGCTAAAGTAATGCCATGTATAAACTCCTCAGTTCGCTTTCATTATGTTGACATTGTAACCAGCAGCCAGGTCTACAGTTTGGAGGGTTGTCCCAACCGTCCAGCAGCTTTGCCAAGGTGACTGCACACTGTTCTCCATATGTCCCACACTCAGATGCATGCTGCACACCACTGTCCACTTCCAAACAACCCTGGTGGCTCCTTAATGTTGGTGGCTAATATTACCAAGCCAAGGAAGAACACATGGTTATTTTCCAGTCACCTTTTCTTATTTTAGTACAGGCTAACTAGCTTTCATAACCTAAGTCCCCCTCCAACAAGCTAAC
Source organism: Paralichthys olivaceus (assembly GCF_024713975.1). NCBI lineage: Eukaryota > Metazoa > Chordata > Actinopteri > Pleuronectiformes > Paralichthyidae > Paralichthys > Paralichthys olivaceus. The sequence continues at coordinate 22,950,452 of NC_091102.1, forward strand.
ATGTCCTGAACATTTATTTCCTCCATAACAGTCATCCCACTTTCTAGACATCTGTCTAGACCTGTCTTCCGCTGCAGTGTGACCTACAATTCTTGAATTTTGAGCATCTAAGAAAACCCATTCATCATTATAAACTACATGTATTTACATACAAAAGGCTGAAATACTTTCAGTTACCTTGAGTTTATTCCTTGCCAGTTTTTCTCTGACCAGAGTAAAGGGCTGATACAAACAGTTGTCAACTTACCAAAGGTCTCATCAATGTCACCTGCTCTCTCATTAGCACAAATATAGTTGAGTTGTCATGTCTGGATTTCAAGTAAAAAATGTCTGCTTGTTAAGTGTCTCAGCTTCTGCTTCACAGATGCACAGATTCTCTTTCTCTGTCTTTCGTACGCACACACACACACCTAGGATTTAGCATGCTGGCTTAAACCGAGACAATCCGTTGATAAGGCAGCAAGATGATTTATAGCTATAATGATAGTAGGCTAATACTCTGAATCCTTAATCAAGGCCTTGGCTGGACTATTCCATCGAGACACAGCGGATTAACATGTGAAACATTTTGTCCTGCTGAGCCTGATCCCATCTCCTCTTACCTCTTTACTCCACTTCACCCCTGACCACCATGATGAGCTCGTGACATGCAGACAAAAGAGACTTAGACAGTGAAATTATCATGTCAGTCAGTCAGAGGGTACAAAGCCATTCATTGCTGGTGGATGATGTCTGTGTTGGAGGAATTTGTCCATAGTACTGACTCTTTTCCAAGTTTGAAGAATGTGTTATAACTACACTTACAATCACTTTATTATGAGCATCTGCTTATTCATGGAATTGACTAATCAGCCTATCGTGTGTCAGGAGTGAAATGCAGAAAAAAAACCTACAGATACAGACCAGGGGCTTCAATTAATATCATACATCATAAGAGGGGAAAATATGATCTCAGTGACGATGTAGACAATATAGTATTTGTGAAGTTGCTGATCAGAATAGTGCGAAAGTGATTGTAACAACACAAATCTAGTGAATGGCAGCTATGTGGATGGAAATGCATTATTGCTGAAAGCAATGGAAGGATGAGTGGCCGTGTTAAAAATTATTTCTTCTAATCAATGTTCTTGTTCAGCTGTGGGGGGGTAGTTGTTTAATTTAATTTTATTATATATTTATTTTATTTGTAAAATGGTGATAACAGAAAATTATGTACAAGATAGACAAGAGATATACAGTATATATGTATATATATATATATACTGTATATATATATATATATATATACAGTAATATGTATATATATATATATATATATATATATATATACAGTATATATGTATATATATATATATATATATATATATATATATACTGTATATATATATATATATATATATAATGAAAAGAAAATAATATATATATAATATATAAAATATATATGTATAATATGATAATGAAATTAGGGTTTGTGGAGTAGAGATGAAATAGGGTGTGTGTGTGTGTGTGTGTGTGTGTGTGTGTGTGTGCGTGTGTGTGTGTGTGTGTGTGTGTGAGAGTAGTTTTGAATAAATATAAATGTTAGCATGGGTACATGATGATAAATTAGTATCTAAACTACATCATTACCTTGAGAAAACTGTAAATCTTTAATGACGGTAACATGTTAAATGCGATGCCTTTGTACAACACGTTTGTGTGTTTAAATGTTATATACTTATGCAAACAGACCCGAGTTAAGAACTGAATCGCAAATGAGTGACGTGCCTAATTTCCTCTATGCTGTCATTTCGTCTCTGTCCCTGCTTTCATCTACTCTCATCTTTTTTCACTTTGCTGTGGGGGCTATTGTCTTGTCTGTACTTGTAGAGTTGGAGATGCCTTAGGACACTCACACACAGGAGCACTTCCAAGAACGCACACATCAAAGCAACAAGTATAGACATAGTTTGACTGAAAGTGTGTGACAGTAGTTAGAAGGTGGTGGCTGGGAGGCAGAGCCGTTTCCCACTATATTTATTGAAGTGATTGATAGAGATAGGAAGGTCTGTCTTCACCTCACCTTCCCTTCTTCACTTGGTGTCCAGCGGCAAACTCAGGGTTTGATTTCTTCTGACACTCATAAAACCCAACCTTCATCAGTTTCCCATTACAATTAGAAATATAGTGGTGAATCAAACCCTCAACAAATTACTGGAGGTATTAGTAATGAACAAAAATATTAAGACGGTATATGATGGTATATGTTTATGTGTTTCAAATTGAAACTTACAATTTAAGTCTAAAACATTTAATTTTGTTTGGACAAATGCAGAACACTAAGATAATTTAATCATATTATAAATCGCAAAGAATTACCAGCACACAGCTAAGTATGTTTCTATTTACCTCTCAATCTCTGTGTCAAACCCACCACACAGAGATTGAGCACCAGACCCACTTGTTTTCTGTGTTTCAATTAGTGTTTTATTAAAGCAGCAAACACATTTTGAAGTAACAAAATGATGAGGAGGAAGAAATCCCTCTGAGGAACAGGCAGCAGAGACATGTTTCTACTTTACAAAATGTGTCCTCAACGCCAAATTCAAAAGCAGTGACACTTCTCCTTTGGGTGAGAGAAGAAAATGTGCAGCTCTCTGAGCCCTGCACAAGACATAGTATCACCAACGGTCCATATTGTGACTATGGTAGGAAAAACAATGAGGGTAATAATGCATCAAGTAATACAAATTATGAAGTTTTCTATTGGAGGTTTTTAATTTTCCTATGTTGAAACAATTTAAATTATGTCACATGTTTACGATAATATGGGACAAGGGGTAAAAACCTCAGAATATGGAAGACAGTCTAATACTATTTAATATAATCTCAGCAGTATAAAATCAAGTAGCTAAGAAAGGTTTATTCAGTTTGTAGCATTAGGAAGCATCATAGGTTGATTCAAATATAAAAAAGATTCTAAGAAGTAATATAAAAGGCCCCTTCCTTGTCAACATTAATAATTTCTTTTAACAGTTTTAATGCAGTAAACATAAGGTCCAGTAACCCTGTGGACTACTATCTGCTTCAAAACCGTAAATGTACTGTCTCCTGTTATAAAAATAAGAATTATTCCCATTTATTCTATTAAAGTAACTTGTATTGCTTTATTCGGTGTCCAGTTAGTTTAATCCAAAGATCATAATAATGCTCATGAGTTGTCAGTGTCTGTCTTTGATTCATGACTGAGGCTAAAAATGTCAGTGGACTCAGTAAAACAAGGAATCGTAGGATTAAAGATTGTATACACAAATAACACAACAACCTGTATTATAAACCACCCAAACTGATCTGCTGCTAACTTCATTGACATCAATCAATCTTCTCGTGTAATTCCCCACTTTCTCCCTCTTTCTTTCAGGCAATTACCAAAAGAAACTGTACAGCGCAGATTAATTATGGACAATCACAATATATATCTCGTGGAATGTGCTATGAATTTCACACTTCTGACAGCGTGGATGTATCCCTTCCATTGTTTGCTCTAACAAAGGGTAAGTATGCAATAAAATAAAATTAATGTTGCGTTGCTCCTGGGTATGCAAATGTTCTGTCTGGACTGTACAGGACTGACTCAAATACTCTGAGGAACTAGCAGCTCTAATTTCTGAATTGCACTGTTTTCACTTTGAGTGGTTTTTTATTGTTATTTATATAACTTGTCCACTCTATTTTTCATCAGTTCAATTTAATCGTATGTATATATTCACAAATCACACTGTGTAAAGTCGAGACCTCACCATGCTATGGAGAGAAACCAAACAGTTCTCACAATGAGGAAACACTCGGCGACAGTAGAGGGAAAACAGGAAGAAACTGCAGACAGAGCCGACTTGGGTTGGGCGACCAGTTCGGTTAGGTGGGGAGCGAGAGAGAGAAGGGAGCCAGACGAGGAAACGCTTTACATACTATTGTACTCAAGCACTATACAGTGACATGGCTGTTGTAACAATCACATGGAATTGAGAGCTAGAGATACCTGCAAAATGAGGACAGAGGGAGAGGACAGAAATGAACACTAATTGTAAAGCATGCATGAGGTAGCTGATGCCAATCATTTCACAAAAGCATAACTTTAGAGCTGTGCCTGAAGTAACATTATGCTCCATCTACATGTGATAGGCATATAGCAGTTGTTTCACACTGTGAGCTGCTCAGCCCCATTTTTCTGCCTGTCCACATAACCCTATGAAACTTGATGAATGTTATATATATATATATAGCACTTTTCTAGTCTTGATGACTACTCAAAGTGCAGAACAGTTTTTTTTCCATTTTCACACACATTCATACTGTGCATCTATGGCATTTTATGAGGGGCAATTCAGGGTTCAGTATTTTGCACAAGGTAACTTCAGCATGCAGATGGATAAAAGAGGGATCGAACCGCAAACCTTCTGGTTAGAAGACGAACGCCCTCCCCAAACTGTGTAATTTCTCCAGAGGAGGTGCATGTGGGGGCACAAATGTCCAAGTGAGAGGCTCCATAGTTTCTGAGGAGTTTCTGTGCCTGGCTTCCGGGTATAAAGTTTGTAGAAATCCAGGAGAAGTCGATGTGTGAACACAGCAGGGGATTCACCAAGAGCGAGCGCAAAAATAAAACAATCTCCCAGTGACAAAGCGGTGTTATACACGTAGAAGACGCAGACGAAGATGTCGAGAGAGTTTGTGAAAATCGCATGAACTACACAGCAGAGTTAATGCATCACTTCCTGTCTCTATCTGCTGCACCCAGAGGCTGCACCTCTCGCCTGAATAATGGTTTTGTTGCTGTTGTGAATGCACCTGTGCAAAAAACCTCCCGCTGTATTGTGCATGTATGAAAGGCAAACTCTGTGGCCAATTCATTATTGATTAATTAATGATTGTATCTTAAAATATTAAATGAAGGACAACATTCTATCATTTGGTTGAGGTAATTTAACTTTTTTCTGACTTACTGAGTTATTTAAATATTTCTACACATCAGAGCAATCGACAAGTTTTAGAATTTCATACAGGACAAAGAAAAGCAGTGACAGTAGATGGGTTTGACAATAAGAATAGCAGAAATAACAGCAAAAAGCTAAGAGATGGGAGTGAGATGCATGGAGGTGAAGCCAAAACGACAGGAAATATGAACAATTGGCAGCTACTGCTGAGACAAGAGAGCAGAGTGGAGGAATACAGAAAGGAAAAAGGTTGTGGTTGGATATGGAGTGGTTTCCATGGTGACTGAGTTGCTTTCATGTTTTTTTTTATATGCCCATATGTGTACAATGTGTATTTACACATTTCTCAGCACCCTCCAACATACAAAAAATATGTTTTCTTTCAGGTGAAAAATGTATGTTTCTGGATTTTACATATGCATACATTTCTGTGTGTGTATCTTTGTGTGAGTCTGTGTACACATGTACAATGTGGACGGTATACAATTTGTTTGTCATCTTTCATCCCTGACTACTCTCATACCCCCCCACCTGTGTGAAGCTTTTCTGTCTCTCTCTCTCTCTTTGTGTGTGTTCTGGTGTGTGTCTGTGTGTGTGGGCGCAGTGCCAATCAAACACTGGCGCCTTTCACGCTGGCAGGCTTGCCCAGGTCAGGCGTATCCCAAAGATCCCATACATGCTATTACCATCTCCAAACACCAGCCGCAGGCAAACGGCACCCGACATGCACACACACACACACACAAACAGATCCATGCACTCACATACACACAAACATGGTGCATAATTACTTCTAAATCTCAGCACAGGGTCACAACATGCAAAAGAAAAAAAAAAGAGAATGAATTCATCCCCCTCTCCCTCAGGTGATTTTTCTGAATAGAGTATAGAGAACCCACCCTTAAACAATAGTGGGGTCAGACTGAGCGGTGCTTGGCTCTGGATGCAATTCAAAATGGGCAGAGTCTAATGCACTGGTTTGGTTTTAAATGATAACGAGCAAAATGTAAAACTATAACAAACCAAAGACTGCAGGGTAAGAGAAGAGATTCAAGGGTAATTGGCATTCCTCTCTGCGATTCATAAACACCTGTCTATGAATTCATTTTTCAACCCTAGTGATAATGGTGTTTGTCTGCCAATGAACATCTTTGCTTTCAAATCTCCACTGTTTACTTTCCAATCTATTATCACTTCTGAAACTGTCAGACTGGGTCATCTTTTAATCTGCCACTTTACCTTTAAAACCAGGTTTCAGAGGTAAAAGCAGGAGACAAAAGGATAATACGTGCCAACGTTAGGGTTCAAGCAGAGTTGGCTTGGCCATAAGTGGGGAATTTCCATTGACAGTGCCTGCGGCAAGAATAGTGTTTGGAGTTGATCTTGTGTCACAGTTGTGGTAATAACTCTCCCGCACTACCCTCATATTATCAGCCCCTGTATGACTACTGCTACAAAGACAAAGTAAAAGACTAAAAGAGTTCTTTGATACACAATGAATGAAGGTTGTGTTATTGTCACTTGAGGCATTTGACATAAAATGGTTTAAATATCTATGCGTTGCACAATGCAGTCAAAACCTGTCACCTATATGACCCAGAATGCAACTCAACCTCCCACCTTCTGGTTGGCAACTCTGGTATATTGCTATAAGTGTAACCTCAAGCTGCTAACCTTGAATGGTGATGAGGAGGAAGTTACAGTGGTTAAATTAATTCACTTCTTTCCAACTATAATTCTGCAGATTTTCTTGATTTACAAACTTGTAGTCTTCCTCCCCGAATGATGCTGATTAAGAGCCACAAAATGATTTATACACAGAGAGCAGCACTTTCCAACTCGAATGGGCTTTGATGTGTAAAATTTGTCGAATTCCCCTTTAAGGAAACTTTCTGCAAACTTCAAGAGTCTGCTTGGATAACCTTCTTTGCCACAGCAGAAGATTACCAGAACATTACTTATTCATAGCAATATGACTAACGAGAAGATGTTGACCCAAAGCGTGCAAGTTAAAGTAATGACATGGAGTTTGAAAGATATGGGTGTTCAGCAGGCAAGCAGGATCTAATGAGCCACCAAAGGAAATAAAAACTTGACTGTCCCAGCCCCTGCAGTTTTAATCCGTTACCTACCAGTTGCCCATCATTGTAAAAGTACCCTTTTAAAAGCTTGTTTAAGGGTTTATTTCTCTGTTGTTTCTATGTCAGGTTAAAAAGTAACATAAAAGATATTTGTTCTAACCCATTCTAATCTGTTTCTTCAATGATACATGTACACCAGGTTGTGTCAGTGTACAGTGACATCACTGTTTTATTGGACTTCATATAAGCACAGCCAACTGAAAGATCACTGACTATGAGTGTAAAGATATTATATATCATATATGTATAGCCCATATTTACAAACTATAATTTGACCCATAGGGCTTAAAGAGGTGCCTTTAATCCTCAGCAAGGGCTCATGAAAACTTTGCATCACAGCCAGGCCGGAAGACTGCCCACCACGGTGATATTCCACTGTTATCAGTTCATACAGTCATGGACAGTTACTTCTTATAGCTGAAAGAAAATTTTGTGTCATTGAGTTCATTTGAACTGTGCTGCTAGCCATAGTGAAAACATAGAACGCTTGTACAAACGACGACTTTACAGTAGGCTACAAATTTGCATTGTAGTGGGACTACAGAGAACATTGCAATCAGAGCAAGTACAGGAGTGATATAAATTAAAGTTGTGTCTACGGAGGCAGATTATTGTGAGCTGATCATGTCTCCATACCAAGAATGTTGAAAAAACATTATGGCTGCTAATCACGTTTTCCACTGCAGTCCACACTCAGCGTACACATGTATCAAGAGAAGTCATGTGAGGTCATTATTTTGCAGTGCCCCTCCTGCTTACTTAGATTATTATCCAATTATGGAAGGAGAATACGAGTATATTTGAGCAGTGGGTAAACGCAAACAGGTGCTGAGCGTCTGCTCGCAGTGATTCAGCTGTACACTGTAGGCTGAGAATTCACAGAGTCGTGTTTACGCTAATTTGGGGGTAAACACATTGCAGCAGGAGTATTCGTCTGGAGCTTTCTGTTATGCCTGGAAGGGGGCTCTGCACACACAGTAGCCGCAGTTTAACCACAGCAGGCAGCTGCTGAAAATGCCGATGGGTCAGGAGCTCAGTAGCGCGCTGTTTGATGAGCTCACAGAAGAACAAAAAACACACACAAGAGTAGAAAGCTATGTATTTCTACTCTTGTTGTCGCAATGGATTGAATTACCCATCAGTGAGCAACCCATCGACTGAGTGAGTATGGTGCTGAGGCAACCATGCTGGCCCCCATTAATATCAGCCATCCACACAGCATTGCTGTTAATATCACTGTTTGCCTGACGATATAAATCCTACTGATGCACTACGCTGTAGTCCAGCCTTTTTATTGTCCGTGTGTGAATGTGGGAGGAAGAGACGGAAAATGGAATGTGAAAACACACCAAAAAGGAGGGGTGTGTGGTGAAAGACTATAGGAAAGGCAAATGAAAGCATGATAGACGGAAAAACAGAGAAGTGGAATGAGGCAGGCTGGGTGTGGAGAGATAATGTGGAGTGATGTGGGCGACATGGAAATTTCAGAGATACAAGGAGGGATAAGTAATGATGGAGTAATTAAGCTCAGAGAATATCCACATCCATACACAAGTTTACACACGGAGACGACTGGGAGATTGTGAGTCAAGTGGGAAAGCCAATTGGAGATTATTTTGTAACACTTTTTAGCATTTTTTATCTTTTATTTGATCACAGGAAAGGTTGAAAAGAAGATAGACTGTGTGACGTGCAGGAGAGATAAGTGTGGCTGGATCTGATCTTGGACGTGTCGAAGTGGGTTAGGTTTCCCAAAACCTAACCCTCCAACGTTTTTAATTTATACAACCTTTTTTGTTTGGAAAAGTTTTCAGTTGATTTATATGTGCGGATAGTGACAATAACACTTGTCATTTGGCCAAAATGTTTGAGCTCCAGTGAGTTAGATCTTGATATTGCTGAAATGCACATATTTCACTCTTGTCATTGACAACATTGCCCCTTTGTGATGGTAAAATAAGTCGAACTGTGAAGGGTTAAACAGGGTTTGAGAGGGGGGCTCTGTGTTATGAGGAGCTTCTGAGACAAAGGTTTACATTGCACATCACCAGGGGATTAGGGGCTCCACATGAATTGATACTGCAGGGCCTTGATTATTCAACATCACAGAGAACTTACAACATGCCAAGATCACACACATCACCAGTACCATCGCCTCTGGAGAGGAAAACAAGGGGAACAGAGGAGTAATGCCCAGAGAGGTAACTGGGAGGTTGAGAGGAGAAGATGAAAATGAAAAGTAATATTGGATTTAAAACATCGAACACGAAGTTTAGGATCAAAATAAGTCACCCAAGGAGGAAGAGCCCTGCAGCAGTGGAGAGGGAGAATAAAAGGAAGAATTAGGTATTGGCTTTTGCTTATGTAAGTAACTACTCTATGATTCTATAGAACTTCTGTAAAAAAGATTCTTAAGCATGCTTGCTGCTGCTTATTCAGGCAGGTCACAGTGGCAGCAGGTCAACTGAGGTAGTCCAAACATTTTCCAGCTCCTCTTGGGGCATCCGTGAAGCATTCCTACATCAGCTGATGTATCGCTGATTCTAAAGGTTTTGGCACACTTGGGAAAACTCCACATTTACTTGATGAAGTGAAAATATATAAATAAAACCTCGTTTTCAAACAGACATTCAAATGTTTTTATTTCATTGACGTAAAAAGTAAAATAAAGAGGACCAAGACTTTACTTAACTTGCTAGGCTTGACTCACACAGATCAAGGATTGTCATTAGATTTGTCTTGTGCTAAGATTTAAAAACCATGGCCTTCTCTAAACTACTGACTGAGGATCTGAAAAAATGTCTTGATGTGTGACAGGAAAGACTGTAGAGATCATTTCAAAGCACCTAAAGTTGGACATTTCCACTGCTGTTAGAAATGAGAGGAACTTAAGGGCAACTGTGGAGGTCAAAACAAGATCTAGATGAACAAATCTTGCTGCTGGATAGAAAAGCAAAACTAAACCTCCTAATGACTGTAGAGGATCTGAAGGAATGTTTCACTGACACCTTTCTACTGTGCAGCGTTGATATACCAACAGGGTCAGTATGGAAGAGTCATTAGAAGGAAACCTGACCTGCAACCTCATCACAAAAGTCAACATCTGAGGTATGCAAAGCAACATCTGGATAAACCACAGTCGCTTTAGAAACAAACACTGGACAGATTAAGTTAAAAGTGAGTTATTTGGCGTCAATCACCAAATATGTGTTTGGAGATGAGAAGGAATATATTGCTTTAAGGTTGCCAGTGCCACACGAACAATGAATTCCACTAAATATCAGCATATTCTGGAAGCAAACACCCTGCAGCAAGTTAAGAAAGTGATCCAGACAAGAGGCTTGCTTCCACAACTGATAATTATCCAAAGCAGACCTCAAAAGCACCATAAGCTATCTGAAGAAACTAAAGATGAAGGTTTTGGTATAGCCCCAGTAGTCCCTTGACCTGAATATCATTGAACATCTCTGCATGGATGAAGTCAGCAGAGAGGGAGAGCAGGGGAAGTACTGCTACAATTACTTTTTTAGGTTCATGAAATTAAAATCATTAACATTCGAAGAATCATAGTTCATGGCTCTCTCCTGTCGGGGTAGCTTTTACCTCTCACTTCAAAAAATTTGCTCAAAGGGGAACAGACTTGAGAATGTTAACAATGTTTTGTTTGCATGCTGATGTTGTCTGTCCTGCTCTGCAGAATTATATGCTGAGCTTTATTCAGCTTCATATACTACCTGCAAACGAGTGCACAACCTCTGAGGGCTCCAAATCATGGACCCCTGCAGGAGGCCTGGAGAATATTTGGAGTTTTAAGTCTCATTTGAAGTGGCCAGGATAGTGTGTGTTTTGTTGTGTGTGTGTATGTGAGATGGCTCACAAGCACCAAATATTAGTCCCCTTATTGAATCCCATTTAAATTCATTAGGTCCAGATTACACCAAATTGCACATATTCATAAACATTCCCTGAACATGCCTGATCTTTTCAGCAAGATCCACGAATCAAGGAAAATGTTAAAACAACATCTCACAATGTTAGAGTAAGTGAATGATACTTCCTGGATCCGCCCCCTGATCTGAATCAACACTACAATTTAACAGGTTCTTTCCTGAGCCGCACTGCATCTTTAGAATCATCTTTTAAATTGAATGGGAATATGTCCAGTATTTTATATAATCTTACGTACAAACAAACAAACCAACCAACAAACAAAAAGAGAGGGGTGAAAACATAACTTAGGTTTAATAATGGTTATAATAAGCCTGCAGTAAATTGTGATAGATATGTACAGCAGAGCACGTTAGCCATATAAGTTTGGTTAGCCTGTCTGATCATCTGTACACTTCTATTTCTCTGCTCATCTGATATCTTTTCACAATGTCACCGTATTCATCTCAGCAATCTACACTATGCCTACTGTCGCTGAATTAAAGGTTGGTCAAAACAAAAAAATAAGACCAAAGCAGCAATAAATTATAATCATTACTCTTGAATATTATTTTTAATCTTCTTCAATTCCACAAATCTCTTGTTTATAACACCTTCTTTCACATGTTTACTTGCACTCACACTGAACAGATAACACCTCACCACAGAGAAATGTGACTCCTGCCTTGGTTTTTATCCCTCTTGACAAAGAGTGCAGCAGGCAATTCAAAACAGAGGGACACAAGTGTATTTGTGCAAACCTACACCACACAGACTGGGTGGAGATGTTTGTGCGATCGTACTGATGCATCTCACACACAGAGACTGGGTGTGTGGGAGACATGTCCTGTGTCGAGCTACCGATCATTTTTCAGCCCTCAGGAGTCTGAGAATAGCAGCATATAGTGTTTTGGGAAAGCACCCACTGGGAAAGAATAACAGGGAAGTCTGGAAGTGTGCTAATGTTATGGGTATTTATTGTGAGACTTAAGTCAATTGTTCTGTAGTCAATGAATATCATCTGAGCTGAGGGAGTGTGTTGAGAGTAATGACCACAATTCCCTAATTGACATGTGTATCTGTGTCTCGGCACACACACGCACACGCACACACACACACACACGCATACCCACACGAAAAATTCATATTCATAAATGCTGAAGTTTAAACATATAGGGCCACAGGGGAGTTTGCAGCACACACACACTCAAGTGCACACACAGCTGATCAGAAACCGTTTTTTGTGGATGACAGAGAGACACACACACACACACACACACACACGCTCACAGAATAAAATAAAATAAAAATCTCATTATGCTCATGAACCTGAAGGTATGAGAGCAGTCTCTCATCTCAACCCATGGCCTGGAATATTAAAAGGCTTTCTGCGCCTCTCCAACTCCCCGGCTCCCCTCTCCCTCTCTCTGCCTCTGCATACATATGACTGCATCTCTCCATTTCCACACTCACTCGCCTTTGGGATCAAACGCACTCACGGTACCCCAGGGGCCCGGGCTTGAAATGAATTGCAATTACAGCCCCCTTTTTCTCACTGCTTTTTCTTATTATTTCATTTGTGTCTTCCTTTTTGCCTTTTTTTATTCTCTTCTAGACTCTTGTTGGATTTGTGTACTGGGATACAGAGCGTCTCTGTGTGTGTGTGTGTGTGTGTGTGTGTGTGTGTGTGTGTGCGTGTGTGTGCCCACCTGACTGCCTGTCTATCTATCTGTGGATAACAAGGCAAACACCAGTACAAACATCTAAGAAGGAATACTTTGATGCTACCATGATTTCCGCTGCTTTATGTCAGCCTTCAATGGTTTAACACTCTGTGTTGCTGCAACAACAAAAAGTTAAGTGGACCAACCTCGACACCTCTCCTGAGTAACAGCATGTCAGTTTGAAATTTTGACCTTCGAGCCTCTCTGTGAGCATACATGCAATATAACTTACAGCTACCTTTGGATAGTGCTGAAAGAATGCATAATATGGTATGATATCAATGCTGAGACAGCAGGGAGGGGTTGGAAGAAATTGCATATGTATGTGAGGAGAGCATGTTGGGGGGGGGGGGCTATTGATCCTAAAAGACGACAGTCGGGTTCTCTGATCTCAGCCGGACCCCTGGTCTCCCCATGGAGCAATCTGCAGTCATGGTCAGTCCTCATGGCAACCAGAGTGTGTGTATGTGCGACTGTGTGCCACTTCTGTCCACTCTCTAAATTTCTGTCCTTGAAAGACCAGACTACTCTGTGGGTCTCTGTGAGGAATTTAAATTAGAATATAAATTAGAATGTTTGAGAGTGACGACAGTCGTGGAAAGTGACAAGTCTGAGATAATCCACTACAATATGTCATTTCAAGATTTGAATTCAGGAGATATAAAATGCAGTGCCAAGTGAACGAGGAGAGTTTTCAAGAGTTTGTACTGGTACGTCATAGTGCAAGTTTTGTATTAGTATTTTATTTGTTGTTGTTTCAAGTGCATGATCTTATGGCAACAATAGTAATGCAGTATTTCTTCTGTGTTTTGTGTGTTGTGCACAGGCTACATAATATATACATATAATATATTTATTAGAGGATCTCATACTTGGTGACACACACACACATATAAATATATATATATATATATATATATATATATATATATATATATATATATATATATATATAAAATACATCTTCTCTGTGATGTCTGTAACCTGTCCATTGTATCTAGTAGATAAATTCCAACTAAAGATGTAAATCTTTAACAAAAAAACTTTATACTCTTCTCAAACATAGGAAATAGTGGTTTAATGGCAAATTAAATTACAGTGTGTGTGTTAAAGAAGCAACATGTCACCCAGAACAACAGTGTGACTCAACAATGGAGCTCAATGCATAGGATATATTTATGGTTGATTTGAGTTCTTTAATGGGTTGTATTGAATAAAGAAGAGAGAATAGATGAAGAAATATGGAATACATTGCACACAAATCCTAAAAGGATTACAGGATTCTCGACTAACGATAAAAGTCAGCACAGGTCCTCTGAACTTTAGTAACACAAATGTTTGTATGCTTGCGTGTGCATTCTGGTATGAAAAATGAAGAAAATTGCCTTTCTGCAGTCAAGCACTTTTTGGTCCCAACAGGAGCCAAATATAATATTATATGGATACGTGGAACAATTCAAGAAGGATTCATAGTGTTCTCTGATTGTTTTATTATCTTACTATAGAGGGAGGAATCAGCTTGTCTGTCTACCTGTCTGTCTGTCTACCTGTCTGTTCCTTTGTTCAGACCCACCACCCACGACTATTGTTTGGGAGGGGGCCACACAACATGACATCCCTGGATCTGCTTTGGAGAAGATAATGTTTTTTTTTTCTCTGGGAAAAATGATTCCATTGTAAATTGTAATGTGTTAATTTACTTTGGCAGAGGCGTTTAGAAATGTAAATCCCTAGTTGAAGCTGTGCTGCCACCGTCACATGCCATTTTCTAGTTCTTGTGATTAGTTACATGTATTTTTCCATTTTGTCTCAGTTAAATGTTGAACGGTGAACACTGTAAATAATATCAAATCTGAACTAACAACAGTCTGTTGACAATGGCAGCTTACCATTTCACTTGAGACTAGACTATCTTACACTGTTTGATGTTACGATCATTTTCTCTTGGAGTGAAACAGGCGTTTGGCAATGTCACTGATTACATCAAAGGTCATGCTCCAGCTTGACAGGCACTGTCTGTCTGTCTTTTTTTTAGATGGTTCTCAAGAAAAGTTGAAACAGACTTAAAGAATTCTACTCTATACAAACCATATGCAACCGACAAAGATTTCTATGACATCACGACTGTGTCATGGATTGTTTCACTGGGATTTGGTTCTGACTGGTACTTTCAAGAAAGCTGGAAAAATGGATCAAGCAATCAGCCCCTACCGACAGACACGTCCAGTAGTAGTTTGAATCACTAGTGATGACATAATCACTATATGACCAGTGAACATGTGAAAATTCATATAACTTGAGGAAGAGAGAAACTTCAAACAGAACGAAACAGAAAGTAAAGGATGGCAGCAGATGGACAGTTCAGGAAGTGAATGACCTTTTTCAGAAGCAGAGTGAGAGATAGACACAGGGAACACAGATAGTGCTCATGTAAATTAGGTTAGATTAGATGAAATAGATTAAATTCGATTGATCTGGAAGTTAAAACAGTGAGGAGATGGTGCACAGGTTGAAGCCCCTGATATGCAAACTCAAGGACAAAAAACACACATGATCCAGAAAAGCATTTTCTTCTCTGAAGAGGAGAAAACTGCATCACCAGGATGACAGGAAGGTGATGTATCTGTTATGACATGTGACTCAGGGGATATAGCAGGTTGTCCTCTAACCTGAAGGTCGGCAGTTCGATCCCAGTCTTTCTCATTTGGCATACTGAACTGTCCTAAGGCAAGATACTGTATGAATGTGTGTAAATGGGTGGATGGCAAAAGCTTATATTGTAAAGCGTTTGGCTTTACACTTTTAAACACAAAGTAAAACACGCATTTCTACACTTGGATTTAATTCAAATCAATTGTATTTGTATAACACCAAATCATAGTATAGAAACAAACAATAAACAACAAACACAGATTTGCTCTCAGTCCCACAGGCAGTTGAAGCTTGTGTCAATCTCATGAGTCAGTGTGTGGAAACACAGGGAAACATCTGATCCCACCATCCTAAAGTTGACTTGATTTACGTTGTGTACATGAACAGAACTGTAAATCAGCCGTTTGTTGACTATGCTGCAATTAGTGCTGGACCAACAACAGCCTGAAGTAGAGACATAGTGCAAAATCTGAGGTCTTGCTGTCCTTAAGAGGGTTACCATCACTGTGCCTGAACAGAAACCTGTATGCTCTGGTGCTATCAGCCCCCTGGCAATCTGCCCTAAGGCTGTGAGGAACTACAGACTACTCTTGTTTGTCAAGAAATAGTTCCAACATGTATTTTGTCGTGTCTTGGAACAGAAATGCCAGTCTGTCAGCCACTCTTTGGTCCAGACTATGTATTGTAACTTGGCAGCTTTTGGATGGATTGTAATAAAATGTCGATAAATCCATGGTCCCCAGAGGATGATTGGTACTGAGCCTCTGATTTGTCCTCTTTCTCCACCACAAGATTCACAATTGTGGTCCAGACTCAAGGATATGAGACTAATGTCAATCTCTTCACTTAACTCTAAAATGTTAAACTGCTCTTTTAACCTGCATAAATATTATACGCTTTGAAAGAGCTCCCCTTTCCTTCCAGAGGTTGTTGCCCCTTTTTAATAATCTTGAATCTCCTTTATGTTTCTGTACAAAAACCAGGAAGTGTCTTTCAGAGAGGAGGTTAAAACATGTGGGGGAGCTGCGTCTCAATGATATCCCACGCTGGTTCCAATCCAGCGCTCTGGCCTTTTCAAAGTTGTCTTTCATCACAAGAGTCCGTCTTTTAGTTCACCATCTCAGCCCACTCTTCCTCCTTTCTTCTTTTCCTCTCCCACTGTTCTCTTCTATTTGAGCAACACCCAGACAGAGGCACACCCCCCACCTGCCCCTCTCCCTATACTTCTTAAGTACTAGTGACAGTGTGTCAGAGTTTCGTTTTTTGCAGGTCTCTATATTTAGCTAACCAGAGAGAAACTGGCTTAAAAAATATTTAACTGACAGCAAACAAAAAAGATATTAACACACTCCCATATTTTAAGAATTGGGGCTGCTGCACCCTAGAGGATTTTCAAATCTTGACCGATTTTAAAAACATGGGAGACCACAGACATGATGACAAATTTAATTTCAGAGCACACACTTACCATTTATAGGAAACAATTTCACAGTGGCGATTTCCAGAAACTCGCAATATCTTCTTCTTCTTACGTATTATTATGGCCAACAACTTTTAGGAGCACACCTTCTGAGTGGGAGTATGGAACACTTACATGATTAAAAGCAATTCAGACAAAAAACAAAAAAGGGAGGAGGACCGACCTCGTGTGTTCTCTGCTGCAGTGGAAAAAAAACTATGGATGTGGTCATGGCTGAGAAGGCCAATACAGTTTGCAGTGCGAGCTGGAGGTGTTTTTAGTTGCAGCTGTACAACTACGTAACATCCGGTTGGTGACACTGGTCAGCTGGCTCTCTCGCTCTCTCTCTCTTGCTATTCTGTCAGAGACGATTATTTGAGGTCAGGGAGGCTGAGACTCAATCGGTAGCATTAAGATTACTTTGTAAACCCCTCACACTTCAGGATTATTTGGGCAGATAATTGGCAGAGAGTGACCTCAAGTCGGGAACGCCCCCACGATTGTCGGAAGGGGAAAATCTGGTCTAAAAACAGCCCGATTATCCTCTAGTGTGCAGCAGCCTTTAGTGTTAGCAATTTGCTTTCAGTGGTTAGGATTCTAGCAGCAGATGTTCTTCATCATGTGGAAGTCAGACTTCTAACTGTGAAATCCACACTTTGTTTTGGAAATGGAAATGGACAGAAAATATCCTCGAAGCAGATCTTTGTTAGATCTGGCCAGAAGTGTTATATTTCAGTCTTTTATTTAATTTGTCACTTTTCATCTGGTGACCTTCTTTCATCCGAAATTACTTTGGAAAAAGTCTGCACTCATTTTTCTGCAGCCTAAGTTTGTGATTTAGACAGGGGAAATATGTCTGACATAAATCTAAGTAATCACAATCCAAGAGTTTAAAGACATGATAATCAAGGGCATTTGTTTTACATTGCAGTTAATTAAAGATTAAAAGTTCAGGACAGGAAGTTTGTACATTTTTTGTGAATTGCTCATTTTTGAAGTTCTTCAGTATGTTTGTACTTAAACCAAATTCAGGTCAGATCTTTTTAACTGTAAGGCAGTCAAGGAGGACAGTGAAAAGCTATACAAACATATAATTATAAATAATACAAATAATGACAACCCTCAATGATGAAACATGACAGGAAGATATAATGATGAAACATAGGGCAACGACACAGCTGACTGCCCTGACACACACAAATGGCCCTAAAATAACAAATTAATCTTCAAGGAAATTTAAAGACATATGTTAACACTGTTTCATAAAATATTCTTCTTCCGGTATAAAAAATATGAATAAATATGCAAATATCAATCATCAAACTTTTACTTGTACACACAATAACTATATTTAACTGAAACATTCCCTGCATCTGTCCACATCATCAATTTTTGTGTTGGACCACGATTGTTTCACTTACTGATTGGGATGTCACAGAACTGTAAATACACACGTACACTCTAATTAAGTTGAGCGCAGAGAAAATGTTCCCCTTGAGCTGATACATGAGAAAACAAACACACATCAGCCTGCACAGTGAAGGTCAGATATCCAAGTGAAGCAGCAGGATGTGAGGTTGACAAAGCACAGGACCTTTACACAGGAGGTCTGTGCTTGTTTCCTGTGTTGAATAGTTGTTTCTTTTATCCATGACCGCTGCACAACCTTAACTGTGTGTTTATTACTGTAAACATGACTATGAGGGTCCTCTAACCATAGGAAAGTACTGAAACCTTGATGATTTCTTAACAAACAATGACCATTTCACCATTTGTCCAACTTTACTTTTACACCTCTATTGTTGGGGGAGCTGTTAGAAATATCATGGATGAGAGGAGAGATATTATTTGTAAGCTAAGAAATGTACCTTTACTTTTCTGAAATAATTCTGATCACGTGAGCTGTAGGAGATATTAATTTACCTCATGGATCAGTCAGTGATAATGAAATGCTCAATGAGAAATTGCACTAAGTTGGTTAAAACAGCAGCATAGATGTAAATGTGAAGACTGTCTTCCCTTAAATAAGTCACTGGCTGTGTGAAATAAGACTTACAATAACTTAAGGTTACAATAACTTAAGGTTCTGGCCGAGTGGGGACGCAGAGAGCATTTCAGAACTCAACACTGACATATCACTTTTTAAGTTCATCATCAACCATTATCATCAAATCTTTCTTGTATAGCCCATGTTCACAATTTGTATCAAAGGGCTTAGCAAGGTGCTACATCCTCTGGCCCTAACCTTTAACATGAGTAAGGAAAAACTGTGCAAAGCAACATCTAAGGAGCAGTATCATCCTTTATTTGAAATCATGTCTGTGTCCAGTATTTAGTGTATTGTAGCTCTGACCCTCTTCTTCAGCTGCTAATTGTTCACCAGCTGCTCTCCAACTGTGCCTGTGTGCCGTGTCAGGAAGTGAACTGTGGTTTTTAGAGCTTTTTCTCGGAGAACTGCCTCCTGAAAATAAAATTAGAGTAAACCACAACAATGAAGTTGTGACTATACAGCTAAGCAATGGGCCTAAACCTGTTAGGTTCCTCCCTAAAGCAGCAGTTTCAGGTGATAATTCTCTGTGGGTCCAATAATGTGAGAAGCCTTGACCTTAGTTATGTTCAAGCTACATAAGGAATTTCTGTTGAAATGAAAATGAAATGTTCCTGTGTGTCTGTCTGTATGACCCTGTGTCATCCTACACAGTCTCAGAGAAAGCATTGTTCATTTTACTCTGTTTACATTCACCTTCATAACTTATTTAGCTGACAGCCCACACATGCAGCTACAAACACACACACAATGCTGGAAACCCATAAAACACACAGATGGTAACATAAGTCGGCGCCTTTGAAAACCTGCATGATAACATTCTTTCACCTTTTCTCTCTCTCTCTCTCTCTCTCTCAGTCTCTCTTTATCTATCCATCTTTCTCCCTCCCCTATGTCTCTTCCTCCTCTTTCTTTGTCTCACTTTCTCTTTGTCTTTCTCTTTCACAACAAAGTGACACTGTTGCGTTTCGTTGAGAGGCTGCTTGATAGCAAAGTTCAGCCAGAGATCAGGGTAGTAGGCGGAAGCAGAACACCCCTAAGCACTGCAGCTTTCCACAGCCACCACACAACATTTACACACACACATAAACACACAGACACACACACACACACGCACACCAGAGACTTTGACCCAAACTACCCTCATATGGACAGTCTATGTAGTTGTTCCAGCATAGCTGCAAGACAATGCATATTTTGCACAGGCTTGCATGTGTATTAACATACATGTTTTATATACAGTATATTGTGTGTAGCTCTGAATGCATACGTGTGATTATCTGTGTGTGTGTGTGTGTGTTTTCAGTGTGTGAGACAGTGTTACGTAATGTGACACATAATGCATTGGCACATTATGACAGATCCACTAAAAAAAACTGTGTCTGTGCTGTAAGCCTGTACTATATCCTTTTTTTTTATATTTTAGGTTATTTGACAAAATCTTGCTAAAAAAAAAAAAAAAATGAATAAGAAGCAGGGGCCCTGAAGTCCAGCTATTCTGTCGATACTTAATCCTTTCGAGAAAGAGATAAAAATAAAACATGCTAGAGGCATAGAGAGCATGTTCGACCCTGTTCTGGTGATGGTATTTGGCAAAAGACAAATTCAGCCTCTTGCAGTAGCCCACATGTAAGTAGACCTTTTTAATTGCTTTCTTTGAAATTCAGTCTCTTTACAGTGTGGGTTTGCTCCCATGAATTATAGGAAAAATAACAGGTGACATTTGCTGTGGGCCAAAGAGTCATTCATTCATGATTTTATATGTCGTACACTAAGGTGTGAGGCACAGCATGCTATATCAAATGAATAGTGCACAGTGTGTATTTAGAGTCTCATTTGGTCTTCTCATACATGCAGACCTCACCAATAATCTGGAATCTATTAAATGCTGATTGGAGAATCAGCGTGAGAACCCACATCAGCCCCAGTCATGTCCCTACATATCAAAGTCTTCTTCCTCCTCTGTCCAGTTCATTGGCCTGTGGCAACCAACATCAAGGTGCATTACCGCTACATACTGTACAGGGTAGACAACCAGGACCTTTCATTCAGGACAGAATCCTACATCTTTTAATTTACATCAATTCTATTGACTCCAAAGACTTCAAAGAATTAAAGATCAAATTAAATAAACGTTTCATGCTTTTGGTCATGGCAAGTCAAATGTGATTGGCTCAACACATGGAACTACACTTAAGTATTAGGTAGTGCGCAGGTGTTTGAATTCCAGCGGGGGAAAAAACTTGAATTAGATTGCAGAAGAATGTGATCGAGGGTCTCATTTATTAACGTGACCCATATGTATCTGCTCTTGATCTAATCACACAGGTGTGGCAGGAGGGGGTGGAGGTGAATCACACAATATTCATCAGGCAACAGGTCCTTACATGAAGTGTGATTCATCTGCACTTTGCTTTAAGGGGGTTATTGCTTAATTTGTACATATTCAAAAGAATACTGGCGAGTGTGATCTTATCGTTCGATAGCTGATGATAAACCGTTGGAACATTTGCCTGGCATTTATTGTGACTTGAACAGAAGAAACATTTCACGGATAAAATAAAGAGTGCTTTCTTTCACTTTAGATTCAGAGAAGATGCTGACCACCCACTGAGTTTGTACTTTAAAAAAGTGTCCAGACTTTGAGACAAAACATGATGGATCAAGACCAGCAATCTCTGCTCAAGACACAACATTACTGCTCGTTAAATATATCGGTATATTGTATAAATAAAAGCATTACACAGTTTATGTGAAGAACAAACTCCTTATTGGAACAGTTGTTTCATTAGTTGTATTTATGGATAGATTACAGTCTGTCAAGACTTCAGGTATGGATGAAGTGTCCTCTGGAGCTAAAGTTGACAGAAAGGTCATAGGTCATATCTGCAGTCTAATATACCACAAAGAATTCCCCACTGTCTCTGTCCTGAATCCATCTGAACTGGGTATGTCGCGTTTTGGTTTACTTCCTTTAGGAGGTTTGAGTTTCCTCTCAAAGTTCCCAACTCAGTTGTTAAAATGCACTTGAATAAAGACCAACAAGTTATTCCCTAAGCCCGAACTCACAGTTCCATACCCCTTTCCTTCCTCCTCCCTTCCTGCTTTCTTTTCCCTACACGCATACAAAATCAAGACAGCTTGTTTCCCTAAAAGGACATATAGATGTGGGGCTTATTTTTCCATTTCAGTGACTGATGGTAACCAGTAAATTAAACGTTTTTCCCCTTTGCAAGCTGCACATCTTATAATTTGACCTGCAGAGCATAGGGTTTCATATTGTCACTCTCCTGACCCCATGTCAGTTTTTAATGTATTTTAAATTGGCATTATTTTCCCAAACTCTATTGTAAAAGAAACACATATTTATATTTTTTATCTGACCCATAAGAAAGCAATGGTATCATGTAAGCCCACAGCAGAGGGAGATCGACAACCACTGCAGGTCTGTGTAATGGCAGCAAACTGTGAAGAAAGTCATCGGAGAGAAAAGCCTCGTGTGAACTCATTATATGGAAACTATATCTACCTGCATGGCCAGTAAAACATAAGGTTCCTTTTCACTAGAGAACTTTTAATTGTACTCTCACACCCACTCTAAATTCACTACAGATTCTTCTAGTCTGCTCTCAGATCTTGTTTCATCCTTTTTGTGAACTAAGTTTGGCTCTGCATTGTAAAACTAAACACCCTTTAGCTCTTTTCAACATCATGGATCTCTTTAAAATAGTCCCACTATGTTCTCAATTTTAATGCTTTTTCTTTTTCAACTGCTGCAGGATACATTTTGCCTTTTCTGGGATTTAAAACTCCTCCTTCCCAGTGTAGCTTGTCCAGCATAACTTTAAAAAGAGTCTACAGCCGCTCTGTGAGATAGAAATGCAGATTTTATTTAATGAGAAATACCACACTCACCTCATCCTCTGGTGACCATGAGTATCTGCACCACATTTCATTAATAATCATATTTAATATTTAAAGTCATGGACCAAGTGGCCAACTGAAATTGCCATCCACAGAGCCATGCCACTGGTTTAGCTTTAAAGTACCATTCTTTCTTTATGCCTTGCCTTCCCAGCCCAGACCTGGTCCTCAGTGTACAGAAGTGGCTCCTGGCTCTTGTTAGCGGGTCTGGAGCCACTTTGTTTCGCTCGGTTTGGGACATGGTAGTCTTTTCATGCTCTGGGGGGCCACGGTGGATCGTCTTGCAGGAGTTGAGAGAGGTCTTGGCTCACAAAGGTTGCCTTTGTCTGAAGAGACCCTTATCTGTCCCGAGCATCAACTTACTCCTACAGCTCAGAACCACTCATATAAACCCCTACTTTACACTTCAACCACACATACACAGAAACATGAGTAATGTGTACAGATGGTGCATACGCAGGCAGTAAAACTCAGTCTGCAAGGCACCTACACATACATGAACTGTGCCGCACATATACCTATATGTCATTTGCAGGTTTGTATATCACGTGTGCACATAGCTCTCTAGATGTGTCTCACATAAGGTGCACATTATTAGCAGAGACATATAAATATGCTGCTGCTGAACAGAAAAATCCATTAACTAAGGGGAAACATATGGTCATACTGTGCAAACAATAAATCCTTTCCGAGGTTTATCTGCCTGCGCAGATTTACATACACCCACACACCTCCTCACATGCATGCATATCATCTCCGAGCAATTAACATCTACACTGATGGCTGTGCATTTGCATTGTTTGGCTCATTTTATTGTTTTGTTTGTTTGGTAGTATATCTCCGTTCACAAACCTCTTCCTCCAGGTTATGTTGGTGCAATGCCAGTTTGACAATCTACAAAGTTTTCATATAAATCCATGACATTCTGACTTTCTTTGTGGCTTATTGATATAGCACAATAGTGATACAGACTCCACCCACTTAATAGCGTTTTTTATGTTTGCACGATTTTGAGTCTGCTTTAGTCCTCTACAGGGAAACTGGAAAAGGATCTGTTTTCTGGTTCTGATTACAGCATCCCCAGTATGAAATACATATATGGCTCATAACTTCTGATTTCCAAAATTCGATGAAAAGAAATCACATTTTAAATAGCCTTTTCAGCAGAAACACTGTTTTTTTATATATATTTTAGATGCACTCAGTATTTCCTGATGATTTTTCTCTTGCGATCCTTGTAAAGGAATCATTTTCAGAGCCTTTAATAGAAATGAGGTTATGCAGGAAATTATAAAACCTGTTTATTGGTACAAACCTAGTTATTGTAAAATCCTCAAACTCTAAGCTGAACAATCACATTCCTTTCCTACCTACAGTACCATATTTTGGAACCATAACTTAACTATTTAAATCTTATGATAAATAATTCTGCTTCCTGACTTTTTACATTTTGGAAAGGGTTTTTTTTTAGGTAGTTTTTCTCTACTGGTGTTGAAGGTGAAGGACAAAAGATGTTGCACCTTGTTAAGCCCTATGAGACAAATTTGGGCTATACAAATTTGATTGAATTATTGATTGAGATGTCAGTTTCAGTCTGATTGAAATTTAAGTCACATGAATAGGAGAATATATGCTTTGTTTCATCTCGCTGCTCCACACGCGCATGACAATCTGATTACACCCCCCACTGCAAGCCCATCCTTTGCTCACAAAAATGTGTGACACTTTATTGAATGGAATAGCAAAGCGCAAAAACCTTGTTACTGCAGTCCCTCTCAGCTAAGAGTTAGTTACAAGCATCATTCTAATCCTTACTGCCCCTCTGAGTCCTAGGAAGTCAGGTGCACAGTTAATTTATCTGGGCTCACAAATACAAAATTAAGACTCTAAGGCCTGGATGCAAGAATATTTTTTTCTAATTTCAGACAATTTGCTACCAAGTCTGGCTGAAGTGGCAGTAAATGATTTCCCTGAGCAGATATTTAAAGGTCTTGACCTTCTATGTAAAGTGCCTTGAGATAATGTATATTATGATTTGGGGCTAAACAAATAAAACTGAAATGAATTGAACTGAACTGAAATTATTAAATGCTTGAAGTAACTGTAGAGAGGAGGTGGCCATCATCTGTTTGAGCAAACTGTCCAATGTTTGTGTGTGTGTGTGTGTGCATGCGTGTGTGAGTGTACGTGTGTGCATTTTATGTGGGTGTGCATTGTTGGAGCAATTGAGTGGATGGGCCTTTAATTGGTTTTGCAGAGAGCACACATTTTAACGGGGATAAACAGATTTCTTTGTCTGCCTACGTCAAAGATGACAGAGCAGAGATGGGGCAGCATTTGCAGCACAGTGACTCACGCTGAGGCAAAACAATTAAGATACAGATGGGTAATTCCTGCTTCAAACAGGATTGGTTCGTCTGCAGGAAACAAAGCTCTCTGCAATGTGATGATAGATTTAGTCGAGATTTTCGTCACCTGAACATGAGACCAGCACGCGACCATTTTAACCCAACCAACCATCTTACCTACACTATCAACTATTATAGTATTTGGCTGTGAACCCAATCTATGAAAGGTGTCTAGTTTCTTAACAGAAAGAGATTTCATAACTACAGACTACATACAAATGCACAACAGGAAAAATAAAGAATAAACAATGGGACCAAAATCAATAATAAAACCTATTTTTTGCCTGACAAAACAATTCTTTGACACCACAGGGAGTGAAGCAGAAAGCTGAAACATCAATACACAAGTGAAGTGTAATTTCATTTGTTTAGCTCAGAACAAATAAATTCTGTATATCTTCATCTCCAGGGTTTTATAAAAAGTTGATTTAGTCTTCAAGTGTTCACACAAGATATGTCAGTGATAATGTCTGTAAAGGATTAACAGTCTAAATGGATCATATTAGTTTGTAAACTAGATTCTATATACTCTCCATAGCATCATAACTAGGATCCTATTCAAAAGACATGATAATAAATACTCATCTCTCTGAGCTCTCTGTTTTGTCCATCTCTCTCTCTCTCTCTCGCTCTCTCTCTCTCTGGCTGGGCTTCTGAGAGTTGGGAAAGACAGAATGGCTCTTTGACCGGAGCGGTGATGCTATCACTGCTAGTTGCACAGGCCTGGCTTTGTTTTCCTCCTCCTCGCTCCTCTAATTTTGCTGCACTCACTAGCCAGGTTTCCCGTTGCTCGTGGAACACGGAATAATGAGACGAGGAAATCAAGACAGAGGAAATCTGAAATTCTCAGGGGAAGTTGTGCCATATAAAGGTGATTTACAAAGAGTGAGAAGAATAGACAGTCTGCTCCCCTCACCTTACCAGGCACTTAGGGCAATACAAAGTCATTGAGAAGTTAGTAACATTTGCATCTGGGCCACAGTGGAAATCCTCACAGAACTGTTGCCCTCTGTTTATGTTCTGACACACCACACCTCTTCTTCTTCACAGGAGACTTTTTAAGTCAGTTACTTGAAGAAAATCAGTTTCCAATTGAATTGTCTCAACAGGCCACACAAGCCGCACAAAAGAGAGAACACTCCAAATAAATTACTCCAAACATATGTGACGTGCGAGCATCCTAAATAAACAGAAAAAGTCAGCGTAGAGGAGTGGGAGAAAAGACAAGTGAAAAGCATAAGAAACAAAGGATAGTGTCCTCTGATGATCATGTCTCAGTGGACAGAGACAAAGACAGAGAGATTCCATACAAGAAAAACAAGAGTGAAAAGCAAAAGCAGAAACGTGAACCGTCAAGTCTCCAGATACTCTTCTGTACATTAACTAAATAAACAAGCTGCTTTTACTTGCAAATCACTTGCAAAACACGAGTGATGTAACAGAGTTTATAACTGGTCTGGTTGGGTGGAAGAGATTTTACAGCTTTTGTTATTGATTTTGCAATGGTACAAACACGTTGCATTAAATGTGGAAGATACAAAACATTACACATAAAGCTGTTTCCTGATGTGGTGGTTAAGAAGCAGTTTTAAAGTGAACAGTAAAATGGATGTCAGACATGTTGTGGCTCATTCGGTACAGACCTTTATATTTGTAAATCTGCAAGAATGATAGAAAAATGTATGTATATATTTCCCAGACAGATTTTGTGGGGTTATTGTTGTTGTAAAATGTTGTAAATCTCTTGCAAATATTGACTGAAGCTTAACATGTTTATATTATTGTACAACTGTAGAGGTGGCTTGCAAATGTTGAGCAAACTGACCGTGAAGGGTTGTGCCACTGCAACATTCCGAGAGTGCTCGAAACACAAATCACAGCTGGTGGATTCAACTTCCTCCACCATCAAACAGACACATTTGGCCTGTAAGCATAAACTGTCATTTAAACTTTGTAAAGCTAAGATCTTTGGTCCCATTCCATGTGCTGCAGCTTTTAATTCTATTATAGAATGTTTGGCATTTTATATCTGTGAATTTATTATATTATTAATCTACTGTATGTTGGGAGAAATAAGGAATCAGTTTATTATCAACGACCTCTGTTTGCATGGCCTTGAGTGAGGCCTGTGTCAATTCAATTTCAATTTTATTCAAGTTTATTTGTACAGCGCCAACATCATAATATACATTATGCATACAGTATACATTTGCAGCTCCAGGTCCGCAGCTGCGGCCGCATAGTGGATTATGATGGTGGATCACGAATCAGAGATTGTGATCATGATGTTGGCATCTGATAGTAGCGGTGGACCATGATCGAGGTGGCAGCTAATGGTGGATCATGATGATGGATTGTGGACTATGGTGGCATCCTGATTGTGATGGTGTATCAACAAGACTGCTTGATTTACAATTCATTTACCTTCCATTGTGCCTCAAACTGTTTACTCTAACCAATGCTGTAATTAATCTTATTTTTCTGACGTTCTCCATTACACGTGGCATCTATTGCACTTCTGTCCTTCCTGGGAGAGGGATCCCTCACATGTGGCTCTCTCTGAGGTTTCTACCTTCTTTTTCCCTGTTAAAAGGGTTTTTTGGTAGGTTTTCCTCACTCTTGTTGAGGGTTAAGAACAGAGGATGTCACAGCTTGCTAAAGCCCTATGAGACAAATTGTGATTTGTGAATAAGGGCTATACAAATACAATTTGATTGCTTGATTGTCTCAAGGAACTTTACGTAGAAGTTTAATACCTTAAAATGAATAGAGAGAAAACCAACAGTTCCCACAATGAGCAGCACTTTGGTGACTGTGGAGAGAAAAAACTCCCTCATTAACAGAGAGAAACCTCTAGAACCAGACTCAACGGGGCGGTCATCTGCCTCGACTGGTTGGGGTGAGCAGAAAAAAATGGGGGGGAGAGGAGAGATGGGTGGAAAAGAGGTGAGAGAAGGGTAGAAGTGCTCAGTGCATGATGGGAGTTCCCCCATCAGTCTAGACCTATAGCAGCATAACAAAGTGATGGTTCAGGACTCACCTGATCCAGAACTTACTATAGGCTTTATCAAAAAGGAACGTTTTAACTTTAACTTTAAATGCTGAGACAGTGTCTGCCCCCCGAACCCAGAGTGGGAGCTGGTTCCACAGGAGAGGAGCCTGGTAGCTGAATGCTCTACCTCCTGTTCTACTCTTACTGACTCTTGGAACCACAAGAGAGCCTGTGTTTTGGGAACGAAGTGATCTATTTGGATCTCGAATTATATTCTGAATTTTACAGGGAGCCAATGTAGAGAAGCTAAGACAGGAGTAATATGAGCTCCCCTTTTAGTTCCTGTCAGCACTCATGCTGCAGCATTTTGGACCAACTGGAAGCTTGAACGTGACTTTTGTTAGTACTTTTGTTCACATACATCTTTTCAACATCTATGTCAAGTTTATATCAATGACTTGACAGTGTTTAGACACTGAACCAGCACCACAAGTTTGAGCATCATCAGCACTATGAGAGAACTCACAGTATGTTTATTAGCTCTTTTCCTGGGACTAATGAGGTAGGGTCTTCATTCATATTTTATCCAAAATGACTTCCTCTATGCAGTTAAACTCTATTCACAACATAGTAAACTGTTTATGGTGCAGTAAACTGAAATTTTGGTTTTCTTCCCTGGCACTGCTTTTAGCAGATGTTAAATCCTGGCATCATTTTCTGGTGAACGTTCACTGTATAAATGTTACATGAAATCTAAAATGGCAGTGCAATAAGAAACATTATTATTACATTTCATTTAGTTGATGCTTTTATCCAAAGCGACTTTCACGTGGCATCTATTGCACTTCTGTCCGTCCTGGGAGAGGGATGGCTGACATGTGGCTCACTCTGAGGTTTCTACCTTCTTTTTCCCTGTTAAAACTTTTTTGGGTAGTTTTCCTTATTCTTGTTGAGGGTTAAGAACAGAGGATGTCACACCTTGTTAAAGCCCTATGAGACAAATTGTGATTTGTGAATTTGGGCTATACAAATAAGATTTGATTTGACTTGATGACAATAAGTGCATTCAACCATAATGGTACAGACCCAGAACAACAAGAATCAAGTAAGTACAATTTGCAAAAAAAAAAAAAAAAGGCAAACTACAAAGAAAGAAATTGTTGTTGGCCATCCAGAGTTTTCAGCAGATCACATTAAAACATTTTCTCGGGTCAGGCTCACAGCTGGCATCAAAACTGGAGGCCACACAGATATATCATTCAAAAAGAATGTATTAATTCAAATTAAAAATTATGTTAATTTAACAGGAGTGTAATCAGTAATCTGAGCAAAAACTGAACCCCAAAATTGTCCCCTCTCTCAGAGAAAGTGCTGCACTATATGAATGGCTGAATGGCAAAAAATTTGAGTGGCCATCAAGACTAAAACAGTGCTATAGAAATACAGACCATTTACCTTATTGTTATTGGAAGCCCCGTCTAGATGGACATGTATCTGCTGATAACCCTCAGAGCTCCACCTACCAGCAAGCTCTTAGGGCCCGATCTACTAAGATCCCGAATAAAGAGTGCTTACTTGTGTGTGCATTAAAACAGATTGCACGTTCGGTCGGTGGGTGTTTTGCGGGTGATCTACTAAAAATAATTGCACAAAAAATGATAACAGGTGCAAACATGGTAGAGGCAGTAATATTTAAATGAGCGTTTCATGTGCGTTACTAGTTTGCGTACAAAGCGAAATTTAATGCCATGGAATCATAGGTGGAAGAGACAAACAAACATGTTGAAGATATGGGATATGGGAGAGTATCTAAGAAGAAGAACAAAAATAAAAATAGCTAATAAAAGCTCAGCAAATAAAACAGGTGAGGGGCCAGTGGAAGACATAGGGTTAGGGTACAAAAAACCTTCTTCCATGCCGTCTCCTCCTCACCACAATAACTGCAGCCATCTGTGCGTAACGCTATGCAGATTAGCACCTACACTTCAAACATACTAAATATAGACGCAGTCACAACCACCGCAATTATTTTCAGGCTTTGTAAATCATATTGCTTGTGCTAAATTAAAGTATTTACATCTACTCCCCCCAATATTTTGCGCACTCGGGTAGAAACGCCCGATATTGCATATTCACTAAGGCAAACGTACTAAATGAACAGCGTGTGTTATTCTGCACACAGTCTTCAGTACTGTTAGTAGATCAGCTTGCATGTTTTTTTGCGGGTGAAATCAAGTTTGCACACGTTTTTACACGTGCAAACCTTTAGTAGATCAGGCCCTAAGTGTTTAAAAAACAAGCAGGACAGTTGGTCACAACAGGAAATACTTTCTTTGGTGTTCTATTTAAGTTGTGCTAAATATAAGGAAGTGCTCAACAAGGTCTTCTCCTAAACTAACAAACCTTTGTGCCGAAACCCAATGAAACCATGACTCTCCATAAGTTTAACCACATGTCTCTTTATTGTCACCACGACAATAAAGAGACATGTCTATGGGTTGTTTCAGAGATCAGGGACAAATGGCCTACTTGTGCGGACAGACAGACAGCTCACTCTCCAGCTCTCTGTCTCTTTAACACACACAGACACATAGAGAGCGAGATTATTACTTGTCCGTCCCTGTACGTGGTCACAGTTGGAAAGTGTGTCTAAGTGTCTGGCATAGATTACAATGTGCCAGGGTCGGTCAGGGGCAGAGAGAAGATCAGTGCTGGAGCTCAGTCAGCCATGGCCACAGACTGTCAGACACCAACCTCTCAGAAACTCAGCATGGACCTGATTGTGTATAAGTAGATGGGGAATGTTCCACTACACACCCATGTACACACACACACACACACACACACACAGGCAAAATCTGTGTGTTTCTTTGCAGCCATTTTCAGATTCACAGTATTTTTCTGAAAAAAACCACTCACGTTTCTGTCAGGTATCATCTGATGGACAGTCATGTTATGGGAGCATTCATTTCAGAGCGTGTGTTGCTTGCAATAAGAAGCCTAACCCGTCACACATTTCCTATCTTATTTCCCAGGTTTGTTCAGGTTTCGTTGTGTTGTGTGTTTATTATCCCCTGGGGTAGCTTATTCTCACCTGAATCACTTTGCTATTTTTCTGACTGTGTTGTTTTTTATAGGTGTATTTCTATTTGTGCTTTGTTGTCACCCTGTGATATTTGTTTCAAAAATCAGGACTCAACTCACACTGAATAAGATAATAAACAGCAGTGGCTCCGGTGAAACCAGATCCACAGTTACTGTGCACATCATTTTATCAACATTACAGGAGTCCATCCAATCCGTTTTCAGACATAACCTGTGGAGAAACTTCGGAGAATTGGGTCTGGACTTTCTCCGCAGTTTTCCTTTCACACATCAACAACACAGCGGGAGATTCTCTGCTCTAATGCATTCACATCTGCGACAAATCAGTGTGTGTCTGAAAGCAGCTAAAGAGTGGATGTTGTACAATCCCATTTTTATGCACATCTGCCCAAAGTATCCACACAGAGATGTTCATAACTGCTGCTACTGAATCACTCTGAAATAAATAATAAAACATGCATAAAATAGACTCTTATAGCCACTGAGGGACTGTAAGCAACATTTTAAAGGCACTTTCTTTAAATTAAATGAACTAAATACACTGGCAACTAACCTGAATGAGTATGAGGCTTCTTCAATGATGCTTTGAGGGTTCTATCATATCCATATTTTAACATTCTACGATCCCAGTGAGTATAATTCTGTCATAGCTGATAAAATCCAAGATACCACATCAACTTGTGTTTCTCGTAGATTCCAACAAACTCTCAAGCTGCTGCACTCACGGTCACTGAGATGCTGCTGTTGATATTGAATTGCCCAAATAGCTTTTATTATTAATCCAGTTTGTATGTTTTATGACTAGAACCAGTTTGATGTTTAATTAGAAAAGTGCAACTTAATGTGAGTTAAAAAGCTTTTTTTTCTTTCGTATGATCCATAATTGGAAGTTGGCAGGATCGAAGAGCCAAAGTTTATGAATACAAATCAAATTTTGAGTCACATTGTCACAAACAAACCAGTACAGTAAACTGTCATCCCATCATCATCTGTGTTCTTATACCTATCGGCCCTAATTTGTCTGGCATCGTTTCCCTCATTGGCTTGGACAAAACTCCCACATTTTCTCTCAAAGACAACTGAAACCAGCCTCACCAGTCTTCTGGGTGCAGTTATTTGGAGGATCTATGGAGTTTGAAGAACAGCGTGTTATGTTTTGTTGGGGCTGGGCCAGGAAGCAGACACAGAGAGGTATGGTTAGTGAATGAACAGAGTTCTTTAAATAATGCTTGAGGCAGGCAGGCAACAGGCCGAGGGTGAGCAGGAGCGAGGGCAGGCGAGTTGAGCTCTGGCGGTCCTGAGGCACAGGGAAAAAAGAGAATTAGTTGAAGCCACAAAAAAAACATACGAGAAGATCCTTTCTGTACGGTTTTATTAAGCTAGCTACATTAACATAATAACTCCCACCGTATAGGGTGTTCTAAACTGATGAAACAGTGTCTCACTCAAGCTCGGACATCCGTTTACTGTCTTTCAAACGTTTATTAGCATTCCTATGTACACATGCTAAGCTAACTAGTACATTAACAGTAACCGTCCCGTTCGCCAGGTAATCAACTGAAAAGACATAAAATGAACACAAAACCACACTATTAATAACACGGACATATTATCCATTGTATAATGTGTATACATGAACATATTTATAGCATTTCAATAAGTTATAAGAAAAGTGTATGCATCTCTTAACTCACCAGCTCAGCTTCACCAGTTAAAACAATAGCATATAAAGAAGATCCGGCAGGTTGATACATCCGCCCCAATTAACCTACAGGGGGGTTTTCTACCACAAGAGGTCGCTATTACACAAATGTTGGATAACTTCACACCTCCCACTTGGGCTACTCGTCCTTGACTAAGTAGGCCACAATAACTATCCTCAATGCATATCGCAATACACAGAACATGCAAAACCACTCAGGTAACATAATAAAGAAACAGCATACAACTCTTCAATGAAACAGATACAACCCAAGTCCTGCATTCAAGTCCCACAATCCTAGCACCTCTTAGGTACTTAGGGGAGTAAGCGAAACCCCCTCCTGCTCCTCTACTGGCAGCAACACCACCAGCCTCCTGACGTCCCTATGTAGGATTGTGGAAGGACACGGCTCC
The DNA here is from genome assembly GCF_024713975.1 of Paralichthys olivaceus. NCBI lineage: Eukaryota > Metazoa > Chordata > Actinopteri > Pleuronectiformes > Paralichthyidae > Paralichthys > Paralichthys olivaceus. The sequence goes on from NC_091102.1 coordinate 22,983,916, forward strand.
TTATCCTTCCTTACTTGAGACAGGCCAATGGGGAGGCTATGACAAATCCTCACTTTGACGTCTCGGACAACACCCTCATCATCTGGACACGACTCCTCGACACGACCCAGCCTGAATCGACCCCGGAGGGCGTTTTGGTCTGCAACCCACACCAGGTCTCCGACGGTGACATTTCTGGCCGGAGCATGCCACTTTTGCCTAACGAACAGGTGAGGTCCTGCCAACTGGCTCCAACGTCTCCAAAACTTATCCACCTCCACCTGGACTGCTCGCAGACGACTGAACGGGTAGGTGGGGAATTCAAAATCCTGGGTGTCACCTCTGGGCCCCGCCCGACCCAACAACAAAGAGTTCGGTGTCACAACGTCCACAGTCTCCTCTTGAACCTGGGCTCTGGCTCCGATCGGTCTCTCATTGGAAAGGTTGGCAGCCAGATAGAGGAGGGTTTGGAACTCCAGGATGGTCAAGTTGCCCTCTTCACCGACACTGCTCAACGACCTCTTCAACACGCGGACAGCTGCCTCTGCTGCCCCATTCCGATGAGGCGAGTCCGCTGGGCTAAACTCCCACATCCAGTCAGTCCCAGCCACAACCGCTCTCCTTTGGACTTTCTCCTTGTCGATACCCGCCAGGAAACTGTAGAGATCCTCCAGCGCAGGTCTGGCTCCCACGAAGTTGGTGCCCTGGTCGGACCAGAGCCTTTTGGGATGACCTCTTAGGGCGGTAAATCGCTGGTAAGTTCTGAGAAAGCCCTCAGTCGACAGATCTTCGACCACATCTGCATGGATCGCTCTCGAGGCCATACAACTAAAAACCACGCCCCAGACCTTCTTCTTCGTGCGCCGCCTCACAATGTCCCTGACTGTGTATGGACCGAACAGGTCCAGCGTTGTGTACTCGAAAGGAGCTGCTGGCCCGGTGCGTACAGAAGGGAGACCACTCATAACTTGAGAGCATAACTTGGCTCTGCGCTTCCGACAATGAATACACAAGTCCACAACTCTGCGAGCGACTCTAGGGCCTTGCACCACCCAAGCTCTTTTCCTCATCCGAAGCAGGGTACCGGCTACGCCTTCATGGTTAGCACGGTGGGCTTCTTCGGCAAGGAGGGTGCTGATCCGCTCCTTGTAGGGGACCAGCGGAACCCCAGGTCCTCCCTTATCAACTGACTGGATCCGGCCATGGCACAACAAGAGACCCGTTTCGCTGTCCTTATTCACAACCAGACGGTTGAGTGTCGTCGTGGGAAAGGTTACACCTGTCTGGGCAGCGAGACATAAGTCCTTGAATGCCTCCTCTCGCTCCTGGACTGTAAGTCCTGCCTCCCACTGTTCTCGCTCGCCGGTTCGATTTTTTCCTAGTAACCAGGAGAGCACGGCTCTGCGGAGGTATCCCACTGCCCCACAGAGTTTAGTTAATGTAGCAAAACTCGAAAGATTCACCTGTCCTACAAGAGCCGAACCCCAAAACCTCTTCGTTCTGCAGGCTCTAGATGCTGTTGATGAAGACCCTGTGGTAGTATCTGGCGAGGGTCCCTTATTGTCGACCGTGGGAGGCCACGTGATCACCGTGTCCCCAACCATGGCACCCACACCAGTAGGACCGCCTGATGCAGACAACTTTTTTGCCTGCGCCCTTGTAATGGTGGCAGAGAAAGCTTTCCTTTGGAGCTTACTCACGACCTCCCTGGTACCAGAGGCCACTTCCGCAGCAGACTTCATGGGCCATTCCTCTACCGCCCTAGTCAGGAACTCGGGACCTCTCTGCCACAAGGAGTGACCATCAAGCTGCTTAGGGGAACACCCTCTTGTGACAAGATCGGCCACGTTGTACTGACCGGGGACCCACCACCAATCTGTTACAGGTCCGGCCTCCTGGATCTCCCCCACACGGTTAGCAAAGAAAGTCTGGAACCCATAGCTTTCCCGCTGGATTGCTCCCAACACAGTCTGGCTGTCGACGAAGTGGTACCACCTACCCACTTTCAACCGCCCATGCGTTAGTATGTACTTCTTCAGGCGGGCGGCAAAGACAGCTCCGCATATCTCCGCTTTAACAGCGTCGCCCTTCTGGTCGAGGGGGGTCAATTTAGCCTTTGACTCCACGAGCCGGGTCACAACACCCTCTGAGGTTTCCCAGCGCAGGTAGAGAACCGCCCCATAAGAGTCACAGCTCCCATCGGAAAACGTAATCCCCCAGGGTTTGCCCAGCCAGCCGGATGGTGTAATACTCCTGGGGAAAGTGATGGTACTCAGCTGGGCATACTCTTTGAAAAGCTCTATCGCCCTCCCGCGCAGCTCACCAGACAGAGGCTTGTCCCACGTATCCTTAGTCAATGTCCCGGCCTCTTGGAAGGCCCTCCTGACAAGAATGACGCCCTTCTGTTTCAGGGGCGTTGCCAGACCAAGGGGGTCATAAAGCCCGGCTACCTGGCTTAGTAACATACGACGGGTAAGGGGATCTGGCGTCTTCTCCTCTATGTCCTCCATGGTGAGGTCGAGCTCGGTGCGCATCTTTTTCTTCCTTGCGGAGAAGTTAACAGCCACCATGAGGAAAAGTTTGTCCTCCCCCACATGGTAACCCACTCCCAGGGCCTTGTTATCCTCGTCGCGTAACTGGTTGGGCAACATGATAGTCTCAGTTTTGGTGGGAACACTACTCTGCCTCCCACTTTGGCCAGACCGCACCCACGGCTTAAGGTAAAAACCCCCGGTTGCAAGAATGGCCTCAACCCCCTGAAGAATCTCGCTCAGTCTTTGGGGGTCATTGTGGGACACCAGAATGTCATCCACGTAGGCGTTGTCTACTATGACATGTCTTTCTTCCACTTTGTCCGCAAACTGTGGCAGATGGGCGGTCTCTCTCATTGCCACCTGGGCGATACATCCAGCCGGCTTATCGCCCATGTTCACCCGTACCACTGCGTAGTCCTCGATTTCGTCCGCCGGAGAGTCCCTCCACAGGAATCGATGGACATGCACTTCCTGATCCTCCAACCACACCGAGTTGTACATTTTGGACACATCTCCAACAGCAGCATGTTCCCCCTCCCGGAAACGGATCAGGACCGCCCGGATGGGGTTCAGGACATCTGGGCCCTTTAGCAGGATGCCATTCAGGCTAACACCCTTGAATTCCCGGCTGCTGTCCCAGACTAGTCTCACTGGGGTGGAGACAGAGTGTGGGTTGGGTGCTGTCAAGTGGTTGACCCACCACACAGCTCCGTTCCAACTGTCCATCGCAGCCTTGGAAAGCTTGATTGCGGCCCCCCTGGCTACCATGTCGTGCACCTGCCTCGCGTATGCCTCCTTCCACTTCGGATCCCTCTCCAGGCGCTTCTCTGATTTCAGAAACGCTGCCTTGACAGCTTCACGATTGTTCGGTAGGGTGGCAGGGTTCTCTTTCCAGGGGTACCTGGCGTCCCAGTGGGGTTTATCACTGTGGCTGTCGCTTAACTTGAAGACCAGACCTCCCCTGATGATCTCTAACTCGCGCTCGTCAGCGAGCGACATCTCCTTCCCTCCAGGGGCACACTTGCCACAACGACAACCACCACACATAGGGTTACAGGCAGCCCCAATGCTGTCCCACTGCATCCACTTGATGATCTCAGCATTGCACGCAGCCGTGGTTCCTACTTCAACGCTGCTCTTTAGCTCGGGGCAGTAGTTATGGATGACCTCGACTCTCTTGGCCTCTGCCCTCATGGAGCATGCAAAGTGGGTTGATGAGTGGCGCGCAGTTACCTCAACATTCTCAAAGAGGTCAGGATGCACACCACTGACAGTCTTTCCGAGTGGACCATCCCACAACACCAGATCGCCGCACCTCATCATCCACTGGGGGGCAAGGCGACCTTCCCGGGTACTGATAAGCAACTCAACTTTCTCCGGGCGGGTCAGCTCCCCCGGTTTGACAACACCAGGGAAGAAGTTCTCCAGGCGCTCCGAGGCCACTGCATGGTCCAACTTGGCAATCTCCTCTAGACCATAGCAGAGCATCTCATGGAGCCGCCATGTCCCCTTTTTCGTGGCTACTTTTATGCTAACACGGTACCTCTTTGTCTCAACCCTCGCCTCCATACCACCCACACCGTATACTACTAGTGTGATTGGCTCACCTGCCAATCCAAGTCTCTCTGCTGCTTGGTGAGTGATATAGTTAGTATCGGAGGCTAGATCGATTAGGGCCCCAACCCAGTCTCCTCTCTTGGTCGTGACCTCCACCAACATCATGAGGACTGGGTGCTCTTTCGGACCACCCTCGTCCACCAGATCTTTGCCAGCACATACTGTTGAAGACACCTTGTTTGTGCAAGCCTTACAAACAGCCTCCAGCTGCTCTGGGGTCAGTCCTAAACCAGCAAACAAAGCCTCTTGTTCTTCGGTCGGACCGCGGGTTTCTCTCCTCTTTAACCCCTTGGTCTCCGCCCTAGCAGTGTCCCTTTTTGCTGGTGATTTGAGGCACAGGAAGAAGTGGTGATCTGGAGGGGCGTCACCTCTTTTGCATTCTTCATTGCGACACAGAAAGTTTGTCTTGCACGGACTGTCCCTCCCATGTAGATCCAAGCATTTGGGGCAGGCTTTGGTCCTTTTTACTTGGGCCCTCCGCTCTACTGGATTGGCCTTTTTAAATGCCTTACAGTGGTATAATCGTCCAGTATGCCCCTCTTCGCCACACATACTGCAAGGATCTCGCGATGGTCCTTCTCTCGCCTCGCTTGCCGTGGCCTTGGTAAATGAACGCCTCTCCGGCCTTTGGACCCCCAGTCTTTCCTTAGGCTTTTCACGAGGGCTTGGTTCACTTGCTCTGGCAGAGCTCGGTCGTCTCGTGATCTGTAACTGCTCCAGTTGCACCAGAACCGTCTTCTGATCTCTCAGGAACTCCCATAGTTTGTCGAACCGGTTACTTGGGTTGACGTTGCTGGCCGCATCACACCGATACAAGAGCCACCTTTCCTTCATGCTGTCCGGCAGCTTACATTCAAGTGACCGGATCACCAACTGGTTTTTTATGGCGTCCTCACAACCCAAGTCTATAAGGTCCAACAGGGCCCTTTCCACCGCTTGGATCAATTGCAAAGTCTCTCTTGGTTGGTTGTTGCGGACAGCTGGTACATCCTGTAGCTCCAGTACGATGTCGTCTGCTATTTGCGACATGTCCCCATAACAGTCCTCCAAAACCCGGAAGACCTCCTCCGCAGTACGGCAATGAGACAGTCTGAGTTCACGTTTTACTGCATCAGCGATACTGTCCAGCAGGTGGAAGAGCCTACACTCTGGGGAGCCCGTGGGCTCTGCTAATGCTTGAAGGGTCCCCCAGTTTTTCTTCCATCGCCAATAGCTTCTCCTGTCTCCAGAGAACTTTGGTAAGCTTAGCGGTGCAAGCGCAATTCTGGGCCCAATTAATCCCTGCGAGGTGGTAGATAGGCTCCGTCCTGCACCAAAACTGTCCAGTAGCACAGCGTGCGCTCCTCGCTGCTGCCGTGGTGTGCTAGAGAAGTCAGGGTCAAATGTTGGGTTCATGGACCGCTGTGGTGGATACCGCTGTGGTGGATGCCTCTGCGGTGGCGCTTGAGGAGACCCCGACGGGGGGCCTGTGCCTTGTGCCCCATCAGGACGGTCCACATTACCATCCAGTGCACTGCCAATCACAGCAGCGATTGAGGTGGTGGCAGGGCCTGCACCCGGACATTGTACACCATCATCCCGAGCCATGCCACTGTCTCCACCACCATCCGAAGGCTCACCTGGTTTATCAGTGGCGGCCATTCCTCCATTGTCCACACCGCTTGCCAGGACATCATGGTCGCCATGCGCTGACCTGCTGCTTAGACGCATGGAGTTAGTCAGTGCAACTGTCGTCATTCTTTTCTTCTCCTTGTAGACCTTGAGGCAAACCCGCATGTCATCTACCTCCTTGTCCGGGACATAGCGGTCCCAGTCTCGCACGAACTCCTCCAGTGCTTCGACTCTGCTCTCTAATGCTGTGTGCACCATGTCATACTGCTCATGGGTCACGTGGCCTGACTGGATTGTTTCAGCCTGACCCAACACTTCTTTGAGGTCCGCCTTCAGACTGCCAAATTGACCCGATGCAAAGCGGGACCACAATGTGTTTTTTACCCTCATCTCAGTGTCTTGATACTTTGTGCGGCAATCATGCAGCCTTTTCTTCACATCAGCTACATCCATTTCGTTTCCACTTGCCTCTCCCTCTTCCATAACAGCAATGTAATCAAAACTACTATTACAGATCTCTCCATAACTGTCCTTGAGTGCCCTCAGTTCAACTTTCAGGTCATGCTCATTTAAAAGGTCCATGTTAAAATCAATGGCATTTGCCCTTCTGTTAAAAGTCCCTTGTGCATAGGAACGTTTCTTCTTTAATTCTCCACAGTCCGCCATGCTTTTATTGTTCCTTTACTTTGTTAGATGACGTACTTCCGGTCAGGGACGTACGTACCTGTACCACCAAGATGGCGGCAAACCGCGCCTGTTAGCTTAGCAGCTAGCTAACGTGCTAACAGCGAGTTCGCGGCGATCGGCTTATCCTATGCCGTCGCGCCAAACAGTCACAATGAAGTTGCACAAGCACAGTCACAGACCAAGCAATATCCCTTCCGGAGGGCTTGATTTGAGTCCGACGCGTTGTCGATCGGCCGGGATGCTCCGCCGGGTCGTTCCGCCGGGTCTCGTCCGCCCGCTAGCCTCCGTTGGATTGTTGCCGTTGACACTGTCCGACCTCCGCTTCTCCGTCACGGGGCTGGCTTAGTGTTGATTACTGTACGGTTTTATTAAGCTAGCTACATTAACATAATAACTCCCACCGTATAGGGTGTTCTAAACTGATGAAACAGTGTCTCACTCAAGCTCGGACATCCGTTTACTGTCTTTCAAACGTTTATTAGCATTCCTATGTACACATGCTAAGCTAACTAGTACATTAACAGTAACCGTCCCGTTCGCCAGGTAATCAACTGAAAAGACATAAAATGAACACAAAACCACACTATTAATAACACGGACATATTATCCATTGTATAATGTGTATACATGAACATATTTATAGCATTTCAATAAGTTATAAGAAAAGTGTATGCATCTCTTAACTCACCAGCTCAGCTTCACCAGTTAAAACAATAGCATATAAAGAAGATCCGGCAGGTTGATACATCCGCCCCAATTAACCTACAGGGGGGTTTTCTACCACAAGAGGTCGCTATTACACAAATGTTGGATAACTTCACACTTTCTACTGAAAGTACTATAGAGTGACTGAGAGTGTGTACCACAGGAGTGACTGTAACAATCTGGTGATGAGTGGAGGAGAGACCAGGGTTCTTGTAGCATTGGTGATGAGGATAATTGTAGGACTCACGTCAGGTGCCAGGAGTAGAGACCGCGTCCACACACACACACACACACACACACACACACACACACAGACATATACACAGGAGGAGGGACACAGACCCACCATGGAAACGCCATAGCACTCCATGCCGCCTCCAAATGACTCCCAGTGGAGACGCCCCACGTTTCATCACATGGGTGACATCACAAATGAACTCTGGTTCCTGTGGACTGGACCTTGGGGACAGGAAGAGTGGTTTATGTACTTAATAAAACAGTCTGAGCTCACCAGAGTAATGTATGCGAACCCACTTTTAGCCTGGATTATTTTCACTTCAGTGTGACACAGTCGGGGGACGTGATTTTCACTGCAAAGGCTCTAGGGGTTTTGACAGACATATAACTCTATAGGATTACAGACACTGAGATAGGCCACACAACAATGAAGGCGATATTTATAGTCAACTACAGTACATACGGCCATATAATGTAATGACTGTACCTTTTCAAGTGCTCAGTGCAGAAGAAACAGCCTCCAGCATTGGAATCTGAGCTACATGTTCAATGAATGCAATGAGTTAAAGATACAAATTCATCCCCCTCCTTTTTGCCCATTTATTCTGCTAAAGTCTTTTATTTCTCTTCTTGTAGCATTCTGTCGTGCATATTGTTGTGTTATGGTTGTTAGATTTTTATAATTCCTTTCTTTCAGTCTAACATGGCTGGATTACCAACCACAAACCCCAGCTCTACCCAGTAAAAACTGGTTTCACTTGATTAATTTCAGATTATTTTAGTAATGTGTGCTATAATTTTTATGTTTCAACTGAGATGCGTCCTGCATTCTTACCCTGCCTTGTTTATAGAGGGAGCTGTGTCATCGTGTAGTTCATATTTTAGGTTAAACTATTGACATAGCATATTTTCATATATAGAAATCAACCTGAAAGCTGCAGCTCTATCCTGAATGGTGCTCTTGTAGAAGGTGGGACACATTACACTGGTCCTTAAATCACTGCCCTGCACTGTGTGTTTAAGGATACAGTTTAAAATCTTATTGTCTATGAACTGCTAAATAGTCTGAGGCCTAAATACATCTTGTCAGGTTCACTCAAAGTTCCCACAATTAAAGACAAAGACAGGTCTGATTGAGCGGTCAGTTCATTTTATTAAGGGCTTTGCACTACATTGTTCTTTGCAGTTAAGCAATGAATGACTTGCATATACTCTGTTTAATATTTGCCTAGTTACTGTAATGTATTGCATTTTAATAATATAATGTTGATATTAACTTGCCTTGCATGGCCTAACCCCTGCCTACTCATGTTGCAGATTTGGTACATCACCTATAAATGGAGCGCCGCCTGCGATCTAGTTCAGGCAGCCAACTCGAGATGTGCTGCTCCAGTCATGTGACATACACCACGTGACACACCTCACTCTCCACAATCATCTATAAGACACACCCACCTTATTAGGTGGTCTATTTAAGCAGAGAAAATCACCATCCCTCCCTTTGCTTGCTCAGCTGCTGCGTCTGTATTGCTGCCAGTTGGTTCAGCCCCTCCACCAACCCTGCATCCGCCTGTAGGCTCCGACGGTGGGGGGGGTACAAGTATTTGCTCATCACTCCCATCATATCTATGTAATCATATCGGGGGGAGTGACTAAATTGGAGCCTTGACGCCAAACACTAATATGTTCTACTGTTGCAATAAACGTTTGAATGTGAGTTGATTGACTGAACTACATATAATAAAGGAAATGAAAAGCAGTGGGTAACAAACTGAGGTCACAGTAAAACTAAAATCATGTTTATGGACATTCACTGGAGCCCATACCCCAAGGAACAAGGATTAGCTCTGACCCAAATTAGGTCAGTTTTCCTGCAACCAAAGGAAATCACAATATGTATTAAGCACTAAGCCAAAGGTCCTCAAGTTGTCAAACCATCGTCTCTGAAATGTTCATTGTAAAGCTTCATCTGCAGTCTGAATCTTGAATTACCGCTTACCAAAATTGTTATAAGAGAAGACATCAAAGGAAATTTCATTTCCAAGTAGAACATACAAGAAAAGAAGTAGGAAAAGCATAGACTTCAAAGTTATTGCAAACTTTCCCCCTCATCTGATGATTTCACAGAGAGGTGATGAGAAAAGAATTGACAGAAATAGGTGGTAAAAAGGAAAAAGTACAGGTGGGAGGGATTTCATTTTTTGTCATGATTGCATTAGAGGTAGTAAAAGAGGAAAATGAAAGTGAAGGGAAATGATAATGTGTGGAAGGGGTAGTGTGAGGTGCTCTTTGAAGAGATGAATTTTCAGCCTTTGATGGAAGAATGGGGAGTAGAGTAAGAAGGTCAATCCACTTTTGGAAATGAGAGGAGAGAAGACATGGGGAGAAGCATAGAGGTGAGGGCTAAGTAGTCGAGCCATGGCTCAAACATGAGTCCTCCTTTCTCCATGCTGCTAGGTGATCCTCTCCATTCTTCTCAGGTGATAGACATTAACCTTGGAATGGTGATGGGGTGACACACACACACACACACACACACACACACACACACACACACAGACAGACAGACACACAAAAAAGATGTTTTCCTACTTTTCAGCCATAACGTCTCCACGCATGTAAGGCCAATCTAAAAGATAACTTGCAAGTGCTTGAAATAGTTAAACCACCACAGTGAATGCACAATATTCAAAGGTACATTACTGTCACTATGGATGGATCATCACCTAAGCAAGTTAGGTGGCCTATGGTGCAGGTTCCATATCAGTTGGTAGTCATTTTCTAATTGCAGAATTGTTAAGGGATTTAACTGCTAAATGATCATGTTTTAAAGGAATAAAGAGACAATTTCGGAATAAATGAGAGTTTTCATACCATTATTATTTCTATACACTAAACACAAAGTTAGGGCCAATAGTTTAGGACTATTGTGTATCCAGATCATATATAATATATCTGAATATATCTTATTCACCTGTGCCACAGCGCTCCATTGTGGTCTAAATCTTTTAAAAACCAGATAACATTAGATCTGAACACACACTGTCATTTATTTTGACTGAATCCCACATACACATTAAATGCAGCACTAAATGTGTATTAATCCACCAGTGAAAATGTCATATATATGTTATATATTCTAATCTACCTGTAAAGGGAATATCTTATTTTGAGGAACACATCATGTTGGGAAGTCTTGATGTTTGCTTTCTTGCTAATAAATAGATGAAAAGATCTATGTCATTCTCATATCTGTCTGATAAAACATAGACAAGTAAATTGCATAAAGACACGGGCGTCAGCCCTTTAAAGCTCACCAGTCAACACATCAGCTGTCATCTTTAATCCATTCACACACTACAAAATGAGTAGTTGTGATTTTAGAGGGAGTGGTGTGATTAAACAATTTCCCTCTAGACACAGTGCCTGCCTGGAGTCTTGTTGTGTCCATAAGCTCAACTTAAATGCAAACTTTCCAAAAATGTCAAACTCTTCCTTTAAGACTATGATGTAGTTCCTAATGGTTTCATGCTGTTCCTATTTGTCACGTTTATTAAGTTTTTTAAATCAAATAATTGCAAAATAATTAACATCAACAAATGGCATGTAGAGTCATTCGACATTAAGTTTGTGCTGTAGCCATATCAGCTGACTTGAATGTAAAAATGGATTGGTTTCTGTTGACGTCTTTCTTTGTCTGTTGGTGTATCACTGGCATTAGGTCAAAACACATGTTATTGCTGAAAGATCATCTTCCCAGGGACAGAAAAAACTGTTTCTGCTTGATGCCACAGATTTTTTAGCTCGCCCAATAAACATCAAAGGGTTTCTAAGTCCTAAAATGTTAAAATCTCTAAAACAACAGTGAGAGTGTGTTTGTGACATCTTTCTCACAGTAACAGAGCTCAGTGAATGTCGTGGCTCCTCAGGGGTTCATCATGGTGTGAGTAACATGGTTCTGAGGATGCTGATGTGACTCTGGCAACAAAGAATGCTTTGCAGTTCAAGGGAAGGGTGGTCCTATAACAAAAAAATGATCTCGGGACATCATGGTCAGTGGGGAGGGATTCCTGCGCTGGTGCACGCCCTGATTTGTTGCTAGTGAGTTTTCTTGACATGTGGGTTCGAATAAGGGCCTTATATCTGCACATTTGAATGTCCCATCCTCAGCTGGTGAGGACCTTGAGATCAGACAGGTTAAGGCACACACATTTACTTTACACGGACAATGTGTAGGGGTAAATAATTGAAAACACATGTACAACATTTGGAATTTCATATAAGATGTTGTATTGAGAGCTGCTTTGATATATCTGAGTCAGTTCTGGGGGGTTTTCTGTTGGGGTTTTTTTCTGTTTAAAGAATTGGTCAGCATTTTTTTCATATTGTGTTTGTATTGGATTTGGCTGCAACGCTATACTACCCCTGAATCTCCAAAAGTGCAGAGGACTTGATAATGATTAAATTCAATTTTGGGGTGATCTATCCCTTTAAAGCTTCAATGTATAAACACTACATATAAGGTATGACTGCAAGTATTACTTTGAAATCACTTGGAAAATTTCACAGAATCTATGTTGGACATGTAATTAATGCCCCTTGTATCCTTGAGCTGTGTGTTATTATACAAGAAAATAATAAATACAAGCAAGGAAGAGGAAAGGTCAGCTAATGTGGCATAGTGAAGAAATGTTAACATTTCAAGTGTTCTCCTTTTGTTCCTTCTTTTTATGAGACTGCGAACCACAGATGCTAACACCTTCCATTCATCTACACAATAGAAAGGGTGGAGCTGGGTGTACGATACCAGGACAGAGCATCAGGTGAGGGAGGGTGTCCATGTGGTGAATGGAAACCAGCTTTTGAGATGTGTGTGTACATGTGGTGAGGCTGCTCTTAGATTAGTTTAAGGTGTTGGCTGTACATACCAGCAGCATGTCAACAAGATCACCACCCAAAGTTCATGAGTAAGAACACTGGGATTTGTTACTGTCCAGCACCTCACACTGAAACAGAAACTCTTTGTGTGGTATGAAAGGATTATTGTTAGTCATACAAAAAAGACACTTCACATCTGAAGTGCACTGAGCTGAATTCCTAACACTATAACAGTATATATTGAATTTAATCCGGTCCTCTGTAAATAAGGTTTATGAAATTCTACATTTTAATTTTGTTGATTAACATTATGACTTAAACAGTATATACAGCATTTTAACATCTTTTAGCTGATTATTTGGCTCATATGTTATCTGTCGTGATTATGGAGCTCACATCAGCCTAATTTCCATTAATGTTTCCAATGAAAATGTTCTGACACACATTGTACACTGCCAGCTAAGCACCAAACTCCACTCCATACAAATTCTAATGTAGCCCTGTGAACTGTTTGCTAATATAGAGCTGCTTTCAGACATGCCTCGGACTCCATGAATCCTGCAGTTTTTACGGACTTTATCCACCTGACCTCCAGAAGTTGATGTGAAATCACATGGATTCACCAGGAGTGAGCGGTCTGTCTAACATGTGACAGACATGAAAATGAAAAAAAACTAAAAGACAACAAATATCTCCTGGTGAAAAAGCACTGCCATGCACCTAGAAGACACCGACAAAGATGTTAAGAGAGTTGGTGATAAAAGCGGTGCCCAGGTTCTGTTAACAAAATCATGGAGTTGATACGTCACTTCCTGTCTCTGTCTGCTGCACCCGGCTTCTCCACCTCTCACCTGAATAATGCAGAGGATTTGATGCAGTTGTGAACATGTGCAGAGAACCCCCCACTGTGTTGTGCATGTGTGAAGACAAACCATGGGTAGACTCCATAGCCAATTCTCCAGATTTTACCGAGGTCATGTCTGAAAATATTATAACAGCTTGATAAGGTTATATGTTACTGTTGTGTAATCAGCCGTTTGCTTTTCTGACCCAAAATTATTTAATTCAGACTTAAGCTCAGTTCTTCTGAATACAACATGTGTTTTTTTCCTCACTTTTATTCTTACTGATTTTCTGTTGTTTATAATGTTAACTGTGATTAAATTAGGCTTCTCCAATGCTTCATATTGAAAGAGGAGGGTCCAATTAACATGAACAGAGACATGAAAAATGTAGCTGTTACATGAACTGCCTAAGAATAACAAACACCATTTCTACACCAATATGACAAATAGTGTATCTCCCTGGTGAGTAATATGAGGAGTTGGGTTGTTTCCGTGTAGATATTCTTATTGTAAAAAGTTATGATTATTTGATTATAGGCCTCCCTTAAAAAGCTAGTATGAGATTACAGACTCACATGGAACAGATGTATGCATGACTGACTAATTAACTTACTCAGTGGAGCCTATCTGTGTAGATAAGTCCAGTGTTTGAGTCGTTACCTCAGCTTGACCACAAATGCTGGAGGAAAAACACTTTTCCTCATATTTAGCATGCATCTCAGATCACACAGATATTTTCTTAAGTGGTCGACATGACTGATGTGTCTACACATCTCTGAAGTTGTTATGTTGGTATGTAAAATAAGACCAGTGTTCTCAGTTGCTGTTTTCTTTATTTCACAGGGCCACAACAACTTATTTCCAGTATGTCAACACACATAAGTGTGCACTCAAATCAAATGTTATTCTATTCAAACTCGTAATTAACGTTGACACAGGAGCCTGGGCATTTAAGACACTGGCCCTTGGATTCTGAACAATGTTAACTTACAGACATGTGGAGAGCGGTTAAGGCCTCGAAAACCGGACTACTTCCTGATGATAAACTCTTCAGCCTCCTCAGAATGAAAAATCCATTAAACACCCGCAACGCCTCGTCGCCTCTGCAGTCAACAGCATAAAAGCAAAGGAGATAAAACAGAAACGTTAAATAGGAAAAACATGAGAAAGAACCCCCCCCCCATCGAGAGCGAGCAAGTGATGGAAGCCTCACAATTTGTTTTCTCTTTTTGCTTCCTACTTTTTTCTCATCTTGGCTTCTCAGGCAGTTTTTTTTTTTGCCGATAAACAGTCGAGAGCTGAGCGCCAGAAGATGCTGTGAAGATATTTTCATTTTCTGCTGCTGCCTCATAAACATTGAGCTTCGAAAGACAATGTGGTTACAAATGACAAATATACCCAGTGGCTTTAATATCTTTAATATTTGTTGCAGATGTGGGACAGAATAAAACGGTTTGTTAGACACTGCAAGTAAGCAGAAGATGGTGAGGACTATTCGACTCTCAGGTTTTGTGCTCCATTAGGGTTTTTTAAACTGCAGGTTTAAGTCATAATACTTCCCTCTGGACAAACAAGGCAGCCTCATTGTTTAAAACTGTATTCTAATTTACATTTGGGGAAATGCATGCATTCACTTGGCAGGAGATAAAGTCATTACCACAGGCCTGAGTTTACAACCAAACAATACCTCAATTAAAATGGAAATCAAAAAAGAAAAAAAAATACTGTCCAGTCACAATAATTCAACCTAATGCTACAGTATATGCTCAAAAATTCAGTGGTTCACCCTTTTTCAGAAAGCAAAACATAACCTCAGTGCTGCTGCTAAAATAAAGCCAAGAATCTCAACACCCTATCTACACTTGGCCAACAAGTTTGGCTTGCTGGATGCTTGTCTGTTACAGCTATAATCTTGCCTGTTGCTTGATACCCTGGCGTGCAGGCTCCTTGGCTGAACACAGAGAGCTATGGTGGTGAGCTGATGGGCTATATGAGCTGATTTGGTGGCTGAATGACTGGTATTAGCCAGCTACAGTGGAAGGGATGCCTGGTTTATGTTGGCTCTATTTTTGCCTGGTTATATTTAGGAAGGTTCTCCTTCTGACTCACTGGCACCATGGCTCATTGCACAGGCTGATGTACTGGTTCTGTCTCAGAGAGCAACCATCATCGGACTGATTTAAGAAAAGGGATCCTTTAATCGCTGTCTACATTACACCACACACAGCAAACACGCCTTCACTAATCCATGTCTTCAATACTCACTATGCTGTCATACTCCATTAATCTGTTGTGTTGTACAGACATGATCAAAACTATGAGTGCCCAGGGCAGCTGTGGCTCAGGAGTCAGAGCGGACCGTCCACTGACCAGAACAGTTGATTCCTTACCGCGTATCTGGCAAGATACTGAATCACAAACCGCCCCTGTGCCGGCAGTGTATGAGTAATGCATGATATGATATTCTATGATAAAGAAATGAAGATAAATGTTTTCTCATGTCAAGTAAAAATAAAACACATTCCAGAAGGATTTTTTTAAGTCTTATAAAAAGTATTTATTTTCGCCATTTAGTTTCCCTTTTTCTTCTTTTTTTTCAATCATTTTCACTTAACCAACTTATAAACACATCTTAATAACTGAACAGCTTAAACACCTGCTTTGCTTCTCCATTATTTTCACTTTTATATCCCACCCCCACTTTTCTTTAGTTTTTTCCTGTCAGTATTCAAATCTGGGCTAAAATGGTGTATTGTCACAGCACATAACTGCTTTTAACAATCGCAGTCCCAGAACATATAAGCCAAACTGTTTTAAAACGTTCAATTTGTTTATGTAAAGAATGACTCAATGTACACAAAAGTTAGTCATGGAGTTCCACAAGTTTCTGTCCTTGGACCGATACTCTTAATCTTATAAATGCTCCCCTTAGGCAACATCATCAGAAAGCACCACATACACTTCCATTGTTACGCAGATGACACCCAGCTGTACATTTCTATGAAGCCTGATGAATCTAATCACTTAGTTCAACTTCAGGAATGTCTCAAGAACGTCAAGGCCTGGATGACTCAAAACGTCTTACTTCTAAAATCAGACAAAACTGAGGTTGTTGTAATTGGCCCTAAACATCTCAGAGAAACACTGTCTGACCAGATAATCACCTTGGATGGTGTCAGCTCTTTTATGTTTACAAGAGTCAGTAAGAGTAGAACAGGAGGTAGAGCATTCAGCTACCAGGCTCCTCTCCTGTGGAACCAGCTCCCACTCTGGGTTCAGGAGGCAGACACCATCTCAACATTTAAAGTTAAACTTAAAACGTTCCTTTGTGATAAAGTCTATAGTTAGTTCTGGATCAGGTGAGTCCTGAACCATCCCTTAGTTATGCTGCTATAGGTCTAGACTGCTGGGAGAACTCCCATCATGCTCTGAGCACTTCTACCTTTCTCTCTCTCTCTCTACCCTCATTTTATTACATGTCAAAAAAGCATTGCGAAAAGCATTGCAGCAATAAACAGAGTCTGCTTTATACTTGTAAACAAATTGTTGAGGAGGAAGTGATTCTATGAGTATTGTTGCCATGACCCAGATCAGCCCCCCCGGGCTGCCAGATTCTGACTATTGCTGTAGGCTACTTGAGGATGTAGAAGAGGAAACATTCAACTCTGTCCCCACTGACTGCAAGGTGCTGTTTGGATGTTTATTCAAAGTTTATTAAGATTGGATGTAAGTACATGAAAACTAAGAGAATGAAAACTTTTCCACTCTCATGTTGTGTGACAGAATAAATTATTTCTTCATGAAGTATGAAAGAACACAAGCAGACAGCACGTCCATAGGAAAAACATTTTATTGAAAAACATTTTCAGTTTGTAACAGACTGGTGGAATGTGTGTCATTTATCCTCACTTTGAACTTGCTTCAGATCTTTGAATGTTAAAATCATTTGTCACAGCCT
The DNA here is from genome assembly GCF_024713975.1 of Paralichthys olivaceus. Taxonomy (NCBI): domain Eukaryota; kingdom Metazoa; phylum Chordata; class Actinopteri; order Pleuronectiformes; family Paralichthyidae; genus Paralichthys; species Paralichthys olivaceus. The sequence continues at coordinate 23,000,967 of NC_091102.1, forward strand.
GGCCATCTCATACTGCAAGGGAGTGAAGATGGCTACAGCCACCCAATAACCATGACATGACTAAAGAAAACCAGGGGGAGACGAACAAACAATGCAAATATAATACTGTGTTACTTACAAACTGGACTGAAATTAAATCATAAACAGAACAAAGAAGAAAAAAAGAAACTAATTCAATAAATATTTATGGTACACACTTATGGCACAAATATGCAGCAGTCGGTTTGGCAACTTTTCTCTCTTTTTTTTTAAACCAAATTTCCATGGAAACAGTGCAAAAGGGGAGGGAGTGGGGAGGACATGGGCTTTAGAATGCACGCTAGCTAAAATACATAGCAAAAAATTCAAATTTTATACAAAACATCTTACTTTAAGAGTTTATAAAAAAATTTATTGGGTTGTAGTCAATATTTACATAAGCTATTTACCAAAAAAGTAGTATGCTCTGTTTTACTGAAGTGTATTCTGTTTTTTTCTGTTCTTTCTTTTCCCATTTACTTTCCTAAAAAGGTGAATAAGGCTATTGTAACAACCCAGGATCCATATACAATACAAACATTAATGTATTTACAGTTTCTTACCTACAGAAGTACGGTGCAAAATTACTGAGTCAAGTGACCAAGGGCTGACCATACGAGCAAGGCATTTACAGTAGCCTGAGGTGCTTCTCCTAGCCCGTGTGCTAAGACTCCCACAGAATCGCTATGACAATTCATAACAGGTTGAACCAATCCTGGTCAATGTTGGGAGAGCATTAGTTGAGTGGCTGCTAAGAAAAGGACGTCAGATTCAAAGAAACTAATAAGATTGTCATATTCTGCTGCAGACAGACAGCAACTAAACAGCTATTTCTTTGTTGTGTAAGTGTGTCTCTTCACCTTTTTCTAAAAAGCTGTTCAGGTGTGATATACACATAAATGTTTTAATGGTTTCATTTTTCACAGTTTACCTTGTACTACGGCACATGGTTCAAACAGAAAAAGGTTCAAATAATACTACAAATAATGCGGGAAAGAAAAACTAACAGCAGGCTTGCGAGAAGTACTTTGCTAGTTTTGTGTCATTTGTTTGTTGTTACATCTTTCAGTGGTTAAGAACACTTTCCATAGGTGTTTTTTTTTTCTCTTAATTGATTAGAAAAATAAATAGGAATTGCATATTTGCAGATTTTGTAGCCTCTTAGAGGCACAAACTTCAGATCATACAAGGCTTGGCTTTTCGGTGAAATTTGATGCTTTTAATGAACAAATGACAATGTTAATGATGGCCTGATATATGCCTAAGTCACGATTATGATCTTAAGTCAAAGATATTTGTGGATGTGAAGTCACTGAACTATAGACATGCTCCACACACGCACACACACACACACACATGCACAGAAAACATGAAAGGTGCGTATGAGGAGAACTGGGGGCACTGGGTGTTTGTGGAATTATGCTTTGGAAGATGCTACACAGAATGAGTGTGGTAGAAACAGCTACTCTGCCCTTGTGTACATCAATGTGAGCTATCTTGGGTCAGATAACTCTCCTCCCCCCGGGGCCAGGGTCCAGGCCGCCCTCCCCTGATCCTTCTTCCCAGGACCAAGGACTGTGATTATAGATGAGAGCTCATGAAAACATAGAACTCAGAGGGTCAAGAGAGATCAACTTATCAAAAACCTAGATTGCATAATGTGCACTTATACCATAATATATTAACAGTACTTCTTCCTCTCCATACCGCCTGACAACACCTGTGCTCAATGTGTCTATCATAAATAAATTCTGTTTTTTGTTTTTTTCATCTTTGTAATGTCCTTTTTTAAATGTACATCTATTTTAACAAAAAAATAAGTAAATTAAAAACTCACAATATGGAAATGCTAATGGATATTCCTAAACAGTGAAAATGTAAGTAGATGTCCCTGTGCTTTGTTTTAATGACAATAGGAGAGCACCAGTCACACTGATTTTGGGCAACCTTAAACATCAATGGACACCAAGGGGTAAACATTGCAGTACCTAGAGCTGTTTCAGCCAGCTACGCTAACCTCAACTAGATCTCAGGCCTCTTTTTCACCTGATGCAAACCAATGGCAGTAAGGTGAAATAGATTTTTTTATTGCCCCTAACACTTTCCCATGTGAAAAGCTCAGGTTCCAGAGAAGTTGAGGCAAGCTCTTGCTACGAAACCTGTCAGGATACAGCTGCTCTCCCATCTCTTGCTATAACTGTGTCTCGCTGTGGACCACTGTGAAGAGTGGAGGTACCGAAATGGGATTAAAAGTGCTGCTCTATGTATATGAAAGTCCTCCACTCTTCTCAGGAGCCATCTGACAGACCTGACACTCTTTGCGCCCCCTCAGGGTGTCGGGTGCAAAACTTAGAGAAATCTTTACTCCTAGCCACTTTTAGGTAACTTGTCACTAAAGGAAAAGGAAACCACACATGAAAACCAAAAACAATATAGGTAAATGTTGACAGTACGAAAAAGGAAAGTTTTTTTGTCCTTAAAACCTTCAAGTAACATCACAAGTTTTTAGCAAAGCACAGTAAGTGATCTGCTCAAAACCTCATATCTGGGAATGAGGAGAAACGATGCAAATCCACACTCAAACCCAAACTGTTCACATCGACTGGTGAGACAGCATGTCTGCGCGTGTGGGTGAATGTGTGCACATGTGATGGTAAGCATGTGGGTGGTAGGGTGAATGGATGATCTCCGAGAGTCTGTCAGGAAATTCCCAGAGAGGATTGGTGTGAGAATCTCTCTCCTTTTTCCTCATCTGGCTGCAGAGTCCACACAGTCTCTCTGACTCGAGAGCATCGGGGGAGGGCAGCCACTCTGTGAGTTCAGGATTAACCCATATCTTCCTTCACCTCTCCTCCTCACTCATTTTTTGTCTCTTTCCCTCTTTTTCCAAGCAGTAGTCTCTCTTAAGGTGAGGTCAAAAATTCCTCTTCCTCCTGTCTTCCCAAGAAACCTTCACATCCATACAACTGTTTGTCCAATCCCAAAGAAAAAACACGCTGTGCACCTGTCTAACTTTCTGATCACACAACACTCTGTTCCCCAAAACAGGGAGCAACAAACTCCCAGAGAGCAGCAGCAGTGACAGCAGCAGGCTTCTCTATGGCCTTCCACTCAACCCATCCGCCCCAACTGTGATGAAATCAGACGGCAAGGTATCAGCAAAACTTTTAGAAAGAAAGAAAGTGACAAAACTACAGAGAAGAGGGGGAGGAGCTGACAGAGTGAGAGAGACAGAGAGACAGAAACAGAGTGTTTTTTTGCGGGTGTGCAGGCGTTGCCAGCCAAAACCAAGGACCTGCTCTGCCCAGGGATTGTTCCAGTTTGTCTCTACTTTTAACAGTCCCATCTCAGACTTTGTAATAGATGTTGGCCGGGCTCTGAGGCGGCATCTCCTGAACTATGTAGACCGGGTGGCCATAATCGCCGCTGACCTTCTCGTAGTGCGGGCAGAAGACGCTGTCAGCAGTCCTGAGCGGGATGATGATATCACTGGGCTCTGAGCCGTTATTGTTCCCGCCACCTCCACTCCGCTTGGGCGTGGCCAGGGTGCTTAGAGACAGCGTGGCAGCATGCTGCGGTGAGTGCTTGCGGTGCCGCCGACGGTACTTGAGCAGTAGCAGGACCAGCATAATGATGATGATGATGAAAATGACGCTGCCTGAGGCGATTCCAACGAAGATGGCCACATCAGAGCCAATGATGCTAGAGGACTTTCCACCGTTGTTGTTGTCATTGCTTTCTCTGGATGCTACATCTGGAAGACAAAATAAACAAAAGTGACTAAAATGACAACATGAGCCCTCAGACAGTCAGCGTATTTTTTAATGAAGTAAGTTCTGTTGTCTGAATGTATGATAAAGTACGCGTGTAGCTGTTACAAATGGCCTCATTTAAAGGCAAGGCAAAGATCAAGCTGTCGTAGGGAGGGGCAAAACCTGTCAGCCACAGCCTTCCTAATCTGATTTTGAAGAGTTGTGGGGGAAGGGGGTCTCATGCTGTCCAAAACACATCTTTGATGCCATTAAAGGAAAGAAGTCTTTGTGCTATTTTTCACAATCTTTTTATCAAGTCAAGCTAAAAGAGTAGAACACAGGCTGGCATCACAGGGATTGAGAGGGAAACCTGCCAAGAGGTTTTTCAATAAAGTCCCATTCGAGTGGTGGCTTTTCATATCCAGCAGGTAAAACTGCGACCTTGAAGCTAGGGCAGACTGATAGGATGAGGTAAGGCTCAGGAGATACCGGCAAATGGCACTTAGATAAAATGCATTTTTGAAAGACAAAAACGGTAGCTTCATTTTCTAAATAACAGCACCATAAGGAAGTATATAAGAAATATTTGATGTTAACATGAGACATCACTAGCTGTGTTCTGACTCACAGCTATCGACACTCTGGTTTACATCCAAAACTCAAGGGCGGGTGTGTTCTATTCTCCCCGGGACTGGAGTGTGTTCCTGAGCAGGCAGGATTATTGCGTGTCCCTGTCTGCATCCCTTCCGGAAGTTTTACAAGGGGATTAGGCAACCTCAGACACTTTGCCCACAGCACCCATATGCTCAAGCTTGTGGCTGAGATCGAAAGACAAGACATAAAAAAGCAGGAAGACATGAAAAAGAGATGCTGATGTCTGCGAAAAAAAGTGCAAGCATAATTTTAAGGGCAGGATGGCAGATCTACATGCTTGACATCAGATCTGGGAGTGAAAACAGTGTCAGGACAGGCCACGCCCACAGCGAACCAGGACACAAGAGGAAGGACTGGAGGAGCATTTATATAGGTCAGCTTGTTTTTGTTCTTGGGCCCTTCCTGTTTCTTTTTTCAGAACACAACTCACTGCAGGAATTGCTGTTCAGTTTTTCTTTTTGTGAGATTTTTGACTGCAACATAAAGCAGAGATAAGAGCAGTCTGCCCCGAGCTGCACATTAGTCCTTGTTGTGATTTGTCGCAGAAAAAAGTGTCTCTGCTAAGAACAGGTCATTAAAAAGATGGCAGCCCGCGATCGGATCATTTTCCTGAAAATGTCACTTAAGAGGTGGTTTAAGGCTGGAATGGGGCCAGTGTGCAGATACCTTATAAGTCCTTGAGAGGCCAGAGATGCCTATCAGTTTTATGGGCAACATTCAATTACAGGCTGACCTTTTCTTTCCTTCACTTCTCTCTCTCTCTCTCTCACACACACACACACACCCTTACTTAAGGTAAGATTTGCTCTTTGCTGGCTGAACAAATGTCAAAGACTTTGAGTTGGATAAATTCTGCACTTGATTACCACTTTCCCCAGATTTAAGCTCAGAGTGGGTGATCTCACCTGTCTTCTCCAGCACTTCATTAGGGTTGTAGGTGTCCTTGCCATCTGAGTAATTTGGAGAGTAGGGTACTCTGGTGGGGTTGTCTTTGGGTGAAATAGGATCAGTGGGATCTGGAGAAAATAGCAGATAAAACACACAGGAATTAATGGTGAATTATTTATCACAGCCTCAAGTGTAGGACAGAATGCATCCTTCTTACAATGGCAGTAGAAAACTGAATGATTCTAGAAGATACCCACTTCATTTGTCCAACTTCAGCGGAACCACTGAAGAATTTTTTGCATGGATCTAATGCACAGAACTTATGTTCGGTCAGGCGAGTATTGCGCTAAGATAGATATGACAGAACATATCATTTAAGCTACTATTGATTTATTCATCTAATCTTAAAAAGACATTTTCTCCAAGCTTCATTGAGCACCAGAAATGTGTCTGAGAGGACGGTTTGGAAAATCTCTTGAACCTCTAAATGCTTCAATGGTTCACTTAGCAACTCATAACACACCCTTTACTGGGTCCTGTTTCCGCAGATATGGCTCAGATAATAATGTGATCACCAATAAAGTGTAGTTAATGTTTTTTTTGGTTCTGCAGTGGGTCCATATGGTTCTTAATGCTAGTATAATGTTTGTCAGTATATCTTATGTGGTTCTCACACTGAGCAGAACAAAACAATCAAGCTAAACGCTGGAGTAATTTACTGAACATCTGCTGTTGTAATCACTACTACTCAGGTTGTACTCTGTCAAACTCCACTGTGCTAGAACCACACTAAATGATACATTAAATATAATAGATCCACTGATTTGTAAGCAACTCTCATCAACACTGGATCTGATACTCAGTCCGATTTATCAGCAGAACCAATTTCCAGGCCTGTGCAGCACCTCTTCCTCAGCTTGCTGCAGCTTCGATTAATTCCCTGACCTTCAGCAATTCTCAATAGCACTGACGCTTGTGTTGATAAGAGGGCCAACCCCAGGAAATTACCATTTTGACAGGCAACCCGGCAACTGGTTTATGAGTAATTATCACTACAATTAAGAAGCGGGTCGGATTTTACTGTGGCTGTGTGTGGGGTCTGTGAATGTGTTTTCTTCAGAGACAGTATCTTGAATTCCACTCTGGCTGTATGTGTCACACATGCAGCATCACAGATCGTGAACATTATGTGTATGTCCATCTAAACTTAACTTGCATGTGTGGAAAGCTTTCGAGCTGTAAGAGCATACATCAGCAGATATTCCCAGTGTATGTGTGAGTGTGCAATCACACACAATTGTGTGATTCATTGCATTAGGCTTCCGCTAGATTAGATCCCCTGCCCCCTCGTAGCCCCAGGTGTCATGGAGACGATGGAGCTGTACGCTGTACAGTCTCCTATGACTTTATAAGAGTATTTTCAGAGACTCACACACTTAAACACAAAGTTTGAGTGCTTGCTTGTGCCTGCAGGCGCTCACAACCGTAATTTAATAAAACAATACTCACTTTGTCCCACTTTCATGATTATTTTCATGGACTTGGTTTTGCACACTCCTCCCTCCTGGTTCTCAATTCCCTCCATGGTGCCGTTAGAAGTAGCTACAACAGAAAAGAGAGCGAAGCAAGGGTTAGGATTCTGTATAAAAGGTACAAACATAGAATAGGGGTGCAGCAGAGGAAGTCACAGAGCTGGATCAATGTACGTGTAAAAGCAAGAGTAAACTTTACAGGTTTGATGTATTAATGGCAATACAGTGGTTTAAAAGAAGGCTACTTCAAGCATCTGGTACTAAAAAGTTGTGTTGGGGAATTGTGCTGCTATATAGGCCTTAAGCCTATCTCAGAAAAACAGCCAATTCCCAAAGACAACAGAGGCACTGAAAGCCTTCCGCTGAGGAAGGAAATGACTCATACCCCTTTAATAAAATCACAATTCACCCGTTCATCACCTCAGTCGCTCCACTCCAGCAGAATATTTCACATCCCCAAAGTCAATTAGTTTGAGTAATTGCAACTGTAATATCCCTAACTGTGCTGATGGGGCTCGTGAAGGAGGCAGTCAAGGGAGGTAAGGAGAGGGGAGAGAGAGTGAGAAAAGGAGACAGCTTTGGCTACGACGACAGTGGCCATCTTGGAAAGCTGCTAACAACACCCAAGAGAGAGGTAGCCAGTTATTAAAGAACACACTTTGGGATTTTAAAAGCCCCGAAACACTCAGATCTAAATGCCAAACTCTCTGCTTAAAAGAAGATCAGCTGACAACATGAACAAAATATTCAGGGACGTAAACAGGTAGGGACGAGAGATGGTTTGAAAAAGCTTGGGCACTTTTCCAGAGGCAGTGAAATTAAGGAACAGAGGGAGGTGATAAATACCTCAATAACCCTAAGATGAAAAGAGCTTAAAGGATCTGAAAAATGTTTGAAGACAGGAGAAAACAGAAGTGCACTGCTAAACATTGAGTTTAAGGGACAGCAGCAGATGTCGGAAGAAGAATCTGGTAGGGCGGTGCAAATACATCCCACATGAGAAAAGCAGAAATGAAAAGGCTCTAGAAGCAGATGCTGTATGGGTCTGTACATTTAAAAAAATAAAACATCAAATTATGTCAAACTTATGCAAATGTGGCCCACACACACACTAACTGCCAACGCCACACGGCAAAGGCTCGATCAGCTGGATGTTTTTCTGGACCATTAGCTGCTACTCCACCTCCGTGTTTGTCTGCTTTTATCTTTGCTGCCTCCGGAGGCTGTTGGGTGTAACTGCAGCTTGGATCATGAGTGGGATGGGGAACAGGAAAGGAGGAGGGGAGGGGTGGGGGGAGATGTGGGGGTAGTGGGGCTTGTGGTCTATCAGGTCGGTAACACAGAGGCTAACGAGCTGCCAGGGCTTAGCGGCTTGGCTTCCCGCCAATGAACAGTGGCCCACATTCACTATGACTGCTCCCACCACACCAACTTCCCTCCCCTTCGCTCTGCTTCCTCTTCAGCCTATCCTCCTCTTGCCTCTTTCTGGAACAACACCCCATCATCCCGAGTTCTCCTCTCCTCCTCCTCTCTGGTGTGGCCACCTCACAGCCACCTTCTTCCCTGAATTCCTGTGCCCATAAACACACTTGTCACCTTAGCGTGTCTCTACACCCAAAGCATCTCCATCAGCTGCAGAGGAACTGACAGGCAGGTGCTTCACACGATCATGATTGAAATAGCTTTGAAAAAATGAAGCTCTGCATTATTTGCCATTTTCTCCTTCTCTTCTTCCCCACTGTAAAATGTTCTCCTTTTTCTCCTCCCTCTCAGCTACCAATCATTTTGATACCAATCCCCTTGCTTCAATAAGACAATGATGGGAGTTGACACAAAGAGCATGTTAACAAGGACTCCCTGCCTCCCTCCCTCCATCTTGCCTCCTCTCTCCCCTTGTCTTTTTCTCTAGCTGACCTATGGCTTTCCAGTGGAGACTGAAAAGCACATTACAGACAAAGCTCCCTGCAGGCTCTTGCTCTTGTGCTTGTGTGTGTACGCAGATCTGCATGCTTGTGTTCATTGCACAAACCTGTTAGCAAAGTTTGCAATCCTGCATCTTAACCATCACCACCGCCGCCTAACACTGTTTACTTAGCCGAGTGATTAGTACACAGAGGTTTTGTTTGTGCCTTAGTCAATGAGGTATGAGTAACATAGAATATTGAGATGTATGCAAAAGAGATCAGAGGTGTATGCAAAAGAGATCAGAGTTCACAAGGTAAAAAGTCCAGTGTTTGTATTTGGGTCTCATCTGGTACATATCACTAGTGTCACCTCCTTCCATATCCACTTCCAGCTCTACTTCCTTCTTCTTTCCCTTTTTTTTTCCTATTAAACCATGTAACACACCCAAACTGATCTACACTGAGAAAAACAGAAACATCCCAGATATGTTTCTAACTTTGCTCTTCTTTTCTTGACATTGAAAACAAATAAAGACACATTATTCAATCTCCAGTCATTTTAGACCTTAAACTTTCTTCCCCTTTAAATGTGGAGCTAAACACACACTCTCTATGCCAAGGCTGCAGTCCAGGCAAGCCTGACTTGGATTTAAACAGAATTTGATTGTCAAAACTGCTAAGGCTGGCTGAATGACTTGGCCCTGCTCGGCCCTGCCAGACAAGGCCAGACTGAACTGGCTGACAGACTAGCTGGCTAGAGTTAACCAGCTAATCCGTAATGCTTGGGGAACACAGAGGGAGCAGAGGGCGGAGATTCATACAAGACCCTCACACATAGATTTAGTCATCGACTACTGCTGGAATTAAAGTACCCAGATAAGACTCAAAAGACAGGGAGGGGGGAAGAGGTAGGGGAGTGCTAGAAAGAAAATGGAGGAAAAAAATGTGAGATTAACCCTCAACTGCAGCTTGTGTGTGACATTCTGCAACACAAAGAGGAACGATGAGTGAAGACACAAGAAAGAAAAGGACAAGATGAAGGAAAGCTACATCAGATTATCCCCATTCATTTCTCTCTCTCTCTCTCTCTCTCATAGACACACTCACATAAGTCACATGTAGTCTCAAACAAATGGTGAAAATGTGTCAAAGAAGCATCCTCTCTCTTAAGTGTCGGCCTGTTAAAACCACCTGTAAAATTAGCACCATCACACATCTAGCATGCAACACTCCAACCGCAATACCACCCCCCGCATTAAGAACACACCAAACAAACACCCCACCCCCATCCTCACCCTCACCCTCCTTAACTTCATTTACCCTCCCTAACTTCATTGTCTCCTGTTTATCTAATCAATAGAGTGGAAAATCACCCTCTGGTTAACGAGACAGTCAATTGTGAGCTACAATCCAGATAAAGACTGTGAGCTCATAACCCAGTTCCTTCCTTTCCCCTAATGTAAGCAGCAAATAGCAACACAAACTTTTCATACAAAACTGTGTTCGCATGTAGAACTGACGCAAGGGATAGTTTCGCTAACGGAACATTCCAAGAGTGGTGACAGTGGTCCACATTTTGACCTTTAACATTTTAGTTGTAGGCCAATATTGTGGCCATAGCCTAATAGGCCAGCATGAAAAGCTTGGTAAAAGCTTGGGTACAATTAATAAACAATGCACTGCTGAAAAACAATGGCGGGCTGTTCATAAATAGTGGAACAGAGCAAAGGCATAACAGACTGATGAGGCATCTCAGAAAGACTGATAGGAAGAGACAGTATTAGTACTGCAGAGAGAATGAACGGATGGACAGAATGAGGATGTGTCCCAGAAAGACAGAAAGGGAAGAAAAGAGACAAAGGCAGTTATGATCTAAACTCAACACATAATTGCCATCCGTCGGGCTGCCATGGAGCGTGAGACCAGCATCACAGTGCTGGTCTTATGGACTGACACACACACAAACACACACACACACACACACTTTTCTCTCTGTGGTTGTGAAGACAGTAATTGGCATTATGTATTCCCTACCCCATAACCTTAACCATCATAACTCACTGCCTAAGCCTAACCCAAGTCTTAACCCTCAAACAGACCTTGTAATTTGTGAGGACCAGCCAAATGATGGTCCTGGACCATAATTGGCCCTCAAAACTAGAGCTAGTTGTGCACACAGACACACAACAATTTAAAATCTATTATTTATATCCACCTGCTAAAGTTACATATTTAACAACACAGTGGTTTCAATTAACATTCTGTCTGTAAAAATCTAATTTCACCTGCTGCAAAGATCCACGGTTTTAGCTTCTTTAAATGTTTTCTCCTCGATTAGTTATTTCCCATGCAGACCCACATTATCAGAGTGTTACTGATTAATCCATTTTCATAATGTAATATAAATGCAATAACTGGGTTGTTAATATGATAAAAACAGTAATAGTAGTTTCAATCAGACAAAATCTGGAAAGCACATTATAATTTTTTATAAAATTTAATGGAAATCTCCCTCTAAGAGCAGGGGGTACATGTCTATTTTCTGTTGGGACTGAAAAAGGTGATTTCATTTTTTTTCTTTTTTCTGTGCAAGTCCTCCACGTGCCCTCTTCAGCTCATCTCTCTTGTTCTGTCACTCGCTATGCTCCCATTACCTTTAGCTCAACCTTCCCTCTCTCTTTAGCTCTCTTCCCTTCTCCTTTCTCTCTCATTTCCCTCCACTGTTTGCTCTATTTCTCACTCATTCTGCCCTTTGTCCCTCCACATTCATCTTTCTTTCCTCACTCCTTCCTTCAATCTCCCCCCGCCCCTCTCTCTCTCCCTCTTTAGCTCATGTAATCATCGAGCTCACTAGGTTCTCCACTGCAGGCCATGCTGCCACAAACAATCACATCAAACTCATCTGCGCTCAACTGGAGCAGCAATGTGCATGTTGTTCACTCAAACGAACACACACGCACGCACGCACACACTCACTCACTCACACATACACATGCAGGAATGTGCACACTAAACCGTGGTGACAGAAATCTGTACTGTACAGCTGCCTCTTCTACATATGCAAGAAAACACAAGAAGAGCATGAAAAGCAGGACACACGCACACACTAACACACAACTGAGCATAGTTACATTACACACTAGCATGGTATATATTATTTCACCTGCACAGGGTTGTAGGGACACACAGTCAACTCTGCTGAGGCCTTCTCTCACAGCTGTTTGACTCTATAATATTGTTTTGAGTTTAATATCCATCTAATCTATGTCTAGCCTTGGCACAATTCATAATACAAGACACCCATAATCCAATTGGTTGAGACTCAGATCCAGAGCATTGATGTGGGGGCCTTAGCAATTGTGAGAATAAATGGAGGATTAAACGCTTGTTAATTAATTACATATCAAGTGCTCACTCTAAAAGGCTAATGAATTCCTCACTGTGAACTTTCTGAGGCGGAGTCACACTCTGAGGGATCTTGGACGACACTGCTGGAGGGGAGATAACAAGATGGAGGTGCTACCACACAAGTCAAGCCCTAGTATCTATTATTTCTATACAGCATTCACCCAGCACATAGATAATGCACAATTACACCCACAAGCAGAGATTCACATATTGGCCCAGTGTAACTCTATAAAGTAAAAACAACCATGAATCTGACTCTGCCCACACACACCTCTGTGCATTTTTCTTCTCCTTCTTTGTATGTTTATTTGTGCTTTACTCCTGCTGTTTACCCATGCAAAGAAGGAGCTTCTCTAAACAGCCAAGAAAAATAAGGAACAGCTCTAAGTACACATCATAGGAGTGGGCTGTTAAAGCTGCAGAACTGGGGCCAGAGGTATGTAAGAAGAAGCATTTAACAGCTATAATGACACACACTCCAGTGGAGAAACTGCTCGCTCCCTCCCCTCTTTAGGCTATACACTAGGGTTGTTGTGACGGGGGTTCAAGGACTGGGGATGCCAGTGGAGGGAAATTTGCAAGAACTGCAAAATTGGATTTTCCAGAACCTCCTTTTTAAAGTTTCGAATTGAACTTTACCACCACTCGTTTGTTAAAACGTGTTGACTCAGCAGGCTGATGAAGTGGAGGAGTTTTGGTGTGAGGTGGTGGGAAATTGAATATTCCCGTCTGCTCAGGCTGTGGTAGAGAGCGACACATGGAAATATGAGGATAGATAAAGAGAGAAGGAGAGTTGTCTCTGGGTGTGTGTACCGGTACAGCTGTGTGTGCGCATAGAAGCAGCTTGGCACACGTACACCTATATGTACCTGCACTCGTCTTTGCTGCCCTGTCTCATCTATGTTCTACATACATCTGGACTGTTATCATGCTCAGTGGTAGTAACGAAGGCAAAACACTGGGAGCACCGGGGAAAGTGAACACCAGCATCAGCTAATCAATAATTAACTGCTGCGTTTGGGTGGAGTAGCCGAGAAGTAGATGAGAGGAGGCTGATCGTGTCTGTGTCTCTTCAGTCAGTAGTCTGTTTAGTTCCTGAGCGCACACACACACACACACAAACCACTTTGTATGGGCTAGATTTTCTCTTATAGCTTATTTCCCACCAAACTTGCAAAATATGTAAAAACAAAAACAAGTTAAGTATAACGTTGCCTAAAACAGTGTCAAGCATTTAACCTGACGTATTTGCTGCTGCTTATTTTCCAGAGCATCTGTCTGACCTGCAATACCACAAACAACACACCACAAAATTAGCAGTTAGACTCTACATAGCACAACATGCCCCACCATGCAAATATCCTGCAGCTATGACACATTAGTGACAGAGCAGCCACTTTTGCCTGCTTGGTTTAAAAACCTTATGTGAAGCTGAAAGAGCAAATTGTGTTGTGTTTTTTGAGTTTTTCTGAAACAGCTGCTTAAGAGATTTCTCTGATGCACTTCTTAAAGCTCAGAAGAAAATGTATATTCCCTTGGCTACCACAGGCAGTTTGAAAAGGGATTTAGACCATATAATACAATTAGTTAGCTAATTTCCATTTAATTTGCAAAATGTAACTACAATGGATGGCTTGGATAAGATAGAGCATTTCCTGCTTCTTTCCTTCTCTCGTTCCCTTCCTTCAACTCGCTCAGAAATATGGCCTTCCCCTACTGTGACAGCTCACAGATGGCTGTGGCAGAGCCTCACAGATGGTCCTATCTGCGGCACTACCCCCACCAGTGCAACACAGATGGTTCAGTCCACCTCCAGTGTTTCTAACCAGGGGGCTGTCGCTAAACCCCATCTGAGCTTCCTCCTAGTGTATCGCAGGTAATAGACAAAGAGGACACACCTGTACCATGGGACCTGAAGGGGGATCACTTCTAAGCCAACACGATGGACGATGAGCGAGAGCTGCATAGGGTGTCATTACGTAGGAGCCTTAAGGACTCAGTATGCTTAAATCAAAAGACGTGTTAAATCTAAAGGACCATACCAGAAAGGTTTGGCTTAAGGGAGTTTCAGATGCTGTTTCATGATCTGACAGCCACTATGTATAAAGCATACTGATCATCTTCTGAACAAATCCAAACATTTTCTCTCAGTAGCTTGGCTTTAAGATGCCCATGTTGAAACATGCTAGAAGCTTGATTTAAGAAGTGAACGCCAAAGGGAGACTCACTATAGATTCCTTAGGATGACTTCAGATCAATCTAAAATGTTTACTACGTGCTTCTATCTGTAGGCTATCTGGGGAAATTCATCTTTTGGATGCTCTCAGTCTGGGATTATCAAAAAATGCTCATTTATTTTTCACTTCAAGCTCAGCTAAGACTGCTTTAGTGTATTTCCTACATGTCCAATAATGTCCACCACCAACCTTTAGGGGAATACACTGGTATTTAACTGTGTGGTATATGTTCACATGAGGAAAGCAACTGACTGACCAAAATGGTGAGCTTTGAAAGAAGAAGAAAAGAAAAAAAAAGTTATCCGCTGATGCGACTGCACATGGTAGCATGTCAGCATAACACCTGACCAGCTCTATTACAGTCTGACCCCTTGTTGAATAAAATAAGAAGAATGCACACAATACACCCAAAATTCGATTATTTCACCATCAGCTGCTTCCTCAACCTTGAAAAACTGTTGCTTTAACCTTTACAGGGATGGAATGAATGTGTACTTACAGATGATGTAGTAGTCTTTCCCCCTGAAGAACTCGAGGCCCCACAAATTGGGGCTGAACTCCTGAAACTTGAGGGTGAATTTGACATCCTGGTCAGGCTTGACACAGTTGAGGAGCGGAGTGTCGGCCTTGGTGATGGTGCAGCTATCCAGCTGCTCCCTGGGCACCATGTACACCTTGTAATACTCCACTCCATCACTCACCCCACCATCCACGCGGGGGCACACAATGTCCAACTTATCCCCAATCTGGGGGTACAATACCACCCCTTGGCCTTGCACAAATCTGAAAGAAAAAGCAGGGGACAACAGCAGAGAGAGAAAGATATTAGTTAGCTGCAGAAAAATTGATGAGTCATTCATTGTGCTTTCTGGTTTGGAGTGTTTGTCATTAAACTCCAACATATCTGGCAAAAAAGTGCAGTTGGCCTAACTATTGATAAGGTAAATACTGATTGCGTCCATTTACTTTAGATGATAAAGGATAATGGTGGAATGTGTGATGTGTGCATATATATCTGTGTGTACTTGTGTTATGCAAAATCAACCCCATTATCTGAAGATACAGTCACAGAGCTTTGTGGAAGCGATGGAGCAAATATTTAACTAGATAAAAACACGAAGGTGGCACGCTTGCCAGGTGCGAGGGAAATGGCAGAACAGTGTTAGCATACGAAACAGAAAATGAACAATCAATAAAAACCCAGACTGGTTAATTCGCACCAACATGAACAGCAGACACAGAGAGAGAGAGAGAGAGAGAGAGAGAGAGAGAGAGAGAGAGCCTGGAGGAGTTTGTCTCGGGGAGTAGTGTAAATTCCCTAAATTCTTCCCGAAAGAGAAATAATGTTGTCATTTAGTCTCCATGTAGTGAGAACCCCTGCAGCATCCCTGTGATTGCACATGCTTTCTCACACATTCACAGCTGGAGCTTGAGTTAGAGGTGAAACCTTGTATTTACCTGCTAAATGAATTTGCCCCACGCTTGAATGCAATTTGAAATGTTAACCATGGACACCCACGAGGCTTTTCACGGCACACTGTGAATACTGATAAGAGCAAACACTGGAATGCATTGCAAATATTGACTAAGAGCGATGTCGGAAACATCTGTGCTGATCATATACTATATATCATATCGACTCTTTACCCCTGTGAACTAGAGCTGAAACGATAAATGGACTAATCAATTAACAGTCATTTTTCAAACACAAATGCTGAACATTACCACATTCACATCAAAATTATGATTATTTGTAGATTTTCTTCATGAAATATTTAGAAATGTCATCTTGGGCTAGTTTCAACCCTACTTTGAACACCAGCATTCTTGTAAATTCTTAGTTTTTAGCTGATTCATCGATAAAATTCTGAAAGGTAACATCTTCAAATTTGTATGTCTGCCCAGCAGTTCAAACCCAAATAAATTGCATTTCAAATTATATTCATTACACATATAAATTAAAAGCCGTAAATTCCTTACATTTGAGAACACATGTTCAACATGTTGCTGGATTGATGGCTTACAATATTTGTGAAGATCATTATTGAAATTCTGTTCAGTTATTCTAGTTTTTCCGGAGTCCCCTCCAGCAGTTTATAGTGTATGTTGTGTAAACGCAGTTTTGGCAGGCCCAGCATCTCAAGTGAACTTTTACCCTTCTCCTGGAAAAAAAGTACGGGAGAACTTAAGAGGAAGAAAACGACATAGCTCAAGAATTGATGCTGGGTGTACAGCTTTTGTTTTTGGTCTTTTTTTTTTTTAACTACAAACACCGGGCATCACAGTGCGGCAGGGGAACACAGGAGACAGGAAGCAAGGCACAGCTGATACGCAATTAAAGTGAGCACAAAATGAATGGGGAAATTCAACAAATCATACCATCTTTATATGTACAGATACAGACACACTTATACATTATTTCTCTGTACCCTTCCAGCAGTGTGCATCATTTTCTTTGAGCCTAAGTGAGCACCCAGATGCACACACGTACGCACACACAAGCGCATACACATACACACCAGCTAACTAGGCCGAGTGAATATTTTTTCTGTGCCCTCTGGGGACACACTCAGTGGTGGTTTAATTTGTCCAGCAACGGACACAGGGAGAGAGAGGGAGAGGGGGAGAAAAAGAGGACGGATGTAGATGTATATGTCTATGCATTGTAGCACATCTGGCATCATCCTATTATCTTTGTGTCTGTATCAGAGGTCGGATGAGGGGGAGAAATGAAGCACAGAGATCGAGAGGGAGAGCGAGAGAGAGAGAGAAAGAGAGAGAGAGAGAGAGAGAGAGAGAGAGAGGGGAAAGGTCCTTAGAATAGCCTAAGGGGCTTCGTGTCTACACAAATAATGTGGAACTGTATGTATATGCATTAACCTTGTGTTTGTGCGTATGTGTGTGTGTGTGTGCGTGTGTGTGTGGGCATGGTTGGACACACACATTAAGTGTGGAAGCAGGCACGTGTTTACACAGGGGTGAAAGAATGCATTTATTCATGTGCTTATTTTAAACGTCTTGTAAAGTGTGTGTGTGTGTGTGTGTGTGTGTGTGTGTGTTTGTGTGTGCGTTTGTGTGTGCGGGTGAGAGACACCTCGAGGTGCCATTATTAATCTCTAAAGAGGTTAAATCTAGAATTCCTTAGTACTCTGCTTCCATAATGACGGTAAAAAGAGGTGAATAGCAGATCCTCTCCTACAGCTCCCTGTTCTCATCATCCCATACCATCATACTCGGTTTGTCAGGATCCATGTGTGTCAGCGTTCATGGCTCTATGGAGTCTGGGACTTCTGTCCTCATAACACAGGCACTCGTAGTATATAGAGCTCCAAGTTTGAGCTTAAAGAAAGACTTAAGTCTCCAGTCTGAGACGGGAAAACTGATCATCTCATGTCTGCCTTAAGGCTTTGAGGCTAAAGACAGGACAGGTTTTGCCTGCTTTAGGATAAAGGCTGAAGTCATGGGAAAGGTTGACTTTGAAACATTCGTTATTAAGTTATCTTGTGTATATTTTTAAATTGTGTTTGTGTATCTCACCTAGCCCTGCTTTAGATGTGTGGAGGTACTGGATGAATGGTTGTTTGTTAGAAAAAAATGTTTTAGAGTTATATTTCTGTTTCAGTTGAATAAATTAAACACAATGGGTAGAAAAGGCATTAGAGGTGATTTCACTGGACTAATATCCATCTTCTAATGTCACCATAGGAAACAAAGCACTCCCCATTATGTCCTTTAAATTTAAAAGGCAAGAATTAGCTTTAGGTTAGGGAATAAATACAGGCAATTTAAGACCCTAACACATGATCATCTATAATATTATGTTATCTATATCAAAAAAATCAGTCAAAATGTGACAGCACAACAGGCAACGGCCCACACCTACTGTACATATTCATACACAGTTATCAGATGAATCATTTTCTACCTGATAACAAACTCTACCTTTCTGACAATACTATCAGCCAGGCCATCAGAACTGCCGCTCTTTTAGCATGAATGCTATCTCTACAGGAAGCTGGCAACGAGCAAGAAATCAAACAAGATTAAACCTACACAAAGCTTACGCACAGGGAGAGCTGTGTGACACACACAAGCATTAACACAGATGTACAAGAGCTGAGGGGAATGGGTGTGTATTCTGTGTTTTTCCTGACAGAGTATAAGTTTCTGTATAATAATAGCTGCATCCTGTTTTTTCAATGTCTTTACAATTCAAAATGGAGATCGGCCTTAGCCAGGGGCAGAAACAACACACTTATACACACCGTCATCTCTATTACACTTTTGTATTGTAGCCAGCTGACCTGCAACAAAGTGCTATTTAATGAGAGCATTCAATAAATAGATTCAACTTTTTCAATGCAGGTCTAGACAAGAGGCAGACAAGCTGCCAAGAGGCTGATTAAGGGCAAATATGAGTTACTCTGGATCGTGTCATAAAAACACTGACAGGCTCGCGAAAGACCAGAGAGGAACAAGAAACGTGATGAATACAAGTTGGACACTAATTATCTGTCGTGCGGCTGCCTCCTGCACTCCGTCTCCTCCCCTGCTTATGTTGTGAGATATCTAAATGTAACAAGGTCACACAGACAGACGGAGGGACCTGATAAAACAACTGCAGAAAGATGACTTCAGGGAGGGAATGAGAATTGAAGGGGCAGAAAGCAAATAAAAGCCTGCAAATTAATTTTATTGCAGTGACTCCCGCCGCCGGCACCCCCACCTCATCAAGATTTGGTGAATTAATCTAAAGATAATCAATGGCGAATCTGAAAGTGTCTCACTTCTTTCAAAGCAGTCTGGTTGTCCGACAATGTCATAAATCCTTGAAGACTTGAGGTAAGACTCCTCAGAAGGGCATCAACACCCACAAGTCATTCTGTTTTAATTTAGGGAAGTAGATATCCGATATCTGTAAGAATGAAACAGTTGATATGTAGTTGACTTGAAGAAACTGAAGTTGTGTTTAATGACATCACAAAAAACTGTGAAAAGTAAAACAGCATTTTGGTGTATATATAAAAACACAGTCGGAACTAAAAATCTACATCTGAAACCTCCTGAATTAAAGTAAATAAAGGTCAATAAGTTCACAAAGACAATATTTAGAAGGATTGCTGTTGTAACATTTTGTGATAGCTGCACTAAAGTACAGAGGTGAATATTATTATATTAGTGTATTCAATAATAATAAATGTATTTATTAAACCAATAATACCAATGATAGTAATATTTAGGTAATTTATCAAGCAAAAATGTTGCAATCAATTATATTGTATTTGTATAGCCCATATTCACAAGTCACAATTTGCCTCATTGGGTTTCACAGAGTGCAACATCCTCTGCTCTTAATTCCTCGACTAGATTGAGGAGAAACGACAAAAACCTTTTAAATGCAGAAACCTCAGAGTTACAAATGTGAGGTCTTTTCTGTTTTCTGTCACTGTAAAATAATATCTTTGGAGTTTGAGCTGTTTGAAAAGACTAAACATTTCAAAACACCACTTTATCTACGTTTACAAGTGGCTATAAAATCAACATTTTAAAGACCGAACTATTAATCAAAGATTAGCAAAAACAGAACGAGAATCAGAGAGTTGCGGCTCTACTGTAGCACTGTTTTTTCCCTCAGTTTTCTGTCGTGTCACGCACCATTTGTTCTTCCACATGGAGGCAACACTTGTCGAAAAGTGTAACCCTGCAGAAAGACAATCACAGGAGGTGACGAGAAGGGAGGGAGGAAGACGGCAAGAATCACGAGCACTTTACACGCAGCCTGTTCAAGGCAGGAGAGTTTTTCCACCTCATCGTTCTGCATAGAAAGGGTACGGACACAGAAAGGGGGACATTGTTGCTCCCCAGCGGAGGTGTAGTGAGAGAGCCGAGCCTGTTTCAGTGTGGTTTTATTCTGTCTTTGTGCGGTTCAGTGTAAACGAGCAGAGAGGGCATAATAAAAGCTCTTCTAGACGGCAATACAGCAGGGTGTCTATACTAAAGGGTGTATTTTGTAAGGATATATAGAGTAGCGCACCTCTTCTCCCCTTACTGATCACTATTTGTCTGATCCCTCCCCTTCTACAAACACACACCAACTGCTCTGACGGTGCAGGGAGAAGCTGCTATCATCTCTAACCACACTATCAGGCCATTTTGTGGGAAGGTGAGAACAGCCACAGCTGCCTGAAGTCTCTCTTCACAGTCTCCACGTCTCTGCCAGAGCCACGAGGAAAAAGCTTTTCTAATTTCTCCGAACGATACAGCAAATTCAGGCTGCTGCAACTTTCAACTGACAAAAAGCCCTCCGCTTTTCTTAGACAGGATTCAAAGCAATGACTTCTGTCTATGATTGATCGCAAGTGGTTGTCCAGTAGCCTGCTTTGATTTCGTTGGCATTCCATTATTTATAATACAAAGTGCAAAACAAGTTAAAAAGGCAAACTAACAAACACACAATGACATTTTTTTGAACTGTGTTTACGCTGAGGGTAAAACCAAGTGACTGTTTTTTCAATTCATGATGAAGACTGCTAACGCAAGCTCACAGGTGGGTGACACTCACAGGGTGTCCTGGAGAGGACATCTGTTGTCCTCGTTTATCTTCAAAACACCTCTCCTTCTACTTTAAGGAGGGTTTCTTATTTAGTTGCTTAGCATGTGTGCGTGTGTGTGTGACACAAAAGAGAGAGAACGAAAATGGTAAGAACGAGGAGGACAGTGTAGACCTGCTACCTAAAGGTTATTTTAACTGTCACCTGAAAAACAGCACAGAAAGTTCTCCATCTTTCCTTCTTGTATTTTACCCCTGCATCCTCCTGTCCCTGCACACGTCTATATAACCGCCCCTGTTCCCCCTCTTCTCTCTTTCAGACTTGTTTAAACCACTGGATTGTTGGATCTGTGTGTAGCCACACAGAGCAACAGTGGCCGTCCTGGCGTAATCCTCCTGTCCCGATCTCTCTTCCATTCTCTTCCTTCGGACCTGAACTTGTAAAAAACAGAGTGATGTGAGGGGAG
Source organism: Paralichthys olivaceus (assembly GCF_024713975.1). NCBI lineage: Eukaryota > Metazoa > Chordata > Actinopteri > Pleuronectiformes > Paralichthyidae > Paralichthys > Paralichthys olivaceus. Next base: position 23,022,377 of record NC_091102.1, read on the forward strand.
GGTAAATATTTCCTGCAGATCAAGAGCAACTGTTTGACTCGGAATCCCAGCTGCAATGCAAGGATTCATTATGGTGGCAGACAAAGAGGCCAAGCTGGGGCATAGTAGGGGTTAATCCACCCGCAATTCTTCGCAGCGCTCCGGCTTTCGCCCTCTGTTGGTCGAGGGGACAGAGGTCTTTACGCCGACCGTCACCCTATCCCCCCTTTGTCCTCTCCCTGGTTCTGTCTGCGCTCCATGCCTTCGGCCCTACCTTTCATCATGTAATCTAGGCCTATGGGATCTGAGCAAGCCTAGACATAATTATCCTCCTCATCCTGAGGGGCCCAGATGCTTTCTTCTCTCCTTCTCTGTTTCATTTCTCTCGCTTTTTTCCTATTCTTTACACAATCTTAATCATAAACGTTTCTCCTGGCAGTAATCGGAAAAAGAGCCACGTCAACCTCTTTAACCCTGGCTGTGCAAACGCTCTGTCAAACATGGCAGGATTTCACTTTCTCTCCTATTTTCCCTCACTCATGTTGCAGGTCAACGTAGCTGAATTAAAACAACTGATCTTTCTCTCCTCTGGCTCCAGAAAGAATTGAATTAAAGAAAAAGACAAAATTAGAGGCACTGCAGGGATTTTGGAGGGAGGGGTGGTTGGAGGAAGAGGGAGGGCATCGTTACAACATTCAGCACAAGGCCTCATCAGTCATTCATGATGGACCCGCATCTCTATGTCCACCCCCCTCTCTCTCCCACTTCCTCCCTCTCTTTAACCCCCCCTACATTCACAAAAGTACCCACAGAGGTGCCCCCGTCACTGCCCGGTCACAAAGGGCCTTTGGGCTTCTATGTAATCTCTTAATGAACTGCAGTAGAGAAGAGGGAGCGCTCCTTTTACATAAACCATGTAAAGCAGGCCTCTCTTTTGTTTCTCCCTCCCAACTACAAAATGGATTACTAGGAGAAGGAGGTGTGTGTGGTGTGATGTGACTTGTCCATGTGTGTGTTGGGGGAGATTCGGGAGAGGGGGGGGGGGAGGTTGTGGGGGTCAATCCTTTTTTAGAGTTCATGCATATGGACAGTAAAACAGTAAACAATAATGACATTTAATGAACATTGCTGCAGGCTCTGTGGAGGGAGTCTTCCTTTTTTTGTTTTGTTTCTTGTGTTTAATAGAGGCACACACACTTCAGAACACACGCAATCACACACAGTGTGACAGAGAGAGAGAGAGAGAGAGAGAGAGAGAGAGAGAGAGAGAGAGAGAAGCGCAGCTATTTCTTTATCCTTTCCCCCAGCCTACATATACAAAGGCATTATACTGGCCCTGAGCCTTCACATTTCTAACATTCATCCTTCCTTGAATACTCAAAGAGGAGGACTAAGGCAAACTAAAGGAGAGGCGCGCATGCAGCAACGACTTGGTCTGTTGAGCATATTGCTGACCTGCTGAATAAAGATATTCACCATTTGGGGTTCTCTGTTACTGAAGAGGAATAACTGATACACAAGCCTGAGGACTCTAAACAAGCTGTGACAAAGGAAAATAAAAGTTTCGGTGTCATTTATTCAACCAACACTCACAGGAGAGTTATTTATCAGTTATAAAACTGAATTTAAAAGAGATTAGATTCTGCTACCAATGTTTAAAAATTATAAATGTAATTAAAAAGCATAGATCTTTTCATAATCAATGTATCCTATTCTGTAATGAGAATAAAAGGACTCACTCAGACAAAAATCATTGCGCTTCATGTGAAATGTTTAGTTAAAATGAAATAATTGACATTGAATTCCACCAGAGACCTTGAACTGCAACACTGTTCTTAAACTGCGCCCCTAAAAAAACAATTCATTAACAGGTGTCTACTTCAGAAGAAAGAGGTGTGTGGTCACACAATGATATCACTCTCTGGCCTTTTATCTCTGAACTCCTCACCCAGACACAACGCAAAGAATGCGCACATGCACAGCTAATTCCACGGAATGCCTGCTGCATTTGTGGCAGCCTAAAGCTTACTTCGCTCAGAGGGTGGACATGCTTCTTTTTTTTTTTTTTTTTCCTCTCTCCGAAATCAAAAGTGACATGTCAAGTTAAATTTGCAGAGACCGCTGTTCCAAAATGGAGGTTTCATTCTTTGAATTTTAAAAACACAAACTCATTTGATGGGCGATACAAGTATTGAAAAAGAAGGCTTTGCCAGAAAGCAAAGTGAAGAATGTCTATACGTGGCATGATACTGACACAGTCTGGTGTCAGACTTTTGGACTCATTGTGTGTGCCCTGCGGTGTTGATTTATTTTGCGTTCTTCCACTTTTTCATTGACTTTATGGGTCTATCTGTGCATCATACTCAGGCAAACACCTCCAACCACTAGCTGCTTATATCACCACCAGTCTTTCCACTGAAGTCAAATGGTCAGCAATATACAGAAAGTGGCCGACACTGAGCTACACAGTGCCATTTGAGATTGTAGGTGTCCAAAGTGGAACCTTGAGGTACATTAACATTTACGATGTGATTTCTCATTCTTCTACCTCAGAATGAGGTAACAGTATAATTTGATGCGTCATCAGGTCAGGACACAGATGGCCATGGCAGTCAAGAGGCTCGAAGTAGAAAAGTGGTGCTATAGACAACACAACAAATCCTCTCTGCAAAAACACTGAAATACTTTCAGCACGCAACCGTATAATGTTCATTTGCAGAAGTTATAGCCTGAGCCACTGAACACAGACGCCTGTTACACCTTCAGAACGTCTCTATTGTGCCTCACGGACAAAAACAGGAGACAGAGAGGGAGATGGGCTCTGTGGCTGTACTGGAGCCAAGAGCTGAATTATTGAGTGACTTGGAGTTTGGCCGTGACGAAACGGCCACAAAGAGGGGCGCCCCCCCGCCGAGCTGAGAGCAGGGGAGTCGAGGAGGAGAAAGACACCTTTTTTTATTTGAAGAAAGGGGTTTAGCCGCCTTTCTTGGCCTATAGGAAGACGGAGTAGGCAAATGGATGCTCTGGCTGTAGATTGGGGGGGATGTGGTATAAGAACAAAGGCAGGAAAAGAGAAGTAAGGTAGAAGCTCTGTGTTTGTTCGCCTTTCTCCCTATCACCCACAGGAGGTCACAGGTAGTGCATTACTTGAGAAAACATACACTCCGCTGTATGGGACATCCTGAGACCCCACATCCACACTGCCACAGCTCCACGGCGCTTTATATTCAGGCGCGCACAGGAGCAAGACACGGCTGTAAACGGCTGGAGAGCGGCGGGTTGGAAGTCCAGTAAAAGTTTTCGTCTCACTAAACATATTTCCAGCATATTTCCCTCCAAATAAACAAACCCCCAGTGAGTGATTAAATTATTCTCCCGGGGAATTCTGGACGCAGCAACAGAACATCACAGGCCTGTGTGCGTCCCGCCAGCTCCACGAAGCCTCGCTGTCCCTCTGTTAGCACTCCACTGTTCCATGATGCTTTTCTTATTGCTCTCATTAATAACAGGATCAAATGGAACACCCAATATTTGACCAGTATAACTGCGGTGGAATAGATGGACCTCGACGGACCGGAGCTCAACACACTTTAAAATGTCTGCTTCATCACATTTATTCCGACCTGTAACAAATATGAATTGCAATACGCACGGTCGAGTTATCTTGACCGAGGAAGCGATGCGTAAAAATTATCTTCAAAATGAATTCCCCCCCCCCCCCCCCTCCCTGCGTACAAGCTAAATGAGACACATCTCTCAGCAACTCCACAGAAAGATGCCAGTAAACAACAAATAATATGAGAATGACCGTAACTCCCGGGCTGCTCGCTCTGAGGCGGGTTTGTGCCGTGGCGAGAGACGCACGGCCGAGCGGCCCCGAGCTGTCCACTGCGCGTAAATATTCAACGGCGGCAGGACGCAAACAGTAAACAGGCCTGTATCAGTGCCACGGTAAAGTACGAGCTTCACTTATCCTGACAGGTGTTTGGATGAGTATGAGAGCGGCGTCGTTTTGGGCACATTGTCCCGTTTGGTTGGAGCCGACACTTCATTTTCAAAAATAAAAAAAACCTAAACTCCGTTTTAAAAGTGTCGGGTAAATGTACAGAGCGGACAGGGATTTATTTGGTATTTTTCACAACTCATTAACAAAGGTTCGCTGATGTCAGCGTGTGTTTTGGTAAATCGGACTTCTCAGACGCGACTCCAACAGTTCGCCGCTGTGTCAATAACAGGCGAAGATAAATTCACATTTCAAATCATTCTCGTGTGAGAGCTCTTTGTTCTACTCGATGTACACCGAAGTGAAGAATTGTGTCTTTAAAGTTACATTGTGTTATTTATTTTACGCGTCAAATGCCACGGGCGGCGAGCGAAGCACCGTTCAATTATTCGATTTTTCAGCGGCGTCTGGCGCACGGGGAGCGTAAGGCACGTCGGGAGCCAGTCGCCAGGCTTGTGTTGCACTTACTTGGTATTTGTTGTGTTCCAGTAGATGGACTCCAGGATGAGCGCCCGGCACAAGTCCACTTTGAAGGCAATAAACAAAACTCCAAAATAATAAATCCACATCGAATCCCCCATGGTGAGCCTGCGTGCCTCCGGCTGGTGCACAATCCGTCTCAAAAGAACCAAATCTCTATTTCGAAAAAAAAATAAATACCGAAATCGAGCGCTCCAGAAAATACGGACCGCGGCGATGTCGTCACTTTATATCCCGATCCAGTGGCGATGCGCACTGACCACAAAGCCCGATTAGAGCATCTCCAGAAGAGAGAGCCGCCACAGAAAGCAAAGGCGCACGGCAGCAGTTCACGCAGCAGACAGTGCGTTAATATTCTCCCCGCTCAGAGCGCACACTTCAACCCGCTGCAATACATCCCTCAGAGAGAAGAAGTGCTGGCGTCCGCTGTGGACCGGGCGGCAGACGGAAAGCAACACGAATAGAAATCCCCCTGCGTTCAAGTTCAGCATCCAGAGCCGCAGCAGCAGAGAACAAGGACTGGTGGTGGCTGACGTGTGGAGTGATGAGATGTTCCCCTTTCAGCTGGTGCCGGTGGAGGTGGTGGTGGTGGTGGTGGTGAGCAACAAACTGTGGGTGACAGCAGCCGATAAATGAGAAAGGCTACACAATGGGATCGGATGGTCAAAACGAAGAAAATGATCAAATATGAGAATGAAAGAAATCAAAAGAGCTGGAATGGAAATTCTCATACTGTGGCTGCACAGAACAAGTGCTGCAGCTGAATCCTGCAGATCCGTCCCACGCGCAGGGATGAAGCCTCGGCGACGCTCTGGAACCTGGATGGAAACTAACTGCGAGACTCGGAGACTCGCAATATTAGCTGGAGCTGGTCATGCCCAGGCCCCGCCCCGCGCCGCCGCTGATTGGTCCCTCGGCGGGGAAGTCAGTAGGAGCCCGGCTGTCAATCAAGGAGGGCAACTGGTTCAGCGGTGAGCGACGCGGAGAGAAAGGAGCGTCCAGCCCCACTCGTGTCCATCTGCAGGGGCAGCAGCGTGACCCCAGCACGGTGTCATACACTCCGTGTTGGATCTGTGATTAATACCACAGTGATAACAACGGTGAAACCACTTCTGTGTAATAATAATAATAATAATAATAATATTAACTCCCTGTGTATTTCTTTATTACAAACATCCGCCTCACGGTCCAGACCAGACTTCGTCTTCGTTTCGGTTCTTCGTGAGCAGCGTTGGTCACGTGATCCGTGTGGATGAGCCCAAAACCACGAGCCAACGTTGGGTCCCATAAGGCTCGTTCACATGACTGTACTGAGCCACGATGCCGCGCGTCCCCGGGCACTGCGCTGCGATAAATGCACCTCATGTTCATTCGCGGGGCAAGAGCGCCCACTAGCGGAAAAATCCACACCAGAGACAACAAGAGGAGAAGCCACACACAATGGAATACTTTTTTAAACATCTAAATGGAAGTTACAAGTGTATTCATTTATAACATGTCAGTCAAATAGCATTATAGTGTTTAAAACAGATTGTTTTACATGAGGAGTTTTTAAAGGGAAATTCCTCGTGTTTTTTTTTTTTTACATTTTAGCAGATAATGAAAGGTTGGCATTTTATTTGAACTATGTTTTTTAGTTTTCCCCGATAAAACAACTTTAAATTTCATTATTCAAATTAAGACGCTGTGTTTATTGGATTATATAATTCGATCCGATAAAAGGTCCGTTTTTACCATTTCAATGTGCGTCTCTCAAAGAACAATTCTAATGGCAAACATTCACACGTCCTGCAAACACCGCATTTCTAGTCAATGGTCGCTAATTAGAGCAGCGCGCACACACACACACACACACACACGTGCGCACACGGTGTCACCTCTGCCGTGTGAAACTTTGTCACCTTTTCACGACTTAATTCGATCAGATGGAGCAGGAAGCGGCTGTGTGTTGAGCCGAGGAGCCGGTCGAAGGGACGCGGCTCTGCAGTAAACACACGGAGGGCCTCGGACTCTCGCACCGTGGATGTTGATTAGAGCTGCGTGATGGACACCACGCTGCTGAGACTGCAGGGACACGAGTTTCAGGGACGTCCAGTGGATGGAGGATGGACCATGACAGTGCGTCTACCCGCAAACTTCCACCCGGCGCACATCTTGGTGCTCCTGTTCGTTTTCACATTTTCCTCACTGTCTATGAAGCTTTCAGAAAGATTTGTATTTTATCTCCTGTAGGCTATTATACACCGAAGTTCTTTTTCTGCACAGTCGGCTTCTCTGTAAAAGTAAATATGAATGTATCACAGACACTCAGAGAATAATTATTATATTTATGGAAATACATTTTTTTCATTTTAAATTGTCCCTTCAACACGCGTACAGTCTCATTTACAGCGTGTTTGTGGTGGTGAGTGGAAGTGGCCGCACTATATGAAACCGTGTGAGCCCCGGTTCAGTTCCATGTTGAGTTGCACAGGTTTGCGGTGTGCTGAAATGATGTTGTAGTGAAAAACTGTGGATGACGGAGCAGCTCGAGTTTCTTTATTTTTAAACCTTTTCCTTCCTGCCTCTGACAGGCTGGGACAACTCAGTCAACCCGGCTCGAGATCAGGCCGAAGAAACACACACACACACACACACACTCGCAGTAATGCAGTACTACACCGGGAAGACTTACTGTTGTTTTTACCTTACTAACATAAAGTCGATATTTTCCTTGTTAACACAAAACCTTGATGAATCAACTTCAACTTTTAACCGTTAAAAGTAAATTGCATAAATTTGAACATTTAATCTTAGTTCTTCTACTTTCTAGCAGCTGGTGCATATTTCACTTGAAACTGTTTGGTTTATTGTTTTATTGGAGTCGTTTTACTCAGAGAACTGCTCGTTTATTTGAGGCCAGTTGTTGGAGGACATCGGCGGATCAGTGCAGGCTGCACAGGCCGAGGAGCGGCATGTTTATTCAGCAGCGCTGCGGCAGCACGCACGGATCATCCTGCTCAGCCTCTCTGACGGAGGTCTGTGATGGACTGCGGAGCTGAGCTCTTACTGGCTGCGATTCCACTTCGAAAAATAGTTAGTCTGCTAACTCATCATCACTCGCTGATGTAGGGCCTGTGTGTTGTGGTGTTTGTAATCATTGTTTCCGTGCTGTAAACACATGAACGAGGAGGGTTTCAGATGATCTTTCACGCGAGGCTGGAGCTGCTAACTCACATTGGTCTGGTAATATAGACTTTTTATATTTAACTTGACATTGATGTGCTGGTTCTGCATGAGAAGACATGTATTTGTATTAGAGCACTAACGCACCACTGATACTATTCAAATCTGTCCCTGAACAGCTCACAATGCTGTTTATATTACCTCATACCAAACACTAAGTCAACTCAACTTTAAGTCTAATGTATTTTCAGTTTACTCCCCACTTCTCCTTAACTAGTTGATTGTAGTTAAACCCGTGGTGAAGAATTATCAGTGAATTAAGAACATCACACACAACAGAGTAGGCATTCGATGGGTTTACTCAACTGTTCAGTCCCTTGACAATTGGGGGGAAATTACATGATAAATTCAAAATCCCACATTACATAGTCATATACCCACCTGAGGTCAGCCTCAGTCACAATCACACACACTGTCATTCGCTCACACACTCACACTAACCTCAAACCTCATCTTACCTGAACTTGTCCATCCAGTACGAATCAAGACTTACCACATAAGGCGCATTGCCACGTTCATTTACTACAACAAAGTTCAGGGACAGAACAGCGAGTCTACAGTTGGGAGTTTTCGTGCATTTCACTGTTTTCCCACAGTCTGATAAAACAAAGCTCAAGTATTTACCATTACTGTAACGTTTCCTTTTGTAATTGGGGATCAATTTCTTAACACACTCTTTACTTGGGGTGGGTGGGAGTGAGCACATCACAGCAAGGCTAACAACATTACATCATACAGGAAACATCCCCTCTCCTCCGTTACCCACAGGCCCCCTTATCATAGACGGGACACGTATCCTGCTGAAGGTTTGTGGTTCAGTCATGGGCAGCTTGGTAGTCGAGGCTGAGTTCTCTTGCAATGCAGCAACTTCAAATCAAAGCTTTGCATATCCTCTCTGGACATGCTGCCATGTTTCTGTTTTAGTTACAAATAATACTAGAAGTATTTCAGTAAAAGAAACTGTGGATTTCTATGGTGATCATATCACATTTTCACAGGAAGTAAGGTGGAAGAAACAAACCTGTCAGATGGATGGGAAGTTAACTTTGAAAGGCTGTGCTGTGATTTGTCACCATTGTGTCAACCACTAAAGCTATTTGATTTAAAAAAAAAAAGGATTTAGAGCAGGAAAACCACACGTCCACTCCCAGGCTGCACATGAGCTTTAACAGTTAAGCTGACCTAGACAAACTAGACATCTTCTATATCAGGGACTGGCATTCTATTGTAGTTTGCTGACATGTAAGAAGAGTACAGGTGCAGAGTTGTTCACTGTTACACCAAAATTAAGACTTGCAGGGCAAGGGATGTGTTATAGCATTCTACATCAAAAGTTCAAGTTCCCTAAATATGAAAATAAACTGGGGGAAAAAGCAAACAAGTCATCTGCGCCGTAGGGATGAGAAGGGTGGAGGAAGCACTCCTCTTCAAGGCCAGAGAGGGACAAGGGCCTTCATTGGGACAAGCAATTTAATACAATGGTTTGAACCCCTTTCCTCGGCCTTTCTTCAGCACTTCCAAAACGAAGCGAGCGTTCCACAGAGGAGGAGTGGGGTCAAATGATGAAGGAGAGCTGGATGGGAATGAAGGCAGGGCATGACATGTGGACAGCGGGGGAGCAGTTTCATTCAGTGGCCTTGAGGGAGAAGGAGAGCTTGGGCCTGGACTTGCCCTTGCCCAGGATTATTTTCTGCTCCTCCTTCTGCTGCTTCTGACGGTCCTGCTCCAGCTTCATGCGCTCCTCGTGAATCTTTCTCTGTTCCTCTACAATACGCAACTGCTCCTCAGCCTGTCGAAAACAGCAAACACAGCATAAAAAATAAGGTCAGATAAGGATAGCAAAGAATGACATTCAAACCAAATGTCCACCAACCCCTGGCAGTATTACAGACAGCTTCTACTTTTCTATGTGCAGCTATTGTTTCAGTTTTGTCCAAATCAAACCTGACAAATCATATTAACTAATCATTTAGCATAGATACAAACTTTTTATCTAATCATGGCTCATAACCATCAATTCAATACATTTGCTAAAATCACTGGATGCGATCGGGATAATGCGGTCAGACAGTTAGTGTGTCATTCAGTGTGCAGCGTGCAAAAAGAGAGACATAAAAAAAGGAAAGGAAAAAAACAAAACAGCAGCTTTGCTAGGCATAGAGCAGGGCGTACCAGTTTGGCCTGAGCATCTGCGATCTTGCGGTTATTCTCTTCCAGGATTTTTTCCAGCTCCTCCCGCTTAGATTTTTCTTCCTCCTAGACGGGTGACACGGTGACATGTTAGCGCATGAAAAGATTACAGCCACTTTCTGTACATACATACACACCACTTGCCCTCTAATTGTCTCTCTCTCTCTTTCTCATACACACGCACACCTCTTATTTTTTTTTTTCTCTTTTACACCATAGAGAAGTTTCTTTAGCCTCTCACACATGATGCCTGACTGGTTTTAAAATAAATAGAAGAGGCAAAAACCATGAAAAATGAACCTTCTACCCCTTACCTCTACTGTTAATACCTTCCTAAAAAAATACAGAGCTAAGCCCCACCTAGGGCACTCATTGGATTACTGTGAAAGACATTCAAATTTAAAAACAAGAATTCAAACTGGGGGAAACCCACTCATCACATTCATAAACAGAAAACAGATATCATTGACAGACAATACAATCTAGAGGAAAATACAATTGCTGTTTTTTTAAACATCATTATAAGCAAGAACAAAGGATACAAATAAAGGAGGGAATAGTTTTGGCTCACCAATGCACGTATACCTACGCATTTTCCTTGCCTGTGTACCTACACAACTGGTGAAACCATTCGGCATTAAACGGTTGAATATTTACTGTCGTCCGGACTGTGTGGCCCCTGCAGAGACAGAGAAGCGCTCCTGGGGTGGGAGGGAGGGTAAGTAGGTATGGGGGGGTTCTGCCATACCGCGCCCTCGGCATTCCTCTTTATTACTCTGATCTCTGTACTGCTTAGCCTGTGCCTGCAGCCGCAGCATTCTTTTTCTGATTTTCCTTTTCTTTACAGTGGTTCAGTCCCCAACAAGGCAATAGAAGAGTGAAGGAGAGTAGAGTAAAAAGAGGTGTCTGTGTGTGTTTGAGGAGGACCGGACCACGGTACACTTACAGTACAGGACACAAGTCACAGATGAGCTGAAAGGCTGCAGGCCAGCTCAGGTCAAGTGCTAGTTAGGAAGGTGGTGAGTTGTGTTTCCAAAATAAAAACAACACAAATGTATTTACAAATAACAATAACAAATTTAGCAGCAGCCCTATAGGAGAAGCAAGTCATGAGTGAAAAAAACACAGTACATTTGTTTTTCTTGGGAGAAAAGGCTCTTTATCTGAATAAAATGATGAAAGTTTGTATATTAAGAGATAAAGGTTAGACCAGAGAAAGTTCAAATTCTCAGAGAGGAAACAGGAAAATGTAGTGGTCCATCATTATGTTTTTCAGGGCTGAAGATTCTCAAAATAAGGAGTGGTAAAGAGAAGGTAAGGGAGTGGTAAAAAAAAAAAAAACCTGTAAAATTGTCTGTGATATAAACAAACATTTCTACACAACAAAGTTAACTTCAAGGGGAGAGTTACAGAGATGGAAATGTTCTAATCAAAATTCAAAATCCCTCATTAGAGCAAAGACAAAACGGATGCCTATTTAATTTCAATCTTGGAATCTAATTAAAGGTTGATCAATTACAGCTTTAAGACTGACTTTGACCTTTTAGTTATAGCTTTGCTTAAGGTACCGATCACGTCCATAACTGTATCCAGGATTGAAGGCGGGAGATTTGTGGAGAAGAGTGAGTAGTGGCAATGCAAAAGGTGGGATAGGGGTGAATTAGTCCAAGTAGGTAAAGATGGCAGACTCAGACTACATTTTCACCCTAATAGTCCCAAGCCACTGGCTGCTCCCTATGAAAGTCAGGGTCACTAGGCTTTAGCTGTCACTCCTATTTATAATACATTATTACTGTTGTATAAACAAACCCCCTTTTCTTAATGGCGCCTGGTGAGGAGGGGCACAGGGTTTGTCAGACAGATGTCTTCATTTACTGTTCAAAAAGGGGAAAAAAGAAGCAAAAGAGCTCATATTAATGTTAAAAAAGCCTAGGAGGGTTCTTTCAACTACTGTATTATGAAGACCAATAAAGGATTGGCCTTGTTTCTGCTACCTGAACTGAGAGCTAGCTAACACGCTACATGAAAAGTATGACTGTTACATTCATTTAAAAAACTTGATCTATGCTGGTTGTGGCTTTTTAGGCAATCAATGTATTCTATTAATATATAAAAATGGCCAGTGACGGTAAAATTCAAGTCTCTACAAAAGAGAGCAGAGATACTTAAAGGTATGAAAGCAAAAGATCAAATCAAATTAGAGAAGGAAGTCGATTTTGTAACCCAGCCATGGCAAACTCTCACAGGCACACAAGGAAATCTTGAGTCGTCACATTTAACAGCGACAATACTTGCATACCTTCTTTAAGTATGAAGCATGACCCCCGCTCTTTGAAACCAAAAATCCAGTACTTCTAGCTTCCCCATGCAAAAGCTTGAGGGCCTGTTCCCCAGTGAGTAACAGATGTTCCTGCAAGAAGTTTTCGATTTCACATATTAGACATTTTATGAAATGACCATGTTAACAGTTACACTGGCACCTGATATTAAGAAGGGCTGATGCAAAGATCAGCTTGTGCATCCAAAACCCAAAGATCAACACAACTACCAAAAGAACTTGATTTTCAAACTTACATGGTTCCACCTACTGAATGTATTATATTTGGTATATTGTGTCGAAATTTATTTGAACCAATTCAGGCTTTCAGGCTCTGCAAGTACCCTCCATGCAGTGAAAATTTTTACCATGGCTGGACTACATTTAGAAAAGGGTAGTGGGGGTTTCCCACCATCCCTGCATGTCCCTTAGAAAGTCAGAGCAAGTAACTGGGGAGATGGGGACAGGGAGGTAAGGGGTTGCAGAGGTATGGAAGGAAGGGAGGGGCTGCATTCCAAACGACCGAGCGTTACCTCTCTGGCCTTCTGCGCTGACAACTCGGCCTGCCGCTGCCTTTCTAGCTCCTCTAGTAGCTGCCGCTCCATGATGCGCTTTGCTTCCTCAACGCGTCGAAGAACCTCCCTTTCGATCTCGTCCTTCCTCTTCTCCAGCTCCTCCTCAACCCGCTTGGCCACCAGCTCCTCCACTCGCCGTGCCGTTTCCTCTTCAATCAGCTTCTCCTCTATCTCCTGCTGCCGACTGGAATACAGAGCAAGAGAAAGAAAATGAGACGGACAGCAGAAATACAGTGGGATTGTTTACAGGAAATTTGGGGATGAAACCTATCAGCTTGATCTGGTCTCACACTAAAGACAAATTTAACAACTTTGTCACAGCAAGGGTGACCACAGGGCCATAATGTTGCTGGTTATTGTAGTCACTGCCTATTGATTGCAACTCCTCACCATTATCCCCTGCATACAAGGGTCCATGTCAGATTTGTTGCCAAGATAGACTGCTTGATTTAATATGTATGATCATACAGACAACTGAACAGTTATTAAACTTCCCCAATTGTAAATCTAAAAAGTGAGATAAAAAATTATGCATCAAACTTAATTTAATTCAACCACTTCTGGCCAACAACCATAATGTTGATGCATTTGCAAAGGCAATATGATGCAACTGTTGATCAAATTACACTGATCTTACCTTGACTAACATTACAGATTTCTCTAGGTTTCAAAATTGCTGTAAAAACTAGGTGTATGTCAGCCGCTCAGTCAGGGCTGGTCAGAAAGGAAAGTAAACAAGGATTTCTCTTCTCGCTGTGAACTCCTCCAATGGAGTTTTTTGGCCAGCGTTGGTGAAAATAAGGCTGTTACGTAGGTTACGTCTTCTCAGAAGTGTCTCACGAGATGCAGGACACCATAGTTGAATATCGTTGTTTTTACAGTTCTTGCGGTTATGAAACTGTGATTATGGAACAACCGGTTAATCCTGGCATCCTTAGTTACAACAAGGTCTTTTTAACTGGTTATAAAATGGTCTCATTTTGATATTGCGGCCTCTTAATGACCTAAAACAGCAAATGAGACAATCAGGGAGAAAATGGAAATAAAAAATCGTATCAATGTCTGTGATTTAGCTGGATTACTTGACCACTTGGGTGTAAATGAAAAATGAACATAAAAATATACTCTACAGTGGTATGTAGGCTGATTTTCATGTCTTTCAAATACAACTGGTGCACACACAAGAGGATTTTGCCAGGCTCTGAAGACCCTTGCCCTCCTCAGAGACTCTCTACCCGACCGCCACAGGATCCTCTAAGAAGGCGAATGTCAGGAATCAAGTAATTGATTGGTCAGTGGGTGGTGCTTCTATACACATGGATTTCTTATCTCCAACTTAATCAGGTTTCGCAAGTTTAGTTCAGGGTTTCCAGTCCTATGAAGCTCATTTATTTTGTATCGGGGTAAATCACCATGGTAACTTATGCTGAAGAGCTAACCTGCTCCAGAGTTGGAGATAGGAGATCAACCTGTATAAAATCTCCGCCCACTGATCAATCGATTCCTTTGAAACATTGTTAATGTTCTTATAGGATCCTGTGGGAGCAAAAAAAAAGAGGATTCAATGGAGTTCGATGTGCAGATTGCTAGAGGCTCTCTGAGGAGGACAAGGGTCTTCAGAGATGGACAAAATCTTTTTACCTGCTCTGATGAGTTTCTTTATGAAAGACATAGATTCTCATCGGAGGGAATAATAAACCTTTTTCAGCTGCCGGAGCCGTACATAACAGCCAGACAGCATGATCATTATAGCAGATTAAACTCTACCCAGTGCTGCCAGGATTTACTACCGTAAAGACAGAAAAAGCTGCACAGGTTAAAATAAGATTACCGTAACAGCATGAAAAATGGCATAGGTTAAAATAGAAACGCTCCGTCAAAATTCAATGTGTCTGGTACCAAATCCGGACCATGGTCATTGGTGACCTATGCTTTAGATGATCGTGGGCGATTTTTTACGCTTCAGCTTGCACTTCAGGTGAATCCATGCTCTGATTGGATTCTCCCTTAAGATGGGTCGATGCATGTTACACAAATCAACCTATTTACTTGAACAATGGAGTCGGTTATGTTGACTTGTGTCGCCCCAGTCCCATGTCCACTAAAATGTTACTGTGCAATATTCACTTCAGGTTACAGGTGGTATAGTGAAATGAATGAAAAGTTATGCTTCGAACCTGTCGTAGTCACCATTAACATGTCATTCATGACTGACACATGTAAAACCACATTGAAGGTTGACTCAATTACAGCAGAGTGCAGTCCAAGTATTCCAAAAAGCCAGCCCTTTCTCAATGAACCTACCTAAAAGTCAGGTGTTGAAGCAGAAACTGCACTATGAACAGGAAACACAGATTTGGGTGGTGTGTTTTCTAACTGCTACTCACAACTGTAAACACACAACCTACGTCCCCTGGTTTAACTTTCATCCAGTCAGGCAATGGGAAACCAGAGACCTTACACAACCCAGGACCAAGTCCTTCCTTCTCGGCCTGGTTAAGTGGCCCTGTGGCTAATACACAGTGATGAATAAAAAGAGTCACGCAGGAGGCCAGGTGTGGGGACAGGGGCTCAACTCTCAGGTGTCTTTGTGCCCCTGGCTACCACACACACCTCCACAATAGCAACTTCCCTGACCAACAATAACCAGACAGTGATTGTTGCGTGTGGCAAACACTGAAGGGTTTTACAATGCACAATACAATTTTACAATTTTATCAGTGAATTCTGAAGCAGCTAATCCACTCTGGAATGCACATTCAGACAATTGGTATATACAAACACTGCTTCAAGGCGATATCACCAACTTACATACTAAAAGCATCCTTTACTGCATGCCTACAGCATGTAAACCTTTTCAGTTTGTCTTTTAATATTTGTTCTCAATACCTCATAGTATCTAAACTTGGTGCGAGAACACCATAAAACCTCAATCTATAAAAGTGAATGATTTCTAGGGCTATAACTGATTACATTATTGGAACATAACAAGGTTATTATAATTGAATACTGATTATTGGTGTTAAAGAAAATGACTACGATATGAAAGTCCAACAAGATAAAAAAATTATTAATTTCAAAGAATTGAAGCAGTGCTTTTTGTTGAGTTTGTATTTGTCAATAGCAGAAATGAACGTGGGGGCTAGGATCTGAGTTAAGAGGGCTGGGGCTGCCTGACGAGCGAAGGACATTCTCCCTTGTAGCCATGGCCCCGTGGAGGCGAGCTGATGTTAGCATGCTCTGGAGGCTAGCTGGTTAGCATTGCCTTAGCTAAGAGCTAACGTTGTCTGTACAACTGAACGCAGCCGAGCTAGCATTTAGCTTAGCACATATTGCAGTTCACTGCGGGGTACGGTTCTACATCGTTAAAAGGCTTACATCTTCCTTTGTCTTTCCATTTCTGCCTTTCGTTCTTCCTCTTCCTTCCTCTGCTTCTCGTCTAGGGCATTTCTCTTGCTCAGTGTCCGGCCGAAGATGTCGATGCGCTCCGGCGGCGAGGCTACTCTTTCTCTGCGGGACGAAGTTGTGGTGGATCGAGACCGTGAACGAGACTCTCTGCGCCGGTTCCGTTTAGATTCCCGGGACTTGGAGCGTTTCTTTGACCTCTCCTTGTCTCTGGACCGCGACCGAGACCGGCTCCGTTTCTTGCTGTGCTTGCTGCTTTTGGAGTGTTTGGACCGGGACGAGCTGCGGCTCCGGGAGCGGCCCATGTTGTCCTCCTCCACAAGTCGAGCGCTTTTAAACTGCTGGGTCTTAGCGGCTGTGCACAATATATAGAAGTCCGTCAAACCTGCTCCTTCACGAAGGCGTTATCTATAACATCTGACCAAATGAAAGTGTTTAAGCAGGTCTATTTATGCTTAAATGATCATTTGGAAATGGTTATTGTTTTGTCCTGATAACTTGCTATGTAAAGAAAGATGGCGGAAAGTCGACTTCGAATTTTCCCAACAGGCACCGCGGCGGTCGGTATTTTCCGGAGGTCTTCGGCTACAGTCGTTCTCGTCCCGAGGCTGGGTGGGCATCGCTGGGGGACGATCGATAATCACCGTATCCTCAACTATACTCTATGATTGGTCAGACTACTTCCCTCTGTACCACCAACGATGACATACGCCCCATGATTTATGATGGTTTCATTATTCTGTGACAAATATCACTAAAATTCATCTCAGCATCCCTGAAAAGTCATTGTATGCACTCCCCTGCAGTAGGTGGCAGTGAATCCATTACACTAGTACAGTAACAGAAGAAGAAGCTTCGTATCTCTGCGTGACTTCACCATGGACAGTGGAGTGTAAAAAAAAGGTATGTTGGAAAATAAAAATGGTGAATGTTCCACGTTTTCCAGTGCTGCACAAGGCCACCATGTCACATGACATTAATGCATTACTGGAGCAAGACCTATGTTTGTTCTGAGACCTATGTTTGTTCTAATGTTTCAATAAAAAGTTTGAAAAATTAAAGTAAAGGATAACAATACAACCTGAAAGAGCATTACTGTTCTTCCACCAACAAACCCCTGAACTGAAGTGTTTTTTCAGCTGGAAATTAAAAGTATAGTTTGTGTGTGTAATAAGTAAATGCCGGAAGGAGATCAAAGACATCACATTCTCTTTGGAGAGAAATAAACAGTGTAAAATGGATCTGAACTTCATAGAATAAAAATGTAAGACATGTCAGTGTCTGTGAAGTCTTCAGTCAATTCACTGTTGTGACATGAGTTGCTGCAGCTGAGAGAACTCTAGCTGTCTTGCTGTGTCAAGTCCAGCACACATTGCATTACGTCAGCACGGCACAGAGCCACATGGAGTCAATTGCACCTCGTATCAGGTATAGATAGAAGCAACCCACATTGATGATGATGACAAGACGTGCATATGTCGAGTCTTTAGTAAGATTAACACATTCACACACTCAGACAGTTTTTTTTCTATGAGGGGTTCAGTATCTTGCCCAATGACACTTCAGAATGCAGATAACCACTCTACCCCTCAGCCACAGCTGCCTCAGAGAAACCGGTAAGAAACCAAAACTGACCAGATTAAATATAAACAATGTAACAAGGACTTGAAGTTTGTCTCAGATTCTCAGGGGTGAAAACACCCTTACCTTCTCAAGATGAAAAGTTGGAAAGTAGTGAATGTACAGAGTATTAGACAGTGTGAGTCTGTGCAGTCAAGGTTTGGAGCACACCACGATAACATTTTTGCATTTTGCATCGAAAAAACCTGTGTTTATGTTTATTTTATGTTATGCTAGAATATTGCTGCAATTTGACCAACTGTCATGTCAGAGGATTTTCAATTCTATTCCACACAGTTTGTGCACCTTTGTGCACTTTTTTACATACAGCATTGCTAAGTTTACACTTAATTTTAGCTACACAAATTAATAAATTGTACATACAGATGGCAGATTTGTGGTTTTCAGGTATATATTTTGTGCTCTAAAAATAAACACGGTCTGTACACCAATTAATAGGACTGCATCTGACAAAAAATATATTTAATCAGATTTTAAAGTAATGTCAAAGATAGCATTACATTACAGGTAAGCAGTTGCGGTGAGAAGGGAAGTTACACGGTGCTGTGTCATTTAAGGAGGAGGGGGACCAGCAGTGTGTATTGGTATTGAGATTCCTCTTTGTTTATATTGTAAGGTAATCCCTTTTCTTTTATGGCCCCTTAACAATTCTATACACTTTATCATTTGGCTATTATTAAGTGCACATGAATCACTGTGTAGACCATGTACAATTTAACCCAATGAGCCAATTACAATGCATTTTATTTCAGACTTTGGCCTGAGCCATTTATATAAACTTGGCCTTTTCAACAATAAAGAAGAAGACATTTAATATGAAAATCATGTGAAAATGATTTTTCTTCAAACACCTGTTATGCCATGTGTAATTTTATTAATTTAAAAATCAATACTTGTTGAGAGTACTTTCTTCAGAGTAGTCTCCAAGCTCTGGGAGTGTCAAAGGTTCTGCCAGTATTGCCGTATTTGCTTAGATTACAGCTTCTCATGCTACTCTGGTTTCTCATACAAATAATGCAAATATTCGGTTTGTATACTGTGTTTGTGTATGTACTGTACCAAACTGAGATACATATTTACAGGAAACACTAAAGTTTGAATTCAATATAAATAATTCAATTATTCAACGATTCAATTTACAGATAGAAATGGAGAACTTAGAGAGAACCGTTACAGTTCCCACGATGAGGAAGTCGCTTACTTGGCAGCAGTTAGGAACAACAGGTAAAAACCTAATTTATGTCTGGATTGTGCAGAAACATCTGCACTTATTCACCAATAACACTTGTCAACCGAAATGACCATTTGAAGTCTAATGTCAGATAAATCAAGAAACAAATAACAGAAACACAACATCGACATTATAAATGAATCCACCAGCAATGTGCGCTTGCATGTATGTGACTGTCCAACGTTGCTCTTTTCCAAGTGAAATGTTTGTTCTGTAGCGAGACAGGTTCAAACCTCTGCATCAGCATACATTCCAATAAAAGAGAAGGGCTGGGCTGCTTTTCATGCAGAGCAAATATCAGTGTTAACACATTTATTACTTTGCTGCCTTTAACATCAAGCAGAGCAGAACTACACTGATTTCAATTCTTATCTCTGTTTGACCTATATTTAACTGTGTGTCCATTTTTAACTATTGTATTAATGCACTGACAGGGGCTAAAATTATGCTTTTATCTGAGCTTGTGAGAATAGCGACAAGAGCATCAGATAACCAACCAAAGAGAGAACATGGAGAAAAAAAACACAACTTAGCAACGACACAGTCCTGCAAAAAAAGACTGCCTCCTACTCTGGCAAAATGAGGCCATTGTGAGGAGTCTCCCCAGAGTGCTGCGCTCAAAATAAACTGCCATTACTTTATTTAAAAACACATAACTCAAAAGCCTAGAGAATCAACTTTAAAAAGGTCACATCATTCAAGCTAAAAATGAAAGTGCTCCAACTTCAGAAACATTTTTTGTCATTTACTTTTTTCTTATTACCTGCAGCTTACAGCTTCTCAGTGTCTAATTTTAGGAGAAAGAAATAATTTGTTCACATGGAGTATATCAAGAATACTTTAGGTTGCTTAGAAGTGATAATGGTTGACAGTTTCATACTTACAAAGGGCTTTTATGTAGAGTAACTGTGGATTCATTTGCAAGTCTGTATAGTGTGTGAGCACCACCAGAGAACATGCATTTCCTCAGAATTAAAGCAAGAAACGATGCTATTACATTGCCAGAAATTGAGGTAAGGTCTTGGTTCATCGGTGGCTTCCTTCGCCTGCCCTCACTCTCTTTCTCCTTTTTATTCCACTGCCAAGGGGTAGATTTTGTGTCATTTATGGTTGTCTTATATTTTCAAAATTCACAAAGTCTGTTCCTGAAGATTAGCAGAATATGCATTAAAGTGTCAGAAATGTCTTGTTTCCGCTTATGTAACAGAAAGAGAGAAGTGTGTAAAGCTGCTTTTTATAAATATTGGAAAATGTTTCATGGAGGTGAAGAGGAAAAGAGTTCCAGTGCAGCTCTGGTGGGAAAAAAATAAGCTTAATTGGAGAACCAGTCGATCTGTAAATGAAAGAATTTGCAGAGCTTGTCTGCTTTGCTGCTAAGTGGTTTGGGATAAATGTAGAGGGAGAAGCAAAAACATGAGCGGGGATATTGGGATGTTAGAGAGGAGAAGAGCACAAAGAGCAGGTTTCATGTTTCTCTAATCCTTATTTGAAAGGATGCTCTGCAAAGATAATCTCAGCAGAAACACTCTGGATGTGTTGATGTCAGTCGAGGCTTAAAGGTGTATGTGTCACTGAAGTACCACCTCTTCCTTTGGTTGGAGAAGTTTTAACCAAACTGATGACGGACTTGATCGCAGATTGATTGATTTGAAACTTGGAGGGACATAATAAATGAATATGAGATGTCAAGCCAAATCATTTCACCTGTCCTCACTATTACATAATACTGTATATCCAAACCCTTTGCTGTGGTACTCTGAATCCAAATTGTGGTTGAGGACATTCTCTTTGAATTAATTATCCTTGACATGAGTCTAGAACGTGATTGCATTGTTGCTGGATTATGACAAACAACAACAACATCGGCCAGTGGAAAATCCCATAATACATTTTAAATATTTATTTCTACCCATAGTTTCAATTATTTTAGGTTAAAAACATTGAATTACCACTTTGACATTAGAAAGGATTGTTTGCTGAAGTTTGTGCTGTGATAATCTGCATTGTCTCATGGCGGTTACAAAAAAACTAATTACGTCATCCACAATATTAGGGACGTACACTAAAACATACAGTTTCAAAGTTGGTCTGTAAACATGACGGCAAATATAAACCTGTCTGTGTTTATCCTCATGATAATTCAGATGTTTTTGACAAGAACAAGAAGCAGTAGATCGCCAGAGAGAGAAAGCTGAGAGTGCTACCCTCTCTCCTTTCGTTTCTCTGTCATGTTGTTTTTCTTCTGTCAACACAGCAAGCACAATGCATGATGGTATACTGTATATTGCTTGGTTAGTGACCATCGGCTCTACATTACTTTTCACAACGCATTGTGGCAAACAACGACATGAGTTCACTCTATAGAGTATATAAAAATCACTAAACATTCTGACAGAAAAACTAAATGATACACCATATTCTCTGCTATATAGTGATTAGGGAGTGATTTCAGTAAAGTAGCAAGTATTAAACAGCTGGTTAATGTAGTAACACGGTTCATTAAGAAACTATTAAATGGAATCACCTCCTACTTAAATGCATCCCTCACTGCAGTAGTGGAAACACAAGTATGCTGAGGGGAGCTTCTACTGATCCCAGTGGCATCTATGAATTTAAACTAACCTCAGTAATCTGACTTGTCAATATAATTCTAAACTGCAGAGACTCAAAAGACATTAATGAGTCTGGAAAGTATTACAGTTCCCCAACTACCAAATCCCTTTAAAGTGATTTCAGTAACTTGTAAGATAGGGTGGGAAAACATTTTATCCAGGACCATTTCAGTTTTCATTTAATCCGTTGAGAGCCATACTATTGAGTTATTAAGTCTCTCTAATACATTGGCTGGATCTGCCTCTCCTTGGCAGATGTCAGATGGTTGTAATGATGATTTCAGCTGATTTGAACCAAAACCATTTAACAAATCCTCACCTTTGGTAGAACCATGCATAGCTTGTACAGACAGTCACTCCTCCCTTGCTTCTGACTGTGCACACAGAAATAACTTGTTGGGCATTATCAATTATGTCTTTTGTTTTATTGCAGGCTAGAGTGAATAACTGATAGTATATTGCAGTTCTTTTCAGTGTTTTTAAACACCTTGTGCTGTATCATATGTTAATTGCAGATTTCTGTACTTGTTCTGTATTTTTCTTAGTTGCTTTTCATTACGAAGTAATTGCATTGCAGGCCATATGAAATAATATTGTGGGTCATATCTGGCCCAGAGGCCAGACGTTCCCAGCCCCTGCTGTAAGATGCTCTAAGAATTAAGTTTTCCTAATATTAGTATTTAGTTTGATTAATTATGGATTAGGATGACAACTCAGATTTAACCAAACTACACTCAAAAAGCTAAAGTATCAAAAATTCCAAAAAGTTGTCTCTATCTTTTACATGTCCTGCCCTGTGGCTACTCTTCAGGGGGAAAAACACTTAACAAACACTGGATCTCTTTTAAAGAGCCCTGCCATATTCTCACATTGTCATGTGGATGGCCCAGGGGAACACACCCCTCCACCCTCTGAGAAGAGTTCTTTCATGAGGCAGAGAAGCAGACAAAGAGGGAGGATGATATGAGGTGGAGATTTAAGGAGAGCAGCGATTGAAAGACATTGAAAGTTTGTGTGTGTGTGTGTGCATGCTGGTGGTGGTGGTGGTGGGAGGGGGGGGGGGGGGGGGGGGGTTAAGAGCTCAGTGAAGTGTGAGCAGGGAGTCTGCCCATGCTAAAGCACTGATCGGTGATCAGGGATACAACCTTAAGTCCTCACACACTAGACACTTATTACAGCTTTCCAGTACTGTCTTGAGTCAGTCTTAGTATAGGGCTTGGTAGTTTGTCCTATATTCTCAATATTGCAGAATTTATGCAATTAGGAACAGGGTTGATCAAGCAAATGTTTTTTTCTACACTTAATAGATAGTTACACTAGTTAACTTGCATTTAATCACACTGATGGTCTTAAGGAACATTATGTGGGTGACATTCAAAACAGATTTTATATTGAAATTTTTTTATTTAACTTTATTTTTCTGGGGAACAGTTACATCCGTATCATAATTTATATCTTTGTACCTGAAATACTAGCTGGTGTATAAGAGGTTAAAAATGATTGTTGCCAGAGTCACTGAATTGTAAAGTGCTTGTGAAATTATAATCTTATCTGACATCATAACAGGACCAGTCTCTGAATGTTGCATTTTTAAATACGTTTCTGCTTGGTTACAATTAGACTGAAAGTTACAACTGCACTTTTTAAAATAGCCGTCACACTGTGTCCACCATTCTGTTTTCGGAGTCTATACTGAATGTCCATGTACAGAACATTGAAATAATTGAAATAGTTGCAAAGTTACTTAAGTCACTTAAGATTTGTTTTCCTGAGTAATCTGCAACAACTAAGTTTTTACGAAGCATTATGAAGGAGGTAATGACAAATAGTCAAAAAGTTAAAAGGAACAAGCCCAATGACTGTTTTCTTCTTCTGCTGTCTGATTTGTTCTGCCACTTTTCATTTAACTACACACATTGCTTGAGCCTGACTGTCTCCAGTGAACCACTGACCAGATTTCCATCCTAAGAATGACCATTACTTAAGAACGGGCCATCATGACAATGCACTTTATTCCAAATCAAGGCTTGTGAAATGCTTGGGGCGGCCCCACATGTGACAGCCATGTCCTCTTCCTCTTAAGAGTGTAATTAAGTGTTAGAGGAGCTTCAGAGCTGACCTCTGCGACAAAAGACTCTGAGGGAACTTGGCTGTCACCACCACGTATGTGTGACAAGTGGTGGTCAATGCCGAAGATCATCTTTCTTGAGGGGCCTGGATGAGAAGAGGACAGGTGATTGTGACAGGCCAAACGGAGAGGTCAAGGGTCGGGGGTTTGAAGTATTGGCAGGCAGG
The DNA here is from genome assembly GCF_024713975.1 of Paralichthys olivaceus. NCBI lineage: Eukaryota > Metazoa > Chordata > Actinopteri > Pleuronectiformes > Paralichthyidae > Paralichthys > Paralichthys olivaceus. The sequence continues at coordinate 23,046,330 of NC_091102.1, forward strand.
TAAGCTGATCTGGTTTAGCTCTTGTCTCTATCTTTATCTGAGATGAGCAGTCTGCTTCTTGTCTCGTCGAAATGCAGCACCCCGGAGGTCCCTTCCTTCCCTCCAATTCAGAACTGAAATGAGCAAAGGTTTGTTATCAGAGCAATTATCAGTTAAAATTAAAAACTGTGAGTGAGCGAGGAAGGGTGGACCAATGTGAAAGATCCATGAAAGGGCAAAGGATTGACAGGAACATGAGCTGCTCTCTGTGCCGATGCACTATGTTGGCTGCGCAGGCTGCAGTTATATGTCAAAACATGGGAAAATACAGAATTTGACTTAAAAGACTTTCTTTTACTCCTGTAACCCTTTTATCTCCCCACTCCTCTTTCTTCTTGTGGCTGCTTTTCTCCCACATAGTGCACAGAGAATGTCTGGCAGCATGTGCCAGTGTATGCAATTCACAGCATGGGAAAGAGAGCGCTCCTGAGAAACTACAAACAGGACGAGAGACACATCCATCACAAGTCTCAGCCTGCCACCAAAGACGCACAGTTCACTATTCACTTTCCGTGCTTGCTACTGGTCCCAACTCAAACAATGGATGTTTCCTGAGGACCGGGGTCACAGTGATATTAGTGTGTGAAAGCTCTAGAAACAGAGAACAGGAAGGAGCCAGGGTCTTACTCAACATCCAGCCATCACTCAAAAGACTTCACTTCAGAATCCTGCACAACAAGAGAGCTGCTGTCATACTAATACACTATTTCCTCACTCAACACTCATCATCTTAGCATAAGGCAAAGTGAAGGTGTGGCTCACTGGTTTGCTGCTTCTGAATACTGTGTGACTCAATCAGCACAGTAGAAATACACTGCAGTGATTTTTATCTGTTCACAGGGCGGAACAACTTCAGCCCTCAGATATGGACTTTCTGGCTGCTGTTCAAGAATCACTTCATTCTGACTGGCATAAGCAACACATTCACCCTCCAGTAGAGGAGGGAATATTATTCCTATGAAGATGAAATCACCAAACACTGACGGGTTCAGACTCAGTCTATTAGTTTGACATGTTTAGAGCAACAACAAGTGTGAACAAGGTGTTGTGCCCCTCAGGCTTTGTCAGGTTTGAGCCTCTTGTTGTCAAGTTAGCTCTCATTTACATCAGCTGTAAATATAATGAAGGTGCTCTATTCTCACAAAGCACTGACAGCCGGGACAGTTAGCATGAATGGGGGAGTTTGCCTCCTCACGCTGATCCACTCACACCATCCAATCTTTTAGGCATGGAGTTCAGGGCAGATGTGTTTGTGTGCCACCTCTCAGCACTGTGAGAGAAGTATTATCTGAACCACAAAAGTTAGACAGCCTATGTGTGGAAGCTTAGGTCGTGTTCACACCGACAACAAAACACCTCTCCATAAGAAAAACGCAGACCCAACATACATTTCATTATGCCCAGGATAGGGCCTAATGCTTTTGGTGATGGGATGTACAATATGTCCCTTTTCACATTTAAAAAAAACTGTCCCCACTTTTATAGTTTCCTTCTCATTGTCTCACTAAAGCATATCTAAGAATGTTCTGTTACAGGCAAGCTGCAAACTTCTCAACATTCTATCATCAAGGTCTTAAGGGTTATCTGACTAAATACAGGCATTGTCTGAATAACCTGTTAGGGGTAACATTGAAAAGAATACAGCCTATAACTTCCTGTTGTCAGTAGGTGGCGCTACGGCTATGATTCAAAATTGGTACACGTCTTCTCATCAAAAGTCAAAAGTCAAAACAGATTTCCTTTTGGGTTAAGGGTATGGCTTAAAGAGGCTTCTTAAGTCTCAGTTAGAAAGACTAGACGTGCTAGACATGCCTGTGAAATTTCATATATAGGACAAAGTTAAAACAGGGGGCTTTGATGTTTAAAAGTCTAAGGGGCCAGTCAAGCCAGTTTGCCAGTTTTGTAAGTTTAGGCATGTTTCGATCTTCAGAAATAAGTAAAAAGACAGAAAATAACAGATACAATAGGGTTACTGCACCTTTCAGTGCCTGGGACTGGTGCAGCAAGTGTTTTTCCTCTCAGGCTATTTGCACATTGTACTGACCTTCTTATTAGATGCTGCTAGGCTATGCAACATGAGAACAGGACTGCAAATCTGTGCCTCTCTTTTATTACTGTACAGTCATACGACATCCCATTAATACTCACACACCTGAAAACACAGACCTTCACACACAGTTGTCATGTCTGTGCTAATGAAAATAGACAGGTCCATGGTCCAGGGATTTTTTTCATGCTGAATGAAAACAAAGTGGAACAGTTTCTTACAGCAAGTGTCAGAAAAACTGTTTGTAGTCTATTGTGAATGATGAGACCCAATAAGGAAGCAGGTGTTCACATCATAGCTTTCAAAAGACTCAGAATTGTTCTAAATAAAAAAGGACCAGGAGCGTTTCCCAATCTCTCTGTTTTAGGGTCCTGAAAAATTCTGGAGTAGATTTGGCACCAGGCATATGTGCAAAAGTGATGTGTTTTATAGTAGCATGAACAGCTTTATTTATCTTGAAACCGCTCTGTAACTTTCTGGAGCAGTGAATTCATCCATAATTAACCTCTCTGCAGAGTTTAGAGCAAATCAACACACTCCTACCAGTGCTTCTTTACTTAGTGCTCTTTTCAGTCTAATTGCCCAGTTATGCTGGCATACACATCCCTTCTCTCTTCTATGGCTCTGTGCCCACACAGAAAATCAAAAGAAATCAAGACTTCTAATTACTACACTCATGAGTCCAAGTACAAACAGTGCACCCTAATGGAGACACCAACAAATATTAAGTTTTTTTGAAATAATAATAATTTTATGATCACGTTGTCTGTACTGTGCTACTATGTTATGATACTTTAACTATTAAAACTCCATGGAAATTTGTCATCCAGTGTTTTTACAAATACATCTGTCATGCAAATAGATTAGAGCTGTGTGTGTGTGTGTGTGTGTGTGTGTGTGTGTGTGTGTGTGTGTGTGTGTGGTTCAGGTATTACTTATATTGTGAGGACCTAAATCTGTTTTCATAGTCACCTTATGGGGACTGGTCTTCCTTATGGGCACAAAAAGCAAGTCTCCATAATGTTAATCTAAACATTTTAAGGGGAAGGGGAAGAAATGTTTTAAGGTTAGATTATGGTTAGAGTGTGTTTGTGTGGGTGTCCTATCTTTGTCAGGACCAGTTTGAGTTGTAGATTGTAGAGGTGAGGACATATTGGCTGGTCGGTTAGTGTAAGGGTCAAGATCAAGCATTTTTTCAGGGACCATAAAACGCCAATGTGTGAGAAGATGTAGGGGAAGGTTTGACTGTGTGATCAGAGCATGTTGTTTGTGTTGTGTTGTGTTTTTTCCCCTCTTGCTTAAGCTGTTTGTCTGATTGTGTGCGTTTTCATTAACCCTGTCCCGTTAGAAGGCATGGAGGACAGTATTGATCCGTCATGCTGAGCCACGCACCCAACATGCAACGTCCATTTTTAAGTCACGATTCTGTTTTTGATTTAAGAGTGTAAGGCTACCGTATTGCAGTAGCTTCTTCTCATTGAATGAAATCACAGCCTGGCAACATTTCTAGAAAGCTGAGCCACATCCCCCGACCCACGGTTTAGGGCGGACCCGTCAATACGGGCCTGGTGTTTGAAAAGAGGGAGAGAATGTTTTATATGGCCTGCTCAGGTAAAAACACCAATGTTGATAGGGATCTCTTCTTATCTTTCCATCAGTATAGTTCTTCCAAATCACACAAAAACTCCAGATATATTTTAGCCCATATTCCACAAGAGTTAACCTTCTCTGTGACACCCTACAATTCATTTTCTCACCTCTGCCTGTGTTAACTAAATGCACTCAGCAAGACCAGTATGAGCTTGTGACCAAATTAAATATACGGCTTTCTCATCCATCAGCCCATAAAGATTCCTATCAGAGGTTAATTGTGGTTGTTAAGAACCTCTAGCTTTCTGCTGCCCTCTTTTCTTACCCCCACCCTCCGACCACCCCCACCCTCTTACCATCACCCCCGTCCCATCCATTAAGTGACTGACGTCCTGATTAAGGAGAGGGTGATTGATCCATCATATCCATCATGCAGCCTGTCTGTGGCACAGTATGGTGTCATCCTTTTACTGCTTTGTGCAGAATTCTAACCTTTGTACTGCACGTGTGTGTGTGTGTGTGTGTGTGTGTGTGTGTGTGTGTGTGTGTGTGTTTTGCCCTCTGTATTCCCATGTGAGAGTGTGACAAATCTAATTTAATCATCATCATCATCAATGGTGATCTTATTTGTTTTGTATATGTTTTTAAGTGCTAGGTGCCACCATATGCTCATTGTGTGAGAGCCACTGAAGTTGAGGGGATGTCACATTTTATGTTCAGCTATCAAACACGTCTAAGACGTCACCAGGCCTAAATAGCATTTCCCTCTTTCTGTGTTTCCCCCCTCATCCATCTCATTGACAGGGGCCGAAACAGTAGCCTTCCCTGAGCTCCTACAGGGCCTTGAGATAACAGTATAGGCCCTGTCCGCTACACGTGGAGGCCTTGTCCGCTGGAGAAAGCCTGTTCACAGTCGGATTAACATGTGGGACACCCCACTGTCACTGAGTTGACCTGTACATTGACCTGATTTGAGTTACTCGGTCCCATACCCATTTGCCTATATTGGATACTTTGACATTTTTCTGTGACCTGTCATCTATTTTCACAGCTATAAAAGAAACTCATAGAAATAATTTAACAAGTCCATCCTGTTTGCTGTTAGAGTTACCAGGAAATATAGGAACTTGCCTGAATTACTTATCTGTATCACAATATTCATATTAGAATATGAAACCCTTTCCATATTTCCATATTGAAAAATAATACATCTTCACTCATCTGGTCCCATGGCAGGTTGAAAAACTAAACCTTTAAGAATAATTTTATAAAAGACATGTGACCCTGGTGTTCTTGGAAACATAGGGAGTTCCATGACAGTTTGTAAGCTCTGAGAATTTTTGACATTCTGAGTTGAAGGAGGCTGAAATGTGAAACTAACTTTCAAACCTATCAGGTGCGCACTTGTGTAGAAATGCCAGATAATGCATATTCACTAAGGCAAACGTACTTAATGAACAGCGCCTTATTCTGCACGCAGTCTTCAGTCGGCACAGTTAGTAGATCAGCTTGCATGTTTTTTTGCAGGTGAAATCAAGTTTGCACACGTTTTTATATGTGCAAACCTTTAGTAGATCACACAGTGTTTACAGGGACAGATCTCAATTTAATCTTAAATATCACATCAGTAGGATGCAAATGCATTTTTATTCAAGTTCCTCCATACAGCAGGAGGGGGCTCAGCAGGGTTGATACCAGTAGGACCCTCAGGGCTGGCAACATCAGGCTGACCAAAACAACCTTTTCTTTTATCCAGACAACAGGGCTGGATGAGCCGCCGCCCTTTATCACATTCATTGTGGAGCTAGCTGCTCCTGCAAGAGGTGGCTTCCTTTGTTAAATGCTGGTGAAACACCAGAGCTCCCTCTCAAGGGCACAACTGAACTGTCTAGCTCTAAAACCCACCTCTGCACTAATTACTGATGTGTATTTTATATTTGAAGCTATTAGCTCTTTTTGCTTTTCCAGTTTGTGTTACAGTGTCTATGAGAATTGTTAAAAGCGCTATATAAACACAATGTATTATTATTATCATATATAATAAATGTGTCTCAAAGATTATTCATTAAAAGAGGAATGGAAAGGTATTTAAAAAGTTATTCCGAAGAGTTGTTAGCCCAAATATGTTGATGTTGAATTAAGCAAAGTAACTCCATGTACAGTCTTGAGGGACAGGTGCACCAGAATACAAATTTAAAAAAACATCCCGCATAATGTTTAAGACTGGCAAGGGGACATCTAACTTGCTTTCCCACACCTTTTTATGGCTTTGAGAAGAATTCCAAGACAATCTCAAACATTTTGGAATAAAAACGAGGATTACTACATTAAAGTCAACTTGCAATTTTTTTTTTTTCCAGACTAATGGCCAGGGTCACTTCTCAATCTAAATTGTTTACTTGTTGACTCTTTAACATTAAAAGAAATATTAAATTCTCATGAGCACTGCACTAGAAAAATAAATGATGATGACAATCTAATGAAAATGTGCAATGTTAGAGGTTAAAATAGACAGCAGAATTAGAATGATGGAATTGATGAGAATTTATTCTCCCTCTGAAACACATAAAACTGTTCCAGATACTCTGTCTGTGACTACATCCATATTACTACTTTTTTGTTTTAAGATTACCACACAAGAATTTGGGCTCTTTATCAGCAATAATCTCTGTCCATGCTAACAAACCTGAAAACACATATCACATGACCATTCATGTGATTGTATTCTATGCTGTTGGTTGCTTAGTTGTGGAAAATACTACAAACAGTGGTACAAATTAAGAGCAGGGATTGCATTTCTTGGAATGACAATGAGGACCAAGTCTTGTGATTTGCCTTCACCGCTGTTAGTTTCAACACATCTCAGTTTTACGTTCTCAAAAATACTGGAGTAATAGATTACTTTGATTTGTATAGCCCATATTAACAAATCACAATTTGTCTTATAGGGCTTAACAAGGAGGAACATCCTCTGCCTTTAACGCTCAGCACGAGTAGGGAGAAGAGAGAGCCCCATGTGAGGGATGTTGCTTGTAAGAGAGCATGCCACTAAAATAATTATATTTACAACATGGAAAAGGCTGTGTCTAGCGTAAGTGGAGCAGTATATCAATATTTAACGCAGACGTAAACACAACACCTATGTGTTTTAAAACGAAACGTTAGTAATGTGGAAGAAGTGTGGATGTAGCATGAATAGCAAAAAGTATTTTATCGACAGTTTAATCAGCATTGTTAGAGCTATGTCTGAAAAGAAATGGGTCTATGTGGTCTTCAGTGGTGCCATGTCTTCCCTCACGTCTCTGGACTGAGTCTGTCTGAATTTAATGCTGTCATCCCACCACATTCAAGCCCTCAGACTCACACAGCCGCATTCTACATACACACTCATCAAACACAATCTCCTCATGCGGGCTGCACAGTGACACTCTTGTGATTGTCCAGCCTCCACTAAGAGAAGCATTCTAAAACGTTCTTAAATTGATCCTCAATCTCTGGAAATGTCTCTACAACAAATATGGTAATTTAATGCTCAATAATTAAACTTGATCAAAAATGTATTGTATGTAACCTGTCATTATTTAGTCTAACAGTTACCTAATTAGTGAGCCAAGGCTGTGGGTACATTGAGTAACAGGCAGTGCCACTGCAAATACACTTTCACCATCTGGAGTGTGACAGTGTGTCTCTCGTTTTTTTGTCTGTGATTTGAGATAGCCTCTTTCCAGGGGGTAACAGCATGCCAGGCATTGGACAGCTGTGTCTGTCTCTCATTTCCCCTCTGTGCCATGCCCCATCATCAGAGAGACACCAACAAGTTCTTCAGTAACACCTCTGTAGAAGTTCTTCCATCTTTACTGCTAGCCTCTCACAACCCCAATCTTTGCAGATCTACTCTTCCACTCTTTTACAAACTCCACCCAACCCCCACTCATGTTGCAGCACTCTCCCTGCTGTAAATAGAGCTGTGAGTATGTTGCACACCCTAGCTGACCCGTTTAGCCACTTTCACATCCCAGGTTAGCTACTCGGCCTCTGGGTAACGTCCAGCACTGTGTACTCCCACAGCCTCCAGCAGATAAGGCCCTGTCTGCCCCAGCCGACACATTCACACCAGGTGTTGAATCAGGAGTTAACAGACACTCTTTCATTAGCACTCTGGCAGGGTTCCCTGATAATAATGGCTGTGATAAACTGGCTGGCTTCATCTCCTACCTTATGTGCAGCAGATGAGATGACTCACTACATTAAGAGACACTATAATACCCTATGAATAACTGCAACTTGGAGTGGAAGATGAGATTTTTGATCACGTAGTCAGCATGATGTCAAAGTACTCAATTTCTTAGTTTCATATTTCATTTCCTGCATTTTATTCAATTTTTTTAATTTTTGTATAGTTCCTACTCATAACAAATTATATTTATGTTCTTTATACAGTAAGGCCAAGATCACTGAAACCCTTGTTGCACTGGTCAAAAACCCCACTAACATCTGTCTTTTGTCTGCAATGGGAATTAATATGATCGTCACCATGGCATTGGTTCCTATCTCCACAAAACATCAAGCCTTCTACACGTGTGGCGCTGCTGTTTCATCCTGAGATATTTGTTTACGCCCACTCGCTCCGGGTGAATCCTAGGCAGGATCTCCTGCTGTGTTATCACATAGGCTCCTTTGGACACTTTTAACAAGGGGGCTTTCAAGAGTTTAAATGCATGTCTGACAGCAGCTTTAGTCAGTAGGAGAATAATGTCTCTAACCACGAATTGAAATGATAAATTGTTTAAAAGGAAGAGATGCAATTACATCAATATGATTGATCAAAATGTTGATAAATGAACTATTTCTTACAGTTATAAAGTTAAAAGGTCAGTGCAAGACAGCCGCGAGTGAGTCAAGTTAGCTCCTCCTTTTTTTTCTGACATAAAATAAATACTTGGGATTCCTCAGGTATTTAAAAATATCTGTGTTGAAGGTAAGCACTGCTTTTATAGAATTTGGTTATTCTAATTGATTATGACTATGTCACACAAATTGTATCAGATTTAACCACATTGTTCCAATTTAAAAACTTTCTTGCTGAGTTGTACTGTGACCCATGTATCTAGAAACTTGGATCAAAATTAATCAGGTTAAACAGTGGGATGACTTGAATAGAATATAATAGTGTTACATGACCATAGTAGGCAAACCGCTGATCTGCTGTCCATAGCTGCAGTTGTTTTCTGTTATTCAAATAGTTCTTATGTGCTGCTCCTGGTAAGCAGTGCCATGGAAATAGCAAACAGTTGCCTTCCTTTGCATCCTTCAGTAAATGGCAATATGAAAATGACTACCACTAGGCTGGTGCAAAAGACTCAGTTGCTCCTAATTATGGTCCACATGATATTTCAATTCATTTCAGTTGTATTTGTATAGCATCAAATCACAATCAGCCAACATTATCTGAAGGCATTTTCCATAGTAAGGTCGAAACATTACAAAATTAAAGAGAAACCCAGCAGTTCTCACAATGAGCAAACACTTTGGTGAGAGGAAAAACAACTTTTTCCTTTTTTAAAAGGAAGAAACCTCACACACAACCAGACTCAAAGTGGGTGGCCATCTGCCACGACCGGTTAGGGTGAGTGGAGAAAAATGGGGGTCTGAGGGAGAGGTGGGTGGAAAAGAGGGAAGGGAAGAGAGTGTGTGTGGGGGAGTGATAGCAGCCCCAGTTAAAGAAAAATAAATAATATTATAGAAAGAGAGGGAGCTGTGAGTGCCTTTGTCATCATTTCTAATGACTCAGTTTCTGTATTTTATTAACAGATACACTTTTGAAGACAAAGAAGGGAAAACACATTCAGAGACTTAAATATACACAAGAGAGGGAGGGTGCAGATGATCACGAGAACGGGAAAAAGGACTAAGACAGGAAGTAAAGTTAGAGATATAAACAAGGAATAATATTTAAAATACAAAGTCATGTTAAAAAACAGAGCAGAATCATAACATTATAGCACCGTAACTAAGGCATGGTTCAGGAGATGCTAAGGCAGGAGAAATATGATCTCTTCTTCTGGTCCCTGTCAGCACTCGGGCTGCAGCAGTGTGGATAAACTGGAGGCTTTTCACAGACCTAAGCCATTTTCAGACATGACCTACTGAGGATCTCCAAAGAATTGGTGCATTTTGACATAAAAAATGACAAGTAATCGTCCAGTCTTGATATGAAATATCATAGATGAAGGCTGTTTATTGTTCTTCTGTGCATACGCATGGTCACCGTTTGAAGTGGAGCTGAATCCATGTACTTATACTATTTGCTGTTATTTGTGATTTGACTCAAAGACCTCAACTCTCTAAAGCTTGAAATATGACTCAAAATCAGATGCCAAGAATAACAATTATTCTCAGTATTGCGATGGTCACACAGTCTAGTATTAGTAAGCCTAATTAGCAATGTAGTGGAGATCACATTATTAGCATTATCCTAACAAGTATTGTTGTCACACCCCACAGCACTGCACTTGGATAGTGCCATCTGGCCATGGGATCATTCATATTCATAGAGAAATGGAACCTGAGGTAAGACACCACAACCTCATCCCCAGTCACCTCTCACTGAACCAGAACTTCCAGCTGATATATTTACATCACCCCTACTAATGATGAAGTAACTGTGTCCGCTGGTGATAGTTGACCATTGAGGGGGGTCACTCGAGTACCCGAGCTCATCGCTGTAGGGGATTGCCACGGGCCGTACTACCATCTGTTGTTGTCAATCACACACACATTTGCAGATATTCAGTGGTTCTTCTGTATCTGACCTGACTGTCATGCCTCCTCACTTCTGCTCCCAGTCATTTTAAAGGTAACAACGATTTGACATGTTCGGCCACAACAGGAGCTGACTGGTTTTAAGCAGCGAGGTGTTATGGCAGATCCAGCACCATGGTGAAAACACATAATCCCTCAACCAGCTGGCACTGCCCTCTTGACATGTTTGTTTTATTCCTCTGCAAGCAGCCTTCAGAGAGTGACGGTAACATTTGACAGTACTGCCAGTTGCACTCTTTCCAGGCATAATGCAACAAATACCACAGGGTTTGTGTGAATGGAAACTAAGGGGCATCACGCACACACTTTTGTCACTGACTACAAATGAACTCAATTTCAACTGAACAAGAAGTGCTGGAATTTCACTCTGCCTCCTTTCTTAAAATAAAACATTGTAAAGCTTTTTTTCTTTATCACAGTGTGACCATATGGAGGAGAAATAAGTTAAGCCCCTATTCCACTGGTAAAAGAAAAAACCCCTAACACCCCCAAACATCTGGCTTTTGCCTTCAATAGTAATGGTTGCAATCGACATCCACTTCTGTGTGAAATAACTCTGCAGCAAACACAGAATTTTATCGGCTCCTGCTCCCCGGGTGAACGCAGTTTTCTTCTTTTTCTTCGAATTCTTTTTCTGTATTTTGGCTGTTTATTAACTGATGCTGCACATCCGTGCTGATGCTGCACCTTTTTGGGCAACACAATGACACGCATTGAACTTTCAGATATTAGGGCATCAATATTCATGAACCTATGCTTCCACATATGCACTGGACTCTGCAGTTCCTCCGTATTTTTTCCCCGGAGGAGGTGCATGTGTGAATGCAAATGTCAGAGTGAGATGCGCCGCAGTGTCTACGGACTAGATTTGCCTGACCTACTGGAATAAAGTCCGGGAGAAGTCGATGTGTGAACCCAGCTGGGGATCCCCCGCTGGATACAGTTAGTGAGTGGGGGGGTTGATGATGCTTCTAAGACGTGACAGATGCAAAAACGTATCTGTCTTCCACTTTGTTGTGCACGTGTGAAAGAAATACTGTGAGTAAACTCCATCGCCAATTCTCTGGATTTTACCCGGAGGTCATGTCTTAAAATGGCTTTTATGTAGATAAAGGGCGACGATTATCTTTTTCTGTATTGTCCAAAATGTATCACCATCAAGACAGCTAGGGGAGAATTTCTCAGTTTCCAGCACATTCATGATGTCGTACATGACTCACAAACTCTGTTAGCAACTACTAGCAATGGGAAAGAAGTCAATCACCTTTTTTGTTTAAGCTGGTTTACTTGCATAAAAAAACCCACACATACCTGTTAATTTTTGAAAGAGGTATTATATACAAAACAAGGGCATGTTCAAGTTTACTTAGCAGGTGACTTTGATGAATGTGCACACTGTAATCTAAGTTTTTAATTCTGTATCACATGTCACACGACCTCTGTTGGGATGTGTTGAGAAGAAAGAATCAGATTTCATCACAAAATATCTCATCATTGATTGGTCCTGACCATGGTGAAGAGCAGAGGCAGATCTTTTCCTGTGCTGAGGCTCATACTGTAATACAATCACGCATGGTTGGGATCTTGAAAGACTAAGGCTGAGCGCTGACCAAAAATCTTTCGAAATCTCTATTCACTTTCTCTGAATTCATTTCTGCTGTTTTTAAGTGATTGTAGAAATATTCAAAACAATTAAGAACAATAGAATGAAAAAAAACACCAAAATACCAGACCTCACCCTACATATCAGCAGTTCACAGACTAATGATGCCACTTGAGTCTAACCTCCTCCTTCTTTCATGCTTACTTGCACTAGTTGGGCCATTATGTGGTACAGACTTCTGATTAATGTTGCTCTCACTCACATTACCTGGCATTAAGTCACATTATCGATTTATTCAGTGTCGACGGTGGCGTTTTTTCTTCTATCATAAACTCGCTCACTCTGGCTGGCACTGAGAAAAATAGGGTTGGTAGAGATGGAGAGAATGTGACAAGAGAGATTAAAACAAGAAAACCAAAAAAAAAAAGAGGCACAGAAGAGGAAAGAATAACCAAAGCACAAAAGCAGAAACAGATTTAAGGGACAGAGGGTGAAATGTTAAGAGACAAAAAGAAACTGTGAGAAAGAGTGGGAAAGTAAGAACTGGTGATGGATGATGCAAGAAGGAGGAATTTGTGGGTAAAGGAATGCAAGCAGAGGAGCAGAGGAAACGAGTTGCAATCAATACAGGGGGGATCAATCTACTATTCAGAGAGGAAGAGTGATCAGGATAAAGGAGGCATTCATCACACACACACACACACACACACACACATTTACGAACATGCCCTTGCTGGCTAAATGTTAAGCTGGAGGTCTTACTTGTTCGGTAAAAGAAGAGTGTAGCTTCTAAACTTCTGTTCAGTCAGAGGAGTGTGTTTGTGTGTGTGTGTGTGTGTGTGTGTGTGACAGACTACAACTCTTATTCCAGCCTCTCCTGATCTCCTGAAGCTTCTGCTTAGTGCCCGCTCATTGCTTCATCAGCAGCTGTAGTTTCCTCCAACAAACTCTTGTTTTTCTGACCCGACGGCGACCTAACAAACGATGAAGTCGAACAAATTTACTAAATAAACATGAGCAAGTGCTCCCTGCTCACATCAACGCTGCTTTGACCTCCCTGTGAGCCCAGGAGACACTGTCCACTCACACAGCAGGAGAGCGTGCTGAGATAACACTTAACATCAGTTCACATCTGTTTCAGGGCTTCTCACATGCTTGTAAACAGACAGTGCTCTTCATCAAGGTGGGTGGCAATGGGTCTACCATATTTGGCTCAGGAGGTAGACTCCACTAACCATAGGATGGTGGTTTGATCCCCAGCTCCTATAGTCCTCATGTTGAAGTGTCCTTGGGCAACTGGACACTGAACCCCAAATTGCGTGAATGATAAGTGATAGAAAAAGAACTGTGCATGTCAAGTGCTCAACGAATGTGTGTTAATGGATGAATGTGACTTTCATTGTAATACACTTTGAGAGGGTGCGAACACTAGAAAACTGCTGTCCAATTATTAACCTGAAACAGGAACGAGGGAAACAGGATAACAATGTCCACATCCATAGGAAGGAGTCACTGAATCACCTGATCTCCATCCAGTTTAAAACCTGTGGGAGATGATAGGATGATGCGTCTGCCAGCTCTCTCCATCACCATCATCAAAACCCCAACTGAGGTATTATATTTTGGCAGATTTCATTCCTGTAGAGTTTAAGAGACTTGTAGAATCAGTGCCAAAGTGCGTTGAAGCTGTTCTGGTATTTCATGGTGGCTCAACATGAGGTGGCCTTTGCCCCTATTTGTTGTGATGTGGCAGCATTTTTTCTCAATGCCAGTTGCTACAGTGACAGCTGGTGGCTAATTAAAGCAACTAGCATGGACTCTTTTCTTCTGGTCAGCCCTTTTCCAACCATCGCACCTGCAACAGTCAGTGAACGGAGGCGTCATCCCATTTTTGTGATCATTTGTACAAGTGTAGTACAAATGTCCATTATATTATCAAGGCCGCTGTGACCTCATTTGAACACAACATCTCAGGAACAACACAAGAGAATCTTTTCAGATTTGGTAAAGATGTTCACTCGGACTCAAAGATAAACTTATTAGATTTTGGGTAATCATAGGACAAGGTCACAGTTGCCTTACAAAACATGTTTTTGAACTTAAAAGTCTTGGATGTAGTCAAATAACTTGAAGAATTAAAAACAAGAATTAAATGCCTTCACTAGTTTAGACAGACATAGATGTAAGCTGCAACTTAAATAGTTGGTGGCAGCAAAGAACTGCAAAATTCTATCTATTCATGTTATCTCATGTTTGACTCTACAGCTTCATTTGATTTTCACGTATGGAGTTATTTTTTCTATCTTTATTCAAGAGCATGGTCTTTCAGTTTGAGTGCATGACTTGTTGAATTTATGCTCAGATTGCGTATTACTTTTCATCAAAACCGTTTGCACTTAAATTTGCTCTGCTTCTGCTCAAACTGTGTGCTTGCACTCAAATATATTGTTGCTCTCATGAATTTCCTGTGCCCCAGCTTCAGCCCTTCTCCTCACTTGGTCTGCGAGAATGACTTCCCCTGTCCTCTTATTCCAAAATGTCATAGAGAAAGCAAGAGTAGGATCATCTAATAAAGCCGTGGAGGGTGGGAGCAGATGAACTGCCCGCATGGGACTCTCTGCTGCAAAGCGAACACTCCTGCAACGGGGAAGGGATCATTACATTCATTGCATTGGTTGACCAGTGGTCAACACGACACCTGACATTCTATTGGTTAGGGGATTTTGACAGGTCATGTTGCACAAAGAAATCCAAAAGCAGAGAAGAAATCTGAGAGCAGGCAATTCAGTAGCACACAACAATCAGCCCGAGTGAGGAGAAGTGCTTTTTTAGTGCAAGGGCAGGGCTTTGATGAAAAGTAATGCACAATCTGAACATAAATTTAACAAGTCATGTGCTTAAACTGAAAGACCACGCTCTTGAATAAAGATTGGAAAAAACCTCCATATTTACGCACTTTATTATTATTATTAAAAATTTGTTGAGAGGTTTTCTATCGAACTATTGTGAAATGTGTCATTCACATCTCTGAATATTTCTCGTAATAATGCAAATGATGATGATGGAGGTTGATGAATGATTTAAATACCTGCCCCACAAATGACTGACTTCCTCTGACAACCCTCTAGTTTTCAGCTGAGACAACAAAGTGACCAAAACTTTCCCTAAATTTCATCATTCAGTTTCTCCACTATTTCTATGACAACATTACAACATTTAGTGTGTACAGTAAGTTTTATAGCATCTTTGAAAAGACTGTGTGAAAATATACACAATCCACAGTACTAGACTAGAAAAGTGTAGTAAAAGACACTTTTAGTTTTCATATGATTCTGCTGATTATTTGAGGGTGATGCAAGTAACTTTCTGTTTGTTTTTTAAGCCCTGGATGTAGAAAACATATTCAGCACTCATAAAATGTTTTTCCCACCACTGATACTATTTATAGATTCTGCTTGAATCTTTTGGCAAAGAGCATAATCTGTGTGATTCTGATCGGCTGTGCAAGGGAGACTTTTTTCTTTTTGAAAGATCCACATGCATACTTCATATATACTGTAGATGCTGCACATTATGCTATATGGTAGAGCATAGATATTTGACTTTTTAAAATGGTACCAATGAAAGACTTTTGGTGTGTGTATGTGTAGCATAGCTGGGTCCAGGGAACAGGTTGGAATAGACATGATTGTCTTTTATTTATAAAATTAAGACCCACTGATTGGAATGTGTTCATAGTATGCATGCTATCTGGATGCAGCTAGTTGCTTCAGTGGATCATTATCATTTGGACAGAGCGCAGACAGAAGCGTGGACTCCAGACAACAATCAAGTTAGAGCACTATAGTCTAATGAGTCACAGGTGATGGATTTGCTATAAAAAGAAACCCTGGGAAGGATGGACGTGGGTGTTGAGTTGATTTAAAAGACAGGAACATGGGGACAAAGTTGTGAATGTAGAATAGTCTTAAAAGTGTTGTAATAACTGCTGTCTAGTAAAGGACACTGGAAGGATGGGACACTTATACTGTGCTATGAATAATAATATAGCATTAATCATAAAAACAATTCAAACATGCATATGTAAATACATCAGTTGTATAAATTGTGTGTGCATGCTTATATAAATATCGTATGCAACACTGTTGAAGCCTCTGCATTCCCTTAATATCCTCCCTCCTTGGCTTATTGGTATAGTTCCTCTATTCATCTCCTCCCTTGCCTCTCTTCCTTTCCTCGTCCCTTATTCTGCTCAGTGTCCTTCCCACCAGTGCACAAGAGTGGGTTTGGTTCCTCTCTGTAGCTAACATTAATCTGCTGCTTTCATCACAGCACCAGTCCCACTCATAAAAGACTGCAGTGATTCTCCAGGCTGCTGGCTCATGTTTGTTTAGCACTTTAAAGAACACATGAGCGGGACAGGTGACGATGAGTTTGAAGCCTGAGTACACCTGAAAACTTCAGTGAGTATCTGACACTGAGATGTTTACAATGCAACCTGTATTTAGACACGTAATGCAGCATAACTGTGTCTAACAAATGAAGACACAGCACTTTCTTTTTTTTTTTTACACACACACACACACACACACACACACACACACACACACACACACACACACACAAACACACACCTTCCCAGCTATTGTTGTGTTGCTCATCAGTATTTTGTTTACGACTGTTTTGTGAGCTACGGTGGGAATCTCTTGCCGACAAAAACAAAAGACAAAGACAGAAAGTCGCTGTTGTCATGTTCGTCCTCTGCAGTCATCCTTTGGTCAAGATGTTATTTTCATTACTGGACTGAAGCCAGCTGGCCAGCCAGAGACAGCAACACGCAGTCAGTGGACACACAGAAACGCAGGGAGCTCCCTGTCCAAAACAATAGACATAAATATAGCAGCCTCTGGGAAAAAGAATACAAATGCTGTGTCCATCCCTACACAGAGGAGAAACGCCCAGTCCTGAGTTTCCTGTTCCCTGAGCCCCATGCAGAGCAGTGTACACTCTATTACTTCCCAGACCATGAGACAGAAGTTCACCACCTGAGCAGAGTTCTCGGTTACATTTTTAAAATGAGACCTTCCTGGGACTACCATCGTTTCACCATAAATGAAGCTTTATTTATAGCCATTCTGACAGTGGGTATTTTCATCAGGAATGGTTATTTTGGTTAGCTCATTGGACCGCAGGTCCTTACCTCACAGCTATGGCTTTGTATGACCCTACTTTTCCAAACAAAACACATGCACAATGTTCACACACCAAGGGGTTTCGAAGGTAGAGCTGGTCGTCCACTAACCAGAAGGCTGGTGGTGCAATCTCTGGTTCCTATAATACCCGTGACTATGTGTCCTTTGGCAAGACACTGAACCCCAAGTAAACATAACTGTACTATAAGGTAATTTGAATACCAATGTGACATGTATGAGGATGCATAAAAGTAACATTAAAACACAACTCTGCTACAAATATTAAGAGCTGTCTTGAGAAGATAAGAAGCAGTTCCACAGATGAAAAGCAAAGAGGAAGCAAGGGTGCAGTGGGAAATGTGGAAAGGTATCGGGGGGAAATGGGTAGCAGGACAGGCGATCTGTGGGGGTGGTAATAGGCTTTAATGGCTGTAACCTTTGCCTCCCAGGTGGAGCTGAAGAAGGCAGCGGACAGCAGCAGTACAGCCAGTGAATTCCACAAGCCACACACACATCCAGAGTAGTGGAAATAGTCCTGTTCCTGCTGTATATCTCAACTGAGGCAATTTCCCAAAATAGAATCAGGCCTTTGGCCTTTTGATATTGTTGTGTCTCTTGTCTCACAGTAACAGTTCAGCCAAGCTGCTCTGAGTGCAACACCAATCATTTCAAATTTAGTGTGGAGTTAGATGATGTAAATCCTGGTGAACTTCATATGGCTTTAATACAATGCTGTAGATATCTGATCTACAGTACATCAGAGAGTGAAACATTTCCACACTGACACACTGGATTATTTCATTTTAAATTTCTGCCAATAGATCCCTTTCTCCTAAATCTTACAGACTGAACCAACTCAAGACATCAAGCAGCTTTCCTAACTTACAAAACCAGCTCTTTTTAGCCGTCTTCAGACAAGAACTCCGGAGATATCTTTAGAAATTTGTCTGGACTTTCTTCTGAGGTTGCCTTTCAGTGCTCAGACACGTTCCCAAAAACAGAGAAATCTCCAGATTGTTCAGGTAAGAGGTGGTGCAGCCTGCAGGAGACTTTAGAGGACGTAACATATTAATTCAGCTGTGGAGATCACTTGGTTTTTTTTTAACTGCATGTCAGCTCTTATAACCAAAAGCTCTCTTTAAATCTAAGTCAGTGTCTTCTATGTGTGCTGCTCTGCTGTTTCATCCTGGGATATTTGTTTTCCTTTTGGTTTTGGGTTTTTTCTATCAGTGCATGTCTTAAGGCAGCTTTGAGTTGCATCTAAGAAGTTTGTATTTGTTTGCAGTATAGATCACAGATCCCTTGACACCAGATGGAATGAGAATGGGAACATTCATTCTTGCAGCTGCAATGTGATAACTGCATGAAATAATGGGCTCTTAAACTGATCCTTCTATTTTTGATCTTGTTTACCATCACTTACTTTGGATCTCTGTTTGTTTACATGATTGAGAAAGTAGATAAGTGTGTCTATGTGCATCGCCAAGTCTGTTTTTGGTGAGAATGAACATGAAGAGACTGGTTTAACTGTGTGTCTCCGTCCTTCTGCATCTCTGTCAGAGGAAGATCATTGTGTTCCAAAATAGCCCCTTTGTTGCCTGAGGAGGAAGTGATATATAAGGAGGGGGATGAGAAAAGAGTGAGGTCATGAGGAGGAGAAATGACCTTGGAGACACACAGAGGTTCCCAGAGGCTCATGCACAGGAGAACACACAGGCATGCTCACAGCTGGACACACACACACACACACACACATTATACAAGAACAAACATATAGTTCAAGTTCCAGTTTAATTTCAGCAAGTGTCACTGTTACAATGAGAACACAGCTCTTATGCCTTGTTCTGACCTGCATCAACATGCTTCACAGGTGATCAAATTAGAAACTGACAGTTCTAAGTACAGGTGTGTACTGATGCTTGGTAACAGATCAACCAGGATGCATGTTTATGCACAATTGCATCAGTCTCCATCAAGTTCATAGACATAACAACGGCTTAATCAGTCCAAGATCTTCAACTTGGAAAGTCATCATTCCTTATCTTTAAGATGCTTCAAATGCATCTACATCTTTCAGTTTGTGTGGCTTTACACCTATTCTGAAAATGTGCATTTATGTGGAGAAAGATGAACATGGAATAACTTTAGAGCATTTCACAATCTAAATGACAACATAGCAAAGTCAGTTAAGTATTTCCGAGTGATGATTTGAATAATTACATTTGAAAGCCCTGCACTTTGCCCAAAAGTTCAGACCTTTGCTGGAGCGCATTGGTACTTTTTCATCTGTGAGCACAAGCTCATCTTGGATATGGATCCAAAGCCAGAGGAGCCAAAGACTTAACGTAAGTCTCTTCACCACACGCTGTGAATTCAGTCTGTCATAGGCTGTTATCAAGAAGGTCTATTTCCAAATTAACACAAAAGTTACCAGCACATCTGAAGTCATGGTGTCATGGCTGAACACACTCACAAGTTTTACTGGATCAACAATGTCACCCTGTCTCCTACTCAGGTGTGTGCTGTAAGTGACCACCTACTGTGAGTGTGTAAGAGAGAGAGAGAGAGAGAGAGAGGTGGGAAGAGAGTGGATACGTTTGTACCCAGGATAAGGGTTTATCTGTCTTGTAGCGATGGCCCTGTCACTGTTCCCTCATCGACACCGCCTCCCCTGCCATGTTACCAGATTTGGAGAGCGCACCCCTGCTGTGATGTCACCATCTGTGACGCATTTACCTGTCAGCACAAATACACCGGCACACAGATCTGAAGGGATACTGGAGCATTAATCACAAAAGAGAGAATTAGAAAAGACTCAAACTTACCTGAAAGTTTATAAGCATCGTTCTCTAAAAAATGACTTTATTACCCCCAATACATACAGTATTTCACTTCCTTATTCCTTTCTCAGAAGGGGACAAAAGCACTCAGTAATCCCTTTCACATTCACACATACACAGGAACTCACACACACAGGTTGTAATTAGTGACGTAGAAGTGATGATGAGAGGAGAAGGGTTCACACTGAGCTGGTCTGACAGCTTCATGACTTTCACTGTGGTGAGGACAGATGGCTCAACCATCCCACTGGACTCACTGTAAACACAAACACAACACAGCTCTGTACAAGCCATGCACAGAGGAGACAGAAACTAATAAAGGCAGAGACAGAGCTATATGGTGTTCCCCTGAACCATTCCACCATCCAGGTCCCTCATATAACATTACTTTAAACAGTCAGAATCATTAACACATTACTGGGATCTGCTGAAGCTAACAGAAAAAAAGTTTTGATTAAAAGCTATGCAAATCTGAGAACTGTTCATCACAGCATTCACATTATAAATTAAACAATGTATACCCTGATGCTGCTCATTTGATCCATGGCACTGTAGTTAAATCAAGATCAACTTTACTCAAATATACAGTTGCGATATTTAGATAAGAAGCTTGGCCTTTCATTGACTCCGCTTTGTGGATATCAGGAAATAAATCAACATCAAAGGGCACCAGACACAATTAGCAGTAAAAGGGGGGGTGATAGGCAAGAGCAGGCAGACTTGAACTTGTGTACTCGTAGGGTGAGTGAGTCTGTGCTGGTGTGTGTTTCAACACCCTTCTTTCAAAAGCTGAATGCTCAATTAAGAGCCATTCTACCAGCCACGGTTGTATATTTCACTGTTGACTTTTCTACCAACAACTAACACTGGCTTCAGGACAAGACTTAAATACACATAGCAACTTAATACACATATACTCCGCCACACATTTGCATTTGCTATGTTTAAAATGAGGAAAGATCAAAGCTTTTGATCAATGTAATACTAACGTGAATGATTGTGTCATCACTTGAAAAAGGTCACTTTCTTACCTTTGTCACCTTTGTAATATGTGCAATTATCTTCTTCAATGATGCTTTATTGCCAGGGAAAAATAAAAATAAAATATTTCCTCATCACTGTAAAGCAAGAAATCATATCAGAATGCATTAAATGCAATGGTTGGACGGTGCTCCTCATGAAAAACAATACATACCATGTATAGATAGATAAATAAATAAATAATAAAATAAATAATGATGTTAGATTTGAATTACTTTTGACGCACTCACAAATTCACTAAGACTTGTGTGTTGAAAAACTCATATGACAGCATTTACAGTATCCATGTGGCTTCACTGGTCAACAAGTGACTTTGATCTTCATAAAAACCTGCTCAATTCATATGTATGTGTTGATGGATGAATGAGGCCTGTTGCCACTTCTGCAACAATGACGTTAAAACACCACGTTGCATCATAATCTGCTGGTAGAATTTCTCTCCTGTGTGCATGTGACTGCTTTTCTCTTTCACTATTGACGATCATCATTTATTAAGCTAACTTTAGCTAGCCCTGCCACTGTGCTGTTCTGTGCTGCAGACAAAGTACAAAATAACTTTTACTGAGATAAGTCAATTTTAATCTTATCTCTAATGTGAATATACAGAATCTGTAGGCGAAGGACTTCTAGTGTCTGTTTCTAATTAGACCAATCAATTGAGCAGGCTTTGGTTGCCCGCAGGTTAACAGTATGGAGAGCAAAAGAGGCGAGGACACATTGACTGCAATACATCGGCTCTTAGCTTTTTAATTTATCTGCATTCATATGCAGATCACTGTTAATAGGGATTAGCTCAAATTGGATCTGGACCTAAAACATCTGAAAACACTATCACTGTTTTGTTTTAAGTATGACTCAAAAAGAAGCTAGTTGGACTATTAACAGTGAACGGTGAGTCTTGGCCCAGATGTCCCTCTACATTGGAATTCACATTGAATATTGACTGTTGGCCCCAGGAGTTAATTGGTTGTCAAATAATATCTAGGGCTCAAAGAATGAGTTAACCTGAGCTGACAAAAGTTTCTGCACAGGCTTTGTTAACACAAAAGTTGTCAGAAGCGTCTGACTGTCAGTGTCAGTCCAGCCTAAACACAATCTCACTACACAACACTATTCACCATTAAAAGATTTAAGACATTTGTGAAATGTAGGCTAACAAATTAACAAAATGTGGCTAACAAATGAATTAAAGATGCTATTGTTTAGCTATAGTCATTTGTCCCTCTTTAAATCTTTTCTCTGCTTCTTTGTTTATTTGTTGTCTGTTTTCTTTTTGACATCAACCTGCCAGGGACTGCAGATGAAAAGTAGTCTGAAAGGGTAACTCTGGTATATTTATATGAACCACTGTGCTCATATTAATTAATGCACTTCCCTTTTTAAAAAAGAAAAAAAAAAGAAAATCATTGGCATCCCCCTTTCGTCCTCCACAGAGTTAATGGCCAATGGCTTAATTGTTTTCTTACTGGTTTCAAACTGCCCCTGGGAACCCATTGTGTCTCCCATTAGTCTAAGAGCATGGAATCTGGTGACACAGCAGTGTGTGTGAGAGAGTGTGTGTGTGTGTGTGTGTGTGTGTGTGTGTGTGTGTGTGTGTGTGTGTGTGTTTTCAGCAGGTTGGGTGTGTATATGTCTGCACATAAGAATGTGAATGTGTGAATCAGTGTGTGTACAAGACATTTTCGCACACATATCTCCCAACATGTGTGGCAGGCCTGCTTAAGCCCACTTTGTAGCGATATGTGGGAAGCCAGCCGAGAGGACTTCCTCCCTGTTTTCTCAACGCCAGTCATTACCAGCCACGGAAATGCTAATGGCTGTTTTGATAGCCATGGACAGGGGCTAGAGCATTTGTTTTAATACGTAATCTGTGTCTAGCCTGCAGAGCCCTGAGCCTGGTTATTTTAAATCATGAGGGACTGTGCAAATTGTATTTTCACCAAAACTGCCCTGTTCCGTGAAGTGCTGAGTGATTTGAGTTAGGAAACTTTACTAACAGCTTTGGCTTCACATTATTGTAGTGTGAGCACCTGATTAATGTTTGAGACAATATTGTTTTAAAACACTTGAGGACTTGTCACTAACAGATGAGCTGCATTATGTTCAGGACGTGGAAAACAGTGTGTTCATTGGCACACGTGTAAGAAAACCCCCACTCTGCTGAGGCCAAAGGTGCTAAGGTAAGAGGAATGTTCCAGACTGATTACACTTTGACCCGTGGTGATAATTTGATGCCTTTGGCAGCAGCAACATACACTGAAACTTTCATTGAAAGCATTAATGAGGAAGGATGTATAAACTGAACTCTGCACTTGATCAGTGCTAATAGTGAATGCAATTTGGCGATGGTTGATCATTTCAAGAGATTACTCAGATTTCAGTGCATGTCTGAAAGCATCTTTAGTCACATATATGAGATAAGCATGTAGTCTAGTGACATTTAAAAGAGGTTTTTGCTACATTCCATAGAATATAAAGTATTTGGCAAATGACATAACCAGGGGGGTGATTTTAATTTTACTTCAACTCAGACAAGTATTTGAAATAGTTAAGATAAAATAAGATAATCCTTAATTAGTCCAACAATGGGGACATTTGCAGTATTAAAGCAGCAAGTCACAATATGGGTCACAATGGGTAACAATACGTAAGTGTAAAGACTATAAAAAATATAGAAAAATATGAATGGAATTAAACTCATATATATATATAGTATTAAGACAGAAAAAAAAGTGCTTTCACAAAAAGTAAGACATACATTTGTTAGTAGGTTATATACCTTGTCCAAAGGAGATACTTACACTCACATAGGAGCCCACCAGTTATTAATAACCAGTCCAGGGTTATTATTTTTCTGTTTACTTTTTCTTAGACTTTGAGTGTCAAGTGTTTAAAAGATGTAATAATGTAAAGCTTTAGTTACTTTGTACATTTTAGTCATCTTAATTCCATTGGTTTCCTGAATATATTGGGGTTGTTTTGCATTTAATTGTCATTACTTTGTGAATTGTCATAATAGGCACAGGCATGTGTGAATGGATCATTGGTTGGATATTGTATTAATTAATAATATGAAGAAAGCTTGCATCGAAAATGTAGCCCCAATTTGACTGTGGCAACTTTCATGCCGTTTGCATTTTTCAGAGAGATGTTTTAGGTCTCGCAAAACAGCAAACAGGGGAAGCAATAAAAGACATTACTCACACCACATCCAGTAAGACAACTCTGTTTCTCATAACAAGAGTGGCAGGAGCCTGGACGTAAGCTTAACCTGTCCGGGCACGGTGACCTGCATCCCGAGGAAAATCTGCAACAACCAATTAAAGGGCGGCCATTATGTATTTAGACAGAAATTAACCAAATACAATGTGTAAACAACTTATATCATATGCTCACAGGCACTTACCCTGAACCAGGAACATTGTACAAGTAAACTATTAATAAATAAATAAATTATGTTAAACATTTTTATGCAGGCTTTTTTGTCTCAGGATGCTGGAGGGGGCGGCGCCCCAGTGCCCAGTATCTACCAGCCACCAATGGTCATTTCTGAAAACGCGTGTGAATCACTTTCGTTAAGTGGCTGTATCACACCATAAGGGAGTGATTTGGTCATCAACTGAATGCTGTTTGATGACTTTCTAATAGGTTGTAGCTGGAGGCCATGGTGAGTTGAGTCCCACGCTCTGGTAGAGGATTGGTAATGATGCGTCAGTCTGCACGCTGAGAGGTCACAGTGTTACCACCACTTGGTGATGAGTGACATGATGCAGTTAATGTGGAGTGCAGAGTACACTCAAGCAAAGTAAACATATGTACTTGCACATATGAGTGTGTCTGTGTGTGAAAGGGGCGAGAAGGGAAATGGAGTGAACGAGTGCATCAAAACAGCTTTCATTTTAAAGGACCTCCTTGACTAAGTCTTTGTCCAATAGGGCTCCAGCAGGAATACATGTTACGCTGAATTGTATTCCGTCCATGTCTGTGATGCAACGATAGCTGGTTGGTGATAACATATTCCTTACCACTATCTTATCATTTAACAATGGAGCATTTAATCTAGTGATACAAGAAGCCTCTTGACTTCCCATATTTTTTCAGTACAGCTTCGTTTTTTCCAGTTTTCTTCCACCCTGCTACTTGAAACCCTAAAAATAATGTTGGCATATTGAAATACCCACCTTGTGTAAATTATTAATCATATAATGGTAACTCCCCTTTAAATAACACATGTTCCCAAATCACTAAAACGGGACATAAAAGTTACCATTAGGGGTAAATGTGAACAAGATATATTCCCAACAAGGATGAATTGGTTTTAAAGGTTGTTAATAAACTTTTGTCCTGTAGCATGACATAAAACTGACACCAGTCTTCTTGGACTTGACCATTATCTCATTTAAAGAACTTGTCCATTTGTTTGAAATCACAAGTGGTCATTGGAAACACTTTCCAATGCAGGTGAGGGCAGGTGTTAGTATCAGGTCTGAACCAGCCACATATGCCTAATGCCCTCTTCAGACCTGGTATTAAGATGGAGAGGGGGGGGATTGAATGCATCTCAAGCAGCTCTGCTGTGAAGACAGGCTTTACTGATTTAAGAGTAGCATCAATCATAATGTGTTGGTCAGTGTTGATATTGTGGCAGTGGCCTCAAACAAATCAGCACATGGATATTTTTTGATTAATTGTGAAACTGCAGCGGGTCAGAGTTTCTCATCTGAGTGGGGCGGTCAAGCATATGGGGCCCCGGACACATTTACAATGAAAAGAACGTGGCCACATGCTTCCCACACCACCTCTGAATGTGGTTTAGGTGAACATATCTCAGGATGCATTGAGGAAACATTTGGGTGCATTCAGACCTGTACTTGTGTTCCAATCATTTAGAATGGATGTTAACACCAGGTCTGAACGGGGTAGCAGACCACCCTGAATGTGATCTGAGTGATTGGATCTCTAACGCGTCCTCATTGTGTCTCAGGTGTGTTCACACCTTTGACCAGATGACCCAGGGTGAACAGAATGTACTTCAGTGAGTAGCTGACCAAATCTGTTACAACATCAACATAATGGTTCTCCTCACAGACTCGATGTCTAATCCCTGACCGCTGCTATACACTATTATTTGAAAGCATCTTTTTTTTCACTCAAACTTGTCAAGAAGTCAGAGGGATGTTGCATTCAGTTTCCCTCACTCACAGCCGGTGCTGCATTGTATGTATGGCCATGTATGTGTGGTAGCCCCTCAACTCTTACTCCTCTTGAGCATCATACCCATTCCTATACAAAAATAAAGACCATTACGAGCAGTAAACAGAAGAGTTTTTTCTCTCCACAGTCACCAAAGTGCTGTTCATCGTGGGAACTGATGGGTTTCTCTACATTTAGTACGATTTTAAGGTCTTGACCTTCTATGTAAAGTGCCTTGAGATAATGTATATTATGATTTGGCGCTATACAAATAAAATTGAAAGGAATTGAATTAAATTTACAACCTAGCTTTGTATAAAGTGGCCTATAGTGGTTTGGTCTCTTTCACCCCTTTTCCACTGGTCAAAAAAAACATGAACACCCACTAACATCTGGCTTTTGTCTGCAATAGGAAGAAGCAGTAGACACAGGTTTGAATCTGCTCCGATCGTGACGAGTGAATAGTGACGTGAGCGAGTGCCTCAGTTGACAGTCTGTTTGTTAGGTTGAACATGATGCACTGAAGAAAAAACTGAAGTTGAGTTGACTGCCTGTTCCCCTCTCCTTTAGGCTGCTTTGGTTTTCACCAACTCATATTGGGCTGTGGTGGTTGAATGCTCCACAGTGTGCGGCAGCGGGTTGCTAACTTTGTCTGTATACAGTTTGAAGCTAGGCAAGTGGCTACATTGACATTATCACAGTCTGATTGTTCACAATAGTTGGAAAATACAGTTGAGAGAAGCGGTAACTCAACCAAAGATACACTGACATTTTTAATTGAGGCAGATGTTCCACCTACACTGGGTCTGGAACTGGTGTGTTTTCTTTAGGGGAGTCTGTTGTTAGCATGACGGACATATATTATTAATCTTCTTCTGTATTTCTTATTGTACTGTTTGCTATCACACTAATACAAAATAATTTCAGTATCTTAAAAGTTTAATCTCATATTGTGAAAATTCATTTACAGTTTTACACTTTGACACAAATTTTCCATGAGTACTTGTGAATCAGATTGAATTATCACAGTCATTTAAATTCAAAACCACATGAATATCATCTTACAATAATATTATACTCATACACAGGGGAACAATTCAGACCCATATAGACAAAGGTGTAGCAACTCTCAGACTCTCTCACATACTCAACACTTGGCCTCTAATCTGCTCTTAATTCAATTCTGGCCTAGGGAGACTTTAACTCAATTAACCCCCCCCCCCCCCCCCCACACACACACACACACACACACACACTAATTGAGCTCTTCCTCCTTCACTTACTTGAGCAACATCAATCACCTTAAAGCACATTCTGGAGCATTTATGTGGGAAGACGATTCAATTTGTCAAAAAATCAAACACTAAAAGAAGCATAACAAAAAAATGACTTACTTTTTTGCCAGATCCTGCTCTATTTCATTCCTGGTGCTATTAATTAAAGTATAATGGTAAAAAAAAAAGTTGCACATTCTAGCAACACAATACTCCTTAACCAGACCACAGAGGCTGTGTGGTCATTCCACATGGGATCTATGATATTGACTAGTTGAAAAATTAGACCGAGTCCACTAATAACCTAATTGCTGTATGAAATATACTATTCAGAGTTTCACAGAATTAGTTTTTTTTTGCTGGAATCAGATTTCCAATTAGAGCCTTTTAAGAAATGTATTTTTCCCTCCAGAGGTTGAATATGGTCTATTAAACGGATAGTTCACTGAAAAATGAAAACTAACTCATTATCTAATCACCAATATGCCGAAGGAGGGGTGGGTGAAGTGTTTGAGACAAAAAAACACTGGAGTCTCAGGGGTAAAAAGTGTTTCAGCCAAGGCGACCTCTTCTTCAGATGTAATAAAACAACAGAAAAAACACAACATGCCTCCATACTGCTCCTGTGGTTAATCAAACCTTTTCCTCAGTTTTTCTGATAACTCCAGAAATATCCTCCTAATTTTTTAAGTCTTAAAAGATTCTGTTTCTATCTTTAAAGATTTGTGATATTTATTATTTTTTCAGTTTATCTTTCAGTTGCCTCAGGCTTTTTTTTCTGATTTATGTCTTATAATGACCATTTTTGTGACCATATTATACAAAGAGAATATCTTTTTTTTGTCAACACCAGTAAAAAGGGGAGGCTGTGCTGTAAATGATGCCTCTCAACAACCTTTCAGATGATGGGCCAATAAAACATTATGGAGGCTAATGTTACATGTATCAGTCAGAGAGTTGAGATAAATAAAGACTTATTTTTAGCTGTAAATCCTGTAAAGCTTTGTCGCAACATGTCGCCATTCATCTTGTCCTCATGCTCACTTGCCTCCCTTAGCCTTTTGGTGTCTACTACAGTTCCCTTTCTTTTCTCTAAATACCCAACTTATTTTTACTCCATCTTATTTTCTTCCTTCCCTCCCATTTTTCCCCAGTCATTGCAATGGGCACCATCAGTCCATTATCATGGCCTATATCATTTGTGAGTAAGGAGCAGAGCAAAAATAAGGTTACAGCAGTGTGAAAATGGAGAGATAGCAGAGATGAAAGGAAGTGAGGATGAGGAAAAGAAAGGGGAAATAGCCTGAGGAGTGTATTGGCTTGCTGA
This sequence comes from Paralichthys olivaceus, assembly GCF_024713975.1. Taxonomy (NCBI): domain Eukaryota; kingdom Metazoa; phylum Chordata; class Actinopteri; order Pleuronectiformes; family Paralichthyidae; genus Paralichthys; species Paralichthys olivaceus. The sequence continues at coordinate 23,075,298 of NC_091102.1, forward strand.
CCGGATCCAGTTGAATTCAGTGACCAACTGCAGCATTGCAGAACAGAAACACAGAGAAGATTGTCAGACTGGCAGAGGGTGCAGCAACGTGGCTTTGAACATCAATCTGACTGTTGACCATTTTACCTTTTTTAAATCTCTTTTCTTTCCTTGTAGACTCTCCTGTTTACATTGTGTTTTCCACTCATTGCTTCCTATCATCTGTGTGGTTCTGGCTCCAGTGTGAGGTGAGTTGTTAGATGGGGTGTAAAGAGTGAAGGGACCTGACGGTCGTGCCAGGAACGGCCTACCTCACAGCATCACATCCTAAACCACTTCACCAACAGAGAAGCCAACCAAGAAAGCACTTATTAAATCTATGAGCAGTCGAGCACTGAGAGATGAGCGAGATCCAGCAACCCCAAATTGTTTCCGTACTCCCATCAAAACCTTCAAATTAGATTAAAGGGAAGGAAGAACTAAAGGAGGAGGGAAAATGCTGATTGGCACACTCGCATTTTCTTGATTTGGGGCAGAAAATCCTGTTTCATGGTGGTGTGGCATTCCATTCCAAAAAAAAAAATTATCGGCTCCATCATCTGACTTGCAGAGGGATCTTTCCTAATCTATCTCTCTTTCCTACTCTTCAGCTTCCTCTCTCAACCTCTTCTCCCCACAGCATTTTAGCAAAGCATAGAAAAACAGACAATACAAGGTTCTCAGGCATTCGTTTTTGATTTGCAGTCATTCTAGGCATGCAATCCTTAACGGATTGATTGTGTTACCAGATAGAGAGATACAGAGTAATTGGAGAGATTAAAACCTCCCTCTGCTCTCATTTGATAGTCTTGCAGAAACCGAGGAATGGCCATTAGGCACTTGAACATTGATTACAGAGACCAATCTGATGTCCAGATAGCTGATGACAGGCGATGGGGATTTTCAGTAAGTCACAATGTCACATAGCCTCAAAAAAGAAAGAAAAGGGAAGAAATGGGGTTTCAATTTGGATGACATGATTATAACATGAGGAGTCATCAGACTTCTGGATCAACATCACAGGAAGGATGGTCATGCCTATAAAATGGAGGGGAAGTAACATTATTTCTGATGTATTGCTTAAACAGATGGTATGTTGAAGACAAAGTTGTCTGCACCTCCTGACAAAGTCCTCAAATGGGTTCAGAAGAATGTGGATACACCTGTCAAAGAGGACGTCGAGTTTTTTCACAACCGAAACCGTGGGAGTTGCTTGACTGTATCCGGAATGTGGTCTTAGGGGGTTAGGTGGTCTAAGGGACAGTTCAATGAAAAATAAAACTACTCACCACTAGGCTCATGGAGGGACTGGGTAAACTTTGTCGCAGACGAATCCAGTACAATTGAAGTAACTGTTGACCAAAACATTACATGTAACAAAACAACAGAAAAAACACAATATGCCTCCATCACGTGGTGTCACCAAAGTGTCCATAAGCCCCGATATTCATATTCGACTTGAAACAAGGTAACACTGTGTTTTAAGACTAAATGTCCACTGGAAGTGGCTAAACTAGTGGACATAGTGTGTCCGAGGGTCCGTGTATGCACCTCGTAGGAAGATATCATTGGACATTTAGACTAAGCAGTGTCAGGCAAATTATGTTTTTTCTGTTGTTTTATTTAGTCTGATGTTTCGGTCACTAGTTACTTCAATTGTATCGCATTCGGTCGCAACAAAGTTTACTTTGAAGACTCTAGAAGTGTTTTGTGGACTCAAACACTTCACCCACCCCTCCATTGGCATAGTGGTGAGTAGATGTATTTCAATCTTTCGGTGAATCTATCAGTTTAAGGTCTATATTGTAACAAACTACTTCATATGAAGCCTCAGTTTAAACAGTGTGTATAACTGTTCCAAAACACCTCACGTGAAAAGGATGAAAAGGGGGGAGTAGTAGATTTAAAGTGATGGAAGTTGTGTGGGCATGAATCTGGGACTGTAGATTTTAGAAATGTGAAAAGTTGATGCTACAATAAAAGCAAAATGCAATTATTCAATACAATCCAGTATGTGATTTAAACATTCACTAAAGCTCGCACTCAGACTATCCTGCAAATAGTGGCAGATCTGTGTGGACTGCAACATTCCTTAAATGAATAGGCCTACTACAAATACGATAGATGTCATGTTTCCATTACGTTTTCCATAATATTTATGTTCCAGGTTTTTGTGATACTCTATTAATTAAGTCATCATCCCCTTCTTCTCTTGCTATAGTTTAATGAAAACAGGATCCAAGTTTCTTAATGTATCCAAGATCGGATTACCTACTGGAAAATCTGGGCAACTGCTCCAGGGCCTGCAACTTTCCCGGCTCTGAATGCGCCAGCTTCACACTATATTTAACGGTTGATCATACTCAATCACACACATAATGTGTGGCCCCTGTGTTGTTAGGAGCTTCATTCCTTCATTATGTACTAATTTGTGTGTCAGGTATATGCATTTCTATAGCACTTCTCTGGTCTTCACTACCAATATTTACACTAAAGCGGTTTTCAGACAGAGGCAGGAAGTGATGTATTAAATCCGCTGCGTAGATCACAAGATCATGTTTACAGCCCACTGTCAATTCACTGGAATTCTGGGATTTTCCACCTGGTCTCTTTGTATAAAAATGTGAGGGTGTCCATAAATATGTTCACTTAAAGGGATAGTTCACAAATGAAAATTCCCTCATCTACTCACCACTATGCCGATGGAGGGGTAGGTGAAGTGTTCAGTCCACAAAACACTTTTGGAGTTTCAGGGGTAAACAGTGTTGCAGCAAAATCCAATACAATCAGAGTAACTAGTGATCAATTTTTCAAACGTTAAAAAACAACTGAAAAAATACTGCTCCTGTGGTGTCATGCAAGAGTCTGTAAGCCCTGACATTCAAATCTGACTTGAAATGGCATCTTTTAAATCAGGTTTTAGCCTAAAAGTCCTCTGTTATCCTCCTCTGGAGCTGTGTTCACATACTGCACACAAGCACGCAATTTTTTTTGGTGAACTATCCCTTTAAAGTGTTTTAATAGAAATGTTTGTGGACTGTTGCAGTTGCCCCCTAACTTTGTAGCCACTCCCTCTATGTTGTGGCGGTGGGACAATCTACTGGAATAATCTTAAGAGTTATAATTCATTTACACAACCACATTCATAAACATAGAGCTCAATTCATCATAGGAGTGGTAAGAATTCAACTGACATTTATTTTGTCAATTGGTACCTTAAATTATTTTTGACACTTGTCTTACCCAAGACCTAAGTTGACCTCTAAAATAAGGAAAAACTTATTTTCTTATGAATAAATGCTTTAATGTTTTATTCCCTCCGTCTGGGACCGACCAAGATGCATGCTCCTAAACAAAAACATTAGACATGTAGAACACCTCTGTCTTTTCTCCGTCCTCTGTCTATCCTATCGCTGTTGTGTGACCTTCCACCCTGACATCAGAGTTGCATGCTGGCCAATAATCCTCTCAGGCTCGCTCTGAGCTCATTCTCTCATGCCTGGTCATGCACGGCAACACTAGCCAGATGACACACTTGCCAATATTCACTCACTATTCACTATTTTCTCCATCCTTATTGTACATACTGCTCTTAGTGAGGATTAATACTGTAGTTTCCATCACACCTATCTGTGAAATAAACGATTTGAAAAAATATATATGCCTACACAAAGAGAGGCCTTTGTTTCACGAGAATCCTTTATACTTGAGTGATGGAATTCCAATGATGTTGGAAAATATTAATTTTTTCTTGCAGAAAGCTAATCAGTGGCTTGAGTATAAACATAAAATCAAATACAGCAACAGTAATTTGAATTTAAATATTCAGCATGCTACAACCTTTCATTTTCCTCTTTCCTTTGAACTGTTATTATTTAAATCAAATTTGATTGATTGATTGATTTATTCCACCCACTCAAAAATCCAGTTTATTGCATCAGAACCTCTATTCTAATTCCCAGACTGGATAATGCTCAGTCTCAGCCTCCATTTACAATTTACACTTCCCCCTCGCTTGATTTCAACCTTCTCAAGGTTAATAATGACTGTTCTTTTTTGCTTAAGGCTCCGCAGACTGAAACAGAAAGGGAACTTAACAGTGAAGCTCACTAGAGAGAAGAAAGTGAAAAAAGGTAATGAGCTAGTAAGTGTAGGAGTCAGGTGTGTGCGTGTGTGTGTGTGTGTGTGTGTGTGTGTGTGTGTGTGTGTGTGTGTGTACATAGGATGAGCTACATGACCAGGACAACAATTTGACTGTGGCCACTGACAACCACACACAATTTTACATGGGACCCTGGCCACAAATGAACTTGCACACTGTAGTATGATTGGAATAACTGTGCTTTAAAGAAGTTTAATGAACTGTAAGTTGGATGTTAGTGTAAGTAATGTTTGTTTGTTAGTGGTAGTGGTTAGTAATGTTACTAGATTGAGACATTTGCACTGTGGGTTACAATATGGGCACTGTTTTTTCAAGCTTAATGTTGTTTATGTTTCAACACACTGCAACTAGATTTTACTAATATTACAAATACTTTTTTTAAACTTGACCTTTGAAACTACATACAATTATTTAAAAAGCATATGTGTAGGAGCAAAGCCTTTTGATCCATGTAAACGGTTGATCACTGTATTTTTCGATGTCGTACGTGACAGGCTGCACCCCTCTGTCTGTGTCGAACAGGGCATCACGCTGTTGGCTGTCAGCCATTGTCGATGGATGATGGCATCGAAATATATTTAGAAAAACTGGTGACTCCACTGAGAGCTGGAAAAGGAAGAGACAGGCCATGGTGCGCTTCCAAACCCCGAGGTGCTTTTTAAGGTGTTCAAATATGCAGTTTATTTTCAATCTTAACTCAAGAGTTTGGTCTTTTCATTTTGATAGTAATATTTTAATGTTTCCCTAAAGCCATCTCTCTCTAACAGCCCTTGCTCTCGTCCTGTTTTTCCTTGCTCCTGCTCAAACCTTTGTCTCCACTACTGTTACCACACAAACGTCCCCTGCTGCTGCAGGAGGACATCTGCACATTAACATTAGCAATGAAGCAGCTTTCAGACATGACTGTAACTGCAGGGGCTGTATGTGTGGACAAATGAGTGAGAGCCTCTAGACTGTCTGCAGATTTTCTCCATCTGGCTCTCTGGTAGAAAGTCTGCAGAAAGTCCCATGGAGCCTATGTGAGAGGCAGCAGGAGATCCTCCGCAGGATTCACCGCATGCAGTTCGTTATATACTTAATTTTGTTGAGACAACTGTATGTTGTTGACAATAAAATAATCATTAAATATATCATAATGTCCACAAATAAATTATTGTATGCATTGACCTTAAAACATTAATTTCAATATGTTCAACAGTTATGTCAGATTGATTGAAACAAATCAATTTCTCCATTATAAATGACTTCAAAAGTTTAAGACAATCAGATTCCTCAAATGTTTATATGAAGTTGACTTGTCCTGATTAACAGTGTCATTGTGAAGTTTGTAATTTAAATTTACTGTTTTATGTGAAATTGTGGAATCAAGTTCAGTTAATGGGCAGGTTCAGCTGCTGAGCTCTGTATTACATTCTTGAATGCTACTATGTGCATCAATTTAAATTCAACTTTGGATCATGAATCATTTCCCCACAAGGCCCTTATCAGGCAATAGGAACAGTTATTGATACGGCCTAATGCAGCAGTGAAGGATAGCTCGTGTGCATGTGGTGGCATTAGCTTGGGGGATTAACATTTGCTGCTGTGATGCAGCCTTTCAATAACAGCTAATAATGACTGTTGTCAATTGGTCTTAGAGTATGTCACTGTGTCTCACATCAGCTGATTAAGAAATTGTTAACTCTTGCATAAATTCCCAGTGTAGAGAACAGCTTACACCTACCACATGGTTTTGTCTTTTCATATCTGATTTCCTGTCAGACATGAAAGTATTGATAGACTTAGGCAACGGTGGATCTTAATATGCTTTTTGTTATTGAAGCATTTAAGGCATGATCTGGACATCTGAGGAAGAGGATACAATCAGCTCTGGACCATGTGTCTTTTCTTTAAGCTGACTTTCAAGTTTAACCACATTAAAACAAAACCAGCTGCTAAATGACCAAACTGCCTTATTCTCAGTCCTCTGGTTCTGCAGGAGCTGTGACATCTCTGGGGAAAATAACCCTGATGATGCAAATTGATGGAATTGGGGTCAACTTGAATGTGGAGACCTTTTTTTTTTAAACAGAAACAAAGCTATACAAATTGGGCTCATGCATTTGAAGACTTAAAAGGCTTCTTATGAGGCAGAGAGGATATAAAATCGACCACAATAAGTGGCATTAAAGTTGTTTTCAGACATGCACTCAACTCCAGAGATCATTTGCAGTTTCTCTGGATGAGGTGTATGTGTGAAGGCAAATGTCCGAGTGAGTGCCTTCAGAGTTTCTGCAGTCTTTCCCAGCCTGGCCCCCCCAGTACGAAGTCCGCAGAAAGTCAGCAGAATCCGATTTGAGAACACAGATGACGCTTCTAACATGTGAAAAGAACAGAAAGAAAACTGATGAATGAAAAAGAGGAGCCATACATGTAGACACCAACGAGGATGTAAAGAGAGTTTGTGGTGATAAGAGCGGATGCTGGTGTTGATGTGCTGTAAACAAAAACATGTGATCTCCGCAGTGCAATTAATGTTTTACATCCTATATCTGCTGCATCAGCCCTCACCTGAGTCCTGCTGAGGATTTGTTGCTTTTTGTGAATGTGTCTGAGCAGAGAACCTACTGATGTGTTGTGCATGTGTGTAAGGCAAGCTGCAGAGACCCAATTCTGCTGAGATCCTCTGCAGGACATCTCTGAAAATGGCTTAAGGGAGATGTAGGACCCAATGTGTTTGGAGTTTGTTGAACTCTCTCACCTTCCTGTCTTGCCAGTGTTGTATTTTGTTCCCAAGATGTAAAAAAACACGTTTACAAAAGTTAAATCAATCAAATTGTATTTTTATAGCCCATTCACATATCACAATTTGTCTCAAAAAGAACGTAGATACCTCAGAGAGAGCCACATGTGAGGGATCCCTCTCCCAGGACAGCCAGAAGTGCAATAGATACCACGTGGAGAACGTAGAGAAATAAGAGTAATTACAGCATTGGTTAGAATAAACAGTTTGTAGTATGATGGAAGGTTAATGAATTGAAAAATTATTGTCAGTAATGGTAGAATATCTAAGTAGACATATTGTATATCAAGCAGTCTTGTTGTAATCATAGATCAGATGCCAGCACTATACAGGATCCGCCATTATGATCTCGATCATAACTCCGGGGAAGAAGTCAAGTCAGTAACATATATTGATGAGACATTAATTTATTTGATGTGATAATGAGGGAGATAAGGAAAGAGAAGCTCCATGTGTCGTGTGTCCCTTGACATTCTAGACCTATAGCAGCATAACTAAGAGCAGATCTAAGACAAGCCTGGACCAGCTCTAAATATGAGCTTTATCATAAAGGAAGGTTTTAAGCCTACTCTTGTGTCTGCTTCCCGAACTGAAACTGGGAGATGATTCCACAGGAGAGGAGCCTGATAGCTGAAAGCTCTGGCTTCTACTCTACTTTTAGAGGCTTTATGGACAACAAGTAAGTCTGAATTCTGGGAGCACAGTGCTCTAGTGGGATGAATGATTTAAGGTATGATGGTGCCATATTTCTTGTAGGTGACGAGGAGAATTTTAAATTCTATTCTCGATTTAACTAGAAGCGAGTGTATTCAAGCTACTACAGAAGAACTGTGATCTCTTTTCCTGGTTCTTGTCAGGACACGTGCTGCAGCATTCTTGACAAGCTGCAGAGTCTTTAATGACTTACTGCTGGAGCCTGATAACAAGGAATTACAACGATCAAGTCTGGATGTGACCAAGACATGGACTAGTTTTTCTGCATCTTTATGAGAAAGGACATGTCTGATGTTTGAGATGTTATGTAAGTGAAAGAAGGCGGTCCTAGAAATTTGTTTTAAGTGACAATCAAAGGACAAATCTGGATCAAAGATGACTCCCAAATTCTTGACTGTTTCATTGGAAGCCAGGGTAATGTCATCTAGCGCAGCTATATCATTAGATAATGTATCTCTAAGGTGTTAAGGGCCAAGTATTAGAACCTCTGTTTTATCTGAGTTTAATACGAGAAAGTTGCGGGTCATCCAGGTCTTTATGTCCTTGAGACATGTTTGAAGTTTAGTTAATTGATTACACTGTTCTGGTTTTATTGATAGGTAGAACTGGGTGTTATCCACATAGCAGTGGAAATTTACAGAGTGTGTCCTGATACTGTTTCGTAGTGGAAGTATATATATGAGAATAAAATTGGCATGTGATTACAGCTAGCCTAAAGGACTGTGGGGTGTACCCTGATGATAATGATAGATTATATTCAATAAAGTAATATTAATTAGGGGTGGAATTTCTTAAAGTAATTTTGTAGGAATGGGATCTAAAATATAGGTTGTAGGTTTAGAGGATGAGATTATTGTGGTCAGCTGATCAAGGGTGATCAGAGAGAAGCTGTTTAAATAATTGGGGGGATTCTCAGCTGTTTCTGACATTTCTGTGCTTGATGGTGTATTAGTGTCAACTGAGGGCAGGAGATTATACATTTCATTTCTTATAGTTAGAATTTTTAACAAGTTCATGGCTATTTATGTAAGAAAGCCCAGACATTCAATGTGCTCCATAATGACACCTCAATACAAATTATACACATGATAATGATACATCAAGTTGGTCAGGAATACATTTCTTTAATTACAAACGATGCTAAGATGGTGAAAGCATGTGAAGTAAATGATGATTTGTGTTGTAATTTGTTGTATAAATCCTGTGAATGTGCTGGTTGCATTTGCCTGGAAGAATGTAGCACTCTCCTCCAGATGGTGTCTCAGTATTGAGCTGCTAGTATATTCTCCATGCTTCCATGCACACCTCTGTTTTGTTGCTTACATTTGCAGTGCTTTAGCTGCTGTTATGATAACAGAGCCGACCCGACCTGCCCAGCTGGCCTCTTCCTCCCCTTCCAGCCCTCTGCGATGGGAACCTTTGGCCCATTGTTTCCTCTCTGTTGGTCAGCCAAAGGCTTGTTTTGTGCTTGATCACTCTTTCTGTTTCCTTTCCATGCAGTTTGAGTATAACCTCTTATATTACTTACTTTAGCCTGCAAAAGGGCATAGTTACAGTAGTGAGGCTCACAGCGGTATTTACATTTCAATACCAGGCTCACTGCCACAGATTTGTGTAGCGACAGAAGAGACTAGATCAGTCACCTTTTAGCATCCTGAGCTGAAAATCTTTTATTCAATTCTGTCACAAGAGGATTTTGTTCACACTAAATATTATTTCTACTTAATATTTGTTATATTTCTTTATGTTTGTATTGTATGTTTATTTATGTATTACTTTTACTGATGCTTCTATTTTGTATGTACCCTTTCCTGGTGTAACATGGCAAATGTACCCACATTGAGACTAATAAAGGAATGTCTTATCTTCCAGTGAAATGTGATGCTGATGGGACATGTCCCGCAATATCATTATCTCCAGGGCCAGTAATATATCAACATATCCAAAGATCAAATATTAGTTGAGCATTATGGGAATCCAGAACCAATTAGGGAAGAAGATTAACTCTTGAATTGACTCTTATCTTGTATTCTCCTCTTACTCTTGTCCATCTGATACCTGTGTGTTTGTGTTTACAACACAGCTAATCCAGTGCAGCCGCTCCCCTCTCACACTTCCTGTTGCTTTAAAAAGGCACTCAACTGGAAGCGGGTGCATCAGCTGTGACCAGGGCAATACCGCAAGTGAAAAACTCTTTAGAGCTACAAAGTCATCCAGAATGTGCTTGTCTTCAACTGATTCTATCACCAGGCATGATATAATCTAAAATTAAATGGGAAATCTTTGCTCTCTTTTAGACTAAATCCAAGAAGAATCTGTGACATTCTGGGTTCCCCAAACTTAATTAAATCCAAACACGCCTTAAAGGGAAATATTTTTTAAATGTCCTCTCATTGCACTCACTTTTCTAAAACACATGTCAAGTACAAGGCAATGTGACATCAGGTCAATTGTGCAGTGCTATAGGGAAGTCAATCTACTAAAAAACTGTTCCAAACATTTAGAACTTAAATCAAACTTTAAATGATCAAGCGTGATGGAAAACTTGCTGGAACAAAAATTTCCATCATTCATTAAAACACTGAGAGCATCCCTCATACAGCCGACCAGGACAGCTCTCTATCTTGTGGCTGATACAGCTTCCCTGTCAAACAAATGTATTGATTGCATAAAAAAATCTAAATATCAGGTTGGGAGATTAGACTAAGCTTCTACCCTCCCTCCCTCCATGTGTCCTGCACAGTGGTGAGCACACAGTCATCAGAGTCACGTCAGACAGGCATCCACCACCACCCACCCTCCGTCCCAGCTGTGGTGGTTTTTCTTATGTGGAGATGAGTGCTAACAAACAAAGGACTAAACTACCAGTGCCTCCAGTTTACAGGTAATTAGCCAAAAGACAATAACAAATATTCAATTCAATTTTATTTGTATAGCGCCAAATCATAATATACATTATCTCAAGGCACTTTACATAGAAGGTCAATACCTTAAAATCTTATTCATATAGAGAAACCTAACTGTTCCCACAATGAGCAGCACCTTGGCGACTGTGGAGAGGAAAAACTAATTAACAGGGAGAAACCTCTAGGACCAGACTCAATGTGGGCGTTCATCTGCCTCGACTGGTTGGAGTGAGCAGAGAAAAATGGGGAGGAGAGAGGAGATGGGTGGAAAAGAAGGGAGAGAAAAGAGATAGATAGTGGGGAGGGGGAGGAGAGAGAAACAAGGAAAACTTGAGCACGATCAGGTATAAGCTCTGACTAGTTAAAATAAAAACAATAACAGTGCAAAGAAGTTATTGATTATTAAAATGTCATGACATGTATTAAAATAAATAAATGAACATTATATTTTAACTTGTGTCCTGCTAATGTACACTCATGAGCTACTAACTATAACTAATGTGATAGGACATACAGGCTAATGTACTGTACTGAGGGGGAGACAAACTCAAACATACAGAGGGTAAAACAAACACTATCTAAATGTTTTCATCTTTCCATCAGCAAAATAGACCAGAATCGCAAAATGACCAGTACATGCAAAAACAATGTTTTTGTCTCTCGTCCTGCCTTAAGCAGTAACTGCATCATTTTGATTGTAGGCTCCTCATCTAATAACTATTCATTCTACTAGTTTGTTGTGTGCTGAAGGATCTTCATCAATACATGATACAGACAGCCTTCCCCCAAATGTGAAAGGAGGGAATTTTAGGTACACTGAAACGGAGTCCTTGTCACCATCAGTTATTGTGTGTGTGTGTGTGTGTGTGTGTGTGTGTGTTTGTTTGTGTGTTTGTGTGTGGTAGGTGTTATAATAATAATGATAATAATAATAATTATGTATTGGATCATGAATGTATTCAGGCAATTCGGTATTATGTTGACTACAGAAGCTGAAGGTTATCTTCCTTGTGAAACAAGTAATTAAACAATTAATTTGAATCATGCCTGCAGCACAATGTCAAAAATTATTTAATTCATTATAATATTTAGTTTCACAGTTCAAGATCTTTTTTGTAATGATTTGAATAAAGCAGAATTCACTAAGCCTAATTGTTGCAACTAAAGTAGGCCCCCTAGTTCAGAGATTAGGTTGGTTTGCTTATTTATGTAGCAAAGTGTTATTCATTTCAATACCACCAAAAGAATTCCAAGGATTTGTTGTCGTGTGCAAAAGTAAACAAATTATTCATGCAGTTTTGGAAAATTCTTCCTTTACTATATTCCTCCTCTGGTGCAGTCAGTTATTCTAAATAAATACTAGAAACTATAGTAGCATAGAAAACATGCATGGCATAGTTTCCTTCGTTGTTGTCTGCTCTTGTGATAAACCTAGTGAATACTAAAGAAGACCATTGTCTCTGTGTGAACTGTATTTCACAATTGTGTGTGAGGGTATTAAAATAAATTGGTATGTAAATCAGAGATGTTCTACTATATTTAACTTTTATTTTTCAAACATTTTATTTTATAAATTATTAGAAGTGTCCCCCTTTCTCACTTGAGCCATTGCCACCAAAATGTCTGTCTTGTCATGTCCCTGACACCTCTTCATCATTGTTGACTCCAGCTGTGGTGGAAATCCAGATGATCCATACTGCTGTTGAGTTGGACAGACAGCTAGAACCGATCAACACATTCAATCTAAACCAGGGAAAATCTGAAATGTATAATCTGTGAGAGGGACATGCACCCCGCTTCCCAGAAGAAATTACTCTGGATCTACAAACGAACATTGAACAACAATTAGCCTTGTGGCATGATTTTCTGCAAAGACATTGGTGACAAGTGACACCATTGTCTAATTCAGCATCTGACGGTATTAGCCAAACAGAGGATTCTACAGTACTAATCTGTGTTAAATGAGTTTATGCTCTCCAAGCAGTTCTCAGTTTTTGTCCCTGAACACCAGAATATTTCCCATTAATTTGAAACTGTCCTGATCATCAGGGATTCTTCATCAAAACTCTGTGAATTATGTTTGAAGTGCACCATCATCATAGATGGAATCATTTTAGCAGTCTAATCAGTACGGTGAGCCTGGATCCAATCAGCCCTGCAGCTGTCATCCCCCTGCCTGTACAAATGGTTTCATTGTAACAACATGCTCACCCAAATAATGACAAAGTGAAAACAGAGCTACCCCTGAGTGTAAATTCCCCACGGAGGATAATAAACAAGCTCTGCTGGTTTGATGTTTGATTGGAAGGGTATGAGACAATGAAAATGCTGGTGTGTGTGTGTGTGTGTGTGTGTGCTTGCGTGTTTCTTGTGGCAGTAATAAAAAGTCATGAAGCAGATTGTTGTTTGATGGAATGTCTCTGTATGTGGATGTTTGTTTACGTAAAGGAACGCAAAATATTTAGCATGAGTGCACCAACTGATAAATATCTCCTAAACAGACTGAATATAATGTTTGTAACAGGTGCAAAACTACAGACTCCACAAAAAGTTGTATATGCTGTCCCATGTATATTTTGTATTCAATGCAGCATTTCAAGGGGTATAATTATATAATCCATGTCTGTAGCCTGCAGCTGGCTCTACTCTGAGCAAGTGTGTATTTCAGGTTACCAGTATACTGCTCATAGGATACGGCTCAGGGGTTAAAGCAGTTGTCCTCTAACAGGAAGGTTGACAGGCAATCCCAGTCTTCCTTATTCCGAATGCCGAAGTGTCCTTGGGCAAAATACTGAACCCCAAATTGCCCCTTCTCACAGAATCCCTATGAGAATCTCAGAGAAAACTTGCACGAGCTTTCTACTTACAAAGACGTGACATTCATCAATGTCAGACCACCGATACAAACAATTCTGCAGGTTAAGAATGCGCCATGAATCTGCGGGGGAGTTTTCTTAGAAAGAAGATATTGGTGAATAAGGCCCAATGTTTTCAGCATTCATGAGAAACGATAGTGTCTAACATTACTGGAGATGTTTAACATTGTTTAAAGTATTAATACAAAAGAAAATGTCTGACAGAGATGAAGGGAGCAGTCCTGACAATTGTAGCTATAGAGGTGTTGCCAATTATAGTAGTAAATGTGAGTAGTTGGTATATCTAAGCAATCTAGTTGTAATCACAATCCATAATCAGCTGCCATCATGATCACTGTCCACCATAACTGTCATGACACAACATCACAATCACAATCCACAATGTGACCGCAGCCTCAATCCTAGATCTGCAGACGATGAAGCTCAAGGACTGTATTGTACATGTATTGATGAGACATGTGATGAAGAAGAAGAGGAGGAAAGAGTACCATGTGTCCCTCAACAAACCAGACTGGTCCAAGACAAACCTAAACCAGCTCTAACTAAGCTTTGTCCAAAAAGAGATTTTTAAGCCTTCTCTCAAACGTAGAGAGGGTGTCTGCCTCCTCAACTGACACTGGGAGATGTTTCCACAGGAGAGGCTGCTCCACCTCTCGCCTGAAAAATGCGGAGGATTCGTCGTTGTGAACGTGTCTGTGCAGAAAATCTTCTGCTGTGTTGTGCATGTGTGAAAGACAAACTCTGTAGCCAATTCTCCGGATTTTACCCGCAGGTCATGTCTGAAAATGGTTTATATGAATAACAGGTTTCTAAGCTGCTCCTGAGATTTGTGTGCTTTAAGAAACATTAGCATCAATTGAGGGCAGGAGATGGTGAATTGTATTATTTATTTGTGGAGTAGTAAAAGTATTATGGTATTGTGGAGGGCCTGTTTTTTTGAAGCTTTAATGCCCGAACATTGGAATTATACCCAGGAGCTAATTCCCTATGTATTAAAAGCTTCTTTTTTAGAAGCACTGTGGAGTCTAATGTTACTTGTAGTGAGTCTGCAGTGCTATCGACAAGAGGATCTCAGTGAAACTAAGGTTTTTAAAGGACTCTTCTGTTATATTAAGGCAGGGTATTGAGTTTAATGGCAATGGATATATTTCCTTAAATTTAGGTATAGCACTATCAGATAGACACCAAGAAAAAAATAAGCTTTTGATAATTGCATATAGTCCAGTATGGTGTACACACTGTTTGAAACCAATTGAGTCTAATATTGAAATAAACATGCCCCGAAGGCTATCATTATCATTGTCCACATGAATATTAAAATCACCTACATTACTTTGTCTGACTTGGTAAAAACTCGAAACTCAGACGAAGCCCCAGGAGCACGGTATACTTGGCCCAGGAGAGGTGTGATGGCTTTCAAATGAGTTATCATTTAGTTTAGGATTCACTGATGAACTGGAGTTAAAAATAGCTGCAACTCTACCTCCTCGGCCAGAGCCTCAAGGAATGTGAGTATTTATGTGACTGGGGGAAACAGATTGATTTAGGAGGACATATTCTTAAGGATGCAGCCAGGTCTCAGTAAGAGACAGTAAATCAATGTTGTGATGTGAGATTAATTAATTTACTAAAATGGCCTCAAGTGACAATGATCTTACATGAGCTCATCACACATAAGAGTCCACTTTTAATAATCTTTTGTTGTGTTTTTGTAGGGATTGTGTTTTTATTAGATTTATATGTTTATTTTTCTGCTTATTTTTGATTAAAATAATTGAATTGAAAGGGAGCACAAAGAAGTGTGTAGGACTGCAACTCTGCCTGCTCGTCCCAACTCCTGGTTGTTATTTTTGGTGTATAAATTGTGTTATATTCCTACATAAGAGATGTTTCATCCAAAGTGGGATGAATGCCGTCTCTCCTCATAAGACCAGGTTTCCTCCAGAAAGTTTTCCAATTGATGACAAAACCCACAGTTTGCTGGACACCACCTTGAAAGCCAGCAATCAAATGACAAAATTCGGCTTAACATGTCATCGCTGGTGAGATAAGGTAGATGTCCAGAGAATACTACTGAGTCCGAAAATTACAGGTTACCTTTAGTGACCTCCGACATACAAAGCCAGGGGCCGCTGCTGAAGACATTTATTAAAATGTTATGATATTTACGTTAAGCATTAGGCAGCAGATTTAGTTTAGATTCCATGTCACCTGCTCTGGCTCCTAGCATGCAATTGACTATGGTCGCCGGTGTCGCTAACCTCACGTTTCTTAATACTAAATCACCTCTCGCCTGAATAGTGCGAAGGATTTGTTGCAACAGAAAACCTCCTGCTGCGTTGTGCATGTGTAAAAGGCAAAGTCAGAGTAAATTCTGGACCCAATTCTCTTTAATAACCAATTCAGACATCATCCATCCCCTATGAGACAGAGTGCTGATAGTGCAGATTGAGAATGTGTGTGTATGCAGCCAAACATTCAATGGTTAATGCTGCTCTCTATATTGTGGGATCTGCAGTTTATTTTTAAAAGCTTCTGGCTCAATCCAGTAGAGACAGTTTTAGTTCATAATGAGTTAGTGTAGGACAAAGACTTGTTTTATCCAAATATTACCATTTTACAGATTGAAGAAGTTTTCTCAGTTGTATTTGTGAAGTATTTGATAAAAATTGCTTTAAATAGAACATTGCAAGGTCAGTGCATAGTGAAGGAGATTTGCATGCATGTGTAGTTGTGTGTTTATTCACGAACCTCCCTCTTCCTGATGTTTGCTGAGAGATGAACAACACAAAGCAACTGTGCTGGTTGTGAAGAGCAGGATTAAGCATCTCCAAACCCTGACTGCACAAAACCAATGAAGTGCGACACATCGGGGTTGAGTTTACCCACAGAATAAGCACTAACACAAACACAGGCAGCTATCAGATCATCATTTCACTAATGAAGTCAACCTTTCACCTACTTTCAGGTTCAGTGAAGAGCTGGAAAGTCTGGCGTAGCTCAGTCTTTGAATTTAAGAACTACTTGTCACTGCTGAAACTAAATCCCCTTTTCAGACCACAGAAGGGGTTTATTGCAGTGACCTTGGGGGTCAAAGCACACAGTGAAACCTGCAGAAACCTCAGCAACATTTTGGGAAAGACATTAACGAAAACATAACATTTGAGATTACAGAAAGTGAAACAATTTAATGTCCTTTAACGAGTTTTAAACTGAGTTTCAAACTGCTTGGACTTCCCTAACAACATAAACATACATACATACTGTAGGTTGTAATAAAAATTCAAACAAACCACCAAGTTTGTCGTTTTTCTTGTGAGAGCTGTTTTTTCTTGGCAGTGGCTACTTCAGTGGTGATGTTTGTCTTCTTACATAAAGCTACAGTGTAACGGGGATAGTTGTCCAGTTGTCTATCCCGCACCAAACCAGATTACAGTAAGCCACTTCATATATCTACGTCTGTATGCGTATGAATATCCTTCCAATCCACAGACACACAACCCTACACAATTAGCACAACCATCACTAGAGCTGCTTTCAGACATACACTGGTTCCTCCGTATGTTCTGCACATGTGTGAACGTAAATGTCTGAGGAAGAGTTACTACAGACTTTATCCACCTGACCTCTGAATATAAAGTCCATAGAAATCCAGGAGAAGTCAATGTGTGAAAACAGCAGGGGATCCCCACTGGATTCACAGCAAGCGAGTGGGGAGGTTGACAGACATTGGTCCAAAATGCTGCAGCACGAGTGCTGACAGGAACTAGATGGAGAGATCATATTACTCCTGTCTTAGCTTCTCTACATTTGCTCCCTGTAAAATTCGGAATAGAATTCAAGATCCTGCTCCTCACATTTAAAGCCCTTAACAATCAAGCCCCTTCATATATCAGAGCTCATAACACTGTACTATCCAAATAGATCACTTTGTTCTCAAATCACAGGCTCTCTTGTGGTTCCAAGAGTCAGTAAGAGTAGAACCGGAGGTAGAGCATTCAGCTACCAGGCTCCTCTCCTGTGGAACCAGCTCCCACTCTGGGTTCTGGAGGCAGACACCATCTCTGCATTTAAAGTTAAACTTAAAACGTTCCTTTGTGATAAAGCCTATAGTTAGTTCTGGATCAGGTGAGTCCTGAACCATCCCTTAGTTATACTGCTATAGGTCTAGACTGCTGGGGGAACTCCCATCATGCACTGAGCACTTCTCCACTTCTCTCCGTCTCTCTGCCCCCCCACATTCATTTATTTATTTTAATACATGTCAATAACTATGTTTCTTTTTTTGCCATAGTCCCTCTCTCTCTTTCTTTCTCTCATTGCAGATATCTCTGACTCCAGAACTGCAGGAGAAGATCTATTATTACTATTATTATTATTATTATTGTTGTTGAAAAATGGCTCAGGTGATTTAGAAACACATGTTTTCTGATTCGGGGGGCCTATGGGGGACCTGTTGGGATTAATAGTGATGCTGCTGATGGTCTGATAGCGACCCACTGACCCTTAAAAGGGAAATGCCCTCTGATGTTAACTTTCATTGATTTTTATTGATCCTCCATTAATTGTTGTTGGCTTTCTTTACCAGCCTGGACATTAACCAAGCAGGATTTCAGCTCAGCCAAGACTGATTCCTATGTCTCTCTAAGAGCCAGTTAGTGCCAATGCAGCAGGTTGTCATCACTGCAAGGAAGTGTGTTTCTGCTCAGTGTAGCACTAGAGGGTGTAGAGTAGGAGAGGGTCCAGAAATAAGAGAAATGGGTAGGTGTGCTGTGACAAAGCTGATCCTGAGTTTTGTTAGTGCAGCTGATGCTCACCTCATATTCATGAAAATGCAACATTACACATGGTAGTGGTCAGTTGTGATAAGCTGGGAGTGCCGATTGTCCATTTCACTGGAGTAAGGATAGAAATAGTTTCCTTGCATGCTTAAAGCTATGGGCTATAGTTAAGCTGCTTTCAGACATGCACTGAACTCCAGATACTGTGTATGTTCTCTGGAGGAGGTGAAAAGGTGAACGCAAATGTCCGAGGGAGATGCTCGGCAGTTTCTGCGGACTTTCTCTGCCTGGCCCCCAAGTATAAAGTCCATAGAAATGAAAGGAGAATTCTATGTGAGAACACAGCAGGAGATCCTTGCAGAATTTACCGCAAGCAAGTAGGGGGGTTAATGACACTTCTGACGCCTTACCTGGAGGTCATGTCTGAGGCTTATGTGTCCCCTTATCAAGGGGTTGTGGAGATGTCTGTAGAGGGTGCCCACAGAGTCTTGCTTCCAGCTCAATCCATGTGGGGCTAGACACGCCGGGCATGGAAAATTAAAAAAGTTTGGATGTGTGCTACCAGCCGAAACTGACATCATGACAGGAAAGGCAAGCATAAACTAATCTTAAAATGTTTCTTCAACTACATTGGGACAACTGTGGCTCAGGAGCTGGAGCAAGCTGTCCACTAATAGTTCTTTATGCCCTTGTTTCTGTTGGTTCACACATCAGTGTCCATGGGCATGGCACTGAACACCAAATTGCCCTTGCCCCTGCCATAGTAGAGTGATGTATCAATTGCAGAGTAGCATTGTATATGTAGAAGCACTGTGGTAATGGGTGAAATTGAAAAGCGCTATATAAATGCTGGATGACAGTAAAGCCCATTCACACAACCAGATTATTGGATAATAGTGGAGAGGTGCAGCCTGTGTGTGATAATGAGATAAGGCTGGATGACAGATTCCAACTTCTAGAAGCTTAATTTGTTTCAAGTCAAAACATTAAAAGACCCTTTCCCTCCTGCTCCAATAGAAATAAGCAGCCAACACAAAGAGAAATCAGTAGCAGAATTAGATGAACTGAAGCCTCTTGAAAAGAGGAAAGAGCATATTTTGTCTATGTGAAAATAAATATGACTCCTTTTCTTGTCTAACACTGAATATTTTAGACATTTTTTTTTCCTTTTGCGTCAAACCATAAGAACAGAAGCAACGAGAAAAAATTCATCTTCTGACACTCTCAGGCACTTCCCCCATGTGTGTATACCACAGCGGAATTTGCACCTTGTCATCCATGATGAAATATGTGTGAACAATGTCTAGGCTTATTAACTGGGACAACCTTGATCACAGTGAATAATTGTAAACAAGTCTCTGGGTAAAAGAGCCTGGTGAGAAAAAGAAGATGAAGAGTCACTGCATGGGCAACACTGTGACCTACACACACACAGAAAGAATAAAATAAACATACTGTCAACCCTTACTCTTCTCTCAAAAACAAGAGCTAATGATGTTTATCAAACTTTCACACTGTTCTCACCTCTCTGTTTCTTTCTCTCCCTCTTTGTTCCTCCTGGCAGTTCTCTCTCTCCCTCAACCTCCAGGGGTGGTGGGGGAGGAGGAGGAGGGAAGAAAGAGAAAGGAAAACATATTGATTGACACTCAGGGAGTTAATCCCCTAGCAATGGCTCATGGAGAGGGGAAAGAGCCTCACAAAAAGAAGGGATCAGTGACAGGGAAGAGGTGGAGACAGGAGGAGTGAGGGAGGGGAAGACACAGAGGTGGAGGAGGGGACGAGACAAGTTTCTTTGAAAAGCCAGCTGTTGTGTTAGAGACACAGTGAGATCAAGAGTTACACAATATATTTCACTTGATTGTGCTGCTGTCACCGGTGATTTATAGAAACATATGTGAGTAGAAATATAAAACTGCATAGAATAGTTTGATTTATAATTCAATTTATGAAAAAATATGTATAAAGGAAGATAAAAGGAGTGTGCCCCACTGTGAATAGGATATTCTATATTACCAATTTCCTATTGTGAAAGGAATGAAACCAGTATGATCTGGCTTATCGACTGGGGTATGTTCTTCCTGTATTCTCTGAGCCAAATGCTTTTATATTTATTGACTTCATATGTTGTTGTTGTTACATTGTCCCAATCACAGGAGCATACAATCATTTTGCGTTTTCAAAAGCTGTGCTCGTTCTGAAAAAAGAGCTACAATCCCAAAACTACATATCAGTTGTAGAAATATATTAAAACGTTTTTAGCCACCAAAGCATCTTACTGGCTGGTTTACAATTTTGACCATGAACCGCGACAGTACCAGAACCTTGACTGATGACCTTTTAAGGCCACAAGAACACAACCACATACAAGAGTGCAGATGGTGAGTCTAATTTCAGGGACTCAGCTGATGCTTCACCTGCCTGCGCTCCAGCTCTTCATCAGCCCTTTAGCCCCTGAGTAAATACCTTCTATCTATTAAGCTCGGCTGTGGTTCCTGGCCATAGCACCTTGTTTCATGTACCTGCTTGCTCTACTTTGACCATTTATCAAATATTACCTCATCTACCTATTATATCTTGAAAATGATTTGCTTAGCCACCGATTCACAATATTTCTGCCTACTAACTACTATTTTAACTTTTTTGATCAAAATAGATAAGATATAAGATATATAAGATAAACATTAGCTGTTGCAAAAGAGTATGGCCAAACCTTGACTCTCCATGATTTTACCTGATTTGGACACCACTGTGCATTCTTCCACTCGTTGCAAAGCCTAAGTTAAAAGACTAGAGAAAGGATTGGCTGGCAGAGGGGAGAGAGGAGAAAGGCAATTGTATTGACTGACACATGGGGAGCTAATCCCCCGACAATGGGTCATGGAGAGGGGGAGGAGCCTCTTAAAGAAAGGGATGCATGCCCTTTTCATGGGAAAGAGAGGTAAGACCCATTACTTGGCAATGACTACCTTGCTTTGATATCACCATGAAGAAGGTAACCTTTTCCACTTGAGCTCTAAAACCACAGCAAGCGGCCTCAATCCAAAGGTCAGACAGAGTGCATGAGTCAAAAGATGGACAGTTCTCTGCTCTGCGTCGTCCTAGACCCTGGCCTTCCAGAAGAAAGAACTACTGGGCATAGAATATGTCTTGAACAAACCTTGCCCCCCTCAATAGTGCCAATAACAATTCCTGACTGTTTATAGTGTTACAGAGAAGAAAGTCAGCATCCCTTCACTTCAAACAATCATCAAATTCTGCTTTATCTGGATGAGAGGTACACATCCCTGCTACACACATATACACAATAGCAATATCAATCTAAATGGCATTGCTCCCCAGCACCACACTGTAGAGACAGAGAGTGTAACTGGCTTGATCAATATCATGCACACCCATCCCACCTACCACAAGTAACACTGATCAAGGAAAACCTACCTCCTACACAGTGAGCGAAATATCCATTGGCAATAAAAAATATATACTAAAATCAATAATGATGATTATATCTTGATTGTTTTTATGCTCTCCACATGAATGCACTAAGACCTTGTGTGGTGAAAGACTGATTATAGCCTTTACATTATCCAGGTGGCTCTTCTCTAATCACTCACACGTAGAACTGATAATAACCTGCTGAATCAATATACATGTATTTGTGTTGATGGATAAACAGGACATTGTTTCTTCTGCAGCAATGTCTTTAAAATGCAGCTTTATGTAATAATCTGCAGGAAGAACTGTCTGCAGCCTGTGTGTGTGTCCACTCTTCTCTGTCACTCTTGTTGATCACATTTATTTTGTTATTAATTGATGATGTTGGATCATAAATCAGGATCGTTCTGGTCACTTTTATAATAATACTATACTTTAACCTAATTTGTATAGTACTTATACTTAGTACTAAACAAGGTCAAAAAAGACATGGCAAAAAAGGAATGAATACAAATAAAAAGGTATTCAATTCAATTTTAAGGGCCAATCACGTGTTTCTGCCTTTTAATCACATTTTGATTGGTTAAAAGCTGATCCTGAGGCTAAAGGTAAATCTGACTGGCTACTGGTATGTATGGCAGTACTAAGAAAACCATAGTATGTGTCACATCTTGTGTTGTGTGTGGCAGATGAACTGCATCTGTGCAAAATGTTAGACTTTCTTATCAATGTGTTTGAATACGTGTCTCATAAACTTGAGAGTGAATCAAACAAACAAACAGTAAACTTCAGTAAACTTCTGTTCAGGTCCTAATAACTTTTGATCAGTGAGCATTGGTCAGTGGGGGAGTGAAGAGGGATGGACATGTGGGACGGTACAAGAGTACTGGATTCATGATATATGTCTGCCCCAATCCTGAAGGAGCAATGGGCTGCCGCTGCAAAATGAAGGTAGTGGAAATCCTGCCAACCTAATAATAATAATAAGACATTTTAATGACAATTAGACGTTTAGACAAATCATTTTTAAAAGATTTTTTCCAGAGATTTTGCTGTTGAGACTTTCATGAAATCTCAAGTATCTGAGACCCCCCTCTATTTCGCATCCATTCTGAAAGGGTTGGTCTTTCTGTTGGGGAAATCCTGGACTGTCCTTTTACCTTAAGCCTCCACACCCTGACAAAACTGAACAAACAACAGCTTCTTGTAGAAACGGGTTTTAGTCAGGGCAACTGCAGGATTATTAACATATTCATTTGCATCTCTTTTTTAACTCCCTATCCACCTGCCTCTTCATAACATTGCCTGATAAACTTACTTGATGTGTTTCAACCTTTTACCAGTCATCTATGCTCCACCTGCCCCTGACTGTAACCAAAATGTGCATATACTTCTCTGCTAAAGCATATTGTCTATTTGCCTGTCTACTTTGTAGGAACCTGTTATCAGTCCTGAGAGATGTGATCAGAAGTGGGCTGCTCTTAAGTCCAGGTGTTAATGCATCCAAGACTAATTTAGAGCAAATTACTGTTGTCACCTTTTCAATTCGATCAATTATTATTATTTTATTATGATGCTCCATGTTAATTCGCTCAGCCCCTCCTTGCACCACTCTCGCTTTCTCACACCACACAAACACACACATTGACAACAGACCTGTGTGTCAGACTTGAACTGGCTTAACAGCATAACAACACAACATAAAACAACATAATGAGGTATTTTTTAAACAGGAATTATGAATGTCTTTATTTGCATATATAGAGTGCTAAAGTGAGACCCAATTAGGGCGGCCGTGGCTCAGCGGTAGAGCAGGTCGTCCAATAACTAGAAGGTTGGCGATTCGATCCTCGCTCCCACTGTTTGAAAAAATTGATGGACTGACAGCTGGTGGGGTGGCAGCTCATCTCCTTGCCACCACCGAGATGCCCTTGAGCAAGGCACCGCAGCCCTCCCCCCAACATCTGCTCCCCAGGCACTGACAACAGCAGCCCACCACTCCAGTATATATATGTGTGTACATGGCACCTATCTATGTGTGTTCCTATGCATGTGCATCTTTCGACAGGTGCCAACTGGATGGGTTAAATGCAGAGGATACATTTCGTGTATGTATGTAAACATGATCACTGGACACTTTTTCAATGCCAAGTGTGAACTGACAAACTTTAAGCTGCCCACTTGTGGTCAGATTACCCGTGACGGCTGTTAATACCATGCCTGAGCAGGGCCTAAGTAAACCCTCTATGTACCTTATCAATCCTGCCAGTCCAATATTTACCTGTCACACACTGACTATTGTCTTTTGGTGAACAGACCTCAGGGCCAAATGAACTTCTAAACGTCTTCTAAAAATGATGTAACATGTCAAAGCTTTCACTGTGATCACAGTACAAAGTGCACAAATGTTTAGATCCCCTCACCACACCTCCACCCCCCACCTGCTCCAAGTTTTGTTTTCGTAAGACATACACACTTATGGGGTCTCTTGAATACAGACACACACACACAGTCATGTGCTTACTCAAACAAAACACAGAGGCCCCCTGTAGACGCTATAGACGCTATTTCATAGAGCATCCCCTGCTAAGCGGCAGGTCGACCTTAAGCCAACGTGCACCATTAACAATGCCATACTGGTCTTTGTGAAGGCTCTGGGAGGGGGGCACATCCTGCTGTAGCATCACAGCTGGGAGGGCCAAGGGTTGGACTGTGGTTTAGAGCGCTACCTCAGAGAAGGGCTTTATGACTGAGAGACGCTTAATGAGGTGGAGCAAGTTAATATTTTAACACTTGTGTCTGTTGTTAAGCCTCTAAGGACACTAACAAAATCACACAAATACAAAAAAAGAATAGAAAGAGGAGAGAAGTAGAAAGGAGGGTGGGAAGAGACAGGTGAGGTTTAATTGTACCTGTATAACGGATGTTTATGCATCTTGTAAGAGAGGGTATCAATAAATCAATGTCTTGTTCAACAATAGATTGTCAAGCATTAAACCAGTGACTTCCTGAGGAGAAGCCTGTGCCTACCCCAGAGGCACAGAATATCCATTATACATTGTAATATGCATATTAATTATGTGTCTGCAGAAGAGAGACAATGGTTTGCTTTTTTCTGATTCAGTGTGAGATTTTGTGCCAATAACTTCCTCTGCATTTCATTCCTCATATGACATTGGCAACAAAAAAACGTTTAAATGTACCTATGTATGTAATGATATTGGAAAGAGACAAAATGCAGCAGAAAGAAAGTAAGCGGAGAGAGAAAAGCAAAGAAGTGGCAAGACAGAGAAAGGTCATAGTTCTAGAATAAGCTTTGATGATTTGGGACGGACACAAAACACTTCAGGGGAAGGAAAGAGAGGAGAAGAAAGGCTGTGAAAGAAAGGGTGAAAACCAGTTACATCTGGAAAAGACTCTGACAGGAAGCCACCCATCTGTGGCCAAACAGCTGGGGGCCAGACAGAGTGGACCCTGTCAGCATGAGTGTGTCCATATGTATGTGTTCAGTGTGTGTTGGTCTGTGGTGAGCAGGTGGGGGTGGAAGAGAAAGGCTAATCAGCGGTCTGGAACGTTGGATGTCACAAGATGTCTTCACGGCACCAAGCGATCCAGGACAGAAAAGTTTGGGGCGGGGGAACACAATTAACCTGTTTGAACAACTGTCCTCATGGCTCTGCACGTAAAGCTCAGCTCTGACAGGTCCCTCAGCCCCCGCTAATGCCTCAGTGTTTTCATCTCCCTGCTGCATCTGTCAGACATTACCCCTCACTGCACCTGTGGTATGTGTGGAAGATGAAAAATAGTAAAGAGTATAGATGCATGGCTCACTGGTATGGACCAAAACTAAACTTTTCTTTTCAAGCAAAAAAATGCTAGTTGGATCAGGTTGGTTTTGTCTGTCTGTTGAAATAAATCTATTAAGACTGTTTGCAAAGAAAATCTGAACTCTACTCTTACGACTTGCTGTTACATTTCTAAATTTACAGTCTGCTAATTACGGGCGGCTGTGGCTAAAGGGGTAGAGTGGTCTTCATCCTACCAGAATGTCGGTGTTTCGTTCGCAGTCTTCCCCATATTGATGCAGAAGTGTCCTTAGGCAATATACTGAACCCCAAATTGCCCCTCGTAGAAAACAAGTGCTGCCCATAAATGCACTGTATGATTGTGTGTGCAAATAGGTGAATGGCACAACATACACAACTGTGCTCTGAGTCATCAAGACTAAAAGTGCTATATATATAAACACAGACCACAAGTAGTATAGTTTAATAATGACCACTGAAAAAATTAAGCTTCTAATATAATTTCCAGATTCAGATCACCACAAAACTCCAGAGCTTGTTTATATGTATGATTTAAATAATGTTGGCAGCCTTTACATAGTTGGGTTCTCCTGGTTTTCCATGTATGCATACTGGTGATGTATGAGTGACAGTGTTTGCTCTCAACTTCAGTGTTATGTATGAACTAGCTTATTTTGAGACATGTATGAAGTGTTTAGGTGCGTAATGGAGGTGAGATGAATTGTTTGGCCAAGATGCATGTTGGTAATGGAGACTGTACGAAGAGTTTTTAAAAAGTGACTTCAGTAAACTAGGAAAATCAAAAAGGTGACATCCATACAAAAAGAAGCAGAGTGGCTTTGTCTTTGTTTTAAGACTAACTGTAGAGGTGGCCCCTTCACATAGCTTCTCTTCAGTATCAGCATTCATTTTGTTTTTCAGCACATGTGCAGTTGAAAGCAGAGTTCACACAGACACAAAAAACTGGTGGGTACACCGATGTCCACACAAAGTTTCACACACACCCTCTGATGGCTAAAATGTACTTCACTTGACGTCTGCTGGGCCTTGCATACTCGTGGAAGCAGAAAGAATAAATGTAGGGTTTTGGGGGTCTGAAAATCTGGACAGCTCGGCCTCTGCAACCTTGACCATGCAGATTTCTCTCACAATTCCCATAACGTCATAGAAACGAAGTTTATTAAGTGCCTGTTGGCTCCGATAGACTCGAAAGTCGAAAAAACAACATGTTCTGAAAAATTCCTTTGTATTTAAAAGGATGAGACAAATATGTTCACAACAACCCACATGTCTGGCATGTTTATTCTTCATCACTGTCAGTGTTTTAACACTTATGGTCTACACCTATTCTCTATGTCTTATTTTTAAATAACACAGTGAAAAGCCTTTTTGTCCGTATGTGTCATAACATCGCTTCTAGGCAGGCTAGAGGGGGCAGCTGCTCAGGACTTGGGTTTCCTTCTGTTTAAAAGCTTTCCTCTTCAGGTGTGTGTGTGTGTGTGTGTGTGTGTGCCAGCTTCAAACAAGAGGAGTTTATCTCCCGCAGTTTTTTTTATTGTGACCGAGTGTGTTGTGGATTGCTGGGTGAGAGAGAGAGGTGTGTTTTCAAAGTAGGGAATGATGACTTTTGACCACAACTGAAATTTGATCTGATGAGTTCAGCGGCCTGTTGCCCTCTAAAACATTCTGTGTTCTCACACACACACACACGATCCCATGCACTAGTGGTTACTACACAACTTCTACAATACATACAGCATATGCAAATAAAAATACACATAAGCTAAGGACCATACGTATGATACACACATTTGCCAATTTTTGTAATCTGGACGGCATATCGTCTTTCCCCTTTTTTTCATACACACAAATGCACAAACACACACTGTGACGGTCTGCTGTATAGCAGGAAAGGAGTGTTAAGCTTTCCCAGGGGAAACAGCAACACAGCCCTTCAATGCGCATTGTTGTTATTAGACTTTAAAAAAATCCTCCCCACTGTTCTGCTCTCTCCCCTTAACTGATGGCTCCTGCAGGTGATTAATGCATAGTCGCGACCGTTAGCACTTTGCTAATCAGCCCAAAAGCACTTTGCTTAAGTGAGGAATGTTGTCCAAACGATGTTCAGCATTAGTGTTGTTGTAATAGGTCAGGGATTTTACGCCGTGGCTGGTACATGTGGTGGCTATTGTAGACGTGCCCTTGTGTCCATTTGTCCTGCTTCAGTTCATTCTGTGAGTTCGTCAGTGTTTTAGTTTGTAATGAAAGAAATCGTGCATTTAAAAATAATGCTCGTAAACCCAGTTGGGGGCTGTGGTGAGCAGTGAGAATATCTTTGTGTTGCCTCAAACTATCTCCTTGATCATGTATTGCAAAGCTCTGTGTAGTCTAACACAGGGTTTTACATCTGCCAGACAATGTTGTAATTATAAGGGTCATTGGTATTCATGCTACATTTGACTTTCATATCATTTCAGTGTTACAACATCTGACTGCAATAACCAGTTATGAGGCTTCTACCTTTACTTGAAGTTTAGAGAATTAATCATGACGCTGCCATGAGGCTATGCTTTACGTTTCAGCATACATGAACGCTGGCCTAATGAGAGTGTTTCTCATCCTGTGTTGGGG
This sequence comes from Paralichthys olivaceus, assembly GCF_024713975.1. Classification (NCBI taxonomy): domain Eukaryota; kingdom Metazoa; phylum Chordata; class Actinopteri; order Pleuronectiformes; family Paralichthyidae; genus Paralichthys; species Paralichthys olivaceus. The sequence continues at coordinate 23,103,406 of NC_091102.1, forward strand.
GGATTAGCACTCAGAGGAGCAGAATGGATCTGATTGAGAGAGGAAACCAGCAAAGGAGTGGAAAAGGGACTAAACAGAGTGAATGAGTAAAACAAATAGCACTGACCAATGGGGGGTCCAGTCCCCTTTCACCAGCTATCTCCCTGGGAATCCCCTCGGACTCATTCAGGCCTGCCCCCAGCTCTCCACCTCAACGCCCTACTATATCCCAGTCCTTTTGGGATTCAAATGATATCTCATTAGCTCTTATTGGATTGCATCTTTCACAGATGCATAGTGTTTCAGTTTTTCTCTTTTACTAATCCATAAAAAGGACACTGGAATAAAGGACTCCATTTTATTTTCCTCCCATCATCGACCGTCTTGCCTAATTTCCCTCATTTATACTTTCTCTTACTCCATCCCTCTCTACCTCCTCCTTTCAATTCAACACATTGTATCTCTCTACATTATTTCTAGCTCGTTTTAGTTGAGGATTCATCTTGCACTCTCATCCTTTTCTGTGCTTCAGCCTGGCCTCCTCGTCCACAGGGTGCCTTTGTCTGTTTCTAATGTGCCATTAGAGTGCCTGTCAATGGCTTTCTGTCCCAAAGGCCACAGAATTAACAGAGATCAGGAGAGAACAAAACAGTGAGGAGGATAACTTGAGCCATCAGATATTCATGTGGCAAGAGACGGGCTACATCCATACTAATTCCATCTGAATCCTTGTTAACACCCCTTGATATCACGTGACCATTCACTTATAGTGGGCATGTGCGTGTTGGTGTACACTGGAAGCAGATGATCTATTCTGTAGTCAGTTGCTTATTTACGGAAAATACTATGAATAACTAGAATTTACTGTGCACTTTCTCCACTTCTCTATCAGATCTCACTTTGTGTCACGAACAAGATTTACTTCTATTGACTTACTTCAGGGGTTTATTGACAGATGTCACACTCAGCTGCTATTGGTCCAGGATCTTTTAAACGTTGATCATTTGCATATCCATGTTTTTTGTTTCAACTGATCCTCAGTGCAGCCACCATTAGAAAATATGTATTAAGAGCTTTTCACTTCTCTCACTCTTACCCTCTCCCCAGGACATATGTAGGCTTTAACAGATGGATTAACCCTTTATTCCTCTTTTCTCTCTTGGGACTGAGCCTGTTTGTGTTTTTGGATGACATGAGATCATCTGGGATCAACACTGTGTAAACCGCCTCTTCCTCCTCTTGTTAAATCCATTTGTATTTTCTTTTTTTTCCCACTACTCTGCTCATGAGTCCTCTCTTGACCTTTTCAATAGAAAGAGTTCATTCCCTAAGATTATCTATGGTGAGGAGTGAAGATCAGTCCACAAATATAGAGATCAATTACTTGTCTGTGTTAGGTGAATAAATGTTCACCCAACACTTTACACCTTCCCAGAAGAGGGGACTTTTGATCATATAATCCCACAGGTGCAAAACATTTGTGAAGCTTGAAAGGAAATTTGAACAATTCCTCATAAATCCTCATGAAAAAAAGTTTTTGACATACAGAAAAGTTGCTTTCAGACATAAACTAAACTGGAGTTTGCTTTTCACACAAGCACAACACAGTGGGGGATTCTCTGCTCAGACGCATAGCAATAAATTCTCCACAGGATTCAGGTGAGGGGTGGTGCAGCAGACAGAGGCAGAACCTTTTTCCGTTGCAGAGATCACGTGATTTAGTGTACATCACATTGACAGAGGGGCTGACTTTTATAAGTCATTTTACTTGTATGGCACCAAATCACATTACATGGTGAAGTCAAGACCTTGCACAAATAAAGAGAAACCCAACAGTTCCCACAACGAGACCGCACTTAGCGACTGGAGAAAAAAAATTCAATTATAAAAGGACCAAACCTCTGGCATAACCAGACTCAGTGTGGGCAGCCATCTGCCTCGACCGGTTGGTGTGAGTGGAGAAAGATTTGTGACTAATATTTTTGGACCATGAGGTATAAGTGGAATTGTCTACACGAGTGGGTTTGCTTACAGTTCTGATAACACACAACTCGTTTAACTCATTAAAACATTAAAACCGATTAAAATTTCACAGTGGCATGAGGTGGGTTTAGATGGAGAAGGCAATTTTAAACAGATGAGTTTTTAGTGATGACTTGAATTGTGAGAGTGAGCTAATGTTTCGCATGACGGGTGGTAGAGAATTCCAGAGCTGGGGAGCAGAGCGGCTGAAAGCTCTGCTCTGAGGGACCGAGACGGAGTGACAACATGAAGGAGATCGGCGAGGTATGTTGGAGCAAGATTATGGATGGCCTTGAAGGTAGGAGAAGGATGTTGTAGTTGATGCGTGATTTGACAGGGAGCCAGTGAAGCTGTTGTAGGACAGGAGTGATGTGGTGGATGGAGGGGGTTCTGGTGATGATGCGGGCAGCTGAATTCTGGACCAGTTGGAGTTTATGGAGGGATTTGTGAGTGAAACCGAGGAGGAGGGAGTTGCAGTAATCCAGGCGGGAGGTGACGAGGGGGAAACGGAACAATTCTCAATGTTGAGAGAGAAACTATCGGTTTTGGATAATGTGGTTTTGGTGCTGATGAAGAGAACCTCAGTTTTGTTACTGTTTAATTTAAGAAGATTAGAGGTGAACCAATATTTAATTTCTGCCAAGCAGTCAGTAAGAGAGCTGGGTGTCATCCGCGTAGCAGTGGAAATTTATATTGTATTTAAGAAAGATATTACCGAGTGGAAGAAGATAATTGATGAAGGGGAGGGGCCCCAGGACAGAGCCCTGGGGCACACCTGAGGTGCAGAGGAAGGTATGGATGTGAAAGTTTTAAGTCGGATGAACTGAGTGTGGCAGGAGAGGTATGATTTAAACCAGTTGCAGGGGGTGTGGGTGATGCCAATGGAGAAGAGTCTATTGAGGAGGGTGGTGTGACAGATGGTATCAAATGCTGCAGATTTCTCAGGTGGTGCTGGAAGGAGGAAAAAGAATGGGTTGGAGGAGAGAGATCAGAAGTGATGGTGGAGATGGGTTGAGAGCTAAGATCCTGGTGGATCTTCTGGATTTCATCAGTAAAGAAAGACATGAGGGAGTTGCAGAAATCAGTAGAGCAGAGGTAAGATGGGAGAGCGTCCGTGGCTTGGGTGATATTTTTATACAGTGAGAATAGTGATTTTGAGTTTCCTTCATTAGAACAGATGATGTCTGTGTAATAGTTGGATTTTGTGCGGTCGATGCAGTCCTTGTAGTGAAGTATGTGGTTTTTGTACAGGTCTTTGTGGATTGTTAGTCCAGTTTTCCGGAGCAGCTGCTCAAGTAGCCGTCCTTTGGCTTTCAAGAGCCAAAGTTCAGGTGTGAACCAGGGGGCAGAATGGGAGAAAGAAACAGACCTGGTTTTTAGCTGAGCAAGGGAGTTGAGTATATTGTGAAGTCCAGTGTTATAATGTGAGACCAGCTCATCAAGGGTGGTTAGATTGTGAGTGTTCATGATGGAGAGAGTACTGGACGAGAGAGAATCTAGGTTGATGTCCTTGATATTGCGGAAAGAAATGAGGCAGGGGAGTTTAATGATGCAGATAGGGAGTCTGACATTGAATGAGAGGAAGAAATTATCAGTAATAGGGAGTTCATCTGCTGTGTGTTCAGAAGGGGAGATACCAGAGCAGCAAATTAAGTCCAGGATGTGACCCTTGGAATGAGTGGGAACATCAGTGTACTGCTGAAATCCAAAACTGTCAAGGCAGGATGTTAAGTCTTTGGTAAGAGGGTTATTGATATTGTCCATATGAATGTTAAAATCTCCAAGCACTACATTGTTTGGTGAGAGGGTGGAGAGGTGTGGGAGCAGAGCAGCAAAGTCATTTAGAAAGTCAGTATTGGGTTTTGGGGGACGATAAATGGTTGTAATGATGGTGGGAGTAGGTCCAGACAGCTGACACACGGTGGATTCGAAGGAGGAGAAGGCAGGGACACCGACGAGACTTTTCACTTCTAGCAGTGAATTATCGCGAGACCTCCTCCCCGGCCGTTGCCACGGGGTTGACAGATGTAAACAAACCCCGGTGGAGTGGATTCATTAAGTTGTGTAAAGTCATTGGGTTGCTGCCAAGTCTCAGTTAAACAGAGGAAGTCGAGTTTACGGTCAGTGAGGAGATACTGGATGAGATGTCCCTTGCTCGTGAGTGAGCGGATATTCAGCACACTAAAGTTGACTCTGGTAATGTTGCATTTGGCAGGACTGTTAGCCGAGCAGGCTAGGCAGGCTAGCATACTGTGGTCAGCAACCCTGCCAGTGTTACGTGGAGGGCGACGGGAAGTGGACCTAATGGAGTTTATTGTCTCCGACGTGTCTTCTCGGACAATCCGGCGAGACCCACGGTGGATGTATCTCGAGCGGGGCATGAAAAGTATATCCGAGTGGAGGAGTAATGTAGCCGGCGGAGGTGCAGACAGACAGGGACGCAGCCGGAGGAGCTCAGCAGCGGAGTACTGGAGCAGGCCTGTCGGGGGTTGGAAAAGCACCATGTCTGCGGCTAGTCCCGTAGTCGGAGGCTGGTGGATCTACAGACCGAAAACTTGCATTAGAAACACAAATTGCCGTATATTCCTCGGATAGAGAAGCGGCGACAACACGCCAGCGTCCTCTCTACATCCGGGACTACCATGTGGATACATGTCGGTGCTGAAAGGCCACTGTGTCTATTGGATTTGTTAGGAACAGTATTAAACAAATTGTAGTTGACACTAATTTTGATAGCTACAGAAGAAAACAGAACTATAACGGGTGTATAATGGGAGAAATGCATGTCAGTACACAGCCTGTGTGGAGAGCCATGGAGCCTATTTGTTCTGGCAGACTGACTGGAAAACATGGCTCAAACACTAAACATGCTCTAACTCTAATGTCTTTATTTAGAGTACTAGGTTGAACTTTCTGACAGTGCTCACCTTCGAGGGAGAATTGAACAGGAACAGGAAACAGTTTACCTGCTGTCTGTCATAATAACCCTATGTTTAACCGTGTTGTGCTGGACTATATACTCCTCCACAAAAGACATATATTTTACTGTGAGATGATGCAGCTGGTGAGTAGTAAGTCAGCTAGCTTCATGAGCTACTGGGACTAGATAATGCTACTCTCTAAAACTGTTGCCAGCTTACACTATAGATCACCACTTAGCCCTGGAGGTAGTTACCACGTCACCATGCTAATGATCTCTGGTCTGACTAAACAACATTTGCTTGTTTATTTGGCTTCAGTTTTGTTCTTTCAGCCTTTCCCATGGACCTGCCTGGCATTGTGTAGCTTCCTGTCCCGGCAGACATTATCAGTAAAGGATCAACAAAAGGACAAAGGGCTCCACACACACACACACACACACACACACACACACACACACAGGTTGCGTTTTCCCAAGCTTCATGGAGGCACCGAAGGTTTCCTGTTTGAAATTTCTGCCTATCCATCGATCCATCCATCCTCCCTAAATTTTTACTCTGGATATCCTATCCTTTTTGCACTTATCCCCCATCAAATTTCTGTCACTAGTCCTTCACCACCTTTTCTCCAGTCCACACTTGTCCCCCGCTTCCACATTTCCTCCACTTTTCTCCCTTCCCCTCTTTCCTCTCCTCCCCCATCTCTGTCTTTCTCTCATTTGCCCTTCATCACGTCACATATTTGTCTGGCTGTGACACGTCTGGCATTGTGGTCTAAATGTTAGTGTTGGTGCCTTATTGACCTGCCAGAACACATTTAGTGAAATCACCATCAGCCTGAGAACGTTAACATTAATGTGAATTGACGGGACAAAAGCAACATGCATGCATGCACACACACACACACACATTGTAATAACAATAATCAAAATATATATATATTGGATTTTCATAGCATTATATGCTGCTCAAGGGGCTTTACAAAAAATATGTAGTTAAACAGATAAAAGGATGCATAAAAACAGAACAGGATGTTAAAACAATAAAAAAAGACACAATGCAGCTAAAAACACATTTGTGTAACAATGCAAGCATCCATCATGCAGCATTTCAAGTGTCACAGCAGTATTTATGTTTACAGCAGTTGAACTAATGGCTTCACACCTTGCAAAATTAATCATGACAATCAGTGGTATCCTAACCTCCACCCTGGAATATCATTTGGAAATGGAAGTTTGACAGATGAACAGAGTTTACTCATTTATTTAAGTACCAGTACCATCCTGTGTGCCTGTTCGCTGCAGCAGCCTATTAAAACTAAAGTCGTACTTTGTGATAAATTCACAGTGTTATATGACATTAAAAACTATGAATTGCTTGATTCTGCAGGTCTTTAATGATATCTGAGCATCATCCGCTTTAAGTTGATTTATATTACAAAACTGAAGGAATATTTAATATTATGCCTCAAAAGCACAAGTAAAAATATCTCTGCTGGTTTCCAACTTTATGACAACCACTCAAAGCAATTTATAGTATGAGTACATTCACCCATCCATGCACACTTTCACACAGTCCTTCAACATGAAGCTCCTTTCTACTCATCATCATTCATACACTTTAACACAGCCTATTTGGCGTTGAGCATCTTCGACACAAGAACGGGAGGAGCCAGGAACCTACAACCTTCTGATTGGTTGACGACCTGCTGTATCCTCTAAGCCACAACTGCCATTAAGATGATGTCAACAGGGAGCCAATACTGCAGTGGCATCAAAATCATTTATGGCAGCCAGGCTGCTCAGGACACTGTATCATTACAATAATACTGTAATAAAAGTTAAGGTCTCACATTGCATGAGCAAAAGTATTACATTAGCAGTATGGACATGCACAGGCCAAGGACACTGAGATGGAAAAAGATTTTAATTTTGTGTGTGTGTGTGTGAGAGAGAGAGAGAACTTACATTTAAAGTAATAGACAATAAAGTGAAAGTATCTATACAGTAAAATTAAATTATATATAAAACTAAAAATATTCAGTTGGTATATGGTGTGTATATTAATCTATCACATAATGTCCATGAGTTGGGTCAGTGTCAGTGAGGGTCTTGGACCTTGTTAATAAGGTGAGCTGCAGAGGGAAACAAACAGTTCTTGTCTCGAAAGGTTTTGGTCCTGATGGACCACTGCCCTCTGCCAGAGGGGAGTGTCTCAAACTATTTTTGTCTGTTATGGGAGGGGTCTCAGCTACAAGAAAGGAATCTGCTCTGATATAGTTTTTTATGTCTATTTTGCAATAAATCAGAAGCAACAGTTAGCCTGAATGCTTCTTGGAGTCATTCTCGAATCTTTTAGCAACTTTAACTGTCCATGAGGTACATTACAATAGGATAGCCAATAAGATGTAGGTAAGATTAACTACATCAACTATATTTTAATGTAATGTTGAGACTGTTGAATGAATTGCAACAATATCAGACATGTATTTAGGCTAACCCAAACCATTCAGTTATTTGTCTTTGTTTCACTGGAAGCTCTGAGAAATGGGGTGGTGTGTTCAATTTTTTGGTTTTGATGAGACAGCACAGGATGAGAGCCAAGGTTTGCAGCGAGAGCAGCCTGCTGAAAAGCACACAATCGCAATGACATATCATTGTGCCTTTCACAACTACTGCTGTTACAACACTAAAAGCATTTTGTTTAACTTTAGTTTTATTGCAGTCCAAAAACAACTTGGTTAAGCTTTGACAAAAATCACAATTTCAAAATACCACAGATCAGGTTAGCTGATCTTTGCTGTCATGGTTACAATTATAATAAATAAAACCAAATTAAGATTGATCAAATGATCATGGTAAAAATAATCTGACATAAGAAGCAGAAAGTTGTCTATGTCTCTCTATCAGGCTCATGCTTTGTTTCCTCCTCCAAACACAATCACCATATCAGTGATTGTTATTGTCTCAGGAACCCTCCCCACACTTCCATGCTACCGTGCTCCTCCTCTTCCTCCTCTCATTCCCTTAATTATGTCCATTGCTCTGCTGCCCATCTGACCCATTTAGGCCTCAGGCAGATCAGATGCAGAGGGGGGAGGTGAGAGGGGATAGGAGGGGTCTGCAAAAACCATACAGCCACAACACACACACACACACACACCTCAGCTTTTCAGTCTGCTCCCTGTAGCTGTGATATAAGTAAGAAAGAGTAAGATGGAGGAGGGGAGTCATTCAGGCAAAACTTATTTGCTTCTCATTGTTTTGTGATTATGAAAGAAAAGGGGAGGCCAAGGAAGGGCAGATCCTTTTCTTTTTATTGCACTGTATTGTGCTTCAGTTTGGCTGGTTGTGGAGGTGGTGGGGAGATGGCTGATGGCAATTCACAGGGTGAATATTCATATGAGCTTCCACTGAGATAGCAGTTACGATCCTCAGATGAGGGCTTGACAATTGTTTCTATATTTCGTTTTACCCCATTGACGGTGATATGTTGTGGTTTCTCTCTTGTGACAAATGTACTTATTGTAAGTCGCTTTGGACAAAAGCGTCTGCTAAATGCCCTAAATGTAAATGTAAATGAGATAAAGAGAGAGAATGGGACAGTATGAATTGCTCCAGAGAGAAAAATGAAACAACAAATGATTGTTTTGCTTCCTTGTTAGTTGCCTGTCTGCAGTGCACGATTAAAGTTATTTTAATTTCCAAACATTAAAGTGTTTTCCCTCTGTGGCACTGTGCCTCTAATTGTAATGGACGTTTGTTTTTGTTGATGAGGTCACAAAAGAGTTTGACATTGTTTGTGCCTGGTTTTGTCAGCAAACATAAACTTTTTGGAGAATGGAACAATCCACAATTAACAGTGTGAGTGTGAGTAAGTCGTGTGCGCCAGCTGTAAACGCGTGACCGCTGAGATAAAAATCGAAATTGTATCACTCACAACTCCAAGACAGAAGCCCAAGTTTATAGTCATATTGTTCGGTAATAAAAATAAAATGTCTCAGATAAGCTGGGACACATTTTCACACAGTGGGGAAAGGAACTGACTTGAGTTCCCATAAGTAAGAAGATGAAGCATGAAAGGGCTTACTGGTAAATCATCAATATTGCAGGAGAGTTTGCATATGAAAATGTCAGCAAAATAAAAAATATAATTTTAACATTAAATTATTCATTGCTGCTAGTATACATCTATAGCAGGGTTATCCCTCAGTCTTCCCATTTACCTCTGGCTAGGCCTGCTTCCAGCCACTTTTACCTGGCTGCTCACAGACGACGGCATAATTATCTCTGTAAGGTTAGTTTTCATTTGGTGCTCTTTAAATGCCCCATGGGAACATACACCGAAGCACTGCACTCCACTGATAGTGTCATCCTGAAACTGTTGGAGCCTCCTTGTCATTCAGCTGGTTGGAGTCTGAAATATTCTTAGAGGCAAATGTTGGTTTTAAGCTGTGCATTTAGATCACCACCTGAAAACACCTCTAGTGTTGTTTGGCATTGCAGGAGACAGGACCTACCGCAACTTGAAGAGGTTAGCTGTGAGTTGACGTTTGGCTCCACTATATAAGGCAGATGCAACTGTAAAGGTAGGATGAGATGTTCCGTGTTCACTCCATTTTAAAACCACCCAGGGAAATGCGCTATTTCAATAAATTTCTTTTTTCTTTTAATTGGAGGATGGTTGACCACAGTTTGGCTTATTGTGTTCTTACTTCTAGTATGAAAGTATGAGACATGAGGTAAAATCCAGAGAATTGGCTATGGAGTTTATGCAGTTTGCCTTTCGCACACCACAGCCGGGTGCAGCAGACCGAGGCAGGAAGTGACGTATGAACTCCACTGCAGAAATCACACACAGACACTAGTGTCAGGCCTTAGCTCCACAAACTCTCTTCAAATCTCTGTTGGTGTCTTCTACGCATACACGTGCACACATAGGCATCAAAGGGGGCCAATTTTCTTCTTTGAGAGAAGGTGCCCGGGGTGCTTTTTAAAACTTTTTTAAAGATGAATATTATACTCCTGTTTGTGCACAGCCTCCCTGTCAATACATATATTGATTAACTTAAAAATCTAAATATTAGGTTGGGAAATTAGACTCTCAGCACAGTGGTGAGCACAAGAGCTGTGGACGTTTCTTGATTCTTAGAGGCATCGCGATATGTTCTGTCTGCATCGATGCAGAGACAGAACATCATCGACTCATGTTGTTTTTAGCCATCTCCCTCCACTAAATAATTATAACCTCCGCTGATTCAGGGTCGAAAGATAGTCATTAAAGGTCGTTCTGTCAAAGTGCCTGCGAAGTCTGCTTCCTCCTCACTCCTCTGACCTGTGCTCACTTATCACTTTAATAATAAACACTATTACTGATCATGATGTTATTATTAGGACACGTACATACTGATGTTCACTGTGTGTTTGTTCGTTTCTCTACAGTTTCACAACATCATGGTTAAAAGTCCAGTGTGTAAGATTTAGGTGAAAGGGAATTTTGGCAGAAATGTAATATAAAATAATCCAAGTGATGTTTTCACTTGTGTGTTTCATCTAAATTGTATGAATTGTTGTTTTCTTTACTATAGAATAGGCTCTTTATATTTATATGGAGGGGGGTCCTCTCTTTTGAGGCCACCATGTTTTTTACTGTCGTCCAAACTGGACAAACTAAAACCTATTGAGTTTTCATGACAGCTGAAGTTCGCCACAGGTTATCTTACGTGTTTGGAAGTGGAGGGTGAGATGAGGAGTATGCATCTGTAATATGTAACCTCATCCCTAGATCACTAAATTCTACACACTGAACCTTTAAGACGCTGCGTGGGTTTTAACGTCATTGTTGCAGAAGAAGCGATGCCCCGTTTATCCAGGAATATAAAAATGAATTCAGCAGGTTTTTATAAAGATCAGTTATAAGTGTGATGATTATAAAACATCAGAGGAGCAGAGCCACTTGTTGACCAGCGGAGTAATGCGACTCAGTGCAGTGGCGCTGCTAAGGGGAGCCAGGCGGGGGAACCTTGATAAAGTTAAGGCTTTAATCAGAGTTTGTGCTTTAAAGCCTTAGCCACAGCACACAAGTCCAGACTGAATGAATGTCATGTGGAGAGCACTGACCATACACTTACTGTAAATAACAGCACTCTTGTAATAACACAAACAGTCTATAATACTTTTTAAAGCACTTGCTAAATAAAAACTGAGTTCTTATTTGAATGATTTAATTAACTAATATTAACTGATGAAAAAGCAGCCATGTGCAGTAATATCGGAAATTGTGGATGTGATACATCGAAGTGCATCAAGATGCTTCGTTGTTTCCTTCGATGTTGTTTGCTCTTGTGATAAACCTAGTGAATACCAAGAAGACGATTGTCTCTGTGTGAACTGTTGAGTATTTAACAATTGTGTGAGGGTAAGAAAATTAATTGTTAAGTCAGAGATGTTCTACTAGATTCAACTTTAAAAGATTTTCTTTAAAATAATTATGAGAAGCGCCCTTTTCTCACCTCCTTTTTAGCCCCCCCCCCCAAAAAAAAATGTCTGTGCATGCCCCTGCCTCTACATATATGACATCTCTCCTTCACCTCTCATCAACTTGCTGGAAGTGAATCCAGGGATCCCCTTCTGAGGTAATGCCGACTTCTCCTGGATTTCTAAGGACTTTATAAACTCTGGGACCTCTCACTCATTTGCTTTTGCATTCACACATGGGAAAATACAGAGAAACTGCAGAGTTCAGTGCATGTCTGAGAGCAGCTTCAGTTTTGTTTATAGTGACACTCTTTTTGTAAGACAAGCCTATACTGCCTCGTTGGTGCCTAAAATTGTTTTGAAGTTGTTTCTCGCTCTCTCCTTCACCTAAGAGAGGGAAAGAAAGAGAGAGAGAGACAGAACCTGTTTAAAGCAATTCAGCCTCATAGCTATTGTTATGCAAAGTGTTCCCTAGATGCACAGACAGTTAAGTCATCGTCTCTATTCCCAGAGGAAACCTTCCGCCATTGGAAAGTAAAATGCAGCTAAAGATGAAGTACAGTCTCTTGTAACAGAGACTAAATGTAGACCTGGTCAAACCACTGCACTTCCCATCACTTTTCTTCACATCAAACTCCCCTGATGGCTATGACTGTAAATTAAAAAGATATCCTCACATGCCTTGTCTTTGTTCCCTGGCAGCAGCCGGCACCTGGGCAGGTTTGAGGTTGTAAATGACGGTTATCGTCTTCATCTCTGTGGCTTTCCAACTAGCGGGGAAGGCAGAGAGCCTACGCCTCTGAAGCGAAACTCCTGCTGTTCCAAACATTTCTCATCTTCATTCCAAGACAGACTTGATAAGAGGAAAAGAGTGCAAGGAGGCTTTATGTCTCTGAACAAAAGGCTGCTGTTGAAAAATATTAAAGATTAAAGTTTTCAACAATACCATCACATCGGAACAAGTAAACAAATAAGCAGGAGTTGCAAGGGAAGATTACAAGGGTGGTAGGAAGAGCAAAAAGGTGGTTAAAGATGGGAGAAAAAAACAAGTGAGGGGGAGAGAGTGAAGACAGAACAGAAGTGTTAAATAATACAAGTGATGTTAGCATTTTACTGGAGAAAGTATAGAACAGCGCTTTTAAATAACAATAATGTATTTGTGTCACACACGTGCTCCTGAGCTAGTTTTAAGGATTAAGTATGTTATGAATTTATTATTGTCAGCAGATCCTGTGAATGTTTTTCTTCTGAGTCAAATTATTATATAAAAATATTGCCATTGTACTGCAGGAGAATTATACATTATCAGTTTTAGTCTTTTTAAAGGGACAATAAGAGAAAATATTTAAATCAACCAGCCTTTTAATATTTTGGTCCAAGTCCACATTAAGTAAGAAGCTGTCATAAACAAACAATAGATCAGTTGCAAGCCTTTTAGTTGTTGCACTAAAACCACCAAACTAACAAGAGTCGCAAATAGTTTGCCATCAGAGTTATACAAAGGTGTTTGCTGTGACCAAATCCTCTTGAGCAGGATCTTGTGGGATGCTAGGTCTCCACAAAGTCGCATATCACAGGAGGAGTCTAAGCCTCACATCTGCGTTTTGCTTGGTCGACAATGAATTTTAATAATCCTTTCTTACCCTAAAAAAAATATAATCGCTGCCACTTTCCAGATTGCCACCTCTTTATTGATGCTCTAGAATCACCCCTTTTCTACGAATGTTCCAAATGCCTTTTTCACATTTTAGCTGTCCAAACGTTCAAGCTCTTGGAGCACAGACTGGTAAATAGAGAACCAGCACCAAACAAGACTCCATCAACCCATTCCTCTCATTCCTGCAATTAGCGACGCGAAGCATGGGGCCTTTAAGAAAAGCCATACCTCTTTTCCCACTAAATCACGCTGGGACAACTAGAGATGATTGTCTCAACAAGGAGGGGGGATCAGGCGCAGGACGCCTCCTTGTTTCTCTCTCCTCTTTTAATTTAATCAGCCCTTTGCCTCCTCCACATTCCTTTGTCCAGCACATTGCCTGGGAGGGACAAGACATTCCTGTGACCTTTTGTTGGGCTAAGGATGTCCTTCCAGTGAGAAATGAAGGGAAGAGTGATAATGATAAGAATCGCTTCACAACTGGTTTCCCTATTCACAAAGCTGAAAGTGATAGGAAGGTCTGTAGTTACACTGCCTTCTTTTCTTTTCACTTACTGTGAATTTGGTGTGAAGGAGGCACATTCATTTGCTGATACTCACTTGCCCCCCTGCGTGATCACATTGTCAATCGATGATCACTGAGCTGATGGTGGACGATGGAGGGTGTATTTTGTCCACAAACAATGCTAATGTCTGTGATGGCTAATTTCAACTTTTTGAGATAAGTTTTGCACCTTGGCGATGCTTGCGCATGAATGTGGGGGTTGACACGCAGTAAGTGGAGGGGTGCATTTAGTCGTTTATAGATATGACCCGCAGAGGATCTGCAGGGAATTAAGTCCGGGCTTTCTCCAGAGGTTTCCTTTCACACAGATTCTCTGCTCAGACGTTCACAGCAGCAACAAATCCTGCTAGCATTTAGGTGAGGGGGGTGCAGCATGCAGAGGCAGGACATGACATATTGATTCTGAGATTCAGAGGTCAGTTGTTTTTGTTTACACACAGCGACACCGGCTTCAGCTTTTATTCCCACAAACTCTCTTGACATCTTTGTCAGTGTCTTTAAGATGTGTTGCTGCACCTTTTCATTTTTGCATCTGTTGAAACTGGTAACTGGGGAGGATCTCCTGCTGTGTTCATACATGAGCTCCGTGAGTTTAGTGTCTGAAAGCAGACGTCTGTTAGGGAAGAAACACAATATTCAGACCAGCGTGCACAAGTTTTGAGTCCTGTTATTCACCTCAAAATAGTAATGCAGCAAAAAAGTCCAACGATGTGCTCTACTTTGGTTCTATAAATGTTTCTGTCATATCAGCAATCCATTTCTATTTCATTTGGAATTAGAGGAATTAGAGGATTATATGAAGATGTAGTAGATGCAGTTGTAACTGTTACTTATGAGGAAACCCTATCTATGGAAGAAAAGAAAATCCATTATCAAAGCTGGTTAAAACATTCCTAAGTTAGTTTTCTATTCATTCTTCAAAGAAGCAAAGTATTGAGGAGCTATGCAAATATTTGACTTGATCGATGACCAGTGCTGCTCTTCACAATGCTATCATATTCTTATATGTGTCTGGTGCAAACAGTATTGTGGACAGTGTCTCTGAGGTTGAACTGACCTTGTGTCCCTGTTACATCCCAGCCCAGCTTGTAGTTGAGTCATCATAAATGATCAGAACTAATCAGGAAGTGAATGCAGTTGACAGCGTCATAATTTCACAGTTTATGATTGTCCATATTACAACTTAGATTCCATGCCCCCAACTTCCCCTGGGGTTCAACATAAATCTTTTACAGAGGTGGAGTTAGAGGCGTTGTGGGCAGGTGTCTCAGACATTCAGTTCATCCCCACTTTGCGTGCATGCTTACTGAGTGTATCAACTACCAGTGTGTCTAAGACATGCAGGCACAGATCTGGGGAAAAAACAGTATAGCATCTAAGGTGCTCTGGTCCAAAGTACACTTATGAATCCCCCTACATTCAAACAGTGCTCATTAGAGCCAATCCATAAGCACATCAGAAGTGCAATAACAAGTACCACTCTGGATCAGGTAAACCATTTTTCCCAATCCCCTCTTTTAAAGGGTCTCTTGCCTCTTCATCTGTGTCCTTATGGGCATTGCACAAAAAGCATCCTATAATCCATAGAGAAAGAGAAGGTAGGAACTACTGTTGCCAGGTTGTTTCACCCAGTGACCCGAAGTAGTTTTATGTTTTTCAGCTAAAAAGAGCTGGAGTCTTTCTTTCCCATGGAGATTACTGCCTCTGCGGCTCCCTGATTTATGTTTTGTTCAAACTGTGAAGCCAATTTAATAACCAAACGATATGAGGGAAAGTGGGAGGATGAGCGGAGGAGATAGAGACAGAGAAAGCAGAGAATGTCATGGTCAGGGCCACACACACACACACACACACACACACACTGTGGATCTGTTCCATTTTTGCTATTTAGCGAGATTGCCCTATAGTTACCCTTTGCACCAGCGCACCTGAGGGTGAAACACAAGCGACTTTCAGACATGCACTGTACTGGACTTTCTCCGCCTTGCCCCCACTAAAAAGTCCACAGAATGTCCAAGCTGGAAGCAAAAATGAAAAGCAAACAAAAACTTGATGAAAACTAATTTCTTCAGATGCAAAACCAAAGATACAAAAATGTCAAGACAGTTTGTGGTGATTAGAGCAGACGCTTACTGACTGGTGCAGGATTTCTTCCGATGCAGCTGATGGTATAAATTTATGACGGACAGAGAGAGAGAGAGACAGCAACAACTGCTGCTTCTCATTACCATTAATTTCATTGCATTGAAGTATATCAACCTGTGAGAAGACAAACATCAACAGCTTATTTTTCTTTTGCTTTCAGACATGCACTGATTCTCCATATTTTCTCTGGAGGTACATGTGTAATTGCAAATGTCTCAGTGAGAGGCTCCAGATTATCTATAGAATCGATGTGAGAACACAGCAGGGGATCACCTGGTTTAGAATGGTTTAGTACTATACAATACAGAAGCTGCTTAGCATTTAAAGCATCTCCTCAGTCATTTTCAAACAGAGGATATTCGGACAATTGGGTCTAGGCTACTTTCATCTTTTCAATTAGGTCATCTTTGTCAGCTGCCATAAGAATCTCCTTCTCTGTCGCCATAATCTAAACAGTGAAAATATGACATTTCCAAGGGCTTTTACTTTGAAATTCTACATGAGATTGTCTTGATATTGACACTGACAATCCTTGTAAAGTGAAATTGGTCTGTGGAAACAGTTTCTTAATGACAGTCTGTATTTTGTTGCTTAAATTCAAGTTTGGTTTTAATTATAATGTTTATTCACACAGTGGTAAATTTAGCTGCATCTGAGACAAGAGCTTTTTGTCTTCTTAACTCTCCTCCTCTCTGTTCCACCTTTCCCTTTCTTCTGACCACGACCTTCCATTTCGCCGGCAGTTGTTATAATGCTATCAGAAGCAGGTGCACAGCTACTAAAACTATTTCAGATAGTGGAACTGTAAGATATTCCGCTACTATGTGTGTTGCAGAGAAACGTCACATATGACGTGATTATGTCGGTTGCCAGATAAGTGGATTTGAAAGGTCCTGCTTGCCACATTGTTGCTGGTCAAGTTATCAGTTCAAGGCCGAAAACACCACCAGGCCACCAGAAAATGTCCTTGTGCTCCTGATGTGCAAGTCGCCACTTATCTTCCTCCTCTGAACTGAAAAACGGACAAATGTCCCCAACAAATGCACAAAATGGAGAAGTTTCTTCGAGATGGACTGAGATATTGATGGTCTTGGTCTTTTGATGGCATATGTTTCCACTAAAAAATATACATTACCAGTGTTGTCCTTTAACCCTAATGTCAGGCAGACCTTTTAGAGAAAAAGTGTTCCTAAAGGGCATCAATGAAATCTCTGTAAATGAAGAGCAGATGGGGCATTTACACATTGACTTCATCACCTCAAATACTTTTCAACTGCTACATGACTCATGCTGTCAGTCAATCAACTTTCAAATATCAATTTTGGACATATTGGAACAGTTTTACAGAACACATCCAACCTGTTTGTAACACTTGTTTGTGTGAAATGTGTTAAATCTAACTGCGTCCATTCGGGTTTTAGCGAGTGAAACACCCTAGAGCCCCCATAAAAGTCTACAACTGTTACTGGTTTATGGCAGAGCCTGGGGAGCACTACAGGCCATAAAGTAACTACTGCTCACAAACACACACACACACACACACACACACACACACACACACACACACACACTGACTTCCCACTCGCAGATACGCAGCCAGCTCTGACAGGGGCCAGTAAACTATGGTGTTATCAGGTAGAGATGCAAACACTTACTGAAGCTGTACTGTTTGGACAGATGTGTTTTCGGATCTTCTTGTGAACTTTCAGACATTTTCAGTGTCTTTCAGTGCTTTCACACATGCACTTAACTCATGACATTCTGCAGAGGGGGGTATATTTGAGAAAGCATATGTAGGGGGACTCCAGACATCTGGGCGGCTGTGGCTGAGGGGTAGAGTGGCCGTCCTCCAACCAGAGGGTCGGCAGCTCAATCCCCAGTCTTCCTCATCGGCATGCCGAAGTGCCCTTGAGCGAGATGCTGAACCCTGAATTGCCTCTCATAGATGCTGCTAATAGATGTATGAATGTGCGTCTGAATGGGTGAATGGCAAACTGTACTGTAAAGCACCTTGAGTGGTTATCAAGACTAAATAAAAATCCTTTACATACTCCAGAGAATGTGAGTGAGCCCATGTGAAAGGATTCACCAAGAGTAAATCCAACCTTGACGCATGGAACCCCAATGACATCATGTTTGCCTAGGCTTAGGTGCTCTCTGCCAGTTCAATTTGTCCAACATATTATGAAAAGTACATGGTACTTATAAGATTAAAGAGGTTTTACAGCCTGAATCAACACATTTAAAAAATGGATAATAATATTAAATAGTTATTAGAAGTGTAATAGGTATAAGGTACACATTTCTTTACAATAATTTCAAATACAGCCCTTCCTCCTCTTTGATATCAATTGTAGTTTGTTATATGTACATGTAAATGTCCTCCACAACCCAGATTTTTCTTCAGAGATTGGACATTTCAACAGGATGTCAATACATTAAAACTATTACAACCCTATTACTTCTCACTATTGTCAGTTCTGGTTAAACAGTCATGACCCCTGCAGGCAAACTGCCTCCGTTCTCACAGCTCCCCATCAATTGAACATCGGTTTCCCACTGTTTCCAGTATCCTATTCTTTACTCTCAGGAATCAGGTGGAAGTGATGCCACCCTGTTCCAAGTTCCTTTTCACTGTGACTGAATGATGGGAACAGGCCATGCATTCTCATGGTTATATTTTAGTGTTGCATGTTCTCACAGACAGGTACAGGGATAGTAGCAGTGACACACAAACAGAAGAGGCTGCACTGAAAAAGTAAAAACTGTGGAACTATCAAACTGGGCTGTGTAGGCCTTTTTTGAGAGTTAGAAACAGTGGCAGGAAGACAGAGAGAGAGCTAAGCTTTTGTTGAAAAGACAATTATATATTTAAAATAAAGAACAAATGTTTATTTCATAATAATATACTACAATATTTTGATGTGAGCCTCTGGATCCAGATTTGCATCAAAACACATGCTGAAATTTGAACTGCGTCATACTAATCATAACTTTGCTCTAAGGCCTCATTCAAACCAACTACATTTCTGTGTGCTTCTCATTTGTATGAATAGTGCCTAGGGGTGGTGACAAAGCAGGGTTGCTGGGCGAGCACACATTCTTGATACATTACTTTGTGACATAAACTGCATATTTCTACTGCTTTTCAAGATATGATGGATTGTTACGAATTAGATACTATTAGATACATTATATTTAGACAGACTATTAAATACATTATATTGCAACTGTTAATTCTCAAATGTGGCAACTTGACCATACATGTACCTGGTTTGCTCACTGAACAGATATCTAACATACTGTCATTTCTCTAGGGATACATCCATACTACTATGTTTTCATTTAAAAACACATCAACTGCTACAGATACGTATGGCATTCACACTGCTCTTGAGTTTTAGAGTCACAAAAATGCTATGGAAATGCTGCCTGCGCCATTTTAGTTAAAACAATTCAATTCAACAAAGACACACATTCACTTGCTATTTGGATCTTTTCAATCACAACATAGCTTTCGCTAGTTCATCAGGCTGCTGTCACATGACCCCCTTCTCGAAGAGACGACTGGATCACTGCCAAATACAATGGACAAGCATGCAATGATAGTAGCAGTTGTCATATCTAAGCTAAATGCTACTTCAGACCATTTACTGTTCTAGTCCAACAAGACGACAATCAGTACATGGCAATATACATGGCAAGTTATAGCAGTTTTATCATACAGGGGGAAGGTTGAACAGGACTCAACGATAGCTTCCACATCTGAGTCCAAACCAGGCCACCAATAGATCTCTTTAGCTCTGACTATACCCTGGTGAGTATTTGGGGCAAGAGTTGTGGCTGTAGAGCTGGGGCAATGACAACATGATGGGAACCTCGAAAGCTCCAAACTACAGCTCCAAAGTCTGTACCAGAGTTAAGGAGAAGGGTCCAACAGAGTCAGTACTGGGCTGGAAGCAATCGGTTGCTTAACTCAAGTTCAATTATTTTGTGCAGCATCAGTCATCATCATCATTAAATTATGCATGTTTCTATAGCAGTGTATGAATAGGTTCAACAAAAGTGTCATAGTAAGGGATGAATTTAGAATACCGCCATTGGTGACGTCACAATGGGGAGATGCCTCTGTGACTACTACTGCTGAGGCGAGAACAAAAGGGAACCAGAAGACTCCGTCATGAGTGATAAAACCAGCAGAGTTTCTGCTCCCAGGGTGCAGTGGTACTTGATATTGGTAATCTGCAGCTCAGTGGTGGAAAACATCTGCCCTCCTTGTAGCACATGAAAGCCTTTCTCAATATATGGCAGTGAATGACTGTCAACAACCTCAGCTTTGTTAGACTCACATAGATCTGGGCATATTCTAAACTGGTTTGACTTACATTGCACCACGGCTATGAATGATACCCATGGTGAAGAGTCGGTGCTTTCAATGACAACATCGCTCTTCACTCTCTGTAGATCCTGGGACACTGTGCTGTGTAGAGCAAAGAGGAGACATTTTAACTTTTGGCTGTTCTCGGTTCGCAGGTGACTTTGTGGTCAAATCCAATAGCTAAACCAGTGTCTGTATTCTCAGCACCAACAGTTATGTATTGCACATTGATAGCAGGAAGATGTAGGGGTAGCAGAGGAAGAGTTAGTAGTGACACAACCATCTATAAACTCAGGATGCAGAGCATTGACGAGTTCCTGCATGTACGATAAGAATATATGAGGAAGCACAGGTTGTCTTGTTCATCATCATCAGTTCCAGGCAACCTAGCACAGGTATGGGATTCCTTGTGTATGTGAGTCTTGTTCTGGGCTTTGAGAGGATCACATGAAAGCCCTTTGTGCTTTCAATTGTGTCAATGAGTAGAGCCTGAATCTTTTTGTCTTAGTAGACTGTAGAGACATATGGGCTGTGTAGAAATGCCAGAGGTAGTGAAAAATGGAGCAGAACCCTCCTTGTCACCAATATGTTGTGTAGGCAATAAACAAACAGCAAAGGAGTCGTTTTTACTTCTTCACTCAAATCAAGAGCATATGCACATTCATCCAGCTTTGTCAGTGAAAGCTAACATTGCCACCTATTGGTATAATCTGGGTGCAAACCCCCAAGACCTCTTGATTTGACACTTGAGACCCACTCAAAGTCTCAACAGCAAAGTTCTGGGGGGTCTCTGATAAAAATATTTGAAATATTATTTGTCACTACTACACAGTCAATTTGTAAGTGTTAAATTATGCAGTATCAAAGTATTTGGACTCAGAGTTAAAGCAACAACGATTAAGATGCTCCCATAGCCTCCCAGTGTTAATGAAAAATATTCAGAGTTAAAAGATATGCCTTGTGTCTGAATTTAGGGGTCCCATCTTTTGTTGGCTGCATTCCATGATTCATTGTGCTTCAGTGACAAAAGAGGAAATGGCAGCAAAAAGCAAGGCATCAGGAGAATTGATTGAATTGAATTTTTTTTAAAAGCACTCAAATGAACAGCTAAAGGTCCTTATTTTAAAAAAACATCTTTTCAACAATTATAATCAACCGTGGAACGTTTTTGTCTAAGGTTTTGTGGCTGCATAGACCGGGTCCTCCACAGGATGTGAACGTTGAATTGAGACACAGCTAGGTGTACAAAATACGATCCTAGTATAAACTTTGCAGTGTCAAGTAATCTTTTAGATTCTTACAACAACAAGAAGTGTTGGTATTTGTGAAATGCTTCGCCCACCCATTCTCCTTTCAAAGGAACTGGAAGTTTCCACAAGCCATTTTCTTCTCCTGGGTAGAGTGCAGTAAGTCTTCTCTCGTAGTTACATTTAAACATTTTAAACAAGCAAAATAGTATATATATTAATAATAATTAATATAATACATGTCTCAATATAAAGAAATTACAGAGTGCTTACATGACCGACTTGATTGCTTTGCCTAAATGTGCTAGCAACACTATGCTAATTCAAACTAAGTATGTAAAACTAGACTTTTTTAATAAGAAGTAATATTTTCTTCTTGTATGGGAGATTGTTAAGGTAGTAAAATATGACGAATTATCATTAAAATGTCTTTTAAAAGCGTACTGTGTCCAGTATTGGGTAGGCAGTGATTCTGCCTCATTTATTTTGTTGCAACAGCACGTCGCCACTTTAGGTTTGGGGCAGACACACATTTGTATCCTTTCCTCCAATATCCAGTCAAATCTCTGAGGATGATTAATAGCATGAAATTCTATCTTCTGACATTTTAACAATATTAAAGTATTTATCTTCTGGTGTAGTTCTTACTTTGTTTATATTTGCTACTGTTCAACCCCTGTTAAAAAAACTAATCTTGACACAGACAAACTGAATAATTATATACCCATATCAAAATCACCATTTCTTGGCAAAGTTTTAATAAAATTGTTTATTCACAGCTTACTTCATTTACGAGTGTCCACACTCTTAAAATCGCAATCTAGCTTTTGAATGCATCACAGCACTGAAACTGTACTTTTGAAAGTTATCAATGACATTAGGATGAATTCAGATGCCAGCCTTTGTACAGTTCTTGTGCTGCTTGACCTCTCTGCTGCATTTAATGCTGTGGATCATGGTATGCTAATTATACCTACCTTAATGGCAGATCATTTTATCGATTGGAAATGCTCTATCCAGCTTCTCAGACATCATTGCGTCATTCCTCAAGGATCTGTTCTTGGTCCTTTACTGTTTTCAATATACATGTCACCACTGGGTTATCTGTCATCACCACATTTCCTGTCATTTTTATGACGACGATACCCAGATATATTTGTCCGATAATCCATCAGACCTCTCCTCAACCGCTTCACTCACAGCTTGTCTTGCAGACACAAGGTCCTGGATGCCCTGCAACTTCCTCATGCTGAAAAAAAATAAAACCGAAGTTTTGGTGTTTGGACCTAAATCACACTGGGATGCTGTAAATACATCCATCTCTGGTGATCTGATCGCAACCACTATGCAATCATTCATGCCACATTTGGAGTTTGTCTAGGACACATACATTTTGCACTGTTAAAGAAAATGTGTCCTGGGTCACATTAAAGCACCACCTACTGAGCTGATGTCCTCTGACCTGCAACACTGTATATGAACCAAATCATTTTTAAACTTTTTACATTAAAAAGGGGGGTGGCTTTGACTGAGGGGTATAGCAGTTGTCCTCCGAGGTCAGTGGTTCAATCCCAGTCTTACTCATCTGCATGCCGAAGTGTCCTTGGGCAAGATGCTGAACCCCAAATGGGCCCTCATAGGACAAAAAAAGTGCTGCTAATAGATGTACTGTATGAATGTGTGTGTGAATGGGTGAATTGTAAAGTGCTTTAAATGGACAGGATAAGACTAGAAAAGCACCGGTGGAGACACATTCTAATGCCTGGTGGGAGTTGATGAACTCAGAGCTGTCCAGTGGTGATCAGATCACCTCAGAGGGATGTTAATGTCGGGTCTGAACGGGGCCTCTGATGTGGAGAAAGTGCATTTGGTATTTAATCTGATTGCAGAATGTGTGTGTATGTATGTGTGTGTGTGTGTGTGTGTGTGTGTGTGTGTGTGTGTGTGTGTGTGTGTGTGTGTGTGTGTGTGTTCTGATGGTGAATCAAAGAAAGAGGCTTAGACAAGGACATAGAGGGTGACCCTAGCAGTGTGAAACACAACTTGACAGGACAACTGGGAGGATATATTACCACAAAGTCACCAGTGTGTGTGTGTGTGTGTGTGTGTGTGTGTGTGTGTGTATACATCTCTTTGAAATCTCTGAGTTGGATGCCTGTTCCTTAACTCGTGCTCACCACTGGCTTTGTTCTCCACACCGCAACCTTATCTGAGGAGTAGTCTCACACAAACAATGTGATAATGTGATAATTAAATAGTTCATAACAGGACTTTAGAACAGCTTCAAGCAGAGTGGGAAAGTACGAGTAAAGGACTTCTCACCAGCTAGAGTCATAGTGCCACTGGCTCCCCCACACAGACTCAATGATGAGAAGGAGATGGTGGGTGGTGACTGAGTTTGGAAATTGTCTGGTAAAGGCTGCCCTCCAGTGGACAAATGAACAGATACTGACACAGATGTGTCTGCAATAGTAGCAGTAAAATTGCCCAACAAATTCTTGTCCACAAATTTACATTCATTGATTTTGAGTATGATTCAATACTTTTTTTTAAATATATTAATCATAAAAAACTGAAATGAATTATTGCAATTTATAATTACAACTGTGATCATGAGGCCTGACCAACATATGGTTCTGAACATAAAATCAACATTTTATTGATATCAGAGAGATATAGGTATCTTATAGACAAACATAATACTATTAATTGACATCCAAGGATGTACACAAAAGCACCAGCATTGCTTCTGAAAATGAAGTACAACATATTTGTGATTTCTGCTCTACCGTTTACTTTTAAGATGCACATCTCATGGATATAGGTAACCATCTGTCTAAATGGGTTTCCATAGTATGGCTTCCACTTCCTATAACATTACAGTCCACTAGCATTTGGGGAACAAGAGTGCTTTGTTTTGTTCTCTCGACCTTTTGGAAGCGGGTCCCAGACAGTTTGTGGAGCAACAGAAGCTGTTAGGCCCCCGATCAAAGCAGACTAGGGCCGGAGCACTGTCAATCCCAGTGTTCAGCAGTGGCATTCTGTTTGGGATTATCACACCTGTGGTTCAGGGATTAATCCCTGCAGAGACATGGGAACCAGAGACAAGACGGCTCAAAGGTTGAGTGCAGAAATGGAGGAGGGGCGTACTAACCAAGTGCATCCCAGGACTTTGGCCCAATCTGTTTTTCGGTGCCATGTGAAGACAAACAGGCAGATGCTTGACCTCTAAATCCATAGTTGTTCAGAATTGTACCATCGGCAGCAGATTTAGTGACTAATCCCGATGTTGAATGAAATCAATTCTGAAAGAAAATTAAATTTGAGCAAAAGCAAAACACATACATGTGGGAAGAGGCAGAACCACAGAGGCCTCAACTCTGAATAATTTTTTCAATTGTCTTTCAACTGATGCTGATGATTTATGTGACCTAAGTTATTTGCAACAACAATTTATTATAAATTCAGTATAATTTCACTGTAACTAGTGCTGGGAATAGAACCTGGAAGTAGATATTTCCAAATTATGCTTAATTTAATATATTTTCTCATCCCAAATTAAAGTGAAGAAGGGAACAAACCATTTGAACACAAAGCATGAAACATTAATTTGTTGGATTATGTTTTGTGAAAAAATATTGATATAAGCAATGTATGAAAAGTAAGTAAGAGTTATTTATAATGTCATTGTGAAAAATCAAAAAATCACTATAAGGCAGTGAGGGGTAAGTGAAATAATGTTGAACTGAAGATGGTATAGATCACTAATACATCTTAGCTTTCCTCTGGGTGTGTTGTTGAGTGTACACTTGTCAAATGAATGAGATCAATATTGACTAAACTGGCTTAAATAATTTGTTATCTGACTCCAGTCCATCTAAGTGTGACCCTAGTGTCATACGACTGTGCTACATCAGCTTTATTCTTTTATTGACCACTCCTCTGTTTTTGTTTTGTTAATTCCCATGATATTTCTTCAGCTTAGTCTCCAGTCGGCTTTATCTCAAAAACAAGACAAACAGCAAAACATAGCAACAGAAAAGGGTCAAGAGACGCCACCTCAAAGCCTCTGCCCATTGAACTCATATCCTTCCCCAACAGTTTCCTTAGTTCTAATTACACATTGTTGTCATTGTCCCGCCAGCAGTAATATCTGACCCGCCTGATCATTTTGGTGACTTAATTTGATTTGATTTCTCCATGTTGGACTGGCAGAAACATTCATAGAATCACTTCCTCTTTGGCAATTTGTCCTCAAAGCAAAAGCACAACATTCATTTTGTTGTTGCAATGCTTTATATCAAGCTGAATTACATAGCTATTAAGTTGTGAACTTGGGTCTGAAGATTGTCCACTGCCTAACAGGCCTCTGAAATTACTGAAATGCAGTGTATGAAAAAATAACACCAGTAAATCATTCAAACTGACAAATAAGCAAATTCATTTTCATTTTCTAAAACACATTGACTTTAAAGTCAGTGCTAAAAAACAGAATCTGATTTATCATGGATGCACAATGGCTTCCCTGCAGATAAACCAGGTATGACAACACAAAGGTTTCTCACTTCACTCCGCACCACAGACTGTAGATAAAAAGCTCTGAACACAATGGAATAATTCTGCACTAGCTCCGGAGTGTATCTAAGAAGCTGTCATTCTCAAAATTATAATGCACATGTTTTATTCACAATATGGAAAACATATAGATAAACAGGGATTGGTAAGAGCATCTCATGAGCTAAATAGGCTATTATTGGGTATCCATTGTCTTTTTAACAACATTTAAAGGAGTTTTTAAAGGTGCAATTTATGTATGTCGCAATTTGATGTGAACCTATTTTTTGCTCTTCTTCAGCTGCTCAGTCTGGACTTTCAAATGATACCTTGCATTGCTGTCATGAAGAGGCGTGATCATCAGTGCTAGCTTTAGTGACATGTACAGTTTGCATGTTTTTGCGACATGCTGATTTAGGTGCGTGGCATTCGAATTGTGTTTTGTTTAGGTGAAAATGGTTGTCATGGGCAATATCCATTCTAACGAGGTAAAGCATGTCCATATTTACAAACCCTTCTTTTGTACATGTTAATGTGTTGCACCCTGTCGTTGTTTGTAATGTCCACCAGGTTTATAGAGTAATGGAAGTCCCCCCACTCTCTGTGACATTTATGTGTTGATTCCAGATTGGCGAAGTATATTTGCACAGGATGCAATATTTGAACAAAAGAGCATGAGGAAATAATTGCACAGTAAATAATAAGGACCAGCAGTGAATGCATTCAAAACCTTTACTGTGGTTTTTTTTTTTAGAATGATGGTGTGTGTGTATTTTAGCCGTTCCAGACAGAGGGCGGTGGGATTGATGCACCACCTGTGAACGACAGTTTAGGGAAGTGATCATCAGAGTGGACTGGCAATTCTGAGGCTCACTTTAGCAGCAAAATATACAATATACTACATACATGCATGTAGTATCTTTTAGTATAACGGCATACAAATATAACAAACTGCTGATTAAGTTAGTATTTGTTTGTCAGGTTTTTGTATGTATGTTTTTTTTCAGGTGTGGGAATGTCACCCCTGTTGTTGGTAGCACTGGACGGTGAGGAGTATATAGCGCTGTCTTTTATTCCAGCTTGGTTAGTCAGTGCTGGCACTTCTGCCTTTTGATTGCTAAAGTGTTTCCATGATGCTGTGTGACCCGAATATCTGTAAATGCAGTGAACACATGCCCTGGTCTTTGCCTCATCACTATTGGTCCAGACCATTCACGAGGTCAGAACAACATAGATCATCAAACTTTAGTGGCTATCCACTACTGGGTCTACTCCCATCTACCTGAACTCAATCATATGGGCCAACCAACCACTGACGCTGTGTTACTCAAGAAGAACATCATCAGGCATGCTCATCCGTGCACACAATGCAATCACAGTCCAGACTAGCTGTTCTTGTTTGAGGCTCCTCGACAGTGGATCTAGGTACCACATCTTCTAGAACCTCTTGAAGACTCATCTGTTTCAAGAGCACCTCCTCTCCAAACACCTAACACCATATGTCTAACTAGTGACATTGCACTTCTTTACCTGATCCACACTTTTTCTTATTGTACAACTAGCCTACTCACTTTAAACCATCCCACTGTCCTGAAGCGTTAGTGTTGTTATACACTTTTAAGCAGCTTTAAAGTGTCTGAAAAATGAAGCTAAAATGTAGATGTAATTAATACTTCAGCTTCATCTTATACTTCTTGTTTTGTAACCCAGCTTAAATTGTGTGTTGTAAAAAATGTCAAAAGTAAAAAAACTTAGAGGCCCTATGAGAGAATCTTTAACACTGAACATGGGCTATACAAATAAAATTTGATCTGATAGATAGAATTGCTTTTATAAGTCAGCAACAGTGTTCAGTTATCAGTGTAGATTGACGGTTGTTGTTTATTTCAAATGAAAAAATGTAAAATAAAAGTAAACCGGCTGTGGCTGAGGGGTAGAGAACCAGAAGGTTGGAAGTCTTCCCATCTGCATGCCGAAGATGCTAAAGTCTGAATTGCCCCATAGAACAAAAAAAGTGCTGCTAATAGATGCACTGTATGAATGTGTGTGTGAATGGGTGAATGGCAAACTGTAGAGTAAAGCGCTTTGAGTGATCATCAAGGCTAGAAAAGTGCTATATAAATATACATTATTAATCATTTACCATAAACCCACATTTAAAGTGTTGAAAGTGATTTAAATTGTCATTAGTATTTTTTTTAGATGTTATAAAATGGTAGACTTGCATTACAATGTTTTGCCAGCAGGTGTCAGCAGCCTTGCACAATTGGCTTTATGGTCACTCTCATGTGTTCCTGGTCAGCAAGTAATGACCATACATTTCCCTCACGTGACTACAGTACACCTATTATCTTACAGCAGGTTTTAGAAAGCACGATCTAACTTTGGTGTGACATTAGTCTGACATTAAGATGTTGCTTAATATCTTTTTCTAAACATTGCAAATTACCCAGATAGTTTGAAAAGAAGACTTAAACATTTCTGGCATGTCTTCTTTACCATTCACTGTGCAACTTTTTAAAGTATCAGATCAAGGAAACCTCTGATGCTATCATGTTTTTTGCATTGTCTATGTTTTATTTTGACAGTTTGGGCCATCATTGTTTTAGTTTATAGTTAAAGTTTTCATCTTGGAGTTCAACAACAGATGAGTAAACAACAGCCCACAGTATATATATATATATATATATATATATATATATATATATGGCACTTATGTCACAGCTCATGCCGGTCCTCTCCTGTTTTCCATTTTTCTCTCTGCTCCCCTCATACTCTCCTCCTCCTCTATGTGTGCATGTGTCAGTGTGAGTGAGCGTGGCAGCCCTGGCACCTGGAGTGAGTTCTGCACCTGGTCTCAATCACCTCCACAGTTTTCTATGCATGTATGGAAGGCTTTTTTTCAGGTGCTGGGGGCTACGGCTAGTCTCTCTTCTGGATATCACCCCCAGACCAACAGTCAGACAGAGCGGGCAAACCAGGACCTTGAAACAGCCCTTCGTTGCATCTGCGCCTGCCATCCTACCTTCTGGAGCACTCAGCTTCCCTGGGTCGAGTACGCACACAACTCCCTCACCAGCTCGGCCACACGTATGTCCCCTTTTATGGGTTCTTCTCTGGGCTATCAACCCCCCCTTGTTCCCTATCCAGGAGGAGGATGTAGCAGTACCTTCTGATCAGGCTAACCTCTGCTGTTGCCATCAGGTCTGGAAAGAGGCTCGGTCAGCCCTTCTACGCTCTTCTGCACAGAACCAACGCCTTGCTAACCGTCAACGCCTGCCTATCAGCTCGGTCAGAAGGTGTGACTATCCTCCCGAGATCTACCTCTCCAGGTTGAGTCCTGAAAACTGGATTACAATTTATTACAATATATCCCTACAAAAGCATGAACATAATGGTCACCAGCACAAATATATACCCTCTAATTGTATGATACTCAGGTACAGGCCACAGATGGATTCACCTTTTGCAATTTTAATAAGGACCTACTTATGACCTCCATATGAAATGCTAGCGATGGCACCGGCAAATGTCTTGCCAAAACAGGAAACAGAAATCTAGCATCATATTCTTTGGGACCGCCTTCCACCTTTACATGGGTAGTTTCATCATTTAAGAACTGAACTTGTCATAAATCCTACAAAAGTTCAACTCTGTTGATTTTGGCTTTTCCCCACTTTACAGTCAGAGTGAGCTTGATCCTCAGTATGAATGCTGTAAGCTATGGATCAGAGAGATGGAGCAGATGAGTTCACCTGTTCTTGCCATCACCTTGGTAAGTTACCGACTGATTAAGTGACAATGCTGCATGACTTAAGAGTTAATCAGTGTGGCTGTGCAGTCAGGGAACTGCCCTCACACTTAATGGTACCAGATCATTTCTAAAACAGGGAGAACTCACATGCTTTTTATATCAAAGATAAAATAAAATGTGACCCTTTTTGTGTAGAAGCATGTGCAAATCCTTTTATAAGAACAGTATTTGCACTAAGCTGGGGCCTGTAGCAGGATTTGCTCTTTACTGAGGTAACCTCAGGTTGAAAGGGATAGTTCACTGAAAAATGAAAATGTCATCATTGCCCTGCAAGTTGCTTTGAGTAGTCATGAGGACTAGAAAAAGCTATATAAATACAAACATTTTACCATCATCTACAGGGTCCTTGCAGGGAAAACTTGTTAGTTAGGTGAGAAATAATAAAAAGCAATATATATATATATATATATATATATATATATATATAGATGAGTGGAATGGTTTAGCTGTTCCAAACATGTCATGTTTTCACTCTGGTTTTACACATATAGAGCATTTATTACACAACATAAATACGTTACAACTAGTTTCACTTTAATCCTACAAAGATCCTAGCTCAGTTTTGATGATTTCACTCTTATTCTATCAGTGCAGCTCAGGACATCAGGGAGAGAAATAAAAACTGAAGCTTCTGATGTCTTTTATTTGAAAAATCATCCACACACTGCTCAATATTTCCATGATAATATAGAACATTTTAGTCAGACTGAGCTCATCACACACCGTTAGAGCCATTTTTTTTAATGCAAGTAACATAATTTAATAATTTGTTGAGAGTAAATTATTTTTAAATCCTATTAGTTTTTTGATTGCAGAGTTTCTCTGGTCACAGCTGCTCAATGATCAGAGCAGAAGCTGAAGTTGGTTTGTATGGAGCTGGAGTTTCTGTTTCCTCCTTCACTCTGACCTGCTCTCACTATACCTCATAAACACTCATCACTAGTTATTAGGACCTGGTCAGTACATGAAGTAACTCAGTGTTTGTTTGATTCACTCCAGAGTTTATGAGACTACATTTAAACATCATGAAAAACTACTCATCAACATGTTGTGTTCAGTACAACACGAGACGAGAGGCACAGTCAGGACTCAGTGATAAGTTGAGCGGCGCAACACGCAGACATGAACACACACCATCGATTGATAACTCAACACATGATCGTAAGTTTGTTTCTAAATCCTCCCAATGAAAAATCAACTATGAATGTGATCTAGTTCATTTTCATCTGCATGAACTGAACTTTGAACTTGTTCTGTGTGAAGTGTGAACTGACAAAACACTGCAAAAGCAGCTACTGCACAACAGTCAGCATTGACAGGCAGAAGAAGAAGAAGTGCATCATCACACTCCTGTGACCAATCCCGCATGAGACTGAGGTTAGGACCGCCTTTCTCATTAGCATACGGACACAGAAATACAGAAATAAATAACTGTGGAAATAAATTTCAGACATTTATTTATTTATTTCCTTATTTATTTATTTATGTATTTATTTATCCATATCCATAGATCTGAGACTTCCTTTACCAATTCACTGCTTGACGAACACTCCTACAGCTCCTCTTTAGGAACAGAGGGTTTAGTTGACATGCCTGTGTAAACTCTAGAAAACCAAGCTGCACATAACAACCGGTCATCCACCTGCTGTCACTTCTGCTTTAGTCTTCTGGTTTACAACACTCAATTTTAAGTTTGTCGGATGTAGATAGAATCTAGGCTCAGTAATCCCCTGTGGATGTTATTACATCAGAGCTGCAGTCTTGTTGACAATATGACCCAATGCTTCAATGAAGAAAGTGTGATGACACTTCAGACCACACGATCAGTTATATTCTGAAAAGGTGTGGTTAAGAGAAATTTCAACCTAAAAGGCAACACTTGCAGAAACACATGCAGTTTAGTCAAGAAATATTTTAATGTGATTACAGCAGCATTTGCCTGTGACATCTGAATCCATAAATATAAATCAATATGATGTAATATTTATACAAATGTGCCACATAAGTAAAATACACTGTCAGCTTATGATGTTCTTAAAGAAGTGTTAAAATAGTGTTAAAACAGTCCAGACAGGGTTTTAAACAGTTTTAATAGCAGCCCACAGTCCATGAACTTATGTTCAGCTGCCCTGAAGCTTCTTCATAATCAAGCTGCTAGGTGGTGCGTCGGTGAATATTGTTCCCACAAAAACATGTGTCCCCCACAGAGCATGTCTGATCATTCTGCAGCAGCCCAGGTCCTCGATCTGGAAACCCAGGTGACGGTACCTGTCATCGGTCTCAAACAGTGTGTTGTTGGTGTACGAGCCAAAGAACTGGAGGAGAACACACACATTTATCATGTCGTTATCTAATCGCAGTGCTTTTAAACAATCTGAATCCAGGTCGTCAGCAGCTTTAAACTTCGTAACACAAACAATGTGTCTGTGCTAAACTAAGCTACTGGACGAAAATAAGCTAAAATGAATTAAGCTTAAGTGTCTAATTAGAGGTGAGAGAAACTATTACTATACAAATGCACTGGTTGCAATTCAGCATGAATTCTAACACAATCAAATCTGAACCATGTGAAACTAGCAGAATGACATTTTAATGAGTTTTTGTAGAATTTTATGTAGATGTTTTACCTCAGTTTTTTACCTCACCAGAGATTTGTTGTCAATGCTCAGAACATGACAGCTTTTTATACTCTACTTCAGAAACATTTCAGTCTGTACTAAAAAGGTATTATTACCAATAATAGCTATTGAAAGTTTCGTGAAAGGGTCACAAACAGCTGATGTTAGGCTGATATTTCCTGATAGATTGCTGTGGCAGCACACACTGGCTTCACTGGACGGACACATCTCTAAATGACAACAGGGGGGTAGGTTGATCAAGTGCAAAATAAGTCATTATTTCTCACATGTGGCTCTCTCTGAGGTTTCTACCTTCTTTTTCCCTGTTAAAAGGGTTTTTTGGTAGTTTTTCCTCACTTTTGTTGAGGGTTAATAAAAGAAGATGTCACACCTTGTTAAAGCCCTGTGAGACAAATTGTGATTTGTGAATATTGGCTATACAAATACAGTTTGATTGATTGAATGATGTGCAGTCCTTTACACCTCTCTTAAACAATCTTTGTTGCACACTTGAGATCGTAGACACTGCATTGAAGTCAGATGCTGATAAAACAAGTAAATGTAGGAAAGCAGCGACGGCAGCACATGGTTTTTAACATTCACTCTTGAGTTATCCAGACAGTTGTGAATATGGGTGTTTCACTTGAGTGACAGTTAGAATCTTACCGCCAGGCCTGAGGAAGGGTCGATAAAGTCCGCCCAGAATCCTTCTTTTTGCAGCGCACAGCAGATCTCCTGGGCTCCATCCATAAACTGCACAGGAGACGAACAATTGTTATCGATATGTGATAAATGCAGATAAATCACAAAATGATTTTTGATCATTTAATGCACTGATATAAGGGGAACATGATTAGATATTCCATATCAATCACACCAGCGTAAGAATTTGGGGCAAAATACAAATTCTGATTTCAATGTTTGTAATGAGCAGGAATGCAAAGCCAGAGTTCATTCACTGAGCACCTTTTAGTATGGGCCTGAACAGCACAGACACTTAAAAATTCAGATTATTGCTCGTATGCTGTCTGGGGTTGTAAACCACTTCACTCTGTTAACACAATAACCACAGAAAATCTTCCATCCTGAACGATAGAGCCTCCCTCTGTGTTCGACTGCATATGTCTCACTGCCGACATTCCGCACAAATATTATGATGAAGATCTCCTCGTTTTTCTGTATGAAACTCTGGCTAATTTTGCAGTGGAGGGTGGAGTGGAGATTTTTAAACCAAGTCAACAGAATTTCCTCAGCTGCCTTGTGTCCCTGACGATCCACTCATCTCTTAGACTCTTTAATTTTTTGACACTTTAATTGATCAGTTGGGCTTCTTCCTTTTTAGTATGCACATTGGGTGAAGGCAGTGGCTGATGTAGCAAATATGTTTTACTTTTTAATATAAATAGGCTGTTGATTTGTTACGGTAATGACGACATTGCACAATCCATGTTCTGGTGCACTATCATACCCATGATGACTATTACACCGCTATACTGCCCGCCTATAGTCTCCACCAGTAAAAATAAAAGACCTGCAGACCTCCAGAAAGCAGCTCACCTTGCTAAGCATCTGCTCTCTCTCCTCCTCCACCTCAGCACACCATGATGTCATGTCATTCTTGGTCTTCTGGGTTACTGTGACCACCATCATACCAGAGGATGGAGCCTCAGGAAACATGGACTGGAAATCTGTTTATCACACAATCAGAAGAAACACAAATCAAACAAAAACCCTCTTCTCATCGGCTACAAGAGCTAAACTCTGTTATTGTTGCTATTGTGGACTCTGCCAGTCCGAACAGAGAAGTTGGATGTTGTGGATGATGGTTGGAGGTGTGCAGTGTCAATGCTGTACCTTTCTGTAGTAGCTCAGGACAGGACTGTATGGCACACTCCACACTGGAATTATCAAAGTACTGTTCAGCAGTACTGACACTCTGAGATGAGACTGGGACGTCTTTGTCCTAACACACACACACACACACACACACACACACACACACACAAAGAAAGAAAGAAAGAAAGAAAGAAAGACAACAGTTACAAAGGCGAGTGCACAGTGAATCATCTCTTGCTTCATTATTTTCTGACATAATACACCTCACACCGTGTCACTCTCCTTATCACTACCCAGAGGAGCACAGCGGTGATTTGTTATAAATGTTTTCCTGTCAATCGTACTTTCATTTGTGGTTAAATTAGTTTCACTAGTGAGTTACATGTAACTGCCATTTTCCTGTGGTCAGAAAAAAACCCATGTTCAAATTATTACACTTACAAAGTCTACAATGACCTGGGCCAGTATGAACTCATGCCTCTCACTACTGGACAGGGAAGACAGCACGTCAGGGACCATCTTGTGTGCCAGAATCTCCTTCTGCTTTGTAAGTCCTTCTAGGTGGCAGTCAAAGCCCACATTGCCAGGCAGCTGGAAGCGCTGGTCCTGGGGCCCAAAAGGCCCCATGCTCTCATCAGGCCATACTGTCCGCAGTCCTGAACCGGAGAGGGGACAACAGGACAAATATATGATGCTTGACAATTCATGTTTCACACAATTTTACTGGGTTTATCTACAACATAGCAAATGTATCACAGGAAGAAACTTCCCAGCTACCTAATGTTAAATAATGTTTGTGTTCCTGCTTGAATCTACCTGACTTTATGTCTATACAGCATGCTACCAACCTTCTCATCTTATATTTCATAATCTGCTCCTTCTAATGACTCCTGAAATATAACACAAACACATGGATGACTTACCCATATCCGATGGAGTGATGGCTACGTGTGGTTCATCAGAGCCTGAGGAACCAGCAGCAGAGGAGGCTCTGGCTCCTGCCACACGATGCACCAACACGTGAAGTCCCGGGAGGTAACTGACCAGCCTGGCTTTACGGCACAGCACCTGAACACAGTAACAACACATCACATCACATCAATAGTAGTCCATCTCTCTTCCTTACACAAACACACACACACTTGACTTACACTGGCCATCCTGTTGTGTCTGTCCACCGGCAGGGTACGGTTAGGTTCCTGTAGGAGTGGACGATGAACAGTCAGGAGATTGTTCTAAGCATCGCAGAAAGTGTGTGTAACAGTGTGAACAGCCTGATCGGATTCGTCTGGAATCTGAAGTCTGCAGAGCCTCCACACAGACTGAACAACCATAAGGACGTTGTGTAACTGAATAACCACTAATGCACTGCTCGCTGTGTGAAGAACATGACTTGTCTTCGTCTGACCGTCACCTGTCATCACAGCAGTTAGTACTACAGAGCAGGAACCTACCGGAGGTTGTGACTCTTCCACTCGTCGTTCAACTACAGAACTAAACTCCTCTGTGTGAAAACAACTCACCTTGAGTCCGGGCATGCGTTGTAACGATGGGGGCTCGTCTCTTTCTTGCATTCATGAAGGGCAGGTGGCAAACGGCTTGAACACGCATTACTGCCCCTGCTGGCGCGGATGACGAAGGGGTCCTGAGGCTGCTACTCCTTCATGTGTTTGCGCCTCTTCTTTGGGGTTTAACGGCAGCTTGCATCCCTTGTTGTTGCACGACTGCAACCTTCTGGTTTTAGTTAACTCCTACAATGCCCAGTTTGTCGAAACACCAGTGTGTTTCCCAAATGTCTCCTGCCTTGTCCTCTCTCACCACACTTCAGTGTGCACGTTATGCTTTTATAGTGCTAGTCCTGTCATTTTCATTCTTTTGAGGTCTATATGTCCTACAATTCACTAGCACATGTTCCGACAGTGTCCACAAAGGCCTGTTGGGTGTTTCCCTGTGACGTGGAGTGTCCCATTCAGGTTGCTGTGTCCTATCTGAGTCTAGTCATTGTCTGTTATTGTCTACTGATCCCAGTGCTGCTGCAACTCTTTATTGATTTCCTTCCATGCAATACCCTTTCCCTCTGATTTTAAAAGTTTAATTGAGATGTCTGTTTTTCTTTTGAACAGCTTTCTTAGCTAATTTGTCCACTCACATTACCCATAATGCTCATGTGTGTCAGGAATCCAGATGAATGTGACCATAGGTTGTTCAACACACTCCAAAGCCATCCAAATGGCATACAACTCTACTGTAGAAATATTCAAGAAATGAGGTGTTGCTTGCACAACTAGGAACCGTAACTGCAGATCCAGTGTTGTTTGTTATTGGATCTTTAGATCTGTCTGTTACCTGTACTCTGTGTACTTACTTCTCAATGGAGGTTTTTGCATTTGTTTGTTTATCCTATTGGTGGAATGCTTTTGTTTGTAAAGCAGAGTTTTGAATAGTGATATAGAAGTAATTACCTGCAACGGCCACATGTCAGGATAAAATACCTGAAATATCCTCTGGTTTTATAGTGTGATGGCAGACATATTGTTACGTTTGAAAAAGCAAAGCAGGGTCACTATGAAACATCCCATGTGTGCTCAGCTTGCTGTTGATATGTAACACAGTGAAATAATTAGGAAAAAAATGGCAGCCATCAGAGCAAATGCCTCCACAAATCCCACAATCCCCTCGTTGTCCAGGCCATTTTAATGGTTTCTTTCTTGACACAGTAAATCTGTAATCTGGTGTCATTTACATCGAAAGCTAAGACATGGCATTCATTTACAGTGAGCTACAGTGACAGAGTCTCTTTAACCACTGCTCTGGGATCTTTTTTTATTATTTATGCAAACTTCATACCATTGACAAAACATGTTACTATATGATTTTTTTTCATCCTAGTTCACATGAAAATAAAAAATAATTTACTGTAGTGTACCTCACCTTGAAATTAAAGAGGCTATATATCCCTTGGTATGCATACAATAGGTAATAAAGGCATCGCAAGCACACCCAATAACTTATCAATGCCATAATGCCACGAATTCAATTCATCCAGGAAGTTCAATTAAGCTTCAAAGATTGTATTTCCTTGCTACTTGTGACAGGGTGGGAACCCCACGTTTCTTGTAATATGCTGCCCTTTATTTGTTTCGAGAACGAGTGCCTCTTCCTCTCCAATGCAATCCTCTACACACACTCTAGATGGCGATACCTCACAGTTTTTCCCCCTTGACTAAACAAAGCTGTGGCTACATTCCTAGACTGGCAGGAGAGCACATACTAAAGTCCATCAGTCCTCTTAAATTCAAACAAGCTGCACCAAATTTCACATCCTCAAACATATATCAGTTCCCTAAATGTGACAGATTTTTTTATTCAAGGAAATCCATTCAGTAGTTTTTCATAATTTTCATAATTGTGCTTGCAAATAGACAGTGAAAACATAACCTCAGCTAAGGTAATGAAAAAATGAGCTGGATATGATGGGGATCATGTTTCAATGGGTGGAGAAAAGCTAATATTATCAATGTAAAAATCAGGCCTAATGATTACACTGCAGTGTAGGCTATACATTATCATAATACAGTATGATGTGAGAATGTACACACCCTGAAACTAAGTATTACAAAGGTTATCATCCAATTCTTTTAATTATCATCCTCATCATCATATCATCAACATATTTCTAATATGTGGGGGCTTCCCAGGTTGGATCTGACATGTCCCTCCTACCAACGCTGATCAGAGGGGACCATCTGTGGTTTAGTCTCAGTATGGATTGTGGGTGCACCAGAGGAGCACTTGAACCATCATCGACCTTTGGTGTAACATTCATTAATACCTAACCATTATATGAATTTAGCTTAATAAATGCAAATGTTGCAATTAAGATTTGAGGAAGTTTTCTTTTTTTTATGTGCGTAAATGTTTGTGCTACAAAGCAAGTGAGGTAACATCATCATTCTTACCATAGCATATATATAATTTCAAATATTCTGAATAAAAGCTAATTAAACTGCATTTACACATGGATTAACTTGGCCCATTTTTAGACACAGAGTAAATGAGGGCCACAGACCCTGCCCCACTTTCATAACGTCAGAGAGGACCTTGGTAACTCTTTCTGTATTTTTGTGGTGGTGGAGCATCTGGTTAGAGTTTGAACACAGACATGTTTGGCCATGCTCTCTACCCACAGTGACAACACTGGAGACCACAGAACTGTACTGGACTAACAAAACAATTTATCTTTCCACCACACCCTAACTGTCTATTCAAAATTACCTCATAAATACAGCCTATTCATTATCAATGCAGTGTCACTGTAACAACATAATGTTGGAAACCCATCAAAAGGTGCATGCATCATGGGAACTGGTTGATGTTCTTATTCTACAGTGGCTTAGTGGGAGATATTCTGTATTGTTAGTTGACCCAGATTTCCTGCTCTCAGTGTTTGCACGTCATTTTAGAGGCCCTGAGTTCCATTAGGACGATGTCCTCTAAGCAATTCAGTCAATACGAACTCTTTAACTGTTCATGACCGTATATATATTATACAGTATATAGCAGGGATGAGGCTAAGCAACAACAACCACAACACAGAGCAATTCAGTATAAAGGAGCAGTGGGGGTGGACGGGCTGGTTGTCCCCTCAGGGCCCCTCTCATTGCTCTTTTCTCAGTACTCTAACATGGCGTTTGGAAGCCATATCTGCTTTGTGACTCTTAAAAAGAAATCAGATCAGCTGTCCACTGAGTGCTCTCTCTCTCTCTCTCTCTCTCTTCACTTTCCTTTACCTTCACTTTCAATTATGCCGAACCATTCAACATGAAGCTTTTCCACCCCAATTGATAGAGTGAATTATGGAACAAACCCAAAATACAAGTGGGTTATTTCAATCAAAAGATTGTCAGCCCTGCTGCTGGTACACCCAGCAATAGGTATTAACTATTTTGTCATTTCACATTTTGTTGCTAGACAGGCAACAGATTAGTAGCTTATGACCTAAGAGTGTCAACTCTAGTCAGAAGATTTTCTGATGGATACCATTTGTAGGAATTATGACAGGGTCAATAGAATTCTGACACGATTAATGTTAAGGATATAAATCTGTCTCTTGATAGTGTTCTTTCTTCTGTTTGTAGCTATAGGCAGCACATCTCCAATACCAAATTATGATGAGCCAGATCAAAGGAAACTAGAATGAATTTTCATCAGAAGACAAATTGTGCCACTGGATTTGATTCTGCTTGACAAATGTAAAACACCAGAGATAAAAACACAGGACTGACCCACTTAACTTTTTTGACAACTTCTGTAAAGAGTCTCTGGGTCTTCCTTAGACCTATTTCTCAGCGCAATCAGTCAATTATCAATTATCCCTTGATAACGACAACCCAGAACTTGGAGCTTATCTTTAAGATCCACTGATTTTATCATCAAAACTATATGTGAGGATACAATTCTTCACAATCTGTAAAACTGGCTCCCACTTACTCTGCTCTTTCACTGGGAGAGCAGACATTGAACCACTGAAAGAGAAACTAAACCTTTATTAACACACCAAATTAAAACACTCTGTGCATGAGATGTCCATAATCAGCTATTTTTGCTGAACAATCAAAGTCATGGATGATAAAATAAAACGTTCTATCTCATGCTGGTGTTACTTTAAATAACTAATTTAACAATCAATAATCTAATTATCAGTTTAGAAACGTAGAAATCATATCTTCGTTGTACTGAAAACAAACTGAAAATATAAACTTCAGATTAAATGTCTGTATTCATACAAACTTAAATAAGACAAGTATGTATGCTGTAAACAACACAAGTTGTGATTGTGACAAAAGAGTCCATGATTAGAGGGAAATCAGAAGTGATGGAGATGTACTGTGACAACATGAAGTGAATCACTGGCTTGGTGCCCTC
The DNA here is from genome assembly GCF_024713975.1 of Paralichthys olivaceus. NCBI lineage: Eukaryota > Metazoa > Chordata > Actinopteri > Pleuronectiformes > Paralichthyidae > Paralichthys > Paralichthys olivaceus. The sequence goes on from NC_091102.1 coordinate 23,143,540, forward strand.
ACATCATGTGTCCGTTTTCATTCATTTTCCCAGTGTCTTCGCAGTTGTTTGACTGGCCCACTGCATGAAGTGCTGCAGTGGAGGACTCAAACTAAAACCATCATGATTTTCGTTTGCCCTCTGACGTTGTACATGTGCTTGTTTTTCTTTGATGTATGACTCTCTCTTGTCTTTATTTCACTTAGTCCAAGAGCTTATTAACCTTCAGACCCAGTATGATACCCCTGCACATACAGTAGCAGCAGGCTCTCCATACCAGCAAGCTACGCCCACCAGAAAAATGAAATCTCACCACCTAAGTTATTTGACTTGTAGATAGGGGAACAGGATCAGAAAACAGATCTTAAAAGATAATAAAGCAATGAGTAAGAAAGTGTTTAGTCCTGTCCAGACCTATTGAGCCAAAATAAAAAATGAATAATAGGTAAATGACTCTATGACACATACATAAATAAATACATAAGTATTTCTACAGAAGAAAGATAAAATATATATTTATTTGGTGAGGTAAAAGGCTCTTTATGTATTTCTACGTGTATTTACATATCTATGTCTATATATATATATATATAAGCATATATATATATAGACAAGGATTAAACATTAAACATTGTTTAAGAGTTGGTTAATAAAGCACTTTATTTGCTTTCCATTGCAGTGAAATTATCATCATATTGTTATCATTACTGCTTGCTCCCCACGTGTGTGTGTGTGTGTGTGTGTGTGTGTGTGTACGTGTGTGAGCGCGTGTATGTGTGTGTATGTTGTTCTGTGTACCAGTACAATTCAGGGACAGTGAAGCACATTTCTCATCTCCTGCCTGCAGAACTTGTGGAAAGTTTTTTAGCTTGTAGATTTGTCGATCAATTTGATGAGAAAGGAGTTGATCTGTTCACTCTGATGTAGAGCAACCAATAGGAGAAACGGTGACCCCGTATCACATCTTGAATGACAACACCCTCAACCGCAGCTGTGACCAATCCAACTTTCGACAGAGTTAACCAATTAAACTACTCCTACTGAAATAAGTAAATGTTGAAATGAATACCTCTAGCAATAAATACAAAATGTAGAAATAAATGTAAATATACACAAATAGACTACTTAAATACCAAACTGTATGTTGCTTTATTCATGTGTTGAAGTATTTATTTCAGCATTTGGCAGTTTCGGTCCTCCATTCAACCAACTGCACATCAGATCGGCCATGTGGGATCATCATGAGAGAATACTGGTCAACCCTCCAGCAGAGCACAGGAACCGACGGTGTTTCAAGGGACTACATACAACCAAAAGTGTAAGTGCTTTGGACTGAAGTAATGAGGTATTCTCCCCTACCCTCTCAGCTCGTGGCTCCAGGCAATAGCCTACTTTGCCTACCCACCGTGCTGCAATGCCCCTTATTGTAGCTGATGGAAAGCTGTTGTGAGGGATCCTGCAGACATCCTCAAACTATGGTGCAGTTGACAGCCATCTGTGCAGAATTATGGGCTGTTGCTGCAGCCTGTCCACTGTGGAGGAAGGGGTTGGGAATGTCCCCACATGAAACCGCAGCAATGTCCCTGTCATGACGTGTACAGTCACTACTGACCTTAAGAAACACATTAGCTGCTTTAGCTGTGACGTTCATTGTGGTCTGCCTGTAATCCACATGGATCGAATCATCGCACGTCTCTTGATCTTCATCTATCCGTTTCCTTGTTATGGAGTTGAGGATTGAAGTTGTGCTTGGGGCCCTAAAAAGGTCCTTCCCTGCAAAGTGAGAGAATTCCCGTCACAGGCTTCTAACCCCTGACGGGATTCCCACGGTGGAGCCCCGCCCTCCGCAGTTGGAAACAGGAGGATCGTGAGTGTCCCGGAGCAGAGAGACAAACACCACCCACTGCAAGTCTCACAGTGGACGGACTTCTTTCCTCGGACATAAGCGGGACTTGTCTTCTCTCTCTGTGGCCAGGATGGACTCGGACTCCACCGTCCAGTGTAAACTCGTGGTTGTGGGGGACAGTCAGTGCGGGAAAAGCGCGCTGTTGAACGTGTTCGCCAAAGACAGTTTCCCTGAGGTAAGATGAGTCCCTGCCCGTGTCCCTCTGATGACGAACTGTCCCCTGACTCTGGCTCTCTGTCCGTCTCTGTCCTCCGCAGTGCTACGTGCCCACGGTGTTTGAAAACTACTCGGCCAGCTTCGACCTGGACATGCAGCGAGTGGAGCTCCGGCTGTGGGACACCTCAGGTGAGCGCTCCCCCCACACCGAGCACAATAAGCCCACGCTTAACCTCAGTATCGGGTGGATTTACTTTAGTGTATAAATCTGTTAGGATGTTCATTTACTAACCTACTAAGTAAATAAATACAGCTTATTGTTGAATTTGCATATATATATGAATGATATGACTTATTAAGTGTGTTTTTACTCAACATCATAGGAAGAAATGAAGGTGAATAATATATATTAATTTTGAATCATATATAAAAAGCACCTTGAATAGACTATATATTTTTTCTTGCTTTATTACATTTGACATATTCAGAGAGCAGGGACATGCTGATAAACTGTCTTTGTTCAACAGCCTTTCCTTCTTAGCTTACAGTATTATAAGGAGCCTGATTATATTTACTATAAAGTGATATTCAGGCCTACCCTTAGTTTAATGAATTGCTTTAGTATAAATATATTGAGTTAATTTAGATGGGAATTACTAAAGGACAAATTAAAAGTGGACATTGATATATTATATACTGTTATATTTCTCTTACTTGTCTTAATATTAACTGTGTAAAACAGGCCTAAATCTCATATTGTACATCTTCTGGTTTAGCTTCACCTGACAGCGTCACGTCTTATAACACAATCGCTGTCTTCTAATTCCATATCTTATTTATCTTGGATTATAGTCTTTATTTTGAGAGCACACTCTGAATACACATTGTTGCATCATCAACTACAATTATGTAGGGACTTCTCCGTTTCTGACTCAAAGACAAACAAGCAAACACTCAACATAATGGTTCTGCTGAGGTTTAGGTTGTGGATTCTTAACACTGGCTTTTTCAAAGAGATGCTGCACACTCACATCTGTTTTTCAACTGTAAACTAAATGATATTACTGTGATGAAACACATTAATGGTGGTTTCAAAATCACATTTCTTACCAAGGTTATACAAATTCAGCATTTCATGGGTTGAACATAACTCATAACACCAGCCAGTATTTTAAACAGACTATGCTGACATAGCGTCAAGTGTTTGGGTATAATGAAATGTATATTAAAGTTAACGCCCTTTATGTGGTTAGGTTAATTTTCTGACTGAGGAAATGGCGTTTATAGACAAACTGTGGTCTAGTCTTATTCCCGAATTGTATTACCCTTGGCACCTCCCTACAACACAAATGCTCTTAGGGACACCTTGGAAAATGGCCTTTTTTTGGAATAGCTACAAAAATATTCATAGTCATTTTATAGCTTTACAACAGCTAACATTAGACTTCTAACTAAAGTTACGTTACACCACTCTGCCGCCATCCTCTCATGCACTTGCATTGCCTCGGCCCAGAGAGCTCCAGCTTCAGGCATAAGTGAAGCCGTCCTCCACAACACTAATGCCTACTTCAGGGGGATGCTGGTGGGGAAAAGTCTGTAGTGTAAGAGTGAGCAACCATTTTTTTTGGAGCATTTTTCAAAATTATGCACTGGGTGGAGTTTGGCTCTGAAATGTTCAAATATGATCAGTTCATGTGGGAACTGTAATAACAAAAGATTTGCTGATTTAGCATTGGCTTGTTCTTGTGTTCAGAAACCAAGTTCTCTTGGTATCTGAACACGTTCTCTAAAGATTGGATCTCTAGCAATGCTGCTGTTCTGTAAGTTCTTGTAAGTGTGCTGATGCTCTTGAAAAAGGTTTACTGAAGAGTAAATGGGGCTCAGAGGTTAAAGGAGCATTTCTGACAGTTCTTTAAACAGTGAACTACTTCATTCAATCAAACCATTTGAAATGTTATATTATTTATAAGATTTGACAACATTTTGTAGACCCAAGACAAGACCTTTTGTAATAAAGATGTATCACAAAATGATGCTAGGTGGTCCAATAACCTATTTTAGAGCTGAACCTGGGAGCTTGACTAAGATAACGACTAAGAGTGTAACTGCTGATCGTGCTGAAAACTGCGGGACCTGTAGCAGCCTGATTGAAAGCACTGAAAATGAAGAGACATTAAGTCCACTGCAACCTGCTTCACCCAGCTTTGTGGTGGCTGGCGTACATTTGTTCACAGCCTGAGTATAGAGACAAGAAAATGCAAAGACATCACCTAGTCACAACATTTGCGTAGGAATGACTGCAGTCAAGGTTTGCAGCCAGTATTGTTGGGAAAAACTCACATTATCAGGGTTTCAATAGGAAAAGATTTGTCAAACAAAATCTCCAATATTTGTATGAATACTACACCCGAGTTTCTGTACCAACTCTAAAACAAGAGTTTTTTCAGTAACAGCAACATTAACTCCCCTCATATTTGGACAAATCATGAGTCTGCTCTACATCAGAATCATCATTCAGAGGATACATATTGGCAAATGGTGACAGAGAGCATAAAGAGCACAACAAACTCAAAAGGCCACACAAAACATTACACAGAAATCATATCTACACTGATGTCCAGTATGGAACACATTGTTTAATGTTTTCATAGGGACTTAAGGGTGTAGGGTTCAGCCTGCTCCCCTCCCAGCATGTCTAATAGAGACGATTCCCTCCAGGTCGCGGACTGCTGGACTGAGTTTTCACTTCCTGAAAAGAACACATCTCATGATAGGATTGAGTAGTTTTTATGATTCCTTGTATCAAATATTCTTTGTAGTGCACTTCTTCATTTTAACGGCAGCAATGGTTCCCTGGCGCTGGATAGGTGTGAGTGCATGATGAGGGAGTGGCCTGGTGGGAACATTACATATGTTGGCTCCAGTGAAATCTGACTCTTAGCTTCTATCCAGCACTTCGCCTACATTCCAGACAGACGGCGTCATAGTCTTTCAGTGGAACTCAGTTGTGTTGGATAAATTACAGCTTACCCCTCACCCCTGCTTCACAACAGGCTGTCCACCCACCCCTCAGTCTGAGAGCTCAGCTTGTGATTCCCGCTCCCCTGTTTCAAAGGCTGGAGATGGACTGAAGAACTGAATCACCATTGTGCAGTCGTTTTCAACCATAATATGTTAATAATCTTTTCTGAGTTGTTCCCATAGGAATTGGAAGTGTTCTGACTAGAGTTAGCTGCGTTAAAGAACCAATATGGAAGAAAAACAACTGTACCTCAACCTGTGGTTGTTAGGTCATTCCCCCAGAAGCGAACTGATAAGCTGGTTAGCGACCTGTTGCTGTAGAGATGTAATGTAGAGATGTCCATTATGGCGAGTCTGGAAGTACTATTGAGCTGACATTGAGAAGAAGGTGCATCAAAATTGTAGGGTAAACAACTCTGAGAATAATAAAGCAACAGAAATAAAGCAACATCCTGTATTAGGATGTAGAAATACATTTTAAAGGTTTAATGGCTTGGGAGGGCACCCAAGCAGAGGTCAAATTATAAATGTTTCTTCATTTAAGAAAAAGGGAACAAAAAGTAAAGCGTAAATATTATTAAATAAATCAATACTTAAATAATACACATTTGTCAAATAGTACTAGAAAATGTACTCCTTTATTTGTTCCCCTGGAAATCTGTATTAAGATTCAGCATCTGCTCTCTCTCACAAGGTTCCCATGGAAAAACCTTCATACCACAACTCCTGAAGGATGGCAGAGGCATTTTGCTTGCTTAACATAAGAAAATAGCTCTAAAAGATGTGAAGTTTGAGGAAAAAAGAAAGTGATTAACAGTCAGGGTGTCTGCAACAGTGTGGGAAAAGTGTTTAAGAGAACTGAGGACAGTTGTTTGTTGATGCATGTCAGACACTGGTGCTCATGAGGAGATGGCACTCAGCCAGTGGCCAACCATAGGTTCGCTCGGAGTTGATTACTTATACTTACTGATAATATACACACTACTTTTGAATGTGAGGATTACTCAGGAATGTGTACATGCATCAACCAACGTTGATATTGATATATGAGCCCAGTCCCAGAACACGTGCAAGCACACACACGTGGTCTCATTTAGACAGTCCACCTGGACAAATCCTGGTTAGCTGACACAGAAATGTTGTGTGTTCAGACTGTCCAGCATTGCATTGTTCTCTCATTATAACTATGATCCATGTCCTCAGTCCTTACAGCTCATTCTGCAAACTTCTCTCTTTACTCTCTTTACTTTCACCGCTATGAACAGACATTCTGCACAAATATAAACTAGTAAAAGAGCCTGACACAGTTAGACACTGGAAGACACTGGAAGACATGAGCAGATGCATGAGCAGAGTCGATGTTCTAAACTAGTATATAAATGAAATACTGCAACTGATTTAATTAGCCTTAACTTGAGCTTGACCCTTAGTCACTTACGAGTACCATATGAGAGCGAGCTCCTCTGCAGGCTACTCCTTTTTAGGGAGTCCTGTCCTGTCTTCTTCATTTTATTTTTCCTCCTCTTGTCTACAGAAATGTCAGAAACATTTCACAGTGTTTTTGTACACTGATATCATCCTACAGCCGACTGATTGAAGCTATTGAGCCTTGTGCTTTTGATATATGAAAGTAACTTACTGCTTTGAAGGAGATTTGTAGGGTCCAAGCCAAAGTCGGCTGGGGGCCATGCATACAAAGGATACATTCCCTGAATTGAGCTGAATTTCATGATATAGACCAGTCCTATTTTTGTGTGGATATTTTAAATTTTAAATTTATGATTCATAAAACATGCATAACCATTTTTTAAAAAAACTTTCTAGGGTTTATGATGTTGATGCTGTTCAATCTGCACAAAACTAAATGAAAAATGTTTCGACTCACAGAAACTATACAAATTTTGTAAGTAAAACTGTAGTCGAAATGCTGTAAACCGTGGGAACGAGATAACTTAAGTGTGACTACGTTTTAATACTGCAAGGCCAAAATATTCAAGTATTTAGTTTTCTAACATTTCACATAATGACATCATGTAGTTGCCAGGGTGTGCCTGATGCATCTGAGATGGGGAAGGTTTGAGTTGAACTGGGTGTTTTAGTGATGATGATTGACTATTTGAGTCAAGATATACTGTAAAAGTTGTAGAATAATTAGAACTAAAGGATCTTATTTATAAAGTTTATATCTCACAAACAGCATCACCACTGTTGAAAATCTGCTATTAATACAATACAAACTATGATGAGAATATGTTATACCAGAGATTCAAGTCTCAAGTTCCTGTGTGTGAAGTGGCTTTCTGTCTTTCATTGCACCTCTATGCAATCCCTCTGGGTCTGTACATAAGTGAACAAAACATTGAGTCAAGTCTGAGAATGGATATCCATTATTTTGTCAAACAAAAGTTCAGCTCAATTTTCACCACAGCTGTTTTACAGAATGCTTTAGAACTAAGATATTATAGCAGATTACTTCTTCATCCTTTGTTTAGAAAAAGCTCATTTCAGAAAGGCGAAAAACAGAAACTCCATACTCTGCAGAACTTATGAAGTATTTTATCATTAAATACAAAGGTGTGTGTGTGTGTGTGTGTGTGTGTGTGTGTGTGTGTGTGTGTGTGTGTGGAGGTTAGAGGGTGTGAGTGTAAGGTAAGTCGTTGTTTATGTAAATGCTGAAGTCTTTGTGTGAATGACCATACAGGCTTCCAGAATGAGTCGTATATGCTACACGATCCTATGAAATTCCAGCTTTAGGTATCCATTCACTACTTTGCTAGAGATGGCATTCAGGACACAGGGCTGTAGATTCATAAATGAAGTAATACACTCTGGTTTTGTTTAAAAGATGCCCAGAAGGGTGGAGTGCTTGGATCCTCTGTTGGAATGTACGCTGCTGTAATTCTAGCCATGTTTTGGTGTGAAAAACATATTGTGGCACTGTTGAGCAAAGAGCTCTGCTTTTCCCTGCAGGACTGATATTTTGTTTGTTGGCCATTTCCATTTTTCAGTCTTCCATTTGGAGACCAATGGTGACTGAAATCTGAAAGGAGAGGGTGAACTGCAAGTAAATAAAAACGTGACACCTAAAAATAGGTGAATCTTATGACAACTCTACCAGGAGAACAAAGCACTTACTTTTTTAAATGATTCTTCTTCTTCTTCCTATTATTATTATTATTATTAATAATAACAATTATCATAAAGTGGTGCTAATTTACTTACTTAATGATATAATATAGTAAAAATAATGAGACATGAAAGCAAAAATAATGATAAATCAATAGTTTAGTGTTTTACTTATGGGCCTTTGATTCTGAAATAAAGCTAAATACCAATGGTATCACTGTAATAATAATAATAATAGTAGGCATAATAAAAATAAAAATAACAAAGCGATAAATATCAGGACAACAGCAACACTCAGTAAATGAGCAGTACTGAGCTTTTGAATGAAGCTCTGAATTATATATAACACATTTTATCATTGCCTTTTATAATGGAAAACTGACGTGTGAATATTTCTGTCATCAAAGGTTCTTCTTACTATGACAACGTACGTCCCCTATCCTACCCGGATGCTGACGCAGTCCTCATCTGCTTTGACATCAGCAGACCAGAGACATTAGACAACGTGCTTAAGAAGGTGAGTGTAAGATCCCCCCCCCCCCTGCTGTCTAATGTTGGATCTTGTAGGGATCCATACTGGGTCTGTTTTTACTCCATATATAGAAATAGATTTACATGCAATTGTATCCCCTGCCATATAATGCAGGGGATACAGGGATCAGTATGTTTGTCCTTCTGGATGTTTTTCATGAGACTTAACAGTTATGTTCATTGGACAGTGAAGTAGCGCTTTTTCATATTTGGGGTTCTTTGAATAAATATCCTCTCTGACCACCAAACTTTCCCCCACATCTTAATCAAGAGTTGTCTGTGTACTTTATTCAGCCAATCAAATTAGATTTTCATGTGTGGGAAATAATGACACTTCAAGTGACTGATCTGTATGTTTTTGGGTATTTTATCTCCTGATGACTCCTATTTTACCTGATGTTGTATTTACTAACTAATCACACCAAAGTCACTTGTCCATCATGGTAACATGATTATCTATCCTCTCTTGGTCTTTGTGCGCTCTGTCCAGTGGAGAGGAGAGATTGAGGAGTTCTGCCCTAACACCAAGATGCTGCTGGTAGGCTGTAAGTCAGACCTCAGAACAGACCTCTTCACCAGGTCTCACAGCAGACACACTCCAGTATCATACGACCAGGTGGGTGAATATCTTCCACACTTACACACAATAGACACATGACACAGCTCTACTTAGCATGTGTTTAACCTATTACACTCCAAAAAGTCAACAAGGTGGTTTGTTCACTTATTTTTTATATTCAGTTAACTTAAAATGCATATATTTGTGAGGTTAGGATGTTTTTTTTTCTAATTAAGTCAAGTAATTTCTTTCATTAACTGTATGAAATAAAAGCTGTCATAAAACCCTAAAGATGACGACTAAACTACATATCCACATGGGGCATTCAAAAAACAGCCCTGCTTTAAAAGTGAGTGTTTGGGAGAGTTTAGGAGGGTGGAAGTGGAAGTGGACTTCAAATAGCTGTGTTATGAATGTAATAAGCATGATTTAGTGAAGTGAGGATGAAGGTTGAGATCATGGGGGCATGGAGTAGCAGAAAGTGGCTTTCAAAAGAAAGAAGAAAGAAGCTAGTGATGATCAAGGGATGACGAATCATGCAGAGAAGTACAACAAGATGCTTTATTAAAAGTTAATAGTATGGATGGTAAAAATGTTAAAGTCCATGGCTCAGCTGCTAGACAAATGGGGGTTATATCTACAGTACCACTGTCTGTCTTAATGGAAGATATTCAAACAGATCTAAAAGGAGGGAAAATACTTGATGCAAGACGCATTTCTTCGAAAACAAATAGAGAACGAACAGAAACATTCATTGAATTTGATCACGATCTTCCAAGGAAAGTTATGCTTTGTGGTGGAAGTAAAAATGCAAACCTGTTTTGTCCGACAATGTTAATAAAAGAAGGGATGTTTTGTTGGATTTATATGTGAATCAAGCAGCTTACAACTGTTGGACTCTACTGCTCTATAATGTAGCAAACTTTAAGTATGGTTCATTATATTTAGGGTTGCAACTAAACGCTGTTGCTGCACTGGTGAATAAAAGAATAGACAGAAATATGTTAGGTGTACGAAATTAATTTGTGTGGAATCTGTTGACAAACTAGAATCATGTCAAACTAATAGATATAAATAAACTGGATGAAAACCACATTTTTTGAATAAATGAACTTAATTATATTAGTTAGCTTCTATTGATTAGATATACGTTAAAGAATCAAATGTAAAACATGTAACCTGTTATAATCTTTAAGTCCATGGCGTAATTTAGGCATGCTTAAACATGGATTGTTGATCCAAAGTATTTTTTTGATTTGGCCCAATTAACAATCATTGTGTTGCTCTTAAGTTCAATAAGTTACATTTATTTTTGATTTTAACTAACAGTACGATTTCGTGGAACCTTTTGACAAAAATGTGTTTGTGTCGACGTGTCAAATTTTGGAGTGTGTAGGAATATTTCCATCACACAATCAATAAAACATCGGTGTGTTTTGTTGATGTTGTCAAGATCCCTCTGTTTACTGCCAGAATATTGGGAATATAATGTAGGCCAGGACAACATCATCACTGACTGAGCTACGTGATAAAATGCAGGAGTGAAGGAACAACAGACAATGAAAGTTACAGGCATGACACTTTCGGGACAGATGTCCACTGCATTACACAGTGCAGGGACATCACGATAACAGATACAAGTCAAGTAGTCTGTCTCAAGTAGGTGGGGTTTTGGCCCAGAATTACTTGCAACTCAGATATAAGCAGAATCATGCAGTAGTATATGAAACTGGCATGAAAAGGTAGTCTGAAAAGGGGAGTAACAGTCACATTTGAAAAGATAACATAACCTGTAAATTCGTTAGCTCATCAATTGTGTTGAGTCATTGTGTCCATGGACAAATCCAGGGGTCCCTGTCTATATTCAAGTCATTGAGAGCTTGAACAGTTCCTCTGCCTGACTTCAGATAGAACAAAACCTCCACCATCCATTTGTTTACTATTTGTGTTGGCTGAAATCCTCAGTATAAAGACTTTACTAAGTTTTAGGAATGTGGAGCATTATTTCGACACACTCTTAATCCTTTTGGTGTTTCCTGTCCCAGGGCTCCAACACAGCCAAGCAGCTGAGCACCCCCTACCTGGAGTGTTCCTCACTGCAGTCTGACAACAGCGTCAAGGACATCTTCCATGTGGCAACCCTGGCGTGTGTCAACAAGAACAACAAGAACACCAAGAGGAGGAAGTCCTCCAGAGCCACTAAGAGGATGTCTCACAGCGGAGGAGACATTTCCCCTGTAGCATCAACACATTATCAGCAGACCAAAGCTAAGAGCTGTGCTGTTATGTAAACACAAATACTGATACAGACACTGCCATGGACAGAGCATGTGGAGGGTCAGTCCTACAGTCTCTGTGGTTCAAGATGTCATTTGAACATTAAGTGGAGACAACACTAAGTGTCTTACAAATGTGTGTCCACTAAAACATCCTCAGCGTTCCTCGTCACAGTGAAGGATGAACAGCACTCTTCCATGATTCTTCCAAGTACTCCCGTCCAAGTATTCCTTCATTAAAAGATTGGTCTGACATGTCTGCTGTAGGTTTTCAGCATATTCAGATTGACATTATTTTGATACTTGTCCAACCATTCAATGAGCTCTCGAGTCCTGTAGCTGAGGACAGTTTCTAGTTTCTCCTCTAGTGACATTGATCCAAATCCTAATCAACCAGGCTCGCTCAACATGTGCATACATTAGTTCATTAGGAGGTTCACCTGAATGTGTATAGGAGTGTCACACTCTCTATGCTCCTCCAACTATTTACACCAGATAAGTGTTGCCATTATCAGAATTTTGCCCACACTATTATGTGACCTAGGTGTACTCAGCAGATATAAAGACAGTTTTCCCAGATCTAGATCCAGATGATCGCAACACCGGTTAGAGGTGAAGTGGCACTTATTTGGGATCTTCGAATCTTTCGTTCTTGGAAAAGTAGGTGATCAGGAGATGGTCCCCTGGTAAACCCAAACTATCAAAAGCCACCATTTTACTACCTGATACGAAAATGTGAAGTTTCATGAAGAAATACCAAATGATTTTGATGATTCTGCACTGGAAACTAAAGGATTACAGACTGAAAGACCAACCAGGGGGACAATGAATACTTTGGATATCTTTGACTGTTTTGTTGGCACTCGTTCTTACCTTTTTGTTGTGGTGTATAACCTGTTCAGCCTGCTCCAGGATAATTACTGGAGTGGAAACCACATGAGCAAGCAGTGAGTTAGGGTGATTCCACACAGCATCACATAAAGGAACAGCAGAGTGTACTGTCAGCCATGAGGATACAAATACTACTTCTTCTGAAATCAGCTTTATTATATGAAGCTTGACATGGTATCTTCTCTTGTTATTTTTGTACCTTTGTAATATTGGTCGAGAGCCAAACGACAAATGCTAGGAGGATTCCTCTGAGTTTTGAGAGCCAGGAAGGTGAGGCAGAATGTTGAGAGGATACTTTCTTTGATGTTATCAAAGTCTTGCATGTGATGTATGATATGTAATATTCCTTGTGACCAATCTTTGTTCAAAATGTTTTGTTATGCAAGATACGTTTAGTTTATTAAACATTTTTTCATGATTTTGCTCAATGAAATATATCCTGACAACAACTGAAGTAACAATCGACCCTGCATTAACACTGTAGTCAAATGAAATGATTCCATAACCTTCCCTGCAAAACCTCAATGCCCTCAGACTTACTGTATTGCCACACCACTGCCAATTCAGCACCTTCAGCTTTCATTTTATATTTGATTCCCAATCAGGCAATGCTCCAATATTGTTACTGTGACATTTTGTGATCACATCATCGTGACGTAATTTATACCATATGATGAATGATTGGTTAATCTTAAATCGTGTCGATAATCTGAATGCATTTCTACAGTATATGACATAATTTATTGACTAAATAGTGACATCACCATGATGTCATTTCTACCATATGATCATAAATGATTTTTGCTGAAGTTCTGGTCTACAGTCCTGTAAAATTCATAACCATGATCACTTAGACTATATACAGAGCTATGTTTATTTAACTTAACACTGTACATACAGGTACTAAATGACTCATTAAAAAAACATTTCTGTGATTGATTCAGAACTTTTAATAAGCACAGTGAAGAAGAGAAAAGCATAGTGACAATTTTAAACCTGTTATCAGAAATTCAGACAGAAAACAGGTCTGTGAAAACAACACCAAGTTAGATGAAGGCTGAGTTACAACAGCACTGTATTAGAACAGAATAGTGCAAGGGCTGCACTTTTTTCCCACTTAAGCATGGTAATACATTAGAGGACAAGCAGCCATCTGTAAGCAGTCTTCTGAGACCAGACTTGATTAACTGCAAAAGAGTCATTCCTCTTCAAACCTTGTATTTGTGAGCAAACACACAATTTTAGAATGAAATATGTGATAACACATTTTACATAATTTTAAAAGTAGACATCAGTCATTACTCTCCTTATTTACTGTGTCAGGACAGAACTGTGGGACTATGAGGAACATGTTATAGGTCACAGTCAAGTGCTGATGGCCACTGTTACTCTTTTTTTAACTCAGAGAGATTAAATCACTGCATATTTTCATTTGACTCTCAGATTAAACCACATTTTACAAAATTATTTTCTTCCGTTTGGGCATTAATCATAATAATGTCTGTTTCTAACAATCATTGGGAGACTGTTTTTACATTTTGTAGCTTTCTCTAGGTTTGGCCCCTGGCTGGTTAAATATTAGTCATCTCTCTTCCCAGCATCTTCACAGAAAAAAGCCTGCAGAGCCTTCCCTTCGGATAGATACTTGATGCTCTGTATCTCACCACCACAGTTACTGGCCCTCTGGAAGTGGATCTCTAGACTGTCTTGAATGTCCCCCTCGTCCATTATGTTTTTGATGTCATCCACGAGGATTGTTCGTTTCGGAGAGCCACAGAAGGTCTGTCAGGAAGCACAAACACCAGCTTTGCCATCAGTTTTTGATCCACAGCTTCCTCAGATTTTTGTTGAGTATTATTACTGATGTCATGTCAAGCTGACAAAAGCTGACTGATGTTTGATCAATGATCACACTCCGCTGACTTTGAAAGTAGTGGAGTGTGAACTTGGCTTAAAGCACACAGAGCAGGTTAATTTATTATCTGTTCAAATCCACTTTTGGTAGTTTAATAGTGGAAAAATACAGTATGTGACAGGTACATAGTAGAGAGGGCCTGCTCCATATTTAAATATGAAGTAGTTATATATAAAGGGCCCATTCTAGGGTAAAGAACATTTAAAAAAATGAAATGAAACACACTAGCATCTGAGCAGAAAACCACCAGAAAATTCTTCTCTGCAGGAGGAATGCAGGTGACAGTAACAAGGCTCAGTGCTGTTTCTTACCTGAAACTTATGCAGCTGGTGTTGGTATACAGGTTCAACCTCCATATCAATTTCAGAATCCAGGTCCACTGGGTAGTTCCCTCTTAGGGCCAGGACCTCAGCAACTGTGCACACACACACACACACACACACACAAACACACACAAATACACACAAACACAAAGGTTTGAGCAGCTAGCCTTAATGGGACTTTGTATTGACTTCTATTCATTGTTGACTAATCACAACCTAATCCCAAACCTTAAATAAATCACAATTAACATTTTACCCCTAGTCCCAGTGAGGTCCTAATTCACAGAGAGAGAGATAACAAAAATGAGTACACACACACCACTCTGATGCTCAGCAGGGTTTGATTCTGATAAAAGCATGGAATGTTTGTATCGGTAGGGATGGGGAGGCTGTGGCTCCGGGTGTAGAGTGGGTCGTTCTCTAACCAGAGGGACAGCAGTCAAATCCCAGTCTTACCCATTCCAGTTGACCACGAGCCGACAGCACATCCGGTCCTTCGCTAAAGTTATCCCCCGGAATTTGAGACCCGTACCCGTACTTTGGATAGGGGAGATGATATTTTTGACACACACTCTAAGTGGGCCAGCTAACCAATCAGAGCAAACTAGCCTTTTTGAAAGGCAGGCCAAAAGCTAAAACGTAGTGTTTCGAACAGAGGGTGAAAAGAGGCCTTCAGGAGTGAATGCTGTGAGCAAGACATCCACTCTATGTCCAGTTCCACCCTTAGTTGCACTGCAGGTGTCTATTGTCTTAGAAAGGTTGGATAAGAGAGCTGTACCTCCAGGGTGGAGAAAGGTGATGAGTCCTGTCCCGGTGTTCTTATCGTACTCCACTCCCTCCACCTCTCCTCCTCCTCTGCTGGGCCTGGAGAAACTTATCTCCAGTCGGTCCTTCATTCTCTCCTCTGGCATGGAAGAGGGGATGTTTAAAACCTTGAGCGCCTTTCTAGAGACATCGAGGTGGACCTACATTGATGACAGCACACACAGTACAGGGGAGTTAGCACAAGTACTCGCAGTACATTGTTAACAAACCATATTTACAGTATGCTATTAAAAAAAAGTTAAATAGTTATTTAAAAGGTCAGAATCCCTTTCTAAAATATACCTTTCTAAAAATAGTATATGATCAATTAAACATTATACCGACAGAATGGATACACTACAATATGCAATAACACTGAAACAGATGATCAAAGACATACAGGGACATACATTACCACTGCTTTAAGTATTGCTGTGATGCCAATGACATGTTTTTGCTCTCGTTCAAGCAGCAGATGTTTGTGTTGTGCAATATCACCATACTCCCTTTAAAATCGTGCACTTATAAGAGTTGTTGAGTCAAGAGAAACATTATTAATCTGAGAACCGTTGTCTATCTGATCAATTCTTAATTATTTGAGCCTTCTTGTAAATTGGGCAAACTTTGTACATAACTTTATTTCTTTCTTTGTGTAAAAAATGCTTCTCTGCGTTTGTCCCAGTGTGATGGTTCAATAATGTAGCAAGGGTTAAACGCAATGCATTTCTTTGCTAACGGTGTCATGTGCTTTACAGCACAGTTTAGCCATTCACTCATTCACATACACATTCATACAGTGCATCTATGTGCAACACTATTCACACATTAATCACACACTGACAGCTCAGCTGTCACGGACAATTTGTGGTTCAGTATCTTGCTCAAGGACACTTCCACAAACTGAATGGGGGAGACTGGGATGGAACCGGCGACTCTATGGGACAATCAGGTCTGGACGATAAAATGACAGATCTTATGATTATGAGAATAGCGCCACGCCAACAAATTATGTGGCTGGAATTAAGTTACACCCATTTCAGGTTAGGTTGACGCACACAGCACAGAGTGTAGGAGGAGCAGCTCACCTGCTAATGTTTGGGTTCCTGCACAGAAGTGGACGACACTGCATGGATGCAGTGACTGAACATAATCATGTTTTCAGCTATGTGCATTGTTTAAGTGGTTTTCCACTGCTGAATAATTATAACCACAGCTGCTTCAGGACCAGGACAGACGCTCATTTAAGGTTCGGTCCTCCTGTATGTGTTTTACTCTCTGTTGGAGTCTGCTTCCTCCTCACTCCCCCTCTGACTTGCACTCAGTTTACACTTCAAGAACAAACATCACTGATCACAAGATATTAAGACATGTACAGGACTGATGTTTACTTTGTGTTCGTTTGATTCCATCTAGAGTTTACGAGACAGATGTTTAAACCTGCTACACAACACGAGGCGTAATGTGACGCGCACAGACATGACATCAGGTTTAGAGTTACCAGAACCATCTGAACTCATGATCCGACATCATCGATTAATAACTATTTTAGAATATAGGACTAGATGGTGAATATCCCATGTGATTATCAGTTCATTTTTGAAGAGGGACAATGACGAGCAGACACAAACTCACAAACAAAGTTAGACAGACACAGAGTGCATGTGTGTGTGTGTGTGTGTGTGTGTGTGTGAGCATTACTTATAACAGTAAGTAAGTACTAAATAAAAACATTGCTCTATCAGAATGTACCTCAAACTTTACAGCAGGATCCATGGTTATTCTTTTTGGTTTCACATCCAAACTCATGTCCTCACAGGACACAGAGCACTTGGCAATCTTCAGGATCTGAGAGGCCACTGGAGGAGAGAAAACATGATCACAGTAAGTGATGTATATGTACGTGATATATGGTGTGGTTCAAGTCTGGCTTTGGTACCACTATTGTATATTTTCAGCATTGCCAAATGACACTAAGTCTCATCCCAAATGCGATCACTGGCCAAGTTTGTCTGTTCCTTCGAAGGCATTTTTATGCTTTGATACATGTTCACAGCAGCAGCACCCCCTCCTGGCTGAATTACCACACTGAACAACAAAGGAGGGGGCCACACAGTTGTGTCTGCCACTGACAGTGGATTCCAGCTGGGAAATGAACATCTTAAGGAACATGAAGTTTATTTACAGGTAATTTGATTTACTACTGTGGAAAAAAGTTAAAAAATTAGAAATTGTATTTTCTAAAAATAGTATAAGATCAATAAAACATTACACACACACACCATATTTGTCACTAGCACCAGCACCAGTACCTCGGACCAAATATCTGAACTCCCTTCAGACATAACTCCTGTTCTTATTGTGTGGCTCCTGAATTCATTTCGCATGCCTGCAGGTCGCGGTTTCACAAGGAGGGACTCACATGCCCTTGCTAATACTCTACTATATCTTTACATATGAAAAAGCTGTTTGCTGCTATATGGTTTGAAATATTGAATACATTACCCTAAATTTGTATTAAAGCCATTATTTTTGTTTTACTAATATTCACACACTGGTGAAAAGCTGAATTACTCTACCTGTTATAGTCTCTCACACTAACAGATCGAGTCATGTGTACCTTTCTCCTCCTCGAAGGTGATAAGTGCCTGTCCGGCCTCTAGAAGCACAGTTGATCTCTGGCTGATGATGAACACTCCTCTGATTGACTGACTGACATCATCACTCTCCTCTTCGCCCTGAGTGCTGAACCTTACCTCTGTGTCGGGAATCTGGACATAGATCTGAACAGCAATACGGCACATTAATATTGTTCATATTGTTCTTTTTCTATGATATGTCAAAGTATTGTTATATTGTCAAAGCATTTTGTGGTGTTCAGTTGTACAGCAGTCGATTTCGAGCTGGTGGGCTATCCTGAGGACTTTCACCTTGAATTTCTGCTTGAGTTTGTTGGACTCTGTCTTCTTATTCACCAGTTCAGCCTGACATCTCTTCAATTTTTCCAGCAAATCCTGTTTGCGTTTAGAAAGCTTCAGGATTTCGTCCTGTGAAAGTGAAAGAATTAAATACGATAGAAATGACTTCCTTGATTCCATCCCTTCTTCCCAGCAGTCTGTTCTGTAAATGTTACACACTTGATAGTAACTCTACCTGTACTGCACTCATGTGTTGAGTGAAGTCCTTCTGACACTCTTCTTGCTTTTTGATCCAAGCATACATCTCTGTCTTGGCTTTCTCCTTGGCTTCATCTTCTTCCAGTTTTTCTATTATGAGCCTGGATTTGACATCATCAGCTCTCTCTGCTTTAATCTTAACAGGCAAAACAGGAACAGAGAGAAGAGCTTGACAATTGAGAAGTTTGTAAGAAGACATGGAGAAAGATGGATGATGATGGAGGATTACTACAATTAGATATCATTTTAATGCTGTGAAAGCAACAGTCTACATTCTTTTCATGTGCTTTACAAATGCCAAAGACTGATATCTAAACCTGGGCAAATGTAATCAAAACTACCTGCTTGGATCCAGGCCATCGGAGGGACCAGAGAAAAATTATAGACCAGGAAGAGTTGCGTAACAATTATATTTAAGCTTTGTCAGACTGGTTGTTATAATGAAAATAATATGTGTGATATTTATAGATATAATGATGTTATTAATGATAGCAGTGCCGGTTAATACAACAATAATAATAATAATAATAATAATAATAATAAATGGTGTTGTTGTCATATAGTGACAAATCTGAATCCTACAGCTCTGGAGTCAGAGATACATTCCAAATAGTTTCTGTAAAGAAGCAGATGAAAGCATTACAGCTAAGAGTTAAAGGAATCAATGGTTAAGTAGAGCTATGACTCTCTGTCAGTCTGGTTACAGTGCAGAACAGGAAACTAACAAGTTATACATGTTATACTTGTAATGATGTTATCATGACCTGTGTATGCAGATCTATGCCTTATCTCACAGGACAGCAGAAACAGTTCACAGCCTCCTGGTCCTATGTCACATGATTTGTTCATTATCAATAATAAGGGGGTGAAATGGCGTTTTATACTTGGATCTACCTTCCATGTCTCCAGTTCTATCTTGGCCTCCTCGAACTGATTTTTCAGACCACCGTCCATCTGACGGTGACAAACAATCATGTTAGCAACCGACTGGATTACTGAGTATCCTCAAATACTGGAGCACTTCTTACCTTGTCGTTTATGGGCCAGTTATTGTCCATGTGAGTCATAACCTGACCGACAAGAACGAGACTCCGTTTAAGTTAAATCAAAATCGAATGAAACCGGTTAAATCAATCTTAACCTAACAGAGGACGGTGGTACCTACCTGTTTTATTACGATTCTCTGCTTTGAGTTCCTGTTAAAGAGTCGTCACTCGAGAAAATAGAGAATAAAGCAGCAGTTCCTCGTAGTGACTGAGTTCTGAATCAAAAGCGAAAGTAGCTCCGAGTCAATGCAACACGATAAGACGCCTAGTGGTGTGCAGGACCTTTTACAGTCTATGTGCAGGACATTTTCACATACAGTCTATGTGCAGGACATTTTCACATAAAGTCTATGTGCAGGACATTTTCACATACAGTCTATGTGCAGGACATTTTCACATACAGTCTATGTGCAGGACATTTTCACATACAGTCTATGTGCAGGGCATTTTCACATACAGTGTATGCGCAGGACCGCAGGCAGAGCTGTGAATCCACTGGAAATGTGACACCATAAAGTTCGATGTATTATTAGAATGGTCCACGATTCTGCCACACTGGTCGAATCACAACGTCATTAAACTAGACTGAAGAATAGTTATTGCAGTTATAGCATCTACTTCATATCAGTTACTCGATAAAAAAAGCACTTCGTTTGAGATCAAATACAAACAATAGAGAAGTAAATAAAAGCACAAAACATGTGAAGTAGGTTCGCATTGAGTCATTTATTTTATATTTTCTCTCTTTAATCCTCAGAGACTTGCGTCCACCCGGCGGAGACAGCCGCCATTCAGGAAGAACGTCATTCAGGAAGAACTTGTTGGGGCTTTGGGGACATTTAGAGACAACTGGACCTCCATAGATTATAAACACACAACAATAAGACTAATCGGACCACTTCTTTTCTTGTAAACACTTACTTTCTTTTTCATCTGTTGTGACAACGCTGTTTGGACAGCAGGGGATTTTCGTTGTAATACCGCAAGTGGCCACAGTGGACATTAAGTGCTGTAGAGCTGACGTGTGACACTTGTTCTATGTCTGAGGCTGAGCTTCGTGAACCCATGGAACATTTAGCTTAGCTGCCCGACATCGTCACCAGAGCAGCGGCACAAAACACACCTCGGGAACATGCTTTGGTTCGAAGGCTCGATTCCTGCCGCCATTAACTCGGCTAAGCAGCGGGGTTTCATTTTCGTCGTCGTCATTACTGGTAACGTATGTGTATGCGTGTGCGTCAATTAGCCGGATTGCTAAGGCTAGCTTGTTTAGGTAACAAGTAATGGGGTGCCAGTCAGCTAGCCATTAGCCGGTTAGCATAGTCGCCCAGCTGTCAAAGAAACAAGCAGTGTCGTCACACCGTGACACCGAAAACAAGGTGTCAAACGCAGCCACACAAACGTGATGCTAGCCTGAGCTGTTGGCTACCGACGGCCCGTAACGTAGTCTGTTGTCTTTAATAACCCTGACAGATTAACTTCACTCCGAAGAGCACAGGCTACGTCGCAGCAGCTACAAACATTTGAGTCACAGTCGATGGTGCCCCTGGAGGAGGGGTGGGCACGGTCGGGGGTCACACTTGAAGCGAGACGTTATCCAGGGGGGAATGTTTTTAGTTTGGTCTGGGCCATTATTGCATCATAGGCGGCAGCGGCGCTGTTCGTCAGCTGTTCCACCATTACGTGACAGGGTGTTCTAATGAATGGGCAGTGTCAACACTGTCCCTGTTTTCTCAGGCGAAGACGAACAGTCCGCACTGCTGATGTCCAGCTGGGAGGACGACACAGTCTCAGAGGCAGCACTCAACTGCTGTGTGGCCATCAAAGTCGATGCCAAGAGGTATAATGGATTCACTACATGCACAGTGTCTCTACTGAATATTTGTTTGCAGGGGAAGTCACTGTCCTCAAGATGTTTTCAGCACTCACCACTGCTGTCTGGCAGAAGTAAAGCATGATGTTCGTCTCCAGTGTTCTGAATCATCGGTGCCTGAGCAGTCAATTTGTGTGGTCTTTTAAAAAATGTGTCCATGGTATATCAGGAACTCTATTTTCCAATTTTGGTTAAATTACTTCTTTCTGTAGTGGCAGATCCGGAAGTTTGTTACAAAGCCAATATTTTTCAGCAACATACACAATTTTTGTTTTATCCCTGCTTGGGAAATCCATGCAGTGAATTATCTAACTGCATGTATCTTGTCACAGTGACTCCCTGAGACAAATCCAAACCATCTACCATTCACTATAAAATATATGTTGATTTTACTACCCATCACATGCCTTTGACTTGCAGGAAACTAGTATAAATATTATGTATATGTCCAAAACTTCAATTTAGCTGACCTCTCAATTGACTGATTTCTGCCCATTTTTTAGAAGAATTTCTTAAAGGTCCAGTGTGTAAGATTTTGGTGAAAGAGATCTATTGGCGGATATTGAATATAAATTAATCCTAGCAATGTTCTCACTTGTGTGATTCATTGAAATTGTACAAATTGTTGTTTCTTTACCATAGAATGGCCCCTTTATATTTAAATACTTTATATATTTACATTGGGAGGGGACCCTCTCTACGGAGGCAGCCATGTTTTTTTAACAGTAATCCAGACAGGACAAACTAGAACCTTTTGAGTTTTCATAAAGATTGAAGGCTACCACAGGTTTTTCATGTTTGGAAGGGGAGGGAAAGGTGAGGGGTATTCAGCTGCAACATGCAACTTCACCACTAAATTCTACACACTGAACCTTTAAGTTCCCTTATATTTATTCTTCTTGAAATTATTTAAATAGTCCGTCATTCTCAGCAAAACAAATCACTTCTACATCTTGCTCACATCCACAACCTATTAACTGCAATCAATCTGATGCGTGTTTGATGTTATTGATTTAAAGAATAGACATGGTAATATGTATACTATATACATATGGCAGAGATTCATCACACAATGTTGTCATTTTTTTCAACAGTGAAGCCTGTATGCAGTTCTCCCAGTTCTGTATCCTTTTGTTGCTCCAAATGATGTCACACCTTGTTAAAGCCCTATGAGACAAATTGTGATTTGTGAATATGGGCTATACAAATTAAATTTGATTGATGGATTGAAATAAAATTCTCCTTGGGCTGAACTATTATGGAACTTCAACAGAAAATTAGTTAAGAATTTATTGTTTCATCTCTGAGAAAAGGTATTAATGGCATTGCTGTAGTCTCTAGGCCAGTAGAAACAGTTTTTAATAGGGACCAGAAGAGTGCTTTTGGCCTTTGATAGACCATTAACCTGGTTGCCAGGTTCCCAGGCTGTAGGATGCAAAAAAAATGCAGCAATGCAGAAACACTTATGTAAAAAGTCAGTATTACAATAGTGGTTGGGGGCTTTTTCCTTAAGCCTTCCCCCTGCGTGAAGATCCAGTCGTGTGCATACCCTCTTGCTTCTTTATTGGAGAGAATGGGATTCCTCTGGAGGTCATTGCTGGGAGTGTGTCCGTCGAAGAACTGATGAAAAGAATCAACAGAGTTAAGCAGGTATGGGCTCAAAGGTGGGATTGTATGCAGTTTACAGGGATCACACTACTGTTTCCCATACTTTTTTATCAAGCACAGACTTGTGTGTTTGTTCCAATGTGCACTGGAAATGTTTAAGTGAAGAAAATCTATCACAGAAACATTTCACATTTGGATACTGACATTTTCATGTTTTACACCATAAATGCAGGAGCCCATTTAGATAGTAAGATATGTTTTACTGTATTGAATACAATTTTTTCTCATTTTGAATGTCACAGCTGCCGTCATGACAGCCAGTAGCTGTCTGGGTTGTCAGTCCCATTCCCAGCTATATCTTAACGCATTGAGGGAACTTCTTCAAATTTGGTATAAATATTCAGATGGACTCAAAGATGAACTAATTTAATTTTGGTGGTCAAAGGTCCAGGTCACTGTGACCTCACAAAGCACTTTTTATGCCTTGTGAATGTGATATCTCTGGAACATTGTGAAGGAATCCTTTTACATTTGGCACAAACATTCACTTGGACTCAAGGATTAACTGATTTGATTTGGTAGCCAAAGGTCAAGGTCTCTGAAGCCGCACAAAGTATGTATTTGTACACACACAAGTGATGACTTGATCTTTTCTGAACATTCCTCTATTGCTTTATTAGTTTTTTGTTCAGTGTCCATTGGCCAGTCTTACATTAACTCATGATATATTGTCCCCATGTGCCTTGTTGCATTTTGCTACATTACACTGTATTAATTTCTGAGGACTTGGACAAGATCCTTCAAAATCTGAGCTACTGAGTATGTATGATATTCTTTCTGGTAATGATTTTCCTCCCTGTAATCTAACAGATGCATACTCAGCAGATTGGAGGTGCTGCAGTGTTTCCAGAGGCAAGTACTCCTGTGGAGACCAGCTCACATAAAAACACAGAATCAGCTGTAGCCTCAGCTCCTGCAAAGCCTGTCAGGTCAGAAGCAGAAGCCACAGATCTTGCAGCAGTATCTGGAAGTGCAAAAGGTGAGTGAGCCTGGATCACTCAGATCCTGTCCAGAATTTGTGTTAACATTTGCATTGAGCAGGAGTGTGCTGTCAGGACAAGGAAGTTAAACAGTGCTGGACCCATTAATCTAAAAATAGACCTAAATAAAACAATTGGAAGTGGAAGTGATATCTCTATCTTTAATCTAATCACAGAACAGTGCTAATAACAGACGTGATGGTGCCTTTTTGTAGTATTTTTTTATTTACTGTACACTCTTGTGGCGACAGCAAGTTATTGTCTCTGGAAGCAGGCCTGACATCCAGACACTGCATCTGCAGTGAGAATTATTACCAAATATCAGGCCTTTTACCCATAGTAAAGCCCCCTCAGTTCATCACAACCAGATATGTCACATTTGTTACACTCTGGACCAGATTAAAGCACTTCTGTGTGTACATTAAGAGTTGTGCGAATACAACTACTAGTAGTTCAGTGGACATTTTTTAATCTAACTTCTAATGTAAGAGAAATTAGTTGTGCATTTATATCAAATTCATAAAAAAATCCAATAAAGTGTAATGTTGGCATTACAGAAAGAAGAAAGTAATTATTCACAACCACATCCACAATGTGACATAACAAATACCACTAATATCAGTTTTTAGATAATCTGCAGTCATTCAAAACCAGAAAAGACGTTTCAGCTCACTGTGATGATAATGTGTATGAAATGCATTCACCCTGCCAGAAGGGGTGTGAATCATCATTGTTCACTTGACCTGACTTGATTGCTCACTGTCTATGACGTTGTTGTCTTCACAGATTAGAGTTTAGGAAAACATGCAATGACATTATTGAATATCGCGATGAGGATATGATTGCAACTTATTAAGAAGAGTCTCGATCATGATGTGATGATCAGTGTTGATATTTCAAACGAATCAACATTTAAACTGTAGTGAGTCAGAGACATCAGCTGACTCTGAAACAGACCCAGAGAGCAAGCTGTGTAGTCTGTGTGTGTCACTAGAATTTTCCACAGTAGATTTAAATCAGAGAAGGTGGAGCGAGATTTTGACTGGCTCATAATTCTCTGTTCTCTCTTATTATTCTCTTCTTCTGACAATGATGAATTGATAGAAAAACCTGTCAACGATTTATTTTCTAGGAGCAGGGCTCCATCGGACTGGCCAAAGATATTGTCATGCAGAGCGTAAATACACGGCACAGGGAACACCATTTATCGCAGTTTAAGCCATCTTTTGCGATACGTACAGTAAATCACGTTTATATTGTGATGATGACGACAACCTTTTGATATATCATGCAGCCCTATCACAGATGAATCCCGGTTTACACTGTATCAGGCAGAAGGCCGTGACAGTGGGCGAGTGGTTTGGCATGATCTACGGACAACAAACAGTTTTTAAGCTATGACAATTTGAATGCAGACACCATCCTCGGGTCCATTGTCATGCCATTCATCCCCTGCCATCGCCTAATGTTGCAGCATGATAATACACAACCCCATGTTGCAAGGATCTGTACACAATTCCTGGAAGCTGAAAACATCTGAGTTCTTGCATGGCTTGCAAAAATGTTACCTATTGAGCATGTTTGGGATGCTATGGATAGACATTTATGACATTACTGGTTCCAATCTTTGCCAGTGTCCAGAAACTTTGCATAGCCATTGATGAGGGGTCGACCAAATTTCCACAGGTCACAATCAATAACCTGATCAACTCTATGCAAGGAGATATGTCGCACTGCGTGAGGCAAATAGTGGTCATACTGGTTTGCTATAAAACCCTATGCGACTGAAAAATGTCTTTCTTCAAGATAAACTGCACATTTAAAAAAAAAAATCTTATATCTGTCTGAAATCTTACATCTTTTACATCCATTCATGAAAAATGAGAACGAAAACATTAGTGTTTGTAGGAATTCAAGGGTGGATATGGATAGTCTTTGTTTGCTTTGTGCTGACAAGATGTGGAATTGCCAGTTAACCCAGTGCTTTAAATTTTTGTTTCTGTTGTGTTTAGCATCTCTATCAAGCCCAGAAGATGCCCAAGTGACTCTTGCAGAGAATGCATCTTCAGATGATGCTACTCACTGTGCTCAGAATGAGGAAAACCTGGACGCTAAGGTGCAAAGGTAGAGGCTCAAATATATGTTCTAGATGGAAAATGTGTTCTGTATTGAGGTGTTGGCACTGTAGTCATCATCTTTTTAGGTAAAAATGTTAAACATAGTTTATGGCACAAAAACGATTAGACTATAATTGAGTATAAAAGCATTACAAAGCATTAGAAAGACTTCACAATAATCTTCAATAAGCTTTAACTACAGTGAAAGACCAGAGTTGACTCACAATCTCTGCAGCAAAGCAAACTGAACGCGCCTCCCACCATCTCCTCTGGCTCTCCATATATTCTCTTAGTTTACACATGTGTCTGATCACTCCATGTGTGTGTTTGTAAGAGAGAGAAAAAGAGTGAGTGGGACAGCTGATGAATGAGCGCGCTGCTGTGATTTAACTCATTAACAAAAGTATCAATCATTATGTGATTTTCTGTGTCGATATTGTGGCATCACTTCAAACAAATCGACATTAAAGCTGTAGCGAGTCAGAGACGTCAGCTGAGTCTAAGAGAGAGAGAGAAGCAGAATCTGTGTGTGTGCGTTGTTACTTTTCCCTCAGTTCTGGGACCATCATAAGCTACACAATTCTTTTACATAATCAACTGCTCATAGTGATGAATTTGACCCAGGACAAACGTGATCGCTAAGAGTTTCCACAGTAGTCAAGAGGAGGCGGCACTTGACAGAGCTGCCTCACAATACTCTTTCTCTCTCTATTCTCTTCTGACAATGATTCATTTACTGGAAAAACCCAGCAATGATCTGAATATCTAATCTAAACTATCTAGGGCAACAGGGCTTTATCTAATTTGCCAAATACATTGACATGCAGAGTGTGAATACATGGGACATGGAACACAATTTATTGCAGTTGTTTTTTTTATGTCATATCATGCATTTTGATATCGCTATAACAATACATTTTAGATATATCGTGCAGCCCTAGTTTATAGTCCAGTCCAGTCCAGTGCAACTGCTCTGCTGGTAAAAAAATACAGATTAATAAAAAAAAAGTGAAAGAAGAGCCATGCACTTGCTGTAGTCACATTGTCAAGAAAAAAAGTATTTGTTTTATCATACATTGTTCTGTTCTGTTAGGTTAAACAAAAAGCTGGAGGAGAGACAAGAGCAAAGGAAGAAAGGAGAAGAAGAGGTAAGGAGACTGTTGAGGAATTTTTGACCATTCCTCACACATCACATCTGTACACCATTATCAGAATAGTGCCTGTCTAATTCCACAGATACTCCCATCTCTCTCCAAGCAGTACCAAAGGTTATAGATAAAGGACCAGAATAGTGCATGTTCACTGAATTCTTGTGGTGCATGTCATGCATAGATTCTTCTACAGCAGTTCATCATGAATATGCTTTTAAGCAATCCTGTCTGCTTTAATCATAGAATCACTGATAGGTGAAATATAAAGCAGTGTGTCACTGTTGTTATTGATGTCACTTTGGTGGAGGATGATCTTCAGCTCTTCAGGCACTAGGGCTGTCACTTTTTATTCGAAATTCAAACATTCATTCTACTGTGGGGGGGAAAGTTTGTATTTAATGACCCGTTGGAATTCAGAATATACAGTCCAGATACGCATCAGACTGTCTGTAGAAGTTTGTCTCTGGATCCAGCAGAGGGCTATCACTGTCAGCTTGACCTGTTGCAGCCCTCTCGACCTATCATTAAAGTTAGCCAGTAATTTAACGTTGTTTTGCCATGAAAATGGAGGGTGCTAGCAAGTAAAGCCATCCTGAGCAGACAATCGTGACACCAGAGCATCTGAGAAGTGGAAGTATTTTGGGTTTTACACTGTAGATGGTAAAGTAACAATCAAAGGTGAGGCTGGCTTAAAACAAATCTGTAGGCTCACCTGTTAGCAGCAGCTGAAGAGGCACCACAGGCGAGGGGTGCACCGTCAAGTGTTCAACTTTCTCTGACTGTAGAATTTAGCAAGCAAGTCAGAGAAAAGTTGGCTTCTAGCAGGTGTCAGGCAGTGCATGTGCATTTGTTTCGAAGGTGTAGCTTTTCCAGGATTGCCAATACCAGCTTTAATGTGTTTCACTGCAACAACCTAGTAACATTAAGCTGCTGGTTAAAGAATGAAGTAAAACCATTTTAATCGCACAAAACATAAATAACATCCTTTCCTCTGTCACAGTAAAACAGGGTTTAGAATAGCGTGGCACACACTATCAGGAGAATTACACACAGCAGCTGTAATTCTGTAATTGCACTTTTCTTACTCTGACACTGCAAATGTGATATGTCTTGTGTTTGATCAATTTTACAAAAGCAGCTCTTAAACAGACATTTTGGTGTATGTTTGGGTACAAACAGGAGGCTGAGTGAACACTAAGGTGATTGGTTTGGCAGGAAACAGTTTATACAAGCACAGACACAACATTATATGAGCAGCACTGACCATTTAAGCTTTCTTTTATTTGTACCTTATTTTAGGGGCTCTTGAGTTTTCAGTAGTTTGAACTATTGTGCACCATTAATGTGGCCTAATTCAACTTGTGTGTTTCATGATTCAGAATGAGATCAGAAAGGAAATGCAGCGGCGGAAGATTGGGAAAGACATGCAGGACGTAAAAAGGAAACAAGAAGACGACAAGACTAAGCGACTCCTGGAGGAGAGGAATCGGGAGAAGGCCGAGGAGAAGGCTGCCAGGGAGCGGGTCAAACTTCAAATCGCCATGGTAACATCATCTTCTCTCGCAAAAATCTGGCTGCTAAATTATCTATAAATAAGTACATTCAGAATGGTTGATAATGTTGGGTGGTGCTGATGATGCCTTCAACCAATTAAGTGGTCACGATTACAATATTAGAGAATCCTGAACATGGCTTGTTTATCAACTGCGGAGACAGTTTTTAATTGTCATTTAATGTAATTATAATGTATTCAAAATATTTTTTGGTAAGATGCCCCCATGGTAAGATATTTTCTCTTGTTTTCATTTGCTATTTTTTACTTGAGTTGATATATACCTGTTGGCATGGAATTCTAGACTGATTTTGGACTGGTTTTGTATCAGTCAGAGCTTTGGAGATCCTTTTTATTGAGCGTGTACCTTTTATTGAGCTATCATAGTTTTTAAGCAAGTGTTGTCACAAATATATTTAAGTGTCAGCTCTATAACTGGAATGACACAAAAGCCTGAATCCATGTAAGATTACCAGATTTAACTTGATCTGTTGCACCTGTCTCACAGTCTGTCTTCTCTGTCCCGCAGGACCGAGCTGACAGAGCGGCCCGCTATGCCAAAACACAGGAAGAGGAGAAAGCTGTTAAGGAGGCTCTGCTGCAGGTCCGACAGGCAGAGCAGGAGGCCAGGAAGGAGACACTGGTCAGGCAGAGGAGGTAAAAAGTCCAGAGACCAAGGAATGATGTGTGTGTGTGTCCAGGCAATCTGTTTTTGGGGGTGGAGGTGAGTTATGCACGTCACTGAATGACGGCTGACTGAGAGGAGAAGGGATTTAAAAATTGACAGCAGCTGCATGATTTTCTGGAAGAGACTGGCATGCCCACAATCATCTGATAAATAAGCATAGACACAGAGACAATGAGAGATTTGACATTGATTGAACGGGAGTAAAGTCTTCCTGACTGAACTTGTGCTTCATTTGAGTTAATATGGAAGTATTTGAAATATCACCCACCATGTTAGCAGGGGGGTTGGTATAATATGTATTATAATGGGATCGTTGATTATATAATGTGTGGTTTTGTCTTTTGCCACTCACGTGGATCTGGCCTATCACGTTGTGAGGCATGAGGCTGGAAAATGTGAAGCGGGTAGCAGGTCCTTCGTGTTTCACCTCAAAAGTGAAGTGATAATCAGAGGATCAAGGATCCAACACATTATATCAAACAATGCGTCAATTGCATTCATTACTTTTTTATCTTATACTTTTGTTAGATGCAGGGTTTGTGAATTTTATTCCCTGAATTTAACTTCCTTGTGTTGTGTTTGTAGTACCATAGCAAGGATACAGTTCCGGCTCCCAGACGGCTCGTCTTTCACCAACCAGTTTCCCTCGCAGAGCACACTGCAGGAGGCTCGACAATTTGCAGTTCAGGTCTGTCACACCCATCTGTTTCTAATAAGTCGTCACTCTCCTTTTTGTTTGTTTTCACTGTCTTCATTCACCAGAACCATGAAAGAGGTTAGATTTTAAACACAAAACTAGGGACATGTAATTATAATATCATATCATCCCTGAGATTCCCATAAACTCTATGGCCAGTTTTAGGTAGAACTTGCCCATAACACAGATGTCAGGTTAGTAACTGCTGTCATCACATTCAGCAGTGTTGTTTGGCTGGATGTATGGGGAGACACATGGTTTCCACCATTAGGACGATGATTTCCTCCATAAGAAATATTTTGCCACAGAGCTGGGCTATAATATGACTAAGCAAAAATAGTGTCTCAAAGAATTGTTTATAAATGTCTTATGTAATATTATGAGCACAATTACAATATCAGGAATTAGGCTAGGCCCCAAAGTTAGAAATAAGGCGCCCTACAAAGGTATGTGTACAAAGGTTATGTGGCTGTATGTTGGTGGTGTGGGAGCAGGGGTTGCTCTCATTGACACTTGAAAAATAAACTGTCCAATCACCTATCAGCTTTTAACAATAGACAGGTGCTGCAGAATCTTTTGAGTTCAACTTCCAAATGATTCCACATCATTCAGCATCATTTCTGATTCGTGGAATAGTAGTGTAATGTCTGGGCCAAACTGGTTGTACGTGCAGTGCGTGACGGCTACAACGTTGTTCTGCTGCACCTCCCGGATATCTGTTGTTCACACAGGGTGTGTCTGCTACGTGCCTGCGTATAAAAGTAGGCCTTTGTACTCAAATGACTAAATACCAGGACTCTAGTTTGAAGTCATGCATCTTCTGGTCCTGCAAATACTTCACAATAAAAACCTTGTTAATTAAATGAATGGATTCAATCAACAGAAATGTGTGTTTTTTTAAAATTATGTTTAAGACAAATTCAAAGGATATTGTAATTTAAACTGTTCATTTTCACTGTCTATTTTGCTGTGAACCACATGCAGTGTTGAATTTCACGCAGGCAGTGTGGCCACTCTAACCTGATAACATGGCTGAAATGAAAAGCAAGATGTGTCTAATCACTTTTAATGTTTTTGTGCCGATCATGTCTCAGGAAGTGGGAAACCGTTACGGCAACTTCTCCCTGGCGACCATGTTCCCTCGGCATGAGTTCACTAGTGAAGACCTGAACAAAACTCTGCTAGAGCTGGAATTGGCTCCAAGTGCTTCCATTGTGCTTCTGCCGGTGAGCAAACCCGAGTCCACCCTCCATGTCAAAACTGCATAATTCAGATTAGCCATTAGATTGTGGATCAGAATAATCAAAGACTAATTCAATAAGTTTAAAAAAGCACCAGGTATTTGTGACTTTTAGAATCTCTAGTCTTGTGTAGTCAGAAAGGAAACATATTGATAGCATTTAAGTCGATGTACCGCCCACTCTTCAGAGCTCTGTTAATCAAGCAACACAATCTTGTGACTGAATTTCACAACTGTTTAGATGAAAAGCACCTAAATCCAGCTAAAAATGAAGCAGTACAGCAAAAACAAATGTGCTTTTGTAGGCAAAATTGTGGAAGTGATTCGATAAGTGTTGCTGCCATGACAGAGATAAACACTAATTAATACTTGTATCAGTCTAATTTTGTGAAATAAAAAAAATGATCCGGCAGTTGCCGACCACTAATCAATGGTATGTTGCTCACATTTGCCTCTTACTGTTCAATACAGAGCTGAGTCAGAATGTGGTTAGATTAGCAGAGCATAGGGAAGCATTCCACAACCGTGCTTGTTGAATCAATGTTTTTTTGTATTCTCTCCCACTCAGCATTCAGGCAGGCCTTCTAACACTGTAGTCCAGTCCTCTGGGGGTGGTGTCTGGGCTGTTCTGGGAACACTCCTCTATCCTCTACTGGCTGTTTGGAGATTCCTCAGCACCTACCTGTTTACAACCCCCCCACCTCCTGGACCGGCAGCCCAAGGCCCCACCCAGCAGGCCAGCTCTTATACCAACTCATCATCAGCCTCAGACAAGGCAAAGAGGTAAGAGCTACTGCTCTACCAAAACAACATGCACACTCTAGAGTCCAATAGGCCATGCATCTGCTTCGGAGACTTAACTAAGTTTGGGTTGGATGTGTTTAGAATGTGCTCTGCCTGGAAGCTGTATGAATCACAATGTACATTATCTCATGGCACTTAATAGAGATGCTGCAGAAACTGCAGCTGTTTGGAATGGACTGTTCACTTGGCCTGTGGTGATGCAGCTTTCTTTCTGAAACTGTAAATGTGACCTGCAGTGATTGAGCTGCAGCAAGTAAAGACCAACTGCTGGACTCAGTCTGCAGAACCCTGACGCTGCGCCATCGCGGCTTCACAAACAGCTGTGACAGAGATTTCTGGAATTATTAGACGGATGAAATGATCTAAATCGTTTTATCCTATGGTTAATAATACTTGTGTAATTTGTTATAATTTTATGACTGATGCTTCATTGATATGCTTTGGAGCTATTTCAGAATTATTCCTCCCCTTTAGTGAGTCCTCCTCTAAACAGTTATTGTTTGCTATGTCTCATGATGGAGATCAGCACCAGCAACACCTGTGAATGTCTGTCAATACGATATGGTGAAATAAAAACAAAACATTTATCTAGATTATCTAGGTGTAATTTTGACCAGCGGTGTTACCCAGTTGCCAGCCACTGCTGTATCTTATCCAAGGACATTTGAGGAAGACATGCACCAAACAGATGCACATTAAAGGCCTGTCCTGTGTCAGAGTCTGCTTCTTCCTCACCCCCCTTCTGACCTGCGCTCACTTTATGTCCTGTTTATCAAGGAACATGATGTAAAGGTTTTACAAAGATCAGTTGTATGTGTGAGTGATTAGAAAACATCCGAGGAGCAGAGTCACTTGTTGACCTGTGCCAGTGTTGTGTTCACACAAAAAACAACTAGTTCAAAGTTCAGCTCGTACAAATGAAAAGGAAATAGTTTACGTTCATTTGTTTTGTTTTCTTATTGGTAAGGTTATGATTTAGGTGACAAACTTACGATCAAGTATTTAGTTATTAATTGATGGTGTCAGATCGTGAATCCATGTCGCTCTGGTCACTTTAAAACTGAGTCCTGACTGTGAGCGTCTCGTGTTGTGCTGAGCAAAAAATATTAATGACTCATGTTTCATGATGTTTAAATGCATCCTCATAAACTCTGAAGTGAATCAAACAAACTGAAATTAAACTTAATGTACTGATCAGGTCCTGAGACTGTGTGTGTGTCACTGTGTCACTGTGTGTGTGAGTGAGTGAGTGAGTGGGGGCGGGGCGGGGCCCCGGGGCCTGTGTGTTTAAACTCCAACTCGCTCCCAGTCTCAAACTAACTTCAGCAGTAGTAGATGCGTCTGTAGCGCTTACACCAGCCATGTCTGTAGAGACGTCATGTGGCGTGTGGTAAAATGGTGTCATAAAACATGGGCTGCGTTCACTCTCATCTTATGTAACTGATTCGTTCAGTCCAGCTTTCACCAAAAATATGAACGGCTTTCATTGAACATGTTCATGCACAACACTGACCTGCGCAGGGTAATGCGCCTCTCATTTATATCGTGATATATATATCGATATCGATTTATATGAAATAAATGATCGTAATAACATTTTTTTTCATATTGCTGACCACAGTTTCATTTGTGCTGCTTGTGTCAAAATGCTCTGAAATCTTTTAACACTTTCTACAATAACATAAAAGATCTCTGTATTGCACTGTTGCTCTATTGTGTGTGCAGCACTCTTTGCCCCACTGCGTGCGTATGCGTGTGCTCGTGTGTGCGAGAGAAAAGCACAGAGCTATTAAAAACAATTTGGATGCTTGTCCATAGTATGATAGGATCCCAAAATGATTTAAGCATTACTATTAAATTATAGATTAGGAGGTAATGGGATAGTCTTTTTCGTTCAGATAAAAAGCAATAAAAGACATGGTTGTTCAGGTTGATCCACTCAGGTTGTGCTGCTGACTCAATTGCTCTGATCGGACCAGTAGCCTGACTATTAAATCAGCTGGGTGACTTTAACTCTTCTGTTCTTCTGTTACTCTTTTTCATCATGCTGCCAGTTTGTGTAACCCTAATGCTTCAGTTCCATCAGAAAATGTTGGGAGATCAGTGTGTTTTAATTGGTGTTTACTGTATGCACATAATGTACATGTGTTAAGTGACACACTGTATGTCATGCCATTTTCTTTTATGTCCACTCAGAGAAACTCACACACTGGAGAAGCGCCCCAAAGACTTCAAGAAAGAGGGTAAAATCTGCAGTCTGAGGACTCAGGAGGACAGTGAGGATGACAACAACACCTGGAACGGGAACTCTACCCAGCAGATGTAAAATGAATTAATTCATTCTGACCAGTTTATGGTTTCTGCTGCAGCTGATCCTTCAGTTTTCTACCCCATTCAGGTTTAGTAATAACATCCATCCTGAGTGATCCGATTGGTCAGCACCTAGTTCAGGTCTGAATGTGCCTAAATGCTTCCTGAATTCAGTGAGATCTGATCACTCAAACCACATGCAGAGGTGGTCTGGGACGCGCTCCTCTCGCTCATAATTTGACCTTAGAAAATACATGATTATTAGCATATAGAGTGGGGAAGAGAGATATCACAAGTGGTAACTGGAGACATTTAATGCCAGGTGTAAAACACACGTACTTAACGCTGTCCACTTGAAATTGGATCTCTCAGGACTGATGTTGATACCAGGTCTGAACAGGGCGTTTGTTTTACTGTGTTCCAAACCTACGCCCTCCTTTGTCTCCTAACTTTGGCTCAGAATGCAGCAGCTTCACAGAGTGCGCTAAGCTACACCAGTATCCTCTTTGGGTTGTTGGTAGATAATTGTCAGATACATCATAACAAAGTTAATTATGATTATCAGACACCAAAGTAAATAGAGAATAAACAGCAGACCTGAAGATGGTGTAATCTGAGTTCGGATTCACATTGTTATGGACTCCATGCAATTTAGAAATGTCTAACTTTGAAAAGTGGTTGGCTGATCGTCTGCGACTTATCCCATCTAGCAGCAAAATGAAGACATTTTTGTCTAGGATGTATAAAACATGTCATCAAACAGCTTGCAACTGCTGGCAGAGGACTGTGCATCTACTAAGGTGGTCCGTACAAACACACACACCTTGGCAACATGTGTTTCTACGAGCTGACAATGGGCAACTACTGAAGTTCTCCTCATTCAAATATGAAAATTAAAGCAGTCTGTTTTTCACATTTTTGTGTTTGTTCTTTGTTGACCTGGTCCTTTTTCTTCACACGTGGGTGAACCTATTTAGACCTGCAATTAGACATTTGACTTGAATAATTGTGACCACACATCTGACCCCAATAATAAATTCATCATTTATGAAACAGTTGACTTGCTGGCATTCCAGTTTACACATTACACGAGTATATCAAATTATTCATTGTTTCATGAATGACAAATAATTTAGACCAAAAGTCATTCAGTAGCATGAGTTCTGGTGGGAAGTGGTAACCCTCCTGGTCTGAGACCTTGCAGCAAATACACGGGGGGGATCCATACTGCACATGCTTAGACAATTGCCTTTGTTTTCCTATGAATAATATGTTCTGATGGTACAAGTGAAACTCAGGCTCCTAACACTATTGACAGTATCAGATAAGATAGTATCAGCATCTGAGGGTGAATGATCTCAATGAACATTTAAAAAGAATCTTCCTCTACGTGTATGAATACATGTGGCATCTATTGCAATTCTGTCCGTCCTGGGAGAGGGATCACTCACATGTGGCTCTCTGAGGTTTCTACTTTCCTTTCACTCACTCTTGTTGAGGGTTAAGAACAGAGGATGTCACAGCTTGTTAAAGCCCTATGAGAAGAATTGTGATTTGTGAATATGGGCTATACAAATAAAAAGTGTGGTTATGTACTAACTGATATCTAGACTGGAGAAGCTGTTTATTACACCTGACAGACAAAAAATGTTAAATGTAATTATCAAAGCCTTAGATGTGAAAGAAAAAGAGAATTATAATTTTACATGAAAAGCGCGAGGAAATTCAGCGTGCGAGCAATGTTAATGGGTAGCTCTCAGTGCAGAAATAAGATAAAAATATTCCTGGATATACCATGTAACTACAATCAATCCCCTCTTTCCACTAGCTAACAGCACATGAGCATTATGAAACAAATTAAACTAACATAAGTGACATACAATCATTTAACAGAGCAATGCTGAGAGATCGCCGTGCTGCAGTGGAAGCTCTCATTCCCCAGTGAATATGGGGTTGGCCACAGTGGTGGTGGCGTTCTGGAACAGTGGGTTGTCAGCCTGGTGACAGAGAAAACCCGATGATTAGTTAATTTCCATTTCCAAGTTCAGCATTTATCGTATCATATTACCACAGACCATCTCGAGAATTGCTAGAACGCTTACTGCGGATGAATACTGTCATATATTGCCCTGGGACGCCAGTGCCATGGAGTGTGACATTTGAAGGGTTGTGGAGTTCAAGCTACATTTCATTTAAATAACGTCAGGTTAGCAGGCTGTATGTTTGTTTTCCTTTGGGGTGTACGGTCTGATTGATTTCTGACTTAACCTGTATATCTGCTCCATGACTTAGAATGTGTAGTTGACCTTTCAGAGGGCTTTGTAACATGTAACATTAGAGATGAATGGATATGACGCTTAGTCCTCAGCATTAAAGTTGAACATCACATGTCCCCAGCATCTACTCTGACCCCCGCAGCCTCATTGTGTCAACACAGTACTTCCTGCTGTACAGCACACCACACTGCTGCTGCACTGCAGGGTTGTGTAGCCTTTCTTTCAAACTAAAAGAAGGTGTCCTGACTGCAAAGTAAGTTCACACTAAGTAACAACGCCATGAAATCCGTAAGATGGTGATTATTTCAAGTTGTGTTAGCAGTAATAATAAAGTGTCTCACCTTTGCCCACTTTGACATCTTCTTTTCATTTTCAAATTTCCTGAACTCCTTCAGGTCCCTCATGTAGAATATCAACTTGAGGAGCATCAGCAACAAGATTCCAATAAGAGCCACAGATACTATGGAGCCTCCAATAATAGCTATGACGTTGGGTGGTTCTGGACAGTCTGGAGGAAGAGTTATAAATCATGAAGCTATTACACATATCTAAAATGTAAGAAGGAATGTCTGCTGACCTTTCAGACTCTATACTGTACATGCACCTGGATAATAAAACAATTATATCAGCATAAAAATAAATCTTTTTAAGATCAGAAAAATAGAGCTTGAATAGACCTGAAGCTGCAGAAATCTGCAATAGGTCTTAGGGAAATAGCATTTAAATGATTTACATCTGGCAGGGTATTTAAATGGATGAAAATAAATAATAGGCAAATCAAAGGATTACTGTATGGTAAACCCCACTGCTGACTTACTCAGTACATGTTTCCTTGTTAGAAACCAGTTTTGAACCGAGTTGTATTCAGAGTAAAAAGAATTCTAGATTTGTAATCTACTAAAGTCAGAAATTGTAATACTGGTGTTATCAGCAAAAAGATCTCAGGACCCCATCTAACACTTAGGGCCTGGTCTACTGAAGGTTTGCGCGTGTAAAACATATATGGTTATATTGGTCTTAAAATTGAGTGTTCAGGCACCTTTGTGCTGCAGAAATCGCACTTGCCCAACAAAATCCTTGTCTTGAATTGTGAAGTGAATGGCATGGAAATTCAATGTTATTTTAATGGTGCAAGACAGTGCTTTTCACCATCAGGAATGTGTACAATGTACACTTGTTACACACAGACATTTCTTCCTCTACCTGCTAAATCTTCCATTATAATCGCAATGGGTGCCTTTTAAAGTGAAGTGATATTGCACACTGATTCATGTATTGTATTTTTTGCCCAAAACACATGCATTATTAATTATGTGAGTGCCGTTAGAAACCGTTTTGAACGATGCACCACTGTAACCCTTTTTCTGCCTTGCAAAAGTCAATTTAGACCTGCCAAGGAAAACCACATGTGGTTTACATAATCTGGTGAGGAAGCTGAAATAGGACCCATTGTCTGAAGTCCCAGCGCTGAAGTTGTTATCTGTACTTTTAATTAACAGCTTACCTCTCTTTGTCAGAATTTCTGCCCTGTAGCTGTCCTCTCCAACCAGCTGGTCCAGCTTATATGTGATCCAGCAGCCCCCTGAGTCCTTCTGGTGGCACTGCTTGCTTGTTATTGTGAACTTCTCTACCATCCCATGATTAACGCTCTTGCTGCAAGCCTCACTACAGTTTTTCTTAAAGGGACCAGAATCAAAGCCGAGGCATTCAATGCAGTTCCTGAAAAATGAATAGCAACAGTTTATACTTCAAAGTAAGCCTCAAGATCTCAACATAGGCTAGCAGTAGAGCTTGACTCATTCGTGATATAATACTGGTCTCTGTTTTGTAATTCGGTGAGCTAAACCTTTACTAATATTTCCAAAGTTGAGTTTGGAAGCCTTACAGTTTGGTCAGGCATGGGTCAGAGCAGCCAAGGCAGTGCTGGCAGTGTGGCCGCTGGTATCCCTCCTTACACTGACAGCGGTTGCACTTGCAGGATCCTCTACCGAAGCACACGGTGTCGTTAAGTGTTCGACAGCCCTCCTCAGACACCATGCACTGACAGGCTGAGCCCTCGTAGCCTGTGTGACAATCGCAACTTCCACACTTGCACTCGCCATTTCCTGGAAATTGTGGTGAATAAAGAGGAGAGTTAGAGCATGGACGTTAATGTTTGGAGGATCTCAAGGAGGAATCGACTGCATGATAGTTTGAGAAAATCAAGTTTTTCTGAACTGTGAACCATGCAAAGCTTCCATAGTGGACCAGGAGACAAGCAATAGAGGTGAATATGAGCATAAGAGATTCACTTCAAGGTTCCTTAACAAAATATTAGTCTACATCCTATTTGTGTTAAATTCATGTTCATGGCATTATGGTGAAATGTCACAATGCAATGGCTTCCTGGATAAAGACCCATCAGAAGTAAAACTGGAAATGCAAACACAATACGTGATTTACTGCCCAGTTTTCCAGTACCCAACAAGTTTTGCATGGCACATGATCAGCCCTCGGTCGGCACTCATCAATCACTATGTGTTTACTCTTCCAAGACGCGACTAGAGAGGCTCGCCGATGTGTCGCAGATGTCCAACCTGGTTAAAACGTGGTCTGAATCTGCTACAGCCAACTCCAGCCAATCCAAGCACATGATGGGGTGAAGATAGTGAAGAGCAAGAAAAAGGTCAAAAGACAGGAACACTGAGGGCAGTAACAGACAAACTGACAAGGAATGAGGGGAACACACAAAGACTGTACATAAAGATTGACAATGCCATTGTACGAAAATGAAGCTGAAATATCCAACATGCGGGTGCGGCTATCTTGTGGTATTTACAGAGGTGGTGAAAATATAATATACAATACAAAACAATAATAATGCCACGTCATAATGATGTCATTCCTATATAATGATGTCATTCCTACCATATGATCATGGATTATTTTTCAACAAGCTTTAGATCGTTTCTATAATCTTACAGGATGCATGGGTACCTTTAAAGATGCATGTCTGACCTAATTTTCTGACTTTTTTGACTTTATGATGTTATCATATTACATTATATGATGGGGAATCCTTTTCTGAATAATATGCTTTAGATGGACATATCTTTGAAAATGTATTTTTTTCATTTGTTGACCTTTGACAAATCAACTCCAAATCCTAATCATGTAATACTCTCCTTTACACACACACGCACATGCAAACACGCACACAGGCACACAGGCACACAGGCAAGAACAATACCCCTCTTCCAGTTAAGGTACTGGACAGGGTAAAGCTTAAAAATGCAGGGAAGGATAACTAAGTGAGTGAAACACTACCTCCGCACAGTTTGTTCTGGAACTTCTCACAGTGTTCATCATTACACTCGCAGAAGTCACCATGGTAACGCTTTCCACCCTCTGTGGTGTGGCACTGGCACCTGCCGCACACACAATCTCCACGACCCTCACACTCTGTTCCATTCTGCCTCTGACAGGATGACTCGTCTTTATTGCCAATGGAACAGTTGCAGAACTGACCAACAAAGCCATCATGGCAGCTGCAAACAACACAATAGAAAAGGCAGTTCAAATTTAAATCTAAGTGAAACATTTACCTAGACCCTCTACTCTCTGTTCACACTCTCAGAGGCATTTGTGAGTATGTTAAACATTGGGCAAATCATTTACACACACAGCTCTGGTTGAATAGGGAAGTCCTGTTGCTACAATAATAACAGATAATTAGGCAGTTCACTTCCCAAGCAGTAGCTGGTAGCTTATCACAAATATATCATCTACAATAGTGATTCCATTTACTGCTATAGGGTTCTCCCATTTTCTGAGATGCTCTTACACTGATTGTACCTTACCTGCAGATACCACAGTGAACTCCTCCCTTCCTATTGCAGTGTATGTGGCTTGCCTCATTAGGGTCCTTACACTGACACTCACAGTTTGTAGATAAGCTCACTGTCAATGTGTCCTTAATGCCCAGTGGTCTGATAGTGAAAGACTTGTTCTCCATACACGATTGTGCTGTGACTGTGACTTCAAAAGCGATCTGGAGAAAGAGTAGGAGTATAGGTGATGAGTAAGACTGAGGTGTAAAAACAATGAAAACAAGAAATGTGTTGAGAAAAACACTCTTTTCTTCATCTTCTCTTGTATTGATGTTCAATGACACTCCCATTGCTATTATTGTCATTTGATAAGATCTTCTGTCACCAAGTGTTGAAGGTGGGAACTGTTGGGTTACTAATGCCCTTTCTGTGTAAAGTGACTTTACATCATAATATAATTATGTTCTGAGTTGGTGCTATACAAATACAAAAATCTGAATTCAATTATATTCCCAATATTTCATGAAGCTGAGGTTTAGCAGTCAGTTGAATAAGTTGATAAACGATGTAGGTCTGTGCATTTGATGGACACAGCATGTCCAACTAGAAGGAAACTCTGAGAAAAGACTCTGAACACAGTGATCAGTTAACATATCCCATCTGATCTGGGGATGCCTTTGCAATCGGCTCAGAAGAGCTGGAGGAGGGGGCTGGGGAGAAGGGTGACTGTTAATCCTGCTGCCACCAAGACTTGGAGGAGCATGGCGAACGGACAGACTGCTTTTCAATAAGAATCACAACGTAAACATGAGGATATCCACTACAAAAATGTAACCCCAAACTGACAGAATAAGAACTTTGTGCACTTGGCATATTTCACCATGAAAAACAAGTTTATATGTATAAATAAAAGGAACTGACCTCTTCTCCCACACGCACATTGTCACAAACCCCATTGCTGTCCCCTGCTGGTCCTGGATTTTTGCATATAGGTTTGTAGACAACTCTTACATTGTCTGGGAGATTGTCATGGGTCACAGTCACTTTGGAGGACAACCGCTGTCATAAATTACACATTTAGGAAAATTATAAGATATTCACAAAAAAGCACAAACTCGGGAGATGAAATATACAAAAGGAGAATAGCTTAATTTCTCTATGAAACAACTTACATTGTAGGCACTTTCAATCAACTGAACCACATTGTTAGAATCTGATGACAGAACTCCCACCTCTGATTTTGGAATCATTTGAGAGAGTTGCTGGGAATACATAAAAACATTAAAAAAGATAAGGTGAAATGAATAATCAGCCAGGGTAACAGTGTTATATTTGTTCTGTAGGTAAACAAAAAATGTAAAGTAAATTTGACCTACCTTGTACACATGCTCCATATTATTTGTCACTGCAAATATTGGTTGAATATTGTTTTTTTCCAACTGCATAGCTAATTGTCCTACAGAAGGGTAGTCCTGCACAAAGCAATCAGTGAAATCATGTAAAGCTAATATCCATGTTACAGCTCTTAAAAAAGGGCAATTGACCAAGATGCAACAGTTGTTTTTCAAGAAAATCTGTGGGGAATTATTGTGATGATGATGATTGAGAATAAGAATATTATTTTTATAATATTTTTTCATATTTTGCCCACAAACTATATTATAACATGGCACAGCATTTCTGTTAACTGTTGATTCCCTGTTTTCATACTTACCATCTCACTGCTCTTGGTGTAAAGTTTGTTCTCCATGTGGCATTGTTCATCATTGGGTTCCAGAATGCCTGCCAGTTTTCCATCACCAGCCATGTGGAATCCATCATCAGTGGTCAGTACAATCAGTCGAGTGCTGCTTTTCCTCCATCCAATTTTGTCCTAAACAGCATTATGTGACAGGGATCTAGTTAAAGCAGGTTAAAACAAGCATCTATCACATTGTTTTT
Source organism: Paralichthys olivaceus (assembly GCF_024713975.1). Taxonomy (NCBI): domain Eukaryota; kingdom Metazoa; phylum Chordata; class Actinopteri; order Pleuronectiformes; family Paralichthyidae; genus Paralichthys; species Paralichthys olivaceus. The sequence goes on from NC_091102.1 coordinate 23,186,352, forward strand.
TTTTAACTTAAAGGTTCAGTGTGTAAGATTTAGGTGAAAAGGATCTATTGGCAGAAATCCTACATAGAATAATCCTCATGATGTTTTCGCTAGTTCATTTCATCTAAATTGTATGAATTGTAGTTTTCTTTAGCCCAGAAAAGGTCCTTTATATTTAAATACTTTATATTTACATTGAAGAGAACCTCTCTACAGAGGCCGCCATGTTTTTTACATTAGTCCAGACTGAAAAAACTAAACACCTTTTGAGTTTTTATAACAACTGAAGCTACCACAGGTTCTTTTTCATGTTTGGAAGGAGAGGGTGAGGTGAGGGGTGTTCAGCTGCAACATGCAATTTCAACACTAGATATCACAAAATTCTACACACTGTACCTTTAAAAGACACTTTAAACCTCACTGACCTGCTATGCAAAAAGGTTTGAGAATAAAGATTCCTGTTTTGAGTGTGCTGTTGTGATTTTGATGGCAGTAGGAGATGAGTGAAGGGGACAGAACCCAGAGATCAGTGTTCAGTTTTAATGTTAGGGAAAGACTGTGGTTGTGGTTTGAAAAACAAATGACCCTCTTTACATTTCAAGTCAGCATTGACGTTTTCACAGACATCTGTCCATAACCTTGACCAAACTTTGACCTGTGCAAATGGAACCAAAGAGCCACAAAGGCTTGTTTCGTCTTTATGTTAACGAACAGGGCAGCACTAATGTCAACAAAACTTTATAATATATATAATTAGTTTGACAGTCACTGAACAAATGTTCCAGGAAACACAACTGCACTTCAAACAGAATTATAAAGTGACTGGTTGGGAGTTGCTTTCATTGGGCTGTACTTCATGTGTGTAAAAAAAAGGTCACTCATATAATGAAAAGTTCCTATGAGGACATGATGTGTTCTTACTTAATTATTATCTTTTCCATGTAAACTGATTATTTACACTTCTTGTCCATTTTCAATCTCCATGTTTCCTCTTTGTTTTGTTTAACACACGTAGGAGGCACCGCTCAAATGGCTGGACTACTTTTCATAAAGTGTGTTTGTTTACCTGCCAAGGTCAAAGAAACTCTTATAAACTGACCCTTATTGTTTCAATACATTGAAGCAATAAGGGTTCTTTGATTCACATTAACATGAATGTCTGCTATCACTCGCACCGCAAACAAACATACACATTTTTGATCAATGTGCCCCAGAGTAAAACTGAGAGCTTCAACTCCAGAGGTAATTAAAACGTAACTCAACAAATAACCCTTGAAAATGGAACACATCATTTCCATATTAGAGCACTATCCATCAAACCAATTCTTGAGTCTTTATTTCTTTTGTTGGTTCAATGTTCCATACTTATTGTTGTCATTTGTGGTTTGTACCTTGTATAGATGTCACGATCGATTTAAGCTAATACCACCTGCTAAAGGAGCCTGGCCTTTAGCCTCAAATTTATGATATGAGGTATTTCTACTTGAGTGGGCACAAAAGAGGGTTTTCTAGATTTACTATTTTTTAATAAAACATACTCACTTATCTTGTGTTACTCACAGTTTATACTCATTTCTTTGGTTAAGTCCTTACCCCACATACAGCAGCCTGCATCATGGCATCAAGACTCCCTTCAGGAGAGTCCAAGTTCCCAGAAATGAACTGCCTTGTCACTTCTCTTCTGAATTCATCCTCATGTGGTGTCATACTGAGCACATGTCTGTAGCCAAATGCTGCCTGACACTGTTGGTAGTCCTCATCACATGGCTTCTGCAGTTTGTCCTTGTTGGTGTTGGTGTAAGGGAGGACTGTCTTATCAACGAAGGCACCAAACCCTGTAGTTATAGAAATGTTTATTACTTACTAATAAATTCCAAATTTTTGTTTTTGTGAAATAGCAAATATGTAGGAAACATTCAGATCAGTGAGGTGTGTTCAAATTTGACATCCACATGTATAAAAAGCAACACTTTAGAATACAGCCGCTAATCGTTTCATAATCTGCTACTTGAATTGGTGCAAAATGTCATCATGGCAGTCATTTAGGGTGATTTTCGACCACTCGGAGCGCTTTACACTACAAGCCACATTCACTCTTTTACATACAGTATTTTCTATCGCATACAACTCACACACTAGCAGCACAACGGTCTGGGGCAATTTAGGATTAGGTATCTCGGTGATCTAATAAGCGAACCACCGACCTTCTGGTTAGTGGCTACCCACTTTAACTCATCAGCCACAGCCACCCAAAATGATAATATCAAGATCCCTTTAACAACTGCACCATTGCTGAGGAACATCTGCAGAATTTAAAGAAGTTCAAAATGGATATTTTTGATGCTAACATTGTGCCCCATCATTTATAGCTTAATGATAGTGAAGTGTTCGAAACCCTTGAGAGTAATTTTTGACTGTGGAGCAGATTTTCAATGTGTGTCAGCAGCCAACAACTACAAGAACCACATCACCAACACTCACAGCCTACAGTTAAATGGTTGTATTTATATAGCGCTTTTCTAGTCTTGAAGACCACTCAAAGCGCTTTACACTACAGTTTTCCATTCACCCATTCACACACACATTCATACAGTGCTTCTATAGCTAGCACTTTTTTTGATGTTCTATTGGGCAGTTTTTTGGGGTTCAGCATCTTGCCCAAGGACACTTTGGCATGCAGATGGGAAGACTGGGGATTGAACTTCCGACCTACTGGTTGGAGGACGACCGCTCTACCCCCTCAGCCACGTAACAAAGACAAAGCAACTGTTCAACCTCTATCCACAGAATTACATACACAGGACAAACACAGAGCCAGTAAGAACACATATTGACAGGTTTCATGGACATCAAGCTTCATTTAGTTTTGCTCATCCTGTCAATAGAGCAACACTGTATTTGAGAATCACAATGCACCAACATCAAAATAAATCTAAACGTCAGAGGTATAATGAGGGATTAATGCTGTCTTCTCATGATAACACGAGTCCAAGCAACATCCAAAGTTCATTAAAGAAGCAACATCACTAGTTCAGTCACAGATTGCTGCCTTCTTAACATAAAATATTATCCAACAGTATGTCTCCTCAATATGGAACAATTATTAAAGCTTTTGAAATTGAAAAAAACTAGAGCTTGTCCCAATCAAGGTTACTGAAGGGCCAAGTTAAAGTTAAAGTACATTTTGAAAAAGATGACATAAGGTTCGTATATAAGATCCAATAGAATAACAGATTCTAGCTCGTCTGTCTGGTGCCACCCAGCTGTTCTAATTTTACAATGAAATGTATGGAGGATAATTGTACATGCCTGTTATTAACATAGTGCTTCTCTAGTCTTGATGACCACTCAAAGTGCTTTAAAGTTTTGCTGTTCACCCATTCACACACACATACAGTGCATCCATGTGAAGCACTTTCTCTCCTACACATCACTCATACACAGCAGTGCCGTCAGGTGCAATTTGTGGTTCAGTATCTTCAGCATTCTGGTAAGAGGATGACTCACACTAAACCATACTGCTGTCACCGGTCTTTATATATATAAAGTTATGTATAATTACATTCTAGCTTGTGGCTGTATTCTAAAGCAGAACAAAATAACTAATATAAGGATTCTGTTCATTCATATTGTTAGATTCGGATTACCTCATACCTATTTGAGCATGTGCAGTGATATTTTTCAGAGCTGCAAAAAGATTTTGTCCCAGTCCTTTGACATTTTCCAAGTCATCTTTCATGGAGTAAGACAGGTCCATCAGGTAGTAGAGATCGACTGGATAACCCTGAACTCTCTTAAAAGAAACATTGAACGTGGCAGGAAGCCCTGTTAACACAAGAGAAAGAAGACTTGAATCAAATCAGTGGGGATTTTAAAATTTTAGCTGCAACATGTAACTTCACCACTAGATGGCACTACATTCAACACTGCACCTTTAATTAAATGTCTGCATTAACTGATTCCACTTACCAGGTCGTAGCTTCAGACTAATCTTCTGTGGGCTGAGCTGAACAGCAGCCAGCTCTTTGAACGAAGTGGTCAGAGGATCTTTTTTGTTGATGAGGACACTGTGCTGGGGGGAGATGATTTCCTCCTTCATACAGCCTTTTGCTATCAACTGCGCTTGGGTGTCACAGCGTGCTGCTTCCTGCTCGCCAGCTTTGGTGAAGTTCTTTACAAAGAGAAGTCAAAAAGACACCACAAGAGACAGCAAGATAGCATTGTTAGTACTGCCTCAGGTTACCTGCATGAGGTTTAAGTGTTAAAGGTTCAGAATGTAAGATTTAGGTGAAAGGCATTTTTGGCAGAAATCGAATATATACAAACTGGACAAATTAAAACCTTTCATGTTTGGATGTGGAGGGTGAGATGAGGAGTATGCAGCTGCAACATGATACTTCACTTCTAGATCTCACAAAATTCTACACACTGAGCCTTTAAGTTAGCTTTCCTGAAAATTATTCAAATAATGCTAGTCTCAAATAATACAATATGGTTCACAGGATTTATGCATTATATTATTTATTTCTATCATGCTAATTTCATCAGCATACTCAATCCAAAAAACTTTTTTAAATCAATCCAAAAAATATCATTACTGTATTTATTCACAAATCAGTGCCACATCTGCCATTTTACCATCATTGCCATCACTGGTGATTCACTGGTCATCAACCTTCATTTAATATTTAATTCAGGCATTTGATGGATGTAAGCTGCCGCCAAAAGACTGTTTTAATTCACCAAGCAACAAATCAATTTAACACTGGTAGCTGTTCTGTTCTTAAGTATGAGAAAAAATACTTTTCAATTTCACAATTTACAATTTTAAAGACTTGCATGATAAAATGTTTGCAGGGAGTGTTTACAATTGAATTAGAGAGAAACCTGGTCCTATGATGTGACTATGTTAGGACCAGGTTTTCTTCGTTACTGTTCATTTTCTACAGCTCCAGCAGTCGATTAATAAACCTTTTTTGTATCCGTCAGTCTGCTGTGTTTGTGTTCTGCACTTTGGATCTGCCAGAAGCAACTTATGACGGACTACTGTTGTGTAATGATGAAATTGTTCTGTGGTAGTGTTTCTTGTGTTCTCATCGAGACAGCAATGTAACAGGTAAGAAGAGCTCTACCTGCTGCTGCTCTTTATATGTAGTAGGAAGGATTTCTAATTCAATTCATTACAATTGTATTTTATTTATATAAAGCCAAATCATAACATACATTATCTGAAAGCACTTTAGACTACTGCAGCAATAAAATAAAATATGCTATTCTCAGTCCTGCTCAATATTAATCTCAATAAACAGACTGATCATAGATTTTTTAGCACGTGGTTAGAGTGTGAGCTAACAGTTTACAGAGACTGATGACTGAATGATGATGTTATAAATAATGCATTTCCAATTAATGTTGCCTGTAGATAGAAAAACCCATAAACAACCAGAACAGGTGTATTCTTATTAGACTGGACGGTGAGTTAGAGTACTGTCTTGTCACTGAAACCATGTTCTGTTCATGTAAAGCCTTCAGAATAATGTAGTTTATCAGCCCCTTGACCATCCTCACCTGTTCTCCATTCAACTCCCCCGCTTGCTCTCTGCCACATTCTCTCTGTATCTCATTGTGTGTACGTTGCTCTCCAGCCTTTTCCTTATGTCCACCCTTGTGTTTTTTTTATTATTATTATTATTATTATTGTTGTCTACTGCTTGCTTGTTGCTGCTTACCTGTGTGTGACCTCGGACTTGTTCAATAATTGTAATGTTTACTTCTCTGCTTAGTCGTGTTTACCAGAGTTGTTACATGTGGTTGTGTGTTGATATCAAACCCTGAGCAGTGACAGATGTTACATTACGTTTCTTCCTCACCAGCTGTTGGCACCACATACAGTATGGCCCAGATCTGATACAGTCATTGCAGGTGTTGATCACTGACTTTGCGCAAACTTCCTCTTGTTGACACGAACCTGCAAATAAAACCACAAACTCTTTACAACACAAACACATAAACTGTACAAACTGCTGAAATAATATGTTTTAGACACAAATGACTGAAATCCATTCAAACTGATTCCTGCCTTCAGTAAGATTGTTGCAAACAAAGTGCATGAAGCAATCTCAAGTCAACAGCAATGTTTATTTTATTGAAATCCCTCAACGGTAATGAAATATGTATTCAGAGGTAGATTGTTAATAATGTGTTCACCTTATAATTCATAAAACAGTTGTCATTGATATTGGTGAGTCTATCACTGCTTGGTAATAGACTGAACCTCATTATGACGTATGCTGTCCAGTGTCTTCTTGTGACAAAACAAGCCTCACAGGGTCCTCACTCAGTACTTCTAACACTTGTTCATCACAAATTTAAAAAAATCTTAATAAAAACCTAGGTATTTTATCAGCATCATTCATTCTTATTATTTTTATTTTAGTATTCCTGCTGTGATGAAAACCAGGTGAGGTTAAAGTCAGCAGGTTTTACAACTTTAGGGAATAAGGTTCCTTGTGAACTGAATGAGAACATGGCCTGAGCATGCTTTATTACTGAAATTCACTGTTTCCCTGTTTTTGCCCTTGAATTAATTCCACCACCTGGCTAGCCAATGACAAACTGGTTACTGTGTAGTTCATACAATACTTGGGGTATTGAACATAGTCATTTGATATTACAACTGAATCATTGATTCAATATCAACATATCATTAGATGATCTTTAAGATTTGCAAAAAAGTAGTGCAATGTTGCCTTTTTAATCTTACCATTTCCTCCCATCAACAGAAGCAGAAGAAACAACAAACACTGATCCATCTCCTGTTGACAAAAAACAAACACATTTTCTCTCAGCAGGATTATGACAGGACCACAATATACTGACTATCATACTCATTTGAAGTACTTTATTCTTGATGTACACCTGAAAACATCAAATACCATGACCTCATTTCTTATTCATTGTATAAATTCAGATTTGGCAGTGTTACTTAGAAGATTGGGGCAAAAGTAATTCTTCTCGGGTCAAGTTGTTTTAAGGAGTAAAATATACAGATCACAACCGGAAGAAAACCAACAAATGTATTTCAGTCGGTGGAACTCTTACAAGGTGTGACAACAGGAGATGACGTGCTGGGCCTTGTTAGACGTTTGCATTGGAGGCAAGACTGCAGAGAAGTGAAGTGCAACCGCTGTGGATTACCAGCAGAGGGTGCCAGTCAGCTTGGTTTGAAGACTCACTCTAATGTGACTGCCTACTCTTCATTATTAGTATATAGCCAATCACCTATCAAATATACTATTTTATTAAAGGATGGTGCCCTTATTTTTCATAATAATATTTATCCCAAAAACTTTCATTCTGAAAGTCAGTACACATTTCTATTAAAGCCAATAATATTGTACACCTTGCTTATAGAGAATGCACCCTGAACAGGAGGAATAAGTTGTTGGCCTCACATTTTAAAGCCAATGTTTTATAGACAAATCCACCCGTGACTTCCATCTGTATGACTGTGTCTCTGTACAAATTTCATCTAACTTTCTCCTTTGCTCCTGACAGACAAGTATATATGATGAGAGTCATATTGACCAACCCAGTCTCTTGACCCAAGTTTGCTCATAAGAATCACTGAGGCACTTCTGACCTGGGTGTTGGTAGATTAATCATGGAGGCCTTTATGCTATAGCACCAAAAAGAAGATGCAATTTCCAATCCACTGGAAATGAGGAACAACTAGACAACTATCAAACAAAATGCAACAGTCACTTCTGTGTAGAAGAATGTGCAGACAAGAATATACTACATAATTAAATACTAACAACATGTTTGTAGCTTCTTTACCTGGTGGGGAGGTGAAATGATTTTGGTGTTGGTGTCAGAATAATCTGGAGAACACAGGCACAAAGTGTGCTAACCTACATTATAAAGGTCCAGTGTGTAAGATTTAGGTGAAAGGGAACTATTGGCAGAAATTTAAGGTAGAATAATCCTCATGATGTTTTCACTTGTGTGTTTCATCTAAACTGTATGAATTGTAGTTTTTCTGTACCCCAGAAAAGCCCCTTTATATTAAAATACTTTATATTTACATCGAGGGGACCCTCTCTACGGAGGCCGCCATGTTTTTTACATTAGTCCAGACTGAACAAACTAAACACCTTTTGAGTTTTTATGACAATTAAAGGCTACCACAGGTTCTTTGTCATGTTTGGAAGGAGAGGGTGAGATGAGGGGTGTTCAGCTGCAACATGCAACGTCAACACTACATATCAAAAAATTCTACACACTGTACCTTTAACATCCCTAGTTATAATAGACACAAGGTGGTTATAATAGTCAGTAAAATCATTAATTGTACAGATCCATAACTAAACTTAAATCCTTATGTTTGCAAATACTTCTCACCCTATTACTGATAATTTAATAACCGCAAACAACACAATACTTCTAATGAAACTGATAATACATGTCCAGTACCTAATGTATTTATTACACTCATAAAATAAGGTAGTCAATACAGCATCACTACCAAAATACCTTATATATAGATAATAATGTTCAGTTCTGGCTGAGACTATTTTCATTTCCCTACATGTTTGTTATTGAGGTCGTAGGTAGTGATGGTTTTATACTGGATGGCATTATGTTCAGAGTATAATATTCTAGACTACGGGTGTTAGTAAGTGGGAAGGACAAAAACCTACAAAACACTTGTCAGTATGATGTAGTACCAGCAAACCAACTTTGGATGAAAGGTTTCATCAATCTTAATTTCAAAAGAGTGATCTTTACTTCGACTGAGAGGTATAAGACACAGATAGATATACCGTAAATTAAATGTAGGTCAACTTTAGGTCAGCCTATGTAAAGACGTACTAAAATGCCACTCTGCTGAAATACAGTAAGCCGTTTGCTATAGGAGGTGGGTATAAGAGACTTTTAGAAAGTGATGCCCATTGACCATTTATCAACAATCATCCAAATACACACCTTGTTAATAAAAAAATAAAGAAAACCTTACCCTTGGAGAGTTTGTTAACTGGTGATGAGCGGCTCACGACTGTGATAAGAAACACTTGAAGGCTTAGAATATCAAAGGTCCAAAGACACTAATAGGGAACTAGATATGAAAACTACATAATTTGTCTTTTCAATTTGTGTGAAACATCCACCCACTGTCAGAGCTCATGCCACAATACTGAATGTAAAAATACAATCCTTTCCTGTACACTGCTGACACCATAAAAGGCAAACAAGAACATTAAAGGTTGGGTCATTGGGGCATTTCCTCTTTCAGACTCAGTCTAAGCTCATGAGGAATCACAATCAGTTGTTTATATGTGTGATTACATGCAGAATAGATTGTCAGTACATGCAAAATAACAAAGTGGACACTTCATTACAATACATTTTAAAAATGTCAAAGTTAAGTCAAAATATTAAATATAGTCTCCAGTGAGCTTCCCCAGAGCACATCTTACTTTCACTTATGCAAGCACTGACAGATTGAGCATAACCTCAGAACTGCGGTCTGTACACCGGATTTCGGTGATGCTGTTTCACTTTATATAGTGTGGCAAATCCACCATAGTAACTCACAACACTGCACCTCTAATCTGCTCTGGAGCAGGTTAACTTCAGAGGATCAAATTAAAACCTGCTACATCAATGGAAAATCTGAGTCATCACTCTACACGATTCTAACAGGGTGAAATGAGTTGACAGCAAAAAGACAGATAAGAAAAAGCAGAAGATACATTTTTACAGTAGAGTGGAATGAATTTGCTTTTCCAGATTTCCCATGTGTACACTCTGGTTTGAAAATGGAGCTTCTGACAAACAAAGGGGGGGTTAATTAAACAATGAATTAATCAGAACTATTCTAGCTTCATTTGAATCCAGCAAAGATCATTTGATTTTGACATAAGACCTGGCACTGTTGATGCTTTGACTCTTATTTTATCAGTGCAACTCAGAACAACAAGAGCAGAAATAAAAACTAAAGCCTTAATTAGACAAATGATCCACACACTGTCCAATATTTCAATGGTTATCAAACAACATTTAGTCAGACTGAGCTCATCAAACATTAGTACTTCAGTCCTCTCCCCTTAAAAGTACAAATACACTCACTCAATTATAAACCTTCCTGTGCTTTTTAACATATTGCATTAGGCTGACTTCAAAGAAGTAATTTCTTGTGTTATTTTTTTTTTATCTAGTTATGTGATCTTACTTCACATTTCATTTTGTTACGTATCACCTTTTTAAAGCCAAATAATAAAAATAGGCAACACAGCTCTTACATGTCAGACATTGTCATGAGTCAAACTAAATCATCTGGTGTAAAAACACATGACTATCACCATGCTTCTGCTGAAGCTCCCATTAGAAGAGTGGATAGAGGTAATCTTTGGGCAGAAGCTTTCAGCACACCAGACTGTGGTGGAGGAATGTGCTGACAACAGTTGGAGGGTTGTGTCTGCAGTGTGTTCAATGAGAGACTTGTTCCTGACTCATATTTAGGAGCCTAAAACAGCCATAAGCTTGTGACTGACTGCTCAGACATTCATGTGGCATCGCTCCTAGAGACTGAAGAGTTTTAGTCGGTCCAAACTCACTCAGATCCCACAGCATTCAACTGGATGTTAACATCAGAGGGTAGGAACATATCAACAGTCTGATTAAAGAGTGGAAAATGCCCACATCTGTTGACTTTTTTGTGTTGTGAGTTTATAAAACATGACATTCTGTGCATTATTAAACTGCAAAGAGCATGCAAAAAAGTTTAAATGACGTTCACCTTGGTGTGCTACAGTCAAATACTTCCATCACATTAGTGTCAGTGAAAGAAAACAAACTGTTCTATCTAATGACTATAAGTACATTTGGCTAATAATACATTTACTGTGGGAACAGTTAACAAGCACGAATGTGTTTAATAATAAGGTGTGACTCATTTTATTTATGTGCAAAGTGTTTCAGCAAATAAATAAATCATATTTGTTAGACTCAGCAAAGACAACAAAACTTCATTTTACCAAATGAAGAAGCAGCAGCAAGGTCAAAGAAACACTAAAGAATCATATGTAGAAACTCTCCTGCTTTATCATGGGCCTGAGGCAGAAAGGGCAAGGCAATTCTTTATGGCAAGGCAATATTTTATAACTGCTGAGGACCACAGAGTGTAGAGGTGTCAATTTCAATCAATCAATCAAATTTTATTTGTATAACCCGAATTCACAAAACACATTTTGCCTCAGAGGGCTTTACAATCTGTACAGGGAGTGACACCCTCTGTCCTTAGACCCTCGGTTCGAGTGAGGAAAAACTTGCCCCAAAAAAGCAAAAATTTGAAGGCGGTAATGTGTTAGTTGTGTTGTTGATGTACATGATAAACTTAGAGTCACAGTCATAAAGTGCACTCTTATTACAAAAACAGGTTAATTTTGTTGTTGTCTGATGTAGTACAACGACAATAAAGAATCGTGAATCTACAAAATGACAACGCAAAGGTTTCCTGCCAGTGGCTCAGTGGTACATTTATGTACAATAAAAACAAAATTTAAAAAAATTAAATAAATCTGGAACTAAAATAAAATGTTCCTATAGTATAATTTAATAGTTATGGATTCAGAAACTAAATAGAAAATCCAGTTCCTGTTACCCTTTCTCGAAAATGTGTCAATCGTGTGTCAAATTCAGCAAACTTCCTCCCAAGAAAAAAGACGCTTGTCTTCCTCTTTCGTCTTGACATAAACTGTCACAAGCCATTTTTCATAGTAGCCTGATTTATCTTACTTGTGACACCATGAAATACAATAGTTTGAATCTAAAGTTTATTTAGCACTTATTGCAGACATTGTTCGAATCAACAGGTTTTTAAGAATATCCACAAATGATTGTAAAAGTCACAAAAACAATGTTTTATGGAAAAAAACTTACCAGAAACAGGAAGAGGCCGCTGTCAACCACAGTTGAAAGCTGTGTTGAACACTGTGTCGCTAGAAATACTCCACCCTCATGACAGGAAGTGTGAAGCAAGAATGTGTTCAAGATAGCGAGAAATTATGACAGAAGTGCGATGTGCAAAAGATGCTGCGTGTTGCAGAGCGCATCAACAAATGTTTGCATCATTCATGAGAAAAGACAAAGCCTCACATAAAAAGAGAGGTGTATCATTGTTTATTTATATAAAAGACAAGTCTGACAGAGGTGAAGGGAGCAGTTCTAACAATTGCAATGATAGAGGTATTGCCAATAATGGTAGTAGGCATATTGTAATATTGTATATAATTAAATGATGCATCTCTTTTCCAGGTTTCTATTTCCTTACAACATGCTTGGAGTTTAGTTAGCTGATGAGTTTCTTCTGGTTTTATATATAAGTATAACTGGTAAATGGTTTGTATTTCTAATCTTGATGACCACTCAAATTGCCCTACATGTGCAATGCCATTCACCCATTCAAATTTCACACAGTGCATCTATTAGCAGCATGTTTTTGGGGTTCAGCATCAGGACACTTTGGCATGCAGATGCCCGCGCCCACCAAACTACAGCAGATGTCGATCTACAACTACTTTACTCTACTTTATTCAACAAAGGTAAGACACTGTTTGACCAAAGACCAGATAAATGATGGGTAGATGTGTGTGTCACAGTGTCTCTTTGTTTTTTATATTAAATTACATCAATCTCTGTGCTTTTCTCTTACTTTTCTGTTACTGTATTCATGTTATTATACAAGCATATTGTAATTTTTGTGGCACAAACAACATTTTGATTCATACATGATTTTTGATGATATATAGGATATATTTCTTGGCGTAGACTAAAAAATTATTATATCTAACCATGTGAATGTATACAAATAAATTATATTGTTGTCTTTAGGCCTCAGCCCCCTCCACTGTCCCCAGCAAAGTGGGAGGACTGTCAAAGGTTTTCTTTAACAATTTCTACACTGTGGCCCATATGTGTTATTCTGCAGAGGAAGTAAATAGTATACTGGTTGAACCATTGAACCATTGATCTTTTCAGGAATCTACATCCTGAGACCTCCTCTGCCCCTCATCCACCTGAACAACCACACGGTAAGATGTTTCATGAGGCCAATCTTAAGTATTATTGGGCCCCATATGTGTCCTTTATTGTACAGTCAATGAGAGGAATAAAAAGAGTAATGTGTAGTTTCCTCACTGACACCCAGACCAGCCCCTCATACATCTGAACAACCACACAGTAAGATGTTTCCATAAACATATAATTTGTTGTTGATTTGTATATCTGCATTATCTCAAATGTTTCCAACAAATCTCCAACCCAGAGAACTTAAAGAAATCCAAAATTTCTTTCAAGAAAATGTGAATCAAATATTAACTAGTTTGAGAACACTTCAACTTGAAGCACTCAGGCTAGATTTTGCTGTTGTTTTACAACAAAGACAAAAACACTACTTCCACCAAAAACACCACACTTCTTCATAATGTCATCTAACCGTGACGGCGGGGTGTGGTTAGGGCGCCAACTGCTGGACAACAGGGAGAAGTGGCTCAGCCGGTGATCAGACAGCTTTGCCGAATCAGGTAATCAGGCCATCAGTAAGAGCACGCTGGTAACCTGGTTCTGCTCTCTTGCAGTAGGTTGGGTTCCTGAGACTGGAGCAGCCGGTGGACGAGTGTGTACGTGTGTGTGGGTTGAGAGACCCGTGTATATGTGTGTGTGTGTGTGGTTGCCAGGCGAGGCGACCAGAAATAAAGACTGTTGCTAAAATGCCATTTTCTCCTCCCTTGTGTATCCGTACTCCCACACTAACTATTTCCTCTGTTTTCATTGTTTAGATCCCTGGCAGAAGAAGTTACATATTGTGCGTTTAAATATTACTGTGCCCCAAATGTGTCCTTTATTATACAGTCTATAATAAGGATGTGGTGTCTGAAATGCTATGTGTTGTGTTCTCTTTGAAGGAAGTTAATCTATGGGTCTGAAGCCCATAGGTCCTGAGGAACTGGTAGAAAGCCTGAATGTATATGTTAGGGCATTAGGTGCAGCTCTAATGGTTACCCTAAATTTGAGCTGGTGCCTTTCCCCCCCCTGTTACCAGGCAGGTGAGGAGGGCTCGAGGAAAGCCAGATGTGTTTTCTTTAGGTTTACGACAACTCTCATATATAAACAGGGAGTTTAATCTGTTAGGCAGAAGAGATTCACATTGGCCCCGGATCTCTCTCCAAGCAGACTGCAGTGCTTGTATTGATGCTGAACTTTTTGTAGTAAACCTTTTATACAATCAAGACGGTGTCATCAGAGATTCCTTCATCATCTTCACAACAAGATTTATTCTTCAACAAGGAGAATAAATGTTATTACACTCAGACCAGCTTCTCGTACGCCTGAGCCACCACACAGTAAGATGATTTCATAACTTCTCTGAAGATGTCACTCTCTGCCCAAAAAGTTTCGATTTATTATACAATTTACATGTCTAAACGACTACATGTCACCAATTACGGTGTTGCCTTTTTCATCCTTATTCCCCCAGCTAAGCCTTCTGCTGTTGTGCCCCCTCCAGCATAGACACCAGATCAGGATATAAAAAATTGGACCCTGACCTGAGCTTCAGTCTCTGGGACTGTGGCCTGGGTTCTACTATATACTCAAGTCAGGAAAAGGTTGAGAAGTTCTCATCACATGTTTTACATGTAAACAGACACACAGACTCCTGGAATTATTAAATAGATAAATAGATAGATTGATTACATATTCATTGTTAAATGGAGCATATTCTGTTTGTAAATTGTATCATGTCTTGTTGTATGTTGCTTTTAAGTAAAAACCTGGTTTCACTTATGTTTATGTTCTATATGAAGAAAAAGCCAAATAGGGTTTTAATTCACCCTTGAATGCAACAGTGTAACTGTTCTGATTAAAACTATGCTCTCAGGGTATTATTGCATACTGTATAGTACTAATATAAAAAAAACTGGAGATTGAACTGCTGACCTGGTTGGAGGACAACCACTCTACCCTTCAGCTGCAGCCGCCCATGTTGTCTGGATATCGTCTGCATAGAAATGACATTTTTCAGTGTTTCCTGATGTTTTCTAATGGAACCATATATAATGTAAATAAAATATTAAATTTGGCCGAAGCACAGAACCCTGAGGAATCCTGTGATTAACTAAATGACTCATTGTTAATTTGCACAAACTAGAATGGATCTGATACATAAGATTCAAACCAGCTTAGGCCAATTCTTTAAACACCAATTAACCAAATGTTGTCACGAAACTTCAAGCCATGTCAACGATCACCATCAGCATTGCATCTGAATGGTACCTCGGAGAAAGAAAGCTCTTAGAGGACCTCAGGCAAAGTACCAAAAAGAGGTGAAAATTCACAACATCGGGCAGGAGATGTGTAATGATCTGATGTCCACACACATTTACGTGCTTTACTGAAGAGATATTGCAAGTACAGGTAGTGCTTGAAATCCTCCTCCACTACACTACTACTGCATCTAGTGTATTTAATGTTTTACTACAGCCCCCTAGTGGCCATGCTTGGTAACATATTTTAGTAATAATAAACCACACTACAAATTTTTAAATACCTGAATTTAAAGTGTATCAATAAACTACAGAATACAGCAAACATGCCATGTATCAACATAAGTATTTTAAACTACAGAAAATATTATTTTGATATAAAAAATGCATACATTTTCATTAAAACTTATCAAATACAATTAACAAATAACTATTTTGTATTTCAAATACGTATTTTAGACACATGTATCGTAAATACACACTTGGACTTGCACTTGGAAGTGCAATGCATATATCTAATAAATCAAAGAAATGCCTTGTGAATTAATTTTTAAAAGGACGTGTATTCTGTGTAATTTCAAGTTGCATTCAAATTTGTTGCTCAGAATGGTTTGCTCTTACACAGCTGCAAATATTGTGGTTGTGTAAACTGTCTCCTGTAGCTGATAATCCTGAGTCTTCGATACTTCAGCAGAATTTTACTGTTGGGGAAGCTGCCCCAGGTGCAACATACCCAGTGGCAATCGGGGGGTCCCCCCTAACTAGTTTGCCAGTGTTATACTGATGTGTTATGTTCCTGGAAAATTGGGGCGTCACTTCTTCTTCTCTCAGAGGGGAAACAGAAATATCTGAAATTTGGAAAAGGGCACCAGGTGCACAGTTAGGGTTTAGGTTAGGGGTTATTAGAAATATATTATTTATCGATTGCACGTTGAGCCAAACAAATGGGGAAACAATGGTTTAATTTTTAACATTATACACACTATAAAAACTATCGTCTAGGCTCAACAAAATACATTAATGCAACAGTTAGCATAAATCTATTTTGAGTTTGGACAGCTTCTAAAGAAATTGCTTTTAACCAACAAACAGCATTGAGTTAGTGGAATTAGCTTTTCCTCTGCAATCAGACTACTTACTTAAGAATTATTAAAATAAACACACATTTTTTGATTGATTAGTCTTTAAAATTAAGTTGTTCCAACTGCTTTTGTTTACAAACATTAAATAAATGTATTTGCTTCTATAAGATTTTCTTCTTTAGTTTTTTCATGTTTAAAGACATTTGAAGGTGGTTTATAGAAATTCATTAATTTAAATTAAAACTCAGTGTACAGGAGCCTTTCAGGAAACCCCTTACATGATAACTTAAAGTAGTAGTACTACTGAAGAGACTCACTCACCAGTGAACATCAGTCAGTGTCTATAAATTAGATACAAAGAGGGACAAATACTGTAGTACTACAGCAGGGACGGACTAAGACAATAATTCAGGCCTGGAATTTGACTCCATTCCAGATCACCCTTTTCATGCATAACACCAGACATACCATTTTGCTGGCTAACCCTTTTTGTTGATGTAACAGTTACCAGACTTCTTACACATTTGGCCACTATGTTCATCGGGGAGGAAAGTTATGATGCAATGTTTAGCAGACAAGTGGATTTGAGAGGTCTGTTAACTTATTCCTGCTTTCTATATTATCGCTGGTCAGGTTGAGGCAGGCCAGGAGGTGGAACAATATAGAAACTAACAGAGTAACATGAGCTATTGTCACCCCCAAGTCTGAAGATGTCTCCCACAGCCTCCCCATATATCTTCCTCTACTTGTGTCACCTATTCCAACAGCACATCCATGAATGGCTAGAATTGCTGTTACTCTCCATGTAGGTGTTTGCATCCTATTGAATAGTTAAATCTAAATATGCATTACTAAACCACATTGTGTCCTTACGTGTTGCCCTCTGGTGTAATATGGAAAAGTTGGAGTTTAGTGCCTCTCTGTCTGGGCCATCTGAGTTAGATATGAAAGTCCCTGAGTGTAGACACTACAATGTACTGCTAGTTGGCCCTTTATTTAATTGCTGGAAGAGAAGGGAGTATGATTGAAATTAGACAGACTCTATTCTCCTAATAGTGTACAGATGCAATATGTGAGGATGGTTAAAAATTCCTCAACGCTAACCTTGCAATAAAAAATAAATACATTCTCTCTAAACAATAATGGCATGAAGAATCCTAACCTTATTTGCCATATTTTACGTGTATGTGTAAAAATCTCCCAAGAAAATGAAAACCCCATTAATACTTCACAAATTAGTTAAAGTTTCTACTCTCTAAAGACGGTGGCATGACTTTCAACATGTCCCTATCAAGACATTTGACAACTATCAATAGGATTAATATATGAATGCAGATGGTAAATGCTTTGTATTTATATAGAGCTTTTCTAGTCTTGATGATCACTCAAAGCTCTTTACACTACAGTTTGCCATTCACCTATCCACACACACATTCATACAGTGCATCTATTAGAAGCAATTTTTGTTCTATGAGGGGCAATTCAGGGTTCAGCATCTTGCTCAAGGACACTTCGGCATGCAGATGGGAAGACTGGGGATCGAACTGCTGACTTTCTGGTATTAGGATGACCACTCTACCCCTCAGCCACAGTCGCCCCCCCAGATTCATTGTGTATGTTTACAGAAAAACATGTCCCTCACTCAATATTAGAATGATGTACAAGAGTATCACATCAGGAGAACATAAGTTATCTGCCTGCCCATTCATGTGAAAAACAATGCAGGCAAAATCCGATTTGTGATCATGGATTTTGACTGTATGGTGGATCATGATTGTATATCGTGATAGCAAATGGTGGATCATAGATCGTGATTGTATGTGTATAGATCGTGATACTATGATCATGATGTTGATGGCAGCTTATCATAGATTGGGATCACAACTAGATTGCTTAATATGCCTACTCACATATACTGCTATTATTGGCATTACCTCTTTCATTAAAATTGTCATGAATGCTCCCTTCATCTCTGTCAGACATTTTCTTTTATGTAAACACTAAACATTGATAGACCACTCAAAAGAAAGCATCTTTCCTCATGAGTGTTGTGAATATTGATCCTTTCTTGACATGCTCTGCTACACGTGGCATTTATTGCACTTCTGTCCGTCCCAAAAGATGGCTCTACGTTTCTACGTTTTTTTTGGGGGGGGGTAGTTTTCCCTTAGTCTAGATGAGGGTTAAGGGCAGATGATGTCAACTTATCAAGCCCTATTAGAAGAACTGTGATTTGGTAATATGGGCCATGCAAACACAATTTGATTGACTGATTGTTTTAAATGTAAAAAGGTGTAAACGTGTGGCGGTGGTGACTGCTGGGAGCCAGAGTTCTCACTGTGTAATCTCCTGGTTGACGTGGCTGGGAGCCCTGTTCTGTCTCATCCCCACATATAGTAATCCTGTTAGACCTTCACACAAGGAATTCCATTGAATTACAACTCAGCTTAATACTGGGAGTTTTAATGAGTCTCTGGCTGACAAAACCACAAACCGGCAGCAAACTGGTGCCGTGCAGGTAAGGAAAGGAAGGCGTGCTGTGACTTATTGTACAGGTTTACATAAAGTATTTGATATTATCGTGGTATTATTATTTACAGAAATTATTGTCACTGTGATTACATTGGTTACCAGATGTGTATTGGAGAGGTCTGTCAACTCATTCTTTCTTGCTATATTATCGCTGGTCAACTTGACTGTTCAGGCAGGCCAGAGCATCCATCACGCCACCAGGAAATATCATAGTGCTCCTGATGTGCAGTCCACCACTGCACACGCTCAAACACATATGAACACACAGTGGTTCAGAGGTCTGTGTAATTTCACCTGGCCTGCACCCCTGACCCTCCTCTAATCCCTTATCCCAGGAACAGCTGGCTCCAGGACAACACCTTTAACTTGGCTATCTACATGAAATCAGCCTATAACACTATTCACCTCTCCAGCTGCAATGGCTTTATTGTATCACTATTTGACACTATACTGGAAATCTTCAGGTCTGTATTCAGAGAGACAGGAAGAGAGGGAAAACCAGAGTTATCATTCTACAAAGAGTTAACAGAAAAGTGAAAAATACAAAATGTCAGCAGATATTTTTACAGAAGATGAATGATTTAACCTTCTCAGGCATTTAATGTGTCCACTCTGGTTTTAAGACAAAGTGTCTAACAAATGGAGGTAGTGTGTATCATATTAAATCTAAATAAATAGGCTGCATGAGAACTATTACAGTTTCATTTTAATTAACAAGATTAAATCTGACATAATTCCAAACAGTGTAAATGTTAGTGCAGCTTTGCGTGGTCATCAGGACTAGAGAAGCACTATATAAACAGACCATTTACCCTTAAATATGAGGAGTTATTTATCAAATAATATGAACGAAATCCTCTAATGACTTATTTAAAAACAATGACCCATACACTGTTCAATGTGTCCTGTGATTATACATTAACATTTTAGTCTAATTGACCTCATCACAGTAAAGTGTACCCTTACTTTTTGTTTCTCCTGTTTCTTTACCAGTTATTTGATCATCATTTACATTTTATTTTGCTGAGCGTCACTTTTGGACATTGCTACCACCAACACTACTAGCTGATATCAACCTTTTCATGTCTCCATACAGGCAAAAGCCATTGGCCAGAGGCATAATCTTTTCTTGTTGTCCGTCCATCTGTCTATCCTTTCCATTCCTGTGAGTGCGCTATCTCAAGAATGCCTTGAGATTAAACTCTGTGTGTGTGTTTGTGTTTGTGTGTGTGTGTGTGTGTGGGTGTGGGTGTGGGTGTGGGTGTGTGTGTGTGTTGTGAGATGCGAGGCGCTTTCACGTGAAGCAGCCAGTCAGTGACTTTGTTGAAGAACAGTAGAAACAAACAGTGAAAGCACAGTTTCCTCTATGATCCACAGCGGCTCAATGATCAGAAGGCAAGCCCCAACATTTCTATTTGACTCGAAACAAGGTCATTTACGCCACGTTTTAAGCCTAAATGTTCGCTGATATCTTCCAACAAGGTGCATTTACAGACCGTCAGAAATGCTAACATCCGCTAGCTTTCCCACTTCCTGTGGACTTTTATGAATTCAACATTTGTACAGTGATTTAGAGGAATTTTCGAAATATCAAGATATATATCGTGTATCTAAAAATATCGGGTGAATGTGATATCTTAACATCAGCTTGAGGGAATTCCATCTAATTTTGCACAAACATTCATTTTGACTCAAAAATGACTACATTTTGGTAGGTCAAAGGTCAAAAGGTTAAGGTCACATGGTCTTGCATTGTTTTGTACTCAACATATCAGGAATGCCCAAAAGGGAATTTTCTCAAATCTGGCAGAAACATTAACTAACTCAAGGATGACCTGAATAGAATTTTTTGGCCAAAGATCAAAGGTCAAGGTCACTGTGACCTCACAAAGCACATATTTTTCCTTGTGAATGTAATATCTCCGAAAGGACTGCAGGGAATTCTTTCACATTTGACACAAACATTCACTTGAGCTTGGATTTCATCTTGGTAGCCCAAGGTCAAAGGTCAAGATCATGGTGGCATCATGTTGCTGTGAATGTGACATATTAGGACTTCCTGTAGCGAATTTCATTCCACAATTCACTTGGAATCACTGATAAATTGATTAGATTTCATAGTCAAAGGTCAAGGTCAGGTTGGCTTAAAAAAAATTGCTTCTGGCCTCTTGAATTTTATATCTCAAAAATGCTAGAGGGAATTTTTAAACTTTTGATCAGTTGGACTTGAAGATAAAGTGATTATGTCTCAGTTGTAAAATGTTACACTTCTGGAAAGAAGTATGTAGAAATATATACATTATATATACATATAATTAATGGCTCTGCCTCTGTCACGTGATAAAATAAGAAAAAGCAAGGTAAACTGAGACATTTGATAACCAACTTCGTAGCACAGGTAAATAGGACGGCTGATGAGGTTAAGTGAAGCTGGACAATTAAAATACATCTTAGGTATGTTGAATTTGCTTAGAGTATCAGCCATCAAGATCACCTTGTTCTATAACTGTGAAGAGGAGAGAAGGCCTGAGTTTAAAATATTATGTACTCAATGCAACTAGTTGAATGTGCAGCAGCCAGTGCAGCAATAACAATTCTACGACTGATAATGATATTAGCAGGATTTAGGGGCAGCCAGCAGAACCTTGATGATCTACACCTCTGGCTCATATAGGTGAGTGGCAATTTAGATTGCAGATAACTGCAAATATCTGTCAGATAATATGGGATGAAAGTTTATTTTCTCACTGATTAAAATGCAAATCTGAGAACTGAAAATTGTGATCAATAAATCAATAAAGTCAAAAAGTCTGAAGTGAAATGAAACTGAATCAGATTTTAGGCAATTTTTAAAATTAAGCAATGTACTAAACAAAACGATTGAATAAAAACAGAAACTACAAAATTTGAATTGAATTTGGATTCCCTACTTTAATAATTACTGACTGATTTGTTTAAAACAGTCCAGCTATTTGTCTGCAGCACAGCTGTTATCCCCCCCCTCTAAGCTTCTTTTGAAAGTGCTTGCAGAGAGTGCATGAAGGTACAAGCATCAGCGAGCAGGTCACTGGTACATGAACACCATGACAGATCCTTAGGTCATGGAGGGAAACTAATCCCTTCTCTGAATAAGGATTAGAAATTACTCCTGAGGGTAGAAATCCTGAGAACGCTGCAGGTTGTCCTGGAAAGAGGAGAAGGCAAAAGATAAAGTGAGACACTTTTTTTCTCTGTTATTGAGTTTGTTTCGTGACCAAGACATTAACTAAGCAGTTGGGTGGCTGGTCACACCAACATACTGTGAAACCAAATTCCTCTGTTATGTAAAGTCCACTTAATTTTGTCTACCTGGGTCATAGAATAAAGACAGGAGGCCAGGATATTAACCTCTGATCCAAAGTCAGTCAACCCACACTGAAAAATGTGATACAATGTGTTCCTTCAACTTGTGCAAAGAGTTACCCAGACTTTCTGCCCTTTACATGCTCACATGCAGCCATAAATAGTAGCTAATAGAAGCTTGACTTTCCTGACACCGACATTGAGGAGCTTGAGAGAAAGTGGAATTGAAGAAAAACATATTGGTTGATGATCAAAGCTGTGAAAAAAGAAAATGTACTGAGTGGGGTTGTGTTACTGCTGAGAGGAAAGTGCCTGAAATAAAAAAAAGTGGTCAGATTTGAAGGTGAATATGAGGGAATTTGTTGTATTTGTTATTTAGTTTTGTTTGAAGAACTAGCTGCCTTTAGAATTATTATGGTGGTTATTTTTAGTTAGCTTTGGTAGTGTATGCCTTTGTTTTGAAGGCATTTGGCATCAGGTGATTTTAGATATATGTGTAGATGGCATAGGCAGCCAGGCACTGGAAAGGGTTTATGGTTTTTTACCAAAGCAAGAGAGACAGCAGGAAGCAGGAATGTCTTTTGTTTTTTAGTTTGCTTGCGAAATGGAGAAATAACCCACACAAAACACCTGTCTGGACACTGGACTTATTATTCCCAGCATAAGATTCGCTCCTCAGGTGCCTCAGTGGCATTTTTAGTTCTTTTGAGTTTTATTCATTTGCTTTCTAATCAAGTTTGATACTATATACACACTATATGAAAACTTAAGTCATACTTAATGATTCACAGAATGTATGGAGATACTATTAGGACTATTAATCACTGGGCTCTGCAGCTGTGCTATTTTATGGCATCTGAGTGTAATTTGCTTAAAGTTGTTTAATATCTCCCGCAAATGAAAGTTTTAATAGAACATTTATATTGTGTGAGCACAAATGACACAACTAGTTTAATCTTTTTGTCTATAAGTGGCTCTGTAATCTGCTTCAACTCATCACCTCATGTGTGCGCCGCTACTTTCATGTCCCCAAAATGTTTGTGCAACGTGGTTCAGTTTGTGTACGGGTGTGCACATTCTCCCATCAAGGTTGTTTTATAGAGCCCAACTATTGAGGAATGATGTACACATCTTTCAGTCCCCATTATGTGCATATGCAACAGTTATGAGACCCCAGGACAGGCTGGAGCAAGAGGAGAGGATGATCATTTGTGCACATCAAAGTGGATGAAGCAAACACAAGGATAAAAAAACAACATGTACTGCTGGTGACTTTTTCATGATTTTAGTCAACGTTCACATTAAAAAATCATCTGTAACATGAAAAGTTAAGGTTTTATTCTGCTGCATTCATATATGTACAAACAAGTGAACATTTTAAAAACAAATGTAATAAAATTGGCATGCAACTGTTTGAGTTTCACTCATGCACTAATATCACATACTTTTGTTCAACCATTTGCCAGACATGCATTATAAAACAGATTTTAGCTTGAAGTTAAAACAAAGAACCTGAACAACATTGTTTGATACAACAAGATAAAAGATAACGTCTTAAACTATGCTCACAGAATAATCTTCAAATGTTGACAGAACAAAGATGAGGTGAGAAGACAATCTGAGCATTATCCCTGTGGAATCCTGTTCTGACAAAAGAGAGAGACTAAGAGGCTCTAAAACCTCACAGTACAATAACTCTACATGCACACCCAGTATCTCGTCACTGGGACACTGCACTAGTGATGAATGAGATACATGTCAGAGGTGATCCAAACACAGAGAAGTGGGGTTACAGCAGAAGACAATAATGGGTTGGCTGCAGTTTTACGAGTTAAAGGTGTATAGCACAAGGTCACTGGCCTGTGCCTCATGTGAAAAGTTGCTGTTAATGATCCACATTTGCGTCACAGTAAAATGGCAGCTCTGCTCACTGGCCACATTGTTACAACTACTTCCTGTTGACATCTTTCATACACAGCTCTCATGCAGTTCCTATAGAGTCAGTAAGAGTAGAACAGGAGGTAGAGCATTCAGCTACCAGGCTCCTCTCCTGTGGAACCAGCTCCCACTCTGGGTTCAGGAGGCAGACACCATCTCTGCATTTAAAGTTAAACTTAAAACGTTCCTTTGTGATAAAGCCTATAGTTAGTTCTGGATCAGGTGAGTCCTGAACCATCACTTAGTTATGCTGCTATAGGTCTAGACTGCTGGGGGAACTTTGATAGTGCACTTAAGTTAAAGTTAAATTTGAATTCAATTCAATTCAATTTGTATAGCGCCAAATAATAACATACATTATCTCAAGACACATAAGAAGAAAGCAGTTTGTCTGAATTTAGAAATGAAAAGTTTCAAGTAATGCAGGCCTCACTGTGCTTAAAAGGTTCCAGCATTTTAGCGAAGTGATTCGATTCATCAGGCTTCATAGATGTGTACAGTTGGGTGTCATCAGTGTACAGAATGTGGTGCTTTCTGATGATGTTGCCCGATGGAAGCGTATAAAATAACACAAAAGACTTTGTAAACATTAACAAATTGGAATCTATCTGATAAGTCATTCGTAGCTTTCAAAGGGTTGTTTCTGTGCTGGGATAGATTCTTAATCCTGACTGAAAGTCTTCAAACAGACATTTCTTGTAAGTAATCTCATAACAGTTGGCAACAGCTTTTTCGAGGATGTTGAGGATCTATGATTAGCTAAAACATCGAGATCAAGACCACGCTTTTTAAGCAGAGGTTTAATAATTGCTACCTTAAAAGGCTGTGGTACATAGCCAGTTAATAGACATATTGATCTGATTTAATTTATGGAGCTGTTAATTAGAGGAAAAAAGTTGGGATAGGGTCTAGTAGACAAGTTGATGCTTTAGAGAAGGAGACTATTGAAGACAAGTTGTTAAAATATAAATAGGTTGGTATTAAGGCAACTGGACTAGACAGTGCATCTTTGTTATTTGTGGGGAGGAGATGATGATTTTTTCCCCTGATGGTTATAACTTTATTTGTGAAGATTGCTCATAAAATCATTACTGCTAAGATTTAAAGGAATAGATGGTTCAGTAGAGCTGTGACTCTTTGTCATCCTGGCCACAGTGCTTAAGAGGAACTTGTGGTTGTTTTTATTTTCATCTATTGAGGATGAATAATAGGAGCTTCTGGCATTTAGGATTGGTTTCTTGTACGTAACTGTACAGTAAAACGCCTCAACTGTACTGTGCTTTGAGTGTTCAACAAGACTAGAAAAGCTCTATGTAAATACAGAGCAATTACCGTTTAAGTATTATACTTTCTTTCTAGGCTAAATTTGTTTACAGTATAAACACTGACTATAATATAATTCTTTTCCAAAATCAGTGTAATTAATACGTGTAAATAATTGCAAATTCAAATATTTGGGTAAATACATTTTCTATTTCTATGCCATAGGTCAGAAGAACATCAAGAGTTTGATGAAAGCAGTGAGTGGGGTTATTTACATGTTGAATAAAAGCAATTCAATGTATTGGTGAATTAAAAGCAGAAACATCTGCAAGAATGTTCACTTCAACCGGTCGAGGCAGATGGCCGTCTACATTGAGTCTGGTTCTGCTGGAGGTTACTTCCAGTTAAACGGGAGTTTTTTCTCTCCTCAGTCGTCATGTGTTTGCTCATTGTGGGAACTGTTGGGTTGCTCTATAATTTTGTCAGGTCTCAATCTTACTATGTGCTTTGAGATAATGTATATCGTGGCTTGGCGTGATGCAAATAAAATCGAATTGAATTGAGTATCATAGTGGGAAAGCAGTTCAAACAAAAATGTGTTAAACCAACAAAAGGAAGATACCTTACTTTAACAGCCTTGGTCTTCAAACATGTGAGGGAAAAGTATGGCTTCTGCTTGTCATTAAGGGAAGACTGACATACTGTATATCCTCTTTCAGCTCTCTTAGAATCAAAATACTAAGAAGTTAAATCGTTTGTTTAACACATAGGTCAACAACCCTTACAGTGATAGACTGAACCACAGATGAAGGCAGCAGTCTTAAGAGATATGAGATGCAGGTGATGGTGGACCTGGAGGGAAGATCAGGGCTTCAACACAAACAGGACACCTCCTCTGATCTGCTTGATCTGTATTCTGCATAGACATGAAACCATAAATATTCAGTACACCAAGAGTGATGTATGAAATTTACTCCTATGACAAAGGTGAGTAATCACAAATATTCACCAAGACCTGATTATTTATTGATAGGTACGCACTCTTTTCTCTCTAAGGGCATCAATGTTCACATCCACTTAAGTGTGACTGGCTCCACTGCAGTATGATTGGCAGCACAAAAGTCTAACGTTAATGTCAGTTTTTAGACATGTATTAAAGGTGATTAGAGTAGAGTTAGGATGGTAAGAGTTGTGTTAACTGTCGAGCTCTAAAATGAAGCAGCAGTGAAGGACACAGGTCAAAAGTAAGAGGCAGAGTTTTAAATATCTGCACCGACCAAGAATCAGGACAATTTTAGGCCTTTTACATAATATCACTGACAGCTTGATATCATTGATATCCCATGTAAATATCGATGACCACCGAAAGTTAACCCTTTAGGTACAGAGTGATGCACGATGACCAAAGCAGTGCTGCCTCTAGATTTGTCTGTTGGTTCGGAAAATAATGTTGTCAGCACAAATTCTGGAGCTTATTGTGTGTAAAGAGCCTTAGGGGTCATGTGCACTCAAATATGGTTATTGAAATATGATAGCAATGTACTTCAATATTGTAGTTGTTTTCCATGTTTGAATTTTGTTCACACATGGAAGGCACCAAGAAAAAGAAGTGTGATTATTCATTAGTTAATCATGACATCGATGTGATCGATCATTCTGCTCTCATAAGTGAACTCTTTGATCTGACCTCGTGGTAACTCTTGAGTCACAAATCACAAGGCTTCACATCGAACTCTGTCACATTCATCACAACAGCAGCTGATATAGAGAAATAAATATATATGTATTCAATGATATACAATATGGATTAGGGAATCACACATGAAATCCTAAATATTAAAAAAGGCCGCGCACTTGCAAGGACAATATCCTTCACCTCCTCTGTAACCTGTCTCACAGCTTCATTGATGTTCTTGACCCTGAGAGAAATTCCAAACAAGCAGCCAATCACACAGCCTTCACATATTATAACATATCATAACATTATGCAGATCAGCTACACTTACAGACCCAATAGAGCAATATGATCATGAAAGATTTGGTAACAATACAGTTAAACAATACAAAAAACAGTTGAGTGAGTTTATCTTTTTTTTAAAAACAGCTGCCTTCTGCTGTGAGAATGGAAATGAGAATGAGAAATTGAGTATGAACTACACATCATTTTTAATACTGCATGTGCTGCTGCCTGATCAGCCACATCAGTACATGTAACTGTATACTGCCTAACTCCAGCCCATTAAACTTTGGGCCTGTTTATTTATGAAGTGAATGTATAGCTGCTTTTAGACACGCCCTCTGAATAATCTCCTGACATTCTCTGGAGAACACAAATGTCTGAGTGAGAGGCTCCAGATTTTCTCCGGTGTTTCTCCAGCAAGCCTTCTTGTAAAAATTGGAGGAGAATGTCCGAATGAGACCATGTGAGTAAATAGCAGGAGATTCTCCGCAGGAATCACCACAAGCACGTGGGCGTGTTGATGACACATGACGGACGCAAAAATAAAAATAATATAAATGTATTCAGCTCAGAAGTGGTGGTGTAATACACATGGAATATGTCAAGAGAGCTTTTGGTTATAGGGCTCGACGCAGCTGTGGATGACAGAATGAATGCGTTACGTCCTGCCTCTCCGTGCTGCGTCACCCCTCACCTGAACGCTCCAGAGATTTCTGTGTTGATGTGAACGTGTCTGAGCGGAGAATCTCCTGCTGCTTGCTCATGTGTGAAAGGCAAACTCTTGAGAAAGTCTTCTCCAGAGTTCATGTCTGAAAATGGCTTAAAGAGGAAGATAACAGACAAAACAATATGCTCATAAGTACAAAAGAGTTGATTAGGTATGCATTATACATTGTGTGAAGATGGACACAACTTGTACTACCTCATGTATAATGGGAAAAACTAAATCAGAACAAAACAGTTATCCAGTATGTGAAAGTATTACAGCTGCTAAGTTCTGTATTCCTTTAAAACTGATTTGATTTATTTTCTGTAAAATTTCGACTTGGATTCATGCTTCAGAGGGACTGAGAAGAGTGATATACAAATCAGTGATGGTGCTTTTTTTTAAATTACAACTTTAGGCTGTGGTAATTGTTCATTGTTTTGAAATAAGACTATAATAATAGAAGAAGAATCAAGTATAATAGTGATAATATACTCCCTTAGGTCGCAGTACAATCTAAACAGCAGTCAGGATCCTTTTTGAAGACCACTGTCACATTTCATACACCACTTGAGAAAAATAAAAAAGTGCTGATGAATGAAAAAGTCAGAGAGGGGCTTTGTGAAAGTCCCACAGTGCTGCTGAGAGAAGTGGGGCTAAAGATGCTATCGGTTTCGTTCCATGGCACCGGTAAGTTACAGATGTTTCCTTCACAGCAGGCTGTGCACACCTGGGCAGGAAGACACATCATTAGCAATGTTTGTTGTCACAACACAGTGCTAACATGCTAAAATAGCACATAAACTTTATCGAGGCAGTAATATTTCCTTTATAAACTAAAATCTAGCCCTCCAATTTCTGATATAACAAAACAGTTTTGGTACAAGTACTAGAAGGATAATTGACCAATCAGAAGGTTGGTATTAATTACTATTATTATTCAACAACTGAACATATTTTTTTAACTGTCTGCCAGAAGAATGGACATGCAATAGTCTGTCATGTCTTGATCATCACTTCTGTTTTTTTATAGCACGCCATATTAAGTTTCTTTTCTTGCTTTTCTTTGACTCACTCATCACTGTCTATTTGTGTCACAGCTCCCCCGAGCCCCCCAGTGTTTTTCCCCTCTTCTCTTGTCTCTCTCCCCTCCGCAGGTGTGTGCCATATTCCCCTGATGACTCTGCTGAGACACTGATCACCAGCAGGATATCTACCCTGGTCGTGCTCCCAGTAACTGGCAGTTTGTCCCTCAACACTGCAGTGGTAGTCACTCATCCTTGGCCGCTCTAGATTGTGTATTTAGAGTTTTATCCCTGTGTCTTAACTCGTGTTTGCCCACAGTGTTTCTCTTTGTGCCTCCAGGATCCAGGGTCTCCTGCCAATCATTTGCTCTCTACTCCCTTATCTCATCCTCGTGCCACCTTTGATTTGACTACATATACCCTTGAACTATTCGTACTGTGTGGAGCCTTGTGTTCTGTCTCTGTGCTGAGGTTTAATTATGTGAAAATATGGGATAATGTGAAAAATCTCAGTTTTGAGGGCAGTAAAGCCCTAACACTTGTCTTTACCCCTTCATTCCAACAAGTATCTGAAACATTACCCCTACACAGGATCGTGCAAAACAGAGGGAAAGGGCTAAGGGGTGAAAAGAGATTGGGCCTTACACTAACGTCAACCTAAACATTACCTTAACATAACATCAAAGCATACCTTACAGATGTATGTTATGGGGACTGGAGTAGTAGTAGTTTTTGAGTAACAATAGTATGAGTAATACCTGAGTAATAAGTAATACCCCACATGAGTAACACCTGGACCACACCCACACACAGATTGTCTACACTTCCCTACCTGTTTTCCTTCATGATCCATTTCAGTGCACCCTGTGGAAAGACAGTCCTCCAGAACCACACAGCGTTTGGTCACTGACACACTGTTTCCTTCCCCATCTATTGTGTGACGGGTGTAGCAATATGTGGCTTCTGAAAGACATTAGAACCCAATTGCAGAACACCGACTAAAGCAAATCCTTGAGGACAGTTTTTTTTAAATCTCATGCTGGTGTCATTCACAGAGGGCCGGCTAGACTAAGAAAATGATGTTGTGCAAATGTGTGCAGCAGTTTTGTTTACTTTGTGGCCAAAATCTGTATTCACCATCTGAATTATTAAAACACCAAGGGCCTGTACTACAAACTATGTTTTTTGAATTTGGTTTAATTCTTAGTGGGGTAAATCACCATGGCATGGTTATGTTGTGCTGCTAACCTCATGCATGTTAAGTTTGAAACAATAGATTAATATCAATCAATGGCCACTCTTGACCAATCAGATCATCGGAAAACCATTCATCGATCTACAAGATCCCGGTAGGGACCAAAGAGCAGGGATAGGCAACAGCTAACGAGGCATTCCATAAATCTGACATAAAACCAGTCAACAGATAGTTCAAATAGTCTGAACTTCAGTAACGAAGAGCCTACCCTATATCAGCAACACTGACGACAAAGACAAACAAGTCATTCATAAGCAGACAACTGATAGCACCTTTATCCACAGCAACTAAGATGATGTCTAATAACCATCGTCAACTCTGGTAACAAATAAAATAATTATAATTAAGTTTAGTTGCACTTATATATTGCACTTAGGCAATTTATAGGCACAAAACAGTATCACATTCACAAAAACTCTAAAATACTGAATACATACATTGCATGGTAACAATCGCACAAGAATCTCACAAATGTTTAGACCTAAATGTTTGGATTCTCAGAAAGACTCCTTTAATGGGGTAACACTAATATATTAAAATAACTTTGCTGATGCCACATTATTTAAGTGGAAGGATAGTAGAATTTCTGAATGATACACTAATGATACAATTACCATTTTCCTTTCAAACTATCTATTTAACAGATCATGTACACAGCTAGAGGAATAACATATGTTGTATTTGGGGTCATTACTTGCAATTTACATGTCTATGATAAAACATCCAAAAAGGGAAAAAGGGAAACAGATCTAGGCTGTGCTTTTGAAGAGATGTATGGAAACAGGCGCAGACTGTATTCATTTCCTCAAAACATAGACGAATTCAATTCACAAAACTAATACACCCCAAACAGTTACACAAAATCAACAATAATATCCCTCTTATTTGTCAGAGATAAGAGGATGCTTTGGAAGAATTATGATGACATTGTATTATAATAACTTCAAAGATAATATGCTCTCTAATAGAGCTGGGTCCAAAATTGTGTAAAGTAGGGGACATAAGTGGTAATGTGAACAATAACAGGAAAAACATTATTTAGTGGCCAGTGCTGCAATGAAAAAATGAATCCTTACAAATTGGAAATCTGAAAATCCACCATCATTAAGGCATTGGCGTAATGAGCTTGTGTCCCTCTGTAAACCTGAAGATGAGGACCATTAAATAAATAAACAAAAAAAGCACATATATTGCATTGAACATGGGTGGTTTTATTCATGTACTTATTTTATTATATTCTGTTTTCTTTTCATTAGTTGACATTTGTATTTATAGTTAATGTTTTATTTATGTTTGTTTGAATGTAGGCTATAATGACTAGGTTTCAAATTATAGTCTTTATCATGAAAAGATCCAGCTGCTTTTCCTCTGAATACATTTTTGCACATGCATTTGGTGATAATGCTTTGCCAGGAGTCTTACCATGCGGGCAGTACATGTCTGGTGCCCAGCGATTGCACTCAAAGTTATCTTGTGCATCTTCACAGGTGAAGCACTTGTATCCACCAGGAAAAGGAGTACCTGTGAAAAGACAAAATCCATAAAATCAATTCCTTCCAAGGAACATCGCACTAAACATACTGTCTGTCTGGTCATTATCTTGAACGTGTGTCTGATGTTCCTCTGCCTCAGTCATTAAACAGTAATTGTCAGTAAAAACAGAGGCTTAGCTATTTGGAAAATCACCTCCAGACCTTGGAAGCTCCGTTAGCTGTAGTTTGTTTTTAGCCGAAAAGTCAGCTACCGAAAGTAGCGACGTGAACGAGGCTCCAAAGGAGGATATCAGAGGACATTTAGGCTAAAAACATGGTGTAAAGGATACTGTTTCGAGTTGAATTTGACACTTAGATATCACCACAGGAGCAGTATGGAGGACTCCATAAGTGTCTTGAGGACCAAAAGTGTTTTGAGGACTCAAACACTTCACCCACCCCTAACCTAGCAGTGAGTAGATAATGAGTGAATTAACGTTTTTCCGTAAACTATCCCTCGTCAAAACTATCACTTTACTTTCCTTTTTGATTCAGCACCTCTTGAACCAGCTCTTTGTTATGCTGCTATAGGATTAGATTGATGGGGGACACATGATGCATTGAACTTTGCTTTCCTCCTCTTCCTCTTCATCACTTTAATGTCTGATCAATTCATGGTGTTGGACTTGACTTCTTTACCAGAGTCCTTGTTTTTTTTTATCATTGCAGGATCGCAGATCATGGATGGTAGATTGTGATCATGATGGTGGATCATGAGCATGATGTTGACTGATTCAAATACTTGGTTATGTACTGCTTTATTAGGTAGTGGTCCATCCCTCCCACTCTCTTAATGTATTTCTGTTTTCCTCTTCCCTAATAGTCTGTGAGATTTTTTTTCATGTGACTGTAGTTTGTCCTGCTTGTCCTCAGGCACTAGAGAGATACAAAAAATGTACCTGTTTTCCTTTACGCTGTGAGTGTAACACTGCAATAACATGTTGTGTGGTGTTTGAAGGAGGACACTCACTCGCAGGGTGAAGAAATATGATATCTTGTTCAGTAAAGTCTCTGGTGTGGGAGCTTCTCAGAAGACCCATGATGATGGTCAGCATTAGGACCCAGGCCACTGCAGGCCAGGGCTCCATTGCTGGTTACTAAGGTTTCACACATGCAGCTCTCAGATTGGTAAATGCCAGCACCTGTGAAGTAAAAAAAACCCCCACATCTTTAGATCATGGCTCCAATGTGCTTGAATGGCTGAATGGTCTTTAAATAAAACATTAATTCACTGTTATTTTCCTAATTGACGGTCTGTTTACCTTTTTTACATTTTGGATGTTGATCTCCAGTGTATCTGGTCATTGCTGTGGTATTTTTGCTTTGCACATTGTTTTTATCAGACAGCATGGCTAGTGCTGTGACATTCCTGTGTCTGTTTAGTCATCATAGCTATTATTTCTCATGCTTTCAACTTATATCGAAATATTCCGAAAAAAGGAAACGTGGCCAAAGAAGCTTCAGATTAACCATTATTCATGAAAGGTGAGTGTAAAGAAGGAAGAAAGAGCATTTGATGCTCAAGCTTGGAGCTATCCTTCACTTTAATGAAGGGGCCTCATTGCCACATTGAGTGTGACGTCACACTCCCTCCGAGTGGGAGGGTGGAGGAGCCAGATTGAAACTGGGCCAGAAAGAGGTGGAGAGAGAGACAGTGGGGTAAGACCGGTCTGAGTATAACTTTACAATAAAATTATTTTACTCTTTTGACTTAGTTAAAAGGTATGGACTGGTGACCTGTCCAGAGACTCCACCTCTCGGCCAATGTCAGCCCTTGGCTCCAACAACGAAAAGGAAAAGCAGTATCAACATTAGCTGGATGTATCACCCACTGCTTTGTGCAGATGAACCCTGATTTACAGAATGCCATTGGTAACATGGTAACAAATGATTAACAATAAAACACATAAAAACAGACCATTTACATACAGAGTTCAGCACAGTACAGACTGTTGGCACTGCTCAGAGCTCGATACACAGTCATTGTAGTTGTACACGTAATACAAAAAATGTTGTGCGACATGTCCCTCACTTACAGATCAAGTACATTTGGTTGCATCCTCACATTTATAACTATAATCTATTTTATTAATTTGACAGGGTGACACAAAGTCTTCTTTGAATTAGGTTGTAGTTTGATACTGAGACATACCAAATGACACTCAGCACATAGTGGTGCTACTGCTCATTGTGTTACTTCAGTTCAAGCCTTTATCATCTGTTATAATGATCTAGCAATTAATGAGAGAATCGTTCCCAGGGTAGGAGATTTCTTCATCCTTGTTTACTCCAGAGCAAAGACGGATGGTCACCCCAGGTAAAGTCCAGAACAAGGAAAAGGAGCCAACGGAGCAGTGGCTGAGACCAGTGTCATCTATCACCCTGCAGGTAAAGTAAGGACAGAACAGACCCATGGTGAAAGTTGACTCATTCAACAGCTTGGATATACAGGAGACCTTGTCCCATAGACAACAAACTGCACTGACATGGAAGAAAAAAATGGAGCCATCTGAACATTTGTCACATCCACTTGACTTCAGTCCTTTGTGCACTTTCCGCCAGCACAGCCTGATGCATTGAAGGCCCGGCTGAAATCTGGATGAGCTCATTTTATTCAAGCGAACTCAAAGAGCAGCTTACAAAGAGCTATCTAAACATTCCAGACAGGTTCATACTGTGTGCACATAAACTTATTCCCACACACACAGTCACACATTTATCTCTGACATTCCCTGACAAATATTTGAATGAGAACAAGGTACAGGGACATGCTCACTATTGCAAGATATTTTCAAGACCACAGAAGTGACCCTAAGGAATTCAGAAAGCCTAGTAAGAAACAGGCACTCAAGTGAAACAATTCTAAAATGGACTCTTTACATGACTCCATGCTTATTTTCCTGTGTATCCCTGAAAATCAATGTACCCATGCACTGCATGTACCATTTAAATGGTACACTAGAGCTAAGCGTTTAAAGAAACATATGTTAATATCAGAACCAGCGAATGGAGGACCGAAAAATGCACGGCTCAAAAGGCAGAGTTCAGGCAGTTTAATCAATCCAGGTTGGTGCACAATCAAAAGGCACAAGGCAACGATATCAAAAGGGAGCAGGCAAAAAGGCATGGGCAGGTTAACAGGCAATGGTAATATACTGAGAAACTCACAAGAAAACTATGCTGGAACATCGACACTAGAACACAAGGAACTGGCAACATGACGGAAGACACACAGGGTTTAAGTACACAGACAATCAGGGGGTAGCAAGGCGCAGGGCAGGGAGCACAAGCCAGGATCTATCTGCCACAGCGAGTCATGACAGTCATTTGCAATTTGTGTAAATATGTGTTCCTGTTGTGCCAAAGATCTCAAACTCAACTAAACTAGCTCTCATTTACCTTTGCCTTAACATTTTGTTCATTTTCTCTCTTATGTTTAAACTATGATTGTCCTGGATTAGTTTTAGGTGCAGAGGCAATTTTTCCCATTAATCTTAATTCATCTATTTCATGAATTGAACTGCATAATTTGGTTATTGGACAGGCTAAAAAAATCATCACTTTCTGCTGCATATATATATACTGACATAAGTTTTTCTTGACTTTTAAAAATAATTCCTGACTAAAGTAGGCCTAGTGTGCAGTAATTCATCTAATTTGGGAAGTGAATGAATGAACATGCTACTTTGCTTTGTTAGTTGGCTGGTGCTGTGTAATTGTTGATCAGGTAGGTACCAGTCATCTCAGCATACACTTGAGGATAATTCAACTATACAGCAAAACTTGAAATAATGATTTAAGATAAGATAAGAGTGGTGGTACTGAACTGACAAAGAGTCATTTTCTACTCACAAATTCAACTTTTGATTTGAAAGTGTGAGAACGTATCTTTTCTCTTTCTATAGAGTTACACAGGCATTACAAAAGTCAATATGACATATTTTGAAGGGACCAATAAGCAAGAAGGTCTTACTGTGTCTGCAAGGGTTTTAAAATAATACATCTGGACGAAAGCATAATCTAAGACAGGTAAATGGACCCTATGCCCCTCTGACCTGTGCTTGACCAGCTTTTCTTTATCTTTTAGTCTCCTCAGGATTTCCTGCCCAATAGCCTGGCACAGGCAACACACTGTGGGTCAGAGCTAACGTATGTCATGAAAGGTGATGCCAAAATCCGGCTGTGGTGAAAGGGATTAGTCACAAAAACAGCAGCAAAGCCACATGCCTCAGAGTCACAGCCTCTTGTAATGCACTAGTTTTTGACCTCTGCACAAAGCAACTGGGTGATCTGCAGCCATGCTGGACTGCATCATGTTTCCTCCCGGAGATCTTTATCACAGCTGAGGTCTTCAATGTATTCACTCCAAGATGAGGAGAACAAGGATACATATCAAGTGCTGTGACAGACTCAAAGAGACTGTGTGTAAATTCCACTCATTAGAGAATATTTATTAGCTCACATAAATGTTGTTATTCCAAGAAATATTATAAATGAGACTATATTTTTACTGTATGGTATGTATAAGTCAGAAAGCTGCTTTCGGGCAGAGCTCATCAGAATTGAGGGATTAAAGTAATTAGAAGGTAAGAAATTGAAAAAAAACAATCAGCCCAAAAAGATTTGATGTCCTCTGATTTAAGTCACAACTTCATGCAACTTTTTACAGGAAAACAACTGTAACAAGACCCGATTTGTCCATAGGATAGTTGAGTATTAGATTCTGACTACCAAAAGGAAAAATGCAAGGATATCACTTGTTACATCACTGGTAAAAAAAAAATGTTATTCGATGGATCGAGTCCAGCATTCACAAGCTTCATAGGTAAGTGTTTACCAAGGTGACATTAAAGTCAATAACAGCAAAGGCATCACCCAGGAGCAAAATTGGGACTTTAATAACAAATGTCACTGCTGGGGGTCTACTCTCTCCATTCCGCTGTGAACCACACGCGGTACATCATGATGTCGGCTAAACATTGTGATGGCAGTCAGACATCGTCAACTGCATCTTCCATCAGTCAAACCTTGTCAGGGCAGGAAAATAGCTGAAAAGAAAAATAATAATTCAAATATCTCTAACTAAAAATAGGTGCCATACACATAGAGGACACCAAAGAAAATGTCAACTCGGAAAGACCATGTGATTCGAAAGGTTTTGAAGACAAGGGCCAACACTGGTGTCAATGTGCTCTGAATGATATTCCTAATACATAGGATTTTCATGTTGTGTCTAGGCATTTCCCGGAGCACTGCCAGTAACCCCTCCCCTGTTTTTTCCCCCACACAATGGTCTTAACACAGTGTTGCATCTTTCTATTTCATGACATCAGATTAGGTTAAATTGATGCCTCACCATCTTTGCAACTGATTCAACATCCTCAGCCTCGACCCTCAGTGACTGGTGCAGGTGAGAAAGTAGGCAGGGCCTGATCTTCTATACTTTTCATGTGAACAACTGAGGTCATCACTGTGAAGAGGCTTACCGTAATGCATTCTGTTGTCCCAATACTTAAAATGAAATGACCAGCAGCTCTTTACTCCAGCATCAAACATAGATTAGGTATAAAGACTTTTACCTTCTCATATTGTAGGACAGCATATTGCGTTAACCACGTCTTTTCTAGTATGGGTAAGAATGGCAGGGCCTGGAGAGGATCTATTAGCAGTTCGGTGGGTTAGGGGTTAAAATTACTATACATAATTACTGAAATAATGCACATCTGTCAATTATGGTACATCAAAACATTGTTATGACAATACTGGGTCTGCCTAATACATTCACGGTAAAAAATCAGGCACATTTAGAGAACTGAAATCTATGTGTGTGTGAAATTTGGTGCAGCTTGATGGCGAAGGTATTCACTCTACGGAGTGCCATTCTAGTTAGAAGCAGTACTCAGTTGTGTGTATATTACCTGTTAGTCTAGTATATAAGCCATTAAAATCTAGTTTAAACAGAGGTAACACCGCTGCCCCAGAGTGACAGTGTTTTGCAAACAAAGATGGCTATGTAAGTTTTACAGATGTTTATCATTTGAATTACTATTTCATCAGTATAAAACAGAAACACATGAGGTAACTAGTAGTTCAGCTGTGGAAAACTGCAACAAGATCAGACTTAGAATGGACTAAAAAAGCTGCTATAAGTTATCTAAGAACGAGAGGATAATCTCTTACAGCTATCTAACCTATGCCATGTGCCTTTCATCCCACCGACATTGATACAGAGGTCTGGTTTCAGTGGCACAGGTGTCCTAACACTGCACTATAGAAGCAGATGGATATGTTAAGAGATGTGCTAATACTGTGATGTGTAAAGCCTTGGCATTTCACCAGGGTTGGGCATCAGAGCATCTTTAATGAAAATGCATGGGAAAAAAAGTTAAAGAGTTCAAGTTAAAGTTAAAGAAATAGGCTCTACTTTCTCTCCAACTTGATTTATATATTAGGACCAGTACCACTAAGTTCTATTAAGTGCAGAAGTTTTAAGCCATCTACCAGCTAACTAATCTCCAAACAATGTTGTTGCATTTTTAAAATGTACTGGAATCTCTTCTCTCCTTTATTCTATTAATTGTAATAAACAAGTAGCTGACTCTTGTAACTTGGTTGATGTGTTCTAAAAAAAACAGCCATCTGTCTACAAAGAAGCACAATTCTTAAAGCAAGTCCCTGTCTCTTCAAAAAAGTCCTGTACAACGCTTATCACATTTCATAATTTGCATTCAGACTAAAAAGCAGTTGAACATAGTGGATCACACTTCACTGCACAGTTACCATCAGCAATTTCCCTGTTTTCTCTGTGTGGGGGAGGAAGGGGGCTTCATGCAGGTGAGAAAATGTGAGGTGGAATGGGTGAGAAGTTTGGGAAAAGGATTGTAAAGATCTGTGTAAAAAAACTGAAAGAAACATCTCATCACTCACTTTTCTATACACAGAAAAACTACTTCTGTCCCAACACATGTAGTATGATTGATGAATGGTAACTTATACAAATACAAAGATAAAATGATGGTAGGCATGTGTGTATACTTGCAGGGATCCCAGTCTGAATCGTTGACAGCGGGAGAATGTGATTTGCAGGCCTGGCTACTTGTTATGCTGAGCCAAGCAACAACCTGTGGATAGTGTTTCCTCTCAGATGAGGGAGGCGGGGAGGGGGTGCTAATGGATTGTCTGTGTGACTGGTCTGGTCTGCGCCCACACTAACAATAACAATCTCTTGAATGTGATACAAGAATTTTTCATTCTGTATCATATCTGTATCACCTGAAAATGCATATCACATGACCATTCATACAGTGATCTTGTGTGGCAGTGTTAGCAGAAAATGCTACGGAACAACAATTTTGAAAAGTAAAGAGCAGGGATTTCTTTTCTTGGGCTGATGATGAGGTGGAACTGTTATTGGAACTGTTTCCTTATCCGTTCATCAGTGGAAGTTGATTCGTGACTGATAAAACCCAGTCAGACAGTGAATGTGAGTGTCTTTGTCAATGCTTCTCCATCCAGACTTTTTATAGTCTATGGTCCAGACTCAGTGGCGGTTGGTCAATAGAGGGTGCCAGGGCTCCGCCCTCCCTTGTGGAGAGTGTTTTATTTATTTTTTTATAAATAAAATTTAACATTAGCTATGATAAATTATTTAAGTATTTATGTGTTTAAATTTCATAAGTAACGTTTGTTGTTTATCATATAAATAAATATGTTCAGTAAAAATGTGTGCAAAACAAGTGTTTACACACATAGTCAGTTCAAGGGCGCTGGAAAAGTCGCCCATAAAGCAGAGACAAGTAGCCAATAAGGGATTTTGCTGGGGAAGATACGCGTATGGCAAAGTAAATTTGGCCAATCAACATCGTCAAAAATAATGCCCGAAGGAAGGGTGATTCTGAAGGCGCCCCAAGCCCGGTCCCTCAGTGTCGGTGGTGGAGGAAATCAGACGGTATTAGCGAAAATGACGGCCACAGGTGCGCACGAAACAGCATCACAGCCACAAAATCTCTTCTCCAACCTCCATTCAAGAGGAGAACTTTGGCTGAAAAACTTGAAGTCGTCACTGGCACAGCAGAGTAGTGTGGATATAGTAGAATTGATGTTTTTTAAACCTGAAACTTTTTAGTGTGGACATTACTTCAGAGTAATGAAAAGGTTGTGCTTCTGCATGCAGTGGTTGGGAATGTAAACTATTCATCTTTCCTTCCTTCCCATAAAGACCTCCATTCATTATCCCCTCAAAGAAAAGAAGAAAAACTTTGAAAACAAGGACTGGACTTCAAAGTAATTTCACACTACCCCTGCTTATGGTAAGATTTTATTAAAATGAATATGCTTTGCATTTGAGCTGACTGAATTTAACTGATCTAATAGGACAGCAGGTGAAAGATGGCTGACTGTCTGTGTGTCTTTGCCTTTCGTCTCACTACATAGGTCAAACATAGAGAAGTTAACATCAACCAGATTTCATGAAGCCATTATCACTGCAGAAAAAAAAATATATACTTATCTTCATCTGACTGTTGTTTTAGTTCCTCTGAAACTACCACCACAAGTAAAGCATGGATTATTCATGTTGTAAAAGCCCAGGACTGCAAAGCAACAGATGGTTGACAGCCTGTTCCAAGCTGCATGACATGGAGAAGCATGTGTCCTGCAGTGTGAACACATACTGTGAATCTACTCATAGAATCATCAGCATCCACTAATCTGTGCTCCTGTCATACCCACATCCTGCAAATAAAACAGCTTCTGCTACTGTCTATCATTATATATGGACATGCCCAATACCCATTTAACATGATCAGAAGTAAGTGCTCTACATGGAAGGACACAGCTGTGGTTTAAAAGTTGACAGGGACGGCACAACCCTATGAAAATGACATTTAGTTTCACTGGTAGAGAGCTGATACTTTAAGATAAATAATGTGTAAATGGGTTAAAACAGCATGTTGCATATCATATCTATTTTCTCCATGGTGGAATATGTGATATTATGTGCAGAAGGACGTCTAACAATGAAATAAACTGAAATAATAAAAAATGATTAAAACACCAAGCTCTCCCATGATTTAACAGCTGGTTATGACACTTTTCATATGTTGCACATCAATAGGGTGAGCAACTTCATTTTGCTGTGAAGAAAAATCATACTTTTATGTTTTATCAACCTCCTTTAGAAGAATTTATGCCTTAATTGACTTATTTAAATGGATAGCACCACATTTTGCTGCTACAATATACAAGATATTAAAATTAACCAATTCAAAAAATTTCAAAATTTGATTCTAATCTTGTCAAAACTGACCACATCTGTGATACCTTACTGTATGGAGTTGATAGGGATAAATAAGACAATATACTGCTCCTGGATGCTGTGGGACTAACACTTTGAATTGCTTTCAAGAGAATTTTATCTGCAACCTGAACACAGTGTCAGTGATCAACTTGGGGTCATCATGTGATTGGGATCTTGACATCAGACGCCCTCACCCAGGAGACCAAGCTGGTGATGATCTGGCCCAGACTGCAGGGAGCGAACTACGCCACGGATCCCCCCTCTTCAACAGGAGCCACAAGACCTCTCTATGGCTTCAAAGATGTTGATGTAACCCCCTCTCGACCATGAAGTCCTTTGGAAATAATTATATACTTGATAACAACAAAAGTTCATATGCTGAAGAATATCCCAATCTGCCTCTATATACTTAGGAGTAAAAATGACCAATCTGACAAGTTATTCCATTCACAATTCTACTCCTCTTCTAAAACAGGGAAAATAAGTTAAGCGCTGGTCTATTTTACTGTTGTCTCTCATTGGGAGAACAAACTCCCTAAAGATGAATGTTGGGAATGTGTTCGTAAGAGGTCTGCTAAGAAGACTCAGTCAGATTCATGACACTTTCTTAAACTGCAGAATTGTTCACTTATTGATGAATACCATGTCTTCGTAATTGAAAGCAGATGTCAAATTTTTCTAATTACCATATGGCGCCCCGCCAATATCCATAAAAGGGCATGAGACTGGGGCGCAGTGTGCACACAGAGAAATCACTGAAAAAACCTTTCAAATAGCAGGAGTGACTGAAGAAAAATCTAAAGACGGCGCCGCACCAGACTCAAACCATGAAAACAGTTGTTATATTTTGTAGTGTCAGCAGTGAACATACTTCAAAAAATGATACGTGGAATGCAGTGATAAGTTCAGTAAAAGCTGTATCAGGAGAAAGTTGCATAATTGAAGTTAATTGAAGCAAAATAGTTTGATCTCAGATTTGAAGTCAAAATAAATATTGTTAAACACAGAAGAGAGAGGGGTAAGGGAAAAGAAGAGGAATATTCACAGTTATCAAGTTATCTGAGCTGGAGCGGCACATCATTGGAAACACAGCACTGTAACAGGCTACACTTGGACATAAGATTTTAACTAGCTGCATTAGTAAAACTATGGAACAAGTGACACATGTAAGATGTGAGCACCAGTTTGTAAAACCAAAAGATGGGTGACTATTTTTGTGTGTAAATAATCTCCTCCTCCTTCAACATGATCATGTGTTTAAATAGTGTGATCTATTGCTGTACAGACCAAATAGAGTGGGTGTGTTCTCCTCTTCAACATTTCCATGCATTTGAAACTATTATAACATCTACTGAAACTTTTTTTTAAATAAAAATATAAAATATTAGAGTGATTTAAATGTTATTATACAACTGTAGAATTATAAGTAAAAAACACAATGACTGATTATTTTACACAATAATTTCAGTTGTCAAGTGTGCATAAGAGTGCTCTTCAGTGTGCATAAGAACAAATCCCAGATAAGAAAACATTGGTGAATGTATGAATCTGAAAAAAAAACTGCGTGGGTTTTAAGAAGAAACTTCAACATAAAAGCGTGTATCCAAATTCGTGTTTGTTTCAAGCCATACCTATTTTTATACCCCAATCTTCTTTTAAGTTGCTAAACCAGATTATCTTTTCCTTTAAGTGGATCAATAAATCAGTCCAGTTTCTTTTTCCACTGTCACAATGTATTTGGGGACTGTTTGGTTTCTCTATAGTAACTATACTCCATAGTAAAAACTTACCCTTACCGTATAAAATGTCAAAAGTTATGATGTCAATATTGAGATAATGTTCATTTATTTATTATTTATAAATTTATTTTAACAACATCTGATACCTAATGTGTTCCTGGTCTCTCTCTCTCCTCTCTCTCCCCCTCCCCACTATCTCTTTCTCTTCTCCCCCCTTTTCCACCCATCTCTCCTCTCCTCCTCTTTTTTCTCTGCTCACCCCAACCGGTCAAGGCAGATGAACGCCCACATTGAGTCTGGTTCTTGAGGTTTCTCCCTGTTAATGAGGGAGTTTTTTCTCTCCACAGTCGACAAAGTGCTGCTCATTGTGAGAACGGTTGGGTTTCTCTATATTAATAATATAATAATAATAATTTTAAGTTCTTGACCTTCTATGTAAAGTGTCTTGAGATAATGTATATTATGCTGTGGCGCTATACAAATAATATTGAATTGAAATGTGTGTAATGATTTATTGCTATCAAATACAATGAAAATCAATTCAAATTCATTTTTGTTTAAACGCAACAGGACCCAAAGTCCTGGTTATTTTATTGGACAGTTATCTCAAAATTGTTTGGTTAATAATTATATAAAAGCAAAACATCCTCATGTTGACAGTAAATGTTTGATCATTTGGACAAATTAATTCAAAGATGAATTTACCATTGAAACTATCATTAATGAAATTTTCTACAATTTAAGACTTGGTTTGCCAATCATTGCAGTACCTGGGAGTTTCCACTATTACAGCATAATGGGGAAGGTGTCAAGCAGCTGTATGACGCCCTGCAGTCAGCGTGCACTGGACACAGACATCCAGCAGCAGTGCTGCCCACAGAGCCTGTGAAGCTTCCTGCAGAAACTCTTTCTTCTTCACAATGTGCATTTACTACATTTCTACAGCTTTTGTCATGCTGATTGAGCAGAAACACAAAGGCCAACACATCAGCAGCCATACTACACATGCACTCCGCAGCAAATTAAAGCTACTGGGATCCCCCTATTCAAACCAGGAGCAAGGTTCATAAGTGAGGTCTGCTACCGGCACAACACATTTGCAACACACACACACAGATCATGCTCAATTATTAACTTTGTTATAATGTACCATTCACCCTGAGTCTTGACTGGAACCTGAAGTAACAGATGC
The DNA here is from genome assembly GCF_024713975.1 of Paralichthys olivaceus. Lineage (NCBI taxonomy): Eukaryota > Metazoa > Chordata > Actinopteri > Pleuronectiformes > Paralichthyidae > Paralichthys > Paralichthys olivaceus. The sequence continues at coordinate 23,230,521 of NC_091102.1, forward strand.
AAACAGAAAAAAAAAAAGATTAACTATAAATTAAAAAATTGGATGAAATTCCTCTTAGATTATTGTTCAATTTATGTAAATTTTTTCATGTTTGCTTGGATTTAATTGAAAATATATATCATCATATAAAATATTAAAGGGTAAATGATGATCTGCAAAATGGATGTATTGCATTTATATATTAAATAAAATCATACTTTTGCAATTTAAAAAAAAATGTTTTGGGCCTAATGTGTTTTAATTAGTGTGTTGATGTCTTTATAAAATTAATTAAATGTATAAGTTAAATTAATGACATGCCTACTTTAATGTCAGAAAATTATAACAAATGTCCTTTATTGGTTAATAGAAAGTAGAAGTACCAAACACTTTTTGGTACAGGCTGAAATGTGTCCTCACCACTAAACATTCTTTTTGTTCAGCAAAAAAAAAATTGATGTGCAAAAAAATAATCATGGTGCAATTGTTTTTGTTATATCTGCAATGAGGCACAATTTAAGTGTAAATGGTAATTGTTTCATTCCTTTTCACTGAACATTTTAAATAACAGTGAAATGTGTGTACTGTTTGGACCAGCCAACACTGTAAAAGCCATAGATTCTATTTACAGTGAACAAAGAAAACAAACAAATCAATGACTGGTTTCAGAATGTGCAGAGATATTTAATTTTTAGACTTACAGCTGCAGAGAGCCTGTGGTGACTGACAGGGTTCAGAGCATTAGACCCAGGTTGGGATTTATTTCAACAATTATTTATATTAACACCAATTATAAATGAGTCACAGTACCGATGCCAATTTTTAAAACGATTCCTTATTTTAATACATATGAAAGCATGTTTTGCAAAGGAAAAAAAACAAATTCATCCAAAAATAACCAGGTCAACAATGAAATAAAGATGACTACATTTTATTCGTATCAGGATCTCTCTGATCATAGAAAGGATAATAAATCTGACCGTGACATCTGAGCGCGAAGTTTGTGATCTCTGAGCTACAGATGACACTAACAGCAGCAAGGCTGGATAACCATACCGGCCCGTGATGTGAGCTGCAGTGACAGGGCCAGAGCAAATGGACAGCAGCTCCATGCAGGACAGCAGAACACCAGTGTCTGTTCTAATGCACACGCACGCATACACACACAAACACACGCATACACACCATGCACAAATACACAACCCCTGGTAGAAGGAGTGAACAAAGCCTCAACGGTGTGGGGGTGTTTCCATGTACCCAACCCCAAAAACACTGTCTACTGCATCACCCATTTCACACACTGTCAGTCACACACTGTGTTTGTGGAGATCAGAGCCTCAGGCCTGTCCAGACGAGTCAAAGTGAAGAGACATCTATGACATACTGAAACATGTAGACCAGCGCTGACACTGATCATCCTATTTCACTATTAATAATTACCTAAGCACAGACAAATTACAGCAGAATCCCTCTTTGTCTTTGAGGCCTTGTCAAAACCAAAATCAATTTCATTATCTGATGATGGAGTTTATTTGAAAGCAAATTTTAAATCATTGATTTTTTTTTTTAATAAGAAAGAAAGGGATACTGAACAAATGATTTCTTTACTGTTGTGAGCTCCATTTGGATTTTACGGAGCAGATGAGGGGGTCAAAGTGGGTCACAGCTTCCCAGCATGCTCTGGGTGTTTGAACCCAGATGGTTTGAAATCGGTTTCCATCTGACGATTGTCCACAGAGGGTCTCGATCAGGGGCCGTGTTGATCCCTGACCGTGTCGTTGCTGCAGCACTTACTTGAGCAGAGAGGTTCCAGCTGTCAGACTCGCTCAGGATCCCGAGGCGGAGCAGAAAAGTCTTCTCCGGCGTGGAAACACTCATCCGCTCCTCCTGTTTGATGCCTCTCAGGATGATTGTCCCATTGGCACATCGGATTGGTCACACTCTGGCCAACACGGACGGGGAGCTGTTTTCCATTGAGGTAGGAGACGGTGTTCAAGTGCGGCTCCGCGTCTGTCAGGGGTCGTGGCTGAGCCCGCTTCTCATTGGCAGGGAGGGTCTGGTGGGCGGTAGCTCCGGCGGCCATACCCCCGTTCCGATGAAGGAGGAAAACAACCAAGTGTCATCCTTCACCTCCCCATCACTTCTTCTCAGCTCGTTCATCACAACCAACACTGAAGGATTGGGATGAAGAGGACTTACATGATACCACAACCAGCACGTGCTACAAGCAGGGTCCTCTGTGGGGGTTGCCATGGGTGCGTATGCAAACAGCTTATTTGGGCTAAACTGAAATGAATCAAAGCATTGTTCATAGGAAAGACTAAAGGGCAATAAACTTGTTCCCTTGGATGGATTAATGACCTACCACCATCCACCCGCTCTCTGCCATCTTCCTGACTGACAGACAAGTTACTGCCCGAGGTTGGTTTATCTGCAGCTTTGCAGGAAACCCCTTGGTAAAAAAGAGAGAACCACAGTTCTGATGTTCGCAAGTTTTTATATCACCAGGGCTTTTCACAAGGACGCTGAGCAGCAAACGAGTGGGAGAAATGAACCATCTCCTAGAGATGTGATTGCAAAAGCCCCAACTTGGTGTGTGTTTTCATGCCATTATTCCTTCATACATATCTGAATAATTGCATACTGAGTGTGTCTACCTGATTGTGTACATGAAGTGAATTATTGTGAAGGAGAATTGGGAATTAAAAAATGAAGAAAGTACTTTGAATTTGTTTCACACACAGCAGGAGAAAATTACTGTCACAGGATAAACCAAAAATATTAACCTTGACTAAAATGTAGAGAAACAGTGATGATTTACATCACTGCATGAAGCTTCACTATATCTTTTTTTATTTTTAAAACGTGATTTGTAGCATCCGACATTACAACTAAATACTTTTTCTGGAGTTGTAACAATGAACTTCAATAATAGTAATAATTGTTATACCCTGAGGTTTACTAGCACTGGGCTAATTAAATGAGATGACATGTCAGCAAAATGTACGATGTGTAGCTACACTAAAATGATTGGTTTTGCAGGGTTATGGCACAATAATTATCTTGCACATCCCATGATGGAACTCTTCTTTTGTCTGGTAGTTCAAGCTCAGGGCGCAGTGTGATGACCTTCTCTGCAGACCTAGTTGTTGGTTACAGCCTGTTGTTGTCCTCCTTGCTGGACAAATAAGACCGCTGTGTAGAACTGGATGACCTGCTCCTGAGGCAGACTGATTTTCCCTTGGCACATAAATAAATCCTCTGATGGCAGAGCCTGAGAGGCTGGGTTTACATTTGTGTGATGGTTGGTGATAAATAGCACAGAGTTCTCTTTTCATTAAATCCTTGTGCAGATTTCAATTATGGGTGGATTCTAGATGAAGCTAAGACTCACTTCCAGCCATCTCCAATTATTACAAAATATATGCAGTTAGTTTTGACTTACTTATATTGTATTCAAATAACTGATTGTTAAATTACATTTCATTTCATTTAGCTGACACTTCTATCCAAAGCGACTTAAAATTAGTGCAATTATTGCATCAACCATGAGGGTGCAAACCTAGAAGAGCAATAATCAAAAAAGTACAATTAATCTTCCAAAAAGCCAAACTACAAGTGTTACATTTCAGTGCAATATATAAGTGCAACTAAACTTAGTTTTATTTTATTTTTTCTTAAATATAAACACCAGAGTTGATGATGGCTATTAGACATCATCTTCTTAACCAAGGTGTTGTTGCAGTAATGTTGGTGGTAAAGGAGGGTTGACTGTCGAGTTTCACACCCAGGTTACTTGCTGTCTGGGTGGGAGCGACATACGAGTTGTCGATGGTGATAATAAGGTCGTGGGTGGGACAGCCCTTCCCTGGAAGGAAAACGTGAATGCATTGTTGCAGCTTTTATTTACTTGTGACAGTGAGACATAACTTTGAGAAATATTCATTGCCAGTGCTATTAGAGTTGCAAATTCTTGTATTAGCTCAAGAGGCTGAGCAAACAAATGTTGTGCTGAATGTGATCACCAGGGGGAGACAGAAAGACATAATATATGTCAGCTAAAAAAGGCTGGTTTCACTACCTTCATTTACTTAGCTGCCAAATCACCAGCTAGCTTGCTCCTGTTTCATGCTGAGCTTGCAGCATCAACATTCCTGGCTTAAAGCAATGACTACATAACATGTATATAATCATTGTGGATAAAGGTTGCTTTTGAAAAACAGGGACATAGTGGATCATCCCTCAGTTAATACACACCTGATTACCTCTGCCATGGAGTTTATGCTTTCATTGCACTTTGTTTATTTGTTTGTCTGCCTGTTTGTAGGATTAAGTGAAAACTACCAAACCCATTTTATTTAACTTGTTGGAAGGGTGGGCCAATGAACTCTGATTTTACTGTGGAGGTTTAAAATCCGTAGCATGTAAAATGGTTGTATTTATATAGCGCTTTTCTAGTCTTGAAGACCACTCAAAGCGCTTTACACTACAGTTTTCCATTCACCCACACATTCATACAGTGCTTCTATAGCTAGCACTTTTTTTGATGTTCTATTGGGCAGTTTTGGGGTTCAGTATCTTGCCCAAGGACACTTTGGCATGCAGATGGGAAGACTGGGGATTGAGCTTCTGACCTTCTGGTTGGAGGATGACCACTCTACCCCCTCAGCCACAGCAGTCGTCATAAGGTGCACGATCAAATGTTACAGCATTTTATTACTTAAGTCTATAATTTGTATATGTTGCAAAGGGTTGTGCCTCTTCTGAACACCCATTAACATTTGGAACAGATTTTTTTCACTTTCATAAACTTTGCAAGATACAGCTTTTTTATTTCTGTGAATTTCTCCTGACAAGTTGTGGACCTCAGGATCTCAAAAAAACATTTAGTCTAAACATTGTGATTGTCAAAGAAGATACTTTTTCATTCAAATTTAATCAGTGGACAGACTCCAGCTACAAACAACCTTCTGAGAGGATGATGAAAGGCAAACTTTACTCACGTTCATATTGTGCTGCTAGAGGTGAAATTCTTGGACCAGCGCAAGACGGATGACAGCGGAAGCATTTGCCAAGAATGTTTTCATTAATCAAGAAACCTTTTAATGAATCCTTTAGCCTCTCCTGACGATTTGCACACACAGTGATGGACATGCAGTTCAACGCCCTGGCCTATCTATCATAAATAATGTTGAATGCAGACCCATTGTGTTGTGGGAATTAGATACTCACCATGACATTGAGAGTACATCTACATGAAGTCAGTAAAATGACTGCCTCACTGTTCATGAAGACTCATGGAAGGGAAGGGAGGTGTGCCTCCACCAACTTTTGGCTTTCCATGTATGCACATGGTAATATAGAGGGGTCCATAAGCAGAGCCATAACACCAAATGTACAAATGTAGCAAATTAATTGGAATGAAGTGGTCCTGACTAAAAGAAATAGGCCAATACAAAGATAACACCAATTGTTTTAATTTTGATTATAAAATACAGATGTTATCAGCCAGATGCTTCACTTCTTACCAGATGTTAGCTGTGATGCAGCCTTGTTGTTTAACTAAAGAGAAGAAGAAGACAAATCATTTCCACTACAGCCAGTTTGTTAGGCTCTCTTCTCTCTAAAAAAAACTCTGCGGTAAAGTAATATATACCTTCGTCCTCACTGCTTTATCAGTGACCGAGCTGTCAATCAAAGGAGACAATGGCCATAGTTAGGACTAGAGTTCATACAGAGGCCCATTCACATGGTGGTGGACATCAGCACTGCAATTATACAGTCATGCAGATTGAGGCCCAGAGCTTCACTTAACGGTGGAACCGGAGGTCTTTTTAAAGATAAGCTTTCAGACAACTTGAAGGGCTGACTCTTTGATCATGTTCAAGTCATTAGTGTATAATCAATCAAATGGAAAAAAACAAGTGGATGCCAAACTAAAACTAGAGAATAGCAGTTTTGAGTTTTGAAAAAAGAGTTCTTAGATTTTACATTAACAAACAAAAAGAACGAAACCACTCTCTTTTTGTGGTTGTGCTGACATGGTCCTGTGTCCTCCACAATGATCTTTGCATTGGAGGCTGACACCGCAGCACAACCAGCCTTGTCTTCAACACTGCATGTTGGGTTAAATGATGCCTTCTGTTTCCCAGAGACAGATACACATTTGCCACTTCTGTGCAGCATGTCTTTCATCTGCAGAGTTTGCAAAACTAAGATGGAACTCGTAATCGATCAAACTTGTAATTTTACATGAACACAGGTTCTTGCGGCAGGGCTGATGTAGCCGAAGCTCTCTCTTGTTTTGCTGGCATTACATGAATGAGTTCAGCCTGGACAACTTGGATGAAGTTTTCTACAAAGGTCGTATATGTCAGGGATTTAAGTTGAGGACCCAGAAGCAGGTACTTCAGCTTGATATATAAATTACTTTTTATTTTTTTTAAACAAAACAGTTTTTTCTTGGCTGCAATCAGAGCCTGTAGAGTAGAGGTTTGTGAATGATTAGGTGAGCCAGAGACTATATATACTAGTGAGGCAGGGATAATTGGACACAGGTCAAACAGGAACAAGAGCAGAAAACCACAAGAGTGGGAAACAGAACGAAGGCAGGAAATTACTCTCGGGACACAAAAGGAGTGAAACTTCAAAATAAAACAGGAAACAGAAAACACAGACCTGAAGCATCATACACACAAATCCAAACTCTAAAACACAGGCAGAGTCTATGATCAGAAATGTCCACACAACAGAAAACCATTACAAAATCATTACAGTATACATTGTAGAATAGATACCTGCCTGACAGTTACATACACAATTCATTATGCCAGTTGCTATAAGTCGTAAAAGTGCATTTATTTTTGTATCATCTTAATGTGATAAAAGGTATAATAGCTCATGGAGGATTTATTTATTTTATTTTATTTTATTTTATTTTATTTTATTTTATTTTATTTTATTTTATTTTATTTTATTTTATTTTATTCAATTTCTTATATATTGTTGTTTTTTATATTGTTGTTTTATGTACATAAGTAGTGCACCAATGACACCAAGGCAATTTCCTGTATGTGCAAACATACCTGGCAAATAAAAGAATTCTGATTCTGATTCTGATTCTGATTAGAACAGCTTTTTCACACTTATAATATTGAGTGGGTTCCAACAGTGTGAAATTATAGGTGTTTTTGGAACCATCATCATTCAAGATTCAAGGGTTTATTGTCATATGCACAACAATTACATTTAGCAGTTGCTGGCAATGAAATGCTTGAGTTTGGGTTTGGGTGGTAGGGGTCTCTAATGAACCGGTTTGTCTTCTTCCTACATCGCTGGGTGTAGAGGTCCTCCGTGGATGGCGGCTCCGTGCTGGTAATGCGCTGAGCAGACTTCACCACCCTCTGTAGAGCCTTACGATTCAGGGCAGTGCAGCTGCCATACCAGGCGGTGATGCAGCCAGTCAGGATACTCTCAATGGTGCAGAGAATCCTGGGGTCCATGTTGAGCCTCTGCAGCCTGCGGAGGAAGGAGAGCCACGGTCTGGCTGTCTTTGTGATGGAGTCTGTGTGGTGAGTCCAGGTCAGGTCATCAGTGATGTGAACCCCTAGGAACCTGAAGCTGCTGACACTCTCCACCAAAGTCCCGTTGATGATGGGGGGGGGGGGGGGGGGGGGGGGCTCTGACCTCCTCTCTGTAGGCCATCTCATTGTCGCTGGTGATCAGGCCTATGATGGTTGTGTCATCAGCAAATTTAATGATGGTGTTGGAGCTGTGGGTGTCCACACAGTCATGGGTGAACAAGGAGTACAGGAGGGGTCTGAGCACGCAGTACTGGGGGGCACTGGTGCTGAGAGTCAGGGTGGAGGATGTGGTGCTGCCAATCCGCACTGCCTGGGGTCCTCCAGTCAGAAAGTTCAATCCAATCACAAAGGGCAGTGTTGAGCCCAAGGTCTCTGAGCTTGGTGACGAGCTTCAGGGGCACGATGGTGATTAAATGCTGAACTCTAGTCAATGAACAGCATTCTCACATACAGTATGTGTCCCTCTGGTCCAGGTGGAAGAGGGCAGTATGAAGGGTGAGGGAGATGGTATCTGCAGTTGACCTATTTCAAGTACCTGGGGGTACACATCAGTGACTACCTCACTTGGACATTGAACACTACACAGGTGGTGGAGAAGGCTCAGCAGCAGCTGTATTTCCTTAGGAGGCTGAGGAAATTTGGGATGGCCCCCAGGATCCTCAGCAATTTCTACAGCTGCACAATTGAGTCTGTCCTGACCAACTGCATCACTGTGTGGTACAGCAGCTCTACTGTACGGGACTACAAACGCCTGCAGAGAGTGGTAAAGACTGCGTCTAAGATCACCAGGACACCACAACCCTCTCTGCAGTGCATCTACCACCGCAGAGTCCACAGGAGAGCTGTCTCCATCATCAAAGACCCCACTCACCCCCAACATGGACTTTTCACACTCCTACCCTCAGGCCGCAGGTTCAGGAGTGTGAGATGCAAAACTAACAGGTTCAAGAACTCCTTCTTTCCCACAGCCATTAGACTGTTCAACAGCTGAACCCACCCTTAAAGACTGAGCCCCCCCTCACTGGTCACTTTATCTTCTATTGGACACTTTATTATATTGCAGACACTTTATTCCATTGCACTACAATACCTGGTACCTTGAATCCATCAGCTCAATTGCACTATACCGTTTACTGCGGAATGCTCTACATAACTTTTCATTACACAAGAAAATGTATCTTCCTATAGTTTATATTTCTATTATTTTTTACTGCATTTGCTTTGTTATATTCTCTTAGATTTATTTATATATATTCCTGCATCCTGTGTGGGCAGCAATGTAAGAATTTCATTGTACAGGGAAACGTGTTTCTTTACTGTGCATATGACAATAAAGCTTTGAATTTGGCCTATAGGCAAACTGCAGTGGGTCAGAGAGGGAAGAGGTGAAGGATTTGACTAACCTCTCAAAGCACTTCATGATGGTGGAGGTAAGTGCTACGGTGCGGTAGTGGTTCAGGCAGAGGGTTTCGTTTTTTTGGGAAAAGGGACAATGATTGTTTCCTTGAAACATGTGGGGACTACAGACTGGAGCAATGACTGGTTGAAGATGTCTGTGAACACATCTGCCAGCTGATCTGAACACACCTTGAGAGCTTGGCCAGGGATGCCATCAAGTCCAGGTGCCTTGCATGTGTTGATCCACATGAGTGATCGCCACACGTCTGCCGTGGATATAGGCAGTGGTCCTCCTGGGCCTCTTGTACCTCCACAGCCGGGGATTTGCTCTTGTGAGATGCATCGAGAGATGCAGACATAACCTCAGCACTGTGATAGCTTTTAGTCCAGCCCACATGTTCCTTGTGTTGGAGCCCTGGTAGTGAGACTCCACTTTGTCCCTGTACTGTCTCTTAGCACTGCTGATAGCACTCCAGAGCGCATACCTGGACTTCCTGTACTCCTCCAGATCACCTGAGTTGTAGGCATCAGTCCATGCTTTAAGTTTGGCATGGATGTCAACAATAATCCAGGGCTTCTGATTTGGGAATGTTCGCACAGTAATCGTCGGTACGTTGTCATCGATACATTTGCTGATGTAGCAGATCACCGTGTCCGTGTTGATGTTGTTGTCCTGGAGCCCGTAGAGCCGAGTCTGATTGGTTGGACCACCGCTGAATGGTTCGAGTCACCGGTCTGTCACCTTTGAGTTTCTGCCTATAGGAAGGCAGCAGCAGAACTGAGACGTGATCTGATTTGCCAAATGAGGGGCGAGGGATTGCCTTATATGCATCCCGGAAGAGAGTGTAACATGTCATACCTGTATTAACCTGCAACACAAGCAGGGTCAAATATGAGCTGCTTGGCCTCTCCCTCATTATTATGTTGGAGAGATCCCTTTGATATTCATTCATTTGATCCCTTTGGAATTGATTTAGAAATATTTAGATTTAGAAATATTTGTTTTCTTCTGTCTATTTGTTTTTCTTCTTGCACTGTAGTTATTGGTCCTTTGTTTAATTAGGTCAGTCTTACTACACAATTCAACTGGGAACTTGTATAACCAGAAGAAGACAATAAGCTGCCATGATTATACTGAAACAAGAGGCACACTCCCTATAAATTATGATTCAGAACACTATACATAGACTTTCTCAACCTTTACCTACCTCACTTGCAAGCTTTGAACTTGATGCTCATTACTGGCACTGTGGCTGTCTGCCATTGCTGTAAAGATTTCACTCACCCTGGTTATTACTCACATTTTGGCGTAAATCACATTGTGTCTCACAATTTGGATAAAATATTGAAAGTCTACTCCCTGGTAACTGTGTTCAACAGGCATTGCAGTTCCTCAGCTTAACTGTCTGATTCACTCTTAAAACTAGGGTTAATCCTGGAAAAGCTATTGAACAAATGCAAATTATACACTTAGCCCATCCAATCAGCCCTCTCATCAAAGCTGCACCCATATGAACGCACTCGGCCTGACAATAGCTAAAAGCCGACTATTTCTCTAACTCGCTCACTAACGTCTGATAATCATCTCAACTTCAGTGGTGTATGTCCTCCTGGCTGAAGACAACAGTCATGTGCAGTGAGAGCATGAGTGGGGTGTGCACAGGCAGTTCCGTTTCTGACAATCATTTCATGTGGTCCAAATTAAACGATTTGTATACAGTCCTGTGAACGCCACAGACACCAGCTATTTTCTTCTATTTTTAGATGACTTGATGGCTATCAGCACATGAAGAGGATTTCAACAAATAAACCAACCCTATCTTTGAATGTAGAGAACACAGTCAATCACCCTCAGAACCCTAACCCAACCCTAATGCCAGGGGCACATGTGTTGGAGATTGTAAAAAGTCATGCAAGTGGGCAGGACAGAGTTACATCCAATAAGTTTGCCAAAAGCATGCAAGAGCCCAATTGATTTCGGGCTAAGACTGTCTCTTTTGAAGCAAAGAGGGCACTGCCAGAACAGATTCAATGTTTTTAAATGCTGTGATGCACGACCCAGCACTGGAATTGTGCTTGGAATGAAAATGATCTTGCCAGTGGCTTTTAAAAGATCAAAGAGACCAGGAAAATCTCTCATTATCATTTTGGATTATTGTTGACCAATGTTATTTGTGGAAGTTTTGTTTCAGAGTGAAGTTAGAAGACCTTGTGTTCATCCTTGTGCTTCATTTCTGTTCTTGTCTGACTTATATATACGTTTGAATGATTGACTCAACTGGCAGTATTTTGTCATTAGTATGTCAACTATTTCAGAGGTCTGTCAATTAACACAATTTTCAGAGCCAACTTCACAGCTTTTCAAAATAAAAGCCCAATAATTGGGTTTGATATATAGCATTGCAGCAACAAAACCAATTTTGTGCTTTTACTTTGAATGTTTGATCCAATATGAAGAGAATGTGTTCTCTAACAACATTTTTGATTGTGTTATTACAGATCCTCCAGAAATTGGCCTTTTTGCCAAAGAGTACGCTCCATTTTCCCTTCCTTTTTAACAAGAAGGACCCACTATGTCACGCTTACTAAATCCACCAAATTCACCATCAAACATTATCACACCTATCACAAAATTGACAGAAGCAAAATAAAACTTGCCCAAACCATCTTGCGTCATGTTTCCATTGTTTCAACAATCTTTAATTCTGGTTTGGCACAACATATGGAATCTTACTTTCAAACAAAAAAGGTCAACTCAAACTTTGACTAGCTAACTTTACCTTTACTGTGCACCATTAGTGTTTATGTGGTCAACAGAAAACTTAATTCACATTCACTACTCACTCTCTCATTGTTTTCTATATTATAAAAAATCATAGGGTCCTAGAAACTGGAGCCTCTGGTTTGTTGGCTTATGTTGCCTGGTGTAGTAATTGTTTTAGCCACAAGATGGAAGCATACACAGCAAAGTGCGTGCGTGTGTGTGTGTGTGTGTGTGTGTTGAGGAGGGGAGGGGGCATTGTTAATGAGAGGCGGGTCCCAAAACAGGAGGAAAGTGAGGCCAAGGAGTGAGGGAATTGGAAAAACGATGAGAAGAAAGCATAAAAAAAGTACTGAATGTTTGAATCTGCTTTGCTGTCACACCAGAAGAGAAAGAAGGGAAAAAGAGAAATGTCACTCTGTCCAGTGACCTGAAAAGTAAAACCTCTTTTTCTCTTCCTTCTCTCTCTTTCCCTCTTTCTCCCACAAAATTCTGACAATATCTCCCTCCCTCCCTTTTTCTCTCTCAGACAAACAGAGGCTGCTGCTGAATGAGGAAGCTGGATAGACCAGCCCGGAGCCAGACACAGTCCACGTAAGTAATCTACATCATACTACACTCAAACACACACAAGTGATGCCATACAAGCCATACAATACATAACCCGTGCTGTATGTTATAACCATCTAACATTTTCTTCTTGTATATATATATATATATATTGTTGTTCTTTGATGGTCAGTCTGTAACTGGTGTCCATAAAGTGACGTGTTTTCAATAGCAGTTACTTCACATTTTATACAGCTGAGTAGTAATTGGCCTACACACATTCTGTTTCAATTACCTGAAAATGTATGTGTTTGTAATCCACTCACTGGAAACTCATTTATTTGCATATATCTACATTTGCTAAAAAAAAAATATTTTAGTTGTTTTTCTTTCCACCACCCTCCAACACACAGCCAGTAGCCAGAAATGAGTTTTGATTTCACTGTAATTTAGGTTTTATTGTGAGTAAAAAGTTACATCAAAACAGAGCTGGTCCCCAGGGAGCAGACTAAACTGTTTCAGGTGGACATTTATTTCTAGATCTTAAGGTTTAAGGGCAGACCTTAAGCCCTATGAGACAATTTGGACATTTTGGACATTTTGTGAGTCTGGCCTACTCAAATACAATTTGATTGATTAATTTTGGGAAGTCTAAGAGATAGTTATAGATATATCCAGTGTTTGTACAGTAGATGCTATAATACAACTCTTAAACCTGTTCAACACATATGCTATTCTTTTGAATACTTTTTTCACTTCTTACAAATGTAATGGCAGACTAATACCACCAGGCACTTTATTATGCTCATAACAGTACTTCTTTGAATAAATTTTTTTTTCTGCAGTTTTACTGATATAAAGCATGATTATTTACATCTTTCCACTGAATTCCTTAAACAAGTGATAATATTTTGTATGATTTGTATTTGAGAGGTGCATCACAGATCTAGAACTAGATGGTATATCACTTAGATATAAGACTGAAGGCTCTCATAATTTACATGATAAACCTCCACTTATAAATCAGCAGGTGTTAATTGTGACAATGTGATTTTTTTTACCAAGAAATTATTCTTTAATTGTATATACAATATTTTTACAAATAATATATTTCCTACCCGATTAAATCTACCAAAGCAGTCTGCAGATAAGCCTCGGACTACCCAAGCCAGGCAACCCTGTGTTATCTGTAGATGTAGACATGATAACATGAAAACATGACCACACCTGTATGTTTTCTTGAGATCCCTTCCACTTGTGGAGTATGCTTGATAAAACTTATCCCGGTCTGCCACTGTCCAATGGACACTCTAACATCCTGATGTTAGTATACACGTTCAGCAAGATGGCCCACTCTGTGGCCTTAACCAAGCTCCCATTGGCCAAAGAGATGGCAGAACTCATATTGCAACCTAGGGGTGGGCCACGATATGGCAAAAATGTCATATCAAGATTGTTTCCAGCGAGGACTATGTTCCACAATCTTATTGCGATTTTTTTAAATGTTGGTTTTAAAGACAGTTTTGCAAGTAAGTACACATTACAACCAAACCAATTTCCCCATTTAGAAAATACAGCCCTACAAACAAAACATACTATGGAAAAAGAATGAACAGACCATTAAGGCCAAACAGCAAAGGATGAACATTCAACAAGAATTTTGACATGGTTTAGACTTACGTATTAAATTACATGACTTTTGCATAAATCCCATCCCAAAATTATCATTGCTTTCAAAAGGTAATCAACAACACTCAAGTAAAGTGCATTCTTGCCTCATAACATGTTGTCTCAACAACGACCACAGTTCACATCGATGTTCTGAGGGAGTTCTGCTTGCTGATGGGGCACTGTGAGCCTATACATGTATCTTCTGGTTTCCACCCACAATCCAACGGCCAGACAGAATATGGAAATCAGGAGTTAGAAATGGCCAAGCAGTACATAGTATCCCAGAACCCCTCTCCCTAGTCTAAGCATCAGGACTCTCCCTGTTCAAGTGTGCCTATGGGTTCTAGCTTCGACTCTTCCTGGTGCTAGAGAAGGAGAAATGTCTGTCCAGGCCTTCATCCGCTGTTGTCGCTAGGCCTGGGCCCAAACACAAGCTTCCCTGCTTTACTCTGCTGACGGCTACTTAACCATCGCCACTCCAAAGCTCCCACCTTCCGGGCTGGATCGACGGTGTGGCTCTCCACCAGGGACCTGCCTTTTCAGGTCGACCTCAGGAAACTGGCATCCGGGTTCATCGGCCCCTTCGAGATCCAGAAGGTATTCAACCCGGCAGTGGTGAGACTTAAGCTTCCCTGGTCCATCTATGTCCATCCCATGTTCCATGTGTCCCAAGCGAAACCAGTCCAAGAGAGTCCCTTGGCACCTGTGGCCAATTCTCCTCCATCTCCTTGGTTCATTGGAGGAGTAACCTACACTGTCTGCTCCCTTGCCTTGGAAGAGCCCTCCAGTGGATTCTTGCACTGAGCTGTGTTCCCACCTGTTTCCTGTGTCGACTCGTCCTCTGTTCCAGCCTGAACCCCCTGTGATCCCTGTTATTGAACTGAACTTACTGATCACCTGCCTGCCTTTCCGGGTGTCTGCTGAGAGCAGCATTGAAGTGCATGTCCAATTGACTCAGCTATGTACTGTGCAGTGTTTCTGTCCTAAACACACAAGTCAATAGAGAGTCTCCATTTAACCAGGATTTGAACAAAGAACCTTCTTGCTGTGAGGTAACAGTACTAACCACTGCTGCACCGTGCCATGCAAGTTATAATATTTAATGTTAAATTAAAGGTTCAGTGTGTAAGATTTAGGTGAAATTGATTTTTTGCAGAAATTGAATATGAAATAATCCTAGTGATGTTTTCACTGTGTTTCATCTAAATTGTAGTAATTGTTGTTTTCTTTAACATAGACTAGGCCCTTTATTATATTTAAATACTTTATATTTACATGGATGGGGTCCTCTCTGTGGAGGCTGCTATGCTTTTTACTGTTGTCCAAACTGGACAAACTAAAACCTTTTGAGTTTTCATGACAACTGAAGTTCACCACAGGTTCTCTTTCATGTTGGAAAGGTGAGGGTGAGGTGAGGAGTATCCAGCTGTAACATGCAACTTCTCTCTAGATCTCTAGATATCACTAAATTCTACACACTGAACCTTTAAGTATTTTATTAATAAAGGTTACTTATGTTTAACAATTGTTTGCCATCTGCTATTATCATTGAACACTGGAACATTTTGACAAACTGATGTTTATATTGTGAAGAATGCCAATTCAAAGAGTTTTGAAAAGAGTTTAGCTGGTAGCTGTATGTTTGAGCTCTGGAGTCAGTCATGTCAGTTGTTTCCCCCCTGCCAGCTGTATGTACAAACTGCGCATTTATTAGTTCTAGCTCTATACTTCAACGTACATGAGAGTGGTGTGATCGTCCTAGCTAAGAAATACCACAAACACAATTAAATGGTCTCAAAATGACTTACCCCTTCAGTGAGAAGGTAGATACCACAGCCAGGTGGACGGTGAAGTACTGAGGCTAACAATTTTCGAGTGACATATTGACAATAAGGAAAACAGAATAAAAAAAATATTATGCTCTGAGTTCAGTACTTACACCAAATTTGATTATTTCCTTTCCTTGTGCAGGATTCTATGTGATTTGTTGTATTATAGACAGTTAACATGGAAGGAAGTAGGAAGACACCACAGCATTCGCGAAGGGTCAAATGCACATAGTGTGTATAGCCAACTGACTTACCAGCTTAATTTTTTATAAGCATGTGCTGTTACTGCGAGCTATTCATACATGAACATAAAATGTTTTGCACATTTGTCAATCTTAGTATTCTAACTAGTGTTATAAGTTCAAATCTGTATCTCAGAACACTTAATAAGAGAAGAAAAACTTTTCAATGCACATTTGGCGTTTTGGAGTACAACTCCTTTGATTTTGTCTCTATAGTTGTGTGTGGAGCTACAGCTGCTGAGAGAGAGGGGAGTGGGAGACAGTGAAAAGAGATGTGTGATATGGAGGAACAGAGAAATTGTAACTGAAAAAGAGAAGAAGAGAGAGGAAGGACAGATTAGGGTTGGGTGCCTGTGGTGGAACATGATGTCAGAGGAATGTATTGAGCCTCTCCACGCCTTTAACAAGCTAAGTTCTGTGGAGTAGCTGCCACCTCACACTCTTTCTCACACATAAAAACACTTTCACTCCATATAACTCTTTCTTTATTACTTCTCTAACTTACTGTCTCTATTTTCACATAGCTGCATGCACAGCATGACTCCAAATTACATTGCAATGGTCTTTATTTAATAAACAATAATAATAATGCTAAATGAGTGAATACAATTAAAATAAATACACAGCCAGATGCTTGGAACAGCTGGATGGACAATGACCTTTATTAGCAGTGAGGTAAGACAGTGGAGGATGGAAAGGACATGTTGTGTATGGAAGGGCAGCTGCTACTGTAAACCAACCACAGTGAAGTCACATTTATTTTTAGCAGAATAGACGAGAAACCAGAAATTGAGCTTTAATGCCAAAACACAGTTTAACCCCTTAACATCCGATTTGCAGGAACTATCTATCTATCTATCTATCTATCTACTGTATCTATCTATCTATCTATCTATCTATCTACCTACCTACCTACCTGCCTACCTGCCTACCTATCTACCTATCTATCTGTCTGTCTTGTCAGTGTCCAGTGGCATGTAAAGTGCAGCAGGCCGTCCTGCATGTGCCATTCTGACAGGTTCAATGGACACATGTTTTCTATTTGTACGTATAGTGGTAGGTCCTCAGGTGCCCCTTGCACACCTAGTTTCTCTGCAGCATCAACAGCATAGATCTCTCTGAACTGTTCTCCAGTGAGGCATAGGTGTTAGACTTGGCATTGATTGCATTTCTGCCTCACTTGTGGCTCTCAGTGAGATTTCTAAATTGTTTCTATTAGGATGTTACGTCATGTTAAGCCCTATGAGACAAATTGTGATTTGTATGGTTTTTTTTACATTTGTACAAATACATTTTGATTGATTGATTAAATGTGAACTATATGCAGGACTCAACTGCCTTGAGTGACCTATGTCATGTCCCTTGAGCTGCTGCAAACTTGTGTGTCTTTGGTTCCAAATTCATCACATTGACTTTTCTACAGGCCTGTGTCAAGCTTTAACACTACCCCTGCTGTCTTTCAAAGACAAGGACAACAGGGGAAAAGTTGACTCTGTAAGTCAAGACAGCTTATTCAGTCCAATTTTGCAATGTTCCTGAATACAGACATAAAGAGACCAGTGTTTTTTTATTCCTAAACAATTAATGTTGCTGGTCTCTGCCTTTTTCACCACAGCATAGCACAGGAGCAGCTGTTTGCCATCCACAGTGGCCTGGGGCCTGTGAGGAACAAGAAAGGATTTGTGTGTGTGTGTGTGCGTGCTTGCATGTGAGTCAGTGAGTCAGTTAGCTGTTGGTCTTAAGTTGGCCTCTGTATGTTGTAAAAATCCCGACATAAAGCAGATAACTAAAGGGCAAAGAGTGAGAAACCTGTGTGTCATGTGCCTTAAGTCAAATTCTACAGTGTGTTGAGAAGTGCATTAACATCTAATGCTGAACTTTGCTCTTTACTATAAGCTCTATTGTGACTGTACCGTCACTCATATATGACAGTATATGACATCATTGTTTATCTGACACTATATGACACTATTGCTGCATGACAACATGGTAACTTGATTTCTGTCTGTCCACAGGGTTGTCCAGCTCTGTAAAATCCACACTCTCTCACCATGGTGAAGACGTAGTCTGTTTGATCTCCATGGAGATGTCTCCAAACAAAAGTTCTCTCTCTCCATTGTTGCTATGGTTATTGTGGTTGCTATTCTTCATGACCAGCATCATTCAGACAACAGACTCTGCCCCCACATCTGAATCGTCTCTGCTGGTCAATACCACCTTGTTGTTTGACGGTGGAGCCCCAGGCTACAACCTGCAGAACTGTAGCTGCTCCACACCTGTACAGGAGTGCAATGAGGCTCTTGCCAACTCACTGTGCATATGCCACACTGTCTTGCGCTCTGCTTTGCCCCTTTCTGGGCTCAGAGATCCTGGACGACTTACCATCTGGGTGAAGGATTTCTGGGTCCTGGAGGAGCTGCTGAACAGAAGCAGGGTTGGCCATTTACAGTTGTCTTTTTGTGGAATAAAACCAATGGGAAGACAGTACCTCGCTTTGCTAGGTCTACAGACCCTTAGGATCCACAGTTCAGCACCAGAAGCACCATACCCTGATCAGGAAATTACTATTTTCTCTGCAGTTGAGTTAGAGGCACTCTCCTTGGACCTTTCCTCATTCTTCTTTGTGACCATACTGGATGTAGCAGTGCTTAATGGGTTATCTAACCTGAAGGCATACAGTGTTGTAGGACCACATGCTTACACTTTTTCTCAGCACTTTCCCCAACTGGCCATTCTCCTTCCTCTGCTATCCTCTGCTACTCCTGATGACCTCAGTGAGCAGGATTCAAAGCCTCTGCAGAGCCTTCTCATTACTTTTGTCTACTAACAAAAAGATTCCATTCAAGTGCAGTTAGGTAGGCATAAGTGATACTCAGGCGTTGGAAACAAAACATCTGGATTATTTTTTGTAAAGAAAAAGGTGTATTTCTGTATACAATATCTTTGGAAAGTATTATCAAATGTATAACTGACTGCTGTGCTGAAGTTCTCTTTTAAGTGTGACTTTGAACTTTGACTCGAGGGGAAAAAATCTTCCTCTTACTGATGGAATTTCTTCAGGGACACTTACAATTTCATGCTACACTTTGGATGCTGTTTTTTACATCTCTGAAAGAACCTGCTAAGATATTTCTGCTCTTATAAATGCACCGCAATTTCAACTCAAATGCGTCCTAATCAGCTGACATCATCTTACCCACTACAGTTTCGCAATAAACCAAAAGTAGTGTTTTGCATACTTTGATTTATTTTTTGCCAACACCTGAATATTAACACTTTTTACTATATTTATCATTTCAAATGAATGAAAATTATGGGTTTATTCACTGAGCCACCCTCACAGTCTCGGTGTATATTAGGTGCATTCACACCTGTAATTAAAGCTGTCAGGATCCCCAAGATGACTATTGATACCGCAGGTTTGAACTGGTCCAAAAGCATGTTTAGTCAGTGAGGTCCATCCATCAGTTAATGTGTTTCCCTGGTTTGACCTTTTAGTATAGGCTATATATATATTCATACAACTGCACAATGTGTTTTGAAAATGTGGTATGGCACAGTTTTATATTGTATCTCTCTATTGTATACCGCTTGATCATATCATTGATCAACATGGCCTTAACGTCCATTACTATGCTGATGACACCTAACTCTATCTTAGCCCTCAGCCATCCAAGCTCATAATTGTGGCCCCCAAGGCTCTGCTCCGGAAGGTTGGAGATCTACTCCTCAACAATGACAGCTGCGCCATCTTCCCATCCCCCAAGGTCCGCAACCTGGGTGTTATTCTTGACTCCGACCGCTCTTTCCAATCCCACATAAAATCTGTCACAAAATCCATTTTCTTTCATCTTAAAAACATCTCCAGACTCCAGCCTTCACTCCCTGACTCCATGGCAGAATCCCCCATTCTTGCCTTCATCACCTACAGCCTAGATTACTGCAATAGAGTCTTGTCCGGTGTACTAGACAATGTCCTGAAGAGACTCCAGTATGTGCAGAACTCTGCCACCAGGGGTTCTCAACTGCTCTAAGCCCTAGCAGCACATCACACCGACCCTCAATCACCTCCACTGGCTTCAGATCAAGGCCATCATCAACTAAACTCCTCCTTCTCACTTATAAATCCCTCCATGCTCTCGCCCCGCCATATCCAACTGACCTCCTCCACCCCTACACTCCGCTCAGAAGGCTGCAGTCCTCAAACCCTGGTTTGCTCTCCATCCCCAACACCAAACTGCAAACCTTTGGAGACAGAGCCTTCTGTGTCACAGCCTCCACCCTCTGGATTCTCTATCTGCCGAAATCCACAATGCTGCTTCTCTGGACAGATTAATAAAACCCCTCAAACACCACCTGTTCACTAAGGCATTTGGCTGCAGATAATGCTCCAGCAATTTCAAATGGTTTGTGGCGCTAAATGAATGTAAAATTTGAATTTTAACAGGTTTTCATACATTGAATATTGATGTTTTTCAATGTCAGATATGGGTAGAAAAAAAAAAGTTTATGAATACAAAATTAATTAGGTAAAACCATTTGGCTGTTTTTTTTTTATCCTTTATAGGTGTTCATAGACAGACAGACAGATAGATAGATAGAGCACATTCATACACTGCATCTATATGTTGCACTCTACTACACGCCAATCACACACAGCTGGCACAGCCATCAGGGGTAACTCTGGGTTCAATATCTTGTCCAAGGACACTTCCGCACACAGAAATTGGACCAATCTTCTGGTTAGTGGTCTCTACCTTCTCCTTATTCATATACACTAAATGTAAGTGGGTAAATCTGAAATGATTAGTCATTTTTCACTGTGTGAACAAATCTTGCCTGAAAATGTTACTTTTCTCCAGTGACTTTCATCTGAGAAATAGATTTCCATTGCATAAGCTGTTTTTTGTACACCTGCCACCAAAACCTCCCTTGCATTCATGAACACATGACACTCAGTGATTAAATGTGGGTAGGGTAGGTGGTGTTGGTAGGTAGGTAGGTAGGTAGGTGGGTAGGTAGGTAGATAGGTATGTGGGTAAAGTAGGTAGGTAGGTGGGTTCTCTGAAGGTGACACAGGATGCAAGGGAGGTGTATATCACAGGTTGGACTCAAAGATTAGACCACAGGAAGTTCTTGTCGCTTTTGCTTTTCGAATAGAGCAAAGACGACTACAGAATGGTTAAGTGCTGTTTGATCACGTTTTGGTTGTCAGCTACAACCACGTTAATAAAGTTGAAAAGTCTGAATTTTCATGTTAATACATTCATCAAGTGACTGATTATACGTAGTGGTTCTGGTTACATATTCAACTTCTTAAGATCTTCAGATCTCGAATCTCCGGACTCATGTCAGGAGAAACTGTTCATGGCTCACTTGCACACATGTGTCAACACAGACTATCCGATTTAGTTTTATTTTATCAATTGGAAACTTTTACATATAAGCCTGTTATTGAATAAGCCCAAACATCAGTGAATCTTAAAGTGTGTGACATAAATTATATTAAAGGAACATTCAAGGGTGAGGAAACTTTTTAAATCAAATTAAAATGTTGCTATAATCATATAATATTAGAATAATAGTAAACATATTTGCGTTTATACATAAATTAATCAAATATATTTTTATTCTCTAAAGAATAAGGACTTACAGAAGGCCTATGTGTTTACACTGAACTGAAGGAATATACTGTGTTGTTGCAGTGAGTGAGTGAGAGTATAGTGCATTCATGAAACAAAAATCCATGAAAAAAATCCCCTTATCTTTCAATATAGCAATCTAGCAATATTTCATAAATTATATTTTTTAAAGTTTTAATAACGCCAATAATATGACTCCGGAGAGAAAGGGTAGCAACCAGGATCACTGTAACCTGCTTCCACAGATCGTAGTGACAATTTAAGAGATTTCCTTTCTGTTTGTTTTTGCACCAATAACCATGACTATTTATGTATAAGTTTAACTTTATTTCATCAAATCACTGTCAAGTTATTTGAAATTTGAAATACATAAAGTCAACATTTTAGGCCAAGTGTTCTTGAGTTTATTAATAGGGCTGAGACCATTGGAGGACAGAGAAATATATTACATCATGCATAGATATGGTACAACCCTACAGTCTATGGGTACATGTGTTTTTGAAGTCTGCCTCGATGCAACAAGCACAGACAAAACAGTTTCACCCTCAGCTCTCTTTCAGCCTAACTGGTTAATGCAGGCGTGTGTGTGGCTGGAATTTACCCAGACTTTTACTCTGAAGATGACACAGGAAGTAAAGGAGGTGTACATGACAGATTGGACTCAGCTACACTTCAGGACATTCATGTTGCTTTTGCTTTTCGATCAGAGCAAAGACGACCACAGAATGGGAAGGGGCGTCTGGGTAAGTCCCTGAACATTTACACCAAGACAAGTGATGTTTGAACGCGTTTAGTTGTCAGCTACAACCATGATAATACGGTTAAAAAGTCTGAATGTCCACGTTAATAACGTTAAAACGTCTGAATGTCCATGTTAATACGGTTAAAAGTCTGAATGTCCACGTTAATAAAGTTAAAAAGTCTGAATGTCCACGTTAATAAAGTTAAAAAGTCTGAGTGTCCACGTTAATAAAGTTAAAAAGTCTGAATGTCCATGTTAATACGATCATACGTAGGCTCTGGTTACGTATTCAAAGTTTTAAGATCTTCAGATTTCTAATCTCCGGACTCATGTCAGGAGAAACTGTTCATGGCTCACTTACACACACGTGTCAACACAGACAATCCCACTTAGTTTTATTTTATCAATCGGAAACTTTTACACATAAGCCTGTTATTGAATAAGCCCAAACATAAGTGGATCTCAAAGTGTGTGACGTCTATTAAAGGAACATTCAAGGGTGAGAAAACGTATTAAATCAAATTAAAATGTTGCTATAATCATATATTAGAATAATAGGAAACATATTTGCGTTCATACATAAATACATTACATACCTTTTTATTCTCTAAAGAATAAGGACTTACAGAAGCCTTATGTGTTTACACTGAACCGACGGAATATATTGTGTTGTTGCAGAGAGAACCAGTGCAGTGACCAGAATGTGAGACAGACATGTTCAGCTGGTGCTTACTGAGTATGCAAGGATGCAGTGTTTGGCTCTCATTCTCTATCTAATGCTACTGCCTGATTCTGGTGAGTTACTCAGAGTTAAATGTACTTCAGAATAGCTCAGACACCATTCTCCTCAACACAGCCTCTTAATCAGAGTTAGTAACTCATGATATCATCATGTGTGTTTTGCACTTTGTGTTTTAATTGCACCTCTGAGTCACACTGCCTCACATGTGAACTTGTTGCTCCCACAGCTTTCACTTACCTTCCTGCTCCACTCAATGTTTCCATCATCTCTCTTAACTTCCACCATGTCATGCGATGGGATCCTGGACCTGGCACCCCACCACATGCACAGTACAGGATTAACAAGAGGTAATTTCCCTGTCCACCATCTTCAGTTCAATTCGACTTTATTTGTGTAGCGCTTAATACCAACTTACATTATCTCAAGGCATTTTACATAGTAAAGTCCAAACCATACAATTCTCAGCATTTCCCACAATAAGCAAACTCTAGCTAACTGTGGTGAGAAAAAATGTTTCAAGGTGGAGAAAGCACAAGCACATGCAAATTTAATATGCAATTAAAATTTATAGGTCGAGATAAAGAAAATTTCCTCATGAAAAGGTCTGGACTATCATAATGTCTAGCGTTAGGATTCCGGCAATATGTAGACTGTCAAACAAAGAAAGCATGTAAGGAGGTGAAATAATATTTTAACAATATTGATTGTCAGTTATACATTGAAATGGAAGGATTATAAATAAGAGCTCTTCTACAAATGCTCTTTTTTTAATGTACATTAGTGCTTGATTTTAGAAAACATACACAAAATGTGTAAATTAAGTTTTCCTTTTCTATTTTCTAACAGTCTCAACTAATTTTAACAATCATTACTCATTTTAACAACTGAACAGCTATAAAATCCCACTTTTCATTTTCAGCGAGAGAAGTGAGCTCTAGCTTGTGCTGTCAGGAATTTAAATCTGTGGAATGGTTGTTTGATGCTTTTATCAATTGCTACAGTCCAATAACATATGAGACATACTGTTTTTAGAAATATTTTTAGCTGCGCATGAGAAAAATGTATGAAATGTCAGTACAGTCTTGTTTGAAAACAATGGTTTTGCTATGTGCTTTTCACACCATGTGAAGTTACTTTTCTAAATTTTCTCTTACCTACCTCTCACTGTCTATGTTTCCTTCTCTCGTCTCTCGGGGGGGAAAAAAAATAGGGGGAGCCATCTTGCTGGCCATCACTGCTCTCATTTCCTACCATGAAGTGCATGATGCCATTTCCTCTTTTGGTTAGAGACACTGTCTCATCTGACTTTTCTGTTGATTCTGCACATATGTCTGTAGCAACAAGCATACAAACTGTCAAGTACTTTTGATTTATCACATTTAGATCTTACTCACAAGACATTTAGCCAATTTTAGACTTTGGTTTGGAATTTTAGACCAGCATTTACAGTGAAAAACTTGGGTTTGTTTTTTTATTGAAAATATATATTTTTTGTTTATTACAACAAACACGGATAACAATGAATATCACAATATGCCATGACCATATTTCTCAGTCCTTGTGGTGAGGTGAGGTAAATAAGTTTATTAAAGAAATCACAATAACATAAGAACATAAAGAAAACTAGGGGAAGGAGTGTGACACATTGTCTAAATGACATCAATCTATCATTTAATACTTCAATAATGATATCCTGAATAACTTAAGAACACCACTTTACTCCAGAACAAATCTAAAAAGTTCCAAAACTTATTTTTTGTGAAGTAGCTTGGACGTTCTGCCTTTTAGCTCTTGGGGAATTCCACAGCAGTTTACTTTTTTCCATCAAGTGAATATACATTGTCTTTCTTGTAAGTGACAAAGGGTAAATTCAACTTCCCTTTGCGATTCACAAAACTCCAAACTCTTGTATTGAAAGAACAAAGCAATATCACAATCTAAATTGTGATAATGGTTAGGATTATCAAGTTTTCACACTACTATAGAAAAAGTATAAACAAAAACAGCCCTATTGTTGTTCCCTTAAATTTCAGATTTTTCTATTTTTCATTATCTACAAAAAATATATAGTCTATTTGCTTGTTCTTTTTGTTAGATGAATACTTCACAACATATGTGCACCATGACATCCTGGATCATGAGGTGTTATTTAATATCACAATACATGAGTCCAGTCCAAGTGCAAAGATTATCAAACTGTTACAGTCAACTTGCCCCAGTTGCATGCACAGTTTTCCTGTACAATGACAGATTCAGGGTCCCCACTGTGCTTTAAAATTCTTGAAATTCTGGTTATAAAAAGAAAAAAATAGAAATACATCGTTGTCGGGAATTGAGCCTGGAAAGTAGTTGTTTGTTTAAGAAGGTGTTGGAACCCTTTGTATCAGCCTCTCTGAGGATCTTTTGTGACCTTTAATTTGGTCACATTTTCAGTCAGAACATGGTCTCTCTGATAATCGGTGGTTTCTTTTTGCATATTCTTTGATGGAATATCCGCAAGGTTTTTTTTTTACCTCTTAAAGCTCTGCTTGTGCTGTTTCACAGTTTCCAACCAGTGTTTGTTTCCATTGATTGAGCACATGGTCTGTAGCACCTCACCGTGTGGTCCAGCCGTGAGCACAGAGAGGCCAGCTCAGACTTTGATGGAACCAATGATTCAAGTGCTTTTATTTGTTTTTCAGTTCAGGATATTCTGATCTTCTTTTAACTGTCATTGAGGTTCACATTACATTCAATTGTACTTGCCTGCATGACAGAAATAAATACGATGGTCAATTTCATGGGTGGATTTGACTTGAAACAAGAAAGAAGGTTATGTTTAAAAAAATATTTGTACTATTTCCAGCTGGCCCACTTTACCACTAGATTACAGTTATACTGACCTAAATCTCCAGTATTTATTTTCTGTTCTTTTTGACACAGGTATGTCAGCTCAGTGAGCATGCTGTTAATAATATAATATTAAAACATAACATAACCTTAGGATGGGGTTGAATAGGAAATTGGCAGCATGAATGACAAATCTGCAAATTTGATGTGATTCAGTAAACATGGAAGAGCTGAGAGTTTGAGAGCATATGGAGGAACTATAGAGTATCAGCATGTAAATGCTAAATGTACTGCATTTATATAGCACCCATTCATACATACATTCTTACGGTGCTTTTATATAGACGTCAGTGGCAATTTGTGGTTCAGTTTCTTGCCTATGGACACAGAATTTCCAATTAGAGGATGACTCACTCTACCTTTCTGTGTGTTTCTAAAAAAAGTGTAGTATTTTTATGTAAATACGTTGGTATACGTTATAAGAAAGGGGTACTGAGATACAAGTTGTAGAGGTCCACTGTGGCATGGAGGTAAAGCAGGTCATCCACAGTTAGTATGCTTGGTGTTTGATCCCCATCTCTAGTAGTCCACATGCGTGTGGTGCCAAGGACAAGACATTGTACCAAGTGCAAAGTGCTGTGTATAGTGACCAGTGTTGGATCACGTCCCGCCACGTCTATGGGGTCATATCAGTCTCAATATTCACAAATACATTTTAATTCACACACAAATAGTTATCAATGTATATAAATGTTTAAAAAAAAAATCACAAATAAAAAAAAAGTTTCACAAATATACTTCTACATTTGTGTGTGGGTTTTTTGGGACTCCCCTGACGTTGCTGGATTCACAAATGCATTTTTTGGATACTGTAGCCTAATGTCGCCCTCATTTTCAGCCAATCACATGAGCGCAGCCCCATGAGGGTACGATCCCGCCAACGTTACTATCGCAAGTCAACCTGGACAAAATATGTCACTCGTCACTCATGTTATGTAGAAAAAACGCAGTAAAAGCGGTGCCCTAGCACACAAGGTGAGAAAATATACCTTCTTGCTTCGCATTAGAGTTCTTTAGTTATGTTTGCATTCATGAATTTATTTTTATTTACATTTTTCTTCACTATATTAATTGTTGTAAATGCTCATTCACTTCACAGTCTCGTTATCTAGACAGTTTTACAGTTTCAATGATTTCAGGTGGTTCTGATATGTGGTGTTCATCCCTCCCCTTGAGGATACTTAGATTAAAAATGTTTTCATTGAAAAGTATGCACATTGGCCTTGTGCTTCTCTCAGACAGAATGAATAAGTATTCCTCAGTCTACTCACCCTCTGGTGCTAATATTCACTAACATCTTGTTTCTTTGCCTGACCAGTTTTAAAAGTACTCCTTTTTGAGATTGAGCTGTGTGTTGTAAGATATAAATTAACCTTACCTTAGGGTAGTAGGCTCTACCATTCCATTTTCACTCATAGTAAATAGTATGTATTTGGTGAGAGAGATAACAGAGATTAAACTAAGAGTAAGGGGCAAGCATGAAATAATATGTTTGAAATGTGTTTCTTGTTGTGCAGGTTGTACGGGGGGAGAATAAAGCAACTGAACTCAAAGACGACATCATTAAAGCTGCACCTAGTCTACAATCACATATATATCCTGACTGTCCAGGCATCCTACAACCATACCCTCTCTCCTGAGTCCAACAAATGCGTGTTCACCCCATACACAGATAGTATGTCAACATTATCTGAGTTGCATGCAAATTATTGTCATTTTTCCCTGCCTGTATCTGTCAGTTGTAAGTCTGTTCGGTCAAGTAAGTAAGTTAACTGTTAACCATAATGAAATGATCAATTGAGGAAAAAAAAGTCAGTAGAGGAAAAATAAATCTAAAACATTTTTTATAATCTGTTTATAGATTATTGGTCATATAAAAAACAAGCAATTGTCTTCTTTATTTTCATACATTTTATGGATTACATTGATAATAAATGACCTGTTAGCATCAATTGTTTCTGTTTAGTGCTAATTATCTGATATTATCATGCTGTCTTAGATGAAATAAACATCACATCATCTTAAAGCACAGTTGCCAACATGGCTGGACAGACTTCACTCAGAAACCTTTGTGTTCAATATCCTT
The DNA here is from genome assembly GCF_024713975.1 of Paralichthys olivaceus. NCBI lineage: Eukaryota > Metazoa > Chordata > Actinopteri > Pleuronectiformes > Paralichthyidae > Paralichthys > Paralichthys olivaceus. The sequence continues at coordinate 23,258,634 of NC_091102.1, forward strand.
TTTATCCCTGTGTCTCCTATAAATTTCTCAGACTAATTAAATCTGCCTATAAGAGCCTATAAGTAAATTGTATATTGATTATTTCAGTTCCTTTCCTTTGAGTCTGACCAAAACTAAAGTAGCTAAAGTAGCTAATTACATATAGATCAACTTGTGGATGGAGCAAATTGCCCTTGGTAAATATGTTTATTTAGTTTTTGTGTGTTTTTTCTTGTGATAAGCCACAATAGGTCCTCCAGAAGTCTCACTCGCTGGATGTGGCAACTGCATACAAGTCAACATTTCGTTGCCGGAGGCCGACAGGAGCTCAGGAATTGATGATATCCAGAAATTGTACGCTTCCCAATTCAGAGTCGTTTGGAAGAGTGAAAATAACAAAATCGTAAGAAATCTATTTTGCTCCTATTTCACACCACTAATTTCTTCTACTGGTTCTCAACTGTTTATGAAGTACACTTAGTGAGCACTTTATTAGTATCATGCTGCCAACCTCCTGTTCTGCCACATCCCTGATGTGTTTAACAGGAGTGAAACTGTGGATGTGGTCTTTTCCTGTTGTGGGCTATCCACCCCGATATTGTGCTGGTTGTTAACCCCACCCCAGACGTTTATGTTATCAATGCCATTTGGGAGTGGGAGAGATCCTGGCATTGGTTCAGCTAAATCTTAGTGGACTATTTATATTAATATTTAAAATTACACCTTTGCTTCTCCTTGTACTTGCTTTATTAAATACTGCACATATCATCTGAAGTGATGTCAACTTGCTAATTAGTTTTTTACATTTTTATGACCTGCACACAGAGTGCCCAACCATCATGGCTTTTCAAGGCTATCTTTCATTTGTAATATACATCATACAAAATGACAGATCATTTTACAACTCAGCCTTTAACTTAACATTCAATTCAATTCAATTGCATTTGTATCATGCCAAATCATAATATACATGATCTCAAGGCATTTTACATAGTAAGATCCAGACCTTAAAAATGATAGAGAAACCCAACAGTTCCCAAAATGAGCAAACACTTTAGCTACTGTTGGGAAAAAAACTCTGTCATTAACTGGAAGAAACCTCTAAAACCAGACTCAATGTAGGTGGCAAAGAGGGGAGAGAAGTGTGGGGGGGGGCATTCTACCCAATATTCTTTCCCTGCCCAAATCCTTCTGCTAAATCCTCACAGACAGACCAATACAACAAAAAAAGTATCTCATTCTCATGTTAACCTTGTTTACACATCAAGCCTCCTCTGCAGTGGATTTAAACCTCCATGACTAGGACTAAAGGTAATGTTCCTTAAAGTAGCTGTGCACATATATGTATATATTTGTCTTTTATGTAGATTATGGGATGAGACTCTCTCTGATCAGAGATCGTAATGACAAAATTGATAGACTACCCATTCACTAATATATCTACCTTTGTGGTTTTACTAAATATAATATATGATTATTTCTACTATGAGAGCAGCTTTGGCTCTGTAAGAAATTAGTAGAACTTAAAACTCCAATTTCCTTCTTGGAGTTTTGACAGCTAGGAAAGATGAAACAATGGTCTGATGTGAAACCAAGCGTTAAATCCAATATTGTGACTGAAACTTTGAGTGATGTATTGAGTGCTAAGAAGTCATTTTAATCATATTTTTCTCTTTATTTAAACTGCAGGAGTCTCTTGTGACAGGAAACAAGAGTTTAACTCTTCGTAACCTTAACAGAGGTAAGGAGTACTGTGTACAAGTGCACACAGAGACTAATTTGAACAAAAACACTGAGCCATCCTCTTTGAAATGCATCTTCACCAGCATCGTGGAACCGGAAAAAGGTGAGCTGAACATTGAAACCTGAATGTTATGCTGTTGTGACAGTGTTATGGTATAAACATAAAGATGTCAGTGTTTCTCTTACATTGAGATTACTTGGGAAAGCTGAAATAGGTGACACAGTATATTTTATCTGCCATTTTAGCATTTTCTAAACAGTATTTTTTTATCCATATGAGAGAATGTTTTGATCTACTATAATTTAACTAATGGACAATGTCCAGTTCTCCCTTTTGCATGAAGGTTCTGCTGACAGTTGCTCATATTCTGCAGGGAAACACAATTTCTTAGTTAATACATCAGAGCTGAGCAACCTCCCTATACCACAACCCAGTCAGTTACGACTGGAATAAAAGTCTAAGTAAAGTTGTAAACACTTAATGTTGAGCTAAAACTTGAGATTTGGAGCTCTATTGTTGTCATTAAAGCACAGTAAAATGCCCTAAGTTCAATGTGTCAAGTGCATGCCATTCTAGTTTTATTTGTTGGCTCTATATGTTGACCACACTTTTACGTTTAAGAGAAGTAAATAGCCAGTGCAAGGTACTAATAGTTTGATACTGAAGGATTTATTACTCTTGGTTATTCTCCCCCTCTCTTGCTCTGTCTGTCTCTCTCTCTATCCCCAGACATTGTTGTTATAGGAGTAGTTGCTGCTCTTCTGATTTTTTTTGCGAGTGTCCTCTTAACCGTCATGTTCTGCCTCCACTACACTGGATTCCTTTGTAAACTGAAGGCTCTGCCTACAGCACTAGTAAGTCTGTCTGTCTGTCTGTCTGTCTGTCTGTCTGTCTGTCTGTCTGTCTGTCTGTCTGTCTGTCTGTCTGTCTGTCTGTCTGTCTGTCGTGGTATCTAGCCATGTAGATAGCTCGGCTTGTTGTTTTCCCACTGCCCCAATAAAATGGAGGTCTTAAATGTAATATTTAGTGGTTCATGATCTGTTAATAAGAAAGGGTGGGTATGATTACATTCATAATGTGTCTGAGGGTTTCTGTAAAAAATAGAAATCAGCCGTCTCAGCCATTTCATGTGGTGATTGACCAGATGTGACAGGAGGTGACAATATTTGTCTTTCTTCTCTCAGCTGCTTCTGATATTCCTTGGACATAAGTATTGCTAAGGAAATATTTCGTTAGGAACCCAAAATCCCAATGATGTCAGTGAACTGCATACCTAAGCATACCATGCTGCTCAACCTGTGGCAAACAAAAGGATGAAACAATGAAATTGTTCAATTTCAGGAAATCAAGCTTTTAGTCAGGCTTTAATTTTGCCCTCTACCATCGAATCTATATTGATTAAATAGATAATATGGCACTGCATTTATTACAACTTTTACCTGTCTCACTGCCATCCTCATCCTGAGTGTTAAACTTCCTCCTTGTTCCATCACTCCAGAAGGCTCTGGGCCAAGGCTACAACCTGACACCAGAGGGAACAATCCCCGACCCAGTCTGCATTGACTCACAGATAGAGAAACAGAGGCAGCACAACAGGCCCACAATGCAACTTCATGCCGTGGAAAATGAGGATGAAGATGAGGAGGAAGAGGAACAGACAAATGTCTACATGGACAGAGCTGCACAGTGTTTCACAGGTGAAAGTTTGTGCTTGGGTTCTGGCAACATGTCGATGCACAGCGAGCCAGCTGCAGCAGCGGACTGTGGAAGTTTGACAGAGAGGTTGTCAGCTGAGGTGGAGCTTTCAGATGCAGAGACTGATGATGGGGTCACACTTGGGGGTCTAGATGAAGATTTGGTCAAAGCTGAAGGAACAAAGGAGAAGAAAGATGAGATGAAGCAAGAGAAGGTGTTTGAAAGCTCTGGCAATGTCAATTTGTTTTCAGTCACCCTTGCTGCACTGACTGTAGAAGAGGAGGAGGAAGACGAACAAAATGTAGAAGAGCCTCTCTCAAACTTTTTGAGACTATCTGATCCGGAGCCTCTACAAACAGTCCAAAAATGGAGTTTAAGCAACACAGACTCACAAACTCAATCAGACGATGAGACAACTGTGGGGTTAATGAAAGACACGCATGAAGACTTTACTGAGACTGGCTATGAAGGCATGCGTGCAAACACTTCTGGCTACATTCAAACGCAAAATAAAGAAGACGAAGAGGGAGAGGAGGAAGATGACAAAATCTTTGAATATATGGCACACACGTGATACAGTATGTGGCTTTGATGTGTGTAGTAAGTATGAGATGCTTATACACTGTGTATGAATATTCATTAATATATTTCTTCCCTGCGGGTCCAACTGAAATACCTTCAGTATCACATGAAAGATGCAGTTTTAATCCTGTGTCTCTGCGTTCATTTATCTCATGTTATTTTGAAAATATTGCAAAATATTATTTAAAAAAAAATTAAAATCAGTATTTTTACACTTTAGTCTTTTGTCTCCTGTATAATTGTTTGATCCTGCACTCAGGGCTCTTAACTCATTTTTTATCCAATGCTTTCTGGAATTTCTCCCTCTCTCGCTGTGACTATAAATTCTATCAGTATTTGGCCGTTACTCAGGGATCGAGACTGTCCGATTCATCGGTTAAATCCTCAGGCTGAGACAAAGGTGGTGGTGACAAGGCCTCAACAACAGAGAGCAGTCATGACTTTTCATGTTGAGCTGCTATAGTTACTGTTAACTCATGCCACGGGGACATTCATGTTTTTACTGGACCCCTAAACATGTGAAATCAAACAGCTCTGAAATCTGTTAAAGGCAAGGACACAACACATCATTACATTTCCCAGACTGCTACAACACCACTGTAACCACATGTTTGTAACTTCTGAAGGCATGGTCTACATGCAAATTAACAAGTACATCATTTTAGGAGTCTCTGTGGGAAAGAAAGACTCTCTGACCTTCTCCTGCTTGCCATTGAGCAAGACATACAAATAAACCAGAGTGAGGTCATAAAAATCTTCCAAGAGATGGCACCCAGGAGGATGCTCCTGTGAAGTAGCTGAACGATCCTGCTCCCTTCACCTCCTTTGTAAATAGTTGTATTTTATAGAATATATTGGATGCATTATTTTTATTTCATTTATTCAGAGCAGAGTTTTGATAAGTTTTAAGTTAGAATATTTTTATGATTATTTTTTGCCTGTTATTCATTTATATATTCAACTTGATCATTTGAGTTACCCTATTTGATTAGACTGTGTTGATTGTGTTAACAAAAATAAATCTATAAGTTAAATATATGCTACTGTGATTTTTCTTAATTTTATGAATCATTTTGCCGCTTTGCGCGCTCCCGCGACGTGCACGCCGTACGCTGACCAGACGCTCGCTCACTTCTGCTCAGTCACATGACTTTCTATCGACGTTTCGTCAGACGATGCATTTACGAGCTCCCGGACAAAATGCAACCTCTATGCAAGCAAGGCGTATTTGGGTTAAGGAATTCAGCAAACAAGATGAGGCGTGCTTGACTTTGAGACGGTTAAAGCAGAGGACACTAGTGCAGTTGCTTTGTATTATTTATACGTATTTGCATTGTAACATACCATAAGAACAGCCTCTATTATGCATGTCTTCTTTTAAAATTTGAATAGACAATGTAACATTTCCATACAAACAAGGTTTCTCTTAACCACCGTATCTGCGAAATAAAGTAATATAAAATTACTTTATAAAATAAAGTAATATAAAATTACTTTATTAGTATTATTACGTTGTCATTTTTTATGAAGTGAGCTGTTCGGGGTTGCAACTGTTCCAGAGGTTCGTAAAGGCAACACGAGTAGCCGTTTTGAACTGTAGCGGAAATGTGGGAGCAGGGACTGTGGTCGTGACAGGTAACTATGATATTACACACAGATTACACTCGTGATTTGGCTGGTCAGTTAGTTCACATGTTTAGAAAGGAAAGTATGTTCGCGAGCCAGCTACACCATGGGCACCAGGAGAGAGGGATGGAGCTTTGTTCACTGCTAGACACTTGGTTTAATGTGAAGACATTGCTCCTTTTGAAAACAACGTTAAACTGAATGTATGAAGCTAAGATGACGCCTAAGGGGAGGTAAAGTCATTAAGTGTCATGTTAACTGTTCCTAATTTGACAAGAGACCGAAGTGACAGAGACTCATTTCACAGCAGAAATAACTAAAACAGTGGAAAGTAACTTGACATTCAGCCCATGTTCGTTTGTCATAGTAGCTAAAACGTAATGCATTGCTCGATACAAGTGGCAGCTATTGCTCTTCTGTCCGTCCTGGGAGAGGGACCTGAGGTTTCTACCTTCTTTTTCCCTGTTAAAAGGGTTTTTTGGGGGGTAGTCTTTCCTTATTCTTGTTGAGGGTTAAGAACAGAGGATGTCACACCTTGTAAAGCACTGAGACAAATTGTGACCTGTCAATATGGGCTAAACAAATTTGATTGACTGATATACGATTATGTGTTTTCGAACGACGTAGTGAGGCGAACAGCAGATTTGTGAAGACAGACATGGTTAACAGTGGTGTGATGGCTGCACTTCTGCTCCAGCTGTCATGACTCCTCTCATCTGGATGCTCACATGGCTGCCTCAGATCCTGTCAGGTGAGTACACAGTTAAGTGGTGTTATATAGAGGCCTTCAGACCCAGAGACACTGTTGTACTAGAGGTGTCATTTCTGAGGGTATTTTAAAGTCAATTAAACTTGCAGGCAGTGTTGAAGGGGCCCTTTCCTGTTCGGGGTGTTTGCAGGATGCAAGTTTATGCAGCTGTGCATTATGTAAAATATTGTTTCCTGTGTTGAGTGTGTAGCCTCAGACATGATGTGTTGCGTATTTCTACCAGTTTTCATACATGTATGTGAAATATATGGTAGGGCTACTTCTTTGAAATGTTGTAGGGGACACAGGGCTCTCCCCAGAAATTTGGAATATGATGGTGCTGTTCCCCTTGGTTGCAAAGGAGACATAAGAGAGGCAAACAATTCTGGAGAACAAGGAAAAGCATTTGCCCCCCCAAAAAACATTTCAAGTTCGTATCAATCTTATAAATGAAACAAAACAAATTGCAACAACCTGCTGAAATGTATCCACAAGTGCTACGGCCTTACTCTCTTGCTACGATCATGGTGAAAATAAACAGATGTATATGTAAAAGGGGCTTTAGAAAAAAGACATTAACAAGGATAAAAACCCTAAAGAATGGAAATTATGCATGCCATCATCCCGAAATAACATCCATTTGATTGATCTTTAAAAATTCAGGATTACAATGTCTTTGTACCTCACGAATTTTGATCTCCGTTTTCTCAGCAAAGATTTGTATTGTCAAATGCACAGGAGAAAGACATTCCCCTGTGCAATGACATTCTTATGCTGTCAGTGGGGATGAAAGAGTTTTTGAGTCTGGTGGTCCTACATTTAACACTTCTGTACCTCCTGCCTGAGGGTAGAAGTGTGAACAGTCCATATTGGGGGTGGGGTCTTTAAGGATAGAGGAAGCTCTCTTGTGAACTCTGCGGTGGAAAATGCTCTGCAGAGAGGGCAGTGAGGTCTTGATGATTTTTCTGCTGTCCTCACTACTCTCTGCAGGCGTTTGCGGTCAATAGTAGATGTGCTGCCGTATCACACGGTGATGTGGCTGGTCAAGATGCTCCCAATGATGCAGCTGTAGAAGTTGCTGAGGATCTTAGGAGTCATCCCAAACTTCCTCAGCCTCCTCAGGAAGTACAGCCGCTGTTGAGCCTTCTTGACCAGCTGTGTGGTGTTTAATGTCCACCTGAGGCCTGCACTGAAGTGGACCCTTAGGTATTTGAAGCTGCTCACCCTCTAAACTTCAAGGTCCAGGATGAAAAGTGGCTGATGAGGTCTCTCCTTCCTCATGTCCACTATCAGCTCCTTGGTCTTGTCAGTGTTGAGGGTGAGGTTGTTGTCCTTTCACCATGACACCAGACTGGCTACCTCCCTCCTGTAGGCTGCTTGTCTCCCCCAGTGATGCGTCCTATCACTGTGGTCTTGTCCGCAAACTTCAGGACGATGTTGTCTTTGTGGGAGAACAGGGTGTAGAGGATGGAGCTGAGGACACCCCCCTGTGGGGTGCCAATGTTGGTGGTAATGCTGGCTGAAGTCCTATTACCAATCCTGACAGACTGAGGTCTGCCAGTCAGAAAGTCAATTAGTCAGTCACAGAGGGTGGGGTGCAGACCGATTGTGGAGAGTTTATTGATGAGTTTGTGGGGGACGACCATGTTGAAAGCAGAGCTGTAATTAACAAAGAGCATCCTTATGTAAGAGTCATTGTTTTATTGGTGGGAGAAGGAGAAGTGGAGGGCAGCAGCTATGGCGTCCGAGGTGGACCTGTTGGGCCGCTAGGCATACTGCTGGGGGTCCAGCATGCTGCTCTGGATGTGGGCCAGCACCGCTCTCTCAAAGCACTTCATAATGATTGGAGTGAGTGCTACATTGTGGAAGTATCGCAAGATGTAACGAATCCATGAGAAACACCCTACTTTTGAAAATCAGGATGATGGCACTAAGATTATGGTATGATGGTGCAGCGGCATTGTTCCATTCCTCGGGAAGAGCCCTGGGACACCATCAAGCCTGTCCTTAAACCCATATCACCTTTCAATTCACAACAAATCTGAGCCAGGCGACTTTTCAGCTATCAACTGTCCCTCAACAATAACTGTGTTTCATGGTGATATGTTTGTTGCCATTTCAAGACTGGCAGACCTCGTGATGATCTTGGAGCTGTCCACTTTTGATCAAATCTTCAATACAAATCAAATTGAAAGTTATTGTATTTGTATTTCCATTGATACAGTAATTAATAGTCTTTACACTGTTGTTCCATTTTTAACTAGTCAGATCTGATACCTGATGGTGCTCAAGTGTCCCCGGTCTTTCTCCCACCTACTTTCCTCTCCCCACTCTCCCTCGCTCTCTTCTCTCCCCTCTTTTCCACCCATCTCTCATCTCCTTCTCCCATTTTCTTTGCTCACCCCAACCAGTAGAGGCAGATGACCGCCCACATTGAGCCTGGTTCTGCCAGAGGTTTCTCGCTGTTAATGAGGGAGTTTTTCCTCTCCACAGTCGCCAAAGTGCTTGCTCATTGTGGGAACTGTTGGTTTTCTTTATATTTTGATTTTAAGGTCCTGACCTTCTATGTAAAGTGCCTTGAGATAATGTATATTATGATTTGGCGCTATACAAATAACATTGAATTGAATTGAATTGAATTGAATTGACTGTTTGATTGTACTGTATTGCAGCTATGAGTGAACTGCCCCCGGCTGTCAACCTTACCCTGACCCGAAGCCATATGTTGAAGTGGCAGCCAGGACCAGGAACCCCCGCTGGAGTGCACTACAATGTCACTATTATCACTGACAAGTGGGTTTCAGATGCATTTATATGGATATTTAAGTCATTTTAATTAATGTTAATCTTATTTAGAGCTTGAACAATATGTATTTTGCTATTGCCAATGCTATTACTGATATTGGGGAATAAACAATTTCAGACACTGATATATGGGCCAATATATTACCACCCACAATGGAACTTCTGTAAATCAACTGAAATGGTTCTCTTCAATAATAATAACTTTATTTGTATAGCACTTATCTAAACAAGGTTACAAAGTGAGTTACAAAAAAAATCCATGGCAAAAAGGGGAATCAAAGTGTGACCTCTTAATTACATGGTTTTGGTATAATTGTTGTCAATGCCAGGGCATTCCTCAAGGATATGGAAAAGCAAGCTAGCAGGAAAAAGTAGCCCGCTAACAGGGTCCAGGGGCATTAACCCCTGCAGACTTTTGAACTTAACCTTCAACTGATACAACTTCCTACACCATCCTAAGAATAGGCTACCAGTTGCAGCATAATGCTGAGTTCTGTTTTTTCCTATCTTTGTCTAGCCTCGTTATCTAGTCAACTACAAGGGCCTATTTGGCTCTTGTTCAGGCCGACAGCAGTAGAGACCTCTCTATACCATCATTCTCCCTGTTTAACTTGGCTCTTGTCCAGGCTAGGCTGCCTGCAGTTTTCTGATGCGCTCTGAACACAGACATATAGTATGAGTACACACGTTTTTAAAGAATAAATGTAGATAAAATAAATGAATACAGAATTTTGTACAACAACCTCTGCTGGTTGAATGTGGGGGGACCAGAAATTCGCAAATTAGACGTGAGGTGGTGAATTGAAGCCAGATTATAGAATTTGGCAAGGTGTTAAATGATCTGTCAACAGGCGCTGTAAATATATAAATACTGCGGAGTCACTCCTGTGTAATGTTGGCACTGTTAGAGGACAGTGCAAATTGAAGGATCAGGTGGAAACAAGAGTTCAGGGACCACAAAGATTTCCGGGGACATGATGATGACTTGCATGAGCTGGTTTAGATTCCCTGGAGCTGTGATCTTTGATCTATGTGCTAAACTGAGTCCAGTATTAGACAGACCGTCCAGATGGAAACATAAGTACCCCTTGATTTGTTCTCAAATTTTCAGCTTTTCTCCTTTTTTTAGGATAGCATCACAGACCGATCAGTTTTGTCATAATGAATGATCTCTAAAGTTGCACAGAAATTCCCTTCAGACAATAAATTTGCTGCTGACCAGAATTCTACACTGATTGGCTCAACCATGTCATTGTGACAGCATGTATTTAAGGCAGAAAATGTCTGGGCTTGGTGCTTACTGTTTTCCCAAGGAGAACATTTATAAATTCAGGGGCACAATACAAATATTTTGTTTTTCTTTGATAATGGTAAACAAGAGGTATTTACAAGCAAAACTCCCTAAAATGGGACAAATGCACTTTATGCAAGTACATTTGTCCTTTCTACCCATTCAGTTTAGCATGTTTCGGAGCTACAGCGGATTCTTTATTCTTTACCATTTCCTGCATTTGCTTCAAAATAAATGCATTTTAGTGAATAGGCACTCATCGGCCTTTAATGTAAAACTGCAAGTGCTAATGATGATGAGGATTTAGAGGTCAAATTCCGTAAGTAAAATGTACTCCATCTCTACTCCTCACTGTCAAAGTTATATTCCCAGTATATCTTTGTGCAAGGGTTTTAAAAATGTTTGGTCCTTTTCACACCATTAAGTCTTATTCTTTCCCTCCTGAAGGCGAACATCCTGGGTGCCAGTGGCTGGCTGTGAGCATGTCCACAACCCTCTGGTTTGTGACCTCACAGGTGCTTTTTTCGACGAAAGAGAACTCCACTTTGTCCAGGTTATGACAGTGCAGAAAGGAAAGGCCTCACAAGCAGTGATACATCCAGGATTTATACCCCTCGAAGACAGTAAGTGGAACTGTGTTGAAATAGATGATGTTCAGTAAAAGGAATAAATAATGAAAATTGATATATTCTCTTTCAAACAGTCCTGCCATTGCATTATTTTTCTCTTTTTGGATTTATTACCTCGACCAAGGATGACAAGTTAGAATGTTTCTTGTAAGCAGTATTCAGTGAAAACCTCTGATGAAACTTGGTTTAAGGATGCAGTGGGAGTCAGAGAAGAACCTATTCAATTTTGGGGTGGATGCAGGATTTTTTTTTCAACATTGAACTTTTCATTAATTTTTTTTAGGGAGCAATGCATGGATTTAGATGAAAAAATCATACATATAATATTTAAGGGCTGATATCTCTGAGTGTGTACAATTTAGTGCTGCTTGATTTAACATAAGGGGACTGTTGGGCCTTTGTGTTTCCCATAGAATTAATTCAATCTGTGGCAATAGCGGGGGGTGTGTACATGTACACCCACAAAGGTATCTCTCCTGTGCAACATATTCTGAGTGACAGTTACACAGACTAAAGAGGGAAAGAGAAGTTAACATGTGAGTGAGTGAAGTGCTTTGCATGCCACTTATGGGTATGCACACAACTGCAGCTGAAAATCAAAGGTCTGACTGTCAATGTGGACGCTAACAACTTTATGGACCATAGTGCGAGCCAGCACAAGGCAAATAACATTCCAAAAAGCACTGCACACAGCCATACAATGCAGTAACAGAGCAAAACGAAAGTTTGAAATCCTATGTTAATATGAGAAGTGTAAAAAAGAAAAAAGAAACTGTGGCACCAGAAACTCAAGCAGACCTGAAGTTACTCCGATAACCTCAAACCCTGCTTTGTAGTACAGGTCTCTTATCTCAAACTTAACCTGCTCTGGAGCACTTTGGTCAACCACATTGTTTTAAATGTGCTATATAAATAAAAATGACATTGACATTTTGTCCCTGTGTCTGGTCTGTGTCCTCCAGCTTGGATGGACCTGCCACACCTGACTGTGGCACCCTGTGGCAGGAATCTTTGTGTGGACCTTCATCCCCCCACGGAGCACAGAAGAAAGATCTATGACACACTCAGTTATAAACTCAAGATTGAATGCAACAGTGCAGAAAGAGCCACGGTATTGTACATGGGCTTACATAGTGTCTTAACACTGATTTTTCTTCTCATGCCATCAGAACTAAGAGGTTTAACAGAGTCTTCAAAATAGCAATGCTTAAAAAATACAGCAGGTTGTGTTGATGTTGGCGTTATGCTGCTGATACAGGTGAAATTCAACAAGTTGAGTTTGAGTCACACATCCATGGGTTGTTGGACTCATCAGACAACGCAATGCTGATTTCAAAAGATCTCTCAAATGTGAAATTGTCAGCTGCGAACTGTTAGTGTATTTTGTTGTTTACTATTCAGTGCTTTTCACTTCAGTTGTGGGCAACATTGATTCCAGCCATATTAGAATCAAGCCCCCAAGTGCAGATGCTAAATCCTATCATACCAGGAAACTGTTCTATTCGAATCAAATGCAGGCATTGTGTGGCAATTAGTGTCAGTTCCTGAGCACATTTATTTGCTACCTAGGCATGCTACCATGCCAGAATTCTTAATAAGCCACACAGGAGTGAAAACAGTATCCTGCTGCATGCAAGTTTATAAAGTGTGAATGTTAACCATTTAGAATCATCAAACAATTATCACAATTTAATAATTGATATAGGTACAGATAAATATACACATGTATACATTATACACAAAAAAATGTACTTATTGCCTACTGAATAAGTAATGCTGTGTTTGTCTCAATGTTTCCTCTGAGTCTAGTACTTATCTAACAGTAGTCTGTGATCTCTCTGCAGTTTTTCAAGGACATTAAGTCCCTGAGAAGAGAGATTTTGGAGGACCTGGCCCCTGGCAGACAGTACTGCGTCTCTATCTGCATTGTGGATACACTTGACTCCAAGGCATCCAACTACAGTCAACCTGTGTGTTCTTCCACCTTTGGCATCTATTCTGCAGGTACAGGCAATGCCTTACACATTCACTAAAGTGTTTTCACTTTCCTCTCTGATTTGGTCTTCAGTCATGTGTCATAATCAACCAAAAACCTCTTGGGCTGAAAAATTAAGCCAGAAGTATTGAAAAATGCATTTCCCAGATTCCCATTTGAGGCTGGCTCCAAAAGTGAGTAATTCCTCATAGACTCCCTTGTTAAAATGTTCATTTTAACAGAACCTTAACTAAACCTGGTATAAAAAAAAAACTGTGGTCTTTGTACCTGGTGGAACACACCTGTTAAAATTACACTATGGCTTAAAATTACGGATAGGTGACAGATGGGTGCTGTCAGCTATCCGAGTGGCAGCTAGCTGCTAGTTGTCGGCTAAGCGTCACATTCGGTTATTTGAGTCATTGAGTCTGTTCATGAATTATTCTCTTGGAAATCTGTAAAGATTTCAAAAGAAGCCCTATTTCGCAATTTAAAAGAAGTTAGGCAACCACAGTCAAGATAATTAAACAGAAACACTGTTAGCCATGGCGAGATAGGGCATCAGCCTTGGCGGAGATATGCGCTCTCATAGCGCCCTTCTAGTTGTTAATGTTGACATGAATTTTATGTTGCTGTTAAAGAACAGTCTCTTTGCTGTGTGGTTGCTGCGATATTAGTATTATTATTGTCAGTTATCATTATCCAAAGTGCGAACAGGCCTGTGGCTTTTTGAGTGTACTTGTTGTCATCACTTTGAGTTTTTGTGTGTTGGACAGCTGTTTGTTAAAGTTTTGCCAGTGCTGGAGTTAAGGGCTCTTCTTTGATAATTCTTGTCTATGCTGAATAATACTGTTCTATCATGGTATATACAGCAATAATGGTGTATGTTACAGTAGCCTATATTTGTTTTTTCTCACAATTTCATTATGCAAAATACATCACATAACCTTTATCCTAACCCTGTTTAACTGTATTTGTCCCCAAAAGGCAATTTTTGTTTACAGCTAGGAAGTACAACACATAAAGAAGTACATGAAACATAAAAGAACATGGACATATGTATAGTACAATAAGGGAAGTGGGAGGAGCCCTGAATACAGAAAAAATGTACCCTAGACTGGGCCCTTTATATTTGAATATTTTATATTTACATCTGGAATGGGCCCTCTCTATAGAGGCCGCCATTTTATTTACACTAGTCCAAACTGGACAAATTAAACACCTTTTGAGTTCTATGACAACTAAAGGCTACCACAGGTTCTCTTTCATGTTTCAAAAGGTAAGGGTGAGGGGTATTCGGCTTCAACATGCAACTTCACCACTAGATTTTACTAAATTTCTTCACACAGGGGGGGGGGGGGGGATCTGAATCGAGAATCAGAAGGCAAAGTCTGGAATTCAAAGTGTTGGATAGAATGGCATTGGCCTTATGCTTTTTTTTTTGTCCGTCAACACAAAGTTATTAACTAATAATTACAAATAAAGATTTGTGAATCCATTCTGAATCCTAACAGAATTCTATCGTGAATCTTTTTATTTTGTCATAGTTGTCTGCATTCAGAATAGGATACAAGCAAAGTACTCGCAGAGTATTAACTTTCACACAGTAAGCAGCATATTAATATGTTGTGGACCTCTTTCATTGATACCATCTCAAGGTAATGGTTGGCCTCTGTGCTTTAATAATTCTCCTATGGCATCCACTTGTGTGTTCATCGTTGTGCTCCTTGGTTTATCTGGAGGGCACAAAGTCCTCACTGTTGTTTAGGCGCTGCTTCAAAACAAAAGTCATACAAAATGTTATTGGTTTTATTCAATTTCACTATCATCAAAATCATCTGATAATAATCACTTTTTTTTACACATTTTTACCATAATACTTTCCAAACCTCTTTTTGTTGTTGTGAACCATCTCTTGTTTCCACAGACCCGTGGCTCTCAGCTGTAGTCTGTATATTGCTGATGTTAGCTGTGGGTATCGTGGCCTTGCTGGTGGTTACTGGTTTCATCTGTCTGAAAAGGAGACCACTACCACGGGTCCTGGTGAGTAAATGATGCACATAACTGTTCGATTTTAGAAAGTTGTAGGTGCGAGTGAAGTACAAGGAGTAGTAAGATCTTTGAATATCAGATTGATCAGAGCAAGCGATATCTGTTTCAGTCCCCACAAAGGAACCTTACTGTTGTTTTAGGACACACCTGAAAAATCCTTAAGCTTTGATCACTGAAGTTGGGTGTCAAACCGTCCCAACAAGTGGTTTTATTAGTCATGTAGGTTAATCATAATATCCACCAGAGGCATGATATTAAGTTTAGTCAATATGGACATACAGCACTATACCTCGTTAGAATGGGTAGAAGCTCCGCTTAATGCTGATAGAACACCAAGCAACTACATCATCATTTTGAGAAAACACACAAATTGTACATGTCCACAAAGCCAGTACTCATGCCACTTTATGCTAACAGCCATAGAAGAGGAAAAATGTATAGCAAAAAACCTAAATTACATTAAAATATACAGTTTTATAGTGGTGAGAAATCTCAAGTGGTACAACATGAGAGAAATGTTTTTGGAGATAATGCCTCTACATATCTCTGTTAAAACCTCTCTTACTTTGCTTCACTTCAAGTTATTTGAATGACATTTGGCACAGATCATGTTCAGGTGTTATGCTATGGGTTGCTACAGATTTTAGGCTACAACTCTATGATTTCCAATGGGAATATTCATTATGTTGTGTTGATTGGCTTACCTTTATAAAGATACCATGGATACTTTATATAGACCATGTAGTTGGAGAGATTGTAATGTTTTGTGGGGCGAGAGTAAGGGAGCAGGTGGACCCAAAAGGCAGAACAAAAGGTTTTCAACAGAAAGTGTCCTTTAATTTGGAAGGCAGGGTATAAATACAAAATACAAAATCAACAGTAACATAAAAAGCTCTTAGGAAAAACAGGGGAGACGCAAGGAAACACTACAGACTTACTGGGGAAAGTAGAAACGGTGACGAGTGGTGGAACAACAGGGATATGGAAATGGCATCTCACAACAACGAAGTGACAAAGACATAGGGGAGCACAAAGACTTAAATACACACTGAACTAATGAGAAACTCAGGTGGCACAGGACAAACAGGTGAGCCCGAGGAGGGCAGGAAGTCCTGGGGGAAAACACACAGGGAGCAGAGACTACAAAATAAAACAGGTGAACACAGGGGAACACTGAGAGGAACACAGGGTGAAGCACAGGGTGGAACACAGAGGGGAACACAGAGAGGAGCACGGGGTGGAACACAGAGGAACACAGAAATGAATACAGAGAGGAACACAGGAGAGGGACACAGAGGGGAAAACTGGCGAGGGACACAGAGAGGAACAGAGTGGGACACAGGAGAGGGGCACAGAGAGGAATAGAGGGGAAAACAGGAGAGGGACACAGAGAGGGACAGAGTGGGGCACAGGAGAGGGACACAGAGAGATACAGAGTGGGACAGGGGAGAGGGACACAGAGAGGAATAGAGGGGAAAACAGGAGAGGGACACAGAGAGGGACAGAGTGGGACACAGAGAGATACAGAGTGGGACAGGGGAGAGGGGCACAGAGAGGAACAGAGTGGGACAGGGGAGAGGGACACAGAGAGATACAGAGTGGGACAGGGGAGAGGGACACAGAGAGGAATAGAGGGGAAAACAGGAGAGGGACACAGAGAGGGACAGAGTGGGACACAGAGTGGGACAGGGGAGAGGGACACAGAGAGGAACAGAGTGGGACAGGGGAGAAGCACACAGGGAGCAAAAGTTAAAACATAAGAAAAACACAATCCATACTTGAAATGAAAACTCTTTTACATAAAAGAGGAGTAAAAGCACAGGAGACGTGACAGAGAAATGCTTTATCAATGTATGTATGTATTTTTTGATTAGGGGCCTGAGAATAGGCCAGATTTTGAGTAGTTAAAATGCATACTTGTCCTGGAGATCGCTAATATGCCATAATGTTCACTGTGTTTTATTATTTTGCACCGACTACACTGTCTTCAGGCTGTATGTACCACACAATGAATACCCACAGGCAGATAAAACACAATTTTAAGTCTCCTTCAATATGTTTCACAGAGTGGTACTTCACTTGAATGTTTGACCATCACTGCAGAATGATGTATGTTTCCACAAAAATGTTCTGAAGGAAGAAAGTTTCTCCGTGATCACATTACATCTCAAGTTTAAGACGTTGCTGGGGGACCAGAGTTAACAGGCACAGAGCCTTTCATGAGGCAACAAGTTACTGTTGAAAAGGAAATGACCCACTATGTAACAAGTAACATTAAGTCTGCAGTTTAATGGGACTGTCTATATGCTGGATTTTCCGTAGTGTTGACCAGTTATCCATAAGGACCTGACACTGTTGAATGTTTCCAGTGTTTTGTGTGTAATTGGAGAATATGTACATGATGTTTCTCTGTGTATTCAAAGAAGAACATCCAGTTTAAAAAGTTAGTTAAAACTAATTGGGTTGCAGTGTTTTATTTATATAAGTTACATTAACCCACTGTCTGTTTATAACTGAACGCTGTCACACAAAGCAAGCTAAGTACTAGACAACTAACTCATGCCCTACAGGCTTTATTCAATCTTCTGCTTGCTGAACATTTTAATTACCTGTAGATGTCTCAAACAGACTAGCTATCATTGAAACATTCAAAATCAGCTAGACCTGATATGACAAGTTTTGTATGCATCGCATTGATTTCATGTTAAATTTACGGAAACAGACACTACGTTGGTTAAAATCTGATATGATTCAGTAACATTATACTCTCAGTGAGACTAAATCCCCATCTGTAAATCATGGCTTCAAAAATTAAGTTAACGTTACATCATAACGTTTGTTTACTGCAATTTATATGTGCTGCACATTAAAGTGTGTCCACAGGTTTTTGGTTTCATTCCTACTGATTTTTTAACCCCACTGCTGAAATTAGTACACACACCTTTTCTCCCAGTTGTGATCCATTTGAAGAGAGTCCAAATGTTTGTTGTCGCTGTTGTGTGCTGTTACCTACATTATTTTAAGTGCATAGGTAGGTCCAGTCTTGCTGGAGCTAATCCCAGTTGACATTGGGCGAAAGGCAGGGTACACCCTGGACAGCTATCATAGGGCCAACACACAGAGACAAACTGTTGTGTACTTTCACATTGATGTTCATGACATTATGATCAATTTAGGTTCTGAAAGACAGGTTCAGTCAATTTATTTGATAAAGGACTCGCAATCATTCAAATGTCAAAATCTTCATTGATCAATAACCAGATTCATCTGTTCACTATCTGATGTTTAACTGGTCTTTCTCTTTTCTTGTTTCTGACTCAGACATCTTTCAATCATGTTGAAGGGGTTATGGAAGTTGTTCCCTGCAGCACGTCTCTCCCTTCTTTTTTGAATGCTAAGCCAACACTCATCTCTTCAGGCAAAAAGAGAAGCAACCAGTCATCAGATGAGAGTGACGTGGAAAGTGGAACAGAAAGCCATGATGGGTGCAGAGGAAATTATTTCCTGCAAGTGGGCTCATCATCTTTGTCAGCCCCCTTGTCTCCAGAGCCTGAACCACAGCTCAGTATCTTCTCAAACCAAATATCAGACTTCAGTTCACAGCCTGAAGTCTCACATTCCAGTGCTGGACTGAACCATACACAGAGCACAGTCACAGACAGTTGGACGGCAGGAATAAAAGACACAGATAAGGAGAAGAAGGTGGTGAGAAAGACAGACAACCAGGATGTGAATCTCCACACATTAACCTTTGGCAGGAATGAGGAGAAGGAGAAGGAATCTCATCCAGACCTGGTACAGGTCGAGCCACAGTCTCACTCAGCCTCAGAGGAGAACAACATCAGTCCAATTCAACCCTCACAAACTTGGCATACCAAGGATGTGGCCATAGAAACAGTTTCCTGCTCTTCTAATGAAGAGGAGGAAGAGGAGCACTCTGGATATATGGGGCGTCCAAGCACAGATGTCTTGCGGAATTTATGGTAGAAATCTGCAAGTTTCCCATTTGGAAGCTTGAAGTCTTTTCAGAATTTCATAATGTGTTCAATCGAAAGAAAGACTTGCACTGGTCTAAATTCTGATATGGACAACTGATTTTTGGTGAGTAATTCTCGTTAGGACGGATATACTGCACTCACACTGGGCCAGTCCAGCACCAAACAGTACACTTTGATGTAAAGTACCAATTCCTTAGAACAGTACCTCACATACTTTATGATTTTTAAGTTTAAGTTTTTTTCAGAGCCGTCAACAAATATCGAACTAGAATGGTAAATGGTTGTATTTATATAGCGCTTTCTAGTCTTGATGACCACTCAAAGCACTTTACAGTACAGTTTGCTATTCACCCATTCTTGCTTAAGTACACTTTGACATGCAGATGGACAAGACAGGGATCGAACTGTCGACCTTTTGGTTGGAGGATGACCGCTCTATCCCTCAGCCTCAGCTGCCCTGGAATGGCATTCAGTAGAGCAGTTACCTCCACCAAGTGTCAAATTGCACACTTTCATAGCTACCAGTCCATTGAATATGCCAAAAAAAACTTTTATCTTGAATCCACCCCTTTGTCTGGATCAGCACCAAAATTGAATGGGTCCCATGTCTCATCATTCCACCAAGTTTTGTGGGAATCTGTTGTGTAGTTTTTGTGTAGTCCTGCAGACAAACAAACCAATGCACATTGGCAAATGCATAACCTCTTTGGCTGAGGTCAAGATGGGCTTAGTCCAGGGGTAACAACTTGAAATGTTGCCTCTTGTTGACTCACATGGGAAATTTATTTTCACTTTTACAAGCGCTAGCACTCGTACTAGCATGAGGTCTAAGATTCATGTTTATTATTGCTCTACCGCTTCAGTATTACATTCCTTATTCCATAGCATTTACTGGAGTTATAACTGGGGCCCATAAGCTCAGTCTATACAAACACATCCAATCACATACACTGAATTTCACCTTTTTCATTTAGAGAAACACTTAACTTTGTGTCAAACCGTTCTCTTTGAACTTCCAGAAGTGCTGTTTTACTTACTCTGTGTTGGCAGCTGATATATTTTATAATGTTTTGAGTTAATGACTGATAATGCTTTTGCTGTTTTCACATCAACCTTATACATCAGACAGCTGAGTTCTCTGTCACATTCTTGGAAGTAGAATTTGTATTAGAAAGCTGGATAATACACCACCTCCCATGAGCGATGCTGAAAATATATTGTATCATGTTTGCAGCAGCAGCTGTAGGACTAACTTGAAAAGGGAAAACTGTTTTTTTCCCTTATAGCTAAGATTCCACAGCAAATGTCAGACTTAGGTTTCAGTTCCAGCCAACGTTGAGAAAACATTTTATGTCATTTTAACTTTTGTTTTGTTACATACATACATCACCATGCTTCTTGTTAACTGAGTTGAAGTAGGTATACTGAACAACAATTCTTCATGTGTATTAGTGTCAATATCACTGATGACTGATCAATGTGCACTAGACATTGCATTTCAAAGAAAAGGTCAATAAAGAGGAATAGTTGTGAGCAAAAGGAGAATTTATGTCTCCAGAATATGTATCTGAATTGATCTCAAGCTGAAAACAATTTGCTGCTAAATTGATTATTATCAAAAAAATGCCATTTTTGATGCTTTGATTATTTTTTAATGGATTAATCATATGGTAATTGTCATGGTTAGTGTGCAATCATTACCAGTGAACTTTGTGAAGTTACACATTGCAGCAGGATACATGTATTATGACTATAACATGTGTCATGATGCTTGTATCGGTATGCCTCATCTAACAGTATATTCAAATTCCCAAACTGAAAATTGCATTTTTGATATTGACTGTAAAATCCTGCCATCCTTTAAATTTAAAGTGCATAAATAGTCAGTGTATCCTGTTACTCATTCTTAAGCTGTGCACGTTTCTTTCACAATAATAAAGTTACATTTTGATTTTGTAAATAATTGTGTTCAATTGTATTATTGCAGGAAAAGCAGCAGCAAGTTGGCCATGTGTTATTTCTTCAATTTCACTTTGTACAGACAAGTATATCAGAAGAATAACTACAAATTAAACTGGGAAAGAACAGAAGAAAAGTTAAGGAATTGTCAAGTTTGCTGAGTCCTGCCTGATTCTTGACAAAGAAAGCCCACTGAGTTAGTTGTTAGTTGCAGGATTTGCGGGGCAGAATACACAGGGAGGGACTTCTGGGGAAATAGAAACTCTGCACGTTACATGAAAAAAACAACCCCACACATATTCTCAGCTCCCTCCTATCTCTTTCTATATAACATCCTGCACAAGACTTTAACTGCGGGCCATAACACAATCTATGGACAGACAATGGGTCTGTGGACACTTCTTCTGCATATACACCTTGGTAATGCTCCCTTTGTTTTTGCTTGTTATTTTATTTATTTCATCAGCTGCTTATGTGTGATTTTACACTTTTGGACTCAGATTTGTTCATATCCTCGTAAGCTGTATATAGAGGTTGTTGATAGATAGATAATTAGATAGACATGCTTTATTCATCAGGGGAAATTCAATATAACAACAATAAGTACAATTCTTTTTTATTTATTTTTATTTTACACAGAAAAGCATACATGTGGGACGGTGATTGAGTTGTTAAGGCAGAGCTAAATTTAGGCAAAGTTAAAACAGAGGAGACTGGTTGAATGTTTCAGTAATCAAGAAGCATAAAAACATAAAACAGTGCAAAGAGTAGAAGTTGATGTGTACATAGATGTGTGTATGTGAATCTTGGCAATTCATTTTAATGCTATTAAACTAAATAGCTGCTCATAGTTCAGAATGAACAGTTTCTTGCATTTTGGCAGACAATAACTGAGTTAAAATAATGATGAAGACAGGACAGAATCATTTGAAATTCAAATAATCTCATTTTTAATTTTATGTTCTTATTCTCTCCCTCTGAAGTGTTTTGTGTTTCTCTCGCACCACCTTCCAATGTCTCCATCTCTTCCTTCAACATGGAGCATACACTCAACTTCCTTGCCGGTCCTGGGACCCCCTCTGACACACACTTCACCGTCCAAATCATCCACCACAGGTATTCAGTCAAGAAACAAGTAGAGAGAGGAGATGACACATTGAGGTAGACTCATGACCATTTTGTATCACCCCCTGTTTGTTTAATATGTTCACTAACTTATATGTTTAGCCTCTGCCTCGTTCAATAGTGTCATGTTTCATTTTTGCTTCTGAAGCTTTTCTAATTGCTCTGAGTTTGCACTTCCCTTTTTGATAAAATGTCTACCTCTGCCCCCCCACCGTCAGCCCCAGCACTATGCTTCACTGTGGTGATGATATGTTAATCTTAATGTTCTAGGGTTATGATCAGTCTTTCTCTTTTCGTTTCTTTATCTTCTTTCACTCTGGAGGACTAACTCGTGGAGACCAGTGGTGGGTTGTTCGGAGCTGACAGCTGGACAGATGTGCAACCTAACCAGAGTGTTCACTGACCTGTACACTCACTACAAAGCTCGAGTCCAAGCCTTCACAACCACCCAGACATCCAGCTGGACTGTATCAACCTGGTTCCAGCCTTTGTCAGACAGTGAGACACCACAAACACAGTTAAAAATATGTTACACACAAATATATATATATATCTATATATATATATATACAGTATAGTATATTGCCCAACATCTCATCTCCCTCAAAGGGCAACAATGACAATTCTTTGTCCTGTGATTACTCTCGTCTTAGTTGATAGAAATTAAATAAATGTTTCTCCCCATAGCTGTGCTGGGACCTCCTGATGTGTCTGTGTCTGGCTGTGGAAACTGTTTGATCCTGCAGATCAAACCTCCTGCAACAAAGGGCCTCCAGTATAACCTGCAGCTGGAGAATCTCTACAGAGGAGTGATCCTACATGTGCGAAGAACCAGGGATGGGGCACAGGTATTTGTTATACAGTTGCACTATAGTCAGTATTTTTATATTCCTATTTTGACTCTTCCCTCATCAATCATTTTACTTGTTTAAAGGTACAGTGTGTGGAATTAAGGGACATCTAGTTGTGAAATTGCATGTTGCAGCTAAACACCCCTCACCTCACCCTCTCCTTCCAAACATGAAAAAGAACCTGTGGTAGCCTTTAATTGTCATAAAAACTCAAAAGGTGTTTAGTTTGTCCAGTCTGGACTAATGTAAAAAACATGGCGGCCTCCGTAGAGAGGACCCCCTTTATATATAGAGGTGTCAACATAAAGTATTTAAATATAAAGGACCTTTTCTTTGGTAAAGAAAACTACAATTCATATAATTAAGATGAAACAAACTAGTGAAAACATCATGAGGATTATTCTACATTAAATTTCTGACAATAGTTCCCTTTCACCGAAATCTTACACACTGGACCTTTAAGGATCATAAATGTATAAAACATATCTATGCTAAAATTGTTGTTTTTCAGTGTGTGCATGGTTTAACCCACAACTTCCTCTCACTGACTTGTGTCTTCCTGTTTTTAAGAAAAGGTTCAGCCGTATGAGAAAAAAAAGGAATTCATCTTCACATCTGTATATTCACTCTTTTGGCCTGCGTTCGTGCCCGCTTCAATGTACTAATGTGATGAGACGTAAAAAAAAAACAGACAGTAGAGTCCATTACTGGACAAAATGTTGGTCAGAGCACACTTCCTGCCCTAAATTAGGTTAGAAACCTGAAAGAAAGTATTAGATTCTTTAAGCAGATATCGGTTTAACACCCTGGGTATGTGGGTTGTTTTTTATTTTATTTACCAACTTTGAGTGTTACAACAAAAAAAATTTAAATTAGATGAACAGACTAACTGGAGCACTTTACCATGGAGGACAAAAATGACTTAAGTATAAATAAATAAATACAGAAATAAATAAATGAATGAATATCTTAAATTTACTTCCACATTTATTTATTTCTGTATTCCTGTGTCTGCATGCTAATGAGAAAGGCAACCTCAGTCTCATGCAGGATTGGTCACAGGAGTGTGATGATCCAGTTCTACTGCTTGTGCCTTTTGTTGCTGTTTGCAGTGTTGTGCCAGTTCACACTTAAAAGAACGAGTTCAAAGTTCACTTCATGCAGATGAAAATGAACAGTTCACGTTTATATTTCATTTTTTATTGGGATGATTGAAAACAAACTTACGATCTTGTGTTGAGTTATTAATCGATGGTGTCGGATCATGTCTGCGTGTCTCTCTGGTCATTTTAACACAACATGTTGATGAGTCATTTTTTCATGATGTTTAAATGCAGCGAGTGAGTGGGGAAGATTCGCTAGGAATAGATTGCTTCTGTCTGGATTGCTCCATTGACCAATCCTGCTTGAGACTGAGGTTAGGACCTCCTACCTCATTTACATATGAAATACGGAAATAAATTAATTTGGAAATAAATGTAAGACATTTATTTATTTATACTTAAGTAATTTTTTCATCCTCCATATTTTACACATGGATCGGCCCTATATGTTGTTTCATTTTCTCATTCTGAGCACCGGGTGTTTCTTGAGAAGAATACAGTACTTTGATGCAGGAAATGATTTGCATCACTCTTACGACAGCAACAGTTTCTGTTAACACTTTAGACATGGATGACAGCTTTACAAAGAAAGAAAGGTGCACCACCACCATAAATAACAGAAATAATGAAACAAAATCTTAAAAGTAACTTTACATTTACTGGTAACAAGTACACTTCTGAAGTTTATTCTCCTACTCCACTACAATTCAAAGGAGAATATTTTACTTCTAGGTACATTTTACTGTAACACACCTGGTATTAACATGTGGTTTTTGTGATCAGATCACAAGTGGACAGCTTTAAGTACAGGTGAACGTATTTCGACCGGATAGCGATCGAATCACGCCAGAACATATTCAGAGGTGGTCTGGGCAACATGTGCAGTGTGAACACAAATGCATCCTGGGCCACATAAGGACCGCCTGCTCAGCTGATGTCCTCTGACCCACTACAGTTTCACTATGAACTGAACCTATTTTTACTCTTACCTGTGCCCATATTTTGCCCTGATTTGTTTGTGGCCATCACCTAAATAAACACTGACTACGACATTAAATTGGTGAAATCTCAACTGCAGCTGCACAAGGTTCATTGAGCACCTCCTGACTCCTCTCTCATGTACACACAAACAGTGACATGGGGCACATCTGTAAACTCAGACTGGGTAAAAACAACATAATTTGAATTTAAATGACACAAAGGAAATATGTGTTAATATGCATGTAGAGTGGGGAAATGAGATCTGATCATAAGTGGTCACAGGAGACACATTCCAAATGCTTTTTGACACCACACATGAACACATGTACTTAGTGCTGACCACTTGTGATCGGATCTCTCTGGAGGAATGTTAATAGCAGGTGTGTATGGGGACCTTTAAGATGCTCTGTTGAATTACAGTAACTAATTGACAATTTCTGAAGAAAGTTTGACACCTTTTTGTGTTTATGTGTCCATGAACTGTCATGTAAGACCTACAGTAGGCATCTAGACTAGACACATGTGGACGCATGGTTCAGCTTTTGTAATGCATGCTGTCATCACCAAAGAACCAACATAAAGAAGCCAAAATCTGAAACTATTTTTTATCAAATTCCTTGTCAATTGAAAAATTGACATTGACATTGAAATTTCCACTAAATACAAAAATTCTTCTTTCATCGATGTTTGCAAACAGCAACACAGGTGGCACCTTCTATTTGTGAATAAAGACCGATTTCTGATTCAAGATCTGTGCAATTGAAAAATCCACAGATGCAATAGACATTTATTCTATGCAAGTCATTTCTACCAACTGCGAATGTGTTCCTTATGTTTGACATAATTAAACCAACGGTTTTTGTATGAGATCTGTGTTAACTGTTAACCCAGTGAAAAGTGCCAACACACAGAGGACTTCTGCTCTACTAAGAAGGTGATTATAATCAAGTGGAGGCCTCCCGACAGTATATTTTAATATACAAGAAGGTACTGTAATGTAAGTGAGAGGCAAAACCCAACATACATACATTCAAATCTTGAAATTAGGTCACATCGAATGAGGTTGTAGCTTTTGCCTGTAATGACAGTGTGGTTATTTCGGATGGAGCAATAAACAATATACAGACTTATTAAATAAGTTATTCCCTCAAAATGTGTTGTTCATTTTTGCCCCCTTAATCTCCTGGTTTGTATGTTTCAGTTCAGACTGAATCTGCCGTACAGTGAAGAGAAAGTGATCATGTACCTGCAGCGGGGTGTAGAGTACTGTGTGAGCATCTCTGTGACTGCACTCTTCAACTCCAACCCTGTCCCCAGTAAACCTCACTGTGCCTTCACCAGCCATCCTCCATCCAAAAGCTCAAGTATGTCACTCTTGTTTACTTGAATACTCAGCATCCCCAAATTAATTAGCCCAAACTAATGCAAAAATGTAAGATTGTCTTCTTTTGTGCCATCAACTTTAATATGTTGCAACATAACCATCAATACTTTTCTGTCTCTTCACCTTCTCTCAACCAGCCTTGTTCAATAAGGACATTTTGATAACATTGACCTTGTGATAGAAATGTGATGGCATGGTAAATGGACAGTACTTATATGTATATATATATATATATATATATATATATATATATATATATATGCCTGTTTCCAGTCGAAGCCACCACTCAAAGTACATTACAGTGCATCTATACAAAGCACTTAATCACACATCATTCATACACGGTCGGCACAGACAGGGGTTGTCCTCTGATACTTCTGAATGCAGACTGGAGGTGCCGGTTGATGTTGAACATCACTTTACTTTAGTACAAAATTTCCAATTTGTATTACCTTGGACAGTGAATGTTTTAATGTACATTTGGGAATGTGAGTATTGGTTTAAGATAAACTGTATAAACATATTCTCTGCTGTGAAGTGATGTACTCAGCTGTCAGTTAATCAGGTGTCACTAAAGCTGTCTGCATGAAAGTAGGATTTATTGAGTATCTGAATGTTTAACATTTTTAAGTAAATGTATATGTTTGAATAGACTAAGTTAAGTAAGTACATGCCAATTAGCCAATCAGCAGTAAAAACTGAATTTTTAGTGTTTCCGCATGTAATACCATTCCTTATTCAATTCAAAATGTATATCCCAAAAAGCAAAGTTGAGTTTGTTGTTAGTTAACATGTCTTTTTTTACAGCGTATTTGGTCATCGGTGCGCTGGGTTTTTTCTGTATACTGGGCTTCCTCATCACTGGATTGGTTTTGAATAGTGGTCAGCGGAGCTTCAAAATACTGAGACGACACCTATCCACATCTCTGGTAAGCGATGCAACTGTGCTGGGACACAGAATTATTTGAAACAAGATGAAGCTTAAACTACTGAAGGGACATGAAATGATTGGTACAGTAGATGTAGCAGATGAATGAGTAAAAGGCAATCAAAAGAAATAATCCAAAATCCTTTTGATCACGCAATTATTTATCATTCAGTTTAACAGGTCAGTAAACATGCAACACCAGTAAGGGTCTACAGCCATGCTAGCAGGTTGTACTTAGATGCTTTAAGCAAAATGCTAATGTTGTGTGACATGTGTAACAGACTCAATAACAGCTCTGATGTTCTTACCATCTTAGCTCATTAACTGGACTGATTTGACCAAACTATTTGAGAAATCTTAAACATCGACTAATGTCAGTAGAACCATAAAATCATCCTTTCAACAGTCGTTGAGATATTTCGGTTTGGACCAAAGTTGTGAACCTCATACTACTGTCCTGAAAGCTGTGCTAGTAATGTTAAGATTTGAGGTATTTTGAATACAAAAATATAAATTAAAAAAAGAGCTTGATGGAATGACCAGACATTCAACACCCACAATAATGCACAATAATAAGTGGAGGGGGGGTCAGCTCAAACTGTAGTCCAGCTGCTGCAGACTCTAGGAAACAAGATGGTTAATTGACTTCCAGTGTTATTGCCTCCAATGGTTTGTCTTAAAGACAGAAAATAGAACACACCTGGAGGTTCAGGTGTACAGCAGCTGGAGAGGAGTCCTTTAAACCTTTCTCCCTGGCTGTCTCTCCTAGTTAGTGCCTCCTGTCCTTGCAGGTCCTTCATGAGGATATCAACAGAGTCCACTCCCAGAAATTGTTGGGCGCTGTCACAATCCATAAAAAGATAAATACCCAGAGGCTGGTGTCATGTCAACAGACATAATTAAGAGTTAATTTTTCTCCTTCTTTGGTTAAAATATATATTTTTTAAACCAGACCAGACCCAATGTTCTTAAAACAAAGAGGTTTACTTTCCACCAGAATGCTCCAGGTCCACAGTTATGTGCGTCCACTTTCTCCACAGTCCATGCAGGGATCCTCTCCACTCAGTGTCCAAGTGGCAAAGAAACAAGAGGCCGAGGCTGCTCTGCTCTGCTACCTTTATGCCAAAAAAACACCATTCAGTTTGTTCTGATTGGAGACTGGGAAAATACCTGACACCTGTGCTAGGGAGGAGTCTTGAGCTCTGCCTTCCCCTGTGGCAATGATGTATGCACTTGCGCACTGAACCAGATTAAACTGAAACAAAAGAAGTAAACATGCAAATTAAAATGACTATTAATATAGTATTTATATTAATATAATATAATCATCTATTATATTAATATAAATGTGCAGATACAAATATAGTAGAGCATTATGCCTGGGGACACACTAGTTGTCCAGAGGCCGACAACATGAGTAGTGTGTGTGGGAGAGTATGATGGTACATGTAAGAGAGTATAGTAGAGTGAGTGATGTTTGTGGATTAACTTTTTTTGTTTACTGTTTGTTTTCCTAAAGCACTAAATTGAAAAGTCATCATCAGTTTAAGTGTTTTATTCAAAATGTTACGGTAAGGATTTCTGTTAACTGATTGATTTAAGTGTGACTGTCTCTGTCATTGTCCCTTTTATCTCCAGTCATGCACAAATACATCATGAAGAGCCCTGAGGAGCAGCAGTGAGGGGGAGAGAACTGGCGCTAACCCTAAAGATCAGAGGAGCTTGTTTCGGTAGAGTTGCTTGGGCCGACTGGTTTTAGAGCTGAAGGAAGCTGAGAGCAAAATCTCTGGTTAAGTATCAGAGTGAAGTTTTTGTAAATTGATGAAAAACCGACTTTATGTAATTTCTTCTGACTCTAAATGTGTTTTAGCTGAATGAAGTCTTTGTAATTTAAAAGACTTTAAAAATTCAAAGAATACTTGGATCACATGATGATTGATCACAATACCTAACTAATGAATGATGATTTTAGCAACTAGATTATATATTCATAACAGAAATGAGTTGTACTCATACATGAGTTTACAGTAATAAGGCAAAAATGTAAAAATACGCAAAGTGGACTGAAATGTTTCTTTGAATGTGGCTGTCTATCCTTTTAGCAAAGTGGTACTTTTTTCTTAATTTCTTCACATGGTTACTGGTCTTATAAAGAAACTGTTATAGTATACAACGAGAATATGCCATTGGATGACATTATTATTTCATGTTGACAATTTTTATCCAGTTCACCATGTTTTTTCAGCAAATGTTTTTGATACTGTTATCTAATCTGGATGATGATGCTTTTATTATGGTGGCACACCACCGTGATGTGTGCAAGAAATTGGGAAACACTTGGATTCCACTTGTATGAAGATCAGATAGCTGGAAATCAATGATGAATAAAGTAAATAATGCTGGAGAAAAGTAGTCTGGATTCCACAATGCTGTATGTGCATTCACAAATAAAATAAAAAGCTTTTATTAAACCAATATTGATGTAATTACCTTTAACATTAACTTTATTCTACTAATCAACTTTTTTCTGACTTCTGACATTATCAGTGCTTTGGGTACACAGACCTAATCCACTCTTTATCAAAGTCTTTTTTGAATCACTTTTGCTTTTTTCTTCAGTTTTTTGGTTTGATTTGCTAATATTGAAAAGGTCCACATTAGCTTTCATTCAAGCACTGTAATTCCCCAATCTCTTTGGGCTCTGTTGGAAATCTTGGCTTTATCTCATCCCCAGTGTTTGTAAAATGGCGTTTGCTGAGCTAGGTTCATGCTTATAGATATTTAAATGTAGCTAGGTCCAAAAATATGAGATTTATTGACTAATATCTTTTATGAAGGGAATATTCATAATGATGATAACACAGAATATGCTAAATGTATTGAAATGATCTTACTGATTTATAGTAATGGAATGGAAAGGTGGTCATTCGTGTGATGGTGGCAGATATTATGTTAAAGTGATAATGTTAACGGCAAGCAATCTATAAATGAATCATGAATTAATTCGGGAAATGAAATAGACTCAGTCATCAATAGCAGAATCAAATGATTGGACTGAGCCTTCTTGTATGAGAGCCTCCGTGCTGTGGACCTGCGGAAACTCTGTCGGTGACTGGTAAGCTTGCACCACTGACCAATCAGTTCCTTTGAAACATGACATCACAGTTCTTAGAAGATCCCATGGAGCTCTCTATGCTCTATACTGACGTATGCTGAGTATAGTCTATTCTATTATAGTAGAGATTGAGTTACAGTCTCTGCATACTTAACACAAGCAACAGTACCCTCAGACAAGACTTTGCATTGACTTCTAGTCATTGTGGACAGCCAAAGGATTCCAGACTATGTCAAATTTCTTCAAGGAGCCTCTAAGCTTTAGTTCATGGAGATCATCTTTGATCCACCGATCATAAGGTGGGGGTAAAGCGTTCTTCCAGTTTAAAAGAATTAGACACACACACACACACACACACACACACGTTTTCTCTCACTGATATGATGATGATTTAAAAAATGAACATGAGTAACGGTCACTCACTTTGCTAACTACACTATAGGGAAGATTCGCAAGGAACAGATTGCTTCTGTCTGGATCGCTCAGTTGACCAATCCTGCTCGAGACAGAGGTTAGGACCTCCTACCTCATTTACATGTGGACACAGAAATACATAAATAAATAAATGTGGAAATAAATAAACGGGGAAATAAATACGGTAATAAATGAATAAATGTTGAAATAAATAAATGTGGAAATAAATAAATGTGGAAATAAATACGGTAATAAATGAATAAATGTGGAAATAAATAAACGGGGAAATAAATACAGTAATAAATGAATAAATGTGGAAATAAATAAACGGGGAAATAAATACAATAATTAATGAATAAATGTGGAAAATAAATACGGTAATACTTGAATAAATGTGGAAATAAATAGAGTAAAAAATAAATAAGTGTGGGATTAAATAAATGTGGAAATTCAAAATTGGCCCTGATAGAGAAAGACATGCGCGTACACGCACACACACGCACACACACGCACACACACGCACACACACGCATACATCTGCAGTAGCCCCTCCCCTTGCAGAAGCCACTGTCAGCGCGGAAGACGTCTCTTCGACGTCACAGTCAGAGTACTCGAAGCCTCTGGTACTTTCGTATCCGCGGACACTCCGCCTCCTGTGAGTGAAGTGTACCAGGAAACACTCGGCTCAGAAGTGAAACACACCGTCACACACTTGCTGGACTGAATTGTAACCTCAGAGGAGCCTCGAAGAAACATGTCAGCCACCATCACTGCCTTCGTCCTGACTCTTTCTACACTTTGCCGACCCACAGGTAATAACAGTGTGTCTGTGTTGTGGAGCCGCTGTGTGTCAGGTGTCACTGTTCCGACAGAAAACACATGGATGAAGATACTAAAGTTGTGATGCTGAGTGGATGATCACCTGATCAGATAATGAATGTTAATTATTTCTTACTCACATTATCCATATACCACGTATACTGTATCACTGTTTGTGAAATAATGTATGTTGGAACAAAGAGTGAACTTTGATACCCGGAGGATGATCATAACAAAGGCAACACGAGTAGTTGTGGCTTTATTCAAGAGCAGTAGCCATGACCATGACATCACTTTTTGGTAACAATCATCATTTGAACACTCAACAAACACTTAACTGATCCTGGGTAGTTCCTGCAACTGCTGTCACACAGCCTCAGTTACTTCCATGTTGACATGATGACATCAGATAATGTCTGCAGATTTATTAGCCGCACAATTTCCTGTTATATCACATCCCAGTGGTTCTACTGCATTCACATCTGCTGACTGGGGAGGGCACTGAAGATTTGTGCCATGAAGCATTATCTTAGACCTGGGACACACCTGGTATTAACATGTGTTTTTTGTGCGGGTACAGTTCATTTGTTCAAAAAAGGAAAACAGTATGGTATCTGGATAGAAGTGATCTTGGGCCTATACTACAACACAGGATTTGCGGTTATCGGGGCAACTTCAGGTTGTCACCATGGAAATGTGTACTTGATGGATACCTTGGAGCAAAACATCTTTTAAAAGGATCCTGTGAAGAGTCTTCAGAAAATAATTGGACCTACTCTAATGAGTATCTTTATGAAGGATTTATATTCTCATCAGAGGGAATGATAAACCTTTGTCAACTGCTGGAGCCCAACATAAGCAACCATGCAGAAAGGAGCAATGTGCTCAAAGTACCACAGACTCTCTGCATGTGGGAGTTACTGATATTGATGTACTCTGTGTGTTAGCAGTTAGTTGTATACTTCTTTCCTTCCCTTTAAGTAGCTTTATCCTATGAAATCAAATATTTATAAGAATGGGGGATAGATAGTTTCCAGATTTACCTTGTGACAGCTCCCATCCCTCCCTCCCCTGTCTTTCTGTCTCTCTGAGACTCACACATTCATCCCTCACCAAAATGACACTACACTGGACTGGTGCACTGTCCTTAAATTCATCCAGTACATCTCAATCTCTCCCTGTTTCCAGGTGAACCTGACACATCCTGTCACCAAAATACCAACACTTGCACAGTCATTATGTTTTAAAGGTCCAGTGTGTAAGCTTTAGGTGAAAGGGAACTATCGGCTGTTTGTTTCATCTAAATT
Organism: Paralichthys olivaceus; assembly: GCF_024713975.1. Lineage (NCBI taxonomy): Eukaryota > Metazoa > Chordata > Actinopteri > Pleuronectiformes > Paralichthyidae > Paralichthys > Paralichthys olivaceus. Next base: position 23,291,744 of record NC_091102.1, read on the forward strand.
GTATGAATGAAAAGTTTTCTTTAGCCCAGAAAAGGCCCTTTATATTTAAATACTTTATATTTACATCGAGGGGGTCCTCTCTATGGAGGCTGCCATGTTTTTTACATTAGTCCAGACTGAACAAACTTAACACCTTTTGAGTTTTTATGACAACTGAAGGATACCACAGGTTCTTTTTCATGTTTGGAAGAGGAGGGTGAAGTGTTCATCGCTCATCCAAGAGGCTTCTTCAGTTCAGTTCGACAGGCCCTTTTAGTAAAGAACAGATTCACATCTCTTGGCCCTGAATTATTATTATTGTTCCCACATGTTATCTTATTCACGTAATATAGTTATTTCCCAAATGTCACCGGGGGGGCTCGGTAACTTACACATTTACACAATAAGATTTTTTAACAGCTGTGCTTCCTGTATTTAGCTACTGTTACTGTGTTTTTATTTCATCTGGATAATGTGTCTATAGTCCCCATATTTTACTAATGTTGCAGTTTACTGTCAGTATACTTGTCCATGTTGGTGATTGGTCATATGCAGTACACACTGCCCCTTTCATGTGCACACACTCATATATATAAAGCAGGAAAGATTGTGTTGACTTAACTAGTTGATAACCTGCTTCATGTGATCACTTAGCTTGTGAACAATTAAGTCGAGCCGGATTACGGAAAGAAATCTGGTGTATGTCCTGATTGTAATTAGCATTGTTGCATGGTACAAGGATACCAGTGTGTCTGCTCCAAAGCTGAAGCAGCAACGGGCCACCACTGCAAATAAAATGTAGCAGAAACTCTGCCTACCTAATACTAAACATTATTAGTATGCTTTAAAAGACATTTTAATGACAATTTTAAGACTAAAACTGAGATATTGCTGTTGAGGCTTTCAGGAGGTCTCAGGTGTCAATCGAGGGGTCTTGCAACCCCCGAGTCCCCCATATTTCACACCCAGTGCCAAACGCACTGACATTTCAGTTCCCCTCTGCGCATTTCATTGTTTTTTAGCACATTGAAGATGGTGAACTGTAACCATAAAGGAATTAATATAATCTGTGTCAATACTCAGATAGACTGTGAGAATCAAACCATAAGTAATTAGTATTAAGGCCCAAGCTGTTTCAAAAAAACTGCCTCCTGAACCCAGAGTGGGAGCTGGTTCCACAGGAGAGGAGCCTGGTAGCTGAATGCTCTACCTCCTGTTCTACTCCTACTGACTCTTGGAACCACAAGAGAGCCTGTGATTTGGGAACAAAATGTAGTATTTGGATAATACAGTGTTATGAGCTCTGATATATGAAGGGGCTTGATTGTTAAGGGCTTTAAATGTGAGGAGCAGGATCTTGAATTCTATTACAGGGAGGCAATGTAGGGAAGCTTAAACAGGAGTAATATGATCTCTCCTTCTAGTGCCATTTTATATGTATGTAGTTGGCACGTGTCTGAAGTCTCCATCCCTCATTGTACCAATGATAATGCTAACTTTGTTCTTCAATGTTTGGGTGTGATTTTTTTACAGAGTTATTGGGAATCCTCAGCAGCCCCACAAATGTCCACTTGACCTCCGACAACATGAACCTGGTCCTAAGGTGGAATCCACCTAAAGGGGTATCCAACAACCTGGTTTACAGAACTGAGTACAGGTGAGTCAACATTAACATAGGTACCAAGAAACCCTGTCAAGGCCATTCAAATCTGTCAGTGTCTGTTTTGAATTATTAATGACTTTCCTTATCACCGCTGTTCCACATTCCACCTTTCTTAATTTGTAGAAATACATATCTATTGTACTGATATGTGATGGCCACAAATATTTTATACAGTTAAATAAAAATAACCTGTGTTCTACACTTGTTCAACTAGTGTGACAGTTTGAAAGTAGATGTTTCAAGCCAAGTGTGATTTGAGTTGACAATGCTTTCATACTGAAGGAGACAGAGCTGAACTCCTGCAGGGTGAACAAGAAGCAAAATATCTGCCCAATGCCAAATGGCAGACAAAGAATAACAGCCACCAAGCTCAGCTTTGGAGACCAAAATTAAACTATAAAGAGAAGCGGACAGATGATCGTCCATTTTTTATTTGCACTGTAGGATCTGTTTGACTCATATTTGCACGTTCCATTTTTAAGCTGCTGTCTATTTATTCTTCTTCGTGAATATGTTCTTCTCTCGGTTGCACGATAGGGCCTCTTTACATTTCCTTCCTGCATATCTTAGCTGGCCGTTTCTTTATTGGTGTGTGTGTGTGCGCTGCACTAATGTGAATGTAAATATTGCTTTCGGGCTTCTTTGGTGGTGGGTCAACTATCCCTTGAAACACTTTCTGGAGCTGCACCTTAATTTCGTTGTATGTTGTACAATGAAAATAAAGTTTCTATTCTATTCAGACATGTCACACTTTCATCAAGCTCACTTTCTGCATAGCAGAGATGTCAGAGAAAAAGCTTTGAGAAGCCACTACCTGCTCAGCAGAAAACAGAGCCTGATTATTCCCTGAGGACAGCCTGTGTGGACTTTATGTCTGAAATAGGCTTAAAGTTGATCTGGGACAGCTGGATATTTACTGTGTATATCATCCATTATAAGTGAACAAGATAATAACTTTGTTAAATGTTTGATCCTCACCTTGCTGAAGTCTGGACACAAACACAACTCCAAATAAAATGCTATTGTGGCTCTGTGTCTGTTTGAGGTTGCATGTATGCACAATTAAGGTGATCATACTGTAAATACGAGGGTACAAAGTGTTAATAATGTCTTCAGCACAATGAATGTAGCTTTAAAAAAGCAGAATAATCCAAAGTATTTTCAGACTTGTTTGCAGTAAAGCCCACAGTCAAACATCCATGGTTCTTCCAGCTTTTTGTATGTTGTAGTTACAAACACACTTACCAACTGAAATCATTGCTGGCAAGTTGGTAATACCAGTACAATATCTGTTCACAGAACTTCTATCACACCCTACACAGTAGGGTGTGTGAACATCTCCACCCTTGAATGTGACCTCATCAATCCATTCATTACTGAGAGTGGAAAGTATACTGGCAGAGTGCGGGCACAATTGGGCTCAGAGAGTTCTGCCTGGGTGGAAAGTAACAACATTACCTTGGACAAAGAAAGTGAGTAGAAATGCTGTGTATCATTGCTTTACACTTGAAAACTCAGCACATGTTTATCTAAAGAGGTACATTTTTATGAAAAAAGGTGCATAGTGACATGAACTGTATCTGGAAACACAAGTGATCTGCTCTCAGAGAAATAGCTTGTAAAAATGTTATGAAATGTAATTTTAATAATTGCTTTAGTTGATTTATCAGCCACCAGAATTCAAGTGATGTAAATGTATAAAAAATCTGTTGTTTTTTTTAAAAGCAGCTAAATAACTGTAATTTAAAAGGTGCCAAACCCCCTGAAAGTGTTGTTCCTCTCTGTGCATTTTATTGTGTTATAGATTCTTGTTTTACTTTTATGAGCTGCACACAAAAACGTGCTGCCAGTAGATGCACTGTATGAATGTGTGTGCAATGCGCTTTGAGCGGTCATCAAGTCGAGCACTACATAAATACAGATCATTTACTGTTCTGGTTCAATCTTCACAGCTCTCATTTCCAACAAGAGGTAGCTGTTTTCAGCAAGTTTTAACAACCAATTTTACACAATCATTTGAAAACAGCAGATTGAGATAGTTTGTTACTTCCTGGTGAACTAAGTGGAGCATTTAGTAGCTAAAGCAAAATATTTTCCATGTAAATGCTAATTTATTAATATTCAAGCAGGGATAGAAAGTCCAATAAAAGTACTTTATGTAAGAAGACATTTTACTCCAGTACTAACAAAATGTACTCAGATAAAAGTACAAAGTTTCAGTTAAATTGTTGATAATAAGGATATTTGATGAAAGTATTAAACTAAAGGACATTACAGTGAGTTATCACAAATGGTTGATTTGTTGCACACACCTGTCTGAACAGCTCCTAGTGAGTCTTTTGCACAATGAGGTCCTCCACAGTGTGCTCAAGATCCAACTTCTCTGCTCTTTTCATTCTGGATGTGAGACTGTACAACCTGTCCACTCAGTGTCTCTGTCTCACTGTAATGTATAACCTGTCCACTCAGTGTCTGTCTCACTGTAATATATAACCTGTCCACTCAGTGTCTCTCTCTCACTGTAACGTATAACCTGTCCACTCAGTGTCTCTGTCTCACTGTAATGTATAACCTGTCCACTCAGTGTCTGTCTCAGTGTAATGTATAACCTGTCCACTCAGTGTCTGTCTCACTGTAATGTATAACCAGTCCACTCAGTGTCTCTCTCTCTCACTGTAACGTATAACCTGTTCACTCAGTGTCTCTGTCTCACTGTAATGTATAACCTGTCCACTCAGTGTCTCTCTCTCACTGTAACGTATAACCTGTCCTCTCAGTGTCTCTGTCTCACTGTAATGTATAACCAGTCCACTCAGTGTCTCTCTCTCACTGTAACGTATAACCTGTCCTCTCAGTGTCTCTGTCTCACTGTAATGTATAACCAGTCCTCTCAGTGTTTCTATCCCAATGTAAAGCATAAACCGTCCCATTGTAAAATGGGAAAGAGGGACAAAAAAATAAAAAATAAACCCAGGACCAAATACAAAACAGATAAGGACATATACAGCAGTAGTGATAAGTATAGAATATAGAGATAGGAGTTTATAATCTCATCATCATCATTTTTCTGGTGCAATAACTTTTTTGTGGCAAACCTCAACTATGTTCTGTAAAGGTCTGTTGCCAGTATTGCCTCATAAGCAAGAGGTTCTGCTTTCCTTCCTGGCACACCTCTATATTTGTCTCATTCAACTGAATGCATGGCAGCTGACATACATGAACTTTAAACTTTCTGTGAGTGATCACTTAACAAGTAAATAAAGCCGATTTCACAGTACAGCTGTCTTAAACTTGCGTGTATGGTAATATTGTCAGACACTGTCACAGTGATAGTTAGGGATACTAGCAGGGATGTTATGATCCGTGTTATATTTGTGCTGAGTTTGTCCAGATGACCAGGTATACATACAGAAGGTGGTGACGTAAGAAGCACAGTTCACTGCCAGCCACTGTGCAACGACCAAACCATTCTGCCAAATCTCGAGTTTGTCTTTCTGTCTCCTCACTCATTCAGCTTTTTTAAAATATAATTTTTAATGACAGTAGAATGGTTTGGCCATGAATGGAATATCACAGCAAAGAAATAAATGAATGCTCAACTATTTGCCTCAATCAATAAAATCAACATGAGATCCAATACTGTTCCTACTGTGGTCTTACCAATCAGCTTTAACACAAAATAACTGTAACACAATTTATGTCAAATTAAGTCATTAACCTTTTTGTGTTTAACACCACTATCTGGAATTTTAGCTTTTCCATTGTTTTTTGTTATTTCAGGACCAAAGCTTTGTTAGCTCTTGAAAAACAGCTTCCTCTTTACATTTTGTGCCATTAAAGAAGCTGTTTCTCACTCTTTTCTCTTTCTTCCTCAGCCATCATTGGTTCACCCAATGTCTCTCTTTTGTCCAATGGGGCCAATATCGAAGTCAGCATTAAAGACCCAGTGATGGTGATCTCAACATTCAGGAACATTTACATCCATGCAGCCTACAATATCACCTACTGGAAGGAGAGCCAGAAGGACAAGGTGGATACATGGTTTCTATTTCTAAGTAGATCTCATATGTAGATGTACAGATCTATGAGCAAATGCTTTATGTTTGGGGAAATTGACAAACAAATCTTTACCCAAATATGCTTACAAATGTTTTGCACTACACCACAAAACAGAAAACATAGTAGAGTCATGTTATCTTCAGAAGTTGCACAAGTGTACATAGGCATATGGACTTGCTTGTGTTTGTTGAAGATGTGTCACCTCTCTTCAAAGAGGCTTCTTCAGTTCGAGATCACAAGCAAGTCCAGTTGCCTAAGTACACATGTACAATTTCTGAAGATACAGTGTGGTAAGCATCTTGAATTATTACATGAACAATCCCTAGTAAGAAAAACATTAAAAAAAATTCTCCACATCCATTATTTGTGTTAACCGGCAATGTTAATGTAAGCACACTGTTGTTTCGAAGGTAATGTTTACTATGTTTGCATACATTTGCTAAAAACATTTATAAAAGTAAATTATCACTAAACCTACAATTTTGGGATTAATTGTAGAAATGTCATTAGTACTTATACACGTAAATAAAAAGCAGCTGTATATCTTATGTAGACTGCACATCTTCTCATCTTGGCATACTATTCTGGGAAAGCAAAGTGTTGTTTTGCAGCAATTGACAAATAAAACAATATGAGCCCCTACAGAAGAGAAGTTTTTCAATGCAATGATGCATGGTCACAATACTGTTTAAGTTTATATTTACCATGGTCATATCCTGTTTCCATATCTGTCTCAGATCCATCAAGTCCATCAGATACTTAACATATATTCTGTTCTGGAGGATAAGATGATGTTCCATGAGTATGAGTGCCCGGCTATATTTCTCTCCTTTAATGTTATTGTCTCTGTGTCGTGCTCCAGCTACTTCAGACCATTGTGGACAACACAACACATGATTACTTGTCTGTTGCTTCCTACAGGCCAAACATATTAGCAATATACAACAAAACCGAGTGGTTCTGGCTGACCTGGAGCCCTGGACAAAGTACTGTGTCCAAGTCCAAATCAAAACACAAAGGAACCTCAACCCCAGTATGTCCAGCAGAACCGTCTGTGAAAGTACCACCAATGGTAAGTGTCTTTTGCAGGATTTGTATTCTTTATTGTTTATTTATGAAAATACAAGGGTTGGGCTGCTGACAATCCTGTCATTCACTTGCAATTTTCACCACGACCTGAAATGGTGGGGCATCAAACTAACTTTTCATATGTTACTATAATTACAGTAAGACACAGATTTTTAGCAATTGCAGTGGCAGGGCCTTAGGGATGATGGTGGTAGTTTAGGAGTTTGGTTTGTCACCAAACACCCACAGAACTAATGACGTTCCCATTAGAAATGAGAAGATACTAATCGATAATCACTGATATCTATTCACCATATATAAATTATACCCCCGTTGCAGTTGTGCACACCACACTTTTTTATGCCACTGCAGCCTGTGACCAGCGGTATAATGTTTTCAGGTCCCATTCTTTTGAAGGAGATATCTTAAGAACTTCTTTAGTGAATTAGTGAAACAACCCTACATTTAATCCTAGCTGTTTGAATGTTATAATGTTTAGTTGTTGCTAATTCTTTCAATTTATATTTCTTTTTAAGGCCATAGTTTTAATTCAGAACATTGTTTCTAATATTGTATCCACACCATTTCTATCAGTGAGCACAAATGTAAAACATTTAAAAACTTTGATATAAAAGTGAAATTTTGATAAAAATGCAATAGCCAAAATGTGTTGAGTTCTACAGTGACAGATTCAAATTGTAATGCTCCCAAGCACGACAACAGGTACCAGTAGATTTAAATTGAAAACATACAGATTACTTCTGTTGTTCTTTGTCTGATTTTTCTGTAGAACAAGAAGCTCCTTGGGTGGCAGCAATGCTGTCATTTGTCTTTATGGCAATGGCAGTGGCTCTGGTTGTGATTTCGGTGGTGTATCGGAAAAGGATATCCCACTTTCTTTGTCCAAAAGATTCACTGCCTCAGCACTTCAAAGAGGTGTGTATGTTTATATGTATGTGCATGTATTGTTTTTGTCTGCAAGGTTCTTTTGTAATCACAGATTCACCTTCAAATCCTGACAAATCTTTTGGCAAGCAACAAAGCATGATCTTATCACAAAATTGTTCACAAAATTCGCGTACTGATTCCAGATGTAAGCATGTAATTGGATCCGATATGTTGGCATTCATGCAGTAAGACTCATAAAATATTCCTTCATTTGGATATTTAAGCATTTTATTTATACATTTTTCTCATTCGCTAAGACACACTTAATGAAGCTGCGATCCACTTGATTTTTATCATCACCTTCTTAGCACAGCAGTCAGCAAGTCTTATCAGTCGGAGGAGGAGGTGTATGTGTGAACGCAAATGTCTGAGTGAGAGCCTCCTGAGTTTCTGTAGTCTCTGTCCACTGACCCCCTAGTGCAAAGTCAGCAGAAATTTTGGAGGAGATCATGTGTGAATACAGCTGGAGATCCTCCACAGGATTCAGTCTGTTAACTATTGTGAGAATGTGATGCCAGAGTGAACATGACTGTTTAAGCAATCAACAAAAACTGAAGCACAAATCTGAATCAACTTGACTCCTTCCTATCTCCAGTATCTGCTGGCACCCCCCAACTCCAACATCTACTTGGCCATGCAGAATTCCCAGCCACCTGAGGAGATCTACCACAAAGTCAGAATCATTGCAGATGACAGAACTGTGGAGGATTGAGGCCCTCTGGTGGTAGAAATGACTGCAAGAGTGATGACAAACAGTCTGAAGTCACAGTGTGGGGGAGACACTAGGAAGAAATGATCAGCCGCCATTCTCTGTGTATTGTATTTTCAGAATATGAACTTGAAAGTCTGTAGACTGCCATTTTGTGAAATATATTGTCCATACTTTTAATTGCCTCAAGGTGGCAATGTGTACGTTTTCTTAATAAATTTGGAATTTAGTGGTGATCTTTCTGTGAAGTTAGGGATATATTATGGTCTCTTGCCAACATAATGTCCAGCTCTAAGGTTTATACATGAATCCTGTACTCAGATGAGTTAATTGCTGTAAATACTCTGTCCATTTAATACAGGGAAGTGTTTACTCTCCAGCCAGCTACAGGTGGTCCGTATCCAAAAACTGCATTTGTGAATCCAGCAACATCAGGGGAGTCTCAAAAAACCCACACACAAATGAAGAGCGATCCACACACAAATCTAGAGCAATCTACACACAAATGTAAAACTATTTGTGTGCACTGGAATGTATTTGTGAATCCTTCTGTAACCCTAACCAATCGTTTCAGAGTTTTGGGGCCCTCACAGCAAATGCTCTGTCCCCGGTAGTTCTTAATCTAATATTTGGAACACACAGAAGACCTCCCCCCCGAAGATCTCAATGCACATGAAGGTTCGTAAAATGCTAAAAGATCTGATATGTAGCTTGGAGAAAGGCCATGGAGAGTTTTAAACATAATCAGTAAAATTTTCTAAATCATAAAGATGCTAGAACAGAAGTCATGTTTTTTGGTTCTGGTTAAAAGCCTGGCAGCTTTGTTCTGTACAGTCTGGAGTCGATCAATAGATTTTTGGGTTAGGGAAAGTAAAAGGTCGTGATAAAATTAAAGCATGAAAAATCATCTCTGTGTCTGTAAATGTTCAAATACAGACACAGAGAATTTTAGATATATTTCAGAGATGATTCAAAATATGTACCAGCTTTGTTGTGTGCTGTTAAAAGTAAAATTGCTGTCAAACCAGACGCCACGATTCGTTGCAGCAGGTTTGATGTGATCCAATAACAGACCAGCAGATAGCAGTATTTGCTTGGGAATGTGCTCAGGTCTGATTAAAATGGATGGAGAACTCACGGTCTGCATCATTTTAAACTGGGGCACATGGAGGAGGTAGATTAACCAACTGATGGACCGGTTTAAATAAATATCTGGAGTTGGGTTTTTGGGTAGAATCAGTTCAGAGAAATAGTATGTTCTTGAACCCTTATCCATATTGTTGTGTTGTACTAAAATTTCCGTCATGATATTGTAATGAAAATGAAGATTGCAGTCAAGATTTTTTCCATCTTCGCTCTGATTTCCTACAATCCCTTTTACAGCTTCTAATAGTGTAATTCATTCAAGGCAGTTTTGACTTTGGTAATCAAATATTTGGCCGAACTTTGACATGCTGTGCTCATTAAAGATGCAAGTGTCAGTGAATGGGGTGGGACAATATTTACCAATGACGATTCGTAGTTGAATAATAAACATTTGTGCTAAGATATATTAAAATGGAGCTGTTCGGCAGAGGATACTTTCAAACCCAGGGTGACTATGAGGTCCAAGGTATAACCACGGCTGTCTGTTTGTCCACATTGCTTGCATTAGTACAACTTGAGTCATCGATGTGAATATTAAAATGCCCACATAAAACAATACTGTAATGGTTTAAAACAAGAATGGATAAAAATTCAAGAAATTCTACTAAAAGCTGGTTTTGGAGGATGATAGATAGCAAACTAAATTCTCACAGTTTAAAAGTGAGAACTTCAAAAGTGGAAAATTATCACATGTACTCAGATGACATTTAAAACCCTTTTTTTACAAACACCCACAGAAACTACTGACCCTGGGTGAGTCAGTATTGAGGACACCGTTCAACAAGCTCCTTCATTGTTTTGTAACCAAGAGTGAGTTAAAAACATAAAATCTTAATAATGAAGGTCTTGCTGGACCAAGATCTTACGTTGAATAGAACATGCTGGGAGTTGATGTACCTATGTGGATGTTTAAAGGATTATTGAGATTACTGTGTGGGATGTTCGTGTTTCTGTTGTTGATACATCTGTGCGTTATGATCATCGGGCTGTAGAGCCACGTGTTGGGACCATAGACTGGATACAACCAAGGTTGGGACCGGAAGGGGGTAAGAGCAAGAAATTAGAAATACTCCAGCCCTGTCGGTGGCGCTAATACTTCTGTAAGCTGGTTTTCCCAACGCCAAAAAACGCCAACGAGAAAAAAACGGAAGCGACGAAGAGCTAAGTGATCTTTGGCAGCGGAGGCCCGAGAAGAGGAAGAAGTCAGAGTACACGAGAAGCAGAAGTGTGTGAACACGAAACTCCGACATGTCCTCGGCTGTGTATTTCGGCCTCCTCTTCTGGTGCCTTCAAACAAGCGTCGGTATGTTATTTTACTGTTTCGGTTTGTGTCTCCCGTGTCTGTCTTTTCGCTAAAGAAGGTACACGCTGTTAATACGTGTTACTACCACACCAACACAAAGCTAAATGAGCGACATGTGTAACTATATAAAACACAAATGACCGCAGAGTGGTGGTTGTGAACTACGCGGTGACAAACAACTGCATTCGTGTCGAGCAGCTTACATCTTACATCAACAGCTGCATCCCGTTTGACTCTGAATGTTCCGCTCCATGTCCGAGGAGGCAAACGCACTGTTGCAATCGTTGATTTGTTTTTCGTCGACGAAAGTTCACCGTTAGAAATAAGGTCCGCCAACACGCAGGCATGATTGCAGAAGCTGACGACAAGATGGCTGGCTGGAAACATTTGTTATTGTTGGCTGATGGGCTCAGAGAAACAGAAAGCCCTGGGCTCCGCGCCTTCTGCACAGAGACAGGTCGCGTGTCCAAGGAGAAGACGAGTTGTACAGATATATGTGGGGCAGAAGAATAGAGCTGTAAAACGAATTGTCTTCGAAGTGTTTCGCTAAAATGCCAAGTAAGTACAAAAAGCAACTAGTGGTTTTGAAGGTGCTCAACTCCACATACATGGCGGAATTGTACCTTGTAATATGGTGCGACACCCAGGACGATCCCCTGTCCACCAAAAATTGGTGGATTTTTGATTATGACATCTAGATGCTCTATGAATTAAATAGAAATCATGTGACAGACCTGCATCTTCATGAAAACCTATGCTGGGGAAAATGTTAATTTGGCAGTGCTGGGCCTTGTAGCTACAATGCTTGGATATATATATATATATATATATATAGTGATCACAGATGTAGTGATCAACAGTTCAATACACCTGGGACATAATTAGGGCTGCAACAATTACAATTTAATCGATTATTATGGATTATAAAAATAATTGGTAATAATTTAGCATTTGATTAGTCTGGAGACTAATATGTTAAATGTGCACACCGACTCAACAAGCAGAGAAAGAGCAAAAGTGGTGGAGTGACCTATCTGCTTAATGACGAGAGGGAGTGTTAGCAGTTGATAGCAGTGAAACAAAAACGCCAACGACTGTCATTTTCTGATTGTTTCACAGCGGTTATGGCAACCTGCCAGATGATGTTGCATTGTTTAAGCTTATGTAGCAACAGACTTGAAATCAGCCTAGCTGGTCTGCTGTGAGTGAGAGTGACTTTTGATACATAGATACATATACATAAGATACATATATATGTAAGATCCTTCTTACCATTCAAAACAATATCATTAATTCTGTTTAACAACTCAAAACTCAAATTGTCTACATTTGTAATAACAATACGACACATACTTTTATCATTCATGTGTGTGTGGTTTCTCACTATAGATTACATTACAAATCAAATCAAAATATTATTTTATTTGTATAGCCCAAATTCACAAAACACATTTTGCCTCAGAGGGCTTTACAATCTGTACAGGGAGTGATACCCTCTGTCCTTAGACCCTGTTAGAGTTCCTGTTAGAACACATGCAGCAGCATTCTGAATAAGCTGCAAAGTCCTAAGAGACCTATTGCAGCTACCTGACAACAAAGAGTAACAAATGTGTGGACTAGTTTTACTGCATCCGCTTGTGATACAATGCCTCTAATTTTGGCGATGTTACGTAAGTGGAAGAAAGCATTCTTTGACATTTGTTTTATGAGGACATTGTAGGACAGATCCTGATCAAAAACAACTCAGAGATTCTTAACGGTGGAGCTGGAGGCCAGGGTGATCCCGTCTAAAGTAACTAAGAACTATATTATATGTAGGTGAGTTTAAGACATCTTAAACTTGGACTAGACCAGTCAGAATTTAATTGTCGGGATCTGAAACTGGAATTATCATCATAAATTGCAGTCTGTAATACACATAGAAACAGTATGAAGTTGCTTTGCAAATTCACTGTTGGAAAAAATGTAGCTTTTGTCCTTCTATCCGACTAATTATAATAATAATTGTAGCTCTAATCATATACTAATATACTATACATTTGCTGTTTAAATAAGTGGGTCATAGTGATCAAGTAGTCCACTTTGTGTTTAGTTTGGGTCTTTTCCTGCATGTTTGGAACCTGAAAAATATACTTTGTACAGTTTCACAGGCTCTGTCAGTAGTTTACTGCTCCTCTGTGTCTCTATTATATGCGGTGTGCAATGCCAACCAAATCAAGCAGAACTGAGCGCACCCACCATTTCCTCTGATTCTCCCTACATTGCCCTAACTTTACAAATTATGTTGTTTTTACCCAGTCAGTGTTTACAGATGACAGTCAGAGTATGCGTGTTAGCAGAAAAGAGAGGGGAAGAGATTGAGCCATGTGTGGATGAGCAGAATTATAAAATAGAGGCATGCAGCTATAAAGAAATATTTGACTTGTTTGAAAGAGAGCGAGACAGAAATAACTTCCATAACTGTTGTTCTCCTATGAAGAATTTCCAAAATTCTCAACAAGGTTTTCATTTGGATTGTTGTATTGTCCATGTTGGTCGGTGCACACACTCAGAGACTACCGTCCAAAGCTAGAAGGTGAAAATGTGTGTGTGAGTGTTGTCAAATAGTTGAGGGCCATTACTGCGGTCACATCGTGGATTATGATGGTGGATCGCGAATCAGAGATCGTAATCATAATGGCTGATAAGAACAGATGATGTCACAGCTTGTTAAAGCCCTATGAGACAAATTGTGATTTGTGAATATGGGTTATACAAATACAATTTGATTGATTGAAAATGGAGAGACTTGAGGCAATGGCTGTGAGAGAGTCTTCAATCTAGGTGAAAAGGTAGTGGTACTGGTGCCATTCATTGATAGCAAGTTGCTGAATAAACAGCACAGACCCTACAAAGTCACCAAATGAGTGAGTAAGGTAATGAAATGTTTATACTATACAAATGAAAAAAGTATTAGACTTTTCACATTAATCTGCTTATAGAGCTTCTCCAGAGCCTGTGCCAGCAGGTGTTGGCATGATTTGTGCAGAAAGACACAAATGAGAAGTTCCACAACACCTACAGCTGGGCCCGCTACAGTGGATATGTCAAATCTTATATCTAGCAGGGGTAGGTCAAACCCCTATTTAACACAGTGTTCTTGAGAGAGACACCAGTTTTCACCTCCCTGGTTCAACAAAAAATGTGTGGGACAAACTTAGTGCCAGTCCGGCTAACTGGGTGTTCAGTCGTTGTTGCCGTTTTTGTGAACTTATTATTGTTGTGATCACTAGTAAAGGTATGTAAGTATAATCACAAAAATATACTCAATGCAGAAGAAATGCCCCCTGCAGCTACTGTCACGAGATGTGCTTTGAATTTTTTTTTCTAACAAATATAACATTTTATTTGAAACAAGGGGTTAATTTTTAGGGGTGCAAATAGCAGCCAAAACAAAACGACATGAGGAGTCGCACGTCATCACATACCTGCAGCTCCTGTTATCAGAATAAAATTGTACAAATAAACCAAAAGATCAATACAGTGTTTTTGCAAGCACCACTAGGCAATGCTTTGCAGACATACTATTATTAATGTGTAACTATTGCAAAGTCATGGACAAATTATACCGATATGGAAATCAGTGTGTCATTGATTTCAAATTCAGAAAATCATGTGACAAATAAAAGCAGAATATTTTCACATTTTATAAATAGGAACCAGCGAATTTGTTGCTTTTTTATGTGTCTATCCACTTATCATTTTATTGATGAATCTGTTTTATTTTTTGACCAGAAATTCATTGTAGTGCTGTAACAACTTTGGCAGCAGTTGGACCAGAGCTGGCCCCACCAAAGGACTTGATCCCGATCACTTTGAACACCAATTATACATTAACCTGGAACTGGGACCAGAGTCACGCAGAGAGTCATGCTGTCACCTTTACCACACAATATGTCGGGTGAGTCTTACTCACACATACACACTGTACATCAAATATAAAGGAGAGAAACCAGCAATTCTCAGGCCAAGGAACAAGTTTGTTGTGACTAGCTTGATCCCAAATAATGTTGGCTGGTAATGCCAGGAAATGTATGAAAGTATGGTAGAGATAATGGTGTAACTGTACCCAGTGTTGGTACAGTCTGAATGTGTGATAAAGTTCGGCTTAATAGTTTATCACATTACATGCAACATGAATGTCAGTAGTTTAACTGTGATAAGACACAGCACTGCATGACAACATTGGTAAAGAACAGTATCACATAACCTAAGTTAATGTTTCTTTGTAGAAATGTTTTTGTAAAGCAGTTGGACAGACTTAACATTCCTAATTTGGAAAAGACTTTCAAAACCACTAGATAGTATTTTCAATTTTGCTTTAAGTCAAGATTTCCTTCAGCATTTTTTAGCCTCCAGTAGCTGCAACAACAATGTGAGCTGCGAGTCGCTGTGCATCATAGCAAGGCTAACATTAGCTGTAGGAGCCAATAATAAATTAAAGAACAATATTATATATATATATATATATATATATATGTGCCAAAACAAACATGCGGATCACAAATAGGAGGGGTATCCGCTGTGGCGACCCTGAAAAGGGAGCAGCCGAAGATGAAGAAGAATATATATATGTGTATGTATATATATATATATATATGTTAGATAAAGAGCATGTGACCATGTGACTCACCCCTGGAACATGATCAAGGCAACGTCATTTCTGATCAGTGCAGACAATCAGAACTATGGTGAGTCAATGGTGCCCATGGAGCCATGCACAGCTTCTCTATGTTCGCTTGCAGTGTTCATTTAGGTCTTTTCATACATGTTTACTCCTCCCTGTGTGTCTATCAATAATGATTAAGCACTACTTATGTTTCTTCAGACCTTTTCTAATAAAGGATGTCTACTTCAAGACAGTTAGTATTTTCAGTTACCATGAATGACGCAACACATTTATGTTTCCTCATCTCCTCAGGAAGTTTAAGCTGGAGTCCAAGAAGATTAGTCCAAACTGGTCCACAGCATGTGAAGAGATGTCAGACAGGTCATGTGACCTTACAATGCTCGGCCTGCACTACCTGGGCATCTATGTGCTGCGTGTACGAGCCAATGCAAATGGAAATCACTCCAAATGGGTGCAGTTAGAATTCTGCCCTGATAAAGATGGTAAGAGAGAATGGATGGAATGAAGACAAGTTAATGAGGAGGGGAATGAGAGTAAAACACTTCCTCTAAATGTTTTGGCAGTTTACAGGAAAGATAGCGCGGCATGTGACTTTAGATAGTACACCACAAACATGCTTTGGCAACAGAGGACTGAAGAGCAACTAAAAAGAACGGATACGACCACAAAGAGATAGAGCCATGCACCACATTTCTTAGAACGGTAGCCTTGCGTTGTGAATAGTCTCAAAACACTCCGAACTATCAAAACCACAGTGTAGATTTCAGTGGTAGAGTTATTTGGTAATCATGCAAGTTGCTCATAGAAAAAGTGCTGCCCATAGATGCACTGTATGAATGTGTGTGTAATGGGTGAATGGCAATAAACTGTACTGTAAAGCGCTTTGAGTGGTTATTAAGACTAGAAAAGTGCTATATAAATACAGACCATTTATCATTTTGGCAGCCTGTACTAGTAAGCAGGATTTGTTAATGAGAATACATGTAAATTACACATTAATGATGGGTTGGAAATGGAAACACTAACAAAATATTAGTCAGATCTACTCTTGCCCTAATGATAGGACAATATTTCTGTAAAAACATTGACTTCACACGATCAGCAATGTTTTTTCCCAGCGGTCCTTGTGTTTCTTTTAGTCTGGATAATTTGTTTGTTCATATTTTCCAATATAATAGTTTTTCTAATATAATAGTCTGCTCTATATCGCCCTTTTCATGTGCACACACTCAAACCTGGGTTGATTTATTGTTTATTAAGCTGATAACCAGCACCCTGTTAAGTTGGTCCAGGTCCTCTTATTTTAACAGTGATAGCTCAAACAACCATCGGCAAGTGGTAGTGCGTGGGCAAATGAACTGTATGTGTGTCTTCAAGCTCACCAGATATTTTGGGGGCCATACATGCAGCGGTGCTTCATTCAAAAGAGCTGGGTGAGGTGGAATATACAGTAGGTCAGGTTGTGTACTGATTTTTTAAAACAAACCCTCAGCCAATCACATCACACACATAAACACACGTCTGCTCAGATATTCTATTACTGACAATAATTCCTCAATTAATTTTCCTTCCATCATGCTGTAAACTGTTTACTCTAACCAATGCTGTAATTACTCTTATTTTTGTGACGTTCACCATTACATGTGGAGAGGGATCCCTCACATGTGGCTCTCTCTGAAGTTTCTATGTTCTTTTTCCCCGGTTAAAAGGTTTTTTTGGTAGTTTTTCCTTCCTCTTGTTGAGGGTTAAGAACAGAGGATGTCACACCTTGTTTAAGCCCTATGAGAAAAATTGTCATTTGTGAATATGGGCTATACAAAAAAACTTTTGATTGATTGAAAATCACACGTTCTGCTCTGAAGCAGCTGAGCATTAGCATATAGAAATGTTTGGAAATGACCAGTTAATTTTATTATTAAAACAATTGCATTAGTTGTAATCAATGCTTATCACCCTACATGTCTGTTGTTAGAATATATAATAAGAGGTACCATTTATATATGTATTAATTTTAAATTAATACATTTTTTGAGGTGCTTTGAGGAAAGAACACACACAGTATGACCAACTTTAATCTATCCACTCCTGGATCTCATTCTGTGTCTCAGCTGCTCTGGGCCCTCCTGCCAAAGTGGACCTTGCACCTGCCGGAAGTGACCTTGATGTTTTCATCTCTGATCCATTGACCAGCACCAACACCTCCATGAGGGAAAATCTCTCCGAAATGTACTACCACATCCTCTACTGGGAACATTCTGAAGACTCAAAGGTAGGCAACTCCTCCCTCTGACATACATTAGGCCTATGTGAACAATATTCTGTCTAATACCACTGTTTCATTATATTTAAGGAATTTGTCTGCCATAAAAATGTTAATAATTATCGTAAAGGAGGATTCACACTGACAGAATAACCACAAATGTATGAAGTGGAGAAACGTAAAAGTCATACGCTCATAATCATCCATATTAGCAGAGTCCCATGTTTCTGTGTTTCTTTCATTGGTTGACCAGTGGTCAACACGACACCTGGCATTCTATTGGTTAGGGAATTTTGACAGGGTTGTTGCACAAAAAATCCAAGAGCAGAGGAGAAATGTGATGAAAGTGATGAAAAGTATTACACATTCTGAACATAATTTCAACACGTTTCTGTGTTTCTAAATTCATTTGAGTGTTGTTTTGTACTCTTCACATGTATCAGAGGTGTTTCCTGTCTGTGCTTAGAGTACCACATGAGAAAGAGTGACTTTATGTCTGGTGCTGTTATTTCCTGCTAGCTGCATTTGCATGAAGCATTATGCAGGTCTGTCTTAAAACTGGTTTGACAAGGCGGAACCTTGTTATTACAGTGCATTCTAAAATAACCCAGAATTGGCTCAGACCTGAAGAGTTGGTCAGATCATTTTCTTCAAGGACAGATTGCATGTAAAAGATTACAACAGGTAAATGGAAGCTTCAAGGCATGATTAAAAAATACCGTGTATGGTGGTGAGTGGCTATAAATGTGTAGACTTTTGAGATCCTGGTGGATGTTATTTTAAGTTATACCCCATTTACACCTGGAATAATATGTAGCGCTAAATTCAAATTTACCATCGTGTGTGTGAGTGGGAGAACCGAGTAAGAAGTACATCTCTCAGTGGATGTCTGCACACCACCTGAAAATTAACCTTGACAAGACCAAACTAGTTTTCCTTCCGGGGAAAGTCGCTCCCACCCATGACCTGACTAATACCGTTGACTATTCTGTGGTAATCCCCACCCAGACTAGGAACCTGGGTGTGCCATTTATGTATGGCGTTGCACTTGAAATGAAATGTAAAAGTAATGTAAAAGTAAAATCCTAGGAGATAAGACACAGGCTGTCTTCGAGGTCTTGGTGGGGGGAGACGAGCACAGCATATCACATGTTTTCTCAATCTTGTGCAGCCTAAATAAAATGTGTTTCAGATTCTATTTACTTATGATTTCAACCTGATAAAATGTACACCTGGTATTAATCTGTTTCACCACTGTCCACATTTAGATCTGTTTGGTATCTGATAGCACTTCCAAGCTCATGTTACATCTTCCTCTTGATGATGAGAGATGAAGAAGAATAAAAGAGGAAGAATAACAGAAGATGGTGGCAATCAGTGCTGCTGCATTATTAGGTTTTCTTGCTTTTCGCACACTGACTCAGCTCACTCTCTGATCCTCCGCAGTTAAAACCTCTGTTTGTTCTGCGCTATGCAAATAAAATTGAATTGAATATTGATTTGAATCTGCAAACTGTAAAGACTGGGTAAAAACAACAGAATTTGTTAACTACATTGGTCGCACTGGCTCATTTAGGTGCACCATCACATAATTTAGGTGCACCTAAAATATTATATTATAAAATAATCATGCAAGTATACCCTTTCAAAGAGCAATGAACACTTCTTCTTAAGAATATTCAGTCCTACATGTGTTAGAATTAAAAATGTTAAAAATATCCTTAATAAATAAACTGCACACAACCAAAATAATGAATAAAATTGACTCTCTGGTAAGAAACTAAAAATACTGTCACTAAAATACTGATGTCCTGGCTGTGGGTGTTGCGTGTGCACTAAATGTTGGTTTCATGTATTTAAATTAAACATACTTTGATTAAGTTTGGGGGGTTTAAGCCTCTAGTGTCTAGGTTTAAGCCTCTACACTATCAGATAACCTGGATAATAATGTTTTTAAAATAAAATTTGAAGTTTTGGTTTATCATTTTTTATTTTCTAGTTCCTAATGGTCTGTTACATCAAATCACACAATCACATTTGGTTAGACAAACTGATTAAAACATGTCAGTCTGAAGATCATTGTATATGATAGAATAGTGCCATTTTGCCGTTAGACACAGAATTGGAAGATTAGTAAAATGAATTTTAAATATTAAATGGTGTGTATTTATAAAGCGTATTTCTAGTTATCTTTGTGATTGATTTTCATCTACCAGAGGAATTTTGTATAATATATTTGACCTTATATCTATCACATTGTTCCAGACATCCCATCACAGATCCTAATGTTGTAGTGTCATGACTAAATGGAATTAATGAGTAACGTTTGAATAACCTGTCCCATGTGTCCTTCAGGCCAAGGAATTAAGCAGCAAGACCAATATGGTGACTTTGCCAGACCTAAAGGCTTGGACGTGGTACTGTGTGAGAGTCCAGTCATGCAACAAGTTCTACGACAAGAGAAGTAACTTCACTTCACCCCAGTGTCTGCAGACTCAAGGTATCTGAGCAACACACTCTCTAATAGACCAAGGGGGGTGGGACAGCACTACTGAATCAATCTGTTGACATGACTGATTAAGAATGTATGTCTATGCTAGCCTTTTATGAAGGTTCTTTTCAAATCTTTATTCAAGAGCGTCGTATTTCAGTTTGAGCGCATGACTTGTTGAATTTATGTTCAGAATGTGTATGTGTGTTTCATCACTTTCATCACATTTCTCCTCTGCTCTTGGATTTTTTTGTGCAACAACCCTGTCAAATTCCCTAACCAATAGAATGCCAGGTGTCGTGTTGACCACTGGTCAACCAATGAAATGAATAATATGATCTATGCCTTGTTGCGGCCGCGTTTGCTTTACTTCAGACAACATCAACATCTTTAGCCACAACACTGTATCACCTTTGCTCTTCCTCATCTCTTCAATCCCTGTGTCCCTGGGCCTATTCTGGGCATAGCTGTTACCACTTCGCTGTCTGTATGATAGTGATGGTGATACTGAGCCACCAGCAGTCTCCTCAGCCCCTCTGATATTCCTTAAATGATTAGTACTAGGTCAGGTTCTATGTCTACCACCAATATCTTTGTAAGTATTCCAAATATCCCCATCCAGAACTTCGGCAAGTTGGGACATAGGGCATAACTGTGCACTAAGGTCCCTTCTGTTGAGCTGCATTTATCACATTGGGATGAGATTTCTGGAAATATTCTATGAAGTTTTGTCTTGGTATAGTGCAATACTTTAAATCGTATTTAACAATGCCGTGCATTAATCGAACATGTGTTTATATATTTCAGGCTCTTGTCCCAGATATCCTCTGATAACTGTGATGCCCCTTCTAGGTATAGGTCACCAACACTAGATATTCCCCTTTCCCCCAATGCAAGAAAAGCACCATCTGAGGGGGGAGTGAATGATGGATTTGCTTTTATGTGTAGTAAAAAGGACATTGTCCTGAGCTTAAAATGTTTTGTAATTTGTTTCCAAATGCGCACAGTATGTATTCATTCATAAAAATTGCATCAAAGAATAAAAAGAAGAACTTAACAAGTTTTGAGTTTAAGTCATAATTTTAGATATATTCAGATAGAAATGAAAGTCAGTCATTTTTAGCAGCGTCACCAGTGGAATTAAGAAACTGACTAAAGCAGAGCTGTTAATGCTGTGTCACCTATGGGTCAACAGAAGGAGGTCAAAGTAAAGTCTCTGTCGCTGATAAACATGGATGGCCATCTCTTTGTGCGCCTTGTGCAAGATGTATGTGCAATTTTGCAGCATAAAGGAATTGTGTGCTCTCCTGCGCATTGCAATATTTAGAAAGTACATAAAAAAGTTATACATTTAGAATTATATCATAATTCAAGAAAGAATTGCAGAGTCAAACAGAATAATGTCAACATAATTATTAGATGTAACTTATATATTTATTTATAATCTCTATAAAGAAACGAAATACACAATCCGTTAATGAAAACCTTGATCTGAATAACAGCAGACTTGTTATCGACAAGTTTTGCGTGCGTGCGTGTGTGCGTGCGCGTGCGTGCATTTCAGTGAGTGTGTTTGTGTGTGTAGAGAGGTGATGTGATGGAGGAGGAAAGATGGCAGACGAGGTCACATTAACAACATCACACACCAGCTTAAGTTGGTGGGCTCGACAGCAAGTTTCAGCTTATTCAGTTGGTTTCCTTCACTGCAGTGTGAAAACAGTGTATCCGACTTGGGGGAAAGCGTGTAATCTGTTATTTCCTCAACAAAATGAAGTCAGCTGATGTTGTGTAGCTGTATCCTGAATCCATCCATCCTGAATGTATTTGGTGAATACAAACACTTTGTTTACTCGATCCGCGAGTAAAGAACTTACTGTCTAGGTCTTCAGTGTGGCTTCAAATCTTTGGGCAAAGTGTCTCATTTTAGTAACCTGGTCGGCTCTCGATACCTGGGTGATACCACAGCAACAGGGAACTCCTTGCGGTCTTGTCCAGTAAAGGGCAACTTCACACAGATTGGCAGGTGCTGTTTCTAATGGGTGCAGAGCTTCAAGAAACATTACGCGAGGGCTCTGGGCTTCAGTAAGAGGTTAGGTCACCAGCTTCAGCCATTAAATCACTACTCCCTGTAAGGTTACTAAGTTTCCACACCTTTAGAGCAGGGAAGTGAGATCTTTTGCACATTTGTTGTGTTTTCCTTTCATCTCCTCCCTTTTACTAACGCTCATTTTGGTGGGACAGATGTTTTTGATTTAATGTCATGAGAAAAAGCTTAGAAACCCTGTGTGAGTGAGTCTCTGCTTGTGTGTTTCTGCACTTCAACAGGTAATATTCCATGGTGGCAGATCAGCCTGTACTTCGCGGGCTCTCTGGTGACCTGCTTCCTGGTCATGCTGCTCTTAATCTACAGCTCTTTTAGGTGCTACAAAACCGTCAAGGCAACGTTTTACCCCTCCGACCAGTTGTCTACACATTTTAAGGAGGTACGTAGTGACAGCATGTAATTGTCTAAACTGTATCAATGCTGCAGGGCTATTTCACTTCAATATCAAGTGGACAAAATAGGAAATCACTGCAGGTTTGTGCAAATGGTTAAATTCCCTCCTAAAAAACAAGTTGTTTTTCTGACAGGTCCATACCAACAATCAGAAAACAACATAAATACAGTGAAACATTATCCCTTGATACATATCAACTCAGATTAAAGTTGCTCAGACAGGACTGTCCATCCACATGGATATTGAGTATCAAGCGAGTGGAAGAAACTAAGGATTTCCCTGTAAAAGCCCAAATTCGTTGCCTTTGGTTCATTCTAATGCTACTGTTCCTTCATACAAACTGATCATTTCTACCTGATTGTTAACATTTGAGCTATTTCAAATGAAAATTAGAACTTAGAAAATCGAGAATGATTATTCACTTTATATGATTTGTTGAATTTGACATGAAAACTAAAATACAGTTTAGAAGTGTCCTGTCTCTACTGCTGTGCGTCTTTCTGCAGGTATCATTGTTAGAAAGGGAGGGTGGATGGGCTTGTTTGTTTAAGACAGTAGATTTAAGTTTACAAGAGTTAAACTAGATTTGTGACAAACTAATATAAATACACAGACTATAGACAGACAGCTTTCCTTTTAGCTTCTCCATAAATATTTGCTCTTACATGAACCAGTGCAGTGTCTCCTCTGATTGCACGATGCGTGTGAGCGCTCAAGCAGGAGCCAAGTCGCGCATGTGTGCATGTACGAGGCTGCCTTCATTTTATTATATTTCACATCACACGCATGCCAGCCTGATTTCCAGCCAGTCTCGCGGGCCACAGAAAATTACCAAAGGGCAGTTTTTTGCCCTCAGGCCACTGGTTAAATAGTCATGCATTACAGCTTTGGCTGAATGCATACAGGAGGCAAAACAAGTTTTATATATTTAAGGTAAAGACTAGATGTAGCGGCTCACCATTTCCATTTTTGTTAAAAATGTTGTCTTTATTCCTGAGTGTCTCATTTGAGTCTCTCTTCTCTTCTCCTCCCCTTGGTCCCCCCTCCAGTATCTGTGTGACTCTCGTGGTTCTGAAATTCCACGCCTCCTCACTGCGGTTTCAGAATCAGAGCTGCTGTGTGATAATTTGGTCATTTGTGATCAGCCAACAGTCCTGGAAATCCACAACTTTTGTCCTGATGACGTGGCAGCTCCTCCATCCGACCCGGAGTCAGATACCAGGTTGAATTTAATCCATGCTACATCTGCTCACATGTTCCATTTATGTTTACGAGTGTATTTGTAGTAATGTAGGCATGACATTTTGGTATTTATATTGTGTAATGTCTTTATCAGTATAGCTGAAAAATAATACAACTTTCGTTAAATAAATAATCTTTATGGTTCCAGTGGCAGACACAGTCGTCAGAACAGCAGCAGTGGAGACTCTGGAGTTTATTCTACAGGGGGATCCTCCAACCTGCCACAGCTCAACAGCAGTCAAACCTCCACTGGAACTGAAGACCTGGAGCAGGTAAAGATGAAGGAAATGACTCCAGGGCTCAAGTCAAAACTTCTAACGGCAGATGAGGGCATTGTAGACATGTGTGTCTGAACACATGCATGGAAAAGTACATTTGTTGAGAAGAAACATAAAGCAAGGATTATGTTAAGGAAACTGGAGGTTTGTGGATAATATACAGTGTGGCTTTTGTTCCTGTAAAACAGTTGGGTAAAGAAACTTCTAGAAAAAAGAAGGTCATGAATGACAGACTCACACAAGGAAGAAAACTGCACAGCTATCACTCACCATCTCAGTTTCCAAGAAGGAAGTGTGTTGTTATACTGGAAAAAAAAAAAAACCCACTTCAGTGTTTGTATAGCTCTCTTTAAAATTGCTTTTGAAGATCCAGTTCCTTCAGTGGCCTACATTTTGGCACTAACCAGGAGAACTGTTAGTGCTCATCTTCAGCAGCCACTATCTTAAACCTGATTTCATGCTGTTGGTGGTTGACATGGCGCTGTAATATGACAATATCTGAGAGGATTAGAGTATATTTGTTGCAGTCTGCATCAATAATGTTTTTGAGTGTAAAATTATGTTTTTTTCTTTCTTTTTGAATATCATGTTGCTTTAATTAGATATTAATAGTAGATGATTAGGTAACAAAAGGAATGATTGGGATGAATGACTGTTGTCAAAGTACTGAGAAGTTGCAGAAAAGTGAAGTAAAAAAAAACAAAAAACAATACAACAATTGTGTACCAGGACTTAATATTTCCATTGATATTCGATAGTCCCAATGATGAAAGGGTGATAAATACATACAGGACATATGTAAAGAAAATCGTTCAACCAAAAATGTCTGACTAAATTGGAATAATATTTTCTGAGTACTGTTGACAGTTGGATTTTTATTGGTTTAAAGTAATAAAAGGGGAAGACTTGGGGCAACCAGGCAGGTTTTTCTGTAACGCAATATGTGGCATCCCAGTGAATAAACATTTACAGTAGTATATATATTTTGGGAGGGAAGGGATTTTAGGAAACTTAGACCCAGTCTGATTTTGAACGAGGAATAATTGGCCAGATACAAAATGTTGATGATGCATCTCCATTTCCTCTTATTGGTCCCCTCAATATACCCACTTGACTAATCACGAGCCAGTCTTAGCTGTCAATCATGATGTTTGACTGTTTTCATAGAATCACATTACTTATTAAAACCAAACTTACAGGGAAAATTGACTTGCCTTAGTGTTATAAGACCTACTTAAAATGACAGAAATCATCTTTAAGATAAATTGATTTCATATTTACCCTGTAGTATGGCTCATATTCAAACAACCAATCTTGGAGCCAATCGGCTATTGTCCCTCTCTGGGTCAGTGACCTCCTGTGTAGTGAGCGACATCCAGGCCAAGACTCCTGTTGTGCAACTAGTTCCTTTTTCACATGAGCCGGACATTTCTCAACACAAAACACAAACAGTGATTTTGTATGCCTTGGGCAGTGCTGGTCATTGTCACTTAAGTGTACTCCCCACTGACACAATGATATTTAAAATGGTCCAGTTTTTAGACATTTTGATAAAATGTCACTTAATCAAGGTCCATCAGTCCATCCATAAAAGTTTCACAAAATACAGTGAGATGTCTTCCTTCTAATTCTGACTTCCTCTAAACAGTTACGTTTGTGTCTAAAACAATTAGTAACAAACCATTAGGTTTTATTTTATGTGCTTGTGTGTCTGAAAAAAGCTTGCGATCATTTCAGAACAATTTTTTTATTCTTCCATTTATGATTCTAATAGAATCTTGGTGCCATTTTAGTTTAGCTTGTTCTGAAATATATTTTAATATATTACTTTTTTTTTACCTACATATTTTTTATCTGCTGTTCATCTTTTGTGTTTGTTTTTAAGTTTTGATGGATAAACCTGGTACAGTTAGTTATAAATTGTACCTTACTTATTTTTCCAGATCACTTAATCCATGAATGGCATTTTTTTGTGAAATAAGTTCATTGTTGTTGCTGAATTTCCTCTGCATTGTCTGAACATATTTTCTTCGTTGATATTGTATCTCAGCCTTTTGTGGAGCTGTGTGCTGGTGAATCTACAGCAGCCATGTTAATGGACAATCAAAGATAGTGAAATAAACCACCCCAATGTCAAACCTCTGTGTCAAAATTAGTGACTCTCTGCATGCTGATTGTCTCTCTCTCTCTCTCTCTCTCTCTCTCTCTCAGGCACGCACTTACACCAGACTACGACATTGATTAACCTGAGTAGGGCTGCCACTATTGACTCTTCATTTTCAGTTTCAATGTCATACATAGGGACAGATGATGCAAAATAATTTTATATTCACTTTATATGCAGTAAGACATGTCTCTACACAGAGGACAGGAGGTGTTTTACTCTTTTTTTTTTGATTGCAAAACAGCTCAGTTGTTAAGGACCTGATGTATTCATTGTGCATTTTCATTCAATGAATCTTTATCTTATAGTATACAGCCAATGGAGGCCATAAAAGAGCCCTTTTGAATCCACGTTTGAGAGACGGCAAGCGCAAATTGTGGCAGTGGCAGCTTGTAGAGGCACTTCCGGTGGCAACAGAAACTGCCACTTGTTGCCGCAGCTGTATGGGGGCTGTTGTCACTGCTGCCATCCTGTTTGAAGGCAACTACCGCAGTTTGCGACTTATTCCCTGAGAATAATACGTAGGTTATGAATGTTTATCAGTGTTTTAATGTTCTGTGCACCATGAATAATTGATGATGTTGTTAATGCTTTGTCTATGTTTTGTGTCATTGAACCAAAACTTGAAATCACACTTCTGCCAGGCTGCATTAGGGCACCTGCTTTTGTCTGTGTTGCCACTCTGTTCAGAGGTAGCTGTCACTGTTGCCGTGCTGTTCGAGGCAGCATCCACTGTTGCCATGCTGTTCGGCGGCTGTTGCCACATTGTTCGGAGGCAGCTGCCACTGTTGCTACGCTGTTTGGAGGCAGCTGCCACTGTTGCTGTGTTGTTCGGAAGCTGCTGCCACTGTTGCTGTGCTGTTCAGAGGCAGCTGCCACTGTTGCTGTGCTGTTCAGAGGCAGCTGCCACTGTTCCCACACTGTCTGAGAGCTAACGAAAGCTGTTTGTGATCTTTTCAGTGAGATATAGGCTGGTTTATGAAAGTTATTTAGATACTTGGTTAGCTGTTGGGGGGTTGGACTCAAAATTAATCAAGAAAAGCTCCACATCTATCAGATCCATATGCATTATTTTGGTGGCTATGGATGGGTAAGACCTCAAAGACTGTATTCCCAGTATCAGTTACAGTGCGACTGATTGTATGCCTGAGTAAACTGTGATAAACAATGGCAAATTACTCCATGATAGCAATGATGCACAGAGATGCCACTGCTCATGTAGCAATTTATTGACTACAACTGTATAACTGGCTGGGTAGATGCTCTCCCAGCCACCTCCATGTCAACATTCCCCCATTCAGGCGGGGAAGCCATCCGGCCTGACGTGCTCCCTGTGCAGGGACTCTCCGTAGGCTGGGCAGGTGGGCGCCGTCACACAGGTGCGGCAGACCCAGGATGGGTACCACTTCCTGCTGGCGTGTTTTGCAGTTCAGTGTCTGTTTATGACTTTAATATTAATAATTATTTGATGTTCACAAAGCACGGACATTAATTGGCTAATGATGCATTAGTAACAGCTTCTCACCATCATCATTTCAGACAGAGGAGTAGAGTCATAGCAAATTTGAGTCTCTTTATCTAACTCATTGGAAAGAAAGCAGGGTTGACATTGACATCATTGCCATGTCCTACCACATTCTTGTGTACCAGATTGTTGTATGTAATTTAAAATGGTAAATGGTTGTATTTATATAGAGCTTTTCTAGTCTTGATGACCACTCAAAGTGCTTTACACTACAGTTTGCCATTCACCCATTCACACACACATTCATACAGTGCATCTATTAGCAGCACTTGTTTTGTTTTATGGGGCAATTCAGGGTTCAGCATCTTGCCCAAGGACACTTGCAGATGTGCAGATGGGAAGACTGGGGATTGAGCTTCCAACCTTCTGGTTGGAGGATGACCGCTCTACCCCTCAGCCACAGCCACCTCCTGTGGCAACTCTCTATCAAAATCTAAAAATGATGTCTTGATAAAGGTCATTACACAGATAGACTAACCATTCCTGTTGGCATCAGAAACTGGTCACCTTGGTAGTCTTGTGACTTATTATTTTTAACATACAAAACTATAGGCTAACACAATGTTTTTCAAAGTGGGGGCCTCGGAAAATTGGAGGAAAGATAAGAAAAAAAAAAAATTCATTAAATCATTATCATAAAATATAATCTCATTATTATTTTTTAATCATTATTATAAAATATAATTTAAAATAAAATATCATATCGAAATGTTATTTGCCATGCTCATCTTTCTGATTGCCTGCCAGTCAAAACATCATTCATGACGTCATGATGTTGTGTGTAGACCTGGCGGTTTGCGCCATTTAACAAGCTGCTTTGCTCCTCAAGCTCTCGAGCAAGCGCAAAATGGACTGGTTTTTGACAAAAAAGGGACAGAAGGAACAGACTGTGGAGGACACTGCTGCAAACAAACCTAAGAACTCCTGGCCAACTAAAATCAGAAAGTATGAGGCAGCATACAGAAAAATGGCACACACACACACACACACACTTAAGAAAGGTTTGATTTCTTTGTTCTGTTCTTCTAGTCAACAGTTTGTTGAAGTTTGTTATTCACTGGGACTATAATACCGGTCGAGGCAGATGACTGCCCACATTGAGCCTGGTTCTGCCAGAGGTTTCTCCCTGTTAATGAGGGAGTTTTTCCTCTCCACAGTCACCAAAGTGCTGCTCATTGTGGGAACTGTTGGGTTTCACTATATTTTGATTTTAAAGTCCTGACCTTCTATGTAAAGTGCCTTGAGATAATGTACATTATGATTTGGCGCTATACAAATAAAATTGAATTGAATAATACAGTGCTGAAAACATGTTAGTTAATAATATTCTAATGCTAAACAAATGTAATAATTATTGAATAGTGAATAAAAGAAAGAAAAAACATTCTAAAAGTTGATTTTTCTTTACATATTTTGTCGCATTGTCTGTGGGTTTGCAAAGGGGGGTCCCTGGCCAGAAGCTAATGCTGTTTGGGGGGCCATCGCATAGAAATGTTTGGGAACCCCTGAGCTAACACACCTTGAAATTGTCTCTGCAATGAGACTTAAAGCTGTTAGACTAAAGACAAGTGAAGGAAAGACATTTTCTACTAAATTTGCAGATAAATGGAAACAATACATGATTTGCATATCTGCAGAAAAAGAGCAGATATTGAAACAGATAAAGATATGCACAATAGGCTACATAATATGGAAATATTGGAACGTACAGATGGTAATGCAGTAAAGTGTGCATGTGTCAGTGGCTGCACATTTGTAACAGTGCAAATGATGTCCTCAAAGGTTTTTTGACATCTCCATTAAACCCAGTATTCCTCCTTCCCTGAACAGCAATGTCTTTATGAAATCCTTTAATGATAAAACTCTAACACCTAACCCGAACTATAAGAAATAAAATGTACAATCTCCTGCCCTCAGTTGACACTACTACACCATCAAGCACAGAAATCTCAGGAACAGCTGAGAATCCCACCAATTATTTAAACAGCTTCTATCTGATCACCCAGCTGACCACAATAATCTCATCCTCTAAACCTACAACCTGTATTTTAGACCCCATTCCTACAAAGTTACTTTGCCCCTAATTAATATTTCTTTACTGAATATAATCAGTCTATTATTATCAAAAGGATATGTACCACAGTCAAGTCAAGTTAGCTGTAATCAAACCTTCTCAAAAAAACACCCTCGAACCGGAGGTTTTAGCCAACTACAGACCAATATCCAACCTCCACTTCCTGTTTAAAATCCTTGAGAAGGTTGTAGCCAATCAGCTGTGTGAGTTTCTCCAGGAAAGTAATGTATATGAAGACTTTCAGTCAGGGTTTAGAGCTCATCACAGCACAGAGACAGCCTTGGTAAAAGTCACTAATCGTCTAACAGGTTTGTGTCTGTCCTCGTTCTGTTTGATCTTAGTGCAGCATTCAACACTATTGATCATCACATTTATTACAGAGCTTAGAACAGTTAATTGGCATTAAATGAACCGCCCCATACTGGTTTGAATCCTATTTTTCAGATCAATTCCAATTTGTGCAAATTAATGATGAGTCATCTATGCACACCAAAGTTAACCATGGTGTTCCACAGGGTTCTGTGCTCAACCCAATTTTAATCTCATTATGTATGCTTCCACTACGAAACAGTATCAGGACACACTCTGTAAATTTCCACTGCTATGTGGATGACACCCAGTTCTACCTATCAATAAAACCAGAACAGTGTAATCAATTAACTAAACTTCAAGCAAGTCTCAAGGACATAAAGACCTGGATGACCTGCAACTTTCTCGTATTAAACTCAGATAAAACAGAGGTTCTAATACTTGGCCCTTAACACCTTAGAGATACATTATCTAATGATATAGCTGCGCTAGATGAAATTACCCTGGCTTCCAATGAAACAGTCAAGAATTTGGGAGTCATCTTTGATCCAGATTTGTCCTTTGATTGTCACTTAAAACAAATTTCTAGGACCGCCTTCTTTCACTTACATAACATCTCAAACATCAGACATGTCCTTTCTCATAAAGATGCAGAAAAACTAGTCCATGCCTTTGTCACATCCAGACTTGATCGTTGTAATTCCCTGTTATCAGGCTCCAGCAGTAAGTCATTAAAGACTCTGCAGCTTGTCAAGAATGCTGCAGCACGTGTCCTGACAAGAACCAGGAAAAGAGATCAAATTCTTCCTGTATTAGCTTCACTACACTGGCTTCCTGTTAAATCTAGAATACAAAAAAAAATTCTCCTCCTCCACGCCCTTAATAATATGGCACCATCATACCTTAAAGAGCTCATAGTACCATATCACCCCACTAGAGCACTGTGCTCCCAGAATTCAGACTTACTTGTTGTCCCTAAAGCCTCTAAAAGTAGAGTAGGAGCCAGAGCTTTCAGCTATCAGGCTCCTCTCCTGTGGAATCATCTCCCAGTTTCAGTTCTGGAGGCAGACACAAGAGTAGGCTTAAAACCTTCCTTTATGATAAAGCTCTCGCTTTAACTCTAACTATAAGTTAGATCTGGTCGAGGCTTGTCTTAGATCTGCTCTTAGTTATGCTGCTATAGGTCTATAATGTCGATGGACACACGACACATGGAGCTTCTCTTTCCTCTTCTCCCTCATTATCACATCAAAGAAATTAATTTCTCATTAATACATGTTACTGACTTGACTTTTTCCCCGGAGTCCTTGTGCCTTGTCGTTCGCAGATCCTGCTTGATATACAATATGTCTCCTCAGATACTCGACCATTACTGACAATAATTTCTCAATTAATTTACCTTCCATTCTGCTACAAACTGTTTACTCTAACCAATGCTGTAATTAATCTTATTTTTCTGACGTTCTCCATTACAAGTGGCATCTATTGCACTTCTGTCCTTCCTGGGAGAGGGATCCCTCACATGTAGCTCTCTTTGAGGTTTCTACCTTCTTTTTCCCTGTTAAAAGGGTTTTTTGGTAGGTTTTCCTCACTCTTGTTGAGGGTTAAGAACAGAGGATGTCACAGCTTGTTAAAGCCCTATGAGACAAACTGTGATTTGTGAATAAGGGCTATACAAATACAATTCGATTGATGATTGATTGATTGATTGACAGCAGAACAAGTTATATAGACTACACATATCCAACAGTAATATCACTTAATTTTTGAATGCAGTTCAAAAAACATAATTACAAAGCAATATGAGGACACAATACTTAAGAGAAATTACCATGTTCTAGTATGGGAAGCCCAGGCACTCATCTGCATTATGTGCTGACTAGTCAACTTCTTTTTCCATGG
Source organism: Paralichthys olivaceus (assembly GCF_024713975.1). Lineage (NCBI taxonomy): Eukaryota > Metazoa > Chordata > Actinopteri > Pleuronectiformes > Paralichthyidae > Paralichthys > Paralichthys olivaceus. The sequence goes on from NC_091102.1 coordinate 23,324,031, forward strand.
AGACTGGATTTCTTTGGCATTGAAAAAACATGTGTCACTGAAGTGTGGCACAGGCACATCTTATAAATGATCAGTAAACAAAAATGAAGAAGTAACATGGCATGGCACATAAAATGCTTAATAACTTGTATTGAAGTTTAACTAAAAACTAATTTTCAGATGAAATCCAATATATATGGATATTTAGTAGAGAAAATATTTATTCGGGGATTCGGCCATATGAAATACAGTACATACGAGCACAGAAGTAGAAAAGAATACAACAGACGTGAAGGGATGACACCATAACTGTAGGCAGCGTCTGAACCATCCACGCCCCGGATCAATACCAAGGGAGTCAACGTTAACAAACTAGTCCAACTCTCCCTGAATCAGTCACAAACATCAGTAGATGCTCTCAGACAGTGGCAGCACAGACAACAGCAGGAGCTCTCATGCAGCCTGGCAGAAGTGTGATTTCAACTTTTGCTTCAATGACACAAAACATACACCCATTTCCCAAGTGACTGCCCCTGGGATACAGCTGGAAGTGTATCAGATCTCCACTCCACAACGGCTGGTGGCGGTAAAGCACCCGATCTCTGTCTCTCTGTCTCTCTGTCCCAGGTTTAAGGAAGTGGCGCAGTTAGCACAGACGTCTCTGCTACACTTTCAGTTATAGTCTGTGGTTAGAGTATATCACATACATTATGTTTTCAGTGGAGACAACTTTGCCTACTCACTGAAATGACGCTGTCGCGATGCTTCTCATGTTGCTGTGTATTCAGGCCGTCGTCCAAGGTAATTTCAGTGATCGCTGTCGTCTGGAGCCTTTTTTTTTTTATATATCTCTAGTCTTGTGTTTTTAGTTTTACTCTTGCACTGGTTTCACTTTTTTAAACATACATCTGCTGAACCTGTCCGTGTTAGAGTAATTCCCAACTTCATGGCGCTTCAGTTGTTTTTCTTTAAATCTGTATTTATATTTGGCTTCAATACTCTGCTTCCGTTTTAATAGCTCCATTCGCACATACTTCTTAACAGTGATAGCTTTGTGGTAGTTCTGGTAGCTAGACTTGTCTCATATTGACCCTTTATTATTCTTACGCTCTTGCCTAAATCTCCCTCCGGATCAATAATATATCTATCACTCTAATATCTATCTAACCAGTGTCCCTGTGTGCTGTGAGTCGACACACAAATAAAAGATTGAGAGAGGCCTGTAACACTACACTTCAGCTGTAAAACACGGCAAGCTACATGAAGAGGAAGCTCACTCTTAGCTCCCTGCTTACTTCTCTTGTAAGAGACAATGACTTGTCCGGGAAGTGTTGCATTTACAAGATGCAACACTAAATCAAAGGGCTACATTCTCTGTACATTTTGTTAGTTCAAGACAGTGCTACAGTGGACTGGAAACTACCATACCTTTCAAATAACATATATGATTATATGTCGACATGTTGTGTGATAGTATGATTCTTTTAATTAGACTTTGTGCGTTAACTCTTGAATAAAGTGTAATTCACCGGTCCGTCCATTCCCGTCAGTTCCAGTGGTGTCTGAGGCTACGCTGGCACCACCGCAGAACATTCATGTTGATAAGTGGCTACTAACATGGACTCCCGCCACTGAAGAGAGAGATGTCATCTACACTGTTCAGTACCATAGGTGAGGTCAGATGGATCCGTTACTCTATAGAACTACACATGCTGACAATAAATGAAACCTAAGAACTTCCCAAATCTTTTGTGGACATGTATCAAGATATTATTTACTTTGTCTGCAATGTTTTCATTTTGGCTGAGACTGAAGAATCTTAATATTTTTATTTTAACTCTCTCTGAGGTTTCTACCTTCTTTTTCCCTGTTAAAAGGGTTTTTTTGGTTGTTTTTCCTTACTCTTGTTGAGGGTTAAGAACAGAGATGAGACAATTGTGATATGTGTATATGGGCTATACAAATAATGGTAAATGGTTTGTATTTATATAGTGCTTTTCTAGTCTTGGTGACCACTCAAATTGCTTTACAATTTGATTGATTAACAATAGATAAATTATAAATTATACTGTCATTATCCAGGTTCTTGGCTGATGTAAATGTGTTGTTTCTGTATCTTCAGGTTAGGTACAAAAGTGTGGAAAGATGTACCAGTCTGCAAACAGACATCTTTCAACTCATGTAATGTCACTCTCATCAGAGATGAGAGTGAGTTTGGCTGTGTTATGCTGCGTGTGCGGGCAGAGAGACATGGGCTGACCTCCAAATCTGTCAACGCCTGTAGCAGAAATGGTAAGAAACCAGGACCTGCCATGTAAACAGGACAGTGAGCATTGTCTTGCTATAGACATAAACATAAATTCAGTTAAGGATATGTCATTGTACAATACCAATTTTGCTTGGGTATAAAAGATATTCTCAAAGATCTAAAGCTGTAAACTGTTCAAGGAAACATCTCACTTGTTGCAAAAATATTAAGGTAGGCCTGTCAAAATAGCAAATTTTGTTGGCATTATATATTGTCCCAGAAATTATTCAAGGAGAAATGAATTTGTGTGTGTCCTTCTGTCTGCTCCTTTTTGTCACTCCTTACACACAACCTGGCGATTACATTTATTCAGTTTTTTATCGAAGGTGACAGATCATGAATCCGGATCTTTCTGGTCACATTAAACCTGATGTCCTAGCTGTGGGTGTCTGGTGTTGTGTGTATCAGTTGAAATGTTTGCACAGAAAATGTTGGACTTTTTTCCAATGTTTCAATGTGTGTCCCATAAACTCTGGATCGTATCAAACTGCAGTACTGTAATGTTTCTACTATTTCTGCTGAATAGATGCTTTGCATTTGGGTGTTATGATTGAATGAGATTTGTCCACAAGTGATGTAGTGTGCACTCATCTCCATTAAGTTTCTCATTTCCTCATTGGTGGTAGTTACAGGTTTCTAGTCCTATTTGTTACTAAGCAGCGGCTGAAAAAAGCTTACACCCCTATTGGGGCCACTGCTCCCATCATGCTCCCCAATTATGATCATCATCGTAAATATCATTCAAAGTGATGGTGCGTGATTGAGAAGCCTCAGAGACACTGTTATCACAAGACCAGAAGATGCACGGCTTCATACCCCTGAGTCCTGGCATTTAGTTGAGCACATAACCGACTTTTATTCAAGGAAGTACAGATCTTATTCCAGAGACTTCATGAAGCAGCTCCGCTGCAGAACTGTAACACGCAGCAGAACCCACCTCGTTCCCTGCCTCGTAATGAGATGCACGATATGCGCTTGTGCAGAGCTTACCTTAACTGCTGAAAATAGAAAGTGTAATATACACTGTGCAATATACACTGTGCAATATACACTGTGCAATATACACGGTGCACTGAAAAGTTTTGTGACTTTCCTTCTGTTTTGTGGAACAAATTGTAGAGTTCTGTTTAAATTTTAACAACAACAGCAACATTGATAATTAAAATGTATTCTTTGGCTTATTGCAACTTTCCCCTATGTGGGATGAATAAAAGATTATGTTATCTTATTTTATTAAAGAAGGGTGCACCTTTAAATACTTAGAGCTGCTGTGTGTGTGTGTTTCTGTTTCTGTTTCTGTTTTGCGTGCTCTATTGTGCAATTATATACTGTCTTTGCAAAGTTTTTTGACAAATTGAACAGTTCTGTTTTTCTTAAATACGCAAATATTTATACAAATAAATATGTATACAAGTAGTTATTTTATTTATTCATGTGGGGGGTGCATAAAGCAATTACGCCTAGGGCACCCAAATGGCTAGCAGCGATCCTGACCCTTATGAAACCACATTTAAATCCACTTAATCTTTGCTCATTTAAAAGCACAGGAGAATTTTTAGAAGTTGCATTTGATCTGCGAAAAGGAGCAAAATCTTGTTTAGAAAAACAAAATTACACTAATAAATGAGATTTTGTTCCCTTTTTTTTCAGGTGACTCTTGTAGCCCTGAGGTCAGTCTGACTGCACGGCCTGGCTCACTGACTGTAAATCTGAGTAGGAACAACAGCATTGCTCTGGAAAATGGAGACAATGTAGAACACAAGGTTTACTATGGCAAGGATGGAGAGCCACTGCAGGTGAGACTCATCATCAGTTTAGCAAGAATTCAGAATGCTGTTGCTTCTTTTCTATGTGTTTTCTATGGGACTTAACACTACATTCACATCTGGCCATTTTATTTAAATGTAAATAAATTATATTAATTCTTTTTTTGGTGAGGGAAATAATGTTCATGTGAAAAACTTTTTCACACCATCACTGACATGTCAAATCTGCAGTTAAGTTCAGATAAATTCACAGTTTTGATCAGAGTGAAATAAGTTTGTTGTTCCTGCTGTCAAATGTGCAAAAAAGGTGTTAATAAAGAAAAACTAAGATCTACAGATGTATCTTCCAGTTGGCCACACTGACGTTAAAAAGTTTTAAGTGGGCTGAAAAGATCTGGAACAGATAAACCAAGATAAGATTGGATAAGATAAGATAATCCTCCCCACATCAGCGAAATTTTTAATGTTACAGCAGCCACAGGCTTGTGAAAAATAGACATCAGTTAAGGAATAATAATTAAACATGCAGTACTTATAGAGATATAAAAAATATAAATGGAATACAAACTAAAATATACAATAAACAGAATATATACAGTGTAAGAGTAGAGGTAGGTTTTTGCCCCTACACATTACACACACACACACACTTGCAAACCCACCTCCCTTACTGACTGCTTGGCAGAAATTAAATATTGGTTAACCTCTAATCTTCTTAAATTAAACAGTAACAAAACTGAGGTTCTCCTCATTGGCACCAAAACCACATTATCCAAAACCAATAGTTTCTCTCTCAACATTCTTGTCAACAATTGCTCCGTTTCCCCCTCCCCACAGGTTAAGAGTCTGGGTGTCATCCCTTTTCAATCCTTCATTGATCACCCGGTCTGCCTACTTCCACCTGCGCAACATAAATCGCCTCCGCCCCTCCCGCACTCCCCATACCACTGTCATCCTCGTTCACAGTCTCGTCACCGCCCGCCTGGATTATTGCAACTCCCTCCTTCTCGGTTTCACTCACAAATCCCTCCATAAACTCCAACTGGTCCAGAATTCAGCTGCCCGCATGATCACCAGAACCCCCTCCATCCACCACATCACTCCTGTCCTACAACAGCTCCACTGGCTCCCTGTCAAATCACGCATCAACTACAACATCCTTCTGCTTACCTTCAAGGCCATCCATAATCTTGCTCCAACATACCTCTCCGATCTCCTTCATGTTGTCACTCCGTCTCGGTCCCTCAGATCATCTTCTTCTATTCACCTGTCTGTCCCCTCTGCCCGTCTCACCACCATGGGGAGCAGAGCCGTCATGTGAAACATTAGCTCACTCTCACAATTCAAGTCATCACTAAATCACTATCTGTTTAAAATTGCCTTCTCCATCTAAACCCACCTCATGCCACTGTGAAATTTGAATCGGTTTTAATGTTTTAATGATGTATACTTTTAATAACTCTCTGTTAATATTTTTCTTTTTAATGTTTCTCCTTTTAAATGTTTTGCTTTTTTGCCTTAACTATGTACGGTGTCCTTGAGTGACAGAAAGGCGCCTTTGAAATAAAATGTATTAGTATTATTATTATTATTATTAATGTGTCATTGTTATCATCTCTCCAGCAGAAGTATAAAAAAGGTATTTCTTCAGTGACCATCAAAAAGCTGGAGGAGGGTCAACGTTACTGTGTGAAGGTGCAGTATGTTCAATTGGATGAACCTGTTGGACCGGAAAGTTGCATCCAGTGTGAGGTCATCCCTGTGTCCAGTAAGACCATGTTACAGTTTTTCTGAATTGCTAAAAGGCATTTCCTGAAACTACCTTTCCTTTTCTCAAATATATATATATTTTTGCACTGTATGATTTTACAGTAATCATTCTGCCTCAGCATCATGCCTCTGGGCTTTGTCAGGCCACAGGACTTCATCTATAACACAGGCAATCCACTCCCTTGCTAAGCAATGGGAAAGTACTTATTCATGCTGAGTCCTGCCATGAACCGATTCAGTTAGAATAGATCATAATCATCACATGCTGCACCCGGGAAGGGGGGAGGGGTTGTGTGTTACAGATGACAACAGGTTGTAACTTGTGTTTAACCTTTGGGGCCTGTGTGCGTCATTCTGGGTATAGTGCACTACACTGCAATGTGCATTGTGAATGTGCATGTGTTTAGAGTTTTGCAAAATGGGTGATTTAGATTTTCCAAAAGATATCACAAGTTTCTATTCTGATTCTTTGTCCTCGTGTTTGTTTCGTGTGTACACACACTGCTGTATCAAACTAAGCACTGACAACCAAAAAACAACAAAACAAAACCAGCAAAATGGTCCTGTAGAAATCCACACGTCTCTAACCGTTTATAACCTTGATGTTGAAAGTCAGAAAGTCAGAACATGATGATATTATTTGTAATATGTTGCTTCTGTTTATTGTGTACGTGTGTGTGTGTTTGTGTATGTGTGTATCTTACCTTTCCCAGGACAGCAGCTAACACAAACAAATGTTATAGTAGCTGTGGTGGTTGTCGTTTTCGTGTCCTTTCTGATAACTGGGATGGCATACGTCCTCCTCTTCCGACACCAGAGAATCAAACAGTGGCTTCAACCTCCGTGCGAGATCCCAGAACATGTGAGCATGAAAACCATTAACCACACAACCACCAGGTCATACTGGGTAGATCTTCACTGTGTATTTAGCCTAAAAAAGATATATTGTAAGACAGGAAGATTTCATTGCATTTACAGTGGCATGATAGAGATAAATCACCCCTGGTCAAAATGTCTATTACTTTATACTTAGTAGATCAGTGTATTATTTCTCAATTTCTACAACTTAAGAATTTAAAAAATACCATGCAAAGGGTTGAGTAACTCTAGAGAGTTAAGATCATAATTACTTTGTCAATGGCATGAGGGTGTGGATACTATGACTCATGCCATGTCATGTCCCAAACATCTACAGAAATGCCCTCCTCTCAGAAATTTTAGCAAGGGTTGCCGCAACGTTTTCATGTCAGTGTGGGGCGAATGTAGGTAGTAACTGCTTGATTGCAGCTTGGTGTGAAATGTTTTGGTAAAGGTGAGTTCAGAAAAGAGTTGTGTATATTTGCAGTGGTTAACTGGAGTTATGCAAAATGTTAATGTTGTGCTTGCCCACCCATTTTGCATTTGACCTATGTAAAGTTTGCCTCCTAACTTACAGTTGCTATTGCTAACAATGTAATATGATCTCATGAGGTATTATAGGTATTTTTCATAGCAGACAATTTGACACGGCACAGAAAATAGAACATTGGTTAAAATGCATTTAGCTGCTTCAGTCTCAGAATCCTGGTGCTGTTCATGCTGGCTCACTGTCACATGGTCATGTCTCACTAGGAGACTAGTTGAACTGAACTGAACTGAAACAAGATATTGTTACTGTTATCAGTTACCAACTTTTCCTACTACGGCATGTCAAAATGTTTGCAGTGGAATGAGCAGCTTATTACACAATAAGGAAACCATGCCTATCATGGAAAACCCAATGTAATAGTGTAGATTACCAAATGCAAGCATCGGCATCAGTAGCAACACATCCCCAAGGAAGTCAAAAGAGAAAATAAAGGTGTAGCCCTACAATGTTGATGAAATACATAAAATCATTAGAAACAGTAAATCCACCACTAACCTTTCAACAACTTATATTGCATTTGACTTAAATAAGTTAAACCTTTTTTTTTTCTTTTCCAGTTTCTCTTGGAGGCACCTCCAGGGCATCACCCTTGCAGCTACGCCAGCAGCGTCAGTGACGAGCACTGTGATATAATTTCCTTTATTGAATGAAAGCAGCTGCCATCCCTTTGCTCCATATGTCCTGCTCATTTTGCTGTTGTAGAGATCAGACGTGAGGTTTGACCTGTACAGACACTCTCTAAAACCTACTACTGAGTCCCCTACAGTTATATGTAATCTGCTTCTCCCTGAAGCCTGACTTTCTTCTAGGAAGGATTTGGATTCAGGATCAACTGAAGGTTAAGAAACACTAAAATGTATTCCTATCTTGACAATCATTAGGCTTAATATGGATTAAGAATTCCAGAAAAGTGCCATTGTAGGAGATGTAAAATATAAATAGTTATCAGAGTAGTTTTAAAAAGTTAAGAGAGATTTCCCACAGGAAGTGCAAATTGAGCAAAAAGACATAAGGACCATATTTGGCGGCATTTTTGCATTGTGTGAGCAAATACTTATTCAATTATGATTACGCCACGAAAAAACCAAATGTTATCTATGCCCCGTCCACCTGCAAAAAGCCAGTCAATAAATCAGCTCTTCAGAAACAGTTGAAACCAAAGCAGACAGCAGTAACACAGAATCAGTGTGGCTTCTGCCTATTTATTTGACACTAGTTTTAGGGAAGATCACCACAGGTGAAAAAACATGAATCTGAACTTTTTATATTTATCTTTAAATGGTAAATTTGTTTATTTTAATGCATTTAAATTTGTCTCCAACCAGTTAAAACTGCAATGTTCCTGTTGTCTCGCTGTAATATTGGCCACCACTATGATTTCTTTCCACTTACATGAACAAAACTGCGAAATGTCCTGTGCTGATGAATTTAAGATGTGTCTAGTTGGATGTTACAGGCTTTAGACTTTAGTCATGTCTCAAACTTATTGCCATGAAATGGCTAATGTTAAGACTGCCCTTTCATTGAAGGTCTGCTACTTGTTTTTACGTGTTTATTGTACAAGTACAGATTAAACAGAATCATGGAATCATATTTGTCATTTCATGTTTCTAGCCTTTTTATAGTGTTGGTTATAAATGCCTGTTTGATGTGTCTTTACAATGAATGAATGAATGAATGAGATGAATTTGTACCTAAATGACATTATTATTAGTAGTAGTAGCAGAAGTAGTAGTTAGTAGTTGTTGCAGCAGTAGTAGTAAAAGTTAACTGTTTTTGACACACTACTGTTTTTTAATAAATATGCATTTTTAAAGCACTGAGCACCACAAAGTTCAGTTCACCTCGACAGTATTTTGGGGGGGTTTAGAATATAGTATTATAAATACAAACTGTTGGAGAATGATACAAGAAAGGTTTTCATACATCTAGCATAAATTGACAAAGTACAAACATAGCAGACATTATTAGAATCTCCTTTATCACGGTAGAATTTTATATCGATGTTATAAAACAAGTGTAATGGATTGTATTAATATTAATTGGTGTTCTGTTTTTTCTCTTTTGGGTGTTTTTGTTATGAAATGAATTTCATTTTTTTCACATAAATCAATGATTCAATGACTGATGTTTAATTTGAAAGTAATTGTTAATTAAGATCAAGATTGTGCTAACATCTGGTTGTGTTTACAATTTAACAAATTAAAAAAATGTGATTTTAATGTAGCTTCAAAGTGAAATGTTTGTTTGCAATTTCTGAAATGATCCCTATTTTCTTTTGTTGCTCAACAAGTAATTACAGAACTCAACTTTCTCGTCGTGAGCAATGAATGCACTATTAGAAATATTGCAATTTAATCATTTGGCTGATAGTTGACAGTGTCATCCATTCCCATAGTGATGACACTGTATCAGCAGCAATTATGGGTGCTTTGTCTCTGCTCAAGAACATTTCAACGCTCAGTGGAGCGGTCGTGGAACAAACCGGGATTCCTCTGATCGCTGAGCGTCTACTTTACCTCCAAAGCAATGCACGTCAGAAAACACTAATACAAATTTTAAGGGGCGTATATGATGGATTGATGGATGAGAATATCAGCAAAATAACATTATTTACAACATTGATTAGAAGAAATAGTTTGGAACATAATGGAAAAGTATTTGTAAATAGAGATGAAGGGAGCAGCAATGATAACTTAATTGAGGAGTTATTGTAAGTAATAGTCAAGTATCTGAGTAGGTGTATTGTGTGTCCAGCAGTCTTGTTGTAAAAAATCCCCCATCTCGATCTCTGATTCGCGATCCCACCAATATGATCCACAATGTGTCCACAGCTACGGTCCTGGATCTGCAAACGATAAAGCACAAGCACTACGGGCAAGAAGTCAAATCAATAACATGCATTGATGAGACAATATGATAATGAAGAAGAAGAGGAAAGAAGCTCCATGTGTCGTGTGTCCCTCGACATTCTAGACCTATAGCAGCATAACTAAGAGCAGATCTAAGACAAGCCTGGACCAGCTCTAAATATGAGCTTTATCATAAAGGAAGGTTTTAAGCCTACTCTTGTGTCTGCTTCCAGAACTGACACTGGGAGATGATTCCACAGGAGAGGAGCCTGATAGCTGAAAGCTCTCGCTCCTACTCTACTTTTAGAGGCTTTAGGGAAAACAAGTAAGTCTGAATTCTGGGAGCGCGGTGCTCTAGTAGGGTGATATGGTACTATGAGTTCTTTAAGGTATGATGGTGCCATATTATTAAGGGCCTTGTAGGTGACGAGGAGAATTTTTTTTTGTATTCTAGATTTAACAGGAAGCCAGTGTAGTGAAGCTACTACAGGAAGAATGTGATCTCTTTTCCTGGTTCTTGTCAGGACACGTGCTGCAGCATTCTGAACAAGCTGCAGAGTCTTTAATGACTTACTGCTGGAGCCTGATAACAAGGAATTACAACGATCAAGTCTGGATGTGACCAAGACATGGACTAGTTTTTCTGCATCTTTATGAGAAAGGACATGTCTGATGTTTGAGATGTTACGTAAGTAATTCCTGAGAGTTTCATTGGAAGCCAGGGTAATGTCATCTAGCGCAGCTATATCATTAGATAATGTATCTCTAAGTTGTTAAGGGCCAAGTATTAGAACCTCTGTTTTATCTGAGTTTAATACGAGAAAGTTGCGGGTCATCCAGGTCTTTATGTCCTTGAGACATGCTTGAAGTTTAGTTAATTGATTACACTGTTCTGGTTTTATTGATAGGTAGAACTGGGTGTCATCCACATAGCAGTGGAAATTTACAGAGTGTGTCCTGATACTGTTTTGTAGTGGAAGTATATATATGAGAATAAAATTGGGTCAAACACCATGGTTAACTTTGGTGTGCATAGATGACTCATCATTAATTTGCACAAATTGGAATCGATCTGAAAAATAGGATTCAAACCAGTATGGGGCGGTTCATTTAATGCCAATTAACTGTTCTAATCTCTGTAATAAAATGTGATGATCAATAGTGTTGAATGCTGCACTAAGATCTAACAGAACGAGGACAGACACAAACCTGTTAGATGGTTAGTGACTTTTGCCAAGGCTGTCTCTGTGCTGTGATGAGCTCTAAACCCTGACTGAAAGTCTTCATATACATTACTTTCCTGGAGAAACTCACACAGCTGATTGGCTACAACCTTCTTAAGGTATTTAGACAGGAAGTGGAGGTTGGATATTGGTCTGTAGTTGGCTAAAACCCTTCGGGTCCAGGGTGTTGTTTTGAGAAGGTTTGATTACAGCTAACTTAAAGGCTTGTGGTAAATATCCTGTTGATAATAATAGACTGATTATATTCAGTAAAGTAATATTAATTAGGGGAAGAATTTCTTAAAGTAATTTTGTGGGATACAGGTTGTGGGTTTAGAGGATGAGATTATTGTGGTCAGCTGATCAAGGGTGATCAGAGAGAAGCTGTTTAAATAATTGGTGGGATTCTCAGCTGTTTCTGACATTTCTGTGCTTGATGGTGTAGTAGTGTCAACTTAGGGCAGGAGATTATACATTTCATTTCTTATAGTTAGAATTTTTTTTATTAAAGAAGGTCATAAAGATATTGGAATTCAGGGATGGAGGAAAACTGGGTTGGATGGAGGTGTGACTCTCTGCCTGGCTACAGTGCTGAAGAGAAACCTGGGGTTGTTTTTATTTTCTTCTAGTAATGTGGACTTGTAGGCAGCTCTTGCTTTGTGGAGGGCCTTCTTATATACACTATCTTTCCAGGCTAGATGATTTTCAACACAGTTCGAGCACCACTTCCTTTCTAGTTTTCTTGACGCTTGTTTTTATTCATGTGTTGGAATAATACCAGGCAGCTAATTTACTTTGTTTCATGCTCCTATTTTAGAGGCGCTATGGAGTCTAATGTTAATCGTAGTGAGTTTACAAAGCTATCGACAAGATGGTCAATTTCAGTAGAGCTTGGGTTTTTCAAAGAATTTGTTGGTTACGTCGCCAAATAATATGGAATTAAATGTAATTGGAATTACTTAGTTAAATTTAGGCTTCAGGAGCATGGTAAACTACAGTGAAAATGATTGGCTGTTGTGATTTCTTGGATGGGTGTGGAAGACTAAGAACAAGACTTTTAAATGAATTGTAGCTTAGTTTGGGTTTAGGATTAATTGATAGACTGGAGTTAAAAAATATCAGCAACTCCACCTCAGGCCAGAGTGTCTGGGAATGTGTGTATTTATATGACTGGGGGGAGTAGATTCATTTAGGCTGACATATTCATTAGGATGCAGCCAGGTCTCAGTGAGGGACAATAAATCAATATTGTGATCTGAGACTACTTCATTAATGAACTAGCCTTTGATAATAATGATTTTATGTTTAAGAGTCCAATTAATTGTCTTTGTTTGTTGTGTTGTTGCAGAGGTTGTGTTAATTTTTTGTATGGAAATCTCTCTCTGTTACTGTTTAATTTAAATAATTGAATGGGACAGGGGACAGACACAATCTGTATGGGGTTGTGGTTGTGTGACTGATACAGAGGGAGCACAGAGAAGTTTGTAGGACTGCAGCTCTGCCTCCTGTTACCAACTCTGGACTGTCATTTTGGGTTTATAAACAGAGTTATATTCCTGGATAAGAGAGCCGCTCCATCCCAAGTGGGATAAAAGCTGTCTCTTCTCATGAGACCAAGTTTCCTCCAAAAGGTTTGCCAGTTGCCTACAAAGCCCACACCATTATGTTTCATAATAAAACATATTAAAACATGTTTTAATGCATTAACTTACCTCTCTGTTCCAGTGGAAATTCCAATCCAGATCCAAAGCTAGATCTGAAAAAGGTTGAGCCTTCATTGGAGTTGATGACCTTTCTTATAGCTGGAACAGAACAGCAAGAAAATCGGTGCTACACGGCACAGTGGTCTACTCCTTTAACAATTATACAGGTATAGTAAATCGCATGTCCTGCTGAAAACTAGAGACTCAACGTTGGTCTGAAGCCCTTTGTCTATCAGTAGAGATTTCCATCCAGGAGGCAACACCAGTGTATCCCGGTTTCTGTCGTCATATTTCCAGTTTCTTTTGCCTCTTCATATTTTCCCTCATTTGATGTTCTCTTATGTCTCTTTGTAATATAAGTATGATCCTCCATTTCACGTAATTTCTGTTAGCAAACTTCCAACAAACCTTAATAACAACCTCCCACTCCAGCTTCTCATTCTATGTTTCTTCTAGGAGTATGTTTCTTCTTTGTCTGATAAATTCATGCTGCTGCATCAATATACAAACCCAAAACACCATCTGTAACCAGTTTGGCCATTCTAGGCAACATGGTGATGCAAAATGTCGATGTCCATAGGAGGAAGACCCTATCTAAATATTTAAGACTCATTCTCACGTAACACTATGATTTTTCATTACACATTCATTACACAGTTACTAATACATAGATATGAGAATTATATAAAATCTTTGCAGGGATTTTTTTGAAATTGTACACACTGCTCCTTTAATATCATATAAAACCATGGGCCTGTACTACAAAGCAAGGTTACTGGTTTATCAGGGTAAGTTCAGTGCCTGTGCCTTTTTCGCTGTGCACTGCTTTAATTAAGGGAACCTCTCCAAGTTGTGACCCGGTCACCAAAGGGAGAAATCAACAGACAGTTGTTTTTATTTCACCTTTTGGGTCCAGTTAACAAAAAACAATTGGATCTAAGTCAGCTGTTTTTGCTGTCCAAAGATGAGAGACTTCATTGAGAAGAACTGACCGAGTTCCCTCAGCCAGACGGGCTACAGCTCGGGTTAGCTCGGTCATCCTCTAACCAGAAGGTCAGTGGTTCGACCGCAGTCTTTTCCATTCCGAATGATGAAGTCTCCTTGGGCAAAATACTGAGCCCCAAATTGTTCTTTGTCATAGAGAAAAGTGCTGAACATAGATGCGCTATATGAATATAAAACTGTACTGTAAAGCACTTTTATAGTGGAGATTCCCAGGCTGGATTCAAGCCCATGACCTGAAACTGTGACTCCACCCCCCCCTTTCTTTCCTTTTGTTCCCTTATTTTTTTTCTCCATCACCCCAACCGGTCCTGGCAGAGGCTGTCCACACCAAGCCCGGTTCTGCCGGAGGTTTCTTCCACCTGGCAGGTTTTCCTCCCCGCTGTTGCTCATGCTTGCTCGGTGTGGAACAAGTTGGATTTTGTCTTTTTTAAGATCTTGGACTTTTGTGCAGCACCCTGAGACAACTTCTTGTTGTGATACCGTGCTATATAAATATAATTGATTGATTGATTGATTGATTGATTGATTGACTAATAGAAGCAAAGAAAACTGACCTATTAGAAAAATGCTGATTTGTCTTGCGCATACTTGGAAAAAATACTAGATAAGGAAGAAATCCAAATCATAAATGTAGTGTAGAATCTCTTTTTCATCCTTGAATACAAGGATATGACAATATAAAAATGAAAAACACACGAAGCACATCAAAATATCACTTGAGAGGGTATGAAATCAAGAATCACATGAAATAAATGAAAATTTGTTTAAGTTATGAATAAAAAACTTTTAAAAGCCAAACTACACTCAAGCATCACACTCTGCTTGTGAGGAGGAGTCTATCACATCTGTACTTATCATAAAACTGATAACATGCATTGTGATATTTTATATTATATTCAACTTTAGTCCAGTAAGTGTCTGCATAAAAATAAACAAGCATTAAGTGTTTGGTTTCCAGAACTTACACACTGAATGTAGCAAATTGGGGTAAATTCTTTAATTAAAAAAAACATCCAACCATAGACCATTATGTGTAAATAGTAAAGTACTTTGAAACATGTACACTGGCAATAAGATAATAGAGATAATGTGGTGGTAATGTTGACAAACTGCCATGAATTTATCCACAGCTCCTTGGGCACATTGCCACCTAGTGACCGAATGTTGCCACAACCGCTCAATCACCTTGATTTCAAATCAATTTTGCAGCCATGCCACGGCCACGCCCCCAGACAAAAACTCACAAGTTTGATTGCATGGCTGACCAACTTGTTTAAGCTCTATGACAAACTTGCACATGCATCAGATTAACAAGCTCGCTGCAGGACAATTATATGTAAAACATGGCATTTCCTTTTACAGCTAGGGGGCGCTATGACTATTATCAAATATTATCATATGGATCTGTTCAGGATGGGACCTTTGTTTTACATGTAAGATTTGAGACAGATTGGACAATGTAGATGGAGATTATACGCACTTCTCCAATGTAAAACATGGCATTTCCTGTTACAGCTAGGGGGCACTATGATTATTATTGAATATAATCATATGGATCTATTCAGGGGGAATTTTGTTGTATATGTGTGGTTTGAAGCAGATTGAACAATATACACAGAAGTTATGAGCACTTATTGTTTTCAGGCAAATTAACTAATTTGTTGCCATGCCAAAAACTCCCCAAAAATATAACTTTTAATCACAAAGTCTCTAACATGACATAAACCAAATATGAAGTTGATTGAATGAAATCTGTAGGTGGAGTAGAATTTTGTTGTACCTGTGAAAATGCCAAAAATCAAGACAAATTTGCATGTTCAATCCAAAATGGCTGACTTTTGGGTGTGGCCATGGGAAGCAAGAGGATTTTTTGTGAATCTGTGCACGATACACGTCTGCTAATTTTCATTACTCTAGGCCAGGGTTTTTCAATGTGCACGCAATCCTCATTCAATGTGGAGGCACAACTTTCAAAATATCACTTCACCAACGTGTCATGGCTTCCCTGACCTATTTTGAGGTGGATCAAATGAAAAAACTAGGCTTGGATGTCAAAGTATGAAACATGATACTTCCTGTCACAGCTAGGTTGCATTTATTAAAGCAGGGTTATTCAATTAATTTGGAATTGGGGCCAGTTCATGAATCTGAGGCAAAATAAGGGGCTGGAGAATCTGAGTAATCACTCATCAATAAGCATCAGATTTCCTTAATGTGGGGCTGTGCTGAAATGCCTTCTCAAATTATATTCTTCACACACAGCAAGGCACTCGTTGCAGATTAAGCACACAGGATTGGCATCAACAGCAATGGACATGTATTTTCTGTCCATTCATTGTTGAACTGCCTGTTCTCTGAGTCAACTTTTCTTTTTTTTAAGGTAGAGAGAGACATTTTTGTTTTGTTAGCCAACCTTAATGCTTGAAAGAAACAAATCAGAGCGTTGCACTAGAGCGCACCGCGAATGCCGATTTTTGATGATTTCCACTTAAACTTGCGCATACCGCCTCCTACTGCACGGGAGAATGTACAGTTAGTCATAGTCATGCACTATATGAGACTATCCATATGTCATAATTACAGTACACTCTAAGGGCCGGTACAAAATTTCTCAGCGGCCGGACCCGGCCCGGGGGCCGCCAATTGAATAGCCCGGTATTAAAGTATATTTCAGTCAATCGATCAATCAATCAAATTTTATTTGTATAGGCCATATTCACAAATCCCAATTTGTCCACCACTACAATCAGATGCCAGCACGATACAGGATCCACCATTATGATCATGATCTTTGATTCAAGATCCACCATAATTTACCCACAATGTGGCCGCAGTTGTGGCCCTGGATCTGTGAGTGATAAGGCAATATTTGCATATATAACTCTTCAGGGCTGGTCCATAATCACACCAATACAGTTTGACAGTGATTGGAGTGAAAACATGGGAGTTACAGCTACTTGAAAGTTCTTGGTGAGACATTGTCCCTTGATGAAAACTCACAAGTTTGATTCTATGGCATCACCATCTCCTTCAGGTTCTCCTGACCAAAAGCGAATGGGCTAAAATGTAACATGGCATTTCCTGTTACAGCTAGGGGGCGCATGCCTATTATTGAGTATTATCATATGAATCTGTTCAGGACGGGACCTTAGTTGTTCATGTGCGGTTTGAGAGAGATTGGACAATATACATGGACGTTATGAGTACTTATTTTTTTCTAGCAAATCATGAAAATTCACCGCCACGCCCCCTGACTAAAACTCATAGTTTATATAACTTTTAATCAGAAAGTGTTATACATGACATAAACCAAATGTGAAGTCGATCGCATGAAATCCGTAGAAGAGCTATTTTTGGGGGCATGTTTCCAACCACATTAAAATACATATATTTTCACCAGACCTGACCCACCTGCACACTTTGGTGAGTTTTCGAGTATGTTAAGGCCACAAAAAAGGCAATTCTTTTGTCTAAAGGCGAAAAATAAAAACTCGAGCGAGAACAATAGGCCCCTACACTGTCATGCTTGGGCCCTAATAACAATAATAAAGTCAACAGTCCCATATAGGCATGTTTAGAACGTGTGCGCTGCACTAGGATTATACAATATACAGCAAGCTATAATATTGGACATGCCAGACGGTTGTGGTTGAGGGGGTGAGCGGTTTTCATCTAGCCAGAAGGTTGGCGGTTTGATCCCAGTCTTCCCCTTTCCGCATGCCAAAGTGTTCCTGGGCAAGATACTGAGCTCCAAAATTCCCCCTTCTCACAGAGATAGTGCTGCATATAAAGCACTGTATGAATGTGTGTGTGAATGGTACTGTACTGTGCAGTTTTTGTCACCATCAAGACTAGAAAAGCACTATATAAATACTGACCATTTACCATTCTTTGGCGAGTAGAGTAGCCACCAACCTTGCCTTCACACACCAACTGTGTGCACTACCATGGCACAAGCACACGACTCGTTGCCTTCCTGTCTTGTCTGGCCGACTAGAGGCGTCATGAGCCAAGGACAGCATAACCTCAGTCACCTGGAGCAATTAGGGAAGTCACCTTACTTGTCTTCCTTGCACAAGACATGCCAATCTGCATTATTTTGCAGAACAAAGGAGCTGTGTGCTTTGCCATCAAAAAGGTAGAATTAATAATTAATAAATGTAGAATTATAATTCAAATTGCAGTTACAAAGAATATCAACATAATTATGAGGTGTAATTATTATACTTATTTATACCTATTTCAAACTAATGGAAAGTACAATGCATGAGTGGAAAAACTCAGTTTGAATAACAGCAGACTAATTGCATGTGACAACAGGTCGCATAAATTGTGTTTTTACCTGAAAGATCATTCAAAACATAAAATTTGTTAATGTGGCAAGTTCTCCTAAATCACTCACACAAAACTTAACAAATCTGTTCTTACAAACGGTTCTTGCATGAGGCCCAATGTGTTGTGGCTGACAAACCATGCAGTATTACCTCTGGCTCGACTAATGCCAGCGTGAAGGTATAAAAATGTGACAAAATTCAGATAAATTTGATCTGTATTGTGACAAATCACAACATACATTATCTAAAGGCAATTTACATAGTTATTAAAGTCAAAGTAGAGAGTGAAGAGCAGTAGTGAAGGTGGGGAGAGGTGCACACTCACAAGCAATGATGAAGGCAGAAAAAGAAGCAACAATTAAATGTCAAAAAAGTTTATTTTGAAAAATCAATTTACACAGGCAATGTGGCAAAATACACACTTTCAATGTATACATGCACACATTCAACTTAGATTCATTCAAGAGTCAAATAAAGGAAACAATAGCGCTGTTGATTAGTAGTATCATTGATTTACAGTTCTTGATGTGTCCTTCTTGGCCTTCTTGTTGTTGTTTGTCTTCTGTGTCATCGTCCTCTTCAGCTGCTGGTCCTCCAGTCTCTGCTGCTTCTTCTGTAGGTATACTGTCACATTGTCAAAACTCGTCTTGTACAGATGCTCGAACCGGTTGTTGGTCCTGGTGGAGGCTGTTGTGTAAGAGAACAGTAACATGAAGTTAGTTCTTGTCACTCTCCTAATGTATTCTGTTCCATTCTGTGTACAAAATAAATGTCCCCAAAACAAAAGTATATATCAAATGGTGAATTGTGTGCAAAGTACAGCCCTCTGAGACATAATTGTAGAAGAGGACAAAACATTACCCAAAGCATCTGTTTAAGGTGGTAGGATAACCACAGCAGGTTGAAGCAGATCATCATGAACCAAAATGTTCTGTATGTAGTCTGTGTAAACAGCTCAAGATGCTTTGGGTGAGTTGACATGTTACATGTTACATCACCTCACAGTTATTTCTGTATAGAGGGTACATGTGGGATGAGAATAAAAGGGTAGACACAAAGAATGCACCGAAAAGCCAAAAGGCTACAATGGAGGAGTGGTTGCACGTGTGTCGTCACTCACCTTCCAATGTTTCCCAATGTGGCCTGAAGGCTTCAGTGACTGTGTGGAGTTCAGGGCTCTCATGATCACACTAGATGAAGCAGGAGAGCACACAGGTCAGCGAGAACCAGTGCACACAGGATGGAATTATAATAATAATAAAAGAAAATGTGAACTACACCAAACTGTTTTATGAGTGGCTAGGTCAAAGACCAGAGCCCACATCTAAGGTCCAGCAGATATCAATACACAGAAACTTCCATCCAATTCTTGTAGAGCAAGTGAATACTGTGTGGAGCAAATCTGTCAGAATTTAAGATAATGCCAAATCAGATGCTAACTGTGACTTAAAGGGACAGTTCACTGTAAAATGAAAATTGACTCATTATCTACTCATCACTATGCCGATGGAGGGATGGGTGAAGTGTTTGAGTCCACAAAACACTTTTGGAGGTTCAGAGGTAAACAGTGTTGCAGCCAAATCCAATACAATTAAAGTAAATGGTGAAAAGAAATGCACCCGTACTGCTCCTGTGGTGTCATGCAAGTGTCCGTAGTAACTGGACATTCAAATTTGACTCGAAGCTGTGTCATTTACACCGTTATACCACTGCACAAAAGCTCACACCCAGGGGCATGCGTTAGCATCGCTTCATCCACTAGCATGCTGCTTGTGGTAGGGGAATTTTAGACTAAAACCATGGTATAAATGACGCTGTTACGAGTCAAATTTGAATGTCTGGTCTCCAGACACTTGGATGACACTACAGGAGCAGTATGGAGGCATATTATGTTTCTTTCTGTAATTTTATGACATCTGAAGAAGATAATGAGTGAATTTTCATTTTTCCGTGAACTATCCCTTTACGTTTGTGTCTTTATTATTCTTCTCCTTCCAATGAATTTTATATTGGCGGATGTGAAATGGTTGTGAAATGGCGTATCCAACTGACATGATAGCACCCCCTCAAAGTGCAGCCACTGTGGTACATTTTACCAAAATGGATGAAAATCTTTGGGCTTATGTATCATGCCCAGACATACAAAAAAGTCAAGAGGACCCTTATACCAAACCCAACAGAAGTCAGCCATTTATGATTGATAACATTGACTTCAGAATTTGGCCTATGCAATCAAACGCCTTAATGATAAAAAGTTGTGCTCTTTGTCAGAGGGTGTGTACGTGGCATGGTGTCGACATGTCAATGTTTAACCATAAAACAGGAAGCTTCAGTGCACATTATCCAACCTGCATCAAACTTCACATTTGACAAAATATATATTAGAATATAAATATTTTCAAAATATCTAAAGAGTATAATTAGCAATAATTTGTTCAATGCTTATTCGAAAACAACATTACACCATGTAAAACGTGGAAAGAGTGCTCTAAGCCTTTTATCAGTAGTGAAGCTCTATAATAATTTGAAAATCCTTCTGTGAATCTCTTTGAAAGCAGCCAACATTAATACTATCAACTTAGGTCAATGTCTGAAGGTGTGTAAATTTATCACACTGTACCTCCCAGGAGCCTTGTCTGTGTGAGAAGATTTGGAGTGGTGCATCATAGGACTCCATCAGCACCCAGAGCCTATTCTCTGAGTCAAAGGTCATGTCAAGGGGACAGTGTGGCAAAGACAGCTGACTATGTGGCACAAGCTTCTCTTTACCCACCAGGTCCAGGGTGAAGAACTGGACTGTAGATACTCTGGGGAAACATAAGAAACATTAGTGATCAACTGGTGTCTGATTGGATCTATCAGTATTTTAGAAGCCAATTCTGACTGAGTAATTGATGATTTCACTGATTGGCCAGTTTCTGCAGACTGACTTTAAGATTCAGTATCTCAGAAAATTAGAGTATTACATAAGACCAATAAAACAAAGGATTTTTAATACAGAAATGTCAGCATACAGAAAAGTATGTCATACATATGTGCCCTCAATACTTGGTCAGGGCTCCTTTTGCATGAATTACTGCAAGGTGATCAGCCTGTGGCACTGCTAAGGTGTTATGGGAGCCCAGGTTGCTTTGATAGCGGCCTTCAGCTCGTCTGCATTGTTGGGTCTGGTGTCTCTCATGTTCCACTTGACAATACCCCATAGATTCTTTATGGGGTTCAGGTCAGGCGAGTTTGCTGGCCAATCAAGCACAGTGATACCATGGTCATTAAACCAGATATTGGTACTTTTGGCAGTGCAGGCAGGTGCCAGGTCCTGATGAAAAATGAAATCAGCATCTCCATAAAGCTTGTTAGCGGAAGGAAGCATGAAGTGCTCTAATATGTCCTGGTAGACGGCTGCGTTGACTTTGGACTTGATAAAACAAGGTGGACCAACACCAGCAGATGACATGGCTCTCCAAATCATCACTGACTGTAGAAACTTCACACTGGACTTCAAGCAACTTGGATTCTGTGCTTCTCCACTCTTCCTCCAGACTCTGGGACCTAGATTTCCAAATGAAATGCAAAATTTACTTTCGTCTGAAAAGAGGACTTTGGACCACTGAGCAACAGTCCAGTTCTTTTTCTCCTTAGCCCAGGTAAGACGCTTCTGATGTTGTCTCCGGTTCAGGAGTGGCTTGACATGAGGAATGCGACAGTTGTAGCCCATGTCCTGGATACGTCTGTGCGTGGTGGCTCTTGATGCACTGACTCCAGCCTCCTTGTGAATCTCCCCCATATTCTTGAATGGCCGTTTCACGATCCTCTCAAGGCTGCGGTTATCCCTGTTGCTTGTGCACCTTTTTCTACCACATTTTTTTTCTTCCACTCAACTTGCCATGAATTCGCTTGGATACAGCACTCTGTGAACAGCCAGCGCCTTTAGCAATGACCTTTTGTGGCTTACCTTCCTTGCGGAGGGTGTCAATGTCTGTCTTCTAGACAACTGTCAAGTCAGCAGTCTTCCCCAAGACTGTGTAGCCTACTGAACCAGCCTTAGAGACCATTTAAAGGCTCAGGAAACCTTTGCAGTTGTTTGGAGTTAATTAGCTGATTAGAGTGGGACATTGTGAGTCTACAATATTACACTTTCCTACTGTGGAGAATAGAAAAGAGTGATTTTTAACATAAACCCACTTTTTTTGCACAAAAAAACCCTAACCCTAACCCAACCTTTATTTACTCCAAATAAATTTGTATTGATTTTGTGCCATATTTGAGGAACAATTGATATGAAGAATCGCATGTTTTATATATTATGAATGGAGTAGCTCATAGAAATCATGTATGTGGAAATTAATCTTTAATACTTCAGAGTCCCTTCCATGTTCCTTTCAGAGGTAAATACACATGGTTGAAGGAAAAAATCTTTTAAAGTCCATAATGAAGAAGCAGGCTATTCCATTTTCATCTCTCTGTATGTGTCCCTTACAATGAAATTCTGATTGGAATAAAGACATGTTTTTTGGATTCAACTAATTTTTACTATTGGTGATGATTTTATGTTATATTCTTTACAATCAGGGCCTCATTATAGAGAAAGGCATTACCTCTGATATATTCTATATTCAGTGAAAGAATAGGATACTGTTAAAATTGACATAACTTTACTGACAATTATATACAGTATATTGTAGAAAAGTCTATACTAGAAATGACTTGCAATGAAAACTCTTATTTTACTACATGCCCTGAATAGGACTGAACTGGGTACATGCTTGGAGTTTTAACTGCGTGAATATGTTTCAATATCTCCATTTAGATTTAGTGTTGGCCCCCAGTTGTAAGTCACTTTGAATAAAAGCCTCTAAAGGTAAATGCCTAGTTTGGAGCTGGAGAAGGTAAATTTGGATATCACTTATTCCTCCTTATACCACAGCTTCATCAAATATTTCACCTTGTTAGAGGTGTCAGAAAATAATGTGTTTACATTATTTTCTGACACAGTACATACAGTTTCACATGTGTTGCGGCTTGGGCTTGAGTAGGATCAACTGGGACTGCAGTTGGTCCAGGCTTTTGATGGGCTGAATGGTTAATGTGCTACCTGTGTTTGTTTAGTTTTGTTTGTTGAAGCAATGGAGCAGAGAGCACACTAGTATTTGACCAAGCTCAGCTCCAATCCATGTTTTTTGTTTTATTAGAATACCGAACTTATCTCGACGATGTCTGTGAATGTGTGGCCCAAAAGTCTGATGATTTGACATTAAAAAACCCAAAGGACAAATTAACACAGCGAGTTACACTCACCTTTCACACTGCACAGCAATGTGGCATCCATCAGGGGAGCTGGTGATACGACACACAGTTGGCCTCTGGAAAAAAAGACAGAAAGTGGATGAAATGACTGTACAATATGAAACAGACGAAACAGAACTAAACACAATCATCTCCTGACTTTTGTGGTTATGGGCTATACAAATAAAATTTGATCGATTGATTGATTGATGTGCCAGAGCCAAATGTTTGGCATCTGTTCTTGGCAATTTTCTCCTTTAAGGTAGTCAATTTTCATTTCTGGCTGAAACTAGCCCTTTAAAGACAGCCAAACAGAGCTGCTAATCCTTAACACATATACAGTAAGTACATAACATTGATAGTCAGGGGTAAATTGTTTTAGCAGTTAACACAGAAAGACTCAACATGGTAACCAATTCATGCTCGTTGGTCTTTTCTGCATTCCTGGTGCAATTATGCCTTGGTTACCTTCTCTTTGTCATCGTTAGAGCTTGGTGTCTCTTCAAGTTCTTTGAGGTCCCAGCTTTGCAGCCTAAGGCCAGACTCATACTCCCACAGCTTCACAGTCCCATCCTAAAAGTCACAAAAACACTTCACATTATGCTGAAAATCCACTGGACATAGGTTTTTAATGTTTTTAAATTTTAAAACAAAGTTTTCACCTGCAGATTTTTGCTGCATGTACACTGTCCACAGTACAACGTTTTGTCTCTGTAAGCACCATTTTTTTTCATAATTTCAATGTTTACATGGCTCTGCCTTGTCAACATTAAAAAGTAACTTAAAAAAGAAATGATTGATGCAATAATGGATTTATTTATTTTATTTACTTCTTCCGACAATGATTCAATGTCAGAAAATCTCATCAATGATCTTTAATTTATAAACTAGAGCAGCAGGCATTCATCTGATTGGCCAAATCTATGGAAATGCGGAGCATGAATGCATGGCACATCATTTATCGCAGTTCAAGCAACTCAATGCATTTAGGCATCTAGACGTGATGAAGACGACTTGCTGAAGTTCAAACGGAGCATCAGCATGGTTGTTGGTGCCAGACGGGCTGGTCTGAGTATTTCATAACCTGCTAATCTACTGGGATTTTCACGCACAACCATCTCTAGGGTTTACAGAGAATTGTCTGAAAAACACAAAATATCCAGTGAGCAGCAGTTGTGTGGACAAAAATGCCTTATTGCTGTCAGAGGTCAGAGGAGAATGGGCAGAGTGGTTCGAGATGATAGAAAGGCAACAGTAACTCAAATAACCACTTGTTACAACCAAGGTATGCAGAATACCATCTCTGAACACACGACACGTGGAACCTTGAAGCAGATGGGCTACAGCAGCAGAAGACCACACTGGATGCCACTCCTGTCAGCTAAGAACATAAAACTGAGGCTACAATTCAAACAGGCTCACCAAAACTGGACAATAGAAGATTGAAAAAACGTTGCCTTAATTTCAGCTGCAACATTCAGATGGGAGGGTCAGAATATGGCATAAACAACAGGAAAGCATGGATCCATCCTGCCTTGTATCAACGGTTCAGGCTGGTGGTGGTGGTGTTATGGTGTGGGGGGATATTTTCTTGGCACACTTTGGGCCCCTTAGAACCAATTGAGCATTGTTTAAACACCACAGCCTACCTGAGTATTGTTGCTGACCTTGTCCATCCCTTGAAGGGACCACACTGTACCCATCTTCTGATGGCTACTTCCAGCAGGATAATGCACCATGTCACAAAGCTTACATCCTCTTAAACTGGTTTCTTGAACATGACAAGGAGTTCACTGTACTCCAATGGCCTCCACAGTCACCAGATCTCAATCCAACAGAGCACCTTTGGGATGTGGTGAAATGGGATGTGCATGGATGTGCAGCCGACAAATCTGCAGTAACTGCGTGATGCTATCATGCCAATATGGACCAAAATCTGAGGAATGTTTCCAACACCTTATTGAATCTTTGCTACGAAGAATTAAGGCAGTTCTGAAGTGAAAAGGGGGTCCAACCCGGTACTAGCAAGGTGTACCTAATAAAGTGGCCGTTGAGTGTATATCTCATGCTTGTTTATATCGTGATGATGATACATTTTGTTTTAATGTAATATTTTAATATTGTGTAGCCCTAGTTGAAATGGCCATTTCTAATCAAACTATAATTTCATTATTAACTAAAATTGAAAACATAAAGCACAGGATGTTGATAAGTTGTATGTGTGTTGATGTAACTTACCCCCGATCCAGACAGCAGACAGTGGGATTGAGCTGATGGGATCAGCAAGGCACTGACAAACCTGAGAGAAAATAGGACAAAAGACATAAACAGTAATGAAAACTATCTATATTATATATATATATATTGTCCTGCACCAGGAGGAATCCAGGGCCCACTGCACCAGTGTAAGATCTGACAATTGCTCTGATATCCCTGAAGTTTAACTGACGATTACTACTTTTAATTAATTTTGAGCGGTGCATAAATATATATATATATATATATAACCACATTTACATATAGTTGAGGAATTTTGTAAATCCCATTACTGTATATGCAACTATATACTGTATTAAGTATATATAGTGTTTATTACATTATATCTGTACACCATTTCAGAGAAGAGTGCCTTGCTAATTCCACAGATACTCCCTCTCTCTCTAAGAACTACCCAAGGTCATGTTATAGATAAAGGACCAACCAACAGTACATTGTATTGCCTACGCTTAAGAACTTTCATATCTAACTCAGAAGCCCCAAACAGAGAGGCACCAACTCTTTTCCATATTACACCAGTGGCAAGGACACAATGTGTGCACACGATGCATATTTAGATTTAACTATCCAATAGGATGCAAACACCTACATGGCACATAGAGAGTGACAGCAATCCTAGCCATTCATTGATGTGACTAAAGTAGAGGAAGATATATGGGGAGGCTGGGGGAGACATCTTGCTTCTGTTACTCTGTTAGTGTTTGTATATTGTTGCACCTTCTGGTCTCCTTGATGCATCAATTCTACATTAAAATCTTCTGCATAAGATATTGGCTGCTGCCTGAGTTCTCCTTTCACCAGCTTCCAGAACATTTCCATAACACATATACACACATATTCACATAAAGGGTTATTTTTTTATTATATTAATATATATTACTGTATTATAAATGAAATATTATAGTTATTCATTATTATTAATATATATTGATACTAATGGTTGTTACTTCTAATGATAAATTATGATAATAATGGTTATTACTGATTTTTTCTTTCTCTTATTGGTGGCCTTATTAAGGTTATTATTACTTATTGTTGATATCAATAATACTGTCATTACCATCACTCTTCCTATTAACCATTATAAATGTAGCCAAGAGTTGTATTCACCTATACTGAGAGGTAATAGTATAAAAAGAACATAAAGAGTGTTGAACCAGGACAGTATGCCCATTTATTCTTTCACAACTAGTCAACACTTCCACTCAAAACAGAATAACTTCTTCCAGTGACTCTTCACAATAAAAATCCCAAACGAATGCACTGCTTATGATGACAGGAAACACAAATTCACTGACCAACCTTCCACAACAAGGCATCGATAATCTTGAAAATCATGAAACCGTGATATTTCCTCTGACATTGTTCCCAGTGACTTCAGACCGTAATTAGTATCCCCATGTGTTTTGTCATTTGTAAAGCACTTTGTAAAGAACAAGTGACTACTCTATACTGTGTAGTTCAGTACTGTAGTGAACGTAGTTTTAAAAAAATGCACACAATATACTGTATGCATCTTATAAATTATAAGAATAGAGGGAAAGAGCTGTCCACCATAAACACATAATCTTGTCATGAACACCTGTCTCCTGTCCATGTCCACTTTTAACTTGGCCAAGTGCCATACAAGGTAAGCATGTCAAGAGAAGTGATGTATGTTCAACAGGTGCCTCTCAGTGAGGAACTTCTTGACTGGAGGGCGTCCACCTGCAGGTGTTTAATAAAATTAGAAAAACTACTCTCTTGATTTTGATTCCTCTGTTTTCCCCTAAATTTCCTGTCTTATATTAATTAAATGGAGTTTTCAAAAACTTGGTGATTTTCTCCTTTCAGGTAATTTACTCACTGTTGATGTCCAAGGCAGAAGGACTGGATGTTGTATGGACACTTGAAGTGGCTCACTCTGATCTTTTCATCACGGTCAGCTGTGATGATGTATTTGTCATCGGGTGACATAGTCTGAAAAACAGCAGAAGGGTAAAGTGAAATGAGAATCACAGCTCTATTAATCCCTCTATTCCTCAAACCCTGAGAATCAATGATTTCATGAACTACTTCACAAATAAAATTATAAACATCAGGGGAAAAATCCCCCACCTCCTCCGCATGAATAGCACAGATACATTGTTGAGTCCAGAAACCATAGAACCACCTGTAACACCAGATTTATATTTGGACCACTTTTCTTCAATTGATCTTCGAACCGAGGGACTAAGGACAGAGGGTGTCACTCCCTGTACAGATTGTAAAGCCCTCTGAGGCAAAATGTGTTTTGTGAATTTGGGCTACACAAAATAAAATTTGATTTGATTTGAAATTTGATCGTCCTGAACTGACTCACTAGTTTCATCATCTAAACCAGGGGTGTCAAACTCATTTTAGTAAGGGGCCACATACTGCCCACTTTGATCTCAAGTGGGCCAGACCAGTAAAATCACAGCATAATAATGCATACATAATGGAAATGTTTCTCTATGCTTAAATCACTGGTGAAGGTTTTTGGATGATAACCCTTTTGTAAGGTCTTTCTACAATAAACTAGAAACATAAAAACCAAAAACTCAGACATCAGACCACTGTTTACATGTTACATGTTCATGCATTTGTTACCTCTAGACTGGATTACTGTAATTCTTTATTATCAGGATGTCCCAGTTAGTCTGTGAAAAGCCTCCAGTTGGTACAAAATGCTGCAGCACGAGTGCTGACAGGAACTAGATGGAGAGATCATATTACTCCTGTCTTAGCTTCTCTACATTGGCTCCCTGTAAAATTCAGAATAGAATTCAAGATCCTGCTCCTCACATGTAAAGCCCTTAACAATCAAGCCCCTTCATATATCAGAGCTCATAACACTGTATTATCCAAATGGATCACTTCGTTCCCAAAACATTGTGGTTCCAAGAGTCAGTAAGAGTAGAACAGGAGGTAGAGCATTCAGCTACCAGGCTCCTCTCCTGTGGAACCAGCTCCCACTCTGGGTTCGGGACCTTATTTCTATAGGGCCCACTTTGGCCCCATAGAAATAATAGTGGATTGAACTGGAACTTAGCAAGAGGTATCTTTAAATTTCTCAGAGAGCTCAGAGCACAACCAGGAACCAGCTCCCAGTCTGGGTTCAGGCAGAGACACTCTTTACATTTAAGGTTGACTTAAAACATTCCTTTTTGAAAAAGCCAATAGTTAGTGCTGGCTGATATGAGCCCTGAACCATTCACTTAGTTATGCTGCTATAGGGAAACAAGGGAAAACTCCGATCATGTATTTTGCGTGACCCTTGTGTTGTACTTAACAAGGCTTTACAGCAGGTGTAACATGGGACCGAAGGCACAATGACAGCATGTGGTTCTATTTATACTCTTCCAATCTTTATGCAAGAGCACACATAAGTAATTTCTGTTTGCAAAGACTAAGTGTGGCTGTAAGAAGCAGAGTAAACTGTTGCTCCCACAATGGTCATTAATGCATCAGTGAACGGAAACACATTTTAAATCAGCGCTGTTCTCTCTGTTCACTCTTCTGCTCCTCCTGCATCACATGCAGTATATCATACAAACCTAGGAATTTTCGGACATGTGCTTGTCAAGTTATAAAGCTGTAATGAACATCAAGGTAATAGTCATCTAGGTCTACAGACGTCACTTGCACTCCGCCCTATTTTGGAGCAAAAACGCAGATAATTGTACACCCAAATTAAAATGGCGTGTTTTGTGGACTCAAACACTTCATCCACCCTTATTTCGGCATAGAGGTAAGTAGACAATGAGTGAATTATCCTTTTTGGGTGAACTATCCCTTTAAGCACTATAGAAGTTCTGCTAGAAACAGCTGTCGGTGTCAAAGACCGTGATACTTGACTATGACTCATAAACTATTTTATTGATCGACACACATACATACTGATCCCTACTGAAAAGAGACTTGTGGTGCAATGTAATGCTTTTATATTGCATTAGGTAATAATGAGTGGGACAGAACATGATAAACGTCATATGTACTAAAAATATTTATATAATATCGTAATTCTTCTTTTAATTGTGGTAAAAACCAAGACAATTCACATGTATTGGTTGGGACTCGAAGCACCCAGCTTGACATTGAGACAATATGGTTAGGGTTAGAAAAACTGGAACATCTAGTCACTGTACCTACATGTATGTAAAAATTCTGAGTGACTACTGAGCTGTAATTGTGGATCTTTAGGCATTTACACATAATGACACATGCTGTTAACAATTATCTAGACTACATTTGTGATGGTGCTATTTGCCCACTGTTTATGCAGCTTAGTGTTCCTTACTATAGATAGCAACATGGACAGGTGTCCCATCTTCAGTTCGCCATCCCTCTGCGGTTCCACCACTGAGAAGGAGTACACGTCTCCTGATTTATCAGCCACCAGCAGCTCATCCTCGGCCTGGCTGAACACAAGGGTTGTGCACCTCCTTGCCACCCATCTGTGTAAGTCACACATAGCTATTATTAATAGATCTGCCGCTGCACATCCTGCTTCATAACATGTACAGTACAAGAGTGAGTATTAAGTAGTACCTGATGCTGATACACTGCCATGAAGGCTCACAGTGAAATAAAACCAGTCTTTTGGTGTCATCAGTCAGTGCCACCAGATTTCCAGAGGGAGACACTGTGAACGCGAGGACTCTGTCACTTCCCATTTCCTCTGAGGCACCATCATCACTGATGACAGAGGGGACAAGCCACAGCTGTTATACATGGATATATTTAAATTACACTCTGTTAATCTTTCCATTATCCTATTGTTGAGACCAGAAAACTATGTATGTTTTTTTTGTTTCTGTTATAAAATTGAGAGTAATCCCTTTCTTTTTGTATGCATTTTTTTTTTCTTAGCAAAGCATAAATGCTTACCACTTACTTAACAACCCACGATCAGTTGCTTGTTTTTACCTGTTGTTGTCATTCTTTGTATTCTTTGGCCTCTTATCAGCAGTGCTGCAGTCAAAAACGAATGGCTCTCTGCAATAAAGTAGAGAAGAGCAGATGTAGCAGTTTGATATACACTCAGTTGATCTTAACTTCCCAGCCTCAAAGTTGTATTTCCCATATACCAATTCAATTTGAAATCCTGCTTCCATACACTTGTTCTAAAAAAGGCAAATGCTGCAGGGGAGCACACACTGTTACGGCCCATAACAATTATATATAATTCAGTTGGGTAGTTTCTTTTTCTATCAGCAAATTAAATGTTGTTGTGAGTGGGCTGTTTTATAGTCTTTTCAAAGACTTAATCTTTAAGCCTTTTTGAACACATTTTAACATTTCTGTATCATCAGTCTTGATTATTGTACAAGAACGTTGTCTAAATTAAAGACAAAAGTCCAAAAATGTGTTTACATAACAAATGGTCAGATTAAAGGTTCAGTGTGTAGGATTTAGTGAAATTCTAGATTTGAAGCTGCAGCTGAACGCCCCTCACCTCACCCTCCACTTCTAAACATGTAAGAGAACCTGTAAGAGAAGAGGTTTGAAACGAGTACATTTTTACAAAGGTATGGGAGTTGTGTTGCTAAGTCTATAAGAGCTGAGGAAGAAAATGTGATTACTAAATTCCACTAAATTCTACACACTGAACCTTTAATCTGACCATTTGTTATGTAAATCATCCCTTTGTCATTTTTGGACGTTCTTGTTGTGTAATACAATGGCTTGTGTTACACTATGTCTATAATGCAAGAACCTCTGGGTTCTCGTAGGAAATGAATTGACAGTGTTGATTTGGCACTACAGATGAATCTTGTAATCACCCACGCTAGCTTTGATATCAACACAACTCAAAACCTCTCAATATGAGACTGAAATCTAGCAACAGTACTTTAACACGCGGAGGATAACACTTTCTACCTTTTGCAATGTATGATCACGGTCACAACTACGACAATGACTTTGTAGATGAAGACAGCATGACACGTGACATCTATGCTAATGATGGCAACGATGATGAGCCTGCGATGAAGGCCAAACTGTGTTACTCAGTTGCCATGTCGTCTTGCACTTTTCCAACATTCACCGAAAGGTAACAGCTTGTAACTCGCAGCGCCAAGTCAACCGTTTGTCAAAGACTGGCATCTAGCTAAAACTGCTGACCGGTGAAAACAGCGTCTCACATCTGCCTGAAGTCACACGTGATGAAAGACGCTTTAAAAACGGTGCCAACCTGTTTTGTTTGGTGTGAACTGCAACGAGTTTCTTGTCGCAGGTGGAAATAAACCACTTTCCACAGAACCCCACTGTTGTCATGCTGGCGGTAGCACGCGACAATCGCTCACACTTCTTTCCGTTTTCGATTTGAGCGTACAGGTGCACCACCGCCACCCACCGGACAGGAGTGTGGAACGTCAGATGAGAGCGTCTCTGCTCTCACCTCATCAATGTAGCTGAAGCTGGCCTCCCTCCTGAATAACAGTTTTGCCCATTGAGTTGGACAGATGGTTAATAACTCTGAATGACTTTTCCTTTTTCTCTATTTCCTTGAAGGGCCTTCTCTCCTTTTGTGCCTATGTTTTGAACTAGGTTCATATTTAAACCATAGGTCTAAACATTTATTCATTTTGCTCTTTATAAAGCTTTGCTATAAGTATTTTTGGATTATGGGTCAAATTTAAGGCCAAGGTAGCTGGCAAATGACGCTGAACTTTCCTTTGGCTTGTCACATGTTTATGTTAATTATACTGGTATTTTCTTTAAATGATGCAGAGCTCCTATGTTGCTGTACTCTTCTTTTCAACTGGTTGGAACTTACTGCTCACTTTTTTCTCTTGTTCTTTATCCACGTTGTCTTTATCTCTTGTTTCTCTTAATACCAGGGGTTTGAGGCAGACATGTAAACAAAGAGCTTTGTTATTTGGTTTTTTTCAAGAATCTCATTCTGCATCTTCTAATGTCAACATTTGGAAATCACAATGGGGTGATGAAATTTGGTTTAAAGTAGAAGTTAATTAATTAATTACTCAATTTTGGAACAAGGCCAAGAGGAAGAAGTCATATCACACCAACTGGGAGCTGTTTAGGTTTGAACAAGTACATTTTTACAAAGGTATGGGAGTTGTGTTGCTAAGTCTATAAGAGCTGAGGAAGAAAATGTGATTACTAAATTTACCTCATTTTATCAAAAGCCCCCAGAGGACGTCTCAGAGGAGGATAGGTTGAAACTATTGGACAGTCAGAACTAGATAAACTAATTTAACCCAATTTAAGAATAATACATTTCCGGGAACAGATGGCTAAACTGCAGAATTTTACAAAACATTTTCAAGCAAACTAACACCATTTCTGTTGCAGGTATTTTCAGAAAGTATAGAAAGTAATGTTCTTCCTCCCAGCTGAGACTCTGTTGCCCAGCCTCACTCAAGAGGTTTATTACAATGATTCCCGAAACCAAAAAAAAGATGTGCTTCTCATCGATAACTGGAGACCTATTTTTCTACTTGACAATGATTTTAAAATGATTCTCTTGTTTTCTTCCAATAGACTTAAAGTGATCCTTAACACAATTATTATTGAGACTCAGTCAGGCTTAAGAAATAGACATATTTCTAATAATGTAAGACTTGTCTTGGGCATACTTGATTATTCTGAGCTGGTATTTTAGGATAGTTTTTTCCTCTTTCTAGACTTCTGTAAGGCCTTTGATTCAAAATAACATAATTTTCATTTTCTCCATAGCCGGTAGGGATATTGTCATTAGTCAAGTGGCGGATGACACAACATTCTTCTTGACAGATGCAAATCAAATACCTGTTGCCCTTCATGTGATTAATGACTTTTCAAAGCCATCTGGTTCATGCTTTAATAAACATAAATGTAAACTGTTGGCTGTTAAAGACTGTAATGTACACACTATTTGCAATATCCCTGTAAAATACCAAATTACTTCTTAGGGGATCCACATTTCTAAAGACCAAAAATCAAGATGCAATTGAATCAATAGTTGCAAAGAGACTTATCGAGAGTCTCAATAATGAAGGCTGAGGGTTTATCTCGGCTCACATACACTGGCCTTACATCTTGACAGTAATGATAGCAAGGTTATTGATCAAATGCTTTTTAATTCTAATTAGAAAAATGGTAGGTATTATATCAAGAAAAGTGTTGTTATGAATAATAACGAATCTGGAGGGCTTAATTTTCTGGATTTTACGACCCAGAATAATGAGTTTTGATACGTTTTAATGAGAATTTATTGGGCTTAGATAATTGGGCTTAGATAAACTCCCTATAAAACTATTCGCTTTCCACAGGCAGGTTCTTCTTGCCTGGTCTCTCATATACAAGCAGAACTTCTCACCACACAGGTATATAGAATAAGAGAGACATTCTATTCAAGTACAAGTTAATTCAGGAATTCACAGTAGTGTTCGATGCCATTCCTTCATGCACTTTAATCATTTTTAAGAACATAGTTAGCCCTGGATCCGTATCTTTACCGATCCTGACTCCACCGAAGGTAAAGTTTGCTTTGGACCACATCAGGACAACAATAATAGGGCAATATGTGCCCTTTTTCAAAAACATATGGTCTCTATTCCATATGCTACAACATATTGGAATCAGTTTGTTAATGTCATTTTTTGGAAAAAAGTTTGGATGCTTCTTTACAAATATTTGATTGTTAATAAGGAAATGTCCTTCAAAGTTATTTATAAATGTTACCCTTATCACTACATGTAGTAAATGAAAAAGGGCATAAACACAAACTGCTCTTTCTGTGATGAGCATCCGAAAACAGTCTTGCACCTTTTTGGGCATTGCTCTCACACCCATACTATTTATACTATTTACCATATTTAAAAAGAATTGTCATTATTTTGCAAATATAGCAATAAAAGACCCCATTTTATTTATCTTCTTAAATACGTTGAACAATATGTGAACCTAATTTCCAAATCACCCAACAAAAACACTGTTAAAACTTATATCTAATATATTTAAATGAGGATATTTATATGCTTTATATCTATATTGTACGACACCCCTGGCTTGTATGTTTGTCTGTTCCTGTATAACCCTATGTATACTTTACGTTTCTAGTTCTGTTCCTCTTTAAAAAAAAAAAAGATTTCTCTGTCGCGTGAAATTTACGTAACGGACGACACACCCCCCTGGAAAAAGTACAGAATGTACACAAGCTGGTTTTGTTCCCTGAGAGAGGACAACGTGTTTCACACAGCAGCCCCACAAATCCAGCGTTCTTTACCATGACAGAACAATAAAATCCCTGAGCAGAGAAAGTAACAACAGAGCCGCGGTGCGTTTCGAGAAAAAAAAAAACATTTAAATCGGAACCCTTTCAGTTTAATGTCCATCCACGGTACATGTACCAACACGTATCCGCGTCCAATATGCATACAGCGTTAATGACAGACCATTGTTCGTGTCCTGGATAACCAGCGACTGTGAACGGCAAAGTGATAACGGGCTGCTCGGGAGGGGGGCGTTCACTGTCACATGTTACATAAAGGTGACCAGCACGGTGTGAGTTGAGAGCCCGGACCTCTGCGCTGCGGAAAGGGAACGAGTTTTAGCCTCATTTATTCGGAAGGTAACAGCTCTCTGATTCGCACAGGCTGCTTCCAGTCTCACCGAGAACAGGTTGGAGACGTTAACGCAGCTGTTGTTTCATTGCAGTTCTGTTTCGTTGCACGATGCTAATGTTGCTAAATGCATGTTCAGGATATTTGGATGTGGTCGATTCACTGTGTTAACTTCTCGTTGTGTGCTCACCGAATGCCAGCACGCAGAGATGGCGGCTTCCTTGCTGAGGATGGGACGACTGGGTTGTATTAAGGTAATGCGTTCTAAGTGTAATTTCATTAAATAATTGGAAATAATGTCGGAAATGTTTGGCTGATTACCACCATGCTCAGTAGGTGGAGCTATCACTGCCTCAGCTTCATGATCTTAAAAGTGATTGTTTTAAAATGAATTTCTGAGCTGACGAGTCATGAAACAAGACGCAGCAACGTGACAAAGCTCTCACATGGAGCGAGCGAGTTTATAAGTAAGTTAGCTAGTGGAGCAGGCTTCCACCAAACACCAGGCCTGCAGACTGATGCTGGATTAGTGCATGTGGCCATGGCAGTTGTGGTTGATATTCATATGAACCTTAGTTGAATGAGCATGTGCATTTATGTCGAAAGTTAGTCATTGTTCCCCTAATACAAATTTGATGATTACATTTGAATTGGCAATGCATACTAAGTAGTAATGGACACTAAACCAGACACTATTGATAATCACAGAACTTGAGTTAATGTTCTAGTGGAGTTTAGAATATCCTATGAAAAAAAGGCTTTGGTTAAATTTGTCATAAAACATACCACGAAACCCAAACAGATGATATCATCAGACTGGAAAGAGATGTTTTGCATATTAAGTTAGAAGATGAAAGTCCAAATGTTTCTGTGAGTACACTGACACTCCTAAGGTGTTTAGTGTAGGCTAACATCTAATAGGCCATGTGTACTGTCAAGGACAGAGACAATGATCTTGAAAATACAGGCAACTTTTAAATGATGGTCAAAACCCTAATAAGTTCCCAGTAACTGTCAAGCTGCAAAGAAGAGGTTCTTTCAGTATATTTTCATGACAGCATGGGAAGAAGTCACATTTGTAAGTGAGTTGACTTTCAGAGGGGTTGTTACTGACACATGCCCCTGCTGTGTCCTCTAAAGCTGCCATTTTAAGCAACACAGCCTTTATGTAAACCCAGCTGCTATGTCCTTTTTTAGAAGTAAATAAAAAAACAAAAAAACATTGAGGTAGTCACATGATTAAACTGGTAATTGTTAATTGGACATCATTTTCTGAGGATAATTCCTAAACAACATAATGTAGGATTTCCCTTAATCATTTCAGGAGCAGATCTAATAAGATAAATTCCTTATACCCCCCAATTGTAAGGCTGGTTTAGGTGAACTGGTTTTGCTTAGTCTTAAGTTTGACTTTCACAGTACTCTGTTATCACTCCTCTAAGGTAAGAAAATAATGCAACTGAAATCCCTGTTGTATGTGTTTTTGACAGTGTTTGCAGGCTGACAGGTGGAGTACTCTAAGCAGAGCCCCTGTTGCTGTAGCCCTAAGCACAAAATCTGGAGGTAACAAGAAGTCGTCTAAAAAGAACACCTCAGGTAGGTTTATCACAACATGTAGCTGTTTCTTTAGCTCTTACCTAAATTGTGGTGCAAGTGTCATTGAGCTGGTCAAGGGAGAAACATGTCAGGCAGTGAGTGTGTTTAAGTTTTTTGTATTTCCTTATTTGATACAACAGTACAGTGAGAAATTTTAGGCTGAATGATATACATACACATGTAAATAGTGATTATTTGAATAAATGGTTTCTTGGAAAAATAAAATAAGGCCTGTCTTTTAGAATGCTCCTGCAGATGTTTTTGGTAGGAATAATAGATTATTGCAAAGTTAAGAGGGGAGAGTGTAACCCAGGTTACTTTACAAATTTCCCCTAAAACCTCACATTCAAGCTATCAGTAGATGCTTTTATTTACAGATGTTCCCCTAAACCTCACATGCTGAGGAGTGGAATTTAAAAACTAAATGAGAAGAATCAGATGGAGTGATCCCTGTGTGTGTATGTGTATACACACACACACACACACACACACACACACACACACTCGCTCTCTTTATTCAGCCTATAGGTCCCTCGAACAATACTGCTTTTCTTTCTCTTTCTCTTCCCAAATCCGATGGTCATTCCTATATATAGGATAATAAGAAATAACTTCACTGTAAAGCTAATATCTTAAGGGTGTAAGATGTAAATGAATATGCTTTGGAAAGTGTTGATGTCAGCAATATGTACCCTCCTTACATAACCTGTGTGTCCCACTTTATATAGGTCCCATTTTTAAAATCATCTCCATTTGTTTTGGTTGTAGGCAGAATACTTGTGGGTTGAAGTCCAAGAGATGAATATCAAGAGTTCAGAATTAAAGGTTTCACATAATTTATATTTAGAGGTGTGAAGCAACTCAGACAAAGCACCCTTTGTTTGACCTAAACCAAGTGAGCAAAAATGTTTTAACAGGTGGGTTACAGATGGTTCTTGTTGCCTCTTTAGATCAATTTAATTTAAACATTACAGATCTCTGAATTTCTATTATTGGCT
This sequence comes from Paralichthys olivaceus, assembly GCF_024713975.1. NCBI lineage: Eukaryota > Metazoa > Chordata > Actinopteri > Pleuronectiformes > Paralichthyidae > Paralichthys > Paralichthys olivaceus. Next base: position 23,362,105 of record NC_091102.1, read on the forward strand.
TTGGACTAGGATTTCTCCTTTGAAAGAAAAGCTGAACTCCTGTTGTTTCATTTTCATCTTTTGATCTTAAACCCAAGGGTTTGTACAGCAAAAACAAAGGAGTACGTCTTGCTGTTCAAACTGTTGAGGTAGTTGGTCCATTTTTAGTGCAGATGATGGATTTTGTTGTGTGATATTTTTTCAGGTCACCTACTCAGGGACTATAAACAGAAATGAGCTATTAGGTTTTTTATTTTTCAACTGTATTGTTTTTCTTTGTTCGAGAGTAAACTGTTTAAAGGTCCAGTGTGCAGGATTTAGTCGAAAGGGATCTATTACAAACATTTAATATAAAATAATCCTAGTGATGTTTTTACTAATTTGTAATCATCTAAATTGCAAGAATTGTTTTCTCCTCGAATGGGGCCTTTATATTCAAATACTTTATATTTACAGAGGGAGCAGGTCTTTTCTACAGAGGCCTCCAATTTATTTTACAATAACACCAGACTGGACAAACTAAACACCTTTTGAGTTTTTATGACAACTGAAGGTTACCACAGGTTCTTTTTCGGAGGGGAGGGTGAGATGAGGGGTATTCATCTGCATTTCAAATGCAACTCCACCTCTAGATGTCACAAAATCTTACTCACTAAACCTTTAAGTATTTTCATCATTGCTAAATGACCCAAAACATATTTTTGCATATCGGTATGTCACAACGGACAACATGTACGTTGATACTGATATCTGTGAAACACTTGCCAATAAATAGGCTCTACAATTAATGCATAAACACATTACACAGGGTTATTGCCACCGTAAAGGAAGAAAATATAGACTTGTTATTGTATCCACCGCAGCTATACTTCAGTTAATTGTTTTGAAAAATATTTCATAGGCTAACTGCCCCCTCATCTGACCAGTTTGAATTGGTTTTAGGTCCTTCTGATCATATACTTCAAATATTTACTACTATACAATTTTCTACAATACCTTTGCTTTATCCATATGACTAACTTATAGCCTTGTGACGTTTTTGCTTTTGTATTTTCTTGTAAAGCAGTATATATATATATACTATAATGGTGTATCACAGCCATTGTCAGTTAAAATTGCATTCATTTGTGTTTTTAGTTGAATGCATCTATGCAGCGCTTTCAGTCAAGAACCACTCTTGGCACTTGACACTACAAGTTCCAATCATTCACGCACATCATCCAGACACTAACATATTCTGGGCTAAAACCAAACACTATACTGATGAGGTCATCCACTGCAGGTGGTTTGTATTTTTCAAATATGACTTGGAAATCTCAGAAAATATTTATTGGTGAAATTATAGGCTTTATTGTGGTAAATTGTGGGATTTTTCTTGTAATATTGAACCTCGCTCAGCTCCTTTCTTTATTTATTTTTTTTCACCTACAATGGTCTTTATATGCTGTCACAAGACAAAACCATCCTGGAATTCTTTGGTTTCTAAAATGTAATGATATGAACATTGTAATGCCAACCATATACATATGTTTAAAAAAAGAAATAATGGTTCTTGTCTGCTTGCCCTCCTCCTTCATCCTAGACAAAGAACAGGCTAAAACATACTTCGATCTTGAGAAACTTGTCCAGCACAAGCCATATGTGCCTCCCAAGAAAGAAGTTTCTGCAGCGACAGCCGTCGCTGCAGCTGAAACCGCCGCTGATCCAGTGCTTGGGGTTACTGTCACAGCTTCAGCAACAGAATCCAAACCTGTTGTTGAAACAGTCTCTGAATCTGTCCCAGTAGCAGAAGCTGAATTTGTCACTGAATTGGTTGCTGAAACTGTACCAGTGGTTGAGGTTGTTGCAGAAGCTGTTGCTGAAGTTGTACCAGTGATGGAAGCCATTGCAGAGGCAACTGCATCTGTTGCTGAAACTTCTGCTACTGCGCCAGAAGAGCTTGCTCAAGCTGCTCCCATTGAAGCAGTACCTTCAATTGCTGAAGCTCCTGCTGAATCAGCACCAGCCCCTGTGGCTGAAGCTGCTCCTGTAGAAGAGGCCCCAGTGCCTGTGGCTGAAGCTGCTCCTGTAGAGGCGGCCCCAGCGCCTGTGGCTGAAGCTGCTCCCGTAGAAGAGGCCCCAGCGCCTGTGGCTGAAGCTGCTCCTGTAGAAGCGGCCCCAGCACCTGTGGCTGAAGCTGCTCCCGTAGAGGCGGCCCCAGAGTCTGTGGCTGAAGCTGCTCCCATAGAAGTGGCCCCAGAGTCTGTGGCTGAAGCTGCTCCAGTAGATGCTGCCCCAGCGCCTGTGGCTGAAGCTGCTCCTGTAGATGCGGCCCCAGCGCCTGTGGCTGAAGCTGCTCCCGTAGAAGAGGCCCCAGTGCCTGTGGCTGAAGCTGCTCCCGTAGAAGAGGCCCCAGCACCTGTGGCTGAAGCTGCTCCCGTAGAAGTGGCCCCAGCACCTGTGGCTGAAGCTGCTCCCGTAGAAGCTGCCCCAGCACCTGTGGCTGAGGCTGCTCCCGTAGATGCGGCCCCAGCACCTGTGGCTGAAGCTGCTCCCATAGAAGCAGCGCCCGCGGCTGAGGCAGATGTCATAGATGCGGCCCCAGCGCCTGTGGTTGAAGCGGATGCCATAGACGCGGCCCCAGCACCCGTGGTTGAAGGGGATAGCGTGGACATGGCCCCTGCGGCCGAAGCTGCTCCCGTAGAAGTGGCCCCAGTGGAGGTTTCTGCCTCTGTAGAAAGTGCTGAAGAGCTGGTGGACCCTGCTCCAGTCGTAGCTGAAGCTGCAGGAGAGGAACTGCAGGTGGAAGCCCCAGCTGAACCAGTTGAACCAGTTGAACCATCTGAGGGTACAAACTACAACCTCCCCCTCTCCTACAACCCTTCTCTTTTCCTCTGTGGATCCTACAATCCTACCAGCAGTCATTTTCACCACCGTTAATATAAATACACAATAGTTGTTTGTGATGAGTGTAAAGATAAACTGTAAAGATAACCAACATCACAAACACATTTTTGTTCTAGCATTGCACACCAAGCACATATACCCCTACCTGGCCCCTACTGGGTCATTGGTCATGTAGCTCAAGTTGTCTCATATGTTTGTGCTGCTTCAGCCATTTTACATGTAATAGGTGTGTGATAGATGGCTTGCTGTATGTACACACGCATTTTTCATGTCATAGTATCAACTGCCTGCTAACTGTATTCACCGCTTTCATTCAAACTCACTGCATGAACAGTTCTTTCCACCTTTACTCATTGCCTTTTTAAATTTTGAAAATTACAAAATTTCATTGGTTTAAGGTCTAAGGACTGTTAAAATATTAGCACTAATAATTTCCTAGTTGTGATGTGATGCAACTGTTTTATTTGAGTTTTTATTTTTTTACTATAGATAATATAATAGGTACTGCTTCCACTGGTGAAGGTGTATGTCACGGATTCCCCTGTCACCTGACATGTTTTTATTGCCTATATATATGTATTTTATTTTTTTTATTCCTGTCCTACTCCTCCTCCCTTCTTGACAGTTCTCTTACTAATTGGGAGATGCATGGTAAAAGTAAAATGTAATCAGTCCCTTCATGTTTGATCCGACTGTTGGGAGTATTTTGCTCATGGATAAAGGTTAAATGTGAACTTTCCTTGATGGTGAAAGCACTTGGTGTGACTGCAGCCTGGTTACTGTGTGTTTAGCCAGGTTCTTGGACTTCATTCAATTTATTGAATTACTAGTGTTTGCAATCGATATATTGCAACAATGCTGTGAATGGGTAGCATAGCATGACACAGCAACCTTTGAACCTGTAAACTAACCGAACCTCTCGCACATTTTTTCTGTCAGACCACTGTAGCTGCCTACTCTCTACCACCAAGTGCTGTTTTCTGCATGAGGGTTACAGTTAAAACTAGATGGGTTATAACTAATTCAATATATGATTTCCGTATATTCTGATATTAGAGTGTTTTTCCATGAAGAGAAATTAATTGTTGTTCTTCTTGTGACTATCAGCTCCAATGGACCCCATTCAGAAGCTTTTCCTGGACTCCATACGCGAGTACTCGACAAAAAGCCAGTGAGTCTCACTGCATTTATCTCTTGAGAAACTTAACAGTGCTGTTGCGCTGTAGTTACATTTGCTAAGGTTTAGTAGAGGTTCTGCTAAATCAGACATTGGAGAGAGGTAAACTGTAGCAGTGTGGTCATTCAGATCAAGAATGATATGTAATAGACGATTCAGAAGCAGATATTATTTCCTGACTGATTCTTCTCTAGCTTTGTGTTCTGCTAGTGCCCTTTTTTACTTTCCGATTTTCCAGCTGGTTTTGAATTTAGCCCTCAGTGGGTTGATGATTTTGGTTTCCATTGACCATTGGCACATCATTTTGTTACAGAATGTACATCAGTTAAGATTTTCAACTTGAATAATTTGTTCATCAATATCTGATCATATACTTCAAATATTGAAGTATGTATTGAGCAGTGTATAGTAACACATACAAATTCAAGCTAAGACATGGCAATTTAATGTTATATCCATGGTTTCATTTTAAGCTGTGTGTCCTTATGATTGTTCCATTCAAATAAATGCAATGTAAAATTTGATTATTTCAGCGGATGATTGAACTGATTTCATGCCTGTTAAGTGCATTTTAAGTTGGCAGAAAATGAAATGACTCATAGCTGATAGCTGATTTTTGTCCTTGTCCTATAGGGCTGCTGGGGGGCTGGTTGACGCAGGTTCAGAATATGAGAAGGCTTTAGCAGAGGAGATTGCAAAGCTTCAAAGACTTTATGGTGGTGGAAACATAACATCTTTCCCAGAGTTTAAATTCACAGGTGAGTCAAATGAATTAACTATTTTAACCACTGTCCACTGAATTGCCGTGTGAGGCAGATCTCCTGCTTCGAATTCCTGAACTTTTTTTTCACACTGAAAGGTTACAGATGACATTTTAATGTAACATTAGCCCCCTGTCCATAGAAACTTCTGCCTCTCACTGAATACAATAACCTGTCTCGTATAAGAGTTTTTTTTTTTTTTTTTTCAAACTTCATCTGCTCCTTGGGTGTCATCCGAGCGCTGCACAGATCACGATTGTCTTTACAACTCTGAGTGTATTGTTCCTATGCGCTGGGCAGGTAATGTTCGGTTCCAGCAGCTGTCAAAAATGGATCGTTCCCCCCGATAAATGCCAATCTGGCTTTGTAGTACAGGCTTCAGACTGTGACATTGGTTGACAGAAGCCGAAACTCACCAAAATGTGGTCACATTTTTGGTTGTCAATATAAAATAGTTACCTTAGATCACACTGTGAAAGAGGCGACACAATATGTCTAAAAACAAACCAATCAGAAAATATCATGAAATGATCCAGAAGACACCAATCAGCATTTCCTTGTTACATTAGCTCCATCCTGCCCTTCCCCTCCTCGTGTATTTTTCAGCTCTGTGGCAGAAGATTGTTTATTGTTTCGCTAATAGAAGAACAGCACAGGTGGATGCCACAAGATGATGATGTGCATCTGTTGTCCCTGTTGTCCCTGTTGTCTGTGGTCTCCACACCTTCTAAAATTTCGAAGTCAAGGGTTTATTTTGTTTAATTTACAATACATGATTCAAATAAGTATTGTGTAATCCCAGATGGGCAGATTTCGCAGAGTTCACAAACAACACAACACAAGCGCAACACTGACCATAGACATGAAACATGGACTAACAGCTCTGCTTTGTGTTGTTTTTTTTAGAGCCCAAGTTGGATGAAGTTTCCCAGAAGTGAACATCAGCACTTTGCAATGAACCTTTTCTACGCACACCTGTTTCCTGTACATCTCCATAGTGAAACATTAAATGTCTGCTTACTGTCAAGTTGCATCAAACCCTTGAATCTTGCTTTGTATGTCAGACTAGAGCTGTTTCAATGACTAGATATGGAAGCTAAAGTATTGCATATTTAGCAGACAAAGTGCAAGTGAGCTGTGACATAAACTTTGTGTAGATTGATTCGTGTCTGAGCTTAGTATAAGAAAAACATTAAATTCCATTTCATATCTATTGTCTATACACCTCTTTCTGATGCTGACATCCCCACCAATGAATCTTGTTAATGTTGAATGTGACTCTGTCTTAGCTCAAACTCACATTGACCAGTCGTGTGAATGGACATAGTATTATTCTAAGTTAAATCTGCAAGCAGCCTTGAACAGACCATCGCAACCCCATAACATGTCAGGGGTACAGACAGGTAGCTGGTATAAATCAAAGCTCTGAACTACATGATTTTCAACCTTGTGGGTGTTCGATCAGTGGTCATCAATCACTGTGTGAAATCTTCAAAGGTGTGATCATACCAACAAGACCCATGCTGTGGCATTGTTTCATTACTTTTGTCCATGTCTCTGGAGGTGCAGCAGAGAATGGATATTCTGAAAACAAACTCAATACCTACCTTTTGTCAGGATCTTGATTAAATGTATTTATACAAGTTAGTGTTTTACTTTTTTCATTTTATGCATTCAATTACTTCAATTCAAATTACTTTTTCCTCATTCAGTATTTTATCTTTATCATTTTCCCATTTCTTTTAGCACTATATTGTTTTAATCGACCCTTTTCATATCTTAATATTTAATTTGGTCGCATGTACAGAGAAAATGACATCACATTTTTTTTTCCTGTATTGGCGTCACTACACCAGCTTTCTGTTAAAAATTAAAATAGAACTTAAATTTCTCTGCCTCAACTACACAGCCCTGAATGATACAGCACCATCATATCTTGTGGAGCTCATAGTACCAGATCACCCTACTAGAGCACTGCGTTCCCAAAACTCAGGCTTACTTATTGTCCCTAAAGTCTCTAAAGGTGGATTAGGAGCCAGAGCGTTCAGCTGTCAGGCTCCTCTCCTTTGGAATCATCTCCCAGGTTCAGTTCAGAAGGCAAACACCCTCTCTACGTTTCAGAGTAGGCTTAAAACCTTCCTTTATGATGACTTAATTTAACTCCATCAGTCTTCACAGTAGGCCTACAATCAGCTCTAACTACTTATTCACATTAATGTCTCATCAATACATGTTACTGACTTCTCTTCCCCGGAGTCCTGGTGTATTATTTGCCAAACCAGGATTACTGCTGCGGCCACATCACGGATTGTAATGGTGGATCGTGATCATGGATCGTGACCATGGATCATAGATCATCATGGTGGATCATGGGACCGTAGATCGTGATCATTATCTTGGTGGCAGCTGATAGTGGATTATGATTACAACTAGATTGCTTATATATACAATATGCCTATTCACATACAATACTATTAAGGGCAATGACTATCATTACAATTGTCATTGATGCTCCCTTAATTTTGTCAGATTCTTTTTTACATAAAAGACGTACTTAAAAGCTTGATACTGTCAAGCTTGGAGAAAATTATGTTATATGTGTTGTAATAGCCCTTTAAAGGTATTTCAACAGGTATAAAGGACTGCATTAGCTATAGTTGTCCAATAAAACACTCATGAAAAGTGCTAAACAAGCAAAGATTGATGGCTCCATGGCATGTGCCAATCATGCATTTTGTTGCTGTGTATAACATTTAGACCAGACCATAAAATGTTTGAATGATTGTGATATGTGGTGTACTTTCTGTTGCCAGTAGGTGGTGCTACAACTGAATATTGGTATGTAGATTATTCTAGGCTGTAACTCTGGTGTAAACAATGTCACCAAAGAGATGCTGGTAGCTGAATGATGGCATTCAAACAGCTATTAACAGAATTAAGTAATTTCACTGTGAAAAAAGACACACCTGAACTAAACTATTGCACTTCTGCCCATCTTAGGAGAGGGATCCCTCACATGTGGCTCGCTATGAGGTTTCTACAGTTTTCTTCCCCTGTTAATCTGTGTTTTTTGGTAGTTTTTTCTAACTCTTATTGAGGGTTTAGGACAGAGAATGTCGCACATGACACAAGGCGGGTAGAAGAACCCAGATGCAGACTCGTATGCAGTAAATAAATATACTTTTACTGAAGAATTGCAAGATTTACATGTAAAGCTGTTTTGCTATTGAAGATCCTCCACAGTGTGGTCACTGATCACTGAAGATGGCCTGCAGGTGTGCTGCTTCTCCCAGCAGCAATCAACTAGAGGAAGAGAGAGAGAGGGGAGAGAGACACAACCAAAACACAACAGGCACACAGCATTCATATGAAAGGAAGATTGAAAAAATAAAAAAACATATTCCCACAGGGGCTCATGGGGGTGGGAAGGTGACAGTTTCCCTGCTTGACAGCTAGCACACCGCACAATGCACCATCAAGACTGAGACATAAGATAAGAGGTAAAGGACTTTGCATACATGTACACAATTACTGGTGCTCTAACAGCCGCTTCATTGACTGTTACTGCTCACCTGATATCACAACTCTAACAATCACTCACAGACCCTTCTACCTGCTGAGAGAGTTGACAATTGTGGTTGTCACAGCTGTTCACGTTCCTCCAGATGCTTATATTTGCTCAGCCCTAGGCCACCTATATAACAATGTCAACAAACATCAGAGGGCCTATCTTGAGCTCTCTCTGACTGTTTTGCACAGACTAAATTGGATTTATTTAAACATCAGAACCTATAAGAATACGCTCAAACTGTTCTGTTTTACATCACAACCTGTGTCACCTTTAGAAAACGCATCTGGGTTTTACCAATCAAAAACCCTGGATGACCTGAAGAGAGGGATTAAGGACAGCAAAAGAGTCTACAAAAGGAGAATTGAGGACTACTTCACAGACAACGCAAGGAGGGTGTGGTATAGAAAGCACTTAAGGCATTTTTAATATAATCATTCCAGATGTTCTGATCAACACTGGCTCCCCCCAGGGCTGCATGCTGAGCCCAATACTCTACTCACTTTACACATGACTGCACACAAATCCAGAACCTCCAACTCGATAATGAAATTTGAGGATTATACCACCGTAGTCGGACTCATTTCAAGAGGAGATGAGTCTGCATACACAGATAAAGTCCACAAACTGACAAGGTGGTGCTTAGCAAATAAACTGGCAATAAACATAAAAAACTAAAGAACTCATTATAGAATTCAAGAAGTGCAGTGCAGACATCCTTCCCATTTTCATAAATGGAGATTGTGTGGACCGAGTTCACGGCTTTAATTTCCTGGGAGGCCACATACTGCCTTATAGTGTGGTATGCTGGCTGCTTGGCAGCTGACAAGAAAGTACTACATAGTAATTGTTAACACAGCACAAAAAATCATGGGTGCCTTCCTTCACTTCAAGACATCGCAAACATACGTTACCTCTCTAGAGCCCAAAACATTTTTAAGGACTGCTCTTACCCTGGCCACTCTGTTTGAACTGCTGCCCTCACAGGAAGGTGTTACAGGTCGCTAAAAAGTCAAACCTCCAGACTCACATACAGTTTCTTTTCTAATGCCATTTGTGTATGGGGCTTTTTATATATTTAAATATGTTCCTATACACATTATATTACATTACATTATGTAAAAATAACTGAATTTGTAAACTGCTCGGTTTGGTTCGATTCAGTTGGCAGTGCACACTGCAAATAATAGAGACACAGTTTACACACATGAATCACTGACAGAGCCTGTAAAACATTTTTTATGGTCCAAACGTATTTAAAAAAACAAAATCAACACTGTAGGCAGATAAGTTGATCACCATAACCAAATTATCTAAACAGCATTTATTTCTGAATGATTCTGTCCCAAGCTTTTTGATCCATACAAACAGTTGATCACTATATTTGTGTTTACTTTAAGCGGTTTCCACTTTGGACAACTAAGGAAAGCATTTTCAAGACAAGAGAGACAATGTTGACGATTACTTCGCACAAACAATGTGCAAAGTTATAGACAGTTATTGTGTCTTGAATTACTAACCAAACTTAATTTATGTAAGCCACCCTGCGAGTAGATCTTTTTTGTTAAAAAGTAAGATCCCTTTTTCCTTAATTTCTTTATGAGAAAAAAATTACTGAGTCAATGTAAAAGTGACCCTCTTTTAAGTCTAATGCAGGGAACTAAGGGTTTATTCTGACCAAACCAGAATTGGTGATTATTGAAACAATTATAGGTTTGTTTAACATGATTTGATTATGTTTTTTTGGGATCGATTTTGGTGGTTTTGGCTGGCGTGGCATAAGAGCTTCTGATTGAAAAGGAAAGGAAAATGGAGCTTACTCTAAAAAAGAGGCAAATCACCATAGGGATCTGTAATAACCAAATCCATGATGTTTAAATCAATTTGTAATGTTGGACTAGACATTTGGCATTTTCTGTATAGCCTATACAAAGTGATTTAATTGGTGCAGATTAAAGGGATAGTTCACCAAAAATTTTTTGAATCACTCATCATCTACTCACCACTATGTTGATGGAGAGGTGGGTGAAGTCTGCAAAACACTTTGGGAGTCTTGGGGGTAAACTTTGTTGCAGCCGATTCCAAAACAATTAAAGTAACCGACGACTTATACTTCAGAATAATAAAACAACAGAAAAAACTGAACATGCTTTCATACTGCTCTTGTGGTGTCATCCAAGTGTCTGCAAGCACCCGAAATTCATACTTGACTCGAAATTACATCATTTACAAATCATTGATTTGTTAAAAAGTCCTTGATCCATCTACATGTGTGCAGACTGACCCGGGGGTTTGCAGTTTGGTTACCATTCTGCTGTTGATGAACAATGAGCTGAAGTCCACGAACAACATCCTCATGTAAGTCCTCTTTTGTTCCAGGTCAGCCAGTGCGGTGTGGAAAGCTGTGTTGATGGTGTCCTCAGTTAAAATGTTGACTCTGTAAGCATTGATGTTGATGTGGGAGGAAGTGCAGTTTTGATGAAATTGAGGGCCTTTCTCTCAAAGCAATTCATCAAAGTGGAGCTGACAGCCACTGGTCTAAAGTCGTAGAGCTTTTGATTGCAGTTTTCTGAGCACCTGAACACATCTGCCAGCTGATCTGCAAAGTCTCTGAGTGCCCTCTAGCTGGTCAGGGGCCAAAACAGGGGTCAAAAAGACACGACTCTGACACTTGGTGGCATTTTATATTGGGGCTGTGGTCTGACATCATCTGAGCTAGAATTGATGCCAGGCTGCAAGTAGTTAACAGCATCCTTGATGGCTCTTTTCAGCTTGGATCTGGCAACACTGTACAATTCACTGTTGCCAGACATGTTTGTCTCTAAGCAGATGCTTGACATCCCTAGTCATCCATGGTTGATTGTTTGGAAAGCATCGAATGCAATCTTTTATTCTGCCTCAGCAGCACCTGACATCATCTACATCACAGGCATTTATTTTGCGGGAGAATCATTTTGCATACCCAATCCAGCCTTGAATTAATTCCACTCCTACATCATCACACACTATATCTGTCATGCATTTTTTACCAGCATGCTGAGAAACATTCTTCTGTAGGGTTTAGGAAGGAAGTATATAGATTCAGATGAACAAGACGAACCATGGAAACAGGACAATCTAACAAAGATAAAGGGAAGCACCAAGACTTATATACACAAGGGAGGCAGGGATAATTGAACACAGCTGAACCACATAAGGGCCCGGGGCCCGGGGACCGGACAGACAGGCGAAGTCAGGAACCATTGCTTGGTCTCACGGGGATCAGGTTGATCAGGTGGACGCAGCTGTGGAGACTTCTGCAGCATGGGTTCTGGAGGACATTGCAGCATGGGGAGGAATATTGTCTCAGCTCAGCACAGTGGGTTCACCCTGAGGGTACAAACCCAGAACAACAAGAATCAAGTAAGTACAATTTACTTCAAAAAAGCATAACGACAAGTCCTCCATGTAAGTGCCATATAAATGCAACTAAAATGTTTTATCTTATTTTTATTTTTTATCCAAGGTGTAGTCGGAAGAGATGTGTCATTAGTCTGTGGTGGAAGATATGTAAACTTTCTGCTGTCCTGATTTTAATGGGGAGCTCGTTCCACCATTTAGGAGCCAGGACAGCAAACAGTCATGATTTTGTTGAGGGGCTAGTTCGCAGTGAGGGAGCAGCAAGCCGATTGTCAGATGCAAAGTGGAGTAGACAGACTGGGGAATAAGGCTTGACGATGTCCTGGATATAGACTGGACCCGATCCGTTCACAGCACGGTATGCAAGTACCAGTGTTTTGAAACGGATGCGGGCAGCCACTGGTAACCAGTTAAGGGAGTGGTGGAGTAGGAAGGAGTAGTGTGAGTGAGGGAGGAGCAATAGACTAGGTGTGAGATGACCAGAGCTTGGGCCAGAATTAGTGCCTTTTTTTGAGTGAGAAGGGGACAAATTCTCCTGATGTTGTGCAGCATTTATCTACATGAGCGGGATGTTGCAGTAAAGTTGTCAGTAAGGGAGAGTTGACTGTCGAGTGTCACACCCAGGTTCCTAGCAGTCTGGGTGGGGGTTACCACAGAGTTGTCATTGGTAATAGTCAGGTCATGGGTGGGAGAGCCATTCCCTGGAAGGAAAAGTAATACAGTCTTGTCAAGGTAAATTTTCAGGTGATGTGCGCACATCACACTGAGGAGTGGCTAAAAAATGGACATCTCTGGCTTTTCTGGGATTTACAAGTGCTGGATTTATCAACATGGCCTGCTTCCAAGACTTATGTGGCTCCGGACTATGTACGAAGTGCCTATAACATCTTTTGAATGACTTGAAATGAAGTATGGGAGTACCTTCAAGTTTTACATGTGTTGGTTTGTACAAAAGGTACACATACGGACTCTACTTGACATACCGGGACTCTTAAGATGAAGGAATAAGGACAAGGTCTGGGGGGGAAGTGGGTCACCAATACTGCAATCAACCAGGCAGAATATTTCCTAAAGACTAGGGACAGCATTGGCAACCTCCGTCTGCGAAGACAAGGCCTAGGACAACACATTTCCAAAACCAGTCAAAGTCCACTCCCCCCGGGGAGAGAGAACCTTGATCCAGGAAAAATCTCGAGGAGAAGGGGAGAAGAGGGATTGCCATCCAGCTTGGAATGCTCCTCAGGGCAATAACATGGACTGAAATGAAAGGATCCCCTGTGCGGGCTGTGTGGAGAAAGAGGAACCATGGCACAAATCTTACCAGGGTGCAAAACAGCTTTGACCCAGGGGAGATACAGGTGATGCCATAATAACATTTTTATAATGCTCACTGACATCTTGGAGCAAGAAAGACGAATGAAACTCCCAGCCAAACAAAGTCTGTTGTTGAGTACCATCAACTTGTCAAAAAGGGTTCAGAAGCCTCCCGTCACAGGAGGAGCAAAACAAACCGTTGAACTCTTGTTGGGAAGTGGGAACTGTTGCAGTTAGTAGCTGGAGGTTGGCGTAAGTGGAGTGAATTACCCCTCAGACTCTTAGAGTGTTTTGTGGATTCAAACACTTCACTCACCCCTCCATCAGCATAGTAGTGAGTAGATAATGAGTGAATTTTCGGATAACTATCCCTTTTAGATGCTTTAAATGCCAGAGAATGGGGCTTACTGCCACTCGTTGTTAGGGGAGAGAACTATTGACGTGCTGACATGCTACAGTAAGCGTATTGCATCATTTCCTGTTTTCCTGCCACTGGTGGTGGTCACCCTCTGTGAACTAGAGAGCAGATTTTCTCCACTCAACCACCATAGTCAATTGCATGCCAGTGGCAAGAGCAGGCAACAGCGAGTCCAAACTGAAGCTGTTGGCAAAAGCTAAACATAAATATAGTAATCATATAATAAGATCAACTCCTGGGTTCCTATGTCAGAGTTCACTAAAGTTAATGTGGAGTCGGTGTGTGCTTTTGCAAAAATGATGTTGGACTCCATAGTTTTCTCTGAACCTCTTCCTAATACAACCAGCGATGACATGTTAAGCCACATGTTGTCATTTAATCGCTGGCTGTCAAGGTGGTGTCCTGCAAATGGAGTGGGCTTTGTAGACAATTGACAAACTTTTTGGAGGAAACCAACTACAGAACAATATCCAATATCACGAATCAGAGATCATGATCATACTGGCGGATCATGCATTGTGCTGGGTGATCGTGATAGTAATGGCGGTTCCTGTATTGTGCTGGCATTTAATGGTAGTGGTGGACCATGATCGAGGTGGCAGCTGATGGTGGACTATAATTACAACAAGACTGGTTGATATGCAATATGTTTACTCAGATACTGCCAATAATTCCTCAATATATTAATCTATCATTTACGTATTCACCTTACCTGACGTTCTCCGTTACACGTTGCATCTATTGAACTTCTGTCAGTCCTAGGAGAGGGATCCCTCACATGTGGCTCTCTCTGAGGTTTCTATGTTTTTTTTTTGTTTGTTTTTCTTTACTATTGTTGAGGGTTAAGAACAGAGGATGTCACACCTTGTTAAGCCCTATGAGACAAATTGTAATTTGTGAATATGGGCTATACAAATACAATTTGATTAACTGATTGAGAAATATGAGCTAGATATGGTGGAAAAATGGGATATTAGACACTCCTAAGCAGTAGTTGGCGACATGAACCTTGGACGTCAGTTTGTACCCCGCCATTAAAGGAGGAACCATTGGTTGGAGGAGGAAGTTATGTGTTGTGGAACGGTTGGATCGGAAAATAATTTAGATACTTTGGCCTTGAATACAATTTTTGGATTTAGGATTTGGCGGTTGTCATGAACTGGTTTGTGACTGGATTAGGGTGGTGACTAAGGATGATGATATGCCTTTGGATGACTGAACCCCAGAACCTTATTGAAAAAGCTGCAAGCAAATGTATTATATTGAATTATTTGTGTGTATTATAAAAAATACAAATAAGGAATTTTGGGGGGAATTTTGTAATTCCTTTGGAAGGGAGACAAAATAAGTGAAATAGAGTATGGAGATTGATAAAAAGAATGAATGGGATTAAACGAGAATATGGGTATCCCGTTTTAAATTAAATGAAATGCTATCAAATAATAGCAGTGAAAGATGAGGAGAAACTCTTGTTTAAATTCATAGCTCAGACAACATTAGTGAAAGGGGAAAAGAGGAAGAGAAACTATGATAGAAGAGAATGAAGATTTACAACAGCAACAGGCAGATACTTCTGCCTCAAAGTTGGAGAGAGGCTGCTGTGGTACCAATACGCAAACCAGGGAAGAGATTGCGCAAACCCAGAGAATTATAGACAAATTTCTTTAACATCAAACATCTGCAAAATAATGTAGAAAATAATAAATGAAAGGTTAACATATCATGTAGAAAATAAAAGATATTCATCCAACTGAGAGTGGCTTCAGGAAAGGGAGAAATAAAATAGATCCAACTTTATGCTTGCAACTTGAAATTAGGAAGGCAAAAAAAAGTGTTGTGGCTGTCTTTGATTTAGATAAGACATATGATATGATGTGGAGAGACGGATTATTAATAAGATTTCGCAAATTAGGTATTGAGGGAGGTTGAAGGAAAGGTGGCAGAAGCAATGGGATTGAAGACACGAAGGACTATGGTTTCACTAAACACCAAAGTAACAATAATATCAAGACTCAGATTTGGACACACAGGACTAAACAGTACTTTGCAAATAAGGAAACATGATGAAAATGTGCTTATTGTGGGCAAGAGGTAAGAGTTCATCATGTCATAGTACCCTATCCAAAATATGAGCAAATCATTTTGACAACTCAAAAAGCGTTATCAAATATCATTTCACTATCTTAGAATAACAAATATAAATGAGAGAATATATGTTTTTTTTAACTCAAAAGAATAGATAATATAATTATAAGACATCGTCCATACCAGCAGGCGGCGGTAATGCATCAAATTGTTGTTTGCCAACACCAAATAAAACCCAAAAGAAGAACTGTAGCGTTTACCCCACAGTCTTCGGTTACCTCAGTTTCCCACCGGAGCATAACACAGGGAACACAAAATGGCGACATCCATGCTGCGATTAGGTCGACTGGGTTCTTTCAAGGTAACAACAAGCCAGTTGTTTCCCCGACGTTTTAATGTAACGTAATTGTAGAGCATACACGAACACAGAGCAGCATAGCGTTTATTTAAGATGGCGCAGGCGAAATACGGACCCAGGACCCTTAAAAGTTTGCGTGCTTCAGAGTCACCAGCTAGCATCTGTACACAAACATCGTATCCCAATTCACATCGTAACACCATCACATTTATACAAATAATCATTCAGAAACTTAGTATCGATACATCACATTGCTTTTAATTTATTTGACATTTTGTCCAGGGTGACACAAGTGTGCTGTGGTAGTGGTTTCAGTCTGGTCTGAAAATATGACCTTTAAAATGAAGCATTTATATAGTAACACATTATTGCGTTAGTTTTCTTAAGAAACAACACAGATCATTAATTTTTTAGAAATACTAGCAAGGTACTTGCATCACACTACCAGTAATTCAGGTGTCTATAACTGAATGATTTGCAATGTTGGTCAGAGAAATAGCTCAGTTCTAATGGATACTATGGTCTCTGAGAAATAATTGCTCACGATGTTTGCAATTGCTATATGTTATATGCAGGATTGAATTATATTTTAAAACTATAAGTGTAAAGTAAAGAATTTTAATTTAATTTTAGTACAGTTTCTCAAACGCTTAGCCTAATGAGTCACTGTCTTCATTTCAATCAGGTTTTTTTTTTTTACAAATTCTGTTTCTGCTGCTGTGTTTAACTAAATGCAGTTTCCATCTTTGGTTAACCAACCAGGGCAGTCAAAGCTCTGTAGACGAGGTTAAGAACATCTTCCTGTGTGAGAGGCTAATAAAATATATTTTATTGAGCATCCATATTACAAGGTATCCACAGAACAAGATACAAGAAAAACAAACTAGCTACTTTTCTATCTTCACAATATATATATATATATATATATATATATACAGTTGACAATCTTAGGTTTACTTACCAAACACTACTACAAATTCAATTTCAACAGAACACGTTGACAAGATTAATATATACATGAACATGTTAACGAGGTCAAATAAAATAAACGATTCAATCTGATGATCAGGCTCCAGAATGTGATATAAGACAAGAGTACATATGACATGTCAGTGTTTTGGCTTGTACTCATAAAGAGCTCTTGTGCAGTGTCTCCAGTTGGAGAGCTTGGGTGTCCTGAGGAGTGGCTCAGCTGCTGCGCTCTGCACTCAGGCTGAAGAGACAGCGAATCCAACAAAAAAGACCAAGGCTGCAAGTAAGAGTAAGACCATTTCATTCTGTTGCCCTTGTTTCAAATGTACGTTTTACTAACTGGTTGACAATGTGTATTTATATTCTATCTTTTCTTTTTTATCCACAGTGATACATACTATATTTCTATATATGGTTTGCGATTTAAAGCTTAACATGTAACTTTATTTCACAGAGAAAGGTCTAAAAATGATCTCTTCCAGTCATCCATTCTCACCATAATTCAGTTTAAATAAGATTTTAAATAAAGTGTTTCTAATTGTGTTGAATTGTGAATGTAGATACTCTGAAACTATATACAAGTTAATAAGCACTGCAAGTGTATGTATGTCTGTTATATTGTGTTGCGGTAATGTTTAAATTTTCTTTTCTGATAAATCGATTAAATTCCAGGAAAGCAGATTTGGATGCAAAATGAAGTCTAAGGAATTTCACTGTAAATACTTACATCAACTACTCTTGTCCCATTTACCATTTTCTTCAGCAGCAGAGACACCAGATGAGAGAGCAACTCTACTAGCCTACAAGACTGCAGTTGCCTTCCCAGTTAGATTTTCACAGCCCTGGGTTTTTCCCACACAGTCTATAGAGGTAGCTGAACCAGTGGCCAGTTCCACTGCCACTACAGAAGCAGTAGTTGCTGCCGCACCTACATTGCCTGTCACTGTTGCCAGTGATCCATCTGTAGCTATGCCACAGACAGAAGAGGCTGCATCTGCTTACTCACATCCGGCTCCCAGCCCAGATGTTGCTCAGGTTGTTGATGACACTCCTCCATCTGTAGTTGGCACAACAGCTGAGCCCCTGGTCAGTGCAGCTAGCAAAACACTAGAACCATTTGACAGTCCCACTGCAGCCTCTCCCTTAGATAATGGGGTCCAAAACACTGCACCTTCCTCTGATCCAGCAGCTGATATATCTTCATCCTCATTGTCCAGCTCAGACTCTGATTCCGACTCTGACTCTGACTCTGACTCTGACACTGGCTCTGGGGATGAGAAGTCAGAAGTGAGGACTGAGACCAAGACCTCACCACCACTTGTGGCAGAACCTATGAATGAAGAAGCAGAAGTTCATATGGTCACATTAGAGATGAAGGAAGGCACAATTGAAGATAAGAAGGAAATTTCAGAAGAAAATGTAGATTTTTCTGCTCCTGCTGTTAATGCTGATCATGACACTGCTCCAACAGTCTTAGCCTCCATAGAAGCAGCTCAAGCTACCATGGAGACACCCGCTGTCAATTCTAATGAGTTGGTAGATTCTGCTTCTGAGATCTGCACTGCTGCAGAAGACACTCTAGAGGGCACTGTCAGTAGCACTGTCTTAGCTGAGGCTGCTTTGAACCCTGCTCCACAAGTGGTAGAGGACATTGCACAACCTGCTGACCCTGGTTCTCATGTAGAAGCTCCAGCTGAAGTTATGGCCGAGGCTACAAATCCAGAAAAAAATCCATCTGATGCTCCTGTTGAAACTACAGATTGTGCCTCTGCTGAAGCCCTTGGAGAATCTGCTGAAGCAGCCCCTGAAGAAGCTACTACAGAGCCTTCAGAGGCTCAAGCTGCTCAAGTTGCTGCTGAGACTGCAGCTGAAGTGTCTGCTCCTGTGGAAAGCCCCAAGGAGCTGATGGACACTGCTCCAGTAATAGCTGAAGCTGTAGAAGCAGACCTGCAGGCAGAGGCCACAGTTGAACCATCTGAGGGTATACTACACCACCCTTCCCCCAAAATCTCTACTTCTCTGTCTCTTCTCTGTGGATCATTGAGATAATCAAACTTTTCTTTACTCATCATAACATATTGTATATTGTTAATGTAAGGCATCAGCTTCCTCACAGATGTTCATTGCTTTTGCTTTCACAGATTCTTTTAATATCATTCCTAAACTCTTCTAAACAGCCCTTTTCTGCATCACTGTGAAATCTAAACTTTCATTGCATTTGTTCACTGTGTGGTCAGGTGGGTGTAGTGTGCATGTATCTAAACCGTACATGCTGGGCTTTGGCACCTCCTCTCCTTTTTGTGTTTCCTGCATTTTGCTATTCTTTAACATTGCCTTTGCTTGCATTTTGCCAATTGTAATTTAGACTTGTTTATCTTTGACCCACCCGCACAACTATGCCGTCGCTGTCAATGTATGGTCAAAGTGACATTGCTTATTGCATACTGTGACACTAACCTTACTCAAGTTTCTGTTAAATTCCTCTCCTTTTGTGATTTGGGAATCTATTGCCTATATTTCTTTATTCCAGTTGCAGCTCACATTTTCCATCATCCTTCCCAGAAAATATGAATCATATTTTGTTCATTTTTATATATTTCTCACTTTGGCCTATTTTCTGTTGATACTGGTTCTGTTTGTAAGGACAATGGGTTACAGGACTCTGGACAGCCTCTGCAAAATTTAATACCTGGTTACAAGGGTTCTGAGTTAATGTTAAGGTTGCAGGTAATAACACCGTTGTTTTGTTCCACTGTGCCAGGTAATGCTGTTGCTAAGAGTAAGAGAGTGCACATGGTCATACTGTGGTAATAGTTAAGACATGTTAAATGGCCTCCTTTCCCTGACAGCACCTGGATGAGCAGATTTGGGAGTGATTCGAGTCAGATGAAGTATTTCTGGAAGCAGGATCACAAATCACCTAGAACTTTTTGAAAAGAGAATTTGTATATATATATATATATAATAATATATGACTCTATATTATGACTACAGTCCTTTCTGACCATTTTCTCTGAGCAGCTGTGTAATTCTGCTTCTAGGAATAAGGTGAGCAAATATGTTGCTCACATTTAAGCCTTTGGGATAAGCACTGCATCAACTAATGAATGTTTTTAAAGGTATTTATCTCTGATTGTTGATATGTATGACACTTTCCTCTTTCTTATATATTGTTTCTAACCTTACTGTCATAGCATGCTGATAAGTCTTCTACACTGATTTAGGATAAGTGTTTTGGTACTGAAGGGACATTACACATATGAGTAATCAAAAGCATCAAAGCCTTGTTCATGAAACATTGATTAGTCCTTAATCTATTTCTTACATGTCTCTGGTATTATTTTTTTTTTCTAGTGGGCTTCCTTTACTCTCTAAAGGTCACATGCTTTCCTCTCACAAACATATTCCTTAAGGGTTTTCACACCAGTGTGTCTCCACACTCTGTTGGGGGTAATGCAGCCTGTCACCATAGGAAATGCTCCACTATAAATCACCTTTGTCAAAATGTGTGAATTTGTTGATGTGTGGTCCTTTTAAGAACCTTTCAAAATAGTTTAAAAGAAAACTACATTTTGTTATAATTCTATTGATTATCAGATATGCCTAGATCAAATATTAATAACGGCCTTTGTTACCTGAAATATAGGGAGAGTGATAAGGACACAGATGAGACCCAGGATTGCATTTGGCCAACATTGTGCTATTTCTGTTAAAATACACAGCAGAAAGACTATAGATACCAATCTTTGCCCCAGACCTTCTGACATGCCCTTTTGTTTTTCCCCTCCTCCCGCAGAGATTGCTGCAGCGGCACCTCCTGAGCCTGAAGAGCCATTTGACAACAGCACTTATAAAAACTACCAGCACCACTGCTACACCCCCTACACATTTGCTGACCTGGATGTAGAGATGGCAAAGTTTCGTCTCCCTCAGCCGTCGTCTGGCAGACCCTCACCCAGACACTAGAGGAGCGTATAGCTAAAAACCACAATATTTTGGTGATGCTGTTTTTTCCATAAGGTCATCCCCCACCAGTCACAGCTTGAGCTTCGGCTGTTAAAAATCTAACATTATTAAAGTTCACAAATAGGAAATTAAGTCTGCTTTTGCCTGGTGTGATTCTGTTCTGACTCACAAAAAGGAGTAGGTGTGTAAAGCGATAAGAAAAGATCAAACGCTTCTTTTTTGTGCTGCTATTCTGCCTCGAGGGCATCATTTAAATAGAGCTGAGTGTGCAAGTGGCTCATCTGTATTTCTCTTTTAAAGATTATAATTTCGAGTCTTGAGCCTGCCTCCCTATACCCAATGCCCTAGTTATCCTGGCTATTTAGTTATTTTACGAGTAATCAATCAGCTATTGTTATTAGTGTGTTAGAGTACGCATGAGAGAATCTGCATAAATGAGTGTAAGCTGGAGATATGTGCGTTGTGTAAGTGAGAGCACTGACTAGCGAGCAAAAACCCCAGCAGGGTGCAGAGGGACGTCATGTCCCCGCCCCCTCACGAATATTCATTATCCGAGCGCCCCAGCGTGCCCTTACGTGATGACGCACCGCGACAACTGCGGGTCCCGATTGCTGCAGCCGCTTGTCAGTGTGACGAAGATTGGCACCCAGGTAAGCTGTCACTCAAAATCCCTCTTTTTCCGTTCCCTATCAATCAAACAATCTGGGCCGCACGCAAAAATGCCCCGGGGCGAGCAGAGCGGACCTAGTGAGGGCAGCGGAGTGTGCTCGTGGAAAGGAAACACGGGCGGCGTAGCTCCGGGAAGAATAAAAATAACCTGTATACAAGAGGAGGGGGTAAAAAATATGTCGGCGTTTTGGGAGCAGAGGAGGATGGTGGAAAAGCAAAGGGCGAGAGAGCAAGAAATGAGGCCCGATAGTTGTGTGGCTACCGCGGAGGGAGGGGAAGGACAGTGCAGCTGTCTACGCGTTATTGATTCATGTGGAGAGGCTTTTAGGAACTACCCAGTTCTCCCGGAGAGGAGACAGTACTTCTTAATGTGACTGCAGTCGAATTACTGGGCACGGTTGACCAGAAATGCATATTCATTCACAATGTTGATTCAAACATGGTAATACTGCTAATGCTTGTTACTCGAGCTAACGGCTTGCGTTGTATCAATCCGCAGCGGGTCCTTTTAGGACCTGGCTAGCGAGTTTAGCTTGTTTTCTGGCAATGATTCCCTTGCTAAATATGGCGCTTTGCATTTTAGGTGCACCGCTCACACGTTAGAAACACTTCAAGTAAATAGTTAGCTACCTTGTTAACGTTAGCTGTTGCTCGGCCCGAACGGCTGCCCTTTCTGAGTTGGAGTCAACGAGCTAATGCGAATGTAGCGCTAGCGTAACAGACTAGCTAGCTCAATATTGTTGAAAAACAAAGCATACTCTAACCGAACTAGTTTGTCGCCGCATAACACCAACATGATCCTAGTTGGAGGACAATTGTTTGCCCAAATATTATCTCAAACTTCGATTTTCCCTTGCCGCCACAAATGATATGTGAGTAGCTAAGACCAGGCTAAAAGCTAAGTCCATCGTGGTGGGTGTGTTAATATCAGTAACGGGATATTATCATACGTCCACTACTGCGGGTGTCAATTTATCAATCCCTTTGATTTAAGAGTCAGTGAATAGACATGTTTATGACTATTAAAAATGGAAATGTATCTAAAATTACTGTTTTTGTCCTCAGATTTCCACCAACATTTACATTATTCTTGTCAAATGTTCATTACTTTTGCTTTTATCCTACATTTGACATGTACCTTGTTAGCTAACTTTAAAATTTATTAGCTTTAATGTTCAACGTTAAGTCTGTTAAGTTAGACTTTTGCCTGTACATTTAACATCAAATTTAGTAAATAATGGACACCATCAAATGTTTGTAGTTCCTTAGACATATTTGCCCAGTTAAAATAGCTAATAGTGTTTTAAACCTGACATCACGATAGTCATCGTTACATGCCTACATTATGGGTACCTCATGCAGGTCAAGTCTATCTTGACAGGTTGAGTCTGACTGAAATTATGCATTGTGTAGGTTGGCCACCTGTCCCTGCACACTATAATGCCCCAGTGTTTGCAGCATCTGCAGTGAACGTGATGGCAGCCCAGTCGGTTTCCATAGACAAGTATCCAAAGGGAGAGCAGCAGGTGGGTGAGAGGGACAAGACCTACATTTACAATATTCTGCAGTGTTTTGACAGTGATACGTCTACCTGAGTAACCAAACAAAAGGAAACACTGAATATATTTAACACAAGAACACAAGCAATTTTGATGCTATCACATTGGTTTTAGTAATCTGTTTTCACTGTGCTCTGTTTGTCCACGGTGGGCCACCACAAATAATTCACTGTATGAGGAACACATGCAATATAAAACCCTGTTTATGCCCACTGTTTTTAAGCTACTCTTGCAATCTGCCTACAAAACATCTTTATTCAACTGCTACATTTGAGGGGGTCTAGCTGAGAAAAATCTATGACTAATGAGACATTTTATACCTCAAGCAAGTAATTATTTTTAGCCTGTTGGCACTCAATCTGAGTCATTGTTGGGTTCAGTCACATTGGTTGGGGATGGTGTTATTGCTAGTATTAGTGGAGGGGATCCTTGGGTAGGAAAGCACAGTGTGAGAATTTCTGTGAAAAATGTATGACCCAGGTCCTGGATTATATAAAATGCTATCAAATCATAACATCAGATTGGGTAGTGGTTAAGTCGGTATTGTAATAGATCACTGTGGATGCAGTCTAGCCATTCTGTGTCCACAAAAAAGTCAAGAGACCAAACACTGTGACAAAATGCAGATTTAAGTGCATCGCACCATCACAGATCATTTTCATGTCAAAATAATTATGTTTTTAAGTCTAACCATGAGAAAAAAGTATCTCAAATCAAATTACACAACAAATGGTGCTGGTGATTGGCAGTGACAAATATTGGACTGACAACTCATGACACTAATACCTATTTTGTTTGTTGAATGTCAAAGCAAACATGACTTCATGCTTCCTTTTCAAAGAATACTGCACAGTTTTCAGTCCATGTCATCATGACTTTACAAAGTTTTATATTGAACCAAGACTACTCTGTTAAACTTTGCCCTCCAGCCACTCTGGTTCTTCACATGATCATTTTATGTCAGTTGTTCTCTGCCTTTTTCTTCACCTCTTCTATCTGTTTCTGTCTCCATTGCTTTTTTCATCTTAATGTCTTTCTCTGCAGTTGCAAGGTGTGGTAAAAGTAGACAGTGATTCAGAGCAGAAGTTTGAGGGGACGTTGGCAGAGGTGCCCAGCCCGGCAACAACAGAGCCGCAGACACCCATGGACGCGGACAAAGCCTCCATATATCGGTAGACCAAATTCTGCATGTGTGCTTTGTGTGTTTGTTTAGATAGAGAATAGAACAATCCCCCTCTATTCTTAAATATCTGTCCTCCTCGTCCCCTGTTGGAACGCAGATTTGCCAGTAACTAAGTTGCCCTAAGGAAACCTCACATGATATTTGTGAAGCTCTCCCCTTTGTTCATGTGACTTTCATATTACTCTCCGGTATTTGAAATTCAAAAGGGCCTGTTAAGACCAATGCTGATATTTGTCTTGCAGTAACAAATGGGTGTTTTTGTTGTAGTGTGTGTGTGTGTGTGTGTGTGTGTGTGTGTGTGTGTGTGTGTGTGTGTGTGTGTGTGTGTGTGTGTGTGTGTGTGTGTGTGTGTGTGTGTGTGGAAAAATTATGATTATCTGAGACAGCAATTTGTCTTGACTTAATTTTGACTCGCTGAGTATCTATTTCATGATATATTTCCATGTACCATAAACACCTTCAATTTCAGGATTTGTGCATTTTGGAATCCACTTTCTACTTCTTGGTAGATAAAATAATATTTCCTTTGAATTTACTGTAATCCATGTTGCTTTCAGACATGCACTGAACTCCACAGATCCTCTGTAGTTTATCTGGGGGAGCTGTGTGTGTGTGTGAGCGCAAATGTCTGAGTGAGAGCATTCAATGTTTCTGCTACTTTCTCTTTCACCTTGAAATATGTCTGCTATGGTGGAGATGGAGACACCTGTGAGGTTTTCCACAGTTCTCAATACTCTCTGCAGACTGTACAGTTGCAGTGGGCATGGGTATATCCTGTAGGGGATCCCTTGCTGGATTCACCATGAGTGAGTGTGGGGGTTGATGACACTTCTAACAAGTGCCGGTGTTGATCTGATGGGAAAAAAAAACACTATGTCTCCACAGTCTAGTTAATATGTCCTTTCTCTGCCTCTGGCAACACACCTCACCTTAATCCTTCAGAGGATTTGTTTCTGTTGTGAATGTGTCTTCGAAGAGAGCCTCCTGCTGCGTTGTCCATATGTGAAAGTCCAAACATAATATTCTGGAGATCCTCCACAGGTTATGTCTGAAAATGACTTTAGTAACAGTGTGTGCATGTGTGTGGGCACCTTCACAGACATCCCCTGTTCCCTCTGTTGGCCCTGCTGTTTGAGAAGTGTGAACAGTCCACACTGAGCTCTGAATGCATTACCTCGGCAAGCTTTGATGTGGACATTGAGAACTTTGTCCGCAATCAGGAGAAAGAGGGCAAACCCTTCTTCAGCGAGGACCCTGAACTCGACAACTTGGTGAGATAACTCTACAAATCTGGGTAGAAATAGAGAGAGAGACAGAGACATTCAGGACTCATTTGGGTGCTTTCAGACCTGACTACTTGTATCAGATCACTCAGGACTGATGTTAATACCAGGTCTGAAAGGTATCTCAGACCCCATACACACCTGGTATTAACATGTGGTCCTTGTGATCCGATCTCAAGTGGACAGCTCAGGTGTGAACGCGCTCAGATTTGATAGCGATCCGATCACCCCCTACTCAGCTGATGTCCTCTGACCCGCTGCTGAATCAAACATATTTTTTCTCTTCTTGGTGTTTTTTCCTTTGTGACCACTGTCACAATATCAACACTGATCACCACAAAATGATCGATACCCTCCTTAAAATTGTTAAAATCTTTCTTCACAGCTGCACAAGATTAATTCATACTCTCCTGACTCATCTCTCTACCTCTCTATTGCTCACTTGTCCCAATACACAGACACACAAAGAGACATTGGACACACCTGTGTACACAGACTGGATAAAAACAACATGACTTGGTCTTCTTGAACAGAAATTATGTACATGTTTGTTTGTATATAGCAATCTGTGTGTTGAGTAAGACAATTAATTGTTTTTAAATATCACAATAAACCTGTATAATAGGGGTTTTTGCTCTTGATAATCAAATCGCTGTCTTAAGCATCCTTTATATTTGGAAGTTGGCTTCAGGCTTCACCAAAAATACCACTTACCTAAAAGTTAACCATGTGGTGTACAGGGAGTTGTAAAAAAAAACAAGTTAAATACTGGGATAAATCTGAACTATATGCAAGCAACAGTGCACCACAAAGGTAAGGAAATTATGAAATTAAGTAGGACAAAAGCCACGAAGTAAGATTGTTTTTTCGAGGTCAAGTTCTTAACATCAGATACTTAGAGGGCAGTGAAAAAACTGGCAAACATTCAGCTTGAGAAAGACAGTTTCCCCTTTTGTCAACTGCCACAAACCATTTTGGATTTTTTTTTCTATCTCTGACCTCCAGATGGTTAAAGCCATCCAGGTGCTGAGGATTCACCTGCTGGAGCTGGAGAAGGTGAGTGACCTGTGCAAGGACTTCTGTAGCCGCTACATTGCCTGCCTCAAGACGAAGATGAACAGTGAGACATTGCTGAGTGGGGAGCCAGGAAGCCCATATTCCCCTGTACAAGGCCATGCCCCAAGCCTCTCACCCACCAAGTCCCAGGTATGTACTGTTGATGGACTGTACGCTTCTCAATAAAATGGTTAGTGATAAGCTCTCCCTTCTAGGAGAAACTAACTGAAATTCTTCTGTACCTCAGAATCAGATTGCCCACTGGAGGTCCTCTGCAGGCATAGTGGCAAATCATTTAACATATTCTTGAATCTCCCTTCTGTGGATCCATTATAGAGATGTTTTCACAGATATCAGGCAGTTTAAAAAAAATGAAAATTCATCTATTTTAATTCTTAAATTATTTATATTAATTTAGAAGTGCTCTACTGTGCAAAGTAAAATAAATGCTGGGGTGGGCTTTGGCTCAGGAGGTAAAGCGGATCATCCACTATTGCAAGAGGTTGAACTGCAAATTGACCCAGATTGAATTAAGAATTAAAATTGATATCTTTAAAATTTGGCCAAAACATCTCAACTATAAGGCCTTGTTTTATATAGAAGTAATATACTTATGTTTTGTGCGTTAGTTAATGGTAATAATAATAAACATTATAATTATTATCAACAACAATCATTTATTTATAAAAATTATCTTTCCCCTCAGGTCCCATCTCAATAGGTGATGAGATGAATATGGAGAATGCATTCAGAAAGTTGGGTAGACTCCCTTCATTTCACATTTTCTTATGTTTCAGTCACAGTGGCACAATGGAAAAAAGATATTGGAAATGTTGCATTTTTTTTTATTGAAAAGTACCATATTGATAATATTATAGTATTGTTTGTGTAGATTTAATTATTTAAAACACTGATCCTCCTTTTGCTGTTTGTTTCCATTCAACTATTGTATACTTGGTGTGGAAATTCACTTATATGCATTGCGGACTTGGACGAACATAATCGATCCATGTTCACCACTACGTTCATTGTTTCAGCGATGTCCCTTCGCTGCATTATTATAACCAGCGCAACTTCAGAACCAGGACAGATGCACATTAAAGGTCCAGCTGTCCTGTGTCAGAGTCTGCTTCCTCCTCACTCCCCCTCTGACTTGCGCTCACTTTACACTTTAAGAATAAAAACCATCACTAATCACAAGTTATTAGGACACGTACAGGACTGATGTTTTTATTTGTGTTTGCTTGATTCGATTTAGAGTTTATGAGACATGTTTAAACCTGCTACACAACATAAGGCGTAATGTGATGCTCTCAGACATGACATCAAGTGACCAGAACCATCCAGAGTCATAATCATTGATCATTCATTGATTAATAAATAAATACAAGTGATTATCAGTTCATGTGTAAAGAGGGACAGACGAGCAGACACATGCACACTCCTGCAGACAGACTTTCCTCCTGCAGAATGCGACGTAACACTGTGTTTTAAGTTCCTTGTTGCAGAAGAAGCATCGCCCCGTTTATCCACAAACATAAATATGAATTCAGCAGGTTTTTATAAAGATCAATTCTAAGTGTGAGTGATTAGAAAACATCAGAGGACCTGAAAGTCTCATAGCAGATACTGACAGTTACTGCATTGTATCAGGTTCCTTTGCTTGTAATGCATTCAAGTTTGTTTACTTCTAAAATGTACATATTTGACCCAGGCCAATTTTGCACGTGCATACTCTGTGATGCAGAACCCCAGCTCCATCTCAGGGACCATCAGTCCCCAGGGTCAAATTGTGGTTCCAGCGTCAGCCCTACAGCAAGGGAATGTTACTGTGACAGCCGTCAACCCCACCCAGGTGGTCGCAGGTATGTCATCATGGCATACAACCCCTCCTTCAGGTAATGTACTGCTTCAATTGCAGCTCAGAGATTGTCATGCACCAGTGGGAATCTTTGGTCTAAGTGTGTGTGTGTGTTTCAGGTGGAACAGTGTACCAGCCAGTTACAGTTGTAACTCCCCAGGGCCAGGTGGTGACACAGACACTTTCTCCCGGGACAATACGTGTCCAAAACAATCAGGTAGTACATCTCCCTTTAGCTGCTTTCAGACATGCACTAAATTCCAGAGAATCTCCAGACTTTATCTGGAGGGGCTGTATATGAGAATGCAAATGTCAGAGTGAGAGCAGAGTTTCATTGGCCATCCCTCCGAGTTAAAACTCTGGAGAGTGTCTATATGAGGCATTTCTAATACATTACAGATGCAAAAATGAAAGACAAAACCCCAACAAAGAATACAAATATTTCTGGATGAAAAAGCTGTGTTACATATGAAGAGGACACAGAAGATGTCAAGAGAGTTTTGGTGAAAACTCGTAGTGCCTTTGGATGAAGAGCTGCATGTAGGGATTCCGGGATTAACTGATTTTATAATAACCCGGCCAAATTGATGTCTGTAAGCGGTTGATTACTAGGAAAGTATTGCGTAGCTTTTTTATTATAGTCCCAGAACCTGAGGGAAAGGTAGCGGCATTGGACACACATACACTGACCCTCTAAAACCTTCACTATCGATCCCTGTAACTCCCTGGACTCACAGGCTGCATGTGTTGCTGTGTGTCTGCTTCGGGTGGCAGAGCTGCTTGTTTATCTTATGCATTTCATTCGATACACGGCAGATTCTGTACTAAATTGAATGACTGGATTCTATGATATGAAGACCGGCATCTTCTGGTCTGTCGATAACAAACAAAGCTCCGTTAGAAAAGATGAATTCATTCAGAAAGTGAAACACGCTGTAGTGCTTTTACTTTCAAACGGATTGGGGAAGTGCTGTAAATACGTTTGTGACAGATAAACATTGCAATAAAAAAATTGTTTTATTGTGAAATACTGCGGGAGATGCACAGCTTCATATTGTATAGTACTGGTATTTATTTGAGTACACAGGACTACTTTTATAAAAGCTTAATAGTTAGATTTATGGCCCTATATGTGTTTATTAGTTATAGTGAGAGCAGGTCAGATTGGAGGACACATTAACTCCAGCTCGATACAAACCAACTGCAACTTCTGCTCTGATGAAGCAGCGACGCTGGTCCTTGAGCAGCTGTGACCAGAGAGAAACTCTGTTTTCACAGTTTCCACTGTTCTTCAACAAAGTCACTTACCGGCTGCTTCACGTGAACGAGCATGTGTGTGAATGTTTTTTTGGTTTTCCGATTTGGTTTTCTAATTGAAAATGAAAAGAACGAATGATACATGGATTCAGAGAGTCTATTTTATTTATTGTTTCGGTTTTTGCAGTGGTTTATGTCTTATTCATTTAGGTGATGTTTGAATGTCATAAATCTCATTCAAATGTCAAACTGAATATTGTTTAGAATAAAGTTCATTACTCTTTGACAGGGTGTACTTGCATGATTATGCTATAGTATTATGATTATACGTATCAGTGGTTTTAAATGGTTTCACAATGATGACAATAATGTAATTTATCGCAATAATTTCTGGGACAAAATATCGTCCAACAAAATGTGTTACTTTTATATTTTTAAGAATACACCAAGTGAGAAGTTTCCATGTTCAGTTTACAGCTTTAATTCTCTGAGAATTTCATTCAAATCCAGGCAAAATCAGTATTGTAAAAATCGAACCAATCAAGAACTTGTGAATCGGAATCAAGTTGATTTGGGAAATCAGTGGCGATACCCAGCCCTGTTTAAGAAATTAACTATATGGGAACTGTCAAGAAAATATATATTAGTTGTATTATTGCAGTGCCAAAAATTGTGCTGGTGAATTGAAAAAGTTAGGTGCACCTGTGCAACCAATGTAAAAAGTGACAAATTACTTATTACCCCAATCTATCTTCGGTTTTAAGATTTATTTATCATATTTCAAAGCTTATTATTCTTCCACACACTGTCAACATGTCTCTCCACTTCTCCACTCTTCCTCTAAGACACACTAACATGACGCTATGGTAGAAAATGCATACATAAAAATAATATCAATCAATTAAATTTGTACAGCCCATAATCACAAATCCCAAAATGCCAAATAGGGTTTAACAAGGTGTGACATCCTCTGCCCCATAACCCTTGATTAAAGTAAGGGGAAAAAAACCTGGAAGCCTCAGAAGTGAGGGATCCCTCTCCCAAGATAGATAGAACTGCAATAGATGCTGCGTAATAAATACACACAATACATAAATTGCAAAGTAAAAGGTAACGTAGAAGGCACCATTAAAAAAAAAAACAATGCATAGTAGATTAACTGTAAATTAACAGTAATCTGCAATGATAAATTAACTCTGCTGGGACTGAGTCAGCCTTCTGAATAAGTCTAATTCGGTTTGTGGTCAGGCTACTTCCCCAGCAGACCTGTAAATATTGATATTTGTTATGTCAAATAAGCTTTACATTAATGTGGCTTGTTAGGAAAGATAAGATAATTAACAGAGTTTAAACACTGAAACTGGAGAAGGAGTGGAATTTAAACAGAGCAATGTGTTGATACTGACATGGGAATGTAGCCTAATGAATGTTCTTTTGCTTAGCTCCAACTGCAGTTTCACCAGGACTTGAATCTCTTTAATCATGATGACAACTCAACCAAGAACAAGCGTGGCGTTCTACCCAAACATGCCACCAATGTAATGCGCTCATGGCTCTTCCAGCACATTGGGGTGAGTCTGTGTACGTCAAATCTGTTCCTGTGTAATGCTTGAAAACACTGAACAATGAAACATTTCCTCCTCATTCTCTTCTTTAGCATCCATATCCAACAGAGGATGAAAAGAAACAGATAGCTACTCAGACAAACCTGACACTTCTGCAAGTCAACAACTGGTGAGTTCTGGTGACCTGGTGTCCGACAAAGACTCAGTCCAGTACCATGAAACTGCACCACCAAACGTCATTTTCTGACCAGGATCATTTTTCATGTCTTTCATCTTTCTATCCAATGTGGAAAACTAATTGTTAGTAACCTGATTTCAAATACCCTTAAAGTAAATATCTAATATTTGTAATCTGGAGGGGGTGCAGCCTTGCATGAGTATATAGGTGTGTGTGTTAGAACATGGCATGTGCAGCCTCTGCTGTTTTCATACAAGCATTGAGCTATACCCTGATAACTGAAATCTCATAATCCTCCCACTGTTTTATAATGTTAATAGTCTTTTCTATTTATTCATGACTTGAAGGCTACATCGCCACTGTTGTTTTTTGTTGTATGTTCAAATATTTTTGAGTGTCTTGAAGTCAATAGGATTAATTTTTGTTCTTGTTTTTTGGCGTAGTGTCGAATTACAAAATTGGAAACTTCATGTTATCAGTATAGACTACTAAAGTTTTGGTATCGTGACATCCCTAATTGAGACAGATCTGTATTGATCCAAATCAGTGAAAGTGTTTGCAACAAAAGTCTTAAACCTAGTGTGGTGGTTTCTAAGTTTGACTAGGCACCCAGAAGATTGAGAGTTTTAGGTTCATGTGCAGTTCTTTCCTTAACATTTCTCCACCTTCACCAACAGTGCTGCAGCTGCCAACTCCAGTCGTGGTATTGTTATGTTTTAAAGGAAGAACTCTGGACTTTCCCAGGACAAAAGTTACATGCACATTCTGATTGTAAACCTGCCTGATGTAACTCATTGGCCAAAAACACTTTCACTGGCATCAGCAACGTGATGCAGTTGTGCAAATTTTTTTGATCCATAGTTATTAGGTTTGAAACATCGTGCAACTTTGAAGCTTTTAATCCTCTCCAGACTGGAGATCCATTCCATCCACCACTGAGTTGTAGCATGAGGTAATGGATTGTCCCATCTGAAACCAGAGCTGTGCATCTTCACTAGCCTCACGTTTTGATTACAGTTCAGCAGTCAATGATCCAAATTCACTACGATGCATCGATTCATCTTTGTGCATCACATCGTCAATTTTCTAGGCACATTACTCTGGTCAACAAGTGATTTTCCTCCTCTGATCTCTTCTAATCACTCACATGTAATACTGATCTTTATAATAATCTGCTGAAGAAGTTAATGTTGCTAGATAGGGCTGCAACAAATAATCAAATTAACCCATTATAATCAAAATAGTTTTTAATAATTTAGTCATCGATAAATCGGGTTTGTTGTAATACACGGCAGTGACGGCACACACTGTGGCAGCGTTTTCTGAGATGTGGGCAGTAAACCAGCCAATCCCCTGCCTTGTGTTGCT
The DNA here is from genome assembly GCF_024713975.1 of Paralichthys olivaceus. Classification (NCBI taxonomy): domain Eukaryota; kingdom Metazoa; phylum Chordata; class Actinopteri; order Pleuronectiformes; family Paralichthyidae; genus Paralichthys; species Paralichthys olivaceus. Next base: position 23,394,967 of record NC_091102.1, read on the forward strand.
CATGTGACAGACATCTCCTCTCAGGAGTACTTTTTTTTTTTTTTTTTAAATGGCGGCGACTAACACGAAATATTTTCAGAGGAGACAAGTCCTTAAAAGTGTGAGAACAAGTCTTTGAAGAAGACCTTTAGCTGTAATCTGATTTCACAACGAAGAACACCACAATATCATGGTGGAATGAAACTGAGGAGAAAACATGTTGGAGGCTTCTTCCTCTCTCAGTTTACTGGCGGATTATTAACAAGAAGTTTATACCACAGTGATGTCCACACGACTGAGAGAGCGACTTGTGGTATATGATTAACCAATCTTCCAAAATGTTTAAAAACTTGCCTTACAAATTATAGAGTGAAACCAACAAACACAAAGTAAACTTCAAGGACTCTTCTGGGGGCTATTCCATCATAGTGGCTATACTTCTCTTGGCTCAAGTAAAAAGGTCCCGCTTGAATTTGATTCAACTTCCACTTAAGCTCTTCCACAATTTAGCCGGGTTTAAGGGTCAAAAGTTAATTCTAGTCATGCATAAATAAGCCTTGTGTTGGGCATGTGCATGCAGCTCACAATAATCAAATGAAGGAAAGAGGATACAATGCCCCGAAAGACTCAAAAACCTGTGTGGTCATAGATGTCTATTAAGAATTCAAACTCATATTAACAGATGGGAAATATGTCGTGATGAACAAGGCAAAGACAAGGTCATGGAAGAAAATATCTGACAGATTGAATGTGTCAGTTTTCAACAACACATGAGGGTTATATGGCCACATGTGAAAAAAGGAGGGAGTGAACCTGCAGACAGGGAAGACTGTATGAAAACTTAGCACCAATCGATGCCAAATTTTGTTACCCCTGAGCAAATCTGGGTGAGAGAGTATGAGACCATGTGACTCACGTGAAACATGATCGAGCCAAGCTCATTTCTGATCAGTGCACACAGTCAGAACGAAGGGGCAAATCTGTGGTTGGGGGCTGTATGTCCAAGTTTTTACTGCTCTTCCTCAACAGGTATCAGTCTCTCATTGTAATTGTCCTAACAACCAGTAGTCCTTTACATATCAGTGAGTGGAGACACTTGATTACTTGTTCAGCCTAATCGCAAGATGGTGAAGTTATACATGACCTATGTATGAGTAGGTCTTATTTTCTTAAAGGGTCCATATTTTACACCTTCCTGGGATTTAATTTGAGGTATTGGTACCCCCAAGATTATATATCAGTGGTTTAAAGTCAAATAAACTGCTGCAATGAGTATTTCCATGTCCTCTCTTCTGCTGCAGACAGAACAGGCTGTTTTCGCCTACCTCATTAATTATTTATGAGCTCCTCCTCTGATGGGCTGACTGCACTTAATAATAATAATGGCTTGAATTTATATAAAAAAAACAGGATCAAATTTAGCAGCAGTGTGGAGCATTAACTGAGGCCTTAGTGAAGAGGCGGTGCGTGAGGAGTTTTTTGAAGATTCCGTCAGATTCAGCATTGTGTATTTCGGCAGGGAGAGAGTTCCAGAGGGTGGGGGCTGCGACACCGAAGGCTCTGTCTCTAAAAGTTCGGAGTTTGGTGTTGGGGATGGAGAACAAACCTGAATTTGATGATTGTAGCCTTCTGAGTGGACTGTAGGGTTGGATGAGGTCGGTTAAATACAGTGGGGCTAGGGCATGGAGGGATTTGTAAGTGAGAAGGAGTAGTTTGTAGTTAATACAGGCCTTTATAGGGAGCCAGTGGAGGTAAATGAGGGTCAGGGTGATGTGCAGCCAGGGCTTAGTCACTTTGAGTGACACATGACCTGGCCTATCGGAGTCTAAGGTAGCGCTTGCTGATTGGCTGACTGCACATGACACGTGACCAGGCCTATCACCGGGCTCTTTCTGGAGCATTGACGAACTCTCAGGTAAACACAAATGGCGACAACCACAGATTAGAGTCACGTTCACACACATTCACAGTCGGTTACAACAGGATGTTTCTGAACACTGCCTGTCATGTTATTCAACTTTTTCTTTTTTGCTATAGCAACTACAGTGTTGTATTTACAGGAACATGGAGCCATTATGACTGCAGCTTCAGGAATACAGGAAGAAAGAGTTAAGACCAAATGGCAAATGTTTAACACGTGTCTGCAATTTTACTGCAGGAGTCGGATGAATCAGAAAAGGAGTAGGATGGATTTTCATTATCAACAACTTAATCAGCTACATTTTAACTTGTTTATCCATTTAATTTATAAAAGGATTTCGTCTCCTTGAAGACAAAAAAAATTGACCTAAAAAGAGAGACGTCAGTATAAATTCAAACACAGCAGTAGGTCTTCTTTCTCATAGTAAAACTTACATTTCTTTTTTTTTCACGGCTTGAAAACTACTGACAGTTCAACCAAGCTTTAACCTGCTAACAGATTGTGAAAGAAATAAATACTTATAAACCAACTTGTAACTCACCCCCTATAGCCCACCCTCTCCACCTGAGGAAGCAGGAGGGCACAAAATACTGACAAATTCAGCTTAAGCATGGTGCTTGACTAACGCACACCACTTAGCCCCTCCCATTCGTTTTTGCGTGTTCATGTATAAAGTTAGGCTTTCCCAATTCCTGTTGGAACGGAGGGGCATAGCTAAGGCGTAGGGCTTTATAGCCCTCGAAACTGAGATTTTTCAGACTCACTTGAAATTAAGGGGTACCCAGAATGCCTTGCAACTAACCGGCAGGCTGGGAGAGAGACCCACAAATGTATTACTTTTTTCATTGAAGGATTACAAATTATGATAATGATAGTAATATATTAGTTTAATATCATTTCAATGTATTATGGTCACTTTTTTCACAACAACCTTAAAAAAATGATGACAACTGCTAGCAGCCTGAAGCTGTGTGCTTTTTATTCATACGTGAAATAATGGAGAGCGTCCAAGCTTTTCAATTTTAAATGTGATTGATTCACCTGCATTAGCAGAGATGTTATTCGGATATTATAGGTTTGTCACTTTAATAATTGCAAACAATAGCATTGGTTTATTTAAGATCTCAACAATGTTATTATTATGAAATCCCAAGCAAAACTTTGTCATGTAGGACCAAGGGGTGACCAAGGCCTAAGTAAATACACTGCTCAAAAAAGGTAAAGGGAACACTTGAATCACAGATCAGATCTTGATAAATTAATTATTGATGATGTATTGGGACGCCAGGTGTTGCCGTTGAGCCCTGTGGAGGTGTTGTGGGCCTATCAACGAAACACCAGTGAAGCAGGGTGCCCATCTGAAGACCCCAGTGAAGCAATTACCATTACCCCTACCCCACCCATCACCAAGTGCTGATTAAACAAGGGATTATACTATCAAGTCCTATGAGCTCAACTGACTGATGTACATTGTATAATTTTTTGAGAACAATATTAGGTAACAATGTGACCCTCCAAGGATATGTCTCCCCAGATCATCACTCACCCACCACCAAACTGCTCATGCTAGATGATGTAACAGGCAGCATAATGTTCACCACTCAAGACTCTTTCAAGCCTGTCATATGTGCTCAGTATGAACCTGCTCATCTGTGAAGAGAATGCGGTGCCAGTGGCGGACCTGCCAATTCTGGTGTTCTCTTACGAATGCCAAGCTGCACGGTAGTGAGCTGTGAGCAGGTCCTACTAGAGGATGTCAGGCCCTCCTGCTGCTCTCATGGAGTCTGTTTCTGACAGTTGGTCTGAAACATCCACATCAGTATCAATCAAATTATAGTTGTATGGCCCATATTCACAAATCACAATTTGTCTCATAGGGCTTAAGAAGTTGCAATATCCTCTGTACTTAACACTCAACATGATTCATCAGTAGCCTGCTAAAGGTCATTTTGCAGTACTCCTCCTGTCCCTCCTCGTACAAAGGAGCAGGTGTCCTGCTGCTGAATAGATGCCCTCCTACGGCCTTGTCCAGCTGGCCGGTCTCCTGGTATCATCTCCATGATCTTGAGACTGTGCTGGGGTACATGGCAAACCTTCTTGTGACCGTACGTATTGATGTGCCATCCTGGAGGACCTGTGCCACCTGATTGGGCAGGTACTGCCTCATGCTATCAGTGGTGACAAGGACACTAGCAGATTGCAAAACTAGATAAGAATCAGTCAGAAAAAATAACGAGAGATAAATTGTCTGTGGCCACCACATTCAGAACCATTCTATTTTTGTGGGTTGTCTTGCTTGTGCCTCTCCATTCCACCTGTTGTCATTTTCATTTGCACCAAATCAAATGAAATTGATTCATAATCACTTGTGCTTCCTTAATGGACAGATTGATATCCCTGATGTTTAACTGACTTAGTGTTATACTGTGATGATTAAGTTTTCCCTTAATTTTTTTGAGCAGTGTAACATCAAGGAATATGAGAATCCACCGCTCATTGAGAGCTTTTCAGGGTGTTTACGCCGAAGGCCACACTTGGACACAGTCAGGCCAGCAAAAATAGTTAATAAAGTATTTTCTGGTAACCAGGAGCCTTTAACTGAGATAAATCATTAAAGAGCAGGGTAGATACGGACACAGGGACAGTCAGTGAGAATATATTTAATAACTGAGAGGAGACTTGATTCCAAAAACTGGCTACGGGTGGACATTCCCACAACATATGGAGGAATGTACCAGAAGACTCCAAAGAACACATTGTACATCTGGGATCAGCCAGGAGACCCGTCAAATGTAGCTTTCTTGGAGTACGATAAATTCTAGTTCAAATGGATTTGTTGGTGATCAGGGTTACGAGAAGTAGAATATTAGTTGAGACATAGTCCCAATTAAAATCAAGACTCACGTCTGGGAGAACTTTTTTCCTCACTCTCCTTATAATAGGACTTAAGTAGATTACTGTAAAAAAAAATGGATATAGAGCCCCTGTAAGTACCTCTTGCAGTAATGCATGTGAAATGGATGTTGTTTTAATTGTTGATCCCACGAGACACTATGAGCCTTAACCTCTGCCCTGAGTATTAAACAAAGAAAAAGATTGAAGTGCCTGTGAGGTTATTCCTATCTTTCAGGTCCTGAAATGATTGGAGACCAGAGTCCCTGTAAATATCCCATTTGGTGTGAGCACCTTTCTCTGCCCATTGGAAAAAGCTAATAGGCCTCTGCCCTATGAGTAGTTGGTTGTTGTTAACTGATGGGGGGTTAAGGTGCAATAGGCATTGAATGGCACATGATTTCTGGGTGCTGTGCCAGGTCTGAATCATGTGTAATAACAGGGCCTATCCAAAGCAGACATTATTTGATAGAGATGTTAGTGTTAATGATATCCTGAAGTCACTGATGGGGGACTATCCCTTCTACTTAAGGGTTTCACGATGCCATAGACCTGCAATTAAGCCAATTAATTAAAGGTTTTAATGAGAAGGACCCAAAGTAAAATTCAAAATTTGCTTCCACCATTTAGCAGTGGACATTTTGAGTTGGGCCATTTGTGGTTCCAAATAAATGTAACAATTGCTGAATGATGATTCTGCCAATGACCATTAGGGGGAGCTAGTAGGGTAATCAACCTGACAAAATTAATTCTGGTTCAAATATTAATTTTGATAATTGAAACACATGCTTGTAATGGGTTGGGTAGGCTTGACCCTCTATTAAGGTCCTGGAGAACCCTATTACACATATTTATATATTCAATAGTCTTTTTTTTATCTTTTTGGGACTTTTATTATGAAGGGTCACCAACGGAAGGTGTTCTGTTTTGGGTGCAAAACTAGTTGTGGAAAAATAAACGGGCATACTGTCTTAGCTGGTCAGAAACAAGGATTTCTCCTCTTGCTTTGACTGAGAGGTTTTTGTCCAGCGTTGGGGGAAATAAGGTGCTAATATCAGTTCCCTCTTCTAAACTAACATTTCATTTAAGTGGCTCACACACACAAAACGTGACTCACGGGAGGAGATTTCACTGCACGGCTGATAGATATGTGGCTAGATTTCTTTGTGACTATCTATGTATTGAGCCAGTGGGTTGAGAGATAAGGCAAAGCTCCCTTGACTCAGGGGACAACCCTGTCTAGATGATCTTTTGACTGAGAAACGGGAGGAGCAAATTTTGCCTCTCAAGATCATTGCAGAGGGATCAGCATAAAGTACTTTGATCAAGTGAATAAACTCCTTTCCTAGCCCAATTGCCTACATGACAGCCCATAGTTATGACCTTTTCAGCCGATTGGAAACCTTCATAGCATCTAAAAATGTGACGGCTGTAGGTGTTACATCATTTCTGCTGGCATCAATTATATGCAATAAGTGTCTGAGATTGTCTGTGGCCAGCCAACCCTTTATAGTGCCAGTCTCAGTCACAGTGAACCAGAGCCGTCGTGTAGTTCTGTTGTCAATGAGCCAGGACTTTAGCGTAGATTTTATGACTGCCACAGTAAGCCTGTTTCTGCTGCAATCGTTCAGGTCTTTATCCTTCTTTTGACTCATAGAGAGCAACAAAGTTCCCAAAGGGTCCCAGAAGGCTTAATAGAATTCTGGAGGAATGACATCCCATCCAGGGCCCTTTCCCCTCTGCATGCAACCGATTGCCTCTATCAGTTCTTGCAAAGTTATAGGCTCGGCCAGTTGTTTAGTATCAGGCTCTCTTAAGTGTGGTAATTCAACCTCACTGAGAAAAGTCTTGTTTTAGTTTTATCTTGGGCTGCAATATATATGGGAAAACATGCGAAATGCGATACCTTTGTTTAATATCGCAATGACAATATGTCTTGCGATAAATAAACACAGATTCCCTGGCAGTTGGGAGAAGGCGCACAGCCTGGCTGCAGTGCTACCGAGCTGGGGGCCGACACCAGGGAGCCATGTCAATTTGGAATCTGTTCATACATGTTTGGACCGTTATTTATTTTTACAGTTTTAGCTCTTTCATTAATCTACATCCTCTCTTGTGTCTTTGTCATTTGTGCTGTTCGCTCTGCCAACTGCGTCAAACCCAACCGAGCGCGCTACCATCTCCTCTAGCTCCATACATTAACTAAGTTTATAAAGTCTGTTGTTTTTACCCAGGCTGAGTTTACACATGTGTCCAATCACATTGTTTGTGTGGGAGCGAGAGGGAGAGAGGAAAAACGTGAGCGAGCGGCTAATGAATAATAAAGATCTAACTAGTAACTAGTAGAAGTATCGATCATTATGTGATGATCAGTGTTGATACTGTGGCGACAAACAAATCAACTTTTAAACTGTACATTAGAGGGAGAGAGAGAGAGACACACACACACACACACACACACACACACACACAAAGCAGCAGAGTCTATGCTGTTACCTTTCCCTCAGGTTTTGGAATCATAAATAAGCTACACAATTATTTTATATACTAGCATGATTTTTAATTACCAGCGAATATCTTGAGCCATGATGAAAGGTGAAATTCCTATTCATCTTCAGCTTTCTAACGGATACCTCAAGGTTTTGTGCCAAATATGACTGATATTTGGAACTGTTAATAATTCCCTCCACCTTGACTAAAGAAAAACAGCCCCAAAGCATGATGCTGCCACCACCATGCTTCACTGTGGGAATGGTGTTCTTTGGGTGATGTGCAGTGTTGTTTTTGTGCCAAACATACCTTTTGGAATTATGGCCAAAAGGTTCAATCTTGGTTTCATCAGACCATAACACATTTTCCCACATGCTTTTGGGAGACTTCATATATGTTTTTGCTTGGATGGTTTTCTTCGTAAGAAGAGGTTTCCGTCTTGCCACCCTACCCCATAACCCAAACATATGAAGAATAAGGGAGATTGTTGTCACATGTAGTACACAGCCAGAACTTGCCAGAAATTCCTGCAGCTCCTTTAATGTTGCTGTTGGCCTCTTGGAAGCCTCCCTGACCAGCTTTCTTCTTGTCTTTTCATCAATTTTGGAAGGAAGCCGGTCTTGACAGTGACCGGCACTTCCTTCTTGGCATGTGTGCTGTCGCTGTTTGTCTTTGACTGCTGTTTGCTGTCTTTGTCTTCTCCTGTTTTATTTCTGGTGGTTTATGATGAGTTCTGGTTTTCCAAAAGTTTAAGAGTTTCATATTAAAACTGTAGGGCCAATTTTTAACATAAAAAATGACAAGAATATATATGGCATAGATCTAAGTATTATGGAGAACAGATTTGTTCCGAGAACCACAGTTTACCTATGCCAGAGTTTAATGTTGACTTATTCAGAGTTTGGGGGCCACAGGTTTTTTTTCCCCTCACCTTTTAAACTACCTGGCCACATTTATTTTAATGTCTTGGACTGTGTTTGGTGCTTGATTTGAAGGGAGTATGATTTCATCACGGTCTGTCAGGGCTGGAGGTCTAAGGCCTGCAGCATCTGTGAGAAACCACAAAAGCCCAGAGGCAGAGCATCACAAACAAACATGAACCAACCACAGTTGTTCTGTTTCTCTAGGTTTATAAATGCACGGAGGCGGATCCTGCAGCCCATGTTGGACGCCAGCTCATCTGACACACCCAAAACCAAGAAGAAAACGCCTCAAAACCGGCCATTGCAGCGCTTCTGGCCTGATTCCATTGCAACTGGAGGAGGCAGCCAGCAGCATGTGACTATGCCAGATGGTACACAGCAATGTTTCTATGTACAGTTTGTATTTAAGTTGAAAGGTTACAAAGAAATGGCCTCACAATGTAATGACAAAAAGAAGAAAATACTAATCTTACAGTCAGAACTTCTGGTAAGTATTTGAAAGTTTGAATGTTCTTTCTTCTTCATGCTCTGAGCTTCAGCATGTTCAATTTGAAATAAAATAATGGATACTACAATAAACTGCCAAGTCTCAGCTTTAATTTGAGCAAGTTTCCATTAGTGTAGAAATGACTATTTGGGAAGTAATTTGACAGAGACACCCAAGTCAAATAAATAATCATATTTAATATTTTATGTAAAACTTTACTTTTTCTGTCTCATAAGCACCGTGTCAGTCCTAATACAGACAGACAACACATCTATCAACTTTTTGTGCATGAAATAATATTGAAATGACACACAGCTTCCGAAAATTCATATAGTAGCCAAGTGTCCAATTATTTTAAACCGCTAAATATGAGCATTGTGTGTCAAGAGGACTTTACAAAGTTCTTCCTGTATTAACATAAACCTAGTCAAAGCAGACTAAAGCATGGTATTTCAATGCAAGATCCATTGTCTATTTTCAAATTCAATGTGCTGAAGCTCAGAGAGGATAAAAATGTGTAACTCTTGACAAGGTCTCAAGACTCAATTGGCAGTATATTAAATCCATCTAGCTAAAATCAATGCAGTCAGCTACAACGGTTTTGTAATGCATTGTCCTTCGTGAATATTATGTTACATTTTTATTTGAAGAAGTCTCTCATCTAAACACCTAACACTTAATAAGACACTGATTTAAAGGTACAGTGTGTAGAATTATGTGATATCTAGTGTTGAAATTTTCTGTTGCAGCTGAACACCCCTCACCTCACCCTCTCCTTCCAAAAATGACAAAGAACCTGTGGCTGTGGTTGTCATAAAAACTCAAAAGATGTTTAGTTTGTCCAGTCTGGACTAATGTTAAAAACATGGCGGCCTCTATAGAGAGGTTCTCTTCAATGTAAATATAAAGTATTTTAATATAAAGGACCTTTTCTGGGGTAAAGAAAACTACAATTCATACAATTTAGATGAAACAAACTAGTGAAAACATCATGAGGATTATTCTACATTACATTTCTGCCAATAGATCCCTTTCACCTAAACATACTTACACACTGGACCTTTAACCATGAGTTAATTATGGAGGCTCATGTTGCTGTTTAATTGTACTGTGTTATATGGACGGGTGTTCATTTTGTTCACTCCAGTCATATCAATGAGGGGAGTACAAATGCATCTGATTAACACAGTCCAATTCAACAGCGCCACAAACAGCTGAATCAACACCAGAATTATAAATCTCAGGATTTATTGCAGCAATGTTGACTATTCGTTTTAGCTAGATATTAGTAATACACTGACAGCTGACTTATTAATTAGTTATCGATTGATCACTGTTGAGAATTTCAAGGTCAGCTCACTTTTGGGTTGTGCATGCTGAACACTTAATTTTAGTTTTTGCATTATTAGACATTCGACAACCAGACAGCAAAATATACACAGTGAAAAATAATTAATTAAATAAATAATCAAGCTTAATTAGGTGACTGGTATTTATGAGTTTGTGCAATTTGGTGAAGATTCTAATAAAAATACTTAATTCAAATTAGGTTTCAGTTACCTGGCACAAATTTATTGTTGGTACAAACATTTACTTGAACTCAATGATGAACTGATTAGATTTTGGTGGTTAAAGGTCAAAGGCCAAGGTCACAGTGACCTCACAAATTATGTTTGTTTTTCTTGATTCTTAATGTAATATCTAATGAGCAGTTTGAGGGAATTTCTTCAAATTTAGTTAAAACCTTCACGGTCGAGGTCACATGTTGTGAGCGTGATATATAAGGAATGCCAAAAAGGAAGTTTATTACATCTGGAAGAAACATTAACTTGGACTTAAAATGACCTGATTAGAATTTGGTGGTCAAACGTCAAGGTCACTGACTTGGCCTCTTGTTCGCAACATCTCAGGAACACCTTGAGGGAAATTCTACAAATTCTAGTTAGGTGATGGATCAGTGGACATGGATGATTCCAGTCTTGCACAAATCTGTAGAGATATGTTCTGCTGTCCTTCACAGGTGATTATTTTATGCTGCTCTTTGCTGAAGGTGTTTTGTTGCTCTTCTTCCACTTAAATTTTTTTTTCAAATAGTTTGATTGTATGCAAGTCAGGCAACATACTTACTGACATCATAGTTTTGGTATCGTTGTCATACTGGAAAATCCTTTTCTTCATTCAGTATTTTGGTTTAATCGTTCATTCACTGTGTGTTCAGTGTTCCTCAGTGCTGCCATCTTCCCTCCACTCTTTAAATCAGATTTAATGATGTGATGCATCGTGCAAGACTTGCTTGAGATTCCCAGTATAATGTGTGTTTAAGTAAATCCTCCACTTTTATCAGAATAAGACTCAACATATTCATTCAACACAAAGAATCTGTCAGTCACAGGAAGCAGTCAGGAGAGGTTCCAAAGTGGCTGTTAAAGCAATAAATAAAAGATGTCATGAAATAACAGTAGCAAGCCATAAGCCGTTTCTGATGATTCAGATTTTTTTCATAGCTGAACAGCAGCACTGCTGGGAGGCTTCACCCTCAACAAAGTTATTTCTCACTCAAACTTGGTGAGAGATTTTAAATAGTATTTCTTTCCCATCATCGCTCATTCTCAGGTACGATGGTGACGATGAATGTGGAAAGTCTACATAGCCTGACATCAGATGGTGCTACACTGGCGGTACAACAGGTGATGCTGGGAGGCCACAGTGAAGACGAGTCAGGAGACAGCGGAGATGAGGACGATGATGCAGACATGGCTGGGCTGGGCCTGGACAACAGCGACTCACTGCAGTAGAGGACATGCTCCCTCACTCACGGATCTACACGCACACACAAGTCATGCGTAAAATGTTCTACAGAATACATGTACATTCTCACACATGAATCATAGTACAGACCCAAATTAGGTTTACATAGAGCACAAAATGGGACATAACAGAAGCTGTCCTGCATTCTTCCAACCCAGCCCCCTGCTGAATGCCGTTTTGCTGTGTGTGTGTGTGTACGTACATCAGGAGTTTCATTTCAGAAACAGTTTTTTTATTGTTTAGTTGATGTAGGCGAGTGCACTTTTTTATATATTTAAGCTCAAAAAAATTTAATCAAACAAACAGGAGAAAAAAAATAGGTGTTTAAAACACCCAAAGCAAGTTTGTATGCTCCGTAAAAGCTGACTGATATGATTTTTTTCATTGCCCCTGTTCCCCAATTCCCAGCTGATTTCACATTTTGGATGCCAACACATAAAAGTTGAATCTGTAAGGGATTGTCTTCACTTTTTGCATGCTTGTGTTTTGAGTAGATGTGCACACTCTCTCGACCGACTCCACAGCTCTCACACGGGCCCCTGCAGGCCAAGCAGAACCCAAGTGAAGAGATTGAGGGAAAAAAAGAGATGCTTATTTTTATATACAAAAATATGAAATTAGTGGGGGTTTTCTTTGTTTTTTGTGTTCTCCTGTTTTGTAACGAATATTCATGTACAGATTCATAATTACAGGTAGCAACCCTGTTTTCCAGGGTTTTTTTGATGTTTTTTAAAAAACAGAAAAAGAAATTGAATGCTGATGAAAATTGCAATTTAAATTGGTTTTAAATTTACAATACTAACAAGGCCTTATGTGTGTTGTTTTTTAAATAATTTTTTCAAGAAGCACAAAAAGAAAGTCTGACCCTTGTTGAAATTGGTCAAATAGACACTAAACAGCAGAACACTTGTGGTTCTGTAAAGTATTGTTCATAATGTTCCTTCTTGTACTGCAGTATCAGTTATCTGACACAGTAACCTGACTGTAGTTCTTCGATTTTTAAAAAATACAGCTCCACTTTTATCCACATGGTGTGTACCATACATTGTTTTTTAATCAGTCTACATTAATAGTGTAGGCATCACTTTCTCAAATGCACAATCCAGAACACTATGCTAATCACACAATCATAAGGGTCTGAGATGGAAATGCATTGGAGGGTAATCTGCACAGTGAGATATGAGCTCCATCAACAAGCAGCAGTGAACTTTTTGCACGCCTTGAACTTTTATTTATGTATACATACATGCTACTGCAGTGAAAGAGCATGTGGAAAGTTGGACTCTGCTCATTGCCAGCCTGAAGGACGAAGCGCTGCAGCCTCTGTTGGTTCCCCTGTTACTACAGACACATGTAGTTTTAACATTTCAAATGTCCCTATCAGTTTTTTTACAGCACAAATTGGGGTGCCTCTTGTTTGAATATTTGTAATATTGTACTGTACAACAGTTGTCTGTCAATAGTTGCAGTTATCTAGTTTATATCCCTCTTGTAAAGTTGAGACTTGATTGGTTCATGTGGCCTGAGGTTGCAGAGACTCTGGGTGGGCCCTTGCTGAGCTCTTGGTCCCTCACTTGCGTCCATCTTGCTTTTTATGACGCTCTGTCCACTTTTCATGTCTGTTTTGCCTTAGAGCTTTCTATTTTGGAATAAATGATGCCTAACTCTGCTGTGCACTGTCTCTTCACTCTGGCTCCATCAGAGTTGTCCCCAAACAGGAGTGTAATGGTTCACATGCTCTATCATTCTGCTTTGATACAGTTTATAGGGTGTATTTGTTTCATGTGATACTGTCCAAACAACAAGAATCCAGGGATGTAAGTGCAGTGGATTTAGTTGTCTGTACTCAGAGTTGGAGAAATGTGGGCCTCTTCTCTCTGAAAGACAGAAAATGACTGTTTAACACAAATGTACAGACATGGAAACATGAAGGACTAATGAGCCCTGTGTCTAATGCAACTGACAAGATCATATTCTTTGACCTTTTGATCTATCTTTATAAACTTCTTTTGCAAAGCATCACTCTTACCAAGATTACAAATTTTTCAAAGCCACCAAATTTGCAGAATTTTGTGAAAATGCATCAAAGTCCATGACATTGATTTGATTGTCCGTTCAAGGTCCAGTGTGTAAGATTTAGGTGAAATGGATCTATTGGCAGAAATGTAATGTAGAATAACCCTCATGATGTTTTCACCAGTTTGTTTCATCTAAACTGTATGAATTGTAGTTTTCTTCTCCCCAGAAAAGGTCCTTTATATTAAAATTCTTCATATTTACATCAAGGGTGTCCTCTCTACGGAGGCTGCCATGTTTTTTACATTAGTCCAGACTGGACAAACTAAACACCTTTTCAGTTTTTCTGACAACTGATGGCTGCCACAGGTTCTTTTTCATCTTTGGAAGGAGAAGGTGAGGCGAGGGAGCTGCAACATGAACATTTCAACGCTAGGTATCACAAAATCCTACACACTGTACCTTTAAGTAATTTTAGGGAACACATATCAACCATTAACTAGTTGCTTATTAGCATGGATATTAGAGGCATATTGGCTCTTTATTAGTCATTATAAAACACTTATTAATGCCTTATTCATCATGACCTTATTCTGCAACTACTCCACTGATTAACAGTTTTCCCTTAATAATCTAATTACTGCTTATTGATGGTAAGTAAGGAAGCTGTTGTACATGAATTACAATCGAGTGCTTGGATATGTTCACTTTGTGTGTTCCCTAATATAAAGTGTTACTAACATTACCACCACCAAAACAAGAATAGCAACTTCATATTTACCACAGGCTTATTATATTGGACTAGTTTGCTATTAACTATGGGTAAATTGTAATCGATAATTAAAATAATGGCAGACTTAAACCAAGTTGCCTTTTAAGCTTAACAGAAATCAGCTTTTATTTTTTTAAACAGTAGCATTTAACCATTCTACATTGAGCAAAATTAAGACTGGACCAACACTTAAGACAAGTCTAAAATATATTTATGAAACTGGCCCTAGCATCCTGATGCTAGCAGCAATCATTCAATTTACACCTCTGGTTTTCTTACTGTGATACTGTAAATATTTGCTGTGAAAAAGGCCCATATTCTGAATAATACATAACACACTGTCTATTGAACTGCATTACTGTCTATTGCACAGATGTTTCATTGCACCTATTTATACTTTACTGCCAAGAGCTTTGAGTGGTCATCAAAACTAGAAAAACTCTATATAAATACAGACCATGAACATTTATGTTTTTCTTACATTGATATATTTATTTAATTTTTTTACTTTTTATAACTCTTAAAGCACAGTATTTGTAGCAGATGGCAAAGTAAGAGTTAATGCGTTCCTTTTTGATCAAGTTTAATAATGGGCTGGATCAGGTGAGCCCTGCACAATCCCTGCTATATGCCGAGACTTCTGGGGTTAGTGCTCTGTGAGTTAGTCAAATCTTATATTCTTAACTTCAGGACCCACATTCCCTTTCCTTTAAGAAGTTTCTTAGTAGTTACTTTTAGCCCTATATGTTATGTGAATATGGACAGCCCCTGTTTCTTCTGAAGAGACAGGTCATGAAACAGTGCACAGCTTGTCATGTACTGACCTCCATCTGTTGGCGGATCCAGCTGAGTGACTGTGTTATGCGTGTGTAAACACCTGGCTTGTTCCTCATAGCGCAGCCAATACCCCAGCTGGTTGCTCCAACCAGCTTCCATACAGATGAGTCCTCACAGGCTAGAGGACCTCCGCTGTCCCCCTGAGGAAACACGGGTTAGGGTGAACAATCCCTCACATATGAGTTTACATTATTTTCACATATTTTACTGGTTCCTTGCAAAGGTTTATTTAGATTTAGTTCTGATTATTGTTCAAATGAAAACAGGGTATAATTCTTCTGAATTGGTAATGTTGCCATGTGAGATTTGAAGTAGGCTGCATGTCAAATGAAAACAAAAAAAAGACAATAACAGGGGCCCTCAGAGAACACTATCATATTACTGACTTGATTCTTCCCCAGAGTCCCTGTGCATTATCACTCACAGATCCAGGGCCACCACTGCGGCCACATTGTGGATAATGATGGTGTTTCGCGATTCAGAGATTGTGATGATAATGGCGGATCCTGTATCGTGTTGGCGTCTAATCGTAGTGGTGGACCATGATGCAGTGAACACTTTTTTTTGAACACAGTTTTTAGATTCAAGGGCAAGTAGATTTTTACATCATCCAAAACTGTGGAAAAAGACATAATTCTCTTGATAATCACTAAGGTGGACAGAGAAACTCCTACCTGTTAGGTAAGGCTGAAACCACCTGAGTTCAGCACCTTTCATTCCTACACAATTTTCCTGAGGTGACAAGAGGATTGAGTGATCAAAGGTGTCAAAAGCAGCCATCAGGTCTAGGAGCACCAGGATGGCAAAGTGTTCTGAATCAAGAGTTTAAATCAGATCCAGTGGCGACTGGTGAATACTCAATAAAAACAACACAACACACAATATGCCAATCCTGTAGCCTTGATCAAGCTGATGAGCAATTCTAAGCCTGCTGCACAAATGTAGCCTCATTAGGTTTCCTAAGTGACTGTGGCCGTTTGTATTTTTCAGAGAGATGTTTTAGGTCTCGCACCCACGTCATTGTCCACAGTACCTCTTTGCCAACACTTTGAAACAGCAAACAGGGGAAGCAATAAAACACATTACTTACACCACATCCAGTTAACCACCTCTGCTTCTCATGACAAGAGAGGGAGAAGCCCTGGCTGTAAACTTGTCCTTAATCACATGCCAGCTACTGAATCTGTTGATTAGGTCTGTCCGGACCAAGCTCCTTTATCCTCTTTTTTTCTTGTGAAAGGGTATTTTTGTGAAGAAATTACCCAATTTGCTGCAGTTGCACCTGAAGTCGCCATATCTTTGAGCCCATATCCTGTTGTGAATTAAGTGGGAATGTCAGGTGCGCAGATTAATAAAAACTCTTAAAAGAGCAGTTTCGGTACTATGGCGAGGGTTTAAAACCAGACTGGAACTTTACATTATGGTTAACTAGAATTACTTGCACCTGTGTGAGAACTACTTTCTCCAGGACTTAATACAAGAGAGGCAGTTTAGAAATGGGCCTGAAGTTAGAAAGAAGAGAAGGATAGAGATATTCCTTTCCTAACAAGGGCTGAACAACAGCATTACCAGAGAGAACACAAGCATTTATCAATGACAAAATGAGTCACAGTGTCAAAGACCTGCTCAAGAAGACGAGTGGAAATTCTATTTGAGGCGCAACTCGTGGGCCGCAGATGGACCACCTCGAACAGGGAGGAGATTGATATGGGCTCAATAAGCATCAGAAACACATCTTAGAGACCATCGTTCCACTCAGTACATTCCACATGTGAGGGGTCTGAGCCCATGGGAATATGGACATTACCGATGGTAGCCACACTGGTAGAAAATAATTTGCTGTATTAACATCATGTGTGTATTATGTTTCTGGTTAAACGGATGCTTGTGTGGTGTCATCCAAGTGTCTGCAAGCCCTGACATTCATATTTGATTCAAAACGGCTTAATTTACACTGTGTTTTAAGCCTAAAAGTCCACTATAGCGATGCTAACAGAAGTAGCAGTATTCATTCATATTTGCATGTCCATTTCTAAGCTGCTGTCTATTTATTCTTCATTATTCATATTTTCTACTCGGTTGCCACTTTAGGGCCTGTTTACATTTCCTTCCTGCACATCTTAGCTGGCCGTTGATTTATTGGGGTGTGTGTGTGTGTGTGTGTGTGTGTGTGTGTGTGTGTGTGGGTGGGTGTGTGTGCACTAATGTGAATGTAAATATTACTTTCGGGCTTTGGTGGTGGATCAAATATCCCTTGAAACACTTTCTGGAGCTGCACCTTAATTTCGTTGTATGTTGTACAATGACAATAAAGTTTCTATTCTATAGGAAGTAGCAAACCCGTGTGCCCTGGGGTGAGAGTGTGTGTGGCTTTCCTGTGTGCCTGTAAGAACGTGAACATAATTTCGGGGAGGATATTGAAACATGGTGCAAATGATACCGTGTTGCATCGAATATGAATGTAAGGTTCAAGACACTTGGATGACAACACAAAATCAGTATTAAGGCATGACATATTTTGTTTTTTTTACGTCTGAAGAAAATCTCCTGTTTGCTTCAATTATATTGGATTTGGCTGCAACACTACCCCTGAGACTCCAAAAGTGTTTTGTGGACTCAAACACTTTACCCACCCCTCTTGGACATTGTGGTGAGTAGATAATAAGTGAATTTTCCTTTTTCTGTGAACTATCCCTATATGCTTCCATGAACCTGGAGCGGAAAGGTCTCCAGATTCTTTCTAAAGCCCTCTGAGGCAAAATGTGTTTTGTGAATTTGGGCTATACAAATAAAATTTGATTTGATTTGATTTGATTTGAGTTCTGTACAGTTCTGTACAGTTACAAGCTAGTTTTTGCATGCCAAAGTTTTTGTTCCATCTAGAACAGCTTAACCTGTCCACATCCTAAATGGTCAGGTTAAGCCCTGTCAGTCATTTACTGATGATGATAACATAAGAGTGGAAAGAGTAAACCAGAATAGTAAATTTATGGTCTGGATACATCAACAATGAGCTGAAATGCAAGTGTATTATAACTGATGTCAATGTCAGAAATGTCAGAAATATAACTTTAAAGACAACGCAGATGCCTTTGACTGCAGAACAATTTAAAGCCTGTAATTTACTGATCCAGTAGATTTCAGGTATTTTCACAAATGCAAGATGATAAGCTACCCTGTAGATAAAAAAACAATCAAGCATTCTGTGCCTTACTAAATATGAATGATAGATATTATTTTATTTTATGCACAGTATAAGTCTGAAGATGACAGACTGGTTCAGCTCTGATTTAGTGTTGACAAAAAACCCATGAACTTGTAAGGTGATGAGAGATTCCTGGGTTTTCCACGTCACAAAATCCCAAGTGCCTGGGGTGGGATGAAATATCGATATGGCAATATATCGCCATCCTGACCTCTGAGATACAATTATCTATATGCTCCTGCCAAATATCAAAGCATTCTAAACAGATTTCCCTGCCAGTTTGACTTACCTTCATGACTCCTCAAGCTGGTGCATATCACAGGAGTGAGGGTAACATGATCAGAAGTTAAATTTTGGCCGGAGAGGAAGTAATAGAGTATCGCAATGCAAACCAGAGCCTGCTGGTTATAAAAGTGTGCTTTAGTCTCTCTGTTCGTCAGAGAAATGCCCTCACTTTGGAAATTTACAAATGACAAAATGCTGTTTTTATGACATTTCGCACATGAGCCTTGAAATTAACATCAGTCAAAAATTACTCCTAGATTTCTTGCCTCTTTGCTTGGACTGAGTCCTAATGTGTTTAGTTTAGTGGACAGTTTCTCTCTGTATATGAATCAATGATCAGTACTTCAGTTTTACTTCTCTTTGTGATATTATATAGCCTATATTCAAATTCATAATTCAGGATTGTGGTTGATAGAAGGGGTTTGTAAATGCAGTATCAAATATATCAAATATATATCAAATATATTGAATGGGTATTACCGGTGGTAATTTAAAGGTACAGTGTGTAGAATTTAGTGATATCTAGTGTTGAAATTGCATGTTGCAGCTGAATACCCCTCACCTTAGATGAAATGAACTAGTGAAAACTTCATGAGGATTATTCTGCATTAAATACCTGCAAATAGTTCCCTTTCACCTAAATCTTATACACTGGACCTTTAAGATGTAAGTAGGTTTAAAAATATAAACATAATTAGAATTAGACTTCTGTCCAAATGTGTACTGCCGAACAAACCACAGTCCTTCAGATCAACAGAGAGATGTAGAAGTCCAGTGATTCCTTTCTGAGGAAGCCCCACCAACTCAATTCTCTGGTCTTTCCCCCTCAATGTAGCTATTGGAGAAAACTCTGAAAGTCCCTGACATTCTCTGTGCCATGGTCACCTCGGACAACCCTTGGACAACCGTCATTTGTTGGAACTTGATCCAGTAGCTCTTTACGTGTCACATGATCATTTACCTTAAAAACTGCAATCATTGCTTTACTTTCTTCTATTAAAGTACAGAAATATAAAAATGTTCAGATGTTAAGGTGTTGATCTCCAATCAGAACTGTAAATAGGATGTTTTGTCTTTTCAATGATCGATGTTATTATTTTAATTCCGAATGATTAATCCATAAAACTGATTGTACTGTAACGATTCCTGTCACTGAGGCCTTCTCAGACGCTCTGAAATCCATTTGAGCCTTGGTGTTTGATGCGTCAATAAAATCAGCATTACCTGACATGAGTCAATTCCTCCTTCCAGGTACCCGGCACAGATCATCCAGGAGGAGATGAAGCCATGGTAAACTTCTGGCTGGTTGCAGGTTTTAGTGGAGAGGAGCGGAATCATGGCGGAGCGCAGAAATACACTGGTTTCTCCTGGGAAAAATGACATGAACTTTTGTTTGTCAGAGAGGACAAAATACAAATAAGCTATAAAAAGCTATAAGTTATAGTTAGGAGTTATACAGTTTTTTATTGTAGAGCCAATTCAAATGAATGAAGTTAAGGCTGTCTCTCACCATCACCCTCAGTTGCTCCCCATCCAGATATCCAGCACATGGTGCCCTCCACAAACTCCTCCCCATGGTTAGGCAGGCAGATGGGCTCCACAAAGCCTAGAGAGAATATTAATGGACCACATTTCCCAGTGTACCTGGCTGTGTGTGTGTTCATGTACTTTTATCCTCGTGAGGACCATTTTAACCATAGACCGTACAGAGTGGGGACATTTTTGGAAAGTGAGGACATTTTGGCCAGCATTTCATTTTAGGGTTAGAATTAGGTTTAGGTTAGCGTAAGGCATTTAGTTTGAATGGTTAAGGTTAGGGTGTGGGGGTAAGTGAATGTAATATGTCAATGAGTGTCCTCACTATAGATGGAAGTGTGCGTGTGTTGTTGTAGTAGTAGTAATAGCAGTGGAAGTAGTAGTAGTAATCATCATCAATCAATCAATCATTGAGCTATTGTGTAACCACACAATGACACCAAAATTCTGTTACCATTGGCAGAAATTTAATGTAGAATAATCCTTATAATGTTTTCACTAGTTCGCTTCATCTAAATTGTATTAACTGTAATTTTCTTGACCCAAGAAAAGCCCCTATATAGTTCAATCATTTATATTTACATTGAGGGAGTCCTCTCTACGGAGGCTGCCATGTTTTTTACATTAGTCCAGACTGGACTAACTAAACACCTTTTAAGTTTTATGACAACTGAAGCTACCACTGGTTCTTTTTCATTTTTGGAAGGGAAGGGTGAGGTGAGCTGCAACATGTAATTTCAACACTTACATATCACAAAATTCTACACACTGTACCTTTAAGTATTTTTTTTTAATCTCTATGGCATAAAGCAGACTCAAACATGTAAACCCAGCAATGAGCTTTGATATACATATAGTTTAGTTACCAATGAGGAAAAGTGACCAAGACTACAGAAGGGCCTCAGACCCTCGTGGCTCAGAGGACTGACCATCTGGCCACTTCCAATGAGTCTGATACTGCATATGCTTAGGAGCAGTAGCAGACGTCTGGACACCTTTGAGCTTTGAATGGATGGTGGCATGCTCAGCGAGGTCTTTGAAAAGTATGACTTTAAATAACAGTACCATTAAAAACAAGTGGCATGGTGAGTTTCATCAGTGCAATGTCGAAGTCCAGTCCTTTGGGCCGATAGCGTGCATGGTAGATGATCTGCTCCACAGCCAGAGATTGTGCCCCGTGGACCAGTTGCTCTGTCAGCCCCACATGGACCACCCACATGGATGGATCTGCAAACCTGATTACAGACAGGAAAGAGAACGTGAAGCACAGGATTCATGTCGGTCAAAGTGAGGAGCCCAGTGAAATATATTCCTACAAAGTAAAGTTTCCTCTCTCCAGTTATCATTTTTTAAATAAAATCCTCCAAAAATACAAGCCAATCAGTCATGTGACACAAGTTATGTAATGGTTGTTTAAAGGACCCAGATGCAGCACACAGCAGAAACAGTTGGCAATGTCCTGTAATGTCTTAAGCTGCAGGCACAGAAAAAGGCAGACAGGCAATCAGACAGTTTAGTTCTGGGGAGCAGGTGAGTAATTTACGTTCCTTACACACAAAGTCTGACACGGTGTGTAGCTCCTCACCGCAGGACAACACAGGCAGGATTACAGAAACACTCACTCTGAAACTCTGTTACAGACACTCCAACATTAAGGGATGAAAAGAAAAGCACTAGGCGGGTTTAAGTCATACTTATTAGATAGATTAATTTGATAATTTCAACAGTTAGTTAGTCATGGAGTTCCACAAGTTTCTGTCCTTGGACCAATACTTTAGGCAAGATCATCAGAAAGCACACTTCCATTGTTACGCAAATGACACCCAGATGTAGATATCTATGAAGCCTGATGAACCTAATCACCTAGTTGGGCAGCTGTGGCTGAGGGATAGCGCGGATATCCTCCAACCAGAAGTTTGGCAGTTCAGTCCCCAGTCTTCCCCATCTGCATGCCAAAGTGAAGTGTCCTCATAGAACAAAAAAGTGCTGCTAATAGATGCACTGTATGGATGTGTGTATGGCTAAATGTACTGTGAAGCATTTTGACTAGAAAAGGATTTTAAAAATACAGACCATTTACCATTTAGTTCAACTTCAGTAATGTCTCAAGAACATCAAAGCCTGGATGAACTTACTTCTAAATTTGGAAGGCCCCCAGCTCCACTGTGAGGAACCATGAAGTTATGTTTATGACTTAAGACTTATTGACTTATTGTAATTCTTTATTATCAGGATGTCCCAGTCCAAAATGCTGCAGCAAGAGTGCTGACAGGAACTAGAAGAAGAGATCATATTACTCCTGTCTTAGCTTCTCTACATTGGCTCCCTGTAAAATTCAGAATAGAATTCAAGATCCTGCTCTTCACATTTAAAGCCCTAAACAATCGGCGGGGGCGGTGGTGCAGTCCAGGGAGAGCTGTCCTGGGAACCGGAGGTCCCCGGCTCAAGTCCCCCACTGGACCAAGCAAGCAAACTGGTAGCTGATGAGCTGCCAGCTTGCCTCCAGAGCTGCCAAGGTGCACCTGAGCAAGGTACCAAACCCCCAACTGCTCTATGGGTGCCATATAATGGCTGCCCTGCTCTCCATGTGTTGTGTTGTGTGTGTGTGATCTGAGGGAGAGCAAGGTAAATTTCAATTGTGTGTAACTTACTGTGCATGCAACATGACAATAAAAACTAATCTTAATCAAGCCCCTTCATACATCAAAGACCTGATAACACCATATTATCCAGATAGATCACTTCGTTCACAAAACACAGGCTCTCTTGTGGTTCCAAGAGTCTGTAAGAGTAGAACAGGAGGTAGAGCATTCAGCTACCAGGCTCCTCTCCTGTGGAACCAGCTCCCACTCTGGGTTCAGGAGGCAGACACCATCTCTGCATTTAAAGTTAAACTTTTTGATACGTTCCTTTTTTTAACTATAGTTAGTTCTGGATCAGGTGAGTCCTGAATGGTAAATGGTCTGTATTTATAAAGCACTTTTCTACTCTTGATGACCACTCAAAGTGCTTTACAGTGCAGTTTTACACTCACACAAATATATTCATACAGTGCATTTATGTGCAGCACTTTTCTTGATGAGATGGGGCTGTTTTGTGATTCGGTATCTTGCCCAAGGACACTTCGGCATTTGGAATGGGGAAGACTGGGATTGAGCGTCCGCTTCAACCCCTGAGCAACAGCTGCCCAACCCTTAGTTATGCTGCTGTAGGGCTTGCTGTAGGAATTCTCATAATGCACTGAGCACTTTCTGTCTTTCTGCCCCACCCCCTTTTATTTTACTACTTGTCATGTACTTTGTGTTTTTTTCTCTCCCATAGTCCCTCTCTCTCTTTATAGGTATTTCTGTTTTATTATTGCAAATTATTATTATTGTTGTTGTTGTTATCATTATCAATTGTTGCTGCTATCATTTGATTGATTGAGGGAGTTTTTCCTTTCCACAGTCGCCAAAGTGCTTGCTCATTGTGGGAACTGTTGGGTTTCTTTATATTTTGATTTTAAGGTCCTGACCTTCTATGTAAAGTGCCTTGAGATAATGTATATTATGATATGGCGCTATACAAATAAAATTGAATTGAAAATTGAATTGAATCATTTATCACATCTTTACATCTATAAATATCACACACTTATTGTTTAAACAAGTCTGTCAGAGCTGAAACATGATGGCTACACAACTTATCCTGCTCTCTCTCCCCTATCTCTTCTCCCCCTCCTCCATATCCACCCATCTCTCCTCTCTTCCCAATTTTTCTTTGCTCACTCCAACCAGTCGAGGCAGATGACCGCCCACATTGAGTCTGATTTAGAGGTTTCTCCCTGTTAATGAGAAAGTTTTCTCTCTTCACAGACGGAAAAGTGCTGCTCATTGTGGGAACTGTTGGGTTTCTCTATAATTTTTAACTTCATGACCTTCTATGTAAAGTGCCTTGAGATAATGTATATTATGAAGCCAAATCCAATACAATTGAATTAACTGGTGATCAATTCTTCAAATGTAAAAAAAAAAAAACAGAAAAAAAACATTGAATGCCTCCATACTGCTCTTGTGGTGTCATCCAAGTAACCGTAAGCCCTGACATTCAAATTGGATATTCCAGTACATGAAACTGTTTAAAATGTATTTGTCTCTAGCACCACCTGCTGCTCACAGGGCTGCATCAGTTTGAATGATCTAATTGTTATAAAGGTTTTTCCTTACTCTAGTCGCGGGTTAAAGGCAGAGAATGTTGCACCATATTAAGCCCTATGAGGCGAATTGTACTTTATGAATATGGACTATACAAATAACATTTAATTGATGATTGATTAAATGAAGTTCTTAAACACAACATTTCTTTGGGCACATCCTCTTTCTCATATAGAGCAGAGGGGATGTTCCTCTCTTTCCCCTCACTCTTCTCTCCCCCCACAGATGCTTCCTCAGCCCACCTTGGGTCTTGTTCCTTTGAGGGTTTCTCCCTGTTAAAAGGGAGTTGTGTGCATAGAACTGTTGGAGTTCTCTATAATTTTATAGGGTCTCTTACTATGTAAGGTGGCTTGAGAAGAAAAGGGCAGGGTACTTTGTGTTTCATCAACAAACTCATAATTTCTTCAGTGACTGGTAGACAGTTGACCATTTCTGTGTCAGTATTGATCAGGGATACCCCAAATTTTTTGAAGACTACTTCATAAAGTACAATAGAGAACCTGTGTAGACGATTAGGCCAAATTTATAAACAATTAAATCAATGCCACCTGGAGTCACAACAAAATTGGATTAACAAATTAAAATATATTTTCATGTTTATTGCTAAAATCAGCAACTGCCCAATATGGGCCAATGAGATTATATAGCTACTGTAGAAGCAGTGACAGTGAATTGTGCTGGATTGTATCTCCAGAGAGAGGATATGAAAGTAGTCTTTTCAGCCCTTATTTGCAACCTGGCTGCATACAATCCCAACACCACACATGTGATTAAAATAATTAGACAATTTAGATAAACATCAATATTTGTATCAGTTTTGTCACAGAAGGTGATGGGGGCAGGTGAGGCTGAGTTCTTCCTGTAGTCTACAACCATCTCCACTGTCTTTAGAGCGTTGAGCTCTAGGTTGTTTTGGCTGCACCAGTTCACCAGATGGTCAACGTCCCACCTGTAGGCAGACTCGTCACCATCAGTGATGAGACCAATGAGAGTGGTGTCGTCCGCGAACTTCAGAAGCTTGACAGACTGGTGGCTGGAGGTGCAGCTGTTTGTGTACAGGGAGAAGAGCAGAGGAGAAAGAACACAGTCCTGGGGGGATCCGGCGCTGATGGTCCCGGAGTCGGAGACATGTTTCCCCAGCTTCACGCGCTGCCTTCTGTCAGACAGGAAGTCAGTGATCCACCTGCAGG
The DNA here is from genome assembly GCF_024713975.1 of Paralichthys olivaceus. Classification (NCBI taxonomy): domain Eukaryota; kingdom Metazoa; phylum Chordata; class Actinopteri; order Pleuronectiformes; family Paralichthyidae; genus Paralichthys; species Paralichthys olivaceus. The sequence goes on from NC_091102.1 coordinate 23,420,501, forward strand.
TGGAGTCAGGCACACTCAGCTGGGAGAGTTTCTCCTGAAGCAGAGCTGGGATGATGGTGTTGAAAACAGAGCTGAAATCCACAAACAGAATCCTGGCGTAGGTTCCTGCGGAGTTCAGGTGCTGGAGGGTGTAGTGGAGGGCCAAGTTGACTGCATTGTCTACAGACCTGTTGGCCCTGTAGGCAAACTGCAGGGGGTCCAGGAGGGGGTTGGTGATGTCTTTCAGGTGTGAAAGCACAAGGTACTCAAAGGACTTCATAACTACAGAGGTCAGGGCGACGGGTCTGAAGTCGTTAAGGCCTGTGGTCCTTGGCTTCTTGGGAACAGGAATAATGGTTGAGGTCTTGAAGCAGGCTGGCACATGACATGTCTCCAGTGAGGTGTTGAAAATGTCTGTGAACACTGGAGACAACTGATCAGCACAGTGCTTCGAGCTGGATGGCGAGACAGAATCCGGTCCAGCAGCTTTCCGTGGGTTCTGTCTCCTGAAGAGTTTGTTGACGTCCCTCTCATGGATGGAAAGAGTCGTCACTGAGGTGGGTGGGGGGGTGGAAGGGGGGGACCTTTAAGGTGGGCATTAGTGGAGGAGCCCAGGCCCCTGCTGAGGTGGGGGAGCTGGAGGTGATGCACTGGAGCTGGAGCTGTTGGGAGGTGTTGTGGGGGATGGTTGCAGGACTGTCCCTTTATTTTGAATTATTTAAATGTTTTAAGAAAATTAAAGGATTTTTGAAAAATGAGAGGGTCATGTTGTCCCACTGTGCCCAGTAGTGATGAGGCCCTTGTCCTCTTTTCAAATGTAAGGATTTGACAGAGAAAATATACTAATTTCACTAGATTGTGGAGCTTTATAAGCAACTATTATTTGGATTACTAACTTGTCATACTTTGCATCTCCTTTGGATGTGCACGTTAACATCTCATTGGGGATGGTTCAGGTTTGATTGTGTGACTCACCCATACACACAATGTGCCGCAGTGAGGATCCAGCGTGATGTTATGATGGAACCTCCGCACAGGTGTTCACTGCTGTAGTGGAGGCTGACTTGCCAGGGGAACTGACCTGGTCTGGAGATGTTCCCTCCAACAATACGAGTGTTGTATTGAGGCCTGGAGCCGCATTCTGGAGACAAACATGACAAGGGTCAAATTCAGCAGTTTGACAATTCCAACATCAACTCAAATACAGTGGGCTGAGCTGGCCTTTATAAAATTTGAGCCACCCAACCAGCTACCCAGTCAGCTTGTTGGCCTTTTAGGCTTCAGCAAGACTCTAAGTCTCTTTGTGTCCGGCCTGATAGTACACTGCTAGACTGTTGGTCTAACTCTGACCTAGAGGAGCCAGACTTGGATGAGTAGTCTGTAGTAGTCTCCATTTAGAGGACCCTTTTAGACTATCACTCCCAGATACGACAAACCTCCAAGCAACACCACGTATAAAAACCATAAAATGCCTCCATACTTACGTGTAATCCAAGTGTCTGTAAGCCCCGACATTCAAATTTGACTTGAGACACCACCATTTACAACGTGTTTTAAGCCTAAATGTCTACTTCCGGTAGTGATGCTAGTGGAAGTAGCAATGCTACCAAGCACCCTACGTGTGCCCTTTGTTGAGAGCTAGTATGCAGTGTGTACATGCAAACATGAACACCATTCCAGAGGAGGATATCAGAGGACCTTCAGGCTAAAAACATGGTGTAAATGATGCCGGTTCAAGTCAACTTTGAATGTTGGGGCTTATGGACACTGCATTTACAGCATTTTATGTTTTCTTTCTGTTGGTTTTTTACGATGAAGAAGGAGTCACCAGTTACTTCAATTGTATTGGTTTTGGCTGCAATGTATTATCCTTGAAACTCACTTTTTGGTGAACTATCCCTTTAAGTCACAGGCTTGCAAGCTACCCAGTGCCCTAGAAATTGAGCTGCCTGTACCAACAAAGACTCAGCTGCCCAGATATAGATTCCTCACTGCAAAGGACTGCTAGTGACACCAAGCCAGAACCTGATTTGAGGGTCCCTACCAACACACAGTCTGTTCCAATGTGTGGAGTCTACTCTCGTCTTGCGTCAGGGGTCCCAGCTGATATCTACTCTTTTCCTGCATCAGGGGTCCTGGCTGACCCCACTCCTGTCCCTTATTTCGTGTTGGCTGCAAAGCCGCCCTCAAACGCCTGTTCCTGACCCTCAGTCGGACTAGGAAATATAAGCTCCTTTTCCTGGTCCTTAGTCAATGGCTCAACTCAAGCTCAAGGTTCTATGTCAGTGATCAGACTGACCACTGCTCTTAATTCTCTGTTGGTGGTCCGACCAACTCTGTCATTCTTTAGACTGACCACTACTCCTGATCCAGGTCCTGCTTGCCAGACTGCAAACCGTGACCATTAGCTGATGGCTGTCCCTGTACCTTTTAGGCACCAGCAGTCTTCGGTAAGACCCAGCCTTTGCCGTTGGCCTCTTGCTCGGTCTTCTGCTTGGTCTGCTGAATGTGCTTGTCTTGGCAGGTGGCTTCATGCTCTCTCTCCAGAGAGATTTGGCCTTCTTTTTTCCTTGCCTTTTGCCTCTTTTTTGTATTTTAGATACCTTCGCCTGATCTAACTGTCTATATGTTCACTATACAAGTAAGTCTTATGAAAGACTGTTGAGGTCCTCATGTGGAGTCTGTTTTTAAGTCATCATCTGTTATAAATCTTGACAGCAACACAACAACTGTTATATTTCTCACGAGTCATCTGATTTTGTGTAAAATTTAAATAGAAGCTTATAAGCATTGATCCAAGTTACGAGCAGTCTTACTGACGGTGCATGCAAAAAGAAAATCATTCCAATAAAATCAAATAGAATTATAAAGGATTTCACATTGACATCATGAATTACTGAATTGAGTTTAAAAAAAGATAGACACCACTTGTCAGAACAAACACATAGAAGAATCACACACATACACAGTGCAAGCATGCAAGACCACACACACATGCAAGAGCACATAGACTCTATCTTAAAGTAAAAAAGAGCCAGAACAAGAAAACAGATCACTCAATCTATGGTATGTTTTCTCACCCAGACATTTTAGAGTGGTCACCCGCCCTGAGCTGCACTGAGTCTTACTGTGATGACAAAGGAGATGGAGGTCAAAACCACAGAGAAACCAATGTAAATGAGAAACCAATGTTTAAATGTAAAATAATCATTCGAATGGAGCAGGGATATTCAGAGATAGGGGGTTTCGTCATGTAAAGCTCTGGAATTTCATGATGTCTAAATAGTGTTATGATGAAATATTGGATTTATCAGTGTCTGGGCATAATCAACAACTGACTGTCAAATCAAAGACTGTATACTGCTATAACATTTATTTTTGTGTATACTGCACAAAAAAAAAAAAATCCTTTTAATAAACCATTTGTGTCTCTTTGGTCTATCTGCTCGGTCCCTGACATACAGTTACTAAGTAAGTTGATTGGACAATTCTGAAAAGTTGTGTGAGTACCTATGTATTGTGACACATATATTTTTCCTACAATGCATTTCAGAGGGATACATTGTTATTTCACTTTAATGTTTAGCCTGGTTTGAGATTGTTTTACCCACAAAATGGGTTACGGCCATATACTTCTGGCTCAGAGATGTGGCTTTACTGCTCTTTATCAGTGGTGGGGATGTTAATCAATCATACATTTACCAAATCAACTATGCTTGAAGTCTTTCTCTTATAGACTGGAAGAAAAACAAATAGTTTAAAAATACCATCAATCACATATTGTCAAAAAAATCAGGAAATATCATCAAAACAGCAATAAAACATTTCATATCTAAAATAAATACTAAAACATTTTGCAAACAATGGGGAGTTAGAAAAATAAGTTACAAATTAAGTATTATACCATGATCTATAAACATTTAACACCATTTACTTTTGAATTCAGCTTTTGCTTTGAGCCTACCTCCATTCCATTTTTTGTAATATTGGGCCTTGTGCTGGTAAAACAAGGTTTTTATAGTGCAAATGAATCCTGGGATGTAACAAGGTAATTATATGAAACGTTTTTGCAATAACAAGATGTTTTTCCTGTTGTGACAAGATAATTTCAAGTTATAACAGATAATCAGTTATAACATAAACACCACCCAAAGATTTGACACATAATCTGCAGACTTTTTACGGACGTTTTTTGACTTTTTAAGGTAGTTTTTCGTCTTCTCAAAAGTTTTATATTAAATCAGATTAATATATCCCTATCAAGTGGCTGTGTACTGAGGGCTGTTCAGGTAGCATCAATTAAGCCAAATCTTGACCCAGATAGCTAATTATATACCCATATCAAACCTTTCCCTCATTTCTAAAATCCTTGAAAAAACATTTGCAAACTAGTTTTGTGATTATTTGCACAAGAATGGTCTGTTTGACCCTGTTTGGACCTGGATTTAACATCTGTCCCGTGAGATCCAATCACAAGTGGCCAGCGCTAAGTATGTGTGTTCACATCTAGCATCACAATGCGTCCTGAATGTATCTCCTGTGACCACATGTAATCGGATCTTCCCCATTCTGAATGCAAATTAACATGTATTCATTTGTGTTAGTTCAGACCAAATTATGTTTACACAGTCTGAGTGTCCAGTGTCACTGTTTGTGTGTGTCTGTGTCGGCATGAGAGAGAGAGGAGTCAGGAGAAAGATTAGTTTGGATTCTTTTTCCTTTGTTCAGATGGGCAGGTGCTTTGTACCTGAGGGTTGTTGTGTTCTGGAGTTTGATGATCTGTGACTGATTCAGGCTGATGGACACCAGGTTGTGCTGAAGTTCTTGCTCAATGGATGTTAGAGAAACGAAGAATGACTCCACATACCTGACATGACAGAGAATGTACAACTAAGGTTAGACTAGCATGTGAAGACATTTACTGCTGCATTCCACACTTAAAAGTGATACCACTTATACTTAATTTCACTTAAAACACTAGTGCACTGCCCATTACAAACAGGCAGGTTTATAATGGACTGTTTCTTGTCCTGTGTTAATGCTCCTTAGCCATTTCAGAATTATTTCTTGCCATTTGTGAGTCCTCCCCAAATAGTTCTACAATATATTGTCACTTTTTATTGTTTGTGTGATGTTGTGTGCAGAGCTTTTTATATACAATGTGTGGTGCAACCTGGTTTCTCTACAATAAAAATGTTATAGTCAATGTTTTTAATAAAATTAAACAGTTTGCTTTATTACTGTTCGTGTGTGTGGTTTATATAAGTCTAACTGCTGTTACTTACATGTTGGCTATTTAAGAGGACTGTTAAGCAATCGACAATATTCACAATTTTTAAAAATACAGGCAAAATAATTTCACTCAGTATAAAGCATTGCAGCAAAAAACAAACATTGTGTTTTTACTTTGAAAATAACTTGGTAAAGAGAAAGCGATTCTCAGATTCACATTTTCTTTTCTCACAGACTGAATGTTGGTTTTACGGAGATTAGCTCCTGTAAATGTCTAATATGGTGAAATAAAATGAAACATATTATCGAAATAGTCCGATGGCAATTTGGACCTGTGGTTTGCTCCAGTTGCTGACCACTGCTGTAGTTTATCAGGATGTGGAAAAAGACAAGTTCAACAGGGTCTGTAGACTGACTGTTAAGGTGTGCTGCCCCCTGCACCCCCCACCACACTCTGACTGCTTCACATCACTGTTAGCTTGCTTGTACAATTTCTATTGATATTGAATGTATTACGTGTCCAAATCTGACCAAAATATGCCCCTGCACTTCCTAGAACCAGTAACAATACACATGCAAAATGTTAAACTGATAAGTCGATAAGTGAAATATGCATTCAGACAGACAAGCACAATTGTTGCTGTTATGTGTTGAGTGGAATTACAGAGTTTTATTTTTGTTGTGTTTAAGTTGTTAACTTAGGTCTGAAGATTGTATTGATTGCTAAAATAAACCTCTGAAATAGCCAACATGCAATTGATGAAAAAATAACTTCAAGTGAAGATATCAACCATTGTAAGCACTATTTAATAGCAAAACCATATAAATTATGTTAGTAACATACAAGGGAGTTATTTATATGGTCAAATTTGTAATTTTGGCAAACCCCTTGACAAATAGTGTCGATTTTATAATAGTGGCACACTCCGGCCTACACTGTAAAATATTAATGTGCAAATACTCTTGGGCCATTTTACTCATTACATGAGTAATTCTACATTTATCATTTGCTGGATGAAAATAAGAGTATATTACTGAGCACTATACCCAGTGACTAACAGGTCCTCTGGAAGTGTACACACCAAACTTCTGGATGGAAGAAAATTGATTAAAAAAAATGGTGCAAAGATGTTATGTTTGGCCTTTAGAGAAAATGTCATGCTATTGCCTAAATCAAGGTAGTTGAGGCTAATCTGCAAATTAAGTCTTGAATAAATGTCTACAAAACCACTTGATGATCCATTTAATAGCTGATGAGACTTTTTACTCTGGACCAGCGTGTAGAGCCAGCACACAAGAAGGCTAATGTTTCTAAGCTGTAAAAAAAAGTTCTTTAACAAGGAGCAGGAGTATCCAGGTGATGACAACAGGTTGAAAAAAAGGGGACACAAGGACAAATCTGCAGACAGATGAAAAGAGAAAGAAATTCAAGAGACTTAAGTTCCATCCAGGACCTGGAGTATCCCAACTGCTTGCAGGCAGAGACACCCAGCCAGTTTTTCCAGTCCTCTGAGCAGACTGTCCTCCATAAACCCCCTTTCTGGACCTGCAGCACAGAGCTCTTCCCACTTAAACGCACTGACATCCAGATGTAGACAGACAGACAGACAGACAGGTAGACAGACAGAGAGAGACATATGAATTGGTATTATGATGTAGAAATGTAGAAACCTCATTGGCCACTGATGTATGTCATTGTGATGTGTCGCCATATTGTATCTCTATGGATTTAGAGATGTATACTTCACCAAAACATCTAGTTGTAACTTGCTTAACTCTGAATACATTTTCAACTTTGGTTTGTCAACAATGTGATTAATTGATAATAACGCCCAGGGCACACCGGCTGCGGAACAGCCGCGGTGCTGCAGCTGAGCTATAATATTAATTACATTCTCTAAAATGTAAACGACAAACAAAGAGAATCAGAACCAGACTCAATGTGGGCTGGCATCTGCCTCAACCGGTTGGGCTAAGCAGAGAAACATAGAAAAGAGGGGAGAGAAGAAAGAGACAAGAGGGAAGGGGAGTAGGAGAGAGAGACCAGGAACAGTTGTGTAACCATCATGTTTTAGACTAGTTGTTATGAAAACAACAAGTGATAATTATGGATGTAAAGTTGTTATTAATGATAGCAGCAACAATTCATAAAATAATAATAATGATAGGTCATTACTTGTCATTAGTTGTAGTCATTACTTGAGTATGTGTATTACCACCACCAACAATGGAAAAAAGAGTAAATCGCTTCTCAGGGAGAACCACACAAATGATTATGTGTATCATGTTTGGCCTTAGATTTTCATGGCAACTGTTCAGACAAATGACAGGAAGTAAAAAAATGTCCCCCTGTATTGTTTGTGTATGAAGCACTTTGTAACATTGCTTTTGGTGCTAAACAAATTCACTTTAGTGGTGTAAAAATAATAATAACTTCTAGAAGAAGAAGAAGAAATATGATAGTTTAGGAAAATAGAGGGTTGTTGTTGTATTCTAATTCATATTTGCCATGACTAAAAAAGACTTAATGATTTACCAATAGCAGGTTCAGTCATCGATCATACACATCTAATACTGTGTGTTTATAGTTGTGTATACGTGTCTCACCACAGCCGAGCTCATCCTCTCCATTGTCACAGTCCACCTCTCCATCACACTGAGCTGAGGAGCTGATGCACTGAGATGATGAGCCACAACGAAACCTCCCCACACAGCTCAGACCCACTGTAGAAGCAGGCCAAACAAAGTTAAAAGATACACAATAATTTAAAGACCAAAAGAGGACCAATGTCAAGTACATTTCTCAAATAGAGTCGTCGTCAACACAGTTTAAGTGGATTGTAATACAAGAAGGAAGGAAGAGGGAAGGAACTTTAAGAACAATGTGGTTGTAAAAATAATACTGTAGCACATGGTTCAGTAACTGGGGATAATCACATTTTTTAGCACTGCTCACTGAGGATCAGCATTATTTCACAATTGGTGGCAAGGCAGGAACCTGCTTTATGTTAGAGATGTTTTGTTTTTTATTATTAAATATATTTTTTGAATATTGTATTAGTGTAAATTTTCCATGAAGTGATGGGACTGCAGCTGAAATAATACTCATAAGATAGGATAAGGAAGACTGAACAATGACAGTGAAAGATACATTTATAGTTTACTCAAAGGGCTCTTGTTTCTGCCTATTTTTTATAAGCAGATTAATTCAATGAAATATTTGTGAAAAGTTATTTTTAGAAGTTACAAAGACAAATTGATTGGGAATTCAATGCACCATGTACAACCCCAACTGTAAAAGAAAAAGTTCAATTTTCATTGTGGGGCCAAAAGATAGCTCCTCCTCAGAGAAATGCGTATGTGTTATAAATGTGGAATGGACATCCAGTAAATCTTGAAATAGGTTCCTCCACATAGTTAAAGATATTGTGAAATATGTGTTAGCAAACTTCTCCAAGCTTATTTTATAATCCCTTTCTTTGGTACCATTCAGAATTACAATGGGCCTCGTGCCAGACCATATTTGTATTCTTATCCTAAATTTCTCATACATTTTGTATAGTAAGGTTTATGAACATGACAAGTCAGATCCAGCAAAAGCTGAGAAGAGAAGTGTGTAAATGACCTGTGTAAACATGGTGAATGCCAGCTGTGCGTATTTGAGCAAACAAAAGGATGACAAATCATTTTAGATGTTCCAGATGTTGAATACATACTAATGTCCAAATAAATAAATCATTAATAAAATCACATAAAAGAGCAAAAGAAGACCTTAACGGAATTAGAGCTTTAAGTCCTGCTTTAACAGATTCACAGAGAAAAGTTTACAATTTTAGCAGCATCAGTAGTGGTTGGGTAAATTTGGGTAATCTGAGAAATGTTTTTCAATTTTGACTTCTGCGAATTATTCTTTCTCCTGGTGTGGTTAGAAAACATCTTAAGGAATACAGAAATGTATATTATGTTGATCTAATGTGTGAAACAGTTATTGGAATAGCAGAAATCAAAATGTCCCAGATTAGCAGTAACTCATTCAAACACTTGAACAAAACACTTGAACTCAAGCATATTCAGTTTAATTTTATATAAAATCTTCATTGCAGATAAACTAGTTAGGATGTAGTTTTCTAACTTCACTCTGCACCATAGACTTGGTTACTGCAGCTATTGTGAGAATGCGGTTCCAGAGGAAGATCAAATGGGACATTTAGGCTGAAAACACAGAATAAATTACCTTGTTTCAAGTCAAATTTGAATGTCTGGAAACAACAGACAGACACTTGGATGACACCACAGCAGCAGTATGTTTTTTACGTTTGAGGAAGTGGTCACCAGTTACTTCAACTTTATTTGACTTGGCCGCAACGCTTATTACCCCTGAAACTTCAAAAGTGTTTTGTGGACTCAAACACTTCACCCTCTCCCCAAAGCTAGGCATCATAAACAAGGGAAGTAATTTCAAAAGAGCTACATCAATAAATCAATCAGACCGCAATAGCGTCCATAACATTAACTGACTGGTATTTAATTATGCTTTAATTATAACTATGATGTGTACCTTGAAAATGTCACAATCATGTTCAGCAATCACTATCGTGGTTTAATGACCATGTTCTAGGTATTAGAAGGGTGTGTTAATAGCAATGGAAAGCTTCTAAACTTAACAGTGCCATTTTCCAGTGCACGTTTATAAGAGTTTAACAACACTGTCTAAAAAGTGAAGATCAAAATATTTCTTGCATAATTTTTTACTGCCAATTCTCACATCCCCAAATTGCTTTTTAGCTCTGTTATCCACCAACCTCTGTCTGTATTATTGAGGAAGAGAGACATGAAATCTTCCTCCTCTCCATTAAACGTTTTACCCACTAGATTTTTAAAAGAGGTCTTTGTGTTTTTTATCATTAGATATAACATTATTTAATAAAAATAAATTTCCTCTAAATTTCCTCTAAATTGTAAATCAAACGTTGTACCACCTTTACTTAACATTGACACTGAAAATCAAAATTATTTTAGACTTCTATATTAGTTTTTGTCCAAAGAACTGCAAAAAGGGGTATATTTGCAGCTCATCCTTTATGAACATCTACTTTTTTTTGGAAAAAAGACTAAATCAGGTTTTTTGAAGATAAACATAAACGAAAACTGTACTCTTGAAAGTCTTAAATGACATTGTGGTGCCAATATGATGCTCCAGGGTCTCTCTGCTGCATTTGATACAGTTGATCAGAGCACTTAAATTGATCGACTAGAAAACTGGATGAGTATGAACACAAGAGGACTGTTTTCTCTAGCCAGGCAAAATATTAACTGTGGCGTTTATCAATGGTCTCTTCTTGGCGTTTTACTGTTTTCAATACACATCCAACCAGTGTCATTTTTATGCAGATGATTCACAATTAAAGCTAATCAACATTTCAGTCAGTGAGACTGTCTTCTTGTGCATGCCTCCTAGGTCACAGGCACAGTTCCTGCTCTATCTAGGCTCCACCAGATTATCCTATTTTTATCTAATCACACCTCAGGGCAATTTTGTGAGCAATTTTCCGTTTGTCCTGGGAGAGGGATCCGTCACATGTGGCTCTCTCTGAGTTATTTTTGGAAGTTTTTCCTTACTCTTGGTGTGGTTTGAAGACAGGGAATGTGGTGTGGTTTGATGTAGATGTGCTGATGTTATAAATTATAGACTGTTTCCCAGACCTAGATCTCCCTACAGTAAGGTACAGACCATTCTTTCTTTCAAGGGAATACACAATAATAACAATTATGGCAGTATACATTCCCCCACAAGCTAAGGCTCAGGTAGCCCTTAAAAGCTGCATGTCGTCATTAACAAACAGCTGACTGCTCATCCAGATGGCATGATCATCATAGCAGGGGACTTATCATGCAGATCTCAAACTCGTCATGCACACACATCATAAAAATGTGAGTTTTCTCCATCCCTGAATAGCAAAATCTTAACTATTAGAAATAAAATCTACCATCTCCTGCCCTCAATTGATTTGAATAAATTAGATTATTTACAACAATGTTAACCACATTGTTCCTCAGGGGAACAATGTGTGAATTTTATTCACATTATACAGTATATGCTAATAATAAACCATGGAAAAACAGAGAAAAAAAATAGCTTTTAAAATGGGGGGCACTTCTGACCTGCATGTCACTGGGGCTTAAAATAGGACTTTTAAGAGCAAAACTTGTAAATCAGATCTGGAGAACAACCTTGGCTCAGCATGGCCATGCATGAAAACCATTGCAGGCCTCCAGACTAAAGCAAAAAGCACTCAAGTCACTTTAGATTGTTTTGATTCAGACACTGCTTTTGCCAATGCTCTAAATTGCTTTTATAATAGTTTTGACATGTTTGATTTTCGAAATGAAATTCAGGTACTGAGTCTTAAACTTTGAGAAAATCAGCACTTCATGATAAACCAAAACGATGTTGAACAGGCTTTCCGTTCTACAAAGGTGAACAAGAGCCATGGACCAGACAATATCTATAGTCACATTTTAAAATATTGTGTAAAAGAGCTGAGCCCAGTTTTTAATTTTTTAATAAATCTTAACAGCACAGCATGTTCCCACAGTCTGGAAAGATGCTGTTGTGGTCCCTGTACCTAAAGTAATGACTCCAAAAACCCTAGAGACCAGTGGCTTTTAGCTCTTTTTTAATTAAAAACATTGAAAAAATTGCGCAGTGTGTCTGAAATCTTAAAACATGCTAAGCGCAAAGTTGTATGCTTGTGGGCTGGATTTTAGATTTTTTTAACGAACAGGACACAAAGAGTCAGAGTTAATGGATTTTTATCAGATAAAGTTTGCTCTGCCACAGGCTCACCACAAGGGTGTGTGCTCTCTGCTCTGTTTTTTTATCCTTATACAAATATGTTTCAGAGCTCATTTAAAGATAGGATAATTTTAAAGTATGCAGATGACTCACATTGTGAGTCCCCTTCAGGCAAATGAAAACAGCCATGGACTAATTGTTCAACACTTTGTCAAGTGGTGCCAGGAGTCATTCCCCATACTTAACATTTCAAAAACCAAGGATATGGTCAACGATCTTAGAAAACTTACCCACACACACAAAGACACACTTATCAAGGGTGGAATGTGTGCAATTGTATAAATACCTTGGGACTATTGTTAACACCAAACTGAACTTTGAAGCAAAGAGGGAAGTTTTGTGCAAAAAGGGTCACCAGCGTTTGTACTGTTTAAGAAAAATGTCTTTTTTTAATATTGACAAATCCAGGCCGACACTATTTTATCATGCTTTATCATATTCTTTGGTGTCATGGTTTGGTAACCTGTCTTTAAAGGACAGAAACAGGCTGAGTCAGATTGTGAAATGGTCCAGTCGGCTGATTGTTGAGCCTCGGATTAGCCTAGAGTCCCTGTACACCAAACAGTTACAGAGGATAGCCAGCTCCATTAGCAATGATGACTCGCATCTTCTGCATGGGGAATTTCAACTTCTACCCTCTGGTCGCAGGTTTACAGTGCACCAATGGAAAAACAGGGTTTCCAAGGATTGAGGGGGAAAAAAGCGGAGAAAAAACTAAACAAAGATCAAGAATTCATAGCTGTGTGTGTGTGTGTGTGTGTGTGTGTGTGTGTGTGTGTAGGCAGAACATGAATTGTATAACAGGAGAATATAAGGACTGCATCAAATATTGATGGAGCAAAGGCAGCCCTTGCTCCAGTGGCTCCATTGTTGCTCAATGTCCAGAGTTCACACAACACTGAGCTCCTCACCTCCAAGGCCAATGCTGAGAGCGAGAGTGACCACCAAGATGAGGCTTGAGGCAATTAGCAGTTCAAAGCGATGGGCCAACATTCTGTTTTTCCAGCTTTCTTGCAGGTCATCCTCTATTGAGACAAAATAGAACAGTACATCCAGTGTTTCATTATTAAGGAGGGCTAACGTAATTGCAGAGAGAGCTGTTTTGACATTTTTCTAGTATCTACAAAATCAAATCTATATAATTTAGCATTTTTCTCAAGAATGCTACATCATTGAGAAGATGATCAAACAAGCAATTGTAGTTCTTATCAATTGTTTCTCAAACAGGAGGAAAAGAGTGAATTTGTTGAAGACAAATCTGCATTTTGTACTGAGTATTTCAATCAATCAATCATATAATCACAGACCACTTCGCTCCCTAAACTCTGGACTCCTTGTAGTGCCTAGATTTACTAAGAGTAGAATGGGTGGTAGAACTTTTAGTCACCAAGCTCCTCTCCTTTGGAACCAGCTCCCACTCTCAGTGAGGGAAGCAGACACGGTCTCTACATTTAAGGCTAGCCTTCAAACCTTCCTTTTTGATAAAGCTTTTAGCTCAACCCTGAACCATAGTCATCCATAGTTATGCTGCTATAGGCCTACACTGCTGGGGGATCACCCATCAGGCACCACAAACCAGCACCTGCTCTCTTCTTCACTCTCTGCCTGGTTAATTTTGTTATATCTAATTACATATCTCTAATTCCTTGGGTCTTCTCCTCCCCTCCCTGGTCCATACTGTGCGGCTCTCCTGTCCTGACTCAGGTCCTGATGAGGGATGGACCTAGTGGAGGTCGCCGATCTGTCGAAGGGCTGACATGAGGACCTCTCTACTGCGCATGTTGGACCATGAGGGAGGCAGGAGTGCCCGGGGGGACCAACGTGCCCTTGGAAGACTATGCGAACGCCCACGTTGAGATTCCCTGGCTGGATTCAAGCCCATATCCTGAGACTGTGACTCAACCCCCCCCCTTTATTTCCTTTCGTTCTCCTATATTATTTGGTCTTTCTCCATCACCCCAACCGGTCCTGGCAGAGGCCATCCATACCGAGCCTGGTTCTGCCAGAGGTTTCTTCTACCTGGGAGTTTTTCCTCCCTGCTGTTGCTCATGCTTGCTCAGTGTGGAACAAGTTGGATTTTGTGTTTCTTAAGATCTTGGACTTTTGTGCAGCACCCTGAGACAACTGCTTGTTGTAATACCATGCTATATAAATACATTTGATTGATTGCATTTGATTGATATAGGGCTTAACAAATTGTGACATCATCTACCCATAACCCTCGACAAGATTAAGGAAAAACTTTGAGAAATACTTTCTCAGAGAAAGCTCCTAGCACTGACAGAAATGTAATAGTGGTCACATGTAACACAGCACATCAACAAAATAACAATATTCATGACAGCATTATGGTATATAAGTGACAGAGTCAAAATTAACCAGGCCCGTAGTGTGTGAGGTCATGGCAATGCAAACGTGTTTCAAATTTTTCTTAATGGTGCTCTCTGGTACAGCAGAGTAAGACACATCAGGCTTTGGATAAACACATACACACATGTATATATATATATATACACTGCTCAAAAAAATTAAGGGAACACTTAAATCACACATCAGATCTTGATGAGTGAATTATTCAAGTTGAAAATATATATACATAATGTGATTGTATGCACTTCCAACAATGTCTGGGCATGCTCCTGATGAGTCAGCGGAAGGTGTCCTGGGGGATCTCCTCCCAGACCTGGATCAGAGTATCAGTGAGCTCCTGGACAGTCTGTGGTAGTCTTGGTGGTGTCGGATGCACTGATACATAATGTCCCAGAGGTACTCAATTGGAGTTAGATCAGGGAAATGTGATGGCCAGTCAATGGAATTGTGGAGGTGGCTCAGTTAGCACCTACAGGTGAACCAGTGAGAGGGATTGGCACAGGCAGCATAACACATCCATACGTGCAGTCGCAACAAGGTTGGCTGTGTCTCCTAGCACAGTCTCAAGAGCATGGAGGAGATGGAGGAGGCTATAGAAGGGCACCAACCCAGCAGCAGGAAAGGTAAACTGTCACAAATGTCTTTAGCTTAAGCTGGAGCCCAGGATATCTGTCCAGGCAACAATATATCTGAGTGCAAGCACACAGTTTGAGCAGAAGCAGAGCAAATTTAAGTGCAAACAGGAGCTATTTTAGTGCAAGGGCAGGGTTTTGATGAAACGTAATGCACAATCTGAACATATATTCAACAAGTCGTTCAAACCGAAAGACCACCCTCTTGAATTAAGATAGGAAAAAACCTCCATAAAAGATTCCTCAACCTGTGCCTCAGAATCTCTTAGACTACTATTGGATGATGTTGGCTGTGGCTGAGGGGTAGAGAGGTCATCTTCCAACCAGGTTAGCAGTTCAATCCCCATCTGCATGCCAAAGTTTCCTCAGGCAAGTTGCTGAACCTCAAATTTCCCCTCATAGAGCAAAAAGTTCTGCAAATAGAAAGTGTGTGTGAATGGAAAACTGTACTGTAAAGCGCTTTGAGTGGTCATCAAGACTAAACAAGTACAAACCAAACCATTTACCATTTACTGTTAGCAGTAATCTGTCAAAATCAGTGGTAAATCCATTCTATATACATCAAATCTGCATTTTTGCAGGGTATGGAGCTGCCCAGAGATATTTATAGCTGCTCCCCAGCTGAAGCAGGCAGTGACAGTATTCTATGGAAACTAACGAAATGTGTATATGGTCTTGCAGATGTGTCACTATATACAACAGAGTGAAAGAAATCACGTGTAAGAGTACAGGTGATAAAATGTCACAGGTCGATCCTTTTATTGGTTAGATGAGCAGTTTAAGGTTGCTTGCATGTCATATTGATGATTTTCTTTGGGTAGGCTCAGAAAACCTTTCGACAGAGGTAATTCCTATACTAAAGTCTGCGTTCCATGTTGGATGTGAGGAGCACAGAAATTTCTGCTATGTAGGGATGGATTTTGCAACTGTTGATTGTGTAGTTCAGGTACATCAGCACAGTTACATTGATAATCTACAACCGCTCCATTTGCAAGCAGCACATGCCATACAGAGGGATGCCCCTCTTAATGAAACTAAAAAAAGAACAGCAGAGGTCAAAAATAGGACAGACATCAATCTCTTAGATGGAGGTACACGGGGGAACTTTAATTACCCTTGTGGGAGAAAGGGGAATGTTTTGCCGTGTGTTTGAGTTGAATTAAAGAAACCATTAAAAGTATCTAAACGTTGTGTTTATTATGTCTAACAAACGGCACCCTGACTGCTGTTAGGTACCGGGATGAAATCCTCAAGCGATTGTCAGACCTTACTCTGGTGCAGTGGCAGCTGGTGATAACATTTATTGGGGTGGGCTGCAGTTTTGGTAAAGGAGACAAACAAACTGAAACCAGACTCAACACAACACACAAAATGCCAAACCTGTAGCCTTCATCGAGCTGCTGAGCAATACTAAGCCTGCTGCACAAATATAGCCTCATTGTGTTTTCTAAATGACTCTGACAACTTTCAAACCATTTGTATTTTTCTGACCAATGACATTTCATTCAAGAAAAAAACGTAAATCAATATCTATTCGCTGTAAATAAAAGTCGGAATATCTGGAGCGCAGAGAGCTGCATCCCATGGAAAATCTGCAACAACCAATTAAAGAGCAGCCTCAATCCAGTACTAGCTAATACTTTAAGGACCCACATTCACTTTTATTTGGCCGGCGGCCCACACAAGGTATGACTCGCAGTAAGGCTCACAGGTGCTTATGGTCTCCTAGGTGCACTGTACAAGTTAACTATTATTATCTAATTGTATCATGTTTAACATCTTTACACAGGCTTTTTGTCTCAGGATGTTAGAGGGGGCGGCATCCCAACACCCTGTATGAACAAGCCTTCCAAAGCTCAAGAGCATCACAGGGTCTCACCTTGAATAAATGGCTGCACCTTGGTGATTGGCATGGTTGGACTGGGTGCAGCAGGAGACTGGGGCTCTTCAGGTTTGGCTGTAGTATTCTCTGACAGGGAGACAGCAGTGAAGCTGCCCAGGGGGCTCACATTCACTGTGTTGGGGGTCTCGACAGTGGGGAGATCGTCTTCCGTTACAGAGACCACCTCTATCCTGGAGGGGTCCTTATGTTCCTATACAGGATGAAATGTAGCAAAACTGAATTTACTCTAACATTTGTTGATTTATTTAAAGTTGCCACTGCCACATAATTACAGTTCACCATTGTACATTCTTTTTTTTGTTGTCTTTTTACACATTTTCTATAATGGATCTTTAAACTGTTACCCATTTGTATTGTGACTTTAACCACCAGCTGACTACCATTGCCGGTCAGGCTTGGGATCCCAGGGGAAAGGGTTTAACATGAATAGTGGCAAGAAAAATGAGAAATAACCAAATTTACAATTTAATAATTAAGAGGCTCCCTCCTGGAGTGTGTGGAGGATATCTAAGAGATACAGATCAGGTCCCCAGATAATAAAATGATTTAAAAAAAACAAAATTTGAAAAGGGATTTCTTGTTTTGAGAAAAAAGTCAAAGCCCAAAAGTATTTAATTAAGAATGAAATTTGATCTAATAGCTTCAGGACTAATGTGACTGTATTTTGTCCACTTACTGATGGGGGGGTTGATGTGTCAGTAGTAGTAGCAGCAGCAGCGTTGGCAGCAGGATCTGCAAAAAAGACAAGCGGAACAGTTGGATAAGTGGATACACTGAGAGCAGAAAAATAAAAGTGGTGGAAGAGGATATGGAAAAGAGAAAAACTGTCAGGAGTCATCAAAGCTGGATGTATTCCTGAGTTTGTCCAAATTATATCCAACATACCGTTCTCCCCAAAGCTTTTCGTCATCGTGCCATTCTCCACATCCAACTTTGCTTAATCTAACTCCAGTGACCCCTATTCCCGGTCATTTTTTCTTTCTGTCCTCTCTTGCTTTTCCTTTTTCTTCCTCCTCTCTCTGTCTCAATGGCTGCCTTCCTGTCGTGCCTAAATTTTGGTACAAAGGGACATCTGAGCAGGTGAGTGCTGTCACTCAAAGTAGGGATCAGTTGACTATGTACCTCCCATTCTCTGGGTAGGATTACATACTCATGTGTCACCTGAGTGTGCAGGCCAATGCATGGACACTTTCCAATAGCTTCACTGTCCAGCTGCTTTATGCAAATACACTCACACACATGCACTGTAGAATAAGTTGTTTTTGTTACATAAAGGGTTTATTCACAAGAGCCATGCAATTAGTTTGGACTGCATGACAAGCTGTAGATATAACTTCAATGACTGTCCCAGATTACCTAAAGCATGCTGTCCCACATTATCATTCATATTTGACAGGTAAAAAAAAAACACATTTTATGCATATTTTGTAGCTTGAATACATCACAAACCTAATTTAGGAACATTTTCTTATTTATGACAGATGTATTTGTCCCACCCCTTTCTGTGACATCACCCCCATTAAGTCATGTGATTTCAGTTACATGATATCCATGCTAAATCAATACGTTGTAGTAAAGGTCAACTAGATTTTGTTGGAACAGGAATAAAAACAGACTGGAGATTGGGTGTCCCACATTACCCAATGTCCCACATTACCCGAATTCACCCTTCTGGTATTTATTTGAGTACTTAAGACTACATTTATACTTAAAATACATTAGTCATACCAGAAACCTCACAAAGGCTTTAGTTATATTAAAAAGTAAAAAGTATTTCCAGGGGTTGGGCAATAAGCTCTCTCTCTCTCTCTCTCTCTCTTTCTCTCTCACACACTTGTGACTGATGCGCAACCCTTATGTAAAAGCATAGCTCTGGCAGCAGCAGCTGCACCGTAGAGCTAAACCACAGCCAGTGTGAACAGCAGACAGCTGCAACAGGCAGAGGAAACTTCCAAACCGCCAGTGTGGCCCTGGCGTAGCATAGTCCTGATTCCAGGCACCATAATAAGAAATCACTTGAAGTAAGAGTGATTGGGAAAGTTATTGAATTTCAGCCTTGTGACAAAAAAAGGGAGCATGATATATTTCTGAAATAATGAAGATGTTATTTATTTGAGGAGGAAAGCAGATTATATCCAAGGAGGCATGGCATACCCTTTTGTGTAAAATGACAACAAATCCGTTTTTGGCAACATTTTGGTGATTGGGACATTTTATCATTGCTCTCAGATATTTTGGCATGATTGTTTCACATTTTAATTTATAGTTTAATGTATTTATTTTCTTGTTAATCACTATGAATGAAGATTCCTTTTTGTTAAACTTAATTACTGAAGGTGATGAATTTTTCATCCACAATGCATACAGATTACAGCTGACTTTCCTCACTGTCACAATAAACCACTCCATCCCATGACCACAGGTTTTATTGCCAACCAGGTTTACACATACAAGGAATGTGCTGTGGTGCATTTGTGCAAGTATAAATATAAAAATGATAAAAAATAAGAAGCAATACATATAAATAATACTATAGCACCAGGGGAGGGATTGTGCAACACATTCTAAGTAAACCCTAGAGACTGGATTGTGCAAAGTACAGTTAGTCTGTTATAAGTGTCAAAGTGTCACAGTCACAGATGGGGACATCAGTGCAACCCAGTGATAGGGTCACATACCTTGTTGACAAGGCCAGCAGCAGTCTGGAAAAAAATATTTTTTGTGGCGTGACTTTTTGGTCCTGATGGCCCGCAGCCTCTTGCCAGGATCCTGTTTGTGGACTTCAGATCTGCATTAAACACTATAATCCCTGCTCTGCTTCAGGATAAGCTCTCCCAGTTGAATGTGCCTGACTCCATCTGCAGATGGATCACAGACTTCCTGTCTGCTAGGAGGCAGCGTGGGAAGCTGGGGAAACATGTCTCTGACTGGACCATCAACACCGGATCCACCTGTTGGTGGACGTCACCACACCCATATGACTCATCTCTGATGTGGACGAGTCTGCCTACAGGTGGGAGATTAACCACCTGATGACCTGGTACAGTGACAACACTTGGAGTTCAACGCTCTCAAAACAGTGGAGATGACTGTGGACTTTAGGAAGAACCAAGTTCCACCCGCACCCATCACCCTGTGTGATTCTCCAGTGGACACCGTGGAGTCATTCCACTTCCTGGGCCCCTTTTATCACCTGGTACCTTAAGCAGTACCTGACTGCAGCAAATCATTCAAAACTAAGAACTTTTACTATTACTAATTACAATATTGCAGTAATTCATTATGATATCAAATGTGTCTGTTATCCATAATAATTAATAGTCTTTACACTGTTGTTTCCTTTTTAACTCGTCAGATCTGATACCTGATGGCGCTCAAGTGTCCCCGGTCTTTCTCGCCCCCCCTCTCTCCTACTTCCCCCTCCCCACTATCCCTCTCTCTTCTCTCCCCTCTTTTCCACCCATCTCTCATCTCCTTCCCCCGTTTTCTCTGCTCACCCCAACCAGTAGAGGCAGATGACCGCCCACATTGAGCCTGGTTCTGCCAGAGGTTTCTCGCTGTTAATGAAGGAGTTTTTCTCTCCACAGTCACCAAAGTGCTGCTCATTGTGGGAACTGTTGGGTTTCTTTATATTTTGATTTTAAAGTCCTGACCTTCTATGTAAAGTGCCTTGAGATAATGTATATTATGATTTGGCGCTATACAAATAAAATTGAATTGAATTGAATTGAAATGCTTGAAGTTCTGAATGTATTGAATATGTGCAATTGAGGTTGACACTAATATAGAGCATGCAGAGCATATACAAAAAAATATTTAGCAAATCTTATTCAACTGTCTCAATTGCCCAAAACCACAATGTACTATTTACCCAAAAATAAAAATACCTAATTCCAAGAAACAGGATATTAATTTTTTTTTTTTTTTTTTTGCAGTAGTACCATATTTCCACAAAGTTTGTGCTATATATCGGCTATGACAATTTTATTGCCTTTTGTGGATAACAATTCACTTAACTTGGTGGCAAAACACTCTTGTGCAAACAGGGATACTCCGTGTTTGACTGCTTGCATGGCCCCATACCGTGCATGGCAGTGGGAAGACAATTGTCACGAATTTGGAGCTGGAGCATTTTGCTGTTTTAAACACTGAAACTATTATTTAGTTATTAAGTATACTTTAAACTCTTAAAAGTTTAGATCTTAAATTTCAGCTTTGGCAATTAAAAAATAATATCCTTCGTCGTCTTACAGTCAGGCATTTTTAAGTAAAAAGCATCAGTTCTGGCACCATTTAGGCACTGGTGTCAGAAAAAGACCCAGACAATAATCTAGTGTCTTCCCACATGCCCCAGTTGCTAAAACTTTTAGAATTTATTTTGCATATAACAGTAAGCCAATCAAAAAATTAGTAATCAACTACAGACACCAGGAGCTTTTGGGGATTGGTCACCGAGTATGGTGGTCAACTCACTATGAAATTAAACCTCTTGCACCGTTTTCATTGAAATTCTACGACATGAAAAGACATGGCCATCGTGATGGGCTAACTCAACCCTGACACAGAATCATTTCTGTCTATTGAGACTTATTTGTTTGCACTGTGGTTACAGTCACAAGCAAAAGTGTTAACCTTGTTTCGACAAATAAGAGTGTTTACTCTTACTCTCATCCATAAGACTGTGTGGCATCTGTTCTGTCACACTGAGGTCCATAAGGAACACCATTCTGTCACTCAACAAATGACAATAAACCTGAAACCTGCTGTGTGGAGGTCTGTTGCTTTCCACACAAGCTGGACTGGCTTGTGAACTATATTTCTAATTTGGCTCTGTTTCTCGAAAAAGCTGTCTGTCCTGGTCCCAGATCATGGTGGTCTTCTAGGAAGGAAGTGTGTGCAGGACTGGTGGCGGCCCACACTGCTACCCTTTCTGAGGTCTCCTTTGTGGGAAAGAGCCAGGTAGATGCCCGGATGAGACAGAGAGGAATAGGTGGTGTAGTGATTTTCTTCCAGGTTCTCCTTCAACAGGCAGTCAGCAGAAAATTGCTCCTGGAAGAAACAACCACATTCATGATGTTAAATGGTGAATGGTAAATTGTCTGTTTTGATGACTGCTCAAAGCACTTTACAGTTTTTGCCATTCACACACACATGCATGCAGTGGCTCTGTGTGGCTCTATCAAACATCACACAGACACTGCCAACACAGCCATCAGGGGCAATTTGGGGTCAGGATCTTGCCCAAGGACACTACATTATGTGCAATAGGGAGCAAGGGATTTAACCTCCAACCTTTTTGTTAGTGGATGAACCACTCATAACCTGAGCCACAACCACTCAGCTACCTGTTTATAGTGTTATGAACGCATTTTTAACATAGTGCTCTTTGACTCAGGTTTCAGTCTTTACTATAGTAAACATACATGACACATTTAAACCATGCAGTATTACTGGTGTGAGCTGTGAATGGATTACATACCATGCCATATGCCAGGCCCTCTCGACTCATACAGAGGTACAAGCCGCTCTTGACTCCTTTGATTCCCACCACTCCATGCTTCATAGCAAACACCTTGAGCCAAGCTTGTGGAGATTTAGAAATGCAAAGTAGAGCAAAGCATAAATGAATGGACAAAATTTACAATACAGACCTAATAAACTTGAAACATTAACAAATGCTCATGGTAAGGAGGTTGTATGTGTGGACTGAACTTACAATACACTGTGGGTTTGTGGACGCCTCCAACAGACCCATGGGGCAGAATCTGGAGATGGTAGCCAATGCCAACACGGCAGTAAAGCAGCTGCTGTTTGACCTCTTCTTCGACTGGATGAGGACTAGAGCCTGCAATGTCAAAAGATGATTTGTTGTAGCTGATGGACAAAATACTTAAAGCAGGCCTTTTCAAATGGCGGCCCGCGGGCCACATGAAGCCCGGGAGCAAACTCCGAGTGGCCCAGCCCGTGGTCCAGCAAGAATCACGGAGAAAAACAGAGAGCCTAAATTTTGAAATTCCTACAATAGTACAGACCATTCAGTTCAATTCAATTCAATTGTATTTGTATTGCGCCAAATCATAACATACATTATCTCAAGGCACTTTTTATAGGAGGTCAAGACCTTAAAATTGTATAAATATAGAGAAACCCAACAGTTCCCACAATGAGCAGCACTTTGGCGACTGTGGAGAGGAAAACTCCCTCATTAACAGGGAGAAACCTCTAGAACCAGACTCAATGTGGGCGGTCATCTGCCTCTACTGGTTGGAGTTAGCAGAAAAAAATGGGGAGGAGAGGAGAGATGGGTGGAAAAGAGGGGAGAGAAGAGAGTGAGGTAGTGGAGAGGGGGAGAGAGAGGAAAGAGAGACTGGGAACACTTGAGCACCATCAGGTATCAGATCTGACTAGTTAGAATGTAAACAGTAACAGTGTAAAGACATTATTGATTATTATTGATAACAGCAACAATTCATATAATGATTAATCACTAATAAGTATTGTTGTTAATAATAATAATAATAGTAATAATAGTTGTTCTCTGGCAGTTCTGGAGTTGGAGATATCTGAAATGAGAGAGAGAAACAGAGAGAGGGACTATGGGAGAAAAAAGAAACATACTTATTGACATGTATTAAAATAAATAAATGAATGTGGGGGGGCAGAGAGACAGAGAAAAGTGGAGAAGTGCTCAGTGCATGCTGGGAGTTCCCCCAGCAGTCTAGACCTATAGCACCATAACAAAGTGATGGTTCAGAACTCACCTGATCCAGAACTAACTATAGGCTTTATCACAAAGGAACGTTTTAAGTTTAACTTTAAATGCAGAGATGGTGTCTGCCTCCTGAACCCAGAGTGGGAGCTGGTTCCACAGGAGAGGAGCCTGGTAGCTGAATGCTCTACCTCCTGTTCTACTCTTGTGTATGTGGTGCTTTTTGATGATGTTGCCTAGGGGGAGCATATATAAGGTGAAAAGTATTGGCTCCGCAAATGCATCGTAATTCTGGCACAGATCACGGATGTGATGACCGATTACACTGCGAGGTTGAAAGAGAACTTTGCTGGGTGACTGGATGGACTTGCCCTGCCCACGGAGGGATGGGTTTTGCCTGTTCACTGTTGCAACAGAAG
The DNA here is from genome assembly GCF_024713975.1 of Paralichthys olivaceus. Taxonomy (NCBI): domain Eukaryota; kingdom Metazoa; phylum Chordata; class Actinopteri; order Pleuronectiformes; family Paralichthyidae; genus Paralichthys; species Paralichthys olivaceus. Next base: position 23,444,601 of record NC_091102.1, read on the forward strand.
GGGACTTATCTGCCACAGCAAAGGAAGTGCTCCCTTCCATCGAAAAGGGGAACCTGTTGACATGTAATCATCCATTACCATGGCACATGGCATTTGCACTGACGGGACTGTGAAGTTTTGGTCTGATTTTAACATACACCAGTTCACTAACGTTAAGAAAGTAGCAATCACAGTGCTCAGTATGTTTGGATCAACATTGGAATCAAGCTTTACACATGAATTAATGACTGACAGCACTCTTCATCAATGCCTTCGGATTACAGTGACATCTTACGAATCAAATGTCACTTCTCCCTCTATGAAACTCAGCAGGGTAACTGTAGCCTACATATCACCATAATGTGGGATGTGTTACAAAGCCGTGCCTGATCAGTAGGAGAATTGTATTCATATGTGTTACTGTTATCACTTAATATGGGTTTGTGCACTGATAGCTTTGATAGTTCTTATGTATTCTGTTAAATGCAATGTGTGATGTGCCTGGGTATATGACAAAAATATTTATTTAAATTTTAAAAGGGAAACAAGTTATTGCTAATACTGAGCACTGTTTTGTTTTTTATGCACTTTGAGTTGTGCCTAGGTCAACATTTTTTTTTATTTCAAAAGTGGAATAAAGTATTGATAGCATTTTTTAATGCACTTTTTTATGTGCCTGTGTCAGATGTGACAAAGGGAAACAATGACTGAACATCACTTGTTTTTCCATACATTTAGTCGTGTTGGTTTAAAGTTTGTCATTACCTGCTGCTCACATGCTTCTGAAAATGTCTGGCCGAGCTAAATTTCTTGGTTTGACAATCTGGCCCATCTGAATTTGTAATTGAATAGCCCTGACTTAAAGGTTCAGTATGTAAGAGTTAGATGAAAGGGATCTATTGGCACAAATTTAATATAAAATAATCCTCAGGATGTTTTCACTAGTGTGTTATCAAAATTGTACAAATTGTTGTTTTCTTTACCCTAGAATTGCCCCTTTATATTTAAATACTTTATATTTACATCAAGGGGGTCTTCTCTACGGAGGCCGCCATGTTTTTAACAGTAGTCCAGACTGGACAAACTAAACACCTTTTGAGTTTTCATGACAAGTGAAGGCCACCACAGGTTCTCTTACATGTTTGGAAGGGGAGGGTGAGGTGAGGGGTATTCAGCTGCAACATGCACATTCACCACTAGATGTCACTAAATTCTACACACTGTACCTTTAATAGCCAGTTGTCCTTGATCGAGAAATGCCATGTTATTAGAATTGTTCATCCCCCTGTTAAGAGATTCCTGGTTCAAAGCAAAAATTTCCCTATGTCCATCCGATGGTGACACAAGGCTTTAGTAGTCTGAGTTAGAGAATTGCCTACCGACCACAGTGATTTTTTACTGAATACTGTTGCTCTGCACAGATAGTTCATGCTGAGTGGTGATAGAGTGATATATTTTAGTAGTCACACCAGTAATTAACCTACACAGAGCTATCATGAGAAAGGAGATTTAAATCAGACTGCTTACACCTAGTATTTACTTCATCTGAAGCTAATATGAAGCAGCTTTTGTGTGATTACAGTGAACAATAAATCTCTGAACATATCATACAAATGATGAGTTATCATGTATTATATTAAGACAGTCAAAATGTCCCTTAAGATTTCAGTCTTGTTAGTTGATTTGACAACACACAGTATGGTGGCAAGAATATTTGATAGTACCCTTCCTAAATGAAGCGTGTTTTCTTGACCACTGAGAACAGTATATATACCTTGACTAGCTATACTGTTAAACAAAGTGTGAGCTAATGAAGACCAAAGGAGACAGTCAGCTATGTGGATTGCAGGAAACTATACCCTAAAGTTACAGAAAGCGCTGAAAGAGATTTGTATGACATGCAGTTAGGGTTCTTATTTCCAAACAGCATTTCTTTCACAGCATGTCCCACTAACACCATCATCATGTGTTCATAACACAGTTCAACCAAGAGAAAAAAGAATAAAAGAACATTTCCTATGTTTGACCTTTACCTTTCAGCAGGGAGTCCCTCATGTGTAGCTTCCAGAGGCCTCGGAAGCGAGAGTTGTGGTTCTCAGGTAAAAACACTGGTTGTTGTCTCTTTGCCCCAACTGCCTGATCAAACACACCAAAAATCAGGAGCAACAGGAAGCCATGCAGCACCAAGAAAACATTCATAGTGAAACATATCAAGCAGCTTCCAGCAGGCCACATGGTGATATCCAACCAAGTATCATATCTATTGAGAAAGGTTCAGTCTCAGATATAGTGAGAATCTGTCCGGTAACACCAGGTTAGGCCTCTTGTTTGTCTCACTCTGCCAAATTTGTGCTCCACTGCCTTCCCTGCCCATCTCCTCTTCACCCACTTCCTCCTTTTATCTCGTCAGTGCCTTTGTCTGCTCTGAAGCTCTGACAGGGACACAGTGAGATAGTTACACACATCAGTTATGTATTATCTTACATATCAGTAACAATACCAACATGTGATGTTCCCTGAAGCTCCTGCAGGAAGCATCATGCTACATTTTCACACACTCAATCTCTCCAGTGGTGCCCTACAATAACTGATCTAGTTTTGTTCCACCATAGGAGGATGGAAAAAGTACAGTCAGAAAAACTGACCTGCATATATGACCATGTTTTTATGTTCCTCAATCAGACCTTTGACGGAAGAGAGACGTAAACTGTCTGTGCAGTATCTCAATCACTGTGATTGGAGAGTGAGCTGATAAAGCAGAAAGTAGACTGAGGGAAAAGAACATGCTCCTAATATACATAAGTTCAGTGATCTTGTGGAAGGTAACCCTAACTAATACATTTTTGTTTCTTAGAAAGTTTAACAGACAAGTGACAAATACACAGCGTGGCAAAAGGTACAACATTGAGGATCCAAACATTAAACGAGAGCTGAAGATGTCATATCAAGGCACTGATGCTGTAAAAACCTTATTTCCTCTGGTTTCAGTCTCTCCTATTCAGCCACATGGGCATTAGTGAGGTCCAGCCTTAATGTACTGTAGGCTGAGGACATCAGATTCTCAGGTAGTGTTGTGGTTTCTGTGGTTGGAGATGGTTGTTGGGCTATGTTCAGGTCAGCCAAGTTCTTCCACACCAGATTTGGAAATCTATTAATCTATGGATCTGTCTTTGTACATGGGGTAGCAGGAATGTGCTAAAATCATCATAAATCTAGTATTCAGAGCCGTTGATGGGTACTTTGTTGAATTACGTCTGACAACCATCACAGCTTTGAGTCTATGACAGTTTGCTCACCTTTGTTTGTGGTTTTTTCTGCCTGTCTTTTCTGCAGAGCCTCTGAAGCACTGCCAGGTTGGATGTGGTTGGACAGCCACCATCAGGTCCCTCTAGATGTTCAGTTGGAATTGTCTCGGCTATGTGCTTAGGGACACTTTCCTGTTGGAAAGGTCCTTACATTCTGCTCTAGGATTTCATGAAGGACATGTCTGTACTTTGCTCAATTCAGCTTTCCCTCAACCTGATGACACCGGTCTCCCTGTCCCTGCACTGAAAAATGCTCCCATAGCATGATGCTTCCACCACCAGATTTGACCAGTATATTGATATTGGGAAGGAAATAAGTGGTCTGGTTTCCTCTGTCTGACCGAATTTAATTTTTTTAATAGATTTGCACAAAGTTTCTAATGTTGTAATTTTGTTATAAAGGTTATTGTCAGTAGATAAATGAGCTCTGAAGGGCTGCGAGTAATTTTTAAAGCCAATGTAAATGAAAAAATTTTAATATAGTCTTGAGAGTCTCTAGAGACAGCTGTGTGAAATCAAATACATATCCTTGAGTGTCACAGTTGCTTGAGGCTGAAGATTATAAATTTGAACGGGAAAAAATGGAGTGGAGTTATAAAGAATTTAGGCTCAGGACTATATGAACAGCAAATGTCGGCAGTTAAGTTACATTGTAGGCAATGGAGGCTACCCAATAAAAACATATCTCTGGGTCTGCTGCATCAATTATGACCCTTTTTAAAAGTATCCATGAGCAGTTTTTATGTTGTTAAGATAATCTCTATCTGACTGAATGTATCTGTGAATTAAATCTTGAAATATTATATTATTGTTATTGTTTTTCTGTGAGTAATACATCTCGCAGGACTGGTGGGATTTGTGTTGACTATGTAGGGAACAGGTGTCCATTAGCCAGCTTCTGCATCTGCACCAGGAGATCAGAAGTGATTTGGGGATTCACAGGATGTCTCCTTCATAGATTCATCATGTTACTTTTGACAACACTCTGATAAATCCCTGTCTTTAATCAGGACATAGCGTCTGACAGTACACATCTTATCTGAGATGAGTAACACAAGAGACATTTCAATTCTTAAGATAATTTTATTCATTTAGTGCTGCACATATATGGTGATTGGATGTTGAAAGCAAATCTAAGACATGAGGTGAACTCAAACATTGGAAGCACATCTGAGCAGCCTGACTGTAAAATTATATCCAACAAAAAACAATGCTTAAAGCTGCACCTGGAAACTTCAAAATACTATGATGGACTTTCAGAACTTAAGTTCATAAACACCCTATTTTGTAATATCAGTGAAAAAAAAGTTAAGGCACCTTTAGTGGACATGGGATCAACAGAAACAACATGGGCACATTTCTCAAAGATGGAGCAGCTGTATAGTACAGCTTTAAAGGTGTGACGTTAATGTTAGTTGAGTTACGATTAAATTTGACATTGTTCAGTCCCACAGTGAAAAGTTGTCCGATATAATAAAAAACGGTTCTGATTGTGAGGATTGTTCCAAGGCTCCCAAATAGTTCATTTTGAAAGTCAACAGTTTCAACTTGGTTGATATTTGGTGACCATCGTGGTTGTTGCAGGCGCTGTTGTCGCATCTCAGTGGAAGATCATGCCAACATGTGTCAAACACTCCATAGCTTCTTTTGACTTGATAAGTTAAAAGGTTTCTTTGTGTTTTTCAGGCAGCTGGATTTGGCACATGTGAATGCCACAGTGTAAATACAGTATCTTGGACTTCTCAGCCAAAAAGAAGAAAAATGAAACAACCGGTGGAATGTTTGAAAAAAGAACACAGTTAATCTGTGATAAATTTAGCCGATGAGATTAAATATTTTGTTTATATCAAATAACTTTTTACGCTGGACTCAGGGCTAAGAAGCTCCTTTGGCTCTCATCTTAGACAGCAGCATTTCATTTTTCCGACACTCCTGGAGAAAAAAGAAACAATTCATCAGTACTGTTACATAACTTCTTTGTAAATACTTCATGACTTCACTTTACTTATAATATGACATATACGATCAATGTAAACTTTAAATTGTCTGTATTTTATTTATCTAAATCTGGAACCTATTGTTAACTTTTAGAAATGTTGGCAATAATAATAATATTCTTATGACTCTGGCACTCATTTTCAACATCTAATCAATAATTGTATCCCCCCAAATTAAGTTTTACTAAAACTGTAAACAGAGGTGTTGATTCACCGGTAATTTTTGAGACTGTACTTATTGTTTAATATCAACTGCTTGTTGTTGTAGCCAGCAACACCTCTCAGCGATGTAACTTCAATAACTGATAAAGAATACATGATATTTGACTGCTTTCCTCACCTCCTTAAAGTCCTTGATAGTTTTGAAGTAGAGCCTCTGCTTATCGAGCAGCTCCAGGTGTTCATCATTCAGCCGATCTCTCCTCATTTTGTTTTCCTGTTTCTTCTTCTCCATCTGGCAAAGCATACAGGCAGAAAGCAGGCGTCACATAAATAGTGTTGTGCTTGTGTTGTACTGGTGGAAAGAGTGTAAGGACCTCTGGATAATTTCTTGTCCTGCTCAGCTGTAGTTCAATTCAGCAATGATGTTTCCAAATCTCTGAAGGTAACTACATGGAATTATTCTTTAAGAGAGAGTGAGTTCTACCTTGATCCGGCTTTGTTTGATTCCCTCCACTATTTGCTCCATCTGTCTGAGGAATTGCTCTTTGGCTGCTGAAGATGACATGGCCCTGGACAGCAGCAAAACAGATTAGAGCTTTGACACACCAACCGACCATGAAGGTAATGGGGGAAAAAAACTCCTCACAAACAAACAGGTGAGCATATCTATACTTACTGTTGGAAGTTGTCATGAATAGAATTCAGCAGATTCACCTACAGATATGAGAAAAGACTATTTTATGAATAATATTTAGAATATTTAGTCTGCTGGTGACTCTCACCTTTAATTTGTTTGACATTTATATCAATAGTCAAACTGAAGAGAGCTGCTAAAATCACAGACAAATCTTACTTTAAAGCCACAGTCTACTAGAACTCATTATATTGGGAATTTTTTCCCCATGTTGCTAACCGTGCGGTTACTGACCTCCTTCTCAAGGTAAACCTTCTTGTCATCTAATGTGTTATACAGCGTGAAGAACTGTTTGGTCTCTTTGTGTGTTGCAGAAACTGAAAGGCACAAGAAGAATTAGTTTTGTCTTTGTTCCCAATGTATTGGTGACATTTAGTATAATTCATAATTGGAGATACATCAAATGTCTACTTACCTGGTCTAATTCTGGTTAGACTAGATACAGAGGTTTAACGCACCTTGGCTGTAGAGTTCAATGAATCTCTTCTGGTACTGGGTCAACTCGGCCCGGCTTGGCACCTCGTCAATCTGCCTCTGCAGGATGGCAATCTCACGGTTCCTCCGGGCCTGAACAGAGTGAAATACCTCTAGAGTAATTCAGCTCAAAGAGAAGAGGTTCAAACAACCAAAACTCAGGTCTTTGTCTTTGTTACCTTTCCATTAAATGAAAGATGAAGTCCTGTATGTGAACAAACCAAGCTAATTTGTTTCATGAAACTTTGAACATATCCTTTTATAATCATATGATAATGGAGGTTTCTCACGTAATTCTTTTTTGAATACAGCACTTTCATGCACAATGCACAAGAAATTAAGAAAGCTATACCCAGGTAATCTAATCTAGACCAATTTCTACCTAACCTATTTCTCCAAATAGGTGGAGAAAATTGTGCAAGAACAAAATATATTATATGACTATCTCTAGAAAGTGGACGAATGTCCATCTAGGTTCAGGAAATAATGTTCAAAAGACAACAATTTAATTACCTGACTGATCATACTATAAAAAAGCAGATGGAATAATTAAGAACTTTGAAACTTATAAATCAGGCTGTTGGGGAAGTCAGTTATTTTCTTTTTATGCCTACTCACATACTCTACCATTACAGACAATAACTACATTGCTGCTCCCTTCATCTCTATCAGACATTTATCTCGTGCACAAAAACTTTAAACATAGACACACTTTCCATTATGTTACAAACTGTTTCTTCTCATCAATGTTATTTTGCTGATGGTTTCAGTTACACGTGGCATCTATATTACACTTCTGCCCCTCCTGGGAGAGAGATCCCTCACATGTGGCTCTCACTGATGTTTCTACATTTTTTTTCCTGTTAAAATTTTGTTGAAGGTTAAGGGCAGAGGATGTGGCACCTTGTGAAAGCCTTATGAGACAAATAGTGATTTGTTAATATGGGTTATACAAATAAAATTTGATTGAGGCTTTGCAGAACAGTGTCTCTGTAGGGCTTACACAGCACTCTGCATCACAGACAAAATAAAGACATGCAGGCTGTGGAGAAAGCCTCCAGATGACTCTAGATCAAGAGACTGGATATGTGGTAGAGTGCAGCTGGGGCACAAATTGAGGCTTAAACAACTTCATCTGGGTTGTCTGGGTGAGGGTGTCTAAAGTTTTATGTCCACTTTTTTTTTTTGTACTTTAATGATTAATCCCAATCCCATTTCACCCCTTCTCCCTACCCCTACCCCTTGTTTTCAAGGGTTATCTTGCACCTTGAAATAGAGCCACATGGGTAGAAATTTTCCCCTACGAATTGGGACAATCCTTCAAGAAGCCATTACATCATCAGCAGTGGTTGTGAAAAACCGGCACACCATCAGTAGTCATTGATGTAAACATCTCAGTATAGGTCTGCACAACACCTGAAGATTAACCAAACTACTTTTCCTTCCAGGGAAAGGTCCCCTGTTTGCACATCTAATCCAGTACCTCTTCCATCATTTAGACAGACCATACCTTTTTCTTCTAGCAGTTCTTCAATAATCTCCCAATTAGCATCTGTTTTTATTCCTCCCCACAATGTGCTTTGGGTATTAAAGTCCCCATATACCAACACCCTGCTACCATCCAGCCCATTAATGTGTTAGCTTATCCAACTCTAGATTCCTGGGGTAGTAATAATTGATAATACATATTTTCCCTCACTTGTCCATAACTCAACTGTAATATATTATTTTGCATTCATTAGATTACATGTCATTTAGATTACAGTTCCTCATTTAATTACCTCCATTGTAACTCTGACTGGCACCCCCCAAATAACTCCTTTACTCCACTTACACTCTCCACTTTAAAATCATACAATTTCTCTCATCCTGCCCACTCCCTCTGCTCTTCAAACCTAAAAACAATCAACACATTCCCACCTCTCAAAACCTTAGCCATGCGTATATCTCCAACTTGGTTTTTCAACACAGTCCAGCTTCTCCCGACTCATTGAAGAAAATCCTCCTTGCCAAATCCCAATATAATCTTGAACTCCAACTCTTCAACTCCTCCCTCCTCACTTTTACAACTTCTGGCTAGGGCTGGGCGATATGGCCTAAAACAAATATTGCAATATTTGTATGCTATATTGCGATACACGATATTCATATTGATATTTAGAAATCTCCTCTAAATCACTGTACAAATGTTAAATTCATAAAAGTCCACAGGAAGTGGCTAAGCTAGCAAACGTTAGCATTTCCAACAGTCCCTGAATGCACCTCGTCGGAAGATAGACATTTTTAAAATGTGTAAGTGACCTCGTTTCAAGTCAAACATAAATGTTGGGGCTTGCCTTCTGATCATTGAGCCGCTTTTGACTTAGGGTTTGACTTAGGAAAACCTTTTAGTCTTCCTAAGTCAAACTTTTTAGTCTTCCTAAGTCAAACTTTTTCAGATATCTTCAAGTAAGGCATTTTGTTCTTTCTCATTTATCTGGCTCTTTTATATCAACAGATTTGAACATTGTTGATAGAGTCCTCTCTGTAAATCCACTTAAAAAGAAGTTAATTTCAGCTCTTTATAACATGGTGTTGGATCTTGGGCACACCACCACAGATAGGCTTAGAACAGCATGGGAGGAAGACTCAGGTCTTTCTTTATCAGAAGACACTTGGACTTCCATTCTTAAACTGGTTAACTCGACCTCCCTCTGTGCACGTCACAGCTTAATTCAGTTCAAAATGGTGCAAAAGCAAAACTATCCTCTATGTACCCTGATATCAGCCCACATTGTATCAAATGCAGTTTCGCTGAGGCTTCGCTCATCCACATGTACTGGACCTGTTCAAGCCTCACCAACTATTGGAGGGAAATTTTCCATACACTCTCTCGGGTGTTAGGCATCAGGTTGGAACCTAGCCCGTTGATTGCTCTTTTTGGGCTCACGAAGTGAGGTGGAGTTATCCAAAGAAAAACGACGTACTTTATCCTTTGTCTCCCTGCTAGCTAGACGACTGATCCTGCTCAGGTGGAGGGATGCCTCCTCTCACACTCATGCACAATGGCTAGAAGAAATCATGTCCTGCTTAAAATTGGAGAAGGTTAGATACTCACTCAAGCATTCAAATGGGAGATTTCAGAAAGCGTGGGGTCCTTTTCTAAATGCATTTCAGACTCTTTGAGAACTTGTTCATTAGGCGCAGTTTAACAACGCTATGTACTCTTTGCTTATTTATAGAGCAGGCTCTAGAGGTGGCAATGTGCTCATACCTGTATTATTGCAGTGTACTGGCAGTGACTAGGGAGGGATTCTTTTACATATGAAGATTTTGTTTAATGTTTTCTCTTTCTTTTCTGTATAACATTGCATTTGTCCCTTTTTTTTTGTTTTTGTTCTCTTTAAGTTATACTACCCAATTCATGCCCATCTGGACACATTGGTGCTAATTGTTGTACTCATGTCTACCATGTGTTCTTGTTAGGACCATTGAGTATTGCACCATGGATATGTTGAATTTCCTTCAATAAACAGATTTTGATTTTTAAAAAAGTCAGTGGAATAGCTGTGTATTTGCGATATTATTTTCTGTGCTTTAATTTTTTTCCTCACTTATCAGTTTTGTTATCTGCTATGGAGACCTAACTACACCATGACCTCCTGTTCCATCTAATCTTGTTTTAAGTTCATGTAGTTACCATGACCAGACGGATTTTCTGTAGTTTCTCTCGGTCTGCATTGTACTGTTTGTCTATCAGCTGGTTCCTCTCCTGAGAAAAGAAAAAAGAGGATTAGTATACAGTAATGTACATGAACATGTTCATATTTTTTGTGAGTGCTGAACTGAACGAATCAGTTTACAAATGATGAATGTGAAAGCTCACGTTTTACGACAGCTTTTTTAAAAATCATCATCGGCCTGCGTGAGTGCTCCCAGACTCTTCTTACTGGGAGCATACATACACGTACGCTTGCTCCAGAGTTTATGAGGTTTCATTCAAACATAATGATAAATGATTCTTCAACATTTTGCGCTTGCTCAGTACAACGCAAGAGATGACGCACACAGCCAGGACTCAGTGTTAAAGTGACCAGAGGATCCAGATTCATGATCCGACACCATCGATTAATAACTAAATACATGATCGTAAGTTTGTCATCTAAATCATAACCATCCCAATAAAAAAAACTGAACAAATGAACATGAACTAGTTATTTTTTGGAACTGTGAACTGAACTTTGAACTAGTCCTTTTCATTCATATGACTGGTTGGTTTTACGTTCAAGGATTTTTTCTCTGGGAGTGAAGGCTCCAATCTACTCTCTTTTCTTCTTTTGTTTTATACAGATTCAGAGAATTGCTAAATTGGAAAATGTGCTAGATACCTTTTCCTCTGTATCCTGTCCTGATGCCATTTTCAGCTCCTCAATGTTCTGCTGCAGACGGGCAATCTCTTCCTGGTTCACACATCCATGTTAGAGAGAATTCATACAAAACTGTCATATATGAATTAAAAACTCAATTTATCCTATGCTGTACACAGAGTGGAATCAACAGGATTCAGAATCATGATGATGTACTCACTTTACAGTGTGTGCGGAAGTCCTGCTCCTGCTGCTTCAGGTTCTCATTCATTGTTACTAGAGCCCTCAGCTTCTCCAACAAGCTGTTAAACAGAATAAACACTGTTAGATTGTGCTACCAATCAAGGATCACAAGTTCTACAAGATTTAAGAGGTTGCAATGTCAAAATGGCTAAATGGCAGCAGGAATAATTAAATCCATTACCATCATTCTCAACCACTCACCCATTGTCAGCCTGCTCCTCCAGCTCTTCTAGAGACTTGACTTCTTTTTCCAGATTCTCCAAGAGCTGTGTTGCCTGGGAAGATGCATGATTTCACAATTTTGCCATATTCCCATCTTTAAATTTTCTCAATCTTTAATTTTAAACAAAATATTATTTACTTAATTATGCTTCTTTGACAAGTCCAAGGTTTAACTGCTGATTTTCTTGATAGTAACCATTTCAAATAATTTTCTGAAATGAGTAATGTTCTCTTATATTGTAATCAATGGCCTTTTGTCATATTGCTGGTATTTTAGCTTTGTCTTACCTCCATCAGTTGTCTCTTGACCTTGTCACAGCCTGTCTTCACCTCTGCATGGCTGGCTTGTAGCTGCCATAAATACATATTAATGATAATTATAACACCTTCCCTGATCACTGGTGAAAATCATTGTAAACTTAATTTTGGTTAAATTAAATTAGGTTTCATAATGGCCCACATTAATTCCTGATGGGATCAGACCAGGTAATACAGTTTACAGTGATATCAAATTGGTGAAGGAATTGAATTCTCACACTCACGTGTAAACAAAAGGCAATCATTGGCATGTACTACTTAAATACATATTGCTGCATTAAGTACCATAAAATAAGTAAGTCATCAAATTAGTCATCAATTAATTATTCACCAGTTTCATTGCTAAATTATACACTGCTCAAAAAAGTTAACACTTAATTATCACTGTATAACACCAAGTCAGTTAAACTTCAGGGATATCAACTCGTCCATTTAGGAAGCACAAGTGATTGTGAATAATTTCACTTTCTTTCTTAACAAATTATACAATGTCAGTAAAGATTTTCAACTTCAATAATTTGTTCATCAAGATCTGATGTGTGATTTAAGTGTTTACTTAATTTTTTTGAGCAGTGTACTAATAAGCCCTTTCAATCTGTTAATGAATGTGTCCAAAAAAACAGGCAACATGTACTATAAAATTTCTGAATGTATTGTCTGTTATATGGGAATTAATGTGCCCTATGTTTACCTGGTGTAACCTGTTATTTGTGTTGGTTCTGCACCAATGCTATCAACAAATAGTTTTTGTGTACTTATGGGAACCAAGTGATTGTAGAACTGTTTGACACAGTGGAAGGCATAACATGGTGTAAGTGGACTAAAGATTAGACCACAGTGAACTGCTCACCTCCTCCAATTGTTTAGTCTTTTGCTGGATCTGTTTGGTTAGCGTGGCGACTGCCCTGTGGTGTTGCTGCAGTGGACCATAGAGCTCTGAACGCTCCTCGGAGTTCAGCTCTGACTGCTATGCACACAATTGTTACAATAAGGTATTATAACAAAAAAGAAATGTTAATAGAAAAAACACATAAATGTTTGAGCTGAGTCCACACAGGTTGTTGAACAGGCGTTTGTAACCAATATAACTGTATTTTACACCTCTTCATGTTAGTTTTGATCACATTAACCTGTTTTAGCTCCCAGTGTTTCGCTGTGAATTGAATTTAAGTACTCAGTTAGTTGAAATCAGCATACAGACTATCTTTATCCACTCAATAACACATCACTTAACACATTACAGTACAGCAGTTACTTTTAAAAATGAGTCGTTTAGGGATTACAATTCGTTGTGGCCATTTATACTCTTAATTCTGTTTTTATCTGCCATATTTATATTTATACTGTAATTCTGTCAATACTCCCATACTGCCATATTTATATTAATAATCCACTGATAATTCTGTTTATATTTATACCGTTCATTCTGTTCATCCAGCCATATCTGCCATATTTATACTCTTTATATAGCCTAGATTGCCACTGCCTGTTTTTATATTTTATATTTCATGTTTAATGCTGTTTGCACCGGGGATAAGAGGGAAACACTATTTCAATTCTCTGTATGTCCTGCACATGTGGCATTATTGATAATAAAGTTGACTTGACTTGAAAACATTTAGTCTGTTTTCAGTGGGCAGACTAGTCCAGAATAAAGCTGATCTGAAAAATGGACAGCAGCCTCTACCAAGAGAGGAGACATGCAGTGTCTTGTTTTCTGTTTGATAAAAAAGATGTGACATATGGATGTGAAGGACTTGGGTTGGTTAAAGGCACCTTTATTGGAGCTGACAGCTGAGTAATAATAAGTATGTTAACATAAGATTTTTCCTATGTTGCTGATTAATAACATAGTAGTTTAATTACTTTAAATGTGTAATGAGCAATTAATAACTGTAACGTGCCCAACACAGATAATGATGTTTGGCACTAAAACAATCATTTTTGCTTTGATTCTTGAGAAACAGAGATGGAATTGTTAATACACAGGAACTATACTCAGAAAGTCCTGATGTAACATACACTAATGAACATGTTTGATGAGCATACATCACAATTAAGTGTCATATGCTCTGACTGATTCCCTTTGACCTTAAATAGTACAAAATAGATTTTATTCTGCTCCTTTAATTGAAAAAGACATTCTTATTTTGAGACTCACCTTCTCAGCATACTCAGAGGCAATCTGTTTGATTTCTTCAGACTGCAGTCCAACTATCTGACCCACTGCACTGGCTGTCAGCTTCCCCTGCAGAATCACAAATCTCAGTCACTCACAACCACAAATCACTGAACATTTAGTTGTTCAGTTTACAGTGAATGCAATCATACAAAACCTTCAATTGCCAAGACCTGCATTTAACAAGCATCACAGAGCAGGAAATGTCTCTTTGGCCAAAAGGGCTCAAGAATAACACATTTTTGATTCTACTGTCAGGAGTATTTTTAGATTTGTTTTTACTTAGATATGTGGGAGAGCCCCAGTGGGGCCTTCACCTATGACCTAGAGTTACAATGAGATGGCTCTCAGGTAGAAATATTCCATGAGAGGATAGATGCTTTGGGAACTCTTGATGACACTAAGCTTGTTAAAACCTTTTTTTTTTTTTGGAGACTTAGGGCGGGATACAGCAAAAACTGATGGGACCATGTAAAATATTACAGTACAACAGTTGATTTTGTCAGATCCAACAATTCTTCAACTCAAAACACTTTGTTTGTGTTCATGCATAATGTGGATGATGAGTCCTTAGTGAGAGTGGTCACTTACATAGTGAAGGAAAGTGCAATTTAAATTACACAGGTCCAGATTAAAAGAGGAATAATGTGGTTATTCATTTCTGACAAGTCAGTCAGTTTAGAAAAAACAAAAAAAAAAGATTGATGTCTACCTCTTCATTCACCATAGCAGCCATGCTGGTCATCAGAGTACTGATTCGCATCTAAGAGAAAAAAACAAAATTTCATTATAAACATTTCACTGTACTTTATAGAACGATCCAAGATCCAGATGGTACAAACGCAGTTTTGTTCTACTCTCCCCATGGAAACACGAATTGTTATAATGCATTCCCTTAACCAGGAGTTGCAAATAGGCAGACAAGGGTCTGGATCTGGACCCAGACGCCATCCTATCTGGACCCGGATGTATAACAGATAATTGAGCTAGTCAAAGTTTGACAGAGCATTTCTATATGAACAGATGCAGATTTATTGCACTGGTTTAGCAGCCTCAGCAAATGACAACCAAATCCTTTACCGAACTTGGTGTGAGGAGAGGAGGAGGAATAAACAGTGAGTAAAAAGTAAGTCCGAGAAAATGGCATGCTCTAAAAAGAAAAGTAGAAAATCTAGACTGGGCAGACTTTTATTGTTCATTCTTCTGACGGGCAGTATGTCTCTAATATCACAATGAAAAACAAAGCAAACAAATAAAACAACACTACACTATTTCAGCCCAGATTTGAAATATTGTTCAAATATCATTGCATTATACTTGGTTTGATTTGACAGTTCGTCAAATATGCACTGCTCAAAAACTTCATAAGTCACAGTATAACACCAAGTCAGTTAAACACTTAAGGGATATCAAAACATACATTATTTAGTAAGTTATTTTCATCATTTCATTAGTAATTAGTATTACTCTTATTTGTACATTAACTACTTCTACTATAGTTCACTCATTATACACGCATTTTTATACAGATATATTACTGTTATATTACTTTTACTTTATTGCCTTATTTCTTTACTGTATCATGCATCATATTTTGCATGGCTAGAAGTAAGGCATAATTAACTGCAATTGAATTAAATCAACTTCCTACTAATTTTTGCTTCTTGAAAGCAATTCTAATATGTCTATTTTTGCTCTCCATCTATAACACAGTACATAAAGTACTCACCTCCTCTGCAGCCTGCAGGTCGTCTTCTTCTGACACCTCTACCATCCCAGGTGGGGCCACTTGAGAGCCGCTGGCCAGCAAAGCCTTTCCGTCATCCACCTAGAGGAGGGAAAACACATTTCATTTCATACAGACTCAGCACCCACAGCGACAGCCCCTGCAGTGGCAGAAAAATGATTTTGATAACAACTGCAAAATAACCACTGCTCTCCACAAGCGCCAACTACTATGTGAAGTCAATTTTATCAATGCGCACTGTGACCTTTAATTCTATTTTGCTGTTAGATTTGTGAGATTGGATATATGAATTATGAATGAATTATAATTTCTTTGCTTACCTTTTCCACCAAACAGTTCAAGAGCTCTTGAAAAAAACTCTTTGTTTTTCAAAAGCCAAAGAACTGACTTTTTGCCAGAAAAACTGGTTACCGCTTACATCAGGGGCTAGGATTATCATTAACGACAAGACCAACCAAAACATTGTGACCATCATTTAAAAAAAAAACATTGTGTCATGTGTAGTCTGCAACGAAGATTGACTATTTTTAATTATTCAATCAATGGTTGCCAAAGCAAAGCAGTAGTGGTCTGTGGAGGAGACAAACTGTCTTAAAAAGAGCTGCTGTAGTTTGCCATTATTGATGTTGTGCTTGAAGTCGGTGCCAGTGTTACTCAGAAATCAGAGACATATAAGTAACGTTATGGGGTTTGCAAGAATAACTCAGAACCAGCTCTAGCATCAGCCCATGTCCACCTTGATCGAAAAGAGTTATGGTTGGAGAGCTGACGTTTAAACGTCCACCTGCGTCTGGTGAAAAAATAACATACATGTACGTATTCAAACTCTGTCTCTCCCTACAAACAGCACTGTGATCACAGAATATTTAAACACTCTTGCATGTTGGCAAGCACTTATCAACTTCACTAAACTTTATTCTATTAATTTGATCAATCATTATTCCAATTATTTCTTTTGATGAACTAGATATATATGCTTATCTCATAACTTTATCACTCAGCCTGGCCTGAATGTGTAATCGTGCTTAGTGTTAGTATTATGTGTGGCAAATTAATTGACTTCCAAGAGATTGTAAATTTCGACATCAGAACTGACAGCAATAATCTTTGGACTTTAGTGGCTAAAGGAAGTTTAACTATCCAAAATGTTCAGAATCTGCTACTGCAAACAATAAATATAGAATATATAAAATCAGTTCAAGAGGATCTTTTTGTTTGATGTTAAGCAGCAACAGTATGCCAAGCTAATGGTGGATGTTGTAAGGGACAACACTTCCTTCTAGTTTTGAAAATAGTTTTTAAGTAATCTTGGCTTGGGAAATTACTTGAGACTATAACCTGCATATAAACGATTACTACATTTTAGTAATCAACTATTTTGATAACTAATTAATTATTTTGAATATTTTTTAAGTAAAAAGGAAATTCTCAGCTTCTTAATATATAAATATATATCTGAATATCACTTGAAATATATGGTCTCTTTTCAACATCTTGAAAACAGCCTAATCTTTTCAAAATGTAGCTGTCAAAAAAAAAAAAAGACTAATTGCAGCCTTTGACATAGTTACTACCTTTCAATACCTGGCAACAACCAATGTCACAATATGAAAAAATAACAAACAAATCTAGAACTACATTACAAGAGGTTATTTATATACACTGTATATATCTTTGTCAAATTAAGGTTCAGTAAATGCCCTTGCGTGCCTTGAAATTACAAATATTAGGGGAAAACTAAGATAAAAGAAATTACTTATCTTGACAAATTCACAGTTTGTGTCCTACATTACATGGTATCAACAATAAGCCCAATTTAATTTGGTCGTAACTTATGCTATAACATTGCTGTGTTATTTTGGTGATAACTGACAAAAGCGTTACTGCAGACGACATGGTGCAATGACATCAGGTAGCTTCTCCTGTTGCTTTTAACATCCATTCTCTGACGAGAGGGGTGACAATGAATCATGCTTCTTATTTAATTTCAGACAGTGGTCATTTAGTTTACTACAATTAACACAATTTGCTTCTTAGTTAGTAAAACTGTCAGCTTTCACACATTGCACCAGATGAAGCAACGTTAACTTGAGTTGTTAACAACACTTGTTAGTTTTTGTGCAGTAAACAGTTAAAGACATATTAAGATCTATATAAACCACCTGTTAAACAGACATGTAGAAAAGCACTGGTGTAGTTATAACTGGTCTGCAGGTGACACGTTTAACTAAACGACAGTGTAGTGGTTTAATTGCAATTTGTTACAGTGAAGCTAAGACCAAAGTGTCTGTTGTCTGAGTGTTAGTTTGCCATTAACCTGGAAAACTCTTCCTCACCGTATCATAAGTAAATATGATGTGATGGATCTCCCTGCAGTATACGTTATCAATATGTTTCCACGTACATTTTATCCATAACCAGCAGCTACGAAACTGCATTATTGGCTACAATGTAGCTCAGATGGTTAAAACAGAGCTCTAGAACTTGATACGAATGTGTTGGTCTGAATTGGGAGGAGAATGCAGCATTGTATCATACCGTATAGGCTGGCGTACATGATAAATAATCATAACAACAGTGAAATTATCATAGCACATGACATGGTCTCTGCAAAGCCACTTACATACCAGAAAAATGTTATTTGTAAAAGCTACATCATTGTAACACCTACCTTTTCTTGTTTGGACTGTTTGCTGAAACCATATCGCCTGAAGAAAAAAAAAAACTTGTGACAAAGATGTGAAAATAAAGTAATTTTCTTTGCCTTTGGAATTTAAATTTTTTTTACCATGCCACATTACATCAGGACGTCATAAAGGTATGCAAAATTAAGATAAACAACTCTGATAAAATAAATAAAAGCATACAGAAATGCATCAAAGCAAAACCACACTGTGCATCCACAATGCTAATAACACAGTATGTGAGATTGCATTCTCTGAGCAACGTGTTAAGCCACAAAACAAAGTGCTATGAGTAGAAGCTTGCAAAAAAATGCTTCATACGATACTTACAGAAGGAAATCTGACATTCTAGCACAGAGGCAGTGATGGAAGGATGGATGGATGGATGAAAAAACATGTCAGACAAACTAGACCTAAGATGGGGTTCACTAAGGAACAGAATGCTTGCGCAGTTGTGAATGCGTACATAGACTTCCACTAAGCCTCATGTAAACCCTTTGATGACTTTGATGATGAATTTAAGTCACTCTTTCCCTAGTGGACCCTTGCCTACATGTGGTCAAATATTTCTCAAACTTTTAATTCTTGAAAAATGGACATTCAATTCCAATTGTATAGTGCCTAATCATAATATACATAATCTCAAGGCACATTACCATAGGTAAAGCCCTTCTATGTGTGAGATGCAAATAAATGACAGTGATATTCTTTTACAGTGAGAGGTACGTTTGAGAGCACACATATGCCTGATATGTAATCTTACCTGCCATATTCCAGCAGGGTGGAATGAACCCTTGACTCTTCATCTAGAAGCTGTCCTGCATCCTTCTGTCTCCTATACTTTCTTTGTGGTTTGTACATGTCCTGCAAAACACCAGTGTTCATTCAAGTCAAACATTATATTGAATACAAAAATACACTCACATCTGTTGGAAAAAAATTATCAGAAAACTGTTGGTTATTGTTGTTGCATCTACTTTTACTTTTTTACTTTGTTTATTCGACAATTACATAATTCCTTTTAATTATGTGTGGTGGCTTCCAAAAGTATTCAGACCATTTCACTTTTTACATAAATGTACAATTGTTGTGTTGTGGTTTAAACTTTAAATGCATAAAATATTCATCTTTCTCCATCAATCTACACCGAATAATCCATATTAAAAAGCCAATCAGCCTATTTACTAACTAGACGGGTACTCAGAGAGTGCATACCTCCGCCAATGCTGATTGGGAAACACAAAGGCAAACTATCCGTTCTCTTATACAAGGATATTTGTTACCACACAGTAACTGAGTGAAATTACACATCTTTTCACCAAGTTTTGTGGTAATCTATCCTGTAGTTTTTGTGTATTCTTGCTATGTAACAGATACACAAATAAATGATGAAAAGCTTAACCTCCCTTGGCGGAGTTGAAAAGCATCCAGACCCTTAACTCAGTACTCAGTAGAGGGCCGAGTCTTCTTGAGTAAGTCTCCATAAGCTTTGCTCAGCTGAATTTGGGCAGTTTATCTTTATCTTTCTAACATATACTCTCAAACTCTGTCCGATTAGATGAGAAGCAAAGTTCGATCTTCAGGTCTCTTCACAGATGTCCTATGGGCATTAATTATGGCCTTTATGTCACTTAAAGACAGTCAGAGACTTGCCCTGAAGACTAAGGTTGATTCTCCCTCTCTTAAGAGGACTTCTAAAGCTCTGTTGGAGAGACTGTTCTTGGTCACCATCCTGGCCAAGTTGCTTCTTGTACAATCACTCAATTTGGCTGCATGGCCAAATCTAAGAGTCCTTCACATCACATTACAATTGTATGAGATAAAAAAAAGATTTTTGATTTTGATTCGATCCATCTTCTGCTGCTTATCAAGGGTCAGGTCTTGGTAGCAACATGTTGAACTAGGGAGTCCAGAAAATTTGGCTCACAAGCAGTGTTTTACAGCTCCAGAGGATCGCAAGGCAAGTGAGGTGCTGTTCATTACTATGCGTCTCCACTCTCCAGTGACCATTTGTCATTTGATAGCAAATCCATGCATAGTGTGCAGCTCTACAAAGTAAGATTTCACTTGTTTGGAAATAGAAGTTTAAAAAAAATCTATGTTTGACAAAGAATGTGGCCTAAAGTTAGCAACTCACCAGTACATCCAGAACTGTTTTCACAGCCTTGTCTTTCTGCTGGAGAAACTCTTCATCCTACAATACAAAGGTTAACTTTGAACATCAGCACTTATCAGAAGACAATTCAATGCAGTTTATGCATAATTATCACTTAAATTATTAGTAAAACCATGGTGGAAGATTATTACCACAAACTGCTGAATGAATATGTTGATATTGTTTTGATATTTTTAGTCCCATATTGTTATTTTATGCTGGTATATCTGGTATATTTTTGGCTTACCAAACATCATGGCCCCCAATCGGTAATAATTTTGATAGTTAATTAAAAAAAATAATGTCCTGAATATTTAATTTCTTTGACTTTTCAATGGTCGTATTTAAGGCTTTCTTTTTTGGGGATTAAACCTCTTAATTGCTTTTTCAGAATGCAAGCACACAATAATACAAAAAGTGGAAGGACTAAGTTAAAATAGAAAAAAAGATAATTGTTAGCTAAAAGCAAGACAAATGCAGCTTCTGAAAGATGCAGCCCCTAAATTGAGACAAAGCTGATGTGCTGCTGCCTTTGTTGCTTCTTCAGCTCAAAGGGAACTTGGAGAGTGTATACTTCCGCCAAGGCTAACATCCAATATCGCAATGTAAAACGGAAGTGAAAAAAACGTTCCTGGATCCACCCCTTTAATCAAATGCACTCCAAAACTTAATGGGGTTTTTTTTGGCCCAAACCCTACCTTTCAACTTCAATAAAATCAGTTCAGTAGTTTTTGCAATGAATTCCAATGAAAATCGATGGATGGATGGATGGATGGATGGTAATATAAAGTTTATTTGGCCACCATCTCTTTAAAGTCTTTTAATATTGAGTCTGGTCACATACTTGTTTTACTTTTCTTGTTAATTAAACAGCCTGTGTCACTGATACATTGCAATAACAGAGTGGTAGATTGGTTCATCTAACACCTTGCTTTTTTATGAGCTTACTGTTCCAAATACACATAAGATCACACTTCAAAAAAAAGTAGTGTACAAGCTTAAATTATTTTTTTATGTTCGGTTTGTAGAATTCATGGACAGTGACATGAAGTAAAACCTATGACTGAAATGCTAAGATGCCTCACTTTTTTGAATTTGTTGGGATTGTAGAAAAACGTGGTTATAAAGTAGTGTCACAGAGACACTAATCTTCTGGCTCTGTGGCCTACTGGTACTCTCACCTCTGGGAGGCTGTGGATCTTCTGGAACTGAGAAATGGAGTAAGCTCTCACATAGTCACCCATCTCTTCCCTTGTTTCTATGGCTCGTTTTACCAGCCACTTGCAGGAGACAAAACACACAGTTTATCAGATACAAGTCTAAACAAGGAGCCACAATATGCAAAATGTGTGTGTGAATTCATTAGATGAGTGTCCCCCATTAGGTGTGCTGAAGTTTCCTTGGGCAAGATACTGCAATTACACATCCAACTAAAAAGCCACTTCTTATCAGCCAATGTAAATGTCATTCAACTTTGGCATACAAATGAACAAATGTGGAAAAAGGCAATATTGGAAGTTTACTAATGAAATATTTACACGGTGCAGGAATGCAGTCTGCATATTTCTGACAGGTTGGTTTCTGAACTGGCCGATTAATTCAGTTCTATAAATTAAATATTTAATATTCAAAGAAAGTATAATGAGGTTACTTTGAAAGATAAACAAAAGGACCGTTTGATGCACTTGTATGTATAAATAAAGCAAAACGTGTGTATAGTGACAAACTAAGAAGGAGCAAATTAGAGTAGAAAGTGACAAGATTTCTTTCTTCTCACTGTCTCATCCTCTAAAACTTCAACCTGCTTGCTGGACCCCATCCCTACTCAGCTCTTTAAAGAGGCTTTCTTAGAAGTCGGCAGCACTGTATTGAATCTTATCAATAGCTCTTTATTAACTGGCTATGTACCACAGGCTTTTAAACTAGCAGTAATTAAGCCTCTGCTAAAGAAGCCTAGCTTAGATGCAGGTATCTTAGCAAATTACAGGCCTATATCAAACCTCCCATTTACTTCTAAACTTTTAGAAAGAGCCATTGTAAATCAGCTGCTCTGTCACCTCCAAAGAAATGACCTGCACTTTTAAAAGTTTCAAATGATATTCTCCTAGCCTCTGACCAGGGTCTTGTCTCCATGCTGGTCATGTTAGATCTCAGTGCTGCATTCGACACCATTGACCATAACATTCTCCTTCTAAGATTAGAGCAAGAGGTTGGGATTGGAGGGACAGCATTAAGCTGGTTTAGGTCTTATTTATCAAATAGATCCCACTTTGTTAGTGTTAATGATGAATACTCATCATACACTAAAATTAATCATGGAGTCCCACAAGGTTCGGTTCTTGGCCCAATACTCTTTAATTTATACATGTTACCATTAGGCAATATTATTAGAAAACATAAAATTCTTTTTCACTGCTATGCAGATGACACCCAGTTATATTTATCTATGAAGCCAGACGAACTGAACCATTTAATTCGACTTCAAAACTGTCTTAAAGACATCAAGGCCTGGAGGACCCAGAATTTCTTATTGTAAAACACTGACGAAACTCTGTCTAACCAGTCGGTTAACCTAGATGATATCCGCCTGGTTCCGAACTCCACTGTGAAGAACCTAGGAGTTATCATTGATGAAGATCTGTCATTTACCCAACAAATTAGTCAAACCTCCAGAATAACTTTCTTTCATCTGCGTAATATAAAGAGAATCAGACACATCCTGTCAAAACAGGATTCTGAAAAACTGATTCATGCCTTAGGCTAGACTACTGCAACTCCCTATTATCACGATGTCCCAGCAGATCCTTAAGAACCCTTCAGCTCGTCCAGAATGCTTCTGCACGAGTACTGACAGGAACCAGAAGATGGGATCACATTACTCCTGTCTTAGCTTCGCTTCACTGGCAGAGGATATATTTCAAAATCCTCCCACTAACTTATAAGGCCCTCAACAATCAGGCCCCATCCTACATTAAAGAGCTCTTAACCCCTTACTGGCCTCACAGACCACTTCGCTCCCTAAACTCTGGACTCCTTGTAGTGCCTAGATTTACTAAGAGTAGAATGGGTGGTAGAACTTTTAGTTACCAAGCGCCTCTCCTTTGGAACAAGCTCCCACTCTCAGTGAGGGAGGCAGACACAGTCTCTACATTTAAGGCTAGACTTAAAACATTCCTTTTTGATAAAGCTTTTAGCTCAACCCTGAACCATAGTCATCCATAGCTATGCTGCTATAGGCCTACACCTACACTGCTGAGGGATCACCCATCAAGCACCAGAAACCAGCACCTTCTCTCTTCTTCACTCTCTGCCTGGTTTATTTTGTTATATCTTATTACATATCTCTAACTCCTTGGGTCTTCATGGGCTGACATGGAGGGTCAAGCAACCACCAGCACTCTCTCTCTGGATTTTGTGTTTCTTAAGATCTTGGACTTTTGTGCAGCACCCTGAGACAACTGTTTGTTGTGATACCATGCTATATAAATACATTTGATTGGATTTGTTTCCATGCCAGGGTGTCAGACTGGTCACAATGATCTTCAATTTTGGTGGAGAAGTAACAATTTTGTATTGTATATTTGTGGATATTCTATCTCCACCATGACCCAATAAACATTCGCTGTATGGAAAACCGAATGATAAAGCAATGTAAGGCAGAAAGTGAATTAGAAAAATGCAGTTATAATTTATGGGGAATAACTGAAGGAACACTATACAACATTCAAAGTAATTCCAACACAGTGTAATCAATTGTCCCTCAAATTAATTAATGCATGCAGCTATATAACAAGGCAAATAAAATACAACATTACTATTTTCATCCATTAATTTAAAAAAAAAAAAAATACAATATCATTATTACCATTTTTAAATACACAATGCTAATGGACTCATTTGATGTTGAATGTTAGCTGAAAGTTTGTCATGAACTTTCTTACTTGTATCACAGGAAAAATGTGGATAAAATCCAGGCCTTGGATTTGATGGGGTTCAAGGTGATGAGGACACTTCATCTTCGGTAGAACAGAAACTATTTTCTCTGTCAGGGCTCTGCAAGGATGGTAAATGGTTTGTATTTATATAGTGCTTTTCTAGTCTTGATGACCACTCAAGGCACTGTACAGTACAGTTTGCCATTCACCCATCCACACACACATTCATACAGTGCATCTATTAGCAGCACTTTTTTGTTCTAAGGGGCAATTCAGGGTTCAGCATCTTACTCTTGTTGTTGGGCAAGATACTGAACCCTGAATTGCCCCAGAGAGCTGTGCCACTAGTGCAAGATTGATGTGTGATAGACAAAGTGCTGCACAGAGATGTACTGTGTGAATGGCAAAACTGTACTGTACATACAATCGTACAACTAAATTATACAACTACTAATTTTGTCTTTAGGCCACTCAGTTCTAAATATCTACAAGTCATTGATCTGATCTTCAATTTGATTTGATTTATTCTGTAACTGAAACCTGGCAGCAACAAGATGAATATGTGAGTTTAAATGAAGCAATGCCCCCCACCCACATTAACACTCATGAACCCAGTCACTGTTTCAATCACACTCTTGATCTTGTTGTGACATACGATATAGAAATTGAAAATGTTATATTTCCCTAAAACCCACTTCTGTCTGACCATTTTTAATAACACTGGAATTTACAATAGCGCCAAAACATAATATACATTATTTCAAGGCACTTTACAAATGTAAGGTATTATCAACATTGAATTTGGACAATGACTATCCGATAGTGTCTTGAGGATAACTAAAATTCATAATCAATTTTAATGAAATAATTCCTTTGGTAGGCTATTGTAAGGGAAATGTAACATTTTGATCATGCAGAATGTACTCATGTTCATTTGCCCTATGATTGATCATGATTGAATCTTTACAATGTAACCTTGATCATGCTGAATCCTGTGCTACTGACTGAATCTTGGCCTGATTGCCTAAACTAAGGCATTGTTGCTCTGTTGTCATCAGAAGATCCTGACCTTTGGCTTATAAAACATCCTCAACCAGAGGGGGAGGAATGAGCCAAATGTATAAAGAGAAACAGCTTGCCATCGGTGTGCATATTACAAACCAACCTTTGTCCTGTGTACCATGCTCTGAGCATTAAAGTGTGTCAATACTGTAAGAGATTTGTGTCTCGTTCCTTGTTGTCAGAGTGGGATTGCACAACTGCCACGACAGCTATTTACTATGTTGAATACTTTGTTCATAGTACAGCAGCCTCATTGTATACAACTCTTGACACCGTCAATAAATCAGAGGACATTAGCTCAATGGTATGATTCACAAACACATGCTTTAAAACAGACATCCCAGAAGTTGGAAAGGAAGTGGCGTTCCACCAGTCTAGATCAGTGGTTTTCAAACTTTTCTGCCCAAGGTATAATAATTCATAATTCTTTGGTATCAGGACTCCAGACTTACTTTTAACATTGGATGCACTGGTGCGCTTAACTTTTTCATTTAGGCTCACCCAGAATTAGGCACTGCAGTAATATACCTTTTCTTCACAGTTCCCGTATGCATTTGTAATTTGTTTACTGGAGCTGGATTTGATTCCATTTGATTTGTTTGAATATCGTTTTAATTAAGGATATTTCGGTGTACAATAAGTTTGCCTGAATATGAGAGAAATTCTCACAGAACGAAAGCTGTAAACTGTGTAAGGGAAACTACTACCTTGGTGAATTCTTAAAAATATTAAAGTAGGCCTTTCACAATAATCAATGTTGTCTGTGTATACTTAAACTTAAACTTCCTTTATTGATCCCACAAGGGGAAATTCTTTTTACACTCATGTTTTTTTCATTTAATACATGCATTAACCCACAACCCCACACACACACAGACAGGGCTCAAAGACATGCATATTTTGGAGAGAGATGGTAGAGTGATGGGCAGCCCCCAGGAAAAGCGCCCTATGAGCAATTGGGGGGTACGGTGCCTTGCTCAAGGGCACCTCAGCAGTGCCCAGGAGGTGAACTGGCACCTCTCCAGCTACCAGTCCACCTTCCATGGTTATGGAACATGCTGGACTTGAACCGGCCACCCTCCGGTTCCCAAGCCAAATCCTTATGGACTGAGCTACTGCTGCCCCCAAATGTGTGCTCTTTAAATATGTCTCTCATAAACATAAAGCAAATGTCAGTACTGTTCAGGTCCTAATAACCTGTGATGAGTGTTGGTGTTTATTGTTAAAGGATAAAGTGAGTGTCAGCTGGAGTGTGAAGGGAGGATAGTCAGACAGAGACTATGACATTGTACAAACCAGCTTCAGGATTAGAGCAGAAGCAGCGGCACTGATCCTTTTACAGCGTCTGTAGTGGAAACTTTATTCACACTTTCTGTTTCCACAGCTCAACATACATCACTATGTTCACCTCCTCCTCTCCCTCATCTATGTTTCACGTGTGTCAGTATGAGTGAGTGGGGACGTGGCCTGTCCGGGGCCTGTGTGTGAGAGCGTTAACTCTGCAAAGGAGAAGAGATGAGGAACAACACGGCTCGATCAAATACAGAGACACACTAGATAAATGTTTGACGCACCAGAGAGACAAAGGAAACATTTTAGTCTCACTTCACAGATTGAAATGGTCTGGAGCCCTGTAGTAGTGCAGTAGTATTGCAATAATAATATTCTCCATTTCTCTGAAAATCCCACAGCACACCTTTTGGGAACCACTGGTTTCAATAATGTAGAGTAGCCTGGAAAGACAGTCTAATAATGTACAAGAATGCCCTTTGAAACCTCCTATTATTCATTATTACTATAATAAAAATAACAGGTTCCTCTTCAACACTAAAGCCAAGCTAACAGAGAATCATAAGTCTACTGAACCGCATATTCTTTTAACTCTCAGCAATAACTATTTCATGAGCTTCTTCACTAATAAAATTGTTACCACCAGAGAGGAAACTGATACTAATACTAATACTTATCCTACTTAAAAAATGGCAAGAAGATTTTTCTTTTACGGAAATAAATTCAACAGCCGTTTGTCTCATTTGTATATACCAAATTTGTATATAACATCTTTCGCCACTATGAAACAAAACATTCCATCGTTTTTTCAAAATACAGCGACGAGGAGCTAAAGGTGAAGACAAGTAGCCTGCTAGCTAAACTTAACTCTCCCAACATTAGCACAAAAGAATGCAACCTGCGAAGGTTATCAGATATCTGTGCTGATTGCAAATGAAAGCTTCACTTAAATTCTAAAATCCTTGAAATAGCTGTTGCTACCCAGTTGTGTGATTATTTGCATAGGAATGTTTGACTATCAGAATTTAGAATCCATCACAGCAGAGAAACAGCACTGCCGAAAGTTACCAATGACCTTTTCATGGTTTCAGACAATGTCTATGTAATCATCCTCCTGGATCTTACTGCAGCATTTGACACCATAGATCATACAATTCTGTTGTACTGGAGCAACATGACTAAAAGAACAGCAGGCTGGATTTGAAGTCATACTTATCTGAGCGATTACAATTAATTAATTTTAACAACAACTCCTACATAAATACAGACCAGTTACGATTTACCATCCATGCTCACAAAAGTTAGTTATGGAGTTCCACAAGGTTCTGTACTTGGGCCGATACTTTTCACAGGGGCTGGGCAATATGACTTCAAATCAATATCACGATTATTTTAAACTTTTACCTTGATTACGATTAATGAAATATTATTTTATAATCTATTAGTGTGGCTGGATGTAAAGTGTTAACTGGACTGAAGACTTTCAACAATGTTCTGCTCACTGAGCTATGCAGGCAGTGCTTTATAGTACATGTACCAAGATGCGTTTCACACAAGCCTCTGACTCCCACGCAAGCCTCTGACAGCCATGCCTGTGTATTACCACACTAGCTTATGTAGTAATTACGTTGTTAGTCAATACTGTTAGGCGTCAAAAAATACTCATAGCTGCCCTCTGGCTACCCAGAGAATAAGACTAGATATCCAAGCTGAAATATCCTGTAGTTTTTTGAACATCAACAACATCACTGTGACATCACTGATGGGAGAAGAACTGATTTTGCAGCAGATCTTACCTTTCTAGGTCGATATTGCAAACACTGAGGAATTTGTTGCGCCAATTGACTACATTTACCATCAACACTGATTGGACAGTGGCAAAGTTTCCTTTTAACATTGCTGTGATATTTAGTGTTGTATTAAGAGTTGTGTAGCTGTTGGTAGATTTAAGATTTTGTACTGACTTTCGCTGTCCCAGATGCACATCCATTACCTCTTATTGATAATTGCATTGATGAAATCGGCCCTGCAAAATATGTCAGCAAGCTTGATATATTAATATTGGCAGGTTTCTTTAACCCCCCAAGCTTCAGACATTTCAGCTTTTGTGACTCCATGGTTTCTTCAAATATACAGTTATGCCCTTTGGAATGTGTGCCTTCCAGAGGCTCTATGTCTGGAGAGATTCTTAATCATCCAGGTCATAGTATACCCAAGTGCTACAAACAGAACAAATGGAATTGGTTGAGAGGTTAAACAAGATATTGGGAGATGTATCAAACTGCAGCGCTTATCTGTAGAGAAGTTGATTTGTTTGGCTGTTTCTTTGCAGAAAAGAGGCAGTAGTCAGGGCTGGTAATTTTGTATTCATTTTATTTGGAACAAATAAATTTTGGCTGCGTTCCAATAGTCAATTTTGCTTAGGAATCTTCCAAACTGAAATGACCCTGAAGTATTTTAGTGGCCACCATGATAAGAGCTGTTCAAATATTCTAAATGAAGGAAAAGAGCGTCAATGCATCCTGATAGGGCTGCACAATATTAGCAAAACATGCAATATTTTAGTATTGACATAATGATATGACTTGCGATAAATAAACAAATGCTAAGTATACGATGTTAAAGTCCTTCTGCTTTGGTTTCAATGATAACCTACACCCCATACAGTAAGTGGTCTATGCGGACACTGAAAATGAAAAGCATTATTTCCATTCCAACAACATGGTTTTATTGGGAAATTCGACCCGGCTACGGAGAAAAAGAGCCCACAGCACATGGAACAACATTTATCGCAGTTCAAGCAGTCTTTTGCGATAGATATATTGTGCGTGTTGATATCGTGATAACAATACATTTTCAATATATCATGCAGCCATATGTCCTAACTCATCTCCTTTAGCATAGGAAACATCGGACCATCTCCTTTAGCATAGGAAACATCGGACCATCTACCCCACAATTCTTTGGGGCAGCAACATTTAAAGCAATACAACCTCATAGTTGCACCTTGACACACCCACATAAATATTAAAAGAAAGGCTGTTTTATTATTCCAGAATGATGAATCATCACATGATCATATGAGCTTCTGATTTCTTCACTGTCACAAATGTTCAGTCAACAACAAACATATAAAACTAATATTTATAGTTCAAAATATCATCATAGTAACTAAACACAAAAGTAAAAGTCAATATATAACAACAAAATGAATGAAAACCAAAGTAAAATTCAAGTCTTGAAGTAGCCTATTAGTTGTATGAATGTCTGTATGAAGTCAAGAACAGACTGTCACATAAAATAAAGAAAGTATAATTCAATAGTATTTCAACAATGTTTATTATTAATTTTCAAATTAAACTGGAGGGTACTCCAGTGTATTCCAAATAAAATAATAATAAAATTAATTTTCTTTTCTCGTTTCAAGAAAAATTACGTTTGCATTTAAAGACAAAATAATGAGCTTATGAAAAAGGCATCTTAAATTAAAGCACCTAATTTTAGAAAAAGTAAAACAAGGTAGTTTAAAAGGTATTTAGATTTTCCCCTTTTTTCTAAAATACATAACCAAATTACACATATAAATAATCTCAAAAAATACAACCCCAACTCAGAAAAAGTTGGGACAGTATGGAAAATGCAAATAAATTTGACTTGTATTTCATTGCAGACAGTATGAACATAAGATATTTTATGTTTTGTCTTCTAAACTTCATTTTATTTGTAAATATACATCCATTCCTGCAACACATTCCAAAAAAAGTTGGGACGGGGGCAATTTAGGGCAAGTAATGATTAATAGATGAAGTGATTTACAATAGGTGACTGTAATCATGATTTAGTACAAAAGCAGCATCCAGGAAAGGCCAAGTCCTTTAGAAGCAAAGACGGGCTGGGGATCGCCAGTTATTGAAAAATTATTAAAATGTTTAAAAACAGTGTTCCTCAAAGAAAGATAGGAAGGGATTTGGATATTTCATCCTCTATGGTGCAAAACATTATTTAAAGATTCAAGGAATCTGGAGGAATTTTAGAGCGTAAAGAGTTTTCGGAAATGCGGACCCCGTACTGTTTCACATCTTAGAACATGTTTGCAGGAAGAATGAGACAAAATGACGCCTGAAACGCTTCGTCACTTGGTGTCTTGAGTCCGTAAACGTCTTTTAAGTGTTAAATATATGAAGAAAATTAGAAACATCCTGTCTCAGAAGGATGCTGAAAAACTAGTCGACGCATTTGTTACCTCTAGACTAGATTACTGTAATTCTTTATCATCAGGATGCCCCAGTTAGTCTGTGAAAAGTCTCCAGTTGGTCCAAAATGCTGCAGCACGAGTGCTGACAGGAACTAGAAGGAGAGATCATATTACTCCTGTCTTAGCTTCTCTACAATGGCTCCGTGAACCATCCCTTAGTTATGCTGCTATAGGTCTAGACTGCTGGGGGAACTCCCATCATGCACTGAGCACTTCTCCACTTCTCTCTGTCTCTCTGCCCCCCCCACACTAATTTATTTATTTTAATACATGTCAATGACTATTTCACTTTGTACTCCCATAGTCTCTCTCTCTCTCATTTCAGATATCTCTGACCCCAGAACCTCACAACTTTTACCATTATTATTATTAACTACAATATTTCAGTAATTAATTATTGTATTAATTGTGCCTGTTATCAATAATAATTAATAGTCTTTACACTGTTACTGTTTACATTTTAACTAGTCAGATCTGATACCTGATGGTTCTCAAGTGTTTCTGTTCTCTCTCGCCTCTGTCTCCCCCTTCTTCCCTACTATCTCTCTCTCTTCTCTCCCCTCTTTTCCCCCCATCTCTCCTCTCCTCCCCTTTTTCTTTGCTCACCCCAACCAGTTGAGGCAGATGACCGCCCACATTGACTCTGGTTCTAGAGGTTTCTCCCTGTTAATGAGGGAGTTTTTCCTCCACAGTCACCAAAGTGCTGCTCATTGTGGGAACTGTTGGGTTTCTCTATATTAATAAAATTTTAAGGTCTTGACCTTCTATGCAAAGTGCCTTGATATAATATAAATTATGATTTGGCGCTATACAAATAAAATTGAAAAGGAACGGCAACATTACAAAATGTAAAATGCTTCACTGTCCCAACATTTTTTGAAATATGTTGCAGGAATCAAAATTGAAACAAGTGTTTCATGCTTTTGTATTGTTTTTAGTGTAATACATACCATCATGACCTTTTCTGATTTGGGGTTGTATGAACAACTAAACAGCTCTAACTTTTCTATTTGTTCCCACTTTCTCTTGTTTGGTGAGAGAAGTAAACTCTACCGTGTGCTGCCAGGATTTACTAACGTAAAGACGGAAAAAGCTGCGCAGGTTAAAATAAGACTACCATGAATGCGAGAAAAGGTGTGCAGGTTTAAATATAAACTGCTCGTCAAAATCTAATAATAGGTCTGGGTCCGGGTTCTGGACCGTGGTCTGCCTACTGCTGACCTATGCTAGATTGTCGTGGGCAATTTTTTTCGCTTCATCTTGCTCTTCAGGTGAGTCCATGCTTTGACTGTGCGCAGCCACCTTCCTTTGCGTCGCACCACCCCTATTTGAGTCCACAAAATACTTTAGGAGTCTGAGGGGTAAACAGTGTTAGAGCAGAAGAAACATAACATGCATACTGCTTGTGTGGTGTCATCCAAGTGTCCACAAGCCCCAACACGAAACCACATAATTTACACCAGGGCTTTTCAAAGTGTGGGGCGCGCCTCCCCTAGGGGCCTGAGAGTTCTTCGGGGGGCGCGATTGTGGTGATGTGAGGTGTTAAAAAAGTACAGATGTTTGAAATCTGTAAAAATGTGTTCAACAACCATTTTTTAAGTATGAATGCAACAGCAAAAAATGGAGGGGGGCTAACTCTCCCACACTTTGAAAACCCCTGATTTACACCATGTTTCAAACCTTAAAGTCCACCAGAAATGGCTAAGCTAGTGGAGGTTAGCATGTCCCTTAACGCATCTCGTCGGAAGATATCAGCAGAAATTTAGTATGAATATGTAAGTATGGCTTGCGGACACCTGAGACTCCTAAAGTGTTTTGTGGACTCAGACGCTCCACCCACCCCTCCATCTGCATAGTGGTGAGTAGATAGTGATAATAATAATCAATTCTGGGTCAAATACCTTTAAGAGTAAGCCAGCAGAAAACCACTTACATTTTTAGGCCAATGGTCAAATTTTCTTGGAAAAGAAGATCCACATCAATGTCAAAGTTGCATGTGGTGATGCACCAGGTCATACCCCCAACCACCTGAACAAGGGAGGCAGAGGAAACAAGTTTATTGAGAATGATGGTTTAATGCATTGATAAATATGTAGGACTGTCTAATGAGGAGGGCTGAGCGATATGGAAGAAAATCTTATCACAATATTTTTTTTCATATCAGTTGATGTCAATATATACGATATATAACAAATAACCACAATTTATAAAATATATCTCTGTATATAAATATATATATTTATATACATATGTTTATCTTATGCACAAAATAGTTTTTACTTGCTCGTACAATCATCCTGTGCCACTGCAATTTACTTAATTAGAAGCCCAATGAGAGATAATTAATACTTGGTCTCACACACACTACTATACTCTCTCACACTACTATAGTCTCTTACATGTACCATCATACTCTCTCAC
The DNA here is from genome assembly GCF_024713975.1 of Paralichthys olivaceus. Lineage (NCBI taxonomy): Eukaryota > Metazoa > Chordata > Actinopteri > Pleuronectiformes > Paralichthyidae > Paralichthys > Paralichthys olivaceus. Next base: position 23,478,069 of record NC_091102.1, read on the forward strand.
ACTACTATACTCTCTTACATGTACCATCATACTCTCTTACATGTACCATCATACTCTCTTACATGTCTCATCGTCTCTTACATGTACCATTGTAGTCTCTCACACACACTACTACACTCTCGTACATGTACCATCATATTCTCTTACATGTACCATCATACTCTCTCACATGTATCATCATACTCACACACTACTATACGCTCGTACATGTACCATCATACTCTCTTACATGTACCATTGTAGTCTCTCACACACACTACTCCACTCTCGTACATGTACCATCATACTCTCTCACATGTATCATCATACTCACACACTACTATACGCTCGTACATGTACCATCATACTCTCTTACATGTACCATTGTAGTCTCTCACACATACTACTACACTCTCGTACATATACCATCATATTCTCTTACATGTATCATCATACTCACACACTACTATACGCTCGTACATGTACCATCATACTCTCTTACATGTACCATTCTAGTCTCTCGTACATACAGTCCCCTCCAAAAGTATTGGAACGGTAAGGCAATTCCTTTATTTTTGTTGTTCACTGAAGAAATTTGGGTTTAAGATCAAAAGATGAGTATGAGACAAGAGTTCAGAATTTCAGCTTTTATTACCTGGTATTCACATCTAGATGTGTTAAACAACTCACGACATACCACTCTTTGTTTGAACCCACCCATTTTTCAAGTGAGCAAAAGTATTGGAACATGTGACTGACAGGTGTTTCTTGTTGCCCAGGTGTTGCCTTTTAGGTTGATTTTCCAAACATTAAATAGCTCTGCATGACTAGTCTAAGTTTTCACCCTTGGTTCAAACCTATCAAGACTGCATTTCCTGTTAAAGAGGATAAACCAACATGAAGACCAGAGCGCTTTCTATGGGAGAAAAGCCAGCCATTGTCGAGCTGAGAAAAGAAGGAAAGTCAATGAGAGTCATTGGACAAACATTGGGCATACCAAGCACAACAATTTGGAATGTCCTGAAAAAGAAAGGTGTACTGAGTAACAGATGTCGAACAGGTCGGCCAAGGAAAACAACAGTAGTTGATGACAGAAGTATCGTGAGAGCTGTGAAGAAAAACCCCAAAATATCAGTAAGTGACATCACCAACGACCTCCACAGCGCAGGGGTGAAGGTATCACAATCCACTGTTCGAGGCCACACCACAAGATGCAAACCACTCATCAGCAGTAAGAATCGGAAGGCCAGATTGGAATTTGCAAAGAAGTACAGAGATGAGCCGCAAAAGTTCCCGAACACCATCTTATGGACTGATGAGATCAAGATTAATCTCTACCAAAGTGATGGAAAGGCCAAAGTGTGGAAAAAAAAAGGGACTGCTTATGATCCGAAGCATACAAGCTCATCTGTGAAGCATGGTGGAGGTAATGTCATGGCTTGGGCGTGCATGGCTGCTTCTGGAACAGGCTCATTGATATTTATTGATGATGTAACTGATGATGGTAGCAGCAGAATAAATTCAGAAGTGTACAGAAACATTTTGTCTGCCAATTTACGGAGAAATGCATTGAAACTAATCGGGAGGAAGTTTATCATGCAGCAGGACAATGACCCAAAGCACACTGCCAACAAAACAAAGGACTTCATCAGGGAGAAAATGTGGACGATTTTAGACTGGCCAAGTCAACCACCTGACCTTAACCCAATAGAGCATGCATTTCACCTCCTTAGGAGGAGACTGAAGGGAGAAACACCCCGAAACAAACAAGAACTAAAAGAAGCTGCGGTAAAAGCCTGGAATAGCGTCACAAATGAAGGATGCAACAGTTTGGTGATGTCGATGGGTCGCAGGCTTGGGGCAGTTATTGCAAGCAAGGGTTATGCCACCAAATATTAAATGTTATTTACTTTAAGATTATTTGTTCCAATACTTTTGCTCACTTGAAAAATGGGTGGGTTCAAACAAAAGGTGGTATGTCTTGAGTTGTTTAACACATCTAGATGTGAATACCAGGAAATAAAAGCTGAAATTCTGAACTCTTGTCTCATAGTCATCTTTTGATCTTAAACCCAAATGTCTTCAGTGAACAACAAAAATAAAGGAATTTGCCTTACCGTTCCAATACTTTTGGAGGGGACTGTATACCATCATATTCTCTTACATGTACCATCATACTCTCTCACATGTATCATCATACTCTCATACACACTACTATACGCTCGTCTCGTACATGTACCATCATACTCTCTCAAACTTATTACTACACTCTCTTACATGTACCATCATACTCTCTCACACACACTATATACTCTCTTAGATGTACCATCATACTCTCTCACATGTATCATCATACTCTCATACACACTACTATACGCTCGTCTCGTACATGTACCATCATACTCTCTCACACACACTACTAATGTTGTCTCTTGGGTCAACCAGTGTGTCCCCAGGCATAATGCCCTGCTATATGTATTGTATGAGTATAATATTATATATATAATATTAATATATATATATATATATAATATTAATATAACACACTATACAGTATGAAGCCATACATCCCCTGCTCCTGCAAAAACAAATTAAAATATTTGCTCTACAGAAACGCTGGAGTGCTTTTTCCTTTAAATGTACACATGCAGCATTGCAATCATTCATGTTTGTGACATTTATTTAAAAGAAATGTCAAAACTATATAGAAAATGTATTTTCTCTGTATATTCTGCTGCGACCCACGGCTGAACAACAGGCAGTGTGGCCACTCTGATCTGTTAAATGGACGCGGAAATGAAAAGCGAGCCGATCCGCAGGCATTCAGTGGCACAACCGCAGCCAGTGTGGCCCGGTCGTCAGACGAGGAAGTGCTCCTGGTCTGAAAACACTACACCTGACGAACAAGGTCTGAATAACCCGCCGCATTCAGCTGCAGGCCCCTGTGTGTTGCTGTACTACAGGAGATCTCTATGGATCCAGCATTTCTGACATTGTTGTAATGGCGGGAGAGTTTAAAACATTCCCAAAGAGGCACAGTGCAGTCCCTGGTCTAACATGCTTCCTTATGGATCTTTTGATTTGGAAGGCTTGACATGTCAGTGAACCAATCAGTATACAAGTCGGTGACTGATTACTTCCAGCTGGGTCGCCCGGGCGAGGGTGTCTGATGATTAAAAACCTGAAACACCCTATGACCTATGACTATGGGTTCATCACTGAAGACGTGTCCAAGTAGCACCAGTAGGTGTGTTGTACAACTGTAGGACTGTGTGAGAGAGTATGATGGTACTGATGATACTGGTGTTTGTGAGACCAAGTATTAATTGTTTTTCATAGGGCCTCACGTATTACTTATAACATTGCATACAAACTACTACAGATCATGACTAATGATCGTTTCGGTCACTTTAACTCTTAAGTCTGTGAGCATCACGTTACATCTCATGTTGCGTCGCAGGTTTAAACATGTGTCTCATAAACTGTAGAGAATATTAAAACATCAGTCCTATACGTGCCCTAATATCTTGTGATCAGTGATGTTTATTGTTAAAGTGTAAAGTGAGTTCAGGTCAGAGGGGCAGTGAGGGGGAAGCTCCGGTAGAGACATTGACACAGGACGACTGGACCTTTAATGAGCATCTGTCCTGTTCCTAAAGCAGCAGTGGTTATAATTATTTAGCAGTGGATAATCACTAAAACAATGAACGTAGCTAAAAACATGATAATGTTCAGTCACTGCATTGATGCAGTGTCATCCACCTCTTTGCAGGAACCCAAACATTAGCATGTTAGTTTCTGCTCCCCCTACACTCACACACTATGCTGTGTGCATCAACCTAACTTGTTTTGGGTGTAACTCTATTCCAGCCACATGATTTGTAAGGAGTGTCACCGGAAGAGCCCACTGCCTAGCAGTGTGTCAGATCCAAACTGTTAACATGGCCGCAGAAAGGAAGACCAAGTGGTTCCGCAGCTATTCCGCATCCAGTGTGGCCTCTTTCTCTCTCTCTAATCAGACACAGTCATGTTTATTTGCATAAAGTGCAGTGAGGTGAGATCCTATCATAAGTTGTAACAGCTCTTCCATTACTGCATTTGCCGATACTATCACCCAACCCTAGTTTGTGATACTAAATAGGCTGAGGCAATGATCTAATGAAGGGTCAGTGAAGAAGTGGATCACATGTACTGCAGGATTGATGAGTTGATCAATGGCAGGCGTGCAACCAGAAATGAAACATGGGGAGACAGGACACCGAAAAGAAACCACCCCAGACAAACAAGGACTAAACTGCAGTCTTGGCCATATCTGCATATTATCATCAGCATCAAGAATTTCTTTAGAAGGGAAAAAAACACTACTTTGAATAATGTGAAAGCTTTTGTTCTGCAGTACCACACTGTCCCCTTTGTTGTCCTTTTGCACCAAATATCTGACTTAAAGGTTTGAGGGGTTTTTTCAAGGAATTTGATGATTTTTGTTTCTCTTGAAGTAACAGTGAATTGTCCGACTTGTATTCTTGGAAATTTACAACCTTAATATAGACATTTTTGATTAGATATTGTGTCAACTGCACAAGCATGAATTAATCACACCACACTTTAACAGATCCAGTGTGTACCTTATCAAAAGGTGATAGTCCTTTTATCCTGGCTCGGAAGTAACCAGCTGCCAGCAAGAGCTCCAGGATCTCCGCAAGTTTGAAACTCTGCTCTTCGTCTTCTCTGGTTTCCACCTGGAGCCAGACACAACATCATCATCATCATCTACGTCAGTAGAACACAGAAGCTGCAGCAGTGAGGGAAGTTTTCAAATGCAGCTTGCTTCTAAACGACATGTGAGGAAAGAGGCGAGCAGGGGGGTCTGTTCTCATCTGATGTCAGACTTTGCTTGACATTGATTTCTCTACAGTTTCTTTTCACTCTGTCATGACGCTAAGCGTTGAGCCGTTTAAACACTTGAATAACGTTACCTCCAATGCGTCAGCTTTTTCCAACGTTAGCGAACAAGCGTCCACGTTATGTGTTGACACATATCTGCTGTTTCACACTAACATCATTGGTGCAGTGATAATTAAGTTGTATTTACCTGGATAAGGTTGCCTTCTTGGTCATATTGGGCACCTATCTTTGACCCAGTTCTCACTCTGAGGAAAACAGACGAAGCCGTCGCCATGTTGAACTAAACGGTAGCTGGTGACAGGTCACATGATCGCAACATGTGACGTACACGTCGTCGGGTGCACCCGAATCGATCGAATAGTCCATTTTGTTAGAAACCTTCCTAACTGGGTGAGATAACCCGGAAGTATTTCAGCTGCTGCCATAATAAGAGCTCTTCCAATTCTTTAGTTTCTCCATATTTATTGGCATAGGTGGAAGTTTGGACTCGGCAGAGAAAACTCCCGGGAACGGGAGGACGCAGTATGTCATTCTGCAATTGGAGCGACGGATTTGATCACGTCATCGTCTTTGCTCATCTTGAGAGTTCTGCGGTTATTTTTACTGTAATATTCGTTTAAAATAAATCGAAATACGATGTAAACCACGACCCTACACTTTCTTCACTTACATGATAAATGTAGTTCCATATTGTATAAAATATATATTTAAAACAATTACATTTATTTGTCAGCTGCTTTTCCTTGTGCTGTGTAAAGGAACTGGGTTATTCAAAGGTGTGTCTAATATGTACTCTATCCTCATGTATACAGGTATACACCACGTAAACATAAAAAACAGAACATATGTTTTATTCACATGACATGATCCAGAACTATTGAATTAATCCTCACATGATCGTCTTATTTCTAAACATTACTATAAAAATTATTTAAATCCCCTGACTGTCAAATGGACCCACAGCAGTCTAGACCTATAGCAGCATAACTAAGGGATGGTTCAGGACTCACCTGATCCAGAACTAACTATAGACGTTATCACAAAGGAACGTTTTAAGTTTAACTTTAAATGCTGAGATGGTGTCTGCCTCCTGAACCCAGAGTGGGAGCTGGTTCCACAGGAGAGGAGCCTGGTAGCTGAATGCTCTACCTCCTGCTCTACTCTTACTGACTCTTGGAACCACAAGAGAGCCTGTGATTTGGGAACAAAGTGATCTATTTGGATAATACAGTGTTATGAGCTCTGATATATGAAGGGGCTTGATTGTTAAGGGCTCTAAATGTGAGGAGCAGGATCTTGAATTCTATTCTGAATTTTACAAGGAGCCAATGTAGAGAAGCTAAGACAGGAGTAATATGATCTCTCCTTCTAGTTCCTGTCAGCACTTGTGCTGCAGCATTTTGTTCCAACTGGAGGCTTTTCACAGACTAACTGGGGCATCCTGATAATAAAGAGTGACAGTATTCCAGTCTAGCAGTAACAAACACATGGACGAGTTTCTCAGCATCCTTCTGAGACAGGATGTTTTTAAATTTCACACTATTGCGCAGGTGGTAGAAAGCTGTCCCAGAGACTTGTTTTATATGTTGGTCAAATGACATGTCCTGGTCAAACATTACTCCAAGGTTCCTCAGTGGAGCTGGAGGCCAAACCGACACCATCCAAGGTGACTATCTGGTCAGACAGTGTTTCTCTGAGATGTTTAATCCCTACATGTTCCAGTCTCTGTAACAGAATCTTATGACCCCACAGGACGACTACAGAGACAAGTCCATTATCTGATGCCATGAAAAGGTTATTAGTAACTTTTAATAGTGCTGTCTCTATGCTGTGATGGATTCTAAATCCTGACTGAAACTGTTACTATCTAAGTAATCACACAGCTGGTTAGCAACAGCTTTTTCTAGGATTTTGTAAACGAAGGGCAGGTTTGATATAGATCTATTATTAGCTGAAACCTCTGGATCAAGCGTAGGCTTTTTAAGCAGAGGTTTAATAACAGCTACCTTAAAGGCTTGTGGTACATAGCCGATTAACAAAGACATGTTCATCTGATTTAATATGGAACTGTCGATTAGGGGAAAACTTCCTTAAAAAGTCTAGTTGGGACAGAGTCTAACTGACAAGTTTTTGGTTTAGATGATGAAACTAAGTTCAGGAATATCGATAAAATAAAAATGGTTCAAATAAAAACTGTTCCTTGCTGCCATCTGGCCGACGGTACCACAGCATCAGGGCCCACACCACCAGGCTCAGAGACTGTTTCATCACCCAGGCCATAAGACTTTTAAACTCCTCCCATCTGCCATAATGTGCCTTCACTGCACCTTATAATATAATATTTGCATTACTTTTTTGGATGTTTATTTAATATATTTTATGTGAATACTTTAGATGTATTGTTATTGTATATATTCTATTTCATTTTTTATATTTTTATCCTGTGTAATTTTTCTGAGCATGGCTACAGGGGGCCTGACTCAAGTATTTCATTGGCAACTGCTAAATGTAATTGTTGTGCATATGACAATAAACCCTTGAATCTTGAATGGTTTCAGGACAAGACAATGTATCTGTGCTATTCATTGGGAGGAAGTGGTGGATTTTTTTTCCTGATGGTTATAATTTTATTTGTGAAAAAGTTCATGAAATCATTGCTTCTCAGGGTTAGAGGAATAGATGGGTCAATAGAGGTATGACTTTCTATCAGCATGGCTACAGTGCTGAAGAGGAACCTGGGGTTGTTCTTATTTTCTTCTATTAATAATGAATAATAAGAGGTTCTGGCATTTCTCAGTGCTTTCTTGTTGAAAGTCATATTGATTGGTGGAACGCCACTTCCTCTCTAGCTTCTGTGACATCTGTTTTAAAACACATATTTGAGAATTATACCATGGAGCTAATCTCCTCTGATTTAACTTTTTCTTTTTTAGTGGGGCGACAGCGTCAAGGGTTGTTTTTAATGAAGTTGCTGTACTATTAACAAAGTTATCAACTAGTGTGGGAGTAAAGTTTTGATAACTTTCCTGTATTGTACTGACACATGGCTGAGTCTAGAAGGAAGCAGTTTGTTAAATTTGTTCACAGTTTTTCAGATAAACACTGACTATAATATAATTTCTGTCCAGAATCAGTGTAGTCAATAATTCTAAATTTAGATGTACTTTAAAAATTGTCAGACAGAAGAGGGTTTTGGGGAAATTTTATTACATTTTCAATGTCTATGCCATATGTCAAAACAAGAACAAGAGTGTGATTTACACAGTGAGTGGGTTTATTCACATGTTGAGTGAAACCAATCGAGTCTTCTATTGATTTGAAAGCTCAACTAAGGCTGTCATTGGCAACATCTGCATAAATGTTGAAATCACCTACTATAACAACTTTAAGAATTCAGATAAAAATTCAGAGTAAGGGGCAGGCGGACGATATATGATAACTAGATGAATTGGTTTATTTGATTTCAGGCTTGGATGACTAAGGCTGATTATAAGAGTTACAACTATCTGGGAAAGAGGACACAGACTATTCCAATATACAGATTAAATTAGGCTAATTCATGCTGTGCCATGTATTTTATGTCTTAATAAGAATAAAACAACAAATTAATCCTTTATCTATTTTGCATATGTGTAGATTTATTGACACGTGTATTGTGTACAAATACAACTCTAACATTACTGTTAGATTTTATTTTTGAAATATTAACTTTGACTTCCAGTTCACTTGTATGCCTTTTAAAGCATTTATACAATACAGAAATGTAAAGAGGTACAAAATCAAATCGGGCCGTTTATTGAATTTGATTTATTTCGCTCTTGATTATGAGAACAAAAACGGAAAACGTGTTTATTATCACTTTTCTATTTCGTTCAAACGAATTATTTTAAAGTGGAACATGGATTAAACGATGATAAACTGACCGAGAGTGATACCGAACATCTGTTTCAGTATAACACCTCGTCTCCAGTTGGTGGCGGTAAAACACCATTGTGTCACCACCATAAAACGTAAAGAAGAAGCTATTTTACGACAGTACTGCTTGCATTACGGCGAGTATTTACCGACAACGCTCTGGTTGACGGTACGGGCAGTACACGTGTTTACAATCCCGTCCACTTGTGAGGTTACTGCAGCATGGCTAAAGTGTCCAAAACTAAGGCCATGGTGAGCTCAAAGAGAGTTAAAAAGAGCTGTGAGGGGTCGGAGAAGAAGAAACATATGGTCTACGACGAAGAGTTAGAGCGTTTGAATGAGGCCGATGTAAACATCACCAGCGAGGAAGAGGAGGATGACGACGACGGCCACAACGATGAGCGAAAACGCCAGAAGCTGCTGGAAGCTATCAACGCTCTCGGGGGTAAGAGGAAGAAAAAGCTGGCGGAGCGATCCGAGGCATCCGTCCACATGTCTGACTTTACTGTCACCGCGGAGGGGGAGGGCGACAAAATGGACCTGTCGGAGCTCATCGGGACCGTGGAAAAAAACCGCGCAGTATCAGCCAAGACCAAGAAGCAGCTGAAGAACCTAGAGCAAAGTAAAAAGACCATCGAGTGTTCTGTCAGTAAGCAGGAAAGTGAGAGGATCCAGAGAGATGTTGCCTTTCAGAAGGCAGCCACAGAGGTGTCTAAGTGGAAAGGTGTCATTAAACAGAACCAAAGGGCTGAGCAGTTGGTCTTCCCCCTCAATCAGGAGCCCACTGGCCCCAAAACTATGGAGAGGGTGGTGACCAGCTGGAAGGTACAAACCCCACTCGAGCAGGAAATCTTTGCCCTCCTATCTGCCAACAAGCAGCCCATCAATGACCCCATCCTGACCCCTGTAGAGGAGGCTTCCCTGAGCGCAATGAGCCTGGAGGAGGCCAAGATCCGCCGCGCAGAGCTACAGAAGGCCCGCGCACTGCAGTCCTACTATGAGGCCAAGGCCCGTAGAGAGAGAAAGATCAAGAGCAAGAAATACCACAAGGTGCACAATAAAGCCAAACGTAAAGAGTTCTTGAAGCAGTTTGATGAGATGATTAAGACCGACCCAGCTGCTGCCATAGAGGAGCTGAATAAGGTTGAGCTCGCCAGGATGCAGGAGAGGATGTCACTGAAGCATCAGAACAGTGGCAAGTGGGCCAAATCAAATGCTATCATTTCTAAATATGACAAGGGGGCTCGCAAAGCAATGCAGCAACAATTGGAGGTGAACAAGGAGCTGACCCAGAAGCTGGTGACATCACTGAATAATAATGAGGAGGAGGAGGAGGAAGAGGTAGGCTCTCCAGAATTGATTCCTGATTTTGTAAATGATACAGAGCAAGGGCTGGATTCTTCAAATCCCTGGATGAGAGGGAAGCTCTCTGAGCAACCCACAGAGAGGAGAGACATTTTTGATATTACAGTGGAGGGGACGGGAGTGGTGGGAAATAAAATTGAGGAGAATGATGATGAGGAGGTGGAGGAAACTGAGGAGGAAGCACTCCTCAGAGAATTTGACCACAGGAGGAAACTGCGTCTGGTTCAGGAGGATGAAATCGTTCCAGTGATATTGGTGGATCAAGGCAAGAAAGCTGCAGCAGAATATACCTCTGACAAAGAGGAGGAGCAGCTGTCTGAGTTCACTAGTCTTTTCCAAGTTATAGCAAACTGTCGTCAGGATGCCGAAGCAGCGCAGGCTGATGCAGCAGCGGACGCCAACAACACAGACTCTGCTCAGCTGGAAGAAGATCAGAGAATCAGGACTCTGGAGGATGTGGAGCTCCTCAGTCAGGAGTTATCAACTGATAAAGCACCTGTTCAGCCACAGCCTGTACCAGAAAATCTTCTGTCAGTAACTCTGAAGGCAGGAAAAAATAGAAAAAGGAAGAGAGGGACTGAGCTAAAAGAAGTTCTCACCATAGAAGCAAAAGTGATCCAAATCCCGATTGCCCCAACAGTGGAGGACACAGAGGATGAAAAGCTGGAACAGAGAGGGCTAATTAAAGAGGCCTTTGCTGGAGATGATGTCATGTCAGACTTCCTTTTGGACAAGAGGAATCAGGAAGAGGCAGGCAGACCTAAGGTGGTGGACCTGACACTGCCTGGGTGGGGAGAGTGGGGAGGGGGTGGGCTTAAGCCATCCCGCAACAAACGCAGGAAGTTCAGGATCAAGACTGCGCTGCCTCCACCCAGGAAAGATAAGCACCTGCCCAGTGTCATCATCTCGGAGAAGAGAAACAGCTCCATTAGCCTCCACCAGGTGAATTCGTTGCCCTTTCCCTTTGAGAACCACATGCAGTTTGAGAGCACTGTCCGTTCTCCCGTGGGCCGCACCTGGAACACAGAGCACACAGTTAAGAAGATCACCAAGCCAAAGGTTGTCACCCAGCTGGGCTCCATCATCGAGCCCATGGCTCGGGAGAAGCTGATGAAGGATAAGAAGCTGATGTCTACTGGAAGTAAAAGTAGTGTGGATACCAAATAATACTGAAATGTTTAGAAGTGGATGAGGTTGAAGCTTTTTCCCCACTAAACACGACTGTGCCCACAATAAATTCACTGTCTGGATGATTATCAGTCTACTGTCTATACTGATATTTTTCATATTGTGTCAATAAATGAATTTCTTAAGATTTGAAATACATTTTTCTGGAGTTAAAAATATTTTTGCAAGCTCATTGAATTATCACCTGCTGTTTGGGTTCACCCTGTAGTTGGCTGTCTTACACTGTGTAGCTGTGTAACCTGTGAGATGAATATCTACAACACACATACCAAATTTAACCTTGCTGTTGCTGAAATAGTTGATATTTTGAGTCTTCTGAATGTGGTTAAAAACATTAACAGCAGAAACTGCTGCTTTCCAGTTTTAGTCCAGTACACATGCATCTCCAGTGAAATGAAAAGTGAAGTCTGCCACCCAGTGGTGTGTTTGCAAGGACTAAAAAGAAAATTTCTCCAGAATATTAAAATTTAAAGTACACGTTATGCAGAATCTGTGCTTTTAAATGTTATATTATTATCCACCTGTTTATTGTTGATGCTTTTAAACCAAAATCTGGTAAGGGTGCTAATTGCTAAAAATAACACTTTTATGCAGTTAAATATTTTGGTGAAATATATACTGTAGTTTTGTCCAGAACCTACAGCATTTGAGTTGAGTGCTGACACAAGCTGTAGACTGATGGACATGGTAAAAAAAAAAAGAAATGCTGTCAAACCCTTTTTTTGAAGCTTCATTGGGGAAAATGTGAAGTGAATAAAAGGGAGCATTAAGGTTACACGATCATAGCAAACATGTTCATGGAATTGTAAACTATATTAATTGGATAAAAATATAATATTAGCAATAAATGAATTCTAGGAAACATGAAATTAATGATAATATATATGCAATATGTATGTTTGGTCTAATTTGAACTGTTACTATTCTCAAATTAGATTTACCAGTTTACATCACACTTGGGTTTTACTTACACAAAGCTCTTGTTCATTTGCTGGTTTCAACATTTAAGAACTCATGCTCATTTTATCAAATGAAAGAAACCATGTTTATATTTTTCTTTTGCTCGTACCATTTCAAACTGCTCAGCCACACTAACAGTTTGATACAGCGCAGAAACAATTAGTCAATCACAAATTACACAATTGATGTATTGAATCAAGGGTTTTTTCAAACAATTCTTAGTTTGAGTCTCAGTTACATTTAATACATTTTTAATTTGGATGCAATTTTAAAATACTAATTTAACTTTAGGCTAACTAGGTTAACTTTGGGCTATTGATTGGCCAAAACAGGACCTCAATTGAGGTTTATGAAACTAATCAGTATGTTATAGACCAGTCATGAATTAATTTAGAACATTATGTCATTGATGCCTGTTGTCTGGTTAAACTTAGTTCAGCACTGGTTAGTGTGGAAGTTTGTACTGCCCTGCCAGAAAGAGAGAGGGGGGCAATTACATGAGTTATACACCATCTAACAGCAGCCTTTTACCCATCTGTGATTGACTTCCTCTCCCCTCTTTCACTCTTGATTTTAAGCCCATTTTTAAGAGCATGCAGCAGTGCCTAAAATAAAAGCCATTACAGTTGGGTTAAACCTTCACACATGGGTGAAAGTGCATGCTTTGGCACCTGACGTCTCTGTATTTCACATGATAGACACTCTATTACAGCGGGGGATGCTGTAATGGACTATGCATCAGTTCAGGTAATGGTTGTCAGCTTGAGTGCCCGAGAAGCAGTGGAGAATTCCATTAGAAACCTTATAGTTACTAAATCAGTCATTCTCCACCTTCCTCTCTATTGAACCACCTTTTTGGGGCAATTACTACAGCTTCATACACCCTTCAGCAGTGAAAAAGAGACCTAGTCCTTGGACTTATCCCTGCCTACTGGACTGCAACAAGATTAGACAGTTATTCTGACTCACATATATGAAAGGCTGCTGTGGCTGGAAATCAGAGCGCTGGGGATGTGAATGGCCTACATCTTCAACAATCTTTTGTTACCCTTGAATATTTGTTTTAGAATTAAGGAAGATTTATGCTCATCTTATTATTTGGCTGCAAAGATGCAATGCTTGTTTATTTTCTGTTCACTGGTCACAGTGTGTTGAAATCATCATGGAGACTAATTCAAACCTAATTCATGAACAGTAAAGTAGAGTTAAATAATCACATTGGTGTCTATCTTCTAAAACCTGTAGGAGATGTTTTATATGCCACTGCTGCTTCACTACAGGCCAGCTGCCTCAGTGGTCTTTGTATGAAACAATCTGATAGACTCTTTCCCATTTCCTCTTGTAATCCAATGCCCAACACCATACACTGCTGGCAGGTGTAAGATTAATTTAGTTAGGTGTAGAGCTGCTCATGCGCACCAAATTAAATTAATGGAACAAATTTACCTCCTAATTAGGATGAAAATACGTGTCAGTTGTAACCTTGCTGAGCACTAATTATGTACAAATGATTTATCATCTGTTTCGTCCTGAATAGCAATGGGCTCACCTTTCCGATAGCCTTGGCTGGCTGTTAAGAGATGGACTCTGATTAATAGTGACAGGTTGTTCTGCGGAGAAGCTGCACATCGTTGACCAGCCAATCAGATGCAGCATGAGCTCAGACTCTCCTCCCTTCCATTAACCTATATGGAGTGTGCAGCTGAGCATCACTGTGCCTCAGCTTGCCATCTTGCTTCCCTCCTCAGAATAAAAATAAAGTACATTCAAAGAGGAGACATTACTGTGTCATCTTTACAGACTCCCAGCTCAAAGAACAAATTGAATAGTGCACAATACAGTCAAGCTCATACATCAATAATGTACGCCCAGTGGTAGATAATTGTTTCAGTGTGCCCAAGAACAAAAGAAATCTTGATTAACCCTGGTACCTGTCTTTTGCCAGCAGGTGGTGCAATGGGTTAAGATTGCCAAAGCCACTGTATCAATTCCTGTGAGCAGAAAAAAGAAGGACTTCCTTATACAATTACTGCTTACTGTGATATTTCATCTTATTTCCTCCTGCATGGCAAGTACAGATATATTTCAATGGACTGCTGCTTTGATTAGCATTAGAATCACAGTCTCTTGTGTTACTGAGGACACAGTGGCCAATCTGTAATCATTGTTCCGCAGGCTTGCTCACAGGGGATATAACCCACTTTGTCATTATCATTCAATATGCCACACACATGCTGGTATAGCTTCCATGGTGCTGCCAGCAACAGGGCATTTGCATATCCTCAGCAAGAATTTGCACAGACAGAAATGCACCACACAATGCACCACACACTGCCCTAAAATGAAAGATGCCTTTGCTCCCTGATGCTGCTCAAGATACAGAAAAGCTCTCTCCTTATATTTCCTATCTATGTCTGTGTAAAATTCTGTCTTTGCTAGTTAATTTTGTGTGCACAAACTCAAAATCCCATTATGTAGTGTCAGCTCGAGCTATTCGGGATCATTGGCTTTCGAATGTGTTTTGTCTTTATTCAGCCAACACATAATATTGTCATAATTTTCTCATCAGATCCTTCATTGTTGTGGTAAATGTCAGTATGCCTGCACAAGCAAGGTACCTATGTTTTCCAGATAATTTCCATTTTGTTGATAGCCAAGCTTTTCCCCTGCTGCTGGAGCTGTGGTTAATGCAAATTCAGAGCAAATGTCAAGCAGTGCCAAAAAATGTTCATCATTATGTATAATGTTGAGGTCATCCCAAACATATGACACATTCACTGGAACACAAGAGCAGCACTCATTTTCTTGTGTTGCTTTTACACCCTTTTCCTAATCTATTCCTTTGCCTGTAGTGAGAGAATTGGGGGCTACGGATTGCGAGGTTTAGCAAACAGCATCTCCCACATATCATGACGGTCTAGGGATTGGTGGATGAGGAAGGGAGGGAGGGGGTTAGAGGTTAATTATAGACAACAGAGAGGTCATAGGGCCTATTATTTTGGAGCAGGGACCTGCAATGATCCAATGGGGATGACATTTACGATGACAACCTGGCCCCACCCCTCCATCCCCAACCAGTCCCACAGCCCAACCCGCACACGCCATCACTCACATTTATACTGAAGGAAATGACAGCAGGACTCAGTGGTATGATAATGAAAAGACCCACAGGCAGAATGATGAACCGTACCCTTGGCTGTTCTCTGACTGAATCAGGGGGCCTCAAAGTAGCCCTCAACAGCTAATTGAAAACCCCCATACCCTCCCCTAACCTACCCGGCTTCCTTTATCATTCTAATTATTGGGGTTAAGTGAATATCCCATGGGGCTATGAGTGGTACAGTGAGTAGATAAAACATATATAACAAAAGCTTGAGTTTATCACTGTAGCTGTCCTGAATTCAGAATACTGACATGTAGCCATGCTCAGATCAGTCTTCCTTGCCCTGAAAATTCATAGTTTTTGTACCAAATGAAAACTTCCTTTTAAGATGTGTCAATAAAAACTCTTTGAAAGTGTTTATTAAAGCATAGGATTGCTACTCTCTATAAAATATATTTATTGTTGTTAATAACTCTCTTGTAAAATCAATAATAAGTTGATCCCACTATATTGTCTGTGTTTCATATCTTATTCCTCTTGCTGAATGCAATAATGCAATTATCCACAGTCAGCTGCCACCATGATTATGATCACGATCCACGATAATGATCCAAGATCCATGGTCCAGTGCATATCTGAAAGCAGTGAGGTGGATGCAGCTGTGATCCTGGATTTGCAATAATAAAAGCACAAGGAACCCGGGGAAGAGGTCACGTCAGTAATGTGTATTGATGAGACATTAATGTGATAAAAAGGGAGAAGAGGAAAGAGAAGCTCCATGTGTCATGTTTCCCCTACAATCCAGGCCTATAGCAGGATAACTAAGAGCTGGTCCAAGAATGACCTGAACCAGCTCTAACTATAAACTTTATCAAAACAGCAAGGTTTTAAACCTATTCTTAAACTAGAGAGGGCATCAGCCTCCCCAATTGAAAATGAGAGATGATTCCACAGGAGAGGAGCTTGATAGCTGATAGAGACTTAAGGGACAACAAGTAAGCCTGAATTCTGAGATTGCAGTGGTAGCTAGTGGGGTGATACTAGGTGTACTGTGAGCCCTTTTAAGGATTGTGCCATACCATTAAGGGCTTTGTAGGTGAGGAGGAGATTTTAAATTATTTTCTAAATCGATGTAGTGAAGCTAATACAGGACAAATATAATCTCTGTTCCTGGTCTTGTCAGGACACATGCTGCAGCATTTTGTACAAGCTGTGAAGAGTCTCTGAAGACTTCAAGATATTGGTGGAGCCACATAATAGGGGATTTCAATAGTCAAGTCCAGTTGTGTGTGTATTTGCAGAATGTTGACTAGAACAGGCCATATCTTATGCTGTAGGATGCCTTATCCTACCCATATACAACATACTCTTCCAGTACTTTTCAGTCTCAGTTCCCCAAACCCAAAAAGGTTTTTATTTTGAAAGTAGTTTTTGGACCACTATGGCGCATTTGTCTGTGCTGGTTAACTAGCATAGAGCTAATCCTAATAATGGCCCACTAAATTAATATCATGTAGTCCTTAATAAATGGGTTGTCGTCTCCTGCAACAATGAGCTTAAAAGCAAAACTAAGTTGTATGATAATTTAACATCTTTCCTGTCTGTAGCCTGTTTAGGTGTCTCTGTAGTTCTGCACAATAACTGAAAACCACATTGACTTAGTTATTAATGGTGCCAGGTCATGAATCCAGATTGTTGCGCTTACTTTCCCTGATGTCCTGGCTGTGCACTAATAATGTACAAAATGTTGGACTTATTTCTGTGTTAATGTGTGCCTCATTAATTCTAGAACGAACAGATAAACTGGACTGGTCCACTCACACAGAGGCCGTCTACAAGAAGGGCCTGAGCCGGCTTTACTTCCTGAGGAGGCTCGGGTCCTTCAATGTCTGCAACAAGATGTTGCAGATGTTCTATCAGTCTGTTGTGGCGAGCACCATCTTCTTTGCTGTGGTGTCCTGGGGTGCGGGCATCAAGGCAAAGGACGCCAACAGACTGAACAAAATCATCAGTAAAGCTGAGTCTGTGGTTGGCTCTAAGCTTGTCACCATGGAGGAGGTGGTGGAGAACAGGATGCTGGCAAAACTGCGGGCAATCATGGACAATCCCTCTCACCCCCTCCACAAAACACTGGACAAGCTAAAGAGCAGCTTTAGCCACAGGCTCATCCAACCCCGCTGCTCTAAGGAGCGATACAGGAAATCGTTCCTCCCAACCGCAATAAGACTCTACAACTCATCTCCCTCTGTCAGAGCCACCATCACAGAACTGCACTAACATACCTGTCACCTTTGCACCATGTACCCTGCACTACACTACGTGTGTTAATTTAAACCATTTTAATATTACAGACCTTTTTATAGAATAATATTGTCTTTTGCACATCCAGTCCACGTATTCTTACACTGCCAGTATATTGTATAGTCAAGTACTTATATATATACCCTACTATATATTATATATCATATCATATTATATCATACTCTGCATATTCTCTGTATATTCTTCGGATTTACAAGTCTATATACACATATTTATACATGTGTACATGCTATTATTATATTATTATTATCACTACTACTACTACTACTATTATTATTATTATATATACTATTGCTGCCATTATTACTATATACTGCTATTATATTGGTATAATTACTGTCTATATAAATATATATTATGTTATATTGTATACTATATATATATATATATATATATAAATATATACTGTACTAATATTCTTATATACTGTCTAACAATAACATTACCATCATATCATTATTACTATTATCATCATATTGCCACTGCACTACTTGTCTGCCTATTCATCTTGTGTTTCTGTTTTTGTTCTTTTTACCTAAATGTTTTGTTTTGTTTTGTTCTATTGCATTGTGTTTTGTTGTGTTCCGATACACAAGCTGCTATGACACCTTAATTTCCCTCCGGGGATGAATAAAGTACTCTATCTATCTATCTATCTATCTAAACGCAGTAGTCTTTAATCACTGTATGGCTCCTTATAACTTCTGATTATTGTTCAAATGCAAAGAGGGCACAAGCCAGCAGGAGTGAGTTGAACTGACAGGATACTTCGGCATGATAAAAGTGTTCCGGGCAGATAATGTGTGTCTACCCAAGTCTGATGTGTAATCAGGAGCTGCTATTCTAATTTGTTTTGATCTTACAGAAGTAACAGCCTAATATTACAGTTTCTCTTTCTTTCTTCTGTTCCTCCTTTTTCCAAACATTGTGAAAGCTGTTATAATTCCAGTGTGCTGAATTGTACATGGTGTAAATGGGATTGGAAATTAAGAGGGATCTACTCCACACCATGACTTCCTCATCTCTGCATCTCTGCATCTCTGTAAATCTATTAGTTTGTGTATATGTGTGTGTGTGTGTGTGTGTGTGTGAGAGAGAGAGAGAGTGTGTGTCAGAGAGAGAGGGAATCCAGGCCATAGCACACACGTTTATTCAAATAGCATTTGGTTCCCGTACCATACGAGCTTTTAACGTGTTATTTTCCATAACAATTATTTCTGTAGATATGTGATGGATCTTTTTTGGGTTAGTCGGTGAACAGTGCCTCCGCTGACGTATCACGTCAGCGGAGAGCAACGCGATGGCGTCATGACTTGAGACGCTGATTAGGTGTTCGTCCAGCCCGGGGAACCGGAAGTAGTCTCAGAAAGGAAGAAGCCAAGCGAATATTTTCGTTTAATGCAGCATAGTATTAGTCTGTGAGCTATTAGTTAGTGTCTTCTGAAATGTGTAATTGTATTCGTGGATGGTCTTCGTCGACATGAGGTAAGAGCCTTATTTGACCTCAGCTAGTATGCTCCGAGTAGCTGCTAAAGACAACACTCAGGCTAACTGTGTTATTTATGCAACACGTTTACGTTAAACCGCAGGAGACCACAGGTTGGAGCTAATAGTGAGCGAAGAGACAGTCGAAAGCTATTAGTTTTTCAACGCCACCTCTTCGTTTGTTCACTGACAGTTAGTTACCACCACAAAATTAATGTAATACAATCTAAGAGCGATTTCACTGAGATATAGTGCGCATGGGACAAAGTAAGTCCAGCATAGAGATGCCATTGTAATATATGATTATTGTGCATCAGATGAGTAGCAATCATAGACTGTATATAAAGATACCAATACGATAGGTGCTCTCAGGAGCTCCGCTAATAATGTTGGGCTCGATGAAAGAATATAGTACTTAAAAACAAAAATATGCGCTAGATCCACCCTACATGAGTTAAATAAGCAATCCTCTAGAGAGATAACCACTAAACATATAAATATACATTGACCAGTGACTTGTGGACTTTGTTGTGCAATAGAGGTGGACAATATATAGAAAAACGTTTTTTAAACACACAAATTAGTCATAACATGCTGCCTGGAGATGAATGCATAAAAATTAGGAAAGGGTAGTTAGTTTAACCTGCTAGTAAAGCTACCCTAATTTCGATGGAGTGTTATTTTATTTAAATAGAACTTCTAAAGATCAGTTAAGTCATCAACTTAACTTTTTTCCCCCAACTGTTGTGCCAATAACTTATATTTCAAAAGCCAAACATAAATGTTTGCAACACTTCCTGCACACGTTTAAAAAATAAATCCTCTTCAGCGTTTCTGTTGACTGAATCCATTCATTTGTTTTTAAAAAGCTTTATTAGAAATACTGTATTTGCAGGAGCTACAGGGCTGGAATTTATTTGAGTATATAGGACTAGTCTAGAAAATACATTTTTCAGATCAGAAACATCACAAAGGCTGTAGTTATAGGATATTCAAAGTCAACAAAGAACTCAAGGTCATGGTCTCTCTTTCTCTCGCTCTCACACACACAGTGTGCAACAGGTAAAAAAAACTTCCCATTTTGACCACTCGTCAAGTTACATTATTAGGTTTGTCTAATATCACATTTAATAGAAACATTCCTGTCGTTACAGTTAGGACAAATATGCCCCTCGCCCCCAAAATTCCTATACAAATACTCCATATGTATGTTTGCAGATACTTACTGTTTAAAAAAAATGTAAATATGTAAGTTCCTTTTTCAGAGTGTATTTTGAGTCTTGGCTAACAACCTGCCTGTCCTTGTTTTTCATCTTCATTTAGGATGTCAAGGGAGGACATTGAACTTGCTGGTGGATAAAGAAGTGCCATACATTTCCATATTCTCTGTCTTAGGCCTTCGAATGTCTTTGACACTGACAGCTATGAGTGACAGTAGCGCAATGACCAGCAGGCACCAACAGTGGTCAGGGGTTGGGCAAGCGCAGCCACCTCCCCGTGGTCCCTATATCTCAGTCATCACCAACAGGTTAGCTCTGTCTGCTTCACATAAGTTCACTTTAACAAGACCACAAGGCATATAGGGTCAAGACTGGAAGTATTTGGACAGTTACACTTTTTTTGTTCTTCAGTCTGTGAGCCACAGCACAAACTAAAAAAACTCATCTTTTCTACTTTATTTACTCCGGGCGTCTACATTCTACAGAGTTTTTGAACCTCTAAAACAGTCACTTTTAGAAATGCAATTGGCCCTGTTTTATTAGGGGGTGTGCTTTTTGTCTGGACAGGCAGTCACCCATATTTGCTTCATGATTGGGTCTTATTAATCAGGACTTGACTACCAGCGGTGAATGCACTAACTCCCAGTAACAGTTTCACCCTGTCGTAGCCACAGCATCACGGCAGCCTCCTTCAGCTTCTGTTGTGATGGCCTCTCTGCCTGTAGTCTGGTCTTCATCAATAGAGATCAAACTGAGATCAGGTGAATGACTTAGCCAGTCGAAGATATTCCTTCTCACTCTCAGTAGCTCTTTGTTTGCTCTATAGCAAGCATCAGAGCTTACCTCTGTTGGCCTAGGTAGACATTCTTAATAGACACTGCTAAAAAAAATTAAGGGAACACTTAATCGTCACAGTGTAACACCAAGTCGGTTAAACTTCAGGGATATCAATCTGTCCAATTAGGAAGCAAAAGTGATTGTAAATCCATTTCACCTGCATTGGTGAATTCCCTACTGATACCTCTCTGCTAGTGTCCTTGTCACTATTAGGTATGTTAGGCGGTGCCTGCAGCCCAACCAAGTTGGGTCCTCCAGCACAGTCTCAAGAGCATGGAGGAAATAGACTGGCTGCTACACGAGGAGAGCTAGACAGGGCCATAGAAGGGCATTAACCAGTATCTGTTCCTTTGTGTGAGGAGGAACAGGTGGAGCACTGCCAGAGCCCTACAAAATGACCCCCAGCAGGCTACTGGTGTGCATGTTTTTAACCAAACTGTCAGAAACGGCCTTAACAAGGGTTGCATGAGGGCCCGACGTCCTCTAGTGGGACCTGTGCTTACAGCCCAGCAAAGTGCAGCTCGTTTGGCATTCGCAAGGGAACACCAGAATTGGCAGGTCTACCACTGGTGCCTGTTCTCTTCACAGATGAGACCAGGTTCACAGTGAGCACATGGTGACAGAGTCTGATGCAGAGGTGAATGTTTTTCTAGTCTAGGTTAGTGATGGTCTGGGGAGGCATATCTTCGGAAGGTCACACAGACCTCCATGTTATAGCCAACAGTACCCTGATGTAGGTACCGGGATTACCCATTGTCAGATCATATGCTGGGGCGGTAGGCCCTCCTCCTGGTGCAGGACAATGCCCGGCCTCATGTGACCAGAGTGTGTAGGCAGTTCCTGAATGACGAAGGCATTGATGCCATTGACTGGCAATCACGTTCCCCTGATCTAAATCCATTGGAGCACCTATGGGCTGCATATATCTCAACAGCGCACACACACTGACTCAGCTACTCACTTTTCTGTCGATCCCATCTCTCTCTGTCTCTCCCAGACTTAGCTGATGTCTCTGACTTGCTATATATAGCTTAAACATTGATTTGTTTGAAATGATGCCACAATATCAACAATAATCATCACATAATGATTGATACTTTTCTCAAATGAGTAAAATTTTCATCAGAGCAGCACACACATTCATCAGCCCGTCCCTCTCACTCTCTTCCTACCTTGCTGACACCAACACACACAAAAACTATGTCATTGTATTATTAAAGCAATGTATTTTGAGTTCCTGCTTTCCTCTCAACATGTTTTTCAGGTTGTAGAAAAAAAAACTTTTTTTGTATTGTAGAACCACCAACCTTGTGATACGAGGAGCCATGCTGTTCTTTGTGGGTGTCTTCCTGGCCCTGGTGCTGAACTTACTTCAAGTCCAGAGAAACATAACTCTCTTTCCCCCTGATGTCATCAGCAGTATCTTCTCTTCCGCCTGGTGGGTGCCACCCTGCTGCGGCATGGCCTCAGGTATGTGAACACATCCCTCGTAATGGGTTAAAAAATTCTTGTCTGGATTATTTAGATTATTACTTTTACACAGAGAAAAGTTCTGCACATAGATGCACAGATGTGGTTTCCAGGTCTGGTCTAAGTTCTGGTAACAAAAGTTTTCATACAGCACAAGTATTGAATAGCTCATAGAACAGCAAACAACCATGCCAGTCTCCACTGTAGCTGGAAGACCGTTTCAAAATTTCACATACACATTAACTGCTAGATTTGCCATCATCCTCACATACATTGTTGTACAGAATGTGGCTACAGATTGATCACAGTAGGAGGATATTCAGCCAAAGTCAACATTCACATGATTCAAAATGTACATGATTTTTTTAAAAATCACATGCATTCATCTGTATTCATTTTGTTTCTGGAGGACAACTCAAATACAATTAGTAATTTTCAGATTAGGGATGTCATGATGCCAAAACTTTAGTAGTTGATACTGATACCATGAAATTTCAACAATTCTCGATACCCAATTTGATACCATTGCAAAGAAACAAAATTCAACAATAAATCACATTACCATGCCGCATGTCCTCTATCCCCCACTGACCTGTGCTCACTTAACATTATATACCAACACTAATCAGAAGCTAGGATCTGCAGTACTATTACACAGAAGACGCGACGCAGTGACCAGAATGATTCATTACCTGAAATCATTGATTTATAAATAAATACATGTAATGGCCAGTGGGTGTGAAGAGTGACAGAGACACACTCACACACTCCTGCAGAAAGAAGAGAAGTTGTTTTCGCGGATTATGACGAGATGGTGTGTTCTTCATTGTTGGAGAAGAAGCAATGTCCCGTTTATCCAGGAACGTAAATAAGGACAGAGGATGTCACGCCTTGTTAAGCCCTATGAGACAAATTGTAGTTTGTGAATGTGGGCAATACATATCTATTTTGATGGATTAATTGATTGAAATATTAATCCAGCAGGTTTTTATAAAGATCAGCTCTAAGTGTGAGTGATTAGAAAAGAGCAGAGGAGCAGAGTAACTTGTTGACCAGCAGGGCCCCCCGGATACTGTAAAGGTTATAATCTGAGTTTTTCACCACACAAGCCTCATTGCATTCATGTGGAGAGTGTCAAAATGATCAAAATATACTCATTATGTTATTATAATAATGTCATAATGTTATTTTATTTATTTATTTATTTACTAGGGGTGTACTTCAGCATTATACTGGAGCAATAGGTAGGTGGTACCCTCCGTTTGCCGCTAGGTATTTTGCACACTGGGTTAAATCATGAAATTTGATTTCTTTAAAATTGAGTACATTTTGTTTGTATTTTATTCAGTCGCTATCTGACTGGCTGGGCATATTTCATATTAGTTGATATAACAAAAAATGTCAACTTATTATTTTTTTTACATTTAAAAACTAATTTTTGCTCCTGAGTGAAGGCTGACATTTTAAACTTCCTTATGGGCAGAACATGACAAACACTTGCTAAACAGCAAAACATTTGATCACATCTGAGGCAGAACATTACAACCAATTCTTTAATATGCCTCTTGTCTATGCTTGCCCAATAGATAAGCTATATGTATATATACATGAATGTGTGTGAGTAGGTGGCAAAAGTATTGTAAAGTGCTTTTAGTGGTCATCAAGACTAAAAACATGCTATATAAACAGACCATTTTTTGACATATTTTGTTTGTTGTCAACTTCTTTATTACCCACACTTAGAATAACAGTTGAAAATAGACACATGCAACATTTTCAACACGTAGGAGGCAAATAGAAACCCCAGAAATACTCAAATCACAACCAACTACTCACAACACAATTAAGTACTCACACACTAATAAGTAGTGTTGTGAGTATTTGGTTGTGTTGTGTGTATTTGGTGTTGTTTCCTATTTGCCTCGTATGCGTTTTCACATTGATGAAGATTTTTAATCTATTTGCATGTTGTGTCTGCAAGTGTTTTCTTAAATAGCAGTTATTTGAATTCTCAGGGCCACCATATTTTATAGTTGTTTGATTAACATTCCATGATGTTATTGTTAACAGTTACTTAAATAGGCCACTACCAAATACTGAACAGAGTGGTAGTATTTGGTAGTGTTGTGACTATTGGGTACTGTTGAGTTGCAGGAATTTGGTTGTGTTGTGAGTGTTTGGTGATGTTGCATGGCGCACTGCGGTGTTGGAAAACAAACTGAAGCCAGACACAACAAAAACAATATGCCAATCCTGTAGCCTTCATCAAGCTGCTGAGCAATGCTAAGCCTGCCGCAAAAATCTAGCCTCATTGTGTTGTCTAAATGACTGTGGCAACTTACTTACACTATTTGCACTATTTTTTAACAGAAAATAACTTTTTGCACATTTGTGTTAATCTGCTGTACAAATGTTTTTTGTTATTCACAACATTTTTATTTGCTCTTACAATCATCCTGAGCCACTGCACTTTACTTTCAACATTTCATACAAACCACTACAGTGAAATGGTGTATATAATGTACATACTCAGCATTTTTTTAAATTAAATTTTATATACCGTTGCCTTTTTATAATTTTTTATTCTACGCTATATTCCTATACTTGAATATCTAATTCTGACTTGTCTGCTGCTGTAGCAACTGGTATGTGGATCAATAAAGTTTTATCTAATCTCTAATTCCATTTGCACTTTTTAGAGAGATGTTTTAGGTCATGCACCCCCCATCGTTGTCCACAGTACCTCCTGCCAAAACAGCGAACAGGGGACGCAAATAAAATGCATTTCTTAAACCACATCCAGTTAGCCACCTCTGTTTCTCAAAACAAGACCGAGAGAAGGTCTGGGTGTAAGCTCGTCTTCAGGTCGGTCCCCAAGATCCCTTTTTTCTTTGAGTGAACACCTTGTGTAAGGGCGTTTTGGAAGGAAATTACCAGATTTGTTGCAGTTCCACTTGAAGTCGCCATATATTTGCTGGTCTGCTCGCAGCGGAACTTAGTGATGGTGGATGTATCTGAGACGGCATTGAGAGTCGAACAATCACATTAGATCAAAAAGAAACTTAAATCAATAACATTTTGCTGTAAATAAAAGTGGGAGTGTCACTTAAGTATTGTATCTGTTTTTAGACAGAAATGAACCAAATACAATTTTAAAACTTTTCTATTGAATGCTCACAGGCGCCTACAGTCTATCTGGTGCATTGCATGAGTTAACTATTATTGTCTAATTTAATTAAGTATAACATGTTTATATAGGCTTTTTTTTCATAGGATGTTGGAGGGGGCGCCGCCACAGTGCACAGTTTTAACAAGCTGCCACTGCTTGGTTTGCGTTGTGAATAATTAGTAGTGTTGTGAGTATTTGGTTGTGTTGTGTGTATTTGGTGTTGTTTCCTATTTGCCTCGTATGCGTTTTCACATTGATGAAGATTTTTAATCCATTTGCATGTTGTGTCTGCAAGTGTTTTCTTAAATTGCAGTTATTTGAATTCTCAGGGCCACCATATTTTATAGTTGTTTGATTAACATTCCATGATGTTATTGTTAACAGTTACTTAAATAGAATATGTGGCCCAGGAAACTCACCCTGGACCTGTCCCCTGTTGGCTCCTCCAGGAACCCTACCATGGCTGTCAGTGTGCCAATAGAATAGTGTAGATATTAGCTCAAAGCATATTCTCATCAACACAATACTAGTAATGTTGGCACTACCGCTGTAGCAGGGAAAGCTGTTTGTGTTGCCTCTTGTTTTTCTGCCCTATGCTTATTTCCCCCTTTTTTTGCCCTCTAGCAATGATTGGACTGCTGTACCCCTTCATCGACAGACATCTGGGTGAGCCACACAAGTTCAAGCGAGAATGGTCAAGTGTGATGCGCTGTGTGGCTGTGTTTGTGGGCATCAACCACGCTAGTGCTGTATCCTTCAAGATTTTTAAGCTTTATGCATCTGTTGCTGTTCTTTCTAATAATAAAACAACAAATCTTTCTAAGATTTGATTGGTTGCAGAATTTCTCCTCTTTGTTGACTGTATTCCCATTGCATGCACAGTATTATGTACACTAGTGCACATACCATAATCAGGGGAACCTGGTTGTTTACACAAGCCGTTTTCAGATCCTAGGAGGATCTCTGCAGAATTTGGTCTGGACTTTCTCCACGATTTTCCTTTCACACATGAACAACACAGCAGGAGGTTCTCTTGCTCAGAGTATTCACAACAGCAATAAATCCTCCACAGGATTCAGGTGAGGGGTGATGCAGCAGGTGGAGGCAGGATGTAACGTATTATTTCTGTTGAGGAGAACACTTGATTTTGTTTACATTACATCAACAATGTAGTCGGCTCTTATCACCATAAACAGTCTTGATGTCTTCGTCAGTGCCTTCTATATGTGTGGCACTGCTTTTTCATTATGAGATAATTGTTTACTTTTTTTTTTTCTTTTTTATTAATGCGCCTGTTGCGTCTGTCTTTTTCAGAGAATCAAGCTGAGCAACTATTAGCTGTATCTTGGCTTGTGCCATTGATATTGATGTTATATGATTGATTGATACTTGTGACTGCTTTTGGCTCGCCATGTTGGAAAGGAGTAGCACTTTTAAATACAGAAAGTTCCTTGACCTTTCTCTGTCAGAAAGTGGACTTTGCCAACAACATCCAGCTGTCTCTGACTCTGGCGGCGCTTTCCATCGGTCTGTGGTGGACATTTGACCGCTCACGTAGTGGCTTCAGCTTGGGGATCAGCATAGCCCTGCTGGCAACACTGGCCACTCAACTCCTGGTTTACAATGGAGTCTTTCAGTAAGTTTGCATATTGGTACAATAAGGGAAGAGTGAGAGGCTAGCAGCCTACAGCATTGAGTTTGTCGCTGCTTAACTGTAGAAAGTAACTTGTAGTTCTAGAAAATAGTCCCTCATTTGTATCAGTAAATTTGAAGTCATAGAAAGAAATGTGTTACACAAATACAACACAAAAGTTACACCTCAAATAAGAAGTGAATGAATGAAGCACCCCCAAGTTTCGACAGATACACAAAACATTCACTGAGATGTGGTGCAAAAGTGACAGTGTGCAGAACTTGTAATTTATAACCGAAAAAACATAATTTGTTAACCATGCCAGCAGATTCAAGCAGTTCTGATTGTTGTCTTGTGTTTGTGACAAATATCTGAGAGAAAAGAAAGGATTTGTGAGAACATATTCTACAGGTATGCAACTCATTGAATAACTGATTTGTGGACGTTCACATTTTTTCCATGACTTCACATTCTTTGTTACAGATGTATGAATGTGTTTTGCACTATATTTGCTGTAGCAACTGTCTTTAACAAAAACATGTAAGAGGCAGGGGGTTCTTAATTTGTGATTTCTCACACAGGATTTGTGCACCTGTAATGATATATTTAAGTTGAGTTTTAACAAAGCATTTTCTTTACAAATTTACAAATGACTTTCCACAAGTACAAATTCCACTTTCAAATGTGCTCAGTTGTACCTATATAATTATCTGTCATGTATCATAAATGAAGCCAAGTGTAGTTGCAGTTGAATTCTCTCTGCAGCATGGCTATCTCTTAAACCTTATGACCTCCTTTGTATCTTTAGTTGACCTTAGGACATTTTTCATTGAGGTAGAGGGAAAACAGTTTTGGGCTGAAGCATTTTGAAAAGGCTGCATTTGAGATACATTTGGTTCAAAATAACAAGTGGGACAACAATAGATATAATATCATAATCTGAAAACAACAGGAAATTGGTTATTAATTCATGTTTTCACTGTGTGTTGGGTCTTTGCATTTATTACATCTTCAGTATGTTTAATACAGAAAAACTGCACTGTGGCAGCATCAGTATTACCTGTGAATTGCACAGCTACATGGATTTAAAAATAACTATGTATATTTCTGACAAATCAACTTTGTTACACAAGATGATACCATTGTAAAATAAATGTTCTAACTGGCTTTTTCATTTCTTTTTAAACTTTCCTTTGTCTAGATATTTCTAAATAGTCGTCTCAAGATTGTCAGAGCAAACACTTTTGAAAGTTAAGTGTTGGTATTAACTATTTAAAGAATTACAAGTTGCTTTTATGTGCTTCTTTTCTGCACAGGTACACTTCTCCAGATTTCCTGTACATTCGCTCCTGGTTACCTTGTATCTTCTTTGCAGGGGTGATAACAATGGGGAACATAGGACGGCAGCTAGCCTCGGTAAGAAATGTATGATTTCCTAAGATGAATAATATAATATATATTGTTATATAAAATGTCAGGATTGCATCTGTGTGTCCTTCCGAGTCCATGAACCAGAGGGCGGTTCGAACCCAGTGATCCCCACTATAAACTGTAAAGAGCTTTGAGTACTCATGAAGATTGGAAAAGCACTTTATAAATACAAACCATTTACCATTTAGCAGAAACTGGCCATGAAAGGGTATTCAGCTGTTTGTGTCTAACAGCTCTTCTGTTCTTGTGATTTTTTTTTGTCAGTACGAATATAAGTTCATTCAAGAAAAGACCCATCAGGACTGAGGAATTGCTTGGTTCCATTTGGCTTCTACTCACAATGACATTGCCTCTGTACCAACCTGAAGCCACAGACAAGTTATTAGAAAAAATCTGCAGCTTACACCAGACCAGGACCCAGCCATGTCAAATGAGCCCTGAGCTCCCGCCCAGTGCTTTTCGTTGGACCAGACAGTATTTTTGAATGGCTTTCATCAGGCCATTCAGGGCTTGCCGCGGTTAGTGGCTACAGTGTAACCTGAGCTGAGGTGAAGAGTGAGAGGATTGGTTGTTTTTTCTTTGGTGCAGTTCATCTTCACTTATCTGGAATGAGATTAGCAGCAAAGTGTTATTGACTGCAAATTTCTGAGGTTGGAAGTGAATGGTGAATTTGTTGATCCAGACATGACAACACTTTTAATCACATTTAGACATTTTCTTAGGAAATCACATTGTTTTTAAATACTTGCTTAAATTCAGGGAACAACATTTTAGCCATCTCAGTTGCTTGTTAAAATGGTTAAAAAGCAATGTTCACTTTGCCCAAAAAGATAGAAATGCCATATTTCTCAGCTTATTGTCTTCTTTCACCACTTGATGGAGACTTATTGGTTTCTTTTTCAAACCATCAGACAGTATCAATTCTAATTCTTAATTATGTTTTTAAATAGAGATTGTTTTTAGTTAGGTAGAATAAAATAAACTATCCTATGTGTGGTAAGATTGTAAAGGCAAACCTTTACTGGACATGCACATTGGATTTCTTTGTTCTAAAGTTGGTTGAATATTTCACAAAAGCACTGACTTATTGAGGAATACTTTAGTGATCTTGCCCACAAAGAAAACCTTTTAATTCAGTCTTAAGCATATCTGTATGAGGTATGATTGGCTAATTTAAAGGGACAATTTTATCACAATTTCTTTGGGATAAAATAAGAATTCAATTAGAATTACCGCATTTAAATCAAAACCAATAAAAGCAGTGTTATTGTCTTGTTCCACAATACATGTTTGATGATCTGGAAATTTTTTTGGGGTAAGCATATTTTATATCAGCATTGTTTAACTTTTGTTGAATATGAGAAATTGTTCGAATTCCTTAAAGGGATAGTTCACTGAAAAATGAAAATACACTCATTATGTACTCTCTACTATGCCAAAGAAACAACAGAAAAAACAAAACATGCCTCCATACTGCTCCTGTTGTGTCATCCAATCATCCACAAGCCCCGACATTCAAATTTGACTTCAAACAAGGTCATTTACACCGTGTTTTAAGCCTAAAAGTCCACCAGAAGTGGCTAAGCTAGCGGACGTAGCTACAAGATGGTGTGTCCGTGGGTCAGTGAATGCACCTCCTGCCTTGTTTGAGGCATGCTTTGTGTCTTCTGTTGTTTTATTACATCTGAAGTCTAGGTCACCATTGACTTCAATTGTATTGGATTCTGTTGCAACGCTGTTTATCCTTGAAACTCCAAAAATGTTTTGTGGACTCAATCACTTCACTCACCCCTCCATTGGCATAGTGGTGAGTAGATAATGGGTGCATTTTATTTTTTTTGGTGAATATATTCCTTTAAGAACAAATTGTACTGTGGTTAAACAAATTTGTAGTTACATTCATTTGAGCAACTTCTGAAACTCGAACAAAATTTGAAATCAATTTCTTGGATGTAATAAAAACTGACGTTTGGAAACTGCTTTGGTTTCTGACTCTGTTCATTCCAAATTCATTTTATTATCTACTGAAACACCCATTGTTTTTTTTTCCACTTGTTCAATGTTTCATTGTATAAATCTGCGGGTAAAACAGAAAGTAACTAAAAAAATAGAAGTGGCTTCTGCTGTTTAAATGTACATTTAGTGGAAGAAAACAAGCATATATGAAACAAGATTGTAACAATTGGGAAGTTGTAGAAATAAACTGTCTTAAATATTTTATCAAGCCAAATCTTCCTCCCTCAGTTACCTACCTTAAAATAAGGACATTTTTCTCCCCTTTTCACTCTTTAATAACTGAACGAAACATTTTTTTCTCATGATATCACGACTGTACCAGAAGGTAACTAGTATTTTCTACAGATAATATTCATCTAAGCATATATTTCTCCTTCCCTTTCGTTTAAGAACCATGAGGAAACCAGCAGGATTTATTTATCAGCATCTGATTCATAAAACCAAATGGCACTGTAAAACATGGTCTGTATTTCAGAGAGTTACTCCAGCAGCTGTCTGAAACCACATACACAGAAAAAATTATAAGAAAACGGAGGCTGGATGAACACAGCACTCTCCCTTGAAAACGCTTTGCAGTACTTATAAAACCATATTCCAAAATTCCATGTTCAAGAGAACAGATGGATTTTAGAACAATGGCTCTTACCTCAGTGATTTAGAAATCTAGAAAAAATATTGTTCCGATATCTTGTGAGCATATAACATAAGATACATTTGGTACATAGCCTAGCAATTTTCTTAAAACAGGGTTGTGGCACAGAGGACGCTGTTGCCATATTATATGTAAACATTTAGATAAACCTAAAACCTATGCAATAGCTCTTTTTCTAGACTTTAATACAAACAGAAGAGGTTTTTGGTTAAACCACTGACAGAATCTGACTCATAAGGTTCCTGTTTATATAGAAACTGAAAAAAAAAATTTTTCATACAAATATTTGTCTGTAATACCAGATTGTGTGCTGGCCTGGAAATTGCACTAAATTAAGTCAAAGCTTTTCCAGCAAAAAAAGAATCTGTTCTATGATTGTAGGACGGTCTATGTATTAGATTTCATTATTTCAACATGCTGAGTTCAGTTTGTTCAGTTTAATTCAATTCAAATTTATTTGCATAGTGCCAAATCATAATATACATTATCTCCTTAAAAGACCTTAAAAAACCTTTCAACAGCTTTTCTGGCTCAGGGGGTAGAGCGGTTGACCATTAACAAGGAGGTTGGCAGTTTGATCCCAGTCTTCCCCGAAGAAGACAAGGGCAAGTGACTGAACCCCAAATGGCTTCTCATAGAAAAAGTCCTCCCAAAAGATGACCTGTATGATTGTGTGTGTGAATGGGTGAATGGCAACAACCTGTACTCTAAGGGGCCTTGAGTGGTCATCAAGACTAGAAAAGTCCCAGCAAAAGTACGCAGCAGAGTAAGCATATGATCAGAATTCATAAAGGTCTAATTAGAGAGGTTTAAAAAAGGCCAAGTGTTTGGTATAATGAGGATCATTGTCATCTTACTTTTGATGATGTTCTGATTTCAACCTGGATGTTTGTTGCTTGCATTTTCCTAACAATATCAAGAAAAAATCTCAAAAGAAATAGAGCACTAGAATACAGGGTGTAGAATAAAAACCTGTATTTGGTTTTGTATTGGTCAGGGTAATTATTCATGTATGTATATATTGTTACCTTTAGAGTTTCTAGATGTTAGTGCCAGGTATAATGCCAGATAGATATGGAAAAATAAAAAGGCAAATGTTTGTGTACAACATGTATGAGGAATCAAACGGATTCTACTCTGTTCTTTAAAAAGGGTAAAAGGTAAAATGTATACCACATTCAAATTCTCAAAACAAATTAACAGGTTAGATTTCTTCTATCAGCATATTTAAGATTTAAAAACTGTGTTCACAAACCTGTAAAACCTGCATTTTATAATGGAACTTTGATTTATAGGGTTAGGATTAGGGATTCTAAATACAAATGCTGCACACAGGTGTTCTGCCACTGCAAAATTACACACATCAACTTGTACAGTTTTCATGGCAAATATGGATTAATGTGCCCTGTCTTGTTTCACCTCCCACAGACACAGGCTCTTATAGACAAAGGTAAGAGGAATTATCAGGATTTAAAGAGCCTTTGTTTGCAATGTTGCAAAATTCCAGGATAAGGATACAGTTTCTATGCACTTTACATGAGTGTATGAGGCAATTTGCTATGTGAATGTTATTGTTCAAGGCTAACTAGCTGGTAAAACAATAGGCGTGATGTGTCATAGCAGTAAGTGCTGCTCCAAGAGCTAAATTCCCCACCACTAATGAATTCATTAATCTCTCTATTTATTCCTGACATGCAATTATCTTCTCTCACAGAGTGAGGGTCAGGCGTCAAGGTTGAGAGCTCGCGCATATTTGCAGAAGACAAGACATAAAACAGGATCCAATCACTGCTGTCCTCATAGACCTGGTACTACTCACGCTATTTTTTGTTTTCTATCAACACACATCTTGGATGATCTTGGGCTGAACAAAGCATCGGCAAAGCACCAACAATGAATCTTATAATGTAACGTGCCTTCAGATAATTAATGCTGTGATTTGGTGCAACACAAATAACATTTATTGTAATTTAATTCATAGAACTAACTTATTCTTTGTTAGATTCTTAATTACTGCACAACACATAAACATACTTGGTAACAAAAATGTTTATGGCCTCCACTTCCTAGAGCGCTGTGGTTAACCTACTGAATGAAACATATTTCTTAGTGCTGCTGTGCTGCTATAACTCACAGTAACATTATAAACAAAAATATGGTACTCTAAAACTGGATCTCGCTCAACAATTGGAACACTGGGACACTTGTGCAGAAGTTTGTACACCCAACTGCATGTTTAGAGATGGAAATTCAATCAATAAATCAAATGTATTTATATAGCACGGTATTACAACAAACTGTTTTCTCAGGGTGCTGCACAAAAGTCCAAATTGTCCCATCTCTTTATGTGTCGTTGTGGGTGAGCTCAGTCCCTACAAGATGAAAATCCTGATGGTTCTAATCATTAAATTTTCAATGCTGCAGAACTAATTTTAATCAAGCACATAACACAATTTAATTGTGTTAAGGTGAAAAATACAGCCACCTGCTCCTCAACACTCTTAGTTTACAATTCTCATCAATTATGTACCTCCCAAAAACCTTTTCCTACAAATGTGTTTCAGGTGCTAAATTTCTATACCTGCATGAAGCTTCATGTAAAAAAATAATCAAACCAGATTTATCATGTCACATAGATTTATATTTGAACCAGGTAATATTTAGCGGGTCAAGAACAGTAGGTCCAGTCCTATCAATTCACATGCCTGTTGCTGACTGACAGAGTGATGAAGTTATACGATTGGTTAGCTGTGTGAATGCTGGACTTTCCCATTTGGCTGTTGCTCTTTCAAAATTGATTGGCACAAGTTTCTATTATACAATTAGGCGTATTTCCAGACAGTGCTGCCACCTTGGCACCTTTGTTGTTAGATAGATGAAATTAGACTCCTTTCTTTTATATCACCAGTACTGCAGTACTTTTTACTCTGTGTCTCATTCAGTGGACCGCACACGGCAGCTGACAATGAATGTTAGAGGAATCATTTTCAAATAAATCCAATTGAAATCACACCATCAGATGTCATCTTTAACTTGTGGCAATTCTGTCAGATAACAACATTCTGACAAGGTTCCACTATAACGATATAAGACCGAAGCACTTTAAGTCCTGGCGAATATTGAATATATCTTTTTAAGCAGTTATTTGACCTTGTACCTGTTTGTTTTGCAAGTGGGGCACAATGACTGTAAAATGCTCACAGCAACAGCTGAGGACTGACCAAATACAATGCTATAGGTTTTCGTGAGGAACTAAGGTACTGCATTTCCAGCTCATGTCTGAGAAATGACCATCTAAACTAGAATAAAACCCTGTTAAATGGTGTCACGACATGAATCACTGTCCCTGGAGACATCCATCAATGCTTAAGAGGTGACCACAAATGATCTGTGAACCACTAGATATTGATTACTCTTGTGCTGTGGGTGTCAGGTTTAATGTTGCAGTGGCTTGATAGTGTCGCCTCTGACAGCCATTGCCCTAACTCTGCTCTGATAGAGTTTAATGGTGAAATATTGATTTCTTTCTGGCCAAGGTCTGCAAGCAACGGCCAGATCATTTGTTGGGGTAAGGCAGGACACTCTGTGCTCTGGTCCCAATCAATCACTTTGACAGGGTGCACCAAAAAGAAGATGAAGGAGGAAAGAAAATCAAACCTGGTGAAGCTACAGCGGATACATCCACAATCAGGTTTTACAGGCCTGCAAAGCAGAGAGAGCAAGAGAGAGGGGGAGAGAGCAGTTATCTCCAACAATGGCTCCAGTTAATATGAATACTAATGATATGTTTATTGAGTGGGAATGCTCAGCAAATCACAGTTGATGGAATAACAGTGCCTTGAGCAGGGAATGAGGATCTTGGTGAGAGGGTCTATATTTTATTTAAGCAGCTCTCAGCTTGGGCTGGGAAAAAAAAAATCAGGTAATGTGTTGTGTTACAACTCAGTGGTTGTTCCCGCCAGCCGGAGCGATAACAGACTTGCTAATGGGAAGCCATCAATCACAATCAGCCTCCTATTCCACCGGTGTCTCCACTCTCTGCAGCTCTGTAGAGGGAGCTGGAATAGAGGTAATAATGGAGTTTTGTGGCAAAGCAGCTGCAGCGGTAGCAGCAGCATGTCCCAGAGTCATATTTCCTGCCAGAGCAATAGATGCTTTGCCATGTCAGCATGTCTTTTGAGAGCCACAAAATGGCATGAGAAGCAGTTAAATCCTGGATGAGGCCTTGGGCCGCTAGGGGAGAGGAGAATGAATGCAAAGCTGGTCTCAGGTGGCACAATTGTGTTGGGTGTTTTGTGGCAAAATCTGCTAATTGGTTTTTCATTACAGTCTGCTAAGTCCATTGTTATACCCATAGAGCAGAGACTGCCTACAAAGGACAAATATGGGTGAATTATCAGGAAATTGTGTAGTTGTCTACAAGAGCATAAATATGCAAAGCCATACTGAATATTTTTATATTTTATTTATATGTTTTATGTTGCATCACAGAACAGTAGAACAAACAGGACCAAGGAGATGGAAAATTGGCTATACAATTTGAACTGTACACCAAGCAGGCCAGAAAAAGACAGGTTCGTCACTCTGTGACATTTGTTATCCGACATGTTTTTAAATTGAGAATGCACTAACAGCTGGTTTACCAACTAGCCAGAATCTTTATATGCATTACAGCTTTTTACAATAGCTAACTACATTTTTCTTCTGTGCTTATCTCCTAACAAGAATACTTCACTTAGAACACAATGACCTCATGAAACAGTAACAGCAGGTAGAAAAACAATATGTTCACTATTGTCTTTAAAGCAGTTTTTACTTATTACGCATAAACCCACACTCAGTTACCAAAAATTCCATGTCTTAATACCAAGTGGTGTTTGTGATACCTCACAGTATATGTCATGCAAATAAATCAGAAATGCTGCAAAATATTATTTTTTTTATTTTTTTCCAAGACTATAAATTGAAAGTAGCATAGAACAAAATTATACAGTGGTCCAAATCAATCCCGCATATGGCAACAAGTTCTTCCCATTTTACATCATATTTATACTTTGAGCACCTTCTGTATATGTTATTACTTCTATTATAACTGCCACTATGCAGATTGATTTTTTAAAAAGTGAACTCAGTATTATTCAGAGAAATGTAAGTGGAAGAGGATAATTATATATATATAAAAAACATGTTTATGTGTTTATTTCCTACCCTCTATTCCAAGACATCTTCTTCATGGGAGGCACAGAGAAATGATAGACTATCTCCAAATTGATCATTTATGCATGTCAAAGCAATCCAGTACACTTGACAGGCTAGCTTTACACTGTATACATATTTTGGCCTGAATAAATTATTTTCTGTAGTCTGTTTAATTTGTGAAATTCCATGGAATGCATGAATACACAAGTACACAGTGTGAGTAACCAGTAGGGGGCACAACACTACATGTCTCCTCAGTCTTTGGTTCAATCCCAGTCTTCCTCTTCCACATGCTGAAGTGAAGTGAAACGCTGGAGATACCAATCCCAAGATTGTGTGTGTATATATATCTATATATACACACATTATACAGTATATACATTTCATGATTGCCTATTTTCTTTACTGCATCATCCATCATAATTAACGTGTGTAGAAGTAAGTAATAAGCTGTAACTAACAAATCAACATTCTACTTGTTTTTGCTACTTGATTGTAATTCTATTATGTCTATTTTTGTCCTTCATCTATAACATGGTACAATAAATTGCTCACCTCCTCTGCTGACTGCAGGTCGTGTTTTTCTGGCAACTGGAAGGGCCACTGGCCAGCAAAGCCCTCACCTATTCTGCCTAGAGGAGGGAAGACTTAAAGGTTCAGTGTGTAGAATTTAGAGGTGAATTTGCATGTTTCAGCTGAATACCCTTCACCTTTCCCTCCCATTCCAAACATTAAAAAAAAACATGTCAGCCTTAAATTTTTATGAAAACTCAAAGGGTGTTTAGTTGGTTCAGTCTGGATAACTGTAACACATGGTGGCCTCCGTAGAGAGGACCCCTTCCCGATGTAAATATAAAGTATTTAAATATGAAGGGGCAATTCTAGGGTAATTAAGATGAAACACACTAGTGAGAACATTGCTAGGATTAATTTATATAATCAATTTCTGCCAATAGATCTCTTTCACCTAAATCCTACATACTGGACCTTTAATATGGAGGCCACATTTCAGACAGAGCGGAATTAAATGAAGGGTAAAAGACCTGTAACCAGACATGTATGTCAATCTAAGAATTGCCTGTCTACATGTGACATCAGCAACCTGCTTTATTTCCATAGCAACTTGGTAGGTTTGGAGCAAATGTGGCATGACAAGGGCCCATACCCACACACCCCTGAAACCTAAATACTCCAGGGGCCCTTGCAAGGTGTCTTATTTCTAACCACAAGGATTTAGCATTCAAATCTGTTCTCTTCTTATTATGAATTACTTTTATATTGTCTGTAAGTCAATTTGAGCTGCATTTCTTGTACAAAAATAGTTGACTATTACTATATCATTATGATTATTCATTTGTATTTTTTTAATTGGTAATGTTCAATGTTGTGAGGATACATCACCACAGATTTCCAGAGAGTGCAAATCAAACAGGGGAGCACTGCTGCACAGATAGGTCAAGACCAGTGTCAATGGAGTGGGAGAAAGCTTTAATGCTTTACACAGAAATATAATGTCTTGATGGTAATGCTTAGGGGATTAAAAGATCAGTGTTGTGTTTTTTGATATCCATAAAACTGCATCATCTTCTAAAGACAACAACTACCACCTGAATCTCAACAATTTCCAACATGTCAGGAAACCAGTGAAGGCCTTTCATTAAGATGCTCATCACCACAGCCATGAAAATGCTCCTTGGTGTGGGCTTTTAGAGCACAAAGGCAGAAACTCCTGCTCAGACAGAGAGCAACTTTTCTCTATATAATCACATATGGCATCGTCGTCATGCAATGATTTTCTGCCCTGACACAAACTCCACAGCCACTCAGTCATGGAGGTCAAGCTTAATTTTCTCAGGGAGGGTACAAAGATTCAAAACCACTGTCACGGTCCGTGGAATCCACCCGGCCAACACCACCCCACCACCACCACCATCCCATCCACCACCCCATCTACCCCTTATGGGAAGGTTCAAACTAAATTTCAAATGAATATTAAGGTCGTCACTGTTGGGGTATGTGTGCAGCAGCAGTTTCGAGAACTGGTTTGCAGGTCAAAGGGTCAACATTTTTGGAGATTGCGCTTGTGTGGTTGTTTTTAAATCTCTGCCTGAGAGGTTTACTTCTCAACTTTCTTCATTGTGTCTTCCATTGGATGTTCTCTTAGTAGCATTTCCTGAAGTATATTTAAATCCCCCATTTTACTCACAGCTGAATTTTGCATTTCTCAAATGAGAATTAGTAGCTGCGAACCACTATTTTGAGCATGTTGGGAGAAAATACAAAAACATTTCTTTTAAATAAAAGACCAATGAATAAGATTTTTAGGAATTTGGTTTTCTGGTCACATTGTTGTCACAACAGTGACTGGAGAGGTCTTGACTAAAGCCAATATACAGTATCTTTGTAGTTTAAATGTAATTATGGTTTAATGTACCAAAACATTTAAGGTTGTTATATCCACTGTTTTATTATCAGAGTTAAAACAGCATTAAAACAAACACAAGGCTCAGGAAAGCAGACTGCTGAAACCCTTTCACAGCATCAAACAGAATGGTCCATAATACCATGGAATGGATCACAGTCTATGGAATGGATTAATATGGAAAATCCTTGTCATCAGGCTGCTTTTAAGTAGAAACCTGCATGATAACAATGGTGAACAGCATGTCCGACAACAATAAAAGGCCCAGTACTAGTGTCTTTGCATCTCAATGTGAATTAGAGATCTAGAGCCTATTTTAGAGGCTCAACTCTGTCCTTCTGTTTATCCAGTTGCTTTCCTCCTATACAGTCTGCCCAGGACCTCCATCCCATCCTGTTAGCTTGTATGTTGACAAACACATGTGACATGCGGAATCACTGACGCCATTAGATATACTCGTTGACCAAATGGATGACATGCTAGGTGCTAATCCTTGGTTGAAATTGCTGTGTGCTCCATGACTAAATGCTTTTGGTCAAACACAAATCATCAGTGTGTAATCCACTTAGCTCCTCTCTCTCTCTCTCTCTCTCTCTCTCTCTCTCTCTCTCTCTCTCTCTCTGTGTGTGTGTGTGTATTTGAGAGAGACAGGTGGAGACAGAGACAAAGATGGTGGATTTGTGTGGTCTGAAATAGTTATCTGTGACAAAGAAGCTTTTAATCTGTACGTGGCCTGCAGGTCATGAAGGAGCGGAGGGGAGTCAAGCTAGGTTGTAGGTACTATAACATATATGACACCGTTGCACAATATACAAAGTATAGAAAATATACATCTGTAGCATTTGTATACTCATACACTGAGCAATAAATACATTCTTAAAAATGAAATGGAAATTAATAATAATAATCACATTTACGAGATATAACCATTTAAGTTAAACAAAAAACAACAAACCACCACGTACAATTTAGCAAGAACACCCAAATCACATTTTTCTCTTTATTTTTCCCCCAAGCCAAAACACAAGATAAAACAAAACATTGCACCCATATAATGTGATATTTTGTTTGCATGTTCCCAGCCTCAGTGCTATGTGACCAGCTTTCATGAATATCAAGGTATTCAGGGTCACTTCAAGGGTTCAAGAATCTGTGTAAGCCCTGGTCCCCAGAAAAAAGAATTTTACTGCCATAAAATGGACGCTTCTACCCAGGTTTTCGCACCTCATCCTGTATCCCAAAGATGGAGATTAGGCTTATTAAGAGGGTTTATTGTCTGTGGTGTCATAGATACCTAGTGATTACACACTCTGTGGCTGCTCCTCCTTCGTTCCACCTCAAACCTCGCAGGGATTTGCTAATGCCAAAGTCAAATCAATTATCCCTCCTTCCACCCTCCACCTCCTCTCATTCACCTCTGATATCATTTCAGACAGAATACGCACAACATTGTCAACAAGCATTGATGGTAAAGGCAGAGAATATTTATAAAGAGGATTTGATTGTGATTGCGAAGTGTGAATTTCACGAGGTGGCTCATTTCTTCATTCAGGATTTAAAAAATCCTCCTTGTTTTGCTACCACTGGTTTATTCCTATCAAAGTACTAACACATTTGCAACTGTGAAGAGGAAGAAATTTGAAATATTTAAAAAAGTAATAGTACATTTAATATGGAAATATTTAAATACAAATTGAATTCAAATACACAAAGA
The DNA here is from genome assembly GCF_024713975.1 of Paralichthys olivaceus. Taxonomy (NCBI): domain Eukaryota; kingdom Metazoa; phylum Chordata; class Actinopteri; order Pleuronectiformes; family Paralichthyidae; genus Paralichthys; species Paralichthys olivaceus. Next base: position 23,519,054 of record NC_091102.1, read on the forward strand.
TTTACACTTCTATATCTTTAAAAACATTTTTATTATTGTTTCTTTTCACATCTTGCATGACTGCATGTGAATAAAGAAGATACTTCCTGAATTGGAAGTGAATTCACCTCTGACCTTTAAGTAAACCCCAATGGTTATGAGTCAGTGATTTCTGTTATTCAGGAACCCCCTGCTGCTGCTGTGTGCCCGCTGTCTGGATGTTAAACCATGGGAGAAGATGTGTTCCTATAGGGAGCTCCAGCAGATCTGGCCTAAAGAGGGTTGAGAGGGCTGATGGGTTTAAATGATCCCCTGCTACCACAGCACTTGACCCCAGCTGCCCCATTGAAAGTCTTATTCATGGCTGATGTCAACCACTTTTTTAGTGGCAAGAGGATCAGCAATATGCTGAGCCTGGGTTTACTCCACCTGTACACATTCTGTACCTGTACATCATAAATAATATGAAAATGATTGCACAGGGCCAAAATAGCCACATATTCACTGTCCCCAGGAATGTTTTTGAACGTAATTGTATCCAAGTCAAACCTTTAATCCCTTACAGAGCCAAGTCTAAATCCCCAGTACACCAAGAAGGCACCATTAGATTGGCTGTAAAAGTGTTGAAATGTCTCATGAGAGCTTGTTGACCAAGAGGGTGAACAGCTGCAATAAGTAATAGGGGAAGCAGGTGTGGAATGCAGAGACAAGGAAAAAGATATTAAAAAAAAGAAGAGACACAAAATGTATAGTATAATTCATCTTGTGTTAATCTTTCGTCAATAGACACTGACCACAAATGTTCACCTTTGTATATGAGGAAACACAGAGGTTTGGCCCATATGGGACCCAGAGCAATGTGTATGTATGTTTGCCTATGACCAGAGAGCTGAAAGGTCTGGAGAACTAGGCCACTGTTTAGGCACTCATGAAGCCTCTTTGACATGTAAGCGGTGACATAATTAAAAAGATAAACCTTATGAGCAGGACACAGAGATAAGGGGTATAATGAGAGTGAGGAGGGAAAACATCCAATGAGAGGAGAAAGGGAGGGTTAGTAGGAGGTCTCAAGGGAAATAAACCCCAACCTGTCAATCATCTCACAGAGATAAGTCTGGATATGGAAGCCTGGAGCTGATCTAGAGGAGCATGATCTGTAGCTTAATGCAGTCAGGGTTCTCAGTAGTCAGTTTTTAAAGTGAGCAGTATTACATCAGCCCTATGAGACGAATTGGGATTTGTGAATATGGGCTACACATTAATTGACATTATCACATACTGTCAGTAAGGATTGGTTCTCTATACATTGTGTTAAAGCCTAGTTAATGATAAGGACTTCATGTGGATATGATGCATCTTTACTACATGTCACCCAGATCTGACTGAATTGGTGCGTGTCTAAGCAGTTGCCTATTGCTCATGAGTGAACAGGAAACTTGTATCCAACAAAAAAACAACTTTTGTCTCTTATACAAACCTTTTTCTCCAATTTAGTTAGCACACATTGCCACTGATACTGCATTTCACTGAATATAAAGTGTGGAACCATCCAATATTGACACAATCCCAGAGATCTGGACTGTTTAATAAAAAGTGTTTAACAGCAATATCTCTTCATCCCTTCAACTGTTGACTTGCTCCATTATTAAAACTTTGCATGAATATTACAATCTTCATGTATAAAAGCATGTCTTTGATGGCATTGCTCATTTCTCATTTTTTCTTGCAACTCAACTGTGCCCAGTTTTGAAGGGTCATTGTCATGGTCATTAATGGATCGGGAATCAGAGACCATGATCATAAAGGCTGATCCTGTATCGTGCTGACTGACTGCGATTGTAATAGCGGATCCTCTATCATGCTGGCCTCTCTCTGAGGTTTCTACGTTCTATTTCCTGTTAAAAGTTTTTTTAGTCGTTTTTCCTTACTCTTATTAAGGGTTAAGAACAGAGGATGTCGCACCTTGTTAAGCCCTATGAGACATTGTGATTTATGAATATGGGCTATACAAATAAAATTTGATTGATTGATTGATTGATTGATTGTCATTATCAAGCACAACTGCAATAGTCCAATGCTCTTTGCAGAAGCCTATACTTGTGTGGTATGGTCCAGAAAGATTCGGTACCTTCATAGTGTTAAGCTCTGCTGCTCCACAACAACAGCAGCACAGCCATTACATATCTAACAGATATGAATTCATATAGTGAATATTTCCCTTCAAAACACATAACAATTTGTTCCAGCTGAAGATGTGTGATTCTCCCACTCGGGTGTGTAAATGATATAGGAGCACATTGTTATTTCCTGCATCAGCCTACATTGTGAGCTCTGCACAGATGGGTGCCTCTTGATTGACAGTTAACTTGTCTCTGTGACACAAGGCTTCTCGTATGTAGTTTAGAGCCGTGAACGCAAGCGTCCTCTGTGAAATGCTCCTGCTCTCTCCCTCGTCTTTGACAGCCCCGATTAGAAGGGAAACCTGTATGGAGTGAATGCATCTCTAACAGGAGGAGCGTGTGGTGCTGTGAGGTGGAAAGTGAGCTCTTGTTATTGGGGCCTGCTGTAGAGGCTGTTTACATGGGAACCTTAGGAGGAATAGTGTGTAGCCTGACATCCAGTGTATCCTCATCTCCAAGAACCCCTGTGAAAAAAATGCCACAGAAGGCAACCATGGTGCATAAGAGCAGCCCTGTGGCCTGCCTTAAAGCACCAGAGGTAGCAGGAGGAAGAGGAATAATTTCCCTTTACATATTTGAAAAGGGAACCCACCATCTCATTTAGGTGGCATGTGAGCAACATTTGAATTCTAATTATTACATTGATAATATAACTGACTGTAAAAAAACAATGGTTGTGTTTCAGGGTGAATAGCTTTGGGAGAAGATACTAGTCTTATGTCACATCTTCTCTCTCTAGAGTTCAGCCTGCAGCCTTCAGCAGGTCTTACCACATTTGGTACTTATATCAGTCAATGAATACATGTACAAGCCAATGTGATGTGATGCTTATTTGCCTGACACAGCTAAGAGGTGGGAAGAGTATAATTTGATCGAACAAATATTAAATTATTGACTGCTTTCCACCCACAATCCAACACACACATCCCACTATCTTTCCAATATATGACCCACCAATTAAGTGTTTTATATCAAACTAAATATTCATTTTAAAAATGTTTACTCATACACTGCTCAAAAGAATTAAGGGAACACTTAAATCACACATCAGATCTTGTTCAACAAATTATTAGAGTTGAAAATCTTAACTAATTCTATAATTTCTTGAGAGCAAAACAGTGAATGGAAACCAAAATCATCATCAATCAAAATCTAACAAAAACAATTTAAATCACAGGCTGATCCAACTTGCATGGATTTCATCACAGCAACTCATAATGTGACTCAGTAGTGTGTATGGCCTCCTCGTGTCTATATGCACTATCAACAATGTCTGGGTATTCTCCTGATGACCTGTGGACGGTGTCCTTAGGGATCTTCTTCCAGACCTGGATCAGGGCATCAGTACGCTCATAGACAGTCTTTGGTGCTACTTGGAAAGCGACAAATACACAGATAAATTATGTCCCAGACTTTCACAATTGGATTCAGGCCTGGGGAACGTGAGGCTCAGTCAATGGCATCAATTCCTTCATCATCCAGGAACTGCCTGAACTCTCTGGCCACATAAGGCCGAGCATTGTCCTGCACCAGCAGGAACCCAGGGTCCACTGCAGCAGCGTAAGGTCTGACAAGCACTCTGAGGATTTCATCCTGGTACCTAACAGCAGTCAGGGTACTCATTCACATCTATCACAGTGCTCGGGGGGAACCTGCTCTCATCTCTGAGGAGAACGAGGCACAAGTGGCGGACCTGTGAGCCCTACTAAAGAGAGTAGCCCTCTCTTTAGTAGGGCTCTGGTAGTGCCAGTTTGTAGGACCCCAGTGGCATCTTAGATGGCCACAGTTACTCATCTCTCCGCTCATTTCAGAAACTTCACTTTAAGTCCTTGTTTCCTGCCTATGTGATTGTTTTCCCTGCCCGTTTGTCTTCACCTTCACCTTCAAAAATAAATGAGTTGCTGAGCCATAGATCTTTCCTTCTTTATCTTCTACTTCAGATTTTACCTTATATCTAGTGACCATTGGTTTCATACCATAGTTTTTTTCCCTGAGTATTTAATTGTCATTCTTTATTATTAGGTTCCGAGCACGACAGTTCAAGAATCTATTGTTTTTGCAAGGATTTTTCTTTTTTTTCTTCTTCTGCTAAATGAAATGCCTTTTGGGGAGCCTGAACATATGTGAAAACTCACCAAATTTTGCAGGTGGGTCAGGTATGGTGAAAATGTATGCATTTTAATGTGCCCAGGAATGTACATCTAAAAATGCCTCAATAGCACTCCCTACAAATTTCAGTAAGGGTCTTCCTGTTCATTTTCTTTCGCCTAGAGTAATGCAAATCGGTACACGTGTGTATCATGCCCAGGCGTACAAATAATCCCCATGACACTTTTTGCCACACCCAACAGAAAGTCAGCCATTTTTGATTGAAAATTAAATTTGGCGTGAATTTTGCTGTTATGACACCCGCTTCAAAATCGTACTTCTCCTACAGATTTCATGCGATCGACTTCACATTTGGATTATGTCATGATTAAGACTTTCTGATTAAAAGTTTTATAAACTATGTGCTTTCATCAGAGGTCGTGGCCGTGGCGTGGTGGCGAATTTCGATCAATCGCCAGAAAACAATAAGTGCTTATAACATCCATGTATATTATCCAATCTGCCTCAAACCACATATGTACAATAAATCTCTCATCCTGAACATCTCTATATGATAATATTTAATAATACTCATCGTGCTCCCAAGCTGTAACAGGAAATGTCCTGTTTTACATGTTGGTGTTCTGCAGCTAGCCCGTTCACCCAATTTATGTGAAATTTGGTCAGGAGAGCCTAAACTAAAGAAGTTGGTGATGCCATAGAATCAAACTTGTGAGTTTTCATCAGGGTGCATGTCCTTGGCATGGTGGTGAATCTTAATGTCTCACCAAGAACCTTCAAGTAGCTGTAACTCCCATGTTTTTACACACTGTAAATGTGTGATAATGAACCTGCCCCAAAGAGTTCTATAAGCAAATATACTTTAATAGTCACAGTGCCCCTTAGCTGTGACAGGAAGTATCATGTTTCTTTGAGATGCTATGCCTACATTTTTCATTTTGATCCACCTCAAAATAGGTCAGGGAAGCCTTGAGATGCTGGAGATGCCATTTTGTGCCAATTAAGCATCTACGTTGAACCGCGACGGCATACCCTTTAATGAAATGCCAACAAACAGGAAGTGGCTGTGACCTCACTTCACATGCTTCAATCTGCCTCAAAATGAACATGTGCAATGAGAGTCACTATGTGAACACGAGGACAATATTTGGCAGCTGAGGCAGAATGGCACACACAGCGCCCCCGGCTGGAAACTGCTAGTAGTCACTCTGTAGTCACACTTCATTGGAATAACCTAAATTTTTCACAGCCGACTCAAGACCTCAGCTGAATCGTAAGGCATGATCAGCGATCATATTTCTTGCCACCCGATGGACGCAGGGACATGGTCGGACATCCTTCCCTTCAAGTTTTGAGCAAATGCCTCTTTGTGGGGGCGACGAGGGGGAAGCGTCCACCTCGGCATGGTCACGTCACTTCTCCACGGTGGCAAGGCTCTGGATCACATTCTACTTGATTGTAAGTCTAGTTTTTTTTTTTTTCATTAAATATACAATTTATTAACTGTTTCTTTTTTCCCCCTTATCTTATCCTGTATGAATGTGTGTATGAGGGAGAAGTGTATCTGGGTTTTGGGATGGGGAGGGGGAATTCACTTTCCAGGACAGAGGATGCACAGCAGTTTTGCAAGATGGGGGTTTTATGTGACGTTGTAGGTGTGACATTAAATGAAATGGGTCTATGAGGAATGACACTGTATGACCATTCAGACCATTGCACATGTTATTTGCACTTGTGAGAGCATCCCCATCAGCTGTGTGCATGGGAATGAGAATACTTACCCCACTGCTGACGTGTACATTGTAGTTTGAGGGCTACCCTACCTTTTGAACATTGGAGTTGCAGATTATGTTCCTTGTCCAATTGTGTTGCAAGTGACCTGCCAGTCTTGTTTGATTTGCTAAACCAACCTCAGTGTTGTAATGTTGCAGCAACTAAAGCTGAGGCCAAGCTTGTACACAAGCCCTCTAAAACCCTTTGTGCCCTGCCTTTTTATGATGCAGACCTAGACACCCAGCCCAGTAAGCACCAGAAGTCACCCAGAAAAAGGAGGTATGACAGATTCCAGCACACTGTCAGATGAGCTTGCTCCAGTTTTATCATCGGGTTTCAAAGTGCTTTCACACAACAGTTCAGATGCAGATGAAGATGACCCCAGGTTAGTCACTGTGTTGCAGAAGAGAGATGTTGAGAGTAAGTAGTATTGAAAATGGCACCGTGCTAGGTGGCAGCCTGTTACTGCAGCTCTGTTTTTTCTTGACATTTTACGTCTTTTTGTCACTTTATTCTTTTATTTTTTTCTCAGTAATTGTACTGGAGACTTAGTTGCAATGGCTACGAGCTGTTTTAAAACTTTTTTCCTAGTTTTTCTGCTACTTTCCACACTTTGTTTCAACGAGCCACGCAGAAAGAAGTGAGAGCATTGTTTACTCACGTGACAAGCTTATTGCTGCCTGGCAAGAAACTTGAAACTCCGAAGGAGCTACAGAGGAGGAGCCGGGGATGCAGAGCTGGAGCTAAGCGCCGACCGAAGAGGAGGAAACATAAAACTTCAGTTCCTGCTGTCATCATGGGATATGTGAGATCCTTGGGGAATAAGATGGATGAGCTCAGTGCGCTGATTAAGACCCAAAGGGAATACCCTGAGTGCAGCTTGTTGTGTTTCACCAAGACATGGCTGCAATCAGATTTCCTGGACTACAGCGTGGAGTTACCCAGCGTCAGACTGCAGCAGGAGGTACTCTGAGTGCCTTGCAGCGATTACAGTCCCAGCCAATCGCCGGGGGGGAAAGAACGTATAAAGGCAGACAGAGAGCACCTGTCTCCCTCTTGCTTGCCGAAGGCTGGGTGGGTGATGTCACTTCCCTGCGTCCGTCACCTCCCCTCCCATGTGGTGGCAGGTGGGCTGTTAGCCGCAGCTGCAGTATTTCCACATTGTTGTCGGGCAGTGTTAATTGTTGTTTTGCTCCATAGAGGTTAATTTGTGCATTGCTGCCGGCTGCACGCTGCTCACCACGTCCTAGGCCGTTGCTGTCGGTGGCCCCTCCCCTGTTTGCCGGCTCGCTGCTCATTGGTGGGAGGTGTGCTGCTTCGTGTGGTCGGGAACGGCCTGACCGGTAGGTAACATGGCGATGCTAGCTTCCCCCTCCAGCCACTCATAATTTGCGCACATTTGTTTGTTTACCATTACTATTATTGTAGGGTAAAAGACGTAACGGCGCAGCGCCGGCTGAGTGCTGCGGAAGTGCTGCTGCTTTGCCTGGACGTAAAATGCTTTGCCGGGACTTAAACTGCTTTGCCCAGACTGTTGGTGCTGCACACTAAGCGCATCGTCGCCTGGCTGAGACTGAGTGCAGTGCTGTGTGGCGCACTTGTATTAGCCACATCTTAATGTGTGGGTGTGTGTGAGAGAGAGAGTGCGTGAGGCACTGCAGGACTGCTTTGAGTCCACTGACTGGGATGTGCTCTGTGAACCACATGGGGAGGACATCAACAGCATGTCGGACTGTATAACAGAATACACTCAATTCTGTGAACAAACCTTCTTGCCAGGCGGAACTGTGCACTGCTTTCCGAATAACAAGCCCTGGATCACCACTGAGCTGAAAGCGCTTCTCAACAAGAAGAAGAAAGCCTTCAGGTCTGGGGACAGAAAAGAACAGAAGGTCATACAACACGACCTGAGGGGAAAGCTGAGGGAGTGCAAAGACTCCTACAGGAGGAAACTGGAGGCCAAACTCCAGCAGAACAATGTGAGGGATGTGTGTACTGGAATTAGGGCAATAACTGGGTTCAGGGCGAAAGTCAAACAGCCAGGAGGCAGCCTGGAGAGGGCAAATGCACTACATCTGTTCTTCAACAGGTTCAGTACAGAGCCCTCATCTGTCCTCCCCACCACACTCCCAGACTTCCACACACTCTCACGACTCCCAAAGCTTCTGCTTTGCATCTCCTGATGCAATCTGAGCCTGCATCAGGAGAAGATACTGTTGCTGTGGAAAACATCCTGCTTAGTTCCAGTTCCCAAGAGGACGACTCCATCTGGCCTCAATGACAACCGACCAGTTGCTCTCACTTCTCATGTGATGAAAGTTCTGGAGAGGCTGGTCCTGGCCCACCTCAGATCACAGGTGAAATTATCGCTGGACACTTCAGTTCACCTACCAGCCTCATCTGGGAGTGGATGATGCTATTATCTACCTGCTGCAGCGAGCCCACTCACATCTGGATCAAGCTGGTTCCACAGTGAGAATCACTTTCTTTGATTTTTCCAGCCAGTTATCATGAGGGAGAAGCTACAGGCTATGGGGGTAGACACATCCACCATCTCATGGATTACTGACAGGCAGACCTCAGTTTGTCAGACTGTGCAGTATTCTGTCTGATGTGGTGGTGAGCACTACAGGAGGTCCGCAGGGGACTGCACTGTCGCCCTTCCTCTTCACACTGTACACCTCCGACCTTCAGTACAACTCAGAGTCATGCCACTCTGCAGTGGTTGGGTGTATAAGTGATGGGAGGGAGGCTGAGTATAGAGTGCTGGTGGATGGTTTTATAGAGCAGGCCAGTTAAATCATCTGCTTCTGAATGTGTCCAAGACTGGGGAGATGGTGGTCGAATTCAGGAGGAAGACGACGGTTTCACAGCCACTGCGTATCCTCTCTGTGTGGGAGAGGATGTTGTGACAGTTGAGGATTACAAGTACCTGGGCATCCAAATCGACAACGGACTGAAGTGGAAAACCAACATTGATGCAACAACACCCACAGACTGAACAAGCTGATTAAGAAGGCTGGCTCCATCATTGGCTGCAAACTGGACACTTTTGAAGTGTTGGTGGAATGGAGGACACTGAATAAGCTGTTATCCATCATGGACAATCAAGACCACCATCTCCACCACCTGGTGGACAGACAGTGGAGCACTTTCTCCAACAGACTGGTTCAGCTCCGCTGCCACAAGGACAGATACAGGAAGTCTTTCCTGCCCACAGCAAAAAGAATGTAGGATTCCCACCTCTGATAGTACTTGATAGTAATTACTGCTTCAATAACTGTCAATTATTTTGCTCATATTATATTCATACCCATTTTACCACATATAGTTATATTTATATTTAGTCATGTCAAATACTGCAATTTTGCACCTTGTCTTTTTGTGTCTTACTCTCTGTGAATGTTGAACTGCTGCTGTGACACAACAATTTCCCAACTGGGATCAATAAAGTTCATCTATCTATCTATCTACAGTACGAGGCCCAAAAGTACCAGAAAACTTGGGATGATAAGAGGACCATATCCGGGGTCAAAGGTTCTAGTCAAGCTGCCCCTCTATCGACAGCAAGCCTTGGAGAAACAACTTGGACTCACAACTGAATAAGTTGCTGCCAGTCCAGCGAGGTGCTGTATGTGAACCTCCTCAGGGAGTTGGCTGAAAGTCCAGAGAAGAAGACAAAGGTCTTGCTGATCAGATCCGTGAAAGAGGAAGAGGCCATAGATGACCAGTATCTGTCCCTGCCAGCCCCCACTAAACTTGGATGTCAATGCAATGTAAATAAGGATAGCTGCACAAAGCTGTTTGTGTGTTTCTTGCTGGACTTGGCTTTCTTCCATTTCTCCTGCAAGCCTGTTCCATCTGCCAGTCAAAGACTCAGCTGTTTGGGTATCAAGCCTGGTCAGTCCGTCTAGTGTTCATCAGATCATTCAGTCACTCAGTCAGGTGATGCTACGGCCATCCTGGCTTGTTTGGACCACTTTTGCCCTTTTATCTCACTCAAAGTATTTCCTGTATTTACATGTGGTCCGGATACACCTGCAACTTAAAACATTCAGCTTGAGTTCTTCTGTTGAAAACCTCTGCCTAATCTTCCCTGAACCTCATATTGAAACTCTGTGTGCTTGCTCAGCTTCCAAACCCATGATTAGTTGGAGCCTCAGCTTCTATTTGGACTGGGATATTGTCATTTTTGTTAAAATGATCCTTTTAAACTTGTGGTGTCAGTTAGAACTATAAAGACAAATATTACATCTTACTTGTAGACATGCTTGGACAACACTACAATTTAGATGATTTCTAACATACCCCTGTGGGTCTTGGTCAGAGGTATTTATTAAAATGCATTATACTCTGTATGCTGCCTCAACAGGCCATGCTACAACAGCTTATTGCCAGGTTGTTTTGCAGTTATGGATTTCTTCTGTACCCACCTTGAGATTTACCAAAACTGGACAATCATGTTGCATGGACATCAATAAAACACAGATTACACAATAACCTTTGACCATGGACTTCTTCTACACTCCAAAGGCCATTAAGGCTGCGACTGAGTTCAGTGGGCTAATTGAGTGAATCGTCTACCAGCGGACAGTTTGTCTGTGTTTGAGAGAGAGGTGTGTGTGCATGCTATGCTGCTTCAGCACCTTCCTGTGCATCGTTGCTACAGACCTGCTAGGGCCCTCAGTGCCTAGATAACGAGCTGTATGCCTGACAGGTGTGTCGAGATTAAGGCGGGCTCTTCTCTAACATCCTGTCACCCACACACACACACATACACCCATCATCCACCACCATCTCTTATAGTAAACATCCCCATCAGCCTGCCTGCCCACTCTGGGGAGCAAAAGGAGAGAGCATGTTTGACATAATTAATTGGTGCTTTTCATAAAGTGAGTCAAAAAAGATCAAAAGGGTTACCAGGCTGAAATAATTAATTTGGAACTAAATTTGCTGACAGTTGGGTTCTCTCAACAGTTCACCTTTTTTCTTTCTTTCATCAGAGACTCTTGGATGACGACAGGCCTGATAGTTTGTGAGACCATTTTAATGAAATGTGGTTAAAATGGATTTAATTAATTTGAATCTGCAGTGAAGGTCTTGCTCTTGTCCATTTTTGTAGATTATTGCCTTTCATTATGAGGTTAATGTAGCAAGCATATAATTCCAATTAATTTGAAATGAAAGACAAATGTATGTGGATTATAATGGCAGGGGTGGTTACACACATCTCTTCAATTATGATTTGTGTAGTTTCCTGTCCATATCTTACCATCACAGAAATTAATGGATAGCTGCTCAGACAGAAAGACATTGCAAAGATTTGTTGCAAAATGAAAGACCATGACTGGGATCTGTTAGGTTGCTGAATCTAATCAAATAAGTTAATTGAGGAAACCTCTTGCACTGAGAGGAAAACACTTGCAAATAGAATTGAAGAAAGCTAACTCAAATATTCACATGCTAATTGTTGAAATCAGCCATCCTTCTGACAGCTGTATGTTGAACTGCATAACAGCTGTTTAACATTTGCAGAGCATTTAGTGTATGTTTTTGAGTGTTAGTGGCTAGGTATGAGTCTTGCAATGTATCCAATGTTGTGTGTGTGTCTGTGTAACTTTGAGAACCGCACCCCCTTTATTTATCTAACCTTAACTATAACTGGCTAAACTCATCTTCAGCAGATTTTACGGATGGGTGATCTGATTCTTCATTTTTCTGCGCAGCTCTCGTCACCTGCCACACAGATAAGTGCTGAATAGTATTTTCTATTTTCCTTGAGGTTTCCCCAATTTTCAACTACAAAACGAACACAGAAGTGTAAAATCATTTGTTCCTCCAAATAAGCACTGCAGGCTAGATGAATTACACATTTGTACTTAAAGACAAATACTTTATTCAGCCACATATTTAATACATCAAGGCCTGGATGACCCAAAACCTCTTACTTATAAATTCAGACAAAACTGAAGTTGTTGTAATTGGCCCTAAACATCTCAGAGAAACACTGTCTGACCAGATAAATGGTAAATGGTTGTATTTATATAGCGCTTTTCTAGTCTTGAAGACCACTCAAAGCGCTTTACACTACAGTTTTCCATTCACCCATTCACACACACATTCATACAGTGCTTCTATAGCTAGCACTTTTTTTTATGTTCTATTGGGCAGTTTTGGGGTTCAGTATCTTGCCCAAGGACACTTTGGCATGCAGATGGGAAGACTGGGGATTGAACTTCTGACCTTCTGGTTGGAGGACGACCGCTCTACCCTCTCAGCCACAGCCACCCCTCACCTTGGATGGTGTCAGTTTGGCCTCCAGCTCCACTGTGAGGAACCTTGGAGTTATGTTCGACCAGGACATGTAATTTGACCCGCAAGTCTCTAGGACAGCTTTCTTCCACCTGCGCAATATTAAAGGGGAAGTTCGTTTTTTTCAACCTGGTCCTTATTTCCAGCATATGGTATGTAGATCTACTCACCCATAAAGGTTTGGAGTAACTTGGAGTACTTTGGACGCTTTTCAATCCACACGCGATCGGTGTATATCCGTACAACGCAAGTGAATGGGGCATACACAATACAGCCTCTAAATAATGCATTATCTGCTGCGAAACTCTTTATTTGCTATGAATCGCCAGCACAAGCCTGTGAGTCTCGCCAGCCTCGGAGCTAGCGTTAGCTTAGCGAGTTGCTTTGTTTACATCCTGGGCTTTCACCGGGGTGACATCACAGAGGTGCGCAGCCGCAGCACAGCTCAGGATCAGTTGTGTTAGTTTACACGGAGTTTGCTGCCTCTGCTGACATCATGGTTCGTGTTTACGTATTTCCAAATTGTCAAAACAAAATGACTCGGTGGACGAAATTCAGCTTCCACAGGCTTCCTTTGCGGAACTTGGATGTACTAAAGCTCTGGCTAGTCCCGCTGAGAATGGACCCGAATACTGAAGTGAAAGCACTAAAGCGTGCGGATAATCGATTATGCAGTGCTCACCTCGCTCCGGAAGACTTTTTTCCCATAAAGGCACCGAAAGAAGGCCAGAAAGGACCGCGTCAGAATGATCAATGCCATCCCGAATGTTGCAGAAGGCAAAACAGGTAATGCATTTCTTTTGAAGCTGTATAATGATGTTATTAGGCTATAACCAGTGCAAATATGGATCAGTGCATAATATCTGAAAGTTAAAAACAGTAAAATATACCTTGAATAATTCTCTACAAGGCTTATATCAAAGCGGGACCAGCTTACTATAAATACACTTCTACCAAAAATACTGTACTGTAATGCACCATAATTTACTGCAGTCTAGGGTGACATATTTTCATTTACAAATATAGGACATTTTCATCACTACACACCTTGCCATCAGTGGTAAAATTAATCAATAAAGTAAAAGCTTCCTTGTTGTGATGCTGTGTAACACATTTCTTTTATTTTTTAGGAAAGTGCCAGTGCTGAGGTAGATTTTCCAGAACCAGATTTTGAAACAGTCCTGCAATCCACTCCAAACAAAAGCCAACACAGAACAGATAAGGAGCCATCTGGATCATCTGGGCCTCCTTATTTTTCCTCTGCGTTGACTCTAGTGCTCACCAGTCCACCTCAGACAACAACACGCACAAAACGATCCCTACCTGGGAAATACATTGCTTTGGCTCCTACATGGTCACACTCAGTGGTAAGCACAGCAGCAAAAATGCCTTTTATGGATATTAGCAGAGTATATATTTGGCCCTCCATTATTACACTGACACAATTTGTATTTTTTTGTGTGTGCACTAGGACTCGATCCCATCCATATCAACCTTCACTTCCATTACTGCTCACCCGTCTGTCTCTACATTATCGCCATTACTGCAAGTGAGTTGAGAGTCTTGTCTTTTATTCTTGTTGTCAGACATGTCAGACATGTAAATATTACTGTGATAGAGTGAAAAGTTCTTACTTGACCATATGTGCAGTGAGTGAAAAATTCCTCAACTACTGTATCTTGTGTCTTCAGAGTGAAGAGGAAGGTGAAATGGACCAACAAGTGCTTGATGTCAGCATGAGTTTCGGGTACTTGGGTCTGGATCCCGCAGACACCAGCTATTTACCACCAATTTCCGATTCGGCTTCCGGCACAGGGACTGAGTCTGGGTCTGCAAGCTCTCATGGAGACACCGCAACAGGATGGGCTGAAAAAAAGTGGCTGGTGAATGAGTCGTACCTCCTTCAACTTTTCAAAACCTGTCCCGAGTGTACAAGTCTGATAACTACAATCACCATCAGAGGCAGCCAAATCAAAATCCGTTGGACCTGCGGGAAACACTGTGGTGACTGGCAATCATGTCCTGACCGAAGAGGCATGCCAGAAAATAACTTGCAAATCTGTGCATCAACAGTTTTCACCGGATCCGCATACACTGACATTGAAGACTGGGCAACTCTTCTCAACATTCCCATTCCACATAAAACCCAGTTCTTCAACATTCAGAAGACCTACATTCTACCCACCATACAGTCTGCCTACCAAGATAAACGTGACCAAATCATATCTCGGCTCACTGAAGACTCGTAGTCTGGAAAGAGGCATGAACTCTGTGGTGATGAAGGTGTGATAGTCCAGGTAAATATCTGATTGTTACCATTATTAGACATCATTTCATACACCATCATAAAGTCATAACTCCCCTGCCACCTCCTCCTACTCCCATCTGCTGAGAAACTGAACTGATCTGTGTTTTTCTTCTAAGGTTACAGTGCAAAGTACTCAACATACTCTTTCCAAAATGACGCCACCAAGGAAATTGTCCATTTTGAATTGGTGCAGGTAATTTGTCTATGCAAATCTAAAATGCACTCTGTGATAGAAGGCTATTTTCAACAGGAGAAAACTCCTGTGAATGAACAACTTTTATATATTCATTATGCTCTAGGTGTCAGAAGCAACGAGCTCTGTCGCAATGGAAGTCATGGGATTCCAGAGGGGCCTGAACAAGTTGCTGGATTGTGGGGTAGATGTGGCCGTGATGACCACAGACCGATCACCATCCGTCCGGAAACTAATGAGAGAAGAATATCCCCAAATCCGGCATGAGTTTGACCCCTGGCATGTTTTCAAGGGTAATTTACTGTTGAAAGCCCACAAGTTTCATTATCTAATACAAGCATAGAAGTGCATATTGATATATAGAAAGGAGAAGTAATTTACGATTCAATTCCTTGCTTGTTTTCATATTGTAATATTTTCTGACTGTCTGGTAATTGTTTTAACTGTGTGTGTGTTTTTCAGGTGTCAAGAAGAAAATTGTTGCTGCATCAAACAGGAAGGACTGCAAAGACCTCCTGCCTTGGTTGAAAGCCATTACCAACCATCTGTATTGGGCGTGTCAATCCTCAAACGGTAATCTGGAGGTAAGAATGAAATGATCTGGAAATTCAAAAATTACTTAAAAAAACAAAAGACATGCTACATGTTTTGAGAAATCCTAGATGCTATTCAGGACCGGAATATGATTTTCATTGTTTCCACTTTTGGAAACAGAAAGACAAAAATTCTGAAAAATTCTGCAATAATCTGCCACATATGTACTGTAAGCATAGCTTTACAGTCCCGTACTTCATGATTAGGTTTGAGGAGAAATGTTTCACTGAGGGTCCATTTTCATAAATTCAGATTTACATCCGTCGATGGACTTCGGTGCTGCATCACATCTGTGGCGTGCATCGCTGGGAAGAAGACGGTGTTGATTACACCTGCTGTCATCCTCCTTTGACAGACGAGCAGCAAGAGAGGAAGAAGTGGATGGAACCTGGTTCACCTGCTTTCAATGCCCTCAAAGACATCGTAACAGACAAAAATCTCCTCCGGGATATGAAGCAGATGTCACTTTTCAAACATACCCCTTTTATAGAGTAACAATGTCTATGTTTCATAATTTGTCATTATTTCTTCTAGAAGGTGCATCTCTGGCACAAATAGCTATAGTACAAATAACTTTACAGTTCACAAGCAAAGACAAAAGTGTTTTTGTGGCTAGACGGACCAGTCGTTTTGAGCGTTTTGTCAGAGCTACACCCTACTGACTTCGCTCAATTTGAACGGTGAATTTCTGAGTGTGCCATATTTTTATTATATCAAACTTGTTTGACTTTTGGACTGTATTGTAGGTGTTTGTATAGCATACTGACTCTTGAAATGAAGACAAATAAACCACTTTTTGTTTTGATATTTTTTTATTTGCAGGAGTAATGAAATGTTATAGTTGTCTCTGTTGTATTGAATATCATGATACTGAAAATGTCATGTGCCTCCGTGAATCCGACATAGCTCTCTGTGGGGGATGGGTATTTCCTTCTGATGGCTGTAACAATGCAGCTAGGAATTACTCGTCTGTTGCCAGGTCCAAGGCGTTCCCCTCCAAGTGCCCACTCCAGGACAATTCGATAGGCCACGAGTCTGCACTGTCTATAGGACATAGGATCAAGATGATTAGAAGAAAGTAAACACAGAGGAGGCTTGTGTAGCATGGCCCACACACTGCACAAAAATCAGAGTCAGTTTGTAAAGACCATCCTCTTTATGACAGAAACTTTCACCTTTCTGTTTCTCACTTTTGTTGGAATAATCACTATGTAATAATTTCACGTTTTGTATAAGAAAGTGGCTATAATTTCTGTGCAGTGTGCGGGCCATTCAACACAAGCCATTATAATAAAGTAAAGAAATGTAAATTCTAAAACACATGAATTCAAGGAAAATAAACAATTTATGCATGTGTGTAGGCTACTTACTCAATCGAAAGTTGCCCTTTCAGTCCTGCAGGCTTTGGCTGAGTCTTCCAGTTTATTTTGGGGACACGAAAAAAAGTCTCTACCACAGTCCGATTTATCATAGCAGAGAAATCCTCGGTAGTTGTGAGACAATCATTTATGGAGACATCCAGATGTGTATCTCCTGGCCTCAAATCCCACTCGGAGCAACAAAGGCATTCCTCCTCTGTTGGCAGAGTTGTACACTGTCCACAAGAACACCACCAGTTGCCATCTATTCGCGGACGTGCAGCGGTTTGATGATCTCTGGCCAGCTGTTCCTCTCTCTGCCGCCTTATCCTCCTTTCAATGAGCTCCTCATCTGTGTAATCAGGCTCAAAACGGTAAGGGTGTCCATCAAAGTCAAAGTCCACATCTTCAAAATCTGATAAGTATTCTGCCATGTTGCGCAAAACTAGCAGCAGCAAACTCAGTGTAAACAAACACAGATGATCGTCAGCTGTACTGCGGCTTCGCGCCTCGGTGACATCACCCCGGTGAAAGCCCAGGATGTAAACAAAGCAACTCGCTAAGCTAACGCTAGCCCCGAGGCTGGCGAGACTCACAGGGGACTAGTGCTGGCGATTCATAGCAAATAAAGAGTTTCGCCGCAGATAATGCGTTATTTAGAGGCTGTATTGTGTATGTCCCATTCACTTGCGTTGTACAGATATACGCCGATCGCGTGTGGAACGAAAAGTGTCCAAAGTACTCCAAGTTACTCCAAACCTTTATGGATGAGTAGATCTACATACCATATGCTGGAAATAAGGACCAGTTTGAAAAAAAACGAACTTCCCCTTTAAGAAAATTAGAAACATCCTGTCTCAGAAGGATGCTGAGAAACTAGTCCACACATTTGTTACCTCTAAACTAGATTACTGTAACTCTTTATTATCAGGAGGTCCCAGGAAGACTGTAAAGCATCTCCAGTTGGTCCAAAATGCTGCAGCACTAGTGCTGACAGAAACTAGAAGGAGAGATCATATTACTCCTTGTGGCAGTAGACCATGCCACGAGGTTCTCACCACAACAGCCAGAGACGAACCAGTCCAACCATTGGGTGCTCAGCAACAATCTTTTTATTTAATGCAAAACAGAACTGACGAAACACTTAACTTAAAAGGTCCAGCACTTTCTGCTGGACCTTTAGCTTCACCCCGTCTCTTCCCCAGTGTGTGTTCCCAGAGGCAGCTCTGCTGCTGCCTTTTCAAGCATGAGGATCAATCAGCTAACAGATCTCACCTGTGCTGACTGATGCTCTATGGTGCAGGTGAAGGTGCTCTCCCAGCCCCTTCACCTCCACACTCCTGTCTTAGCTTCTCTACATTGGCTCCCTGTAAAATTCAGAATAGAAATAAAGATCCTGCTCCTCACATATAAAGCCATCAACAATCAAGCCCCTTCATATATCAGAGAGCTCATAACACCGTATTATCCAAATAGATCACTTCCTTCACAAAACACAGGTTCTCTTGTGGTCCCAAGAGTCAGTAAGTGTAGAACAGGAGGTAGAGCATTCAGCTACCAGGTTCCTCTCCTTTGGAACCAGATCCCTCTCTGGGTTCGGGAGGCAGACACCATCTCTGCATTTAAAGTTAAAGTTAAAACATTCCTTTTTGATAAAGCCTATAGTTAGTTCTGGATCAGGTGAGTCCTTAACCATCACTTAGTTATGCTGCTATAGGTCTAGAATGCTGGGAGAACTCCCATCATGCACTGAGCACTTCTTATCCCCCCCCCCCCCCCCACACACACACACACACACACACACTCATTTATTTATTTTAACCGCAGGAGAACCATGACACCGACCTATTACCCTGGACAACGGGTCTTGTTGTCCACCCATGACTTACCCCTCAGAGTGGAATCTCGTAAGCTGGCTAACCCACTTCGTGGGTCCCTTCCCTATCTCCAATGTGGCCAACTAGACTCAGCTGTGTCAATTAACTCTTCCTGATTCAGCTGGAGGTGCTCTCCAAAACTGCTCACAAGGGGCAACGGTTTCATTGGAAGCAACAGCAATGCCATCTAGAGTAGTTATGTCATTAGATAATGCATTCTTGAACTGTTTAGGGCAGACTATTAGAAACTCTTTTTTTATTTGAGTTTAAAAGGAGAAAATTGCAGGTCATCCAGGTTTTTATGTTTTGGAAACATTTTTTAAGTTTAGTTCATTGATTACATTTCTCTGCTTTTATTGATAAGTATAACTGTGTGTCGCCACATTGCAGTGAGAATTTACAGAGTGTGTCCTGAAGGTTGTTTCTATTTCCCTCAAATAATGTGGAGTAGTAGTAGGATTGGGTACTGAACTTAATTACATCACATTAAATCAATCTGTGACAAATTTCGGTACCTGTGAGCGCATCTGGGTGAGGGAGTATGTATACTTGAGTGAGTGTGAAATACAGTGTAAATGTTTAATGAAAAGAGAGAGAGCAAGACCATGCCACTCACCCCTTGAACGTGATCAAGCCATGGTCATTTCTGATCAGTGCACACAGTCAGAACAATAGCAAGTCAATGGCTGAGACACCCAGGAGCCATGCAGTGAATGCGGTGCCAATACACTGATGAATGCGGTGCCAATACACTCAAATGGAACCTCAATAGGTGGTAGCGGGCACAATGGCGCTTTAGGAATGGCCAGTTGGTTCACACACTGGCATTCAGGACAAGATGCACACCAACGCTGTACATCTCCCCAAATAGAATTGGGCCATTATCTGGTCAAGTGTTTTGTTGTACTCCATGTGACCAACCATCGGGTTGAAGTGAGCCACCTGGAAAACCATTTATTGACAGCTTTTTGGAGAGCTGGGTATATACCTCTCCTGTCTGAGTGTCACGACTCCCTCTGTACAGTCTGTCCATTATCAATGAAAAATGAGGATATGCCTTTGCACGCAATGAACATCAATAGTTATAATCTGGTCAAAGGCAAAGCAAAGAGTATTATCTCGAGACTGCTCAAGTGGAAAATCTTCCATGAAGGAAATCCTGGGAACCTTTAGTGTCTCTTGTGAAGGCACCACCAGTTCCCCCTCCTCATCCGCAGTGTCAGATGACCTTGCATCACCCCTGAGCACAGCACACTTATCAAATGCCCCTGCAGATCATGAATGCAGACCAACTCACTGCCTAACTAAATTGTGAAATCCAGTCCAATCTGTGCCTGAAAATTAATGGGTTCTTCAAGGGGGAGCTAACTGTCAAGGGGGAGCTAACCACTAAACTAATATCCACCTAGACTGCCTCCACCAAATCCCCTGATCGAACCAGGTTTTGGTGGATGATGGACTTCGTACAGTCAGAATCGACCTTTACCTGATGTATACCCCCCTGGATCCTTAGTGGAGAAATGTAAGTTCCTCCTTGACCAGGGGGAGGGTGTCGGGGCCTGCAACCCCCATCACCTTAACGACCTCTATTAGTGGACATTCCCGACAGATGTGATGGGGTTGGGCACACCTTCAAAACTTCTGCCCTGGCATCTGGGTAACCCCACTGTAGGTCAGAGGCAGCACCAGTAGTGGGTCAGAGAACTGAGTCAGAGAAAAAACAGACAGGGTTATTGCAGGGTTGAAGGGAGGAAGTAGCTGGAGCCCAGTTTGTGTGTGCAGATGGAGGCAGGGGCTTCCTGCAGGGCACTGGAGTTGGTCACAGAGCCATTTGTGGCTGTCACTTCTGTCCCAGACTTTTCCCTCAGCAGTGTGCCCTCAGCATGTGAACGCAAACAAACATCTGTTTTCTTCTGTATGACTTTTAAATTCTTAATAATAATAATAATTACTTCTGCACACGTCTCCTACAAAACTATTTGTGGCAGTATGCAGTGATTTGGTCCTAGTGACTTTCAGCTGGGTTTCCCTCCCAGCCAATCGCTGCATGAGAATGCTGTATAAATACGGGCAGAGAGCACCTGTCTCCCTCTTGCTTGCCAGAGGCTTGGTTATGTCACGTCCCGTTCAGGTTTTGATTCCAAAATATAGTTTTCAAATAAATCAGGGCTGAATGCCTGAAGGTTTAACTATTCAGTCCTTCGTACCGCAGATGTGTGAAAGGCAAGTAAGTGCTGGCCTCTCAGCATGGTGCTGAGTGACTGACAGTGACTGACACTAAAATGAGAACATAACAACATGGCTGCGTCCACGGGCCTTTAGAAGGGCGTGTCCAACCTGAGCTCACGGCTGCAGCTTTGACATCTGGAGTTTGACAGGGCCTGAAAAATTCACATCCCTAAGGTATCTGATAAGAGGAGAGAGGAAGCCTGTAGCGTAGCTGAAAAGCAAAATCAAAAAGCCTCTGGTTTAAACACAAAGTGTGCAATTCCTGTCTTGCAAAAAAAAAAGGTGTGAATTCAAACACTCTCTCATCGTTGAGGCCTATCATGCATAGTTGGCTGAATGCACTTTGTCAAGTCGCTAAGAAAGGAGAACAGATTACACTACTGTGGGGTCACAGCAGTTGTTTCATTAACTGCAGGGTCATTTCCCAGATCTACTTTTATCCCAGATTTATGTTTGTTAGGGTTCAGTTCGAAGGGCCCATTGGACAATTGGTCCAATCATCATCAAACCTGGTAGATATGTTTGTTTTGTGTCCGGACCAGGTGGATCAAAGCATTTAGGCTCATTTGCATTAATTCAAAATCTTCTTTTTTGTTTTTCAACCAATTATGGCACACAAACTGAAATTGGGGATTGATGAGTTTAACATTTATCCAGTACAATCATGGAGATGCCAACAATGCCACCCTGGGATATTATTCCAGGGAAATATTAATTACTTCCAACCAATATTAATAACCATAAGGCACTGGTTCCATGAGATATGGTTCCATCCAAAAATAATACTTTTATTTCAAATCACAATTTCAATCATAAAAAGATGTGCCTCGGTCTGATTGTCTTCCCCGATCCTGATTATGTCCATCTGTTTCCCATTACCTCCGTGTGTGCTTATAGTCTGCGTCTCCCTTTCTCCTGTGCCATTGTGTCTTGTCCTCTAGTCAAGTGCCACCTGCCTTTCTGTCTCGCCATAGTCAGAAGTTCATAGTCACAGTCGGTTGCCTCTTTTAGAGTGTTTTTTGTTGGCCTTTTGCCTAATCATTTTCATAGCTCTCTTGGTCAGTGTCTTGATCTTGTCCCTCTTCCGAGGAGATGTTTTGTTTAAAGATTAGAAGCGTCTTCCCTCATTGTAGGAGTTTTATTTTAGTTAATGTTCATAGTTTATCCCTCTTAGGAGAAGATTTATTTTGTAACTGTTTATAGCATTGTAGGAGTTTTATTTTAGTTAATGTTCATAGTTTATCCCTCTTAGGAGGGGATTTATTTTGTAACCCTTTTCATAGCTTTTTCACTCTTTGGAGGAGATTTCAGTTAAGTGTTGTTTTTTGCTTATTCCCTCACGGAAGAAAAGATTTTCATTTGTAATTTTTAATAATTCCCTCTTTTTCGAGGCGCCCTCTGTTTGCCAGTTTATTGTATTGTTTTGACGAAAGCCTCAACCTTGTCCGCTGACTACAAACTCTGCGTCCAAGTCCTATCTCAGAGTCCTGTGCATGACACATCACACCATTCACATGCAGGAAGTGGGGGAGGAGTGATCCAGGGCTGAGGCATACCAGTGGAGAGGCAGGCTAGTGAAGGAGGAGTTTTAGCCCAAGGAGAGTCACCCCGATCACACGTGCAATCAAGTGCTCACACATACACACATGCAATAGTGGAAAACTGAATTAGGGGTTTATGGCACAACACACAGGAGGGAGACATTGCCACCAAAGACACTAGCCTCCACCACCTAAGGCCCTCAGCTCCTGTAAAATATAAAGGAAATACACGCATCAAAGAAACACAAGTAAAGAAACAATCCCAAAACAGATATAATAAACAAAGGAACAGGAAATAATAAAGACCCACAAATTAAGCAGACAGGTATAAACCAAACCAAAACAAAAGGCGACAAACCCCACTCAATCCTCGCACACTGTTAGAAGGGCTCGCACTTAACCTGGTAAAGCATTCTGACGGGATGCTTTAACAAGCCAAGGCAAAATAAACAATAAAATAAGTAAACCAACATAAAGCAGGACAAAAAGTTCAACAAAGTAAAGCAACACAAGACAAAGCAAAGCCATGCAAAACATGGCCGAGCAAAGCAGAACACGACAGGCAAAGTACAGCCTAGCAAAGCAGCAGTGCTCTTGCAGCGCGTGATGAGGAGCCCACGCAGCTTTACAGCAAAGCGGCCAAACACCAACCTGGGCTCACAGTCCCTAGGATCATGAAGGAATCTGGAATTAAATACAATAGGGGGGGATAAAAGCAAAGCTGGTGCCACAGTGAGCTACATACTGATTACTCTGTGGTGTCGCTGAACTAGAGGTCAGTTTCCAGTCTGTTTGACTTCCAGCATTGAATGGAAATCAAACAGACTGGAAATGGCTCAGGAGACAACTATATATTGTGGCATCACAAGGGGGCGGGTTATAGAGGGGCGTTATGTGCCTCACCCTGAGAGTGGCTACATCCCCACAAGATGGATGCCGAGAGAACTGCATCTCCCAGAAGGCACGGCTGGGGGAGGTGCCAAGGCCTCAGCCCTCATTAAAGCGGGAGCTCAGGTGTGGGAGCGAGAGAGGAGAACAAAGGAATGGAGACCAGCAACAAGCAGGAAGCAGGAGACGTGGAGGAAGATACTTTGGAGAGGATCCCCCTGACAAGCAAGTGGATGAAGGATAACAAATGACCGTTTGATGAACTTTATGTTTTGCTGCCGGAGAGACTTTTGGTTAATTAATAAACCGGACTTTGTTTGAAACGCTTTTTTGACTTCTCTATGCTTCTGTGACGCACCGCCCTACACCATGCTTAGTGGTTACAACTCGGGTGATACCACAATATATATATAGTGTCCTTGTACTTGTGATTGGCTGACAAACTCCACGTTGGGCGCATAGTCTTTTTGGGGGGTCCGTGGCTCAGCAGTAGAGCAGGTCGTCCAATAACCAGAAGGTTGGCAGTTCAATCTTCTGCTCCTGCTCGCCACGCCCGAGGTGCCCTTGAGCAAGGCACCGTCCCCCCCAAAATCTGCTCCCATGGTGCTGGCAACCCACCGCTCCAGTATATGTGTGAACATGGCACCTGTCAATGTGTGTTTCATCCAGGTGCCAACTGGATGGGTTAAATGCAGAGAACAATTTCGTGTTAAACATGACAATAAAAGTATATCTTCTTCTTCTTCAAAGGCGGGTGATCAAGAGGGCCAAGTGCTATTCTGCCACACAGGGTTATTATAGTTAACGGAAACTAAGACTAAAACTAAAACTAGCTAAAGCTAGTTTTCTCCCTCGATTACTGCCTGTCCTGCAGGTGATGGTTAAAGAATGAAATTAAAGGACTTGATAAACCATATTTCGTGTCACACATTGTTTCATCCTTTTTCAGCTTCTACAAGTCAAGGCTTTCTCTTAATACCTGGAAAAACTAAGACTAAATAAAAACTAAACTGAAACTAGTCGATTCCTCAAAATAAAAACTAAACTAACTAAAACTAAACTGAAATAAAAAAGCAAACTGAAAAACTAAATAAAAATAAAAACTAATGAAAATGTCAAAACTATAATAACCTTGCTGCCACACAATCAACACCATATAAAGCATTGTGAGCTTGAAATGCACATTGCTCTTAAAAATCATTAGGATTGGACTAGAATCCTGGCCATTATTAACTAAAAACATTTCCCATGGGCAGAGCTTAGTGAGAAATTGGCCATTACTCTTTAAATATTTGGCCAATCATTGTGAAACTGATTAAAATATTTATATCGTATTGTAGAATATGCATTTTTAAGCATTCTGAGTGTGTACTGCAGTAACAAAATTTCACCAAATTTGGTCCTACTACTCTAGGTGCAAGTATGGACCAAATCCCCCCGAAAAGTGCCAGCTTGATCTGATGAAGGGTGAAAAAATCAACTCAGTTATCACACTGCTACTTCCATTGAAATGATGACACAAGTGACTGTTCTCACTTAGACTGAAGTAAACTGGCTGAAGTGACTTTGTTCAACTTTGTGAAGCCTGAAACCTACTTCTTTTCACTTGAACTTTAGCCTATTGAGCTGTTTCCTCTTAATGAGCTGCTTCCTATTATTGAGCTGCATCCCCCACATCCAGTTAGTTTGTTTCAAATAACAGAAATCGGAGAAGCCCCGGATGTAAGCTCATCCACGATCACTTGCCGAATGCTGAATCTGAAAATCGGTTTGGTCAATGATGTTATGGAATTTTCAGACACTGTCTCTTGTCCTCTCTGGGGCAGTGCGCAACAGGCTGTTGTGTTTGGGAAGTGCGAGAGCTTGGCGAAGGTCAAAGCCTTCACTCCCTAGAAATCACAGATATGAGACTGCGTAAGCAGGCAATACTGTCTCCATAACTAGTAAATACATTTGATTGTTTAGGAACAAGCACACCCATATATTAAATGATCTGTTGGGATTTAAAGTGTGACTGCAGGAAAGCAGACTTCAGAATATGAGAGAGCATCATGCACAGATGTTGTATGGATGAATTCTGATTTTCTCCTTGGCCAAGCGTCAATAAATATTTCAGCATAAGACATCAAAGGGCTCCTGAACGCTTTCTTCATTGATGAGTTGACCATTGATCAGCAGATTTTCCACAACACAGACCAAGCTCCTTTATCTTCTTTTTCTTTTGTGAAAGCCTGTTTCAGTAAAGAAATTACCGGATTTGTCGCAGTTCCACTTGAAGTAACCAGATCTTGCCAGTCATCTCGCAGTGGAAGTAACTAAGTGACGGCGAATGTACTTCAAATGGCATCAAGGGTTGACCAATCACATTAGATTTTAAAAAATCAAAACAAATAGTTATTCACTGTAAATATAAGATGGTGTCTGTTATGTCCCAAACTTGTTCAGTGCCATGTTTTCCAGCTAACCTGGAGCTCCTCCGTCCTTTGTTTGCCCTCATTACCTGGCACCTGCTGACTGGCTTTTAAAAAGCCTGAGAAGCATCCAGTTCACTCTCTCTCTGTGCAGCCAGAATCAGCAGCGTTGCTATCAGCCACCCCTCAATGCTTTTTCTTGATTTACAATAAACCTGTTTTTGCATAACTTACTTGTTGGTTGACTCCTCTATGTTGCTTCCCTTGAGCCAGGTTGTGACACATTTATGGGGGCTTGTCCAGGATAAATTACATCCAGAGGAGTTTTGTTGTATTTTTCCCCTAGACAGGTATGATTAATTTAGTGTGGTGTTTTTTTTTCAATAATGCGGCTGTAGGCTGCTCTGTTTCTCCTGGTGAGTATATAGTGAGTACTGTGTCTGAGTGTTGTTGATTTGAAGATATCAGTGATCTCCCTGCATAGTTAGGGGAGTGTGCCAGCTGGACTGATTTATCTGTCCTTCTATTAGTGTACTCATTTGTTTTTTTGCCTTTGTTATTTTTGGAGGTAATCCTGGGCGGAGACCTGTTTCTCTGGTGGGAGTAAGCATTTCAGGTCCTTGGTCGTATGGTGTGTCGTAACCGTGGTAATAATCCTAACTTTGTTTACTGATTTGTCAAGTGATGTTTAACTTGACTTTAGACAGGCTAGTTCTCCCTGAGTTTTGAAGTTAACTTATTGATTACCAGCAGGTTCCATTTTGGTAATGATGTTTGTATAGGTAATATATTGTGCTACCCTAGTAGCTCAATGGGTTGTTTCTAGGCCTATTTGTGATTATGGTTTGGGAAGCCATTCAGTAGAGAGCATTTGTGACTTAGCTGTTTTGTGTTATTGGACACTTTGTGCTATGCATACTTGTGTCTTGTGGAAAGACATTTGGTGCATTCCAATTTGCTGTGATTGAAGAAATGTATCTAGTAAGGCAACACTTGATGGCTTTATTAGTGCACCTTCGAAGGAGTTGCTTTGACAGTTATTATGACATTGAGATAGCCAGCAGTGAAAAACGACTTAATATAGTATTAAAGAAGCTCTTAAAGCTATTCTAATAGAAAATGGTGTCCTCAGGCCATCACGATCACCAGCTTCTCAATAAAGTCCAGCTCCTAAAATGTCAGATCCTGTGATTGAGTTGAGATTAAAGGAGAAGCTCGTTTTTTATCAACCTGGACCTTATTTCCAGCATATGGTATGTAGATCTACTCACCCATAACAGTTTGGACTTGGAGTCTTTCGGATGCTTTTAGATCCACACCAGATCGGCGAATATCCATATACAACGCAAGTGATTGGGGCATCCACAATACAGCCTCTAAATAACGCATTATCTGCCGTGAAACTCTTTATTTACTATGAATTGCCAGCACTAGTCCCCTGTGAGTCCAAGTTGCTTTGTTTACATCCCGGGCTTTCACTGGGGTGACATCACTGAAGCGCGCAGCCGCAGCACAGATGACGATCAGATGTGTTTGTTTACACGGAGTAAAGTCCTAGTTACTCCAAACCTTTATTGGTGAGTAGATCTACATACCATATGCTGGAAATAAGGTCCAGGTTGAAAAAAAACAAACTTCTCCTTTAAAAGAACTTGTGTAAAGGCTGAGTATGTGAACTGAGGACCCAAAAGCACAACTCCAAAAACAGTGGTCGTTCCAGTCAGTTCACAAAAGGCAAAAGACAAAGCAGAGGTATCTGCCTTGTCATGAGACTAAGGGACATGAGACTAAGGCTAGGTTGCTAAATACAAAAACGTTTTCAAAAGCACAAGATAAGATGTGGGTATAACGCTGGAACACTACGTACAAGACGAGACGAGTTGGCACAGGACAGGGGGAGACGCAGACCATATATACTAAACTGAAATTGGGTTAACTACACAGAGGTGAAACATATTAGGGAGGGGAGGGTAATCTGTGAGACACACAAGGGCAGGAGTGAAGTTAGTATCAAAGTAAAACAGGAAGTGATATGAAACAGGAAATACTGAGTGTGTGTAACCATAACAACTTACTTTACAAGAACTGCAACTCGAAGACAAGCAAAAAGACTGCCTTCTCAAGGAGAAGCAGATGCACTGAGAACTACTCAAGTCAATTCATTTCAATTGTATTTGTATAGCACCAAATCATAATATACATTATCTCAAGGCACTGTACATAGAAGGCCAGGACCTATCCACTAGTGATGTGTCCTTCTGCGTCTAGGCTTCGAAGTGTGTCAAGTAATCCAGGAAGATTTTTCTGAAGCGCGTATCGAGGCTTGTGTTGATGATGTATGTGGTGACGTTCGAAGCCTCACGAGCCGGCCATACCACGTGACTTTTTTTTTGGCGATGGAACCAGCAGGATAGAGGAGATTTTCCCCTGTCTGGGAACATTTTGAGCTGCTCTCTCCTAATAAGGTTAGCACATAGTAATAATAACTAGCGTAATATACTGTAAATAAATGTGGCCCAGCACTGTGGGAAAGTAACACAAGCACATTCACATCACAACCCTCTCCCCAATTTGTTTCCAATTTCCCTTTTGATCCCGCCATTTTATCATAAAGACAGACACCACATTAATAAGTTCATAATTTATCTATTGGCATCACAAACATCATTCATTCATTTATTTAATTCAAAGCTTCACACACTAAAGCCATGGTGTCATTATAATCGCTCAGCCTGTTTTACATTTATTGTCCACTTGATGACACAGTAGAGCAAATGAAGCACCATGAAGCTTCAGCCCATGAGTGAACCAATTGAATGGAAAGCTTCAGTACTTCATGAAGCTTCATTTTGCCATCACTACCAAGAACATGTACATTTCCTTAAAGAGCTGTAACTCAAGCATCTGAGTCATCTGAGTTTAATGCCGTTAGGAACACAAGATTGTTTACTCCAAAATGAGGAAGTGGACTTTTTCTAAGATGTCTTGTCAGGATGATTGGAGTAGTGGGTTTCAGGTTCCCAAGATTCAAGATTCAAGGGTTTATTGTCATATGCACAATTACATTTAGCAGTTGCTGGCAATGAAATGCTTGAGTCCCAGGCTCCCCTTTGGCCATGCTCAGAAATTACACAAGTAAAAAATAGAATATAAAATATATGAAATAGAATATATAAAATAAAAAAGTAGTGCAAATATTGTAAAGTGCAGAGAGATTAATTATGACAGATGGGAGGAGTTTAAAAGTCTTATGGCCTGGGGGATGAAACTGTCTCTGAGCCTGGTGGTGCGGACCCGGATGCTGCGGTAATGTCAGCCAGATGGTAGCAGGCAGAACAGTTTATGGTTTGGGTGATAGGGATCTTTAATGAACTGGTTTGTCTTCTTCCTACACCGCTGGGTGTAGAGGTCCTCTGTGGATGGCAGCTCCGTCCTGGTAATGTGCTGAGCAGACTTCACCACCCTCTGTAGAGGCTTACGGTTCAGGGCAGTGCAGCTGCCATACCAGGTGGTGATGCAGCCAGTCAGGATTCTCTCAATGGTGCACCTATAAAAGTTGCAGAGAATCCTGGGGTCCATGTTGAGCCTCTGCAGCCTGCGGAGAAGGAAGAGCCACTTTCTGGCTGACTTTGTGATGGAATCTGTGTGGTGAGTCCAGGTCAGGTCATCGGTGATGTGAACCCTGAGGAACCTGAAGCTGCTGACTCTCTCCATAGTCCCGTTGATGGAGAGGAGGGAGTGTTTAACTCCCTGTCTCTTCCTGTAGTCTATGATCAGCTCCTTGGTTTTGCTGATGTTGAGATGGAGGTTGTTGTCTTGGCACCAAGATGTCAGGGCTCTGACCTTCTCTCTGTAGTTAATACAACTCTAGACAGAATGCTGAGACATTGTTTCTGTCCTGGTGTAAAATCTGATGTTGCTGGATACTGTAGAACATGTCATGTGTGCCAAACCATTGGTAAGCCCAGCCACAGAATCCCACCAACGCCGTTACATCCTATTCCTGCTTTAGGAGAGCCCTTTGAGTGCATCTTGATTGATTGTGTCGGTCCCCTTCCTCGTACCAAATCAGGTAAACAGTACTTACTGACCATTATGTGTACAGCTACTCAGTTCCTGAAGTTATCCCTCTACGCAGGATTACAGCTTCAACTGTACCAAAAGTCTGCGTCCCATGGAACATCTGGAACAACCAATTGAAGAGCAGCCTCAGGTCCTATGGTTGCCAAAACTTTAAGGACCCACATTCACTGTCATTTGGCCAGTGTTGTCAGGGTTTTTTGGACTGCGATACCCTTCATGACCATGTGGGGCCCTCAGTGTTCCTGTTTTCCTCTCACATGTGTTGGCTTAATTGTGTCATTGAATTCACCTGTGCCTTGTTTACTAGACTATATAAGCCACCTGATCTTCTTTGTGTTTGCCGAGTCTTGAGATTAACACCCTACAGCTAAGTTGCACTGAGAATCCTTGCTTTAGATGCTAAAACCTGTTTTGAGTCTTTTTGTTTTTGAGATCCTTTTGTTACCCGTTTTTTGGGACATCCTTAGTTGTCATTGTTAAATTGCCCAGACTGTGTTTTTAGTTGTCTGGAAGTATTTTTGAGTTCCTGTTCTAAACCGTATGGAATCTTCTGCCTGACTGAAGTAAAGAAACCTTTTTTGATTCAATCCAAACAAGTCGTCTGCCTCTGTCTCTGCCTCTGCCTCAACCCCTCGTAGCCCAGTGGTAGGCATACCACCTTCTACGCGGAAGACACAGGTTCGGATCCCGACTGATCCTTACAAGTGCCCCACACCAAGGAGTGTATTGTAGTGTATTTCGACAGAAATTAACCAAATACAAATAATGAAGATAATTGATATTTAATGCTCACAGGCACTTATTATCTATTCAATACAATTTAATTCAATTTTGTTTGTATAGCGCCAAATCATAATATACATTATCTCAAGGCACTTTACATAGAAGGTCAATAAATCTTATTAATATAGAGAAACCAAACAGTTCCCACAATGAGCAGCACTTTGGCAACTGTGAAGAGGAAAACTCCCTCATTAAAAGGGAGAAACCTCTAGAACCAGACTCAATGTGGGCGGTCATCTGCCTTGACCAGTTGGGGTGAGCAAAGAAAAAGGGGAGGAGAGGAGAGATGGGTGGAAAAGAGAGGAGAGAAGAGAGAGTGATAGTGATCAGGGGGAGGAGGGCAGAGAGAGGTGAGAGAGACTGGAAACACTTGAGCACCATTAGGTATCAGATCTGACTAGTTAAAATGTAAACAATAACATTGTATAGACTATTAATTATTATTGATAACAGGCACAATTCATGTAATAATGAATTACTGAAGTATTGTTGTTAATAATAGTAATAATAGTAATAGTTGGTGTCCTGGAATTCCGTGGTCAGAGATCTGAAATGAGAGAGAGAAAGAGATAGAGGGACTATTATTGACATGTATTAAAATAAATAAATGAGTGAGTGTGTGTGTGGGGGGTGTGGGGGGATGGTTTGCCTGTGTTTTGGGAACAAAGTGATCTATTTGGATAGTACAGTGTTATCAGGTTTTGGATATATGAAGGGGCTTGATTGTTGGCTTTATATGTGAGGAGCAGGATCTTGAATTCTATTCTGAATTTTACATGGAGCCAATGTAGCTAAGACAGGAGTAATGTGATCTCTCCTTCAAGTTCCAGTCAGCACTCGTGCTGCAGCCTTTTGGACCAACTGGAGGCTTTTCACAGACTTCCTTTGACATCCTGATAATAAAGACTTAGAGTAATGTACTCTAAAGGTAACAAATGTGTTGACTAGTTTCTCAGCATCCTTCTGAGACGGGATGTTTCTAATTTTATTAATATTGCGCAGGTGGAAGAAAGCTGTCCTAGAGACTTGTTTTATGTGTTGGTCAAATGACATGTCCTGGTCAAACATAACTCAAACATAACTTGCATGTGCATGAAGGGGGCATTGTTAATGTGAACAAATTGAAATCTATCTGATAAATATGATTTAAACCAGTCTAGTGCCCCCACTGACCCCAAAACTCATAATGTCCCCATTAGACAGATAGGAAGGAGAGGAGCAGTCCACAGTAACCTAATAAAAATCAAGACAACCCATGCCACAGAATCTAAACATAGTAAAATAAAATGTGGCTTACTAAACATCAGATCACTCAGGTCCAAATCTCTACTGATCAATGATCAAATTTGATTTATTCTGCATAACAGAATCCTGGCTCCAACAGGATGAATTTGTGATCCTAAATGAAGCTACACCTCCAACCCACAGTAATACACATATTCCCCGAAGTAAAGGTAGAGGTGGAGGGGTAGCAGCAATATATAACTCTTACCATTCAATCACCCCTCGAGTTAAAGAACATTTTACATAGTTTGAAAGCCTCACCCTTTGTCTTTCCCACCCAACCCCTTAAATAAACCTGTTTATTCAACCATCCTATATTGCCCACCCGCTGCTTATATAGAGTTTCTAAATGAATTTGCAGAATTTCTGTCAGAATTAATCCTTAGTGCAGATAAAATCATCATAATGGGTGACTTTAACATTCATGTTGATGAAGCAAATGATAGCCTTAGAGGTGCGTTTAACTCTCTGATTGATTCATTTGGTTTCAGTCAGCACGTATGTAAACTCATAACTTAAACCACACCTTAGACCTTATACTGACACATGGCATTGATGTGGAGAATCTTGTATTGTGTGATTCCAACCCTTTATTATCAGATCATTTCCTTCTCTCATTTGAATTTATGACTAGTAACTGTACTCAGGCGAGTCAAAAATTCTCCCATTGTCGGTTACTGTCCGATAACAAAATTGATAAATTCAAGGATATAATTCCCTCTATTCTGCAGCCATGCGTAAATGAAACGCATGATAATCTTTTCAACCTCGCTCCTGCAGAACTTGATAACTTAGTGGATAATACAACCTAAACACTTCTAACTGTCCTTGATAGTACTGCTCCTCTGAAAAAGAAGTTAATTCATCAGAGGAGGTTCACTCCATGGTTTACTTCTGAAACTCGGACCCTAAAACAGGCAACACAGAGGTTAGAGAGGAAGTGGCGCTCCGCCCGTTCTGAAGTTAATTTTACTTCCTGGAGGAGTTGCCGTGAAGTGTATAAAAAAGCTCTTCAACATGCCAGAACCTCATATTACTCTAGACTAATAGAGGACAATAAGAACAACCCCAGGTTTCTCTTCAGCACTGTAGCCAGGCTGACCAAGAGCCACAGCTCTATTGAACCAAAAATGCCATTGTCATTGAGCAGCAATGATTTTATTCACTTCTTCACTGATAAAATTGAAACTATCAGAGAGAAAATTCACCTTTACTCCCCAAAAACTCAGTCACAAACTGTCAACTATGAAATAAGTGTAGACCTAGACTCATTGTAAAGGGTTTGGTTTGGACCCAATAGCAGCACAAAGACAGGCGGGTATCGTTGGTAACAAACTTTATTGTCAGAGCCACAGAACTGCAGGATGCCACAGAGGAGACGAGAGTGACACTCTCTATGCAGAGCAGAATCAGGTAATCACCGGATAGCCATGGGAGCAGACAGGCAGAATCCTGAAAGGGACAGGCGAGGATCGTGGTCGGGGACGGAAGGCTGAGTTGATTACCAGGAGATCGGTCAGGCAGGATGGTCGGAGATAAGCAGGGTCGAAACCGAGAGATCAGGCAGAGAAACGCTGGAGAGTCTGGTGCAAGCATCGAGAACAATCTGGCAATGAGTGAGAGTGGAGCATGGGCTTAAATGCAGCCAGAGCAGAGAGCACAGGTGAGTGGAGTTGGCTTGATGAGAGGGGTGTGTCTGATTGGCAGATTGAAGCAGAGTGGTGAGGCAGAGATGAACTGTGACACTCATGGTTTGATCAGTTCTCCCAGATAACCCTTTCACAGCTATCTTCTTTGGTCTCATCCTCTAAAACAGAGATACTCATTGCGCGGCTCGTCAAGTTAATTGGTGGCTCGCACTGGCATAATAGCTTATAACAATATGGTAACACAGCCAATAAATTTTTTCAAATGTGCCACATAAACATGCAGTGAACACAAACATTATGCAGATGTTTGCGTTTCGTAGTATTAAGTATTTTTCTGCGATCTCGCGTGAATACGGCCGGCTTGCAAACCGGCGCTCCGCTGCCGTTACGCACCATAGACTGTATATAGACGCTAGGCGGGCCGAGTGAAGACTGACAACTGAGCCACACCCACAGAGATTATCGTTACCTGGTTAGCTCATGCTAAGGAGCTAGGCTAAATGCTACCCGCGACTGCTAACCGGCTAGCGCTGCGGTGTTGTCGCTCCGGGATGATCGCGGTCGTAACATCGAACCGAACAGAGGTAAGTTACACTGAAACTTTACAACAACAAAACCTATTGATTTATTTATTATCATAATCATACCACATATACTTACAAGCCTCAAGTGGTTTTTGATGTTATTGTGGTAATTTACCGTTTATTTAACACGTCTAATGAACAGTTTGAAGCAAGTTAACTACCTTTAGTAAAGGGTTGTATTTTGTCATTTGATTGTAATTTTAATAAGTTAATATTAATAAGCTGCATGTGGAAGCTGCATGTGATAGTAACTATGTTTCACAAATGTTCTGATACAGACTCGTAGAACCACCATTACTATTACAACCTTTTTTTAGCCTATTACAGAATTCACAGTGAATTAGACTCAGTGTAGATGTGATTATAATCTCCGCACACTACTGTTGTAAACAGTGCTCATATTTATTATATATGTATCTGTTTTAACACTGAGAGAAGCTGAAGGACTTGATGTGGAATGCTATCATATATTACAGATGTGGTAGAAAGACATTTTATATATTTGTACAATGTTTATTTCTTTTAGTACATCAGTTTGGCTGAAATCTGTGGTGCTTCCACCTGCTGAACACAGAATAAACTGTAAGTACCCGTCTTGGCTGCTTAACACAGCTGATATTACATGTGTCAAAACTATTGTAATTATTGTATTGTACAGTATCTGTAAATAATCGTGTTTCTCCTCTGTTCCTTAATATCTAGAGATGTGACAATGATTTCAGCATAAAACATCCTTTAACGTGACTTTATTCATTTCATGAAGCACTGCAACACCTGATGTCCTCTGAATTCACTGTGGCAGCAGCAACATGGTGGAGATCGGCAGCTTCAGGCTGGTCAACATGATAATAATATTGAGTCAATTTCTATATCCATTGTGGTTGGTAAAATTAACACTATCACAACAATGTTCATCTTTTACTTTCTGATTTGATAAACCTTAGATAAAAAGTGTTGTCTTTTCTTTTTTGCCATAAGAGACAGAACACGGTCAGCACAGCTGTGTCCCTCAGGTTCGTCCGTCCCTAATAAAATGACAGGAAACATAAAAGTATGGCATTTAAAGTAAAACTAAAAACCTTCCTCTTTGACAAAGCCTATAGTTAGGGCTGGATCAGGTGAGTCCTGAACCATCCCTTAGTTGTGCTGCTATAGGTTTAGACTGCTGGGGGAACGCCCATCATGCACTGAGCACTTCTTCACTTCCCTCTGTCTCTCTGTCTCTCTGCCCCCCCACACCTCTTTATTTATTTATTCATTAGTTTTAACATGTCATCATGTCAAAGTGTCACTTTGTCCTCCCATAGTCCCTCTGGCTCTTCTCTCTATCTCGTTTCAGATAACTCCGGCACCGGGACTACAGGACCACAACGACCACCATCACCATTGTCTGCATTTATTACAAGAACTCAGCAATTCATTAATATATCTAGTCATGTTGTAGATCTATACATTGTTATTGTTATGGTTAGCCTTGATTTTGATGGTGCCAAATTGTTACCGGTCTCTCTTCTCTCCCCCGCTTTCCACCCATCTCTCCTTTCCTCCCCCCTTACTTTTCTTTCCTCACCCCAACCGGTCGAGGCAGATGACCGCCCACATTGAGCCTGGTTCTGCAAGAGGTTTCTCCCTGTTAATGAGGGAGTTTTTCTCTCCACAGTCGCCTGTGCTTGCTCATTGTGGGAACTGTTGGGTTTCTCTATGTTAATATTGTTTTAAGGTCTTGACCTTTAAATGTAAAGTGCCTTGAGATAATGTAAATTATGATTTGGCGCTATATAAATAAAATTGAATTGAATTGAATTGCAGAGATAAGTGTTACTTTCAAACAAAGTCTATGTCCTTATATTCTGTGGATATTCAACTATGTATTTGAATATGGTTTGGGATTAAACAGTGTACTACAATGAATGTGCAGTATGGAGTTCTTTCACATTAAAAGTATTGCATTTATAATGTAATGCATCATGTGCAATAAATTGCTTTAATTGTTAGTAAGTTATGAAAACAGGTCTATACCTGGTAGGTAAACTGTTCATTCATAAATAAAGTCCAGCTCAACAAGTTTCACACTGCAGCAGCTGCATTAACGTTATTTCTGAACCAATAATCTAATAAAACATTATTACTGAAGTTACTCACAGTAACGTAGTCAAGCCAAATAGGTTGGGGAGCTGAACAACTTTACATAACGTTAAATATCTAACTTGATGATATTCGCTAAACACACAGTCACCTTCAGTTTAAAAGATGTATCACCATAAACTCTAACGCTCCTCTCTCCACTGTGTGGACGCTTCATGTCGGGTTAATAACTCTCGTTGCTCCCGTTAGCTATTACTGCTGGTATCTTGCCTGGAGGTTAGCGGAGCTAAGCTAACCAGCCAGGTAATAATAATACCTGCTCATCACTACTGACACGTAAGTCAAAGACAGTACTTTACTCACCACAGATGCTGCAGCACAGACGTCTTCCACTTCTCCGTCAGGACATCAGCCGAACAACAAACGATGATATTCATTCGACATGTGAGTGACGGGGATTAGCCTGTTAGCTCAGGTGAAGCCGAGCAGACCACAGGCTAACAGCCAGAGTGACAAGCTAACGGTGACGTCACGTGTCAATCAAGTGATAATTATTCACAGTTTCAAACCTCTGTATTATCTAAACGAGCAAGTTAGAAAAAAATTCACCCCCCCCCAGAGTTGTCATGGAGGAAGAACTTACTGATTGAGACTAAACTCGTTTTTTGAACCAGGCTGTAAACACGTTTAATTCTGCTCTTGAGTCGGGCTTTTTAACATGGGAATCAATGGGAATTGACTCCCTCTTGGAGCCAGCCTCAAGTGGCCACCCAGTGAACTGCAGTCATTTGCACTTCCGTATTGGCCTCAGCGCTCAGCCCGGGATGTTCCCGCTTGTTACGCGCCCGGTGGGGATTGACGCCGGGCAGAGGACGGAGCTAGCCAGCTTGAGATGCGGGCAGAATGGATTGTTTTTTAATTAAAAAAGGGCAAAAACCAGCACAAACACGAAATGAAAATCAGCATGAAGACGCCGGAGAGGGGACGAGCAGGCAAACGTCGGATGTACCCAGTAAAAAACGAAAGATACGAAGCTTACAAGATGAGCACAGGAAATTTCAAGGAACGTGGACAGACAAATTCTTATTTATTCTTCATGGTATGAACCCTCTGTGCTTAATATGCAAACAAGCGCCTGTTTCAAACGAAGCAACTTGGAGCGCCATTTCAAAACTGCGCATCCAAATTTCAATGGAAGTTATCCACCTGGCAGTGAAATAAGAAAGAGTAAAATAGCGCAGCTCACTGCTTCACTTTGTGAGCAGCAAAATCTTATCCACAGGACAACCTCCATTGCAGAGCGTTTTAACAGAGGCATCTTTTGAGATAGCTTGGATTTTGGCGCGGGCCAAAAAAACGTTCTCAGACTCAGAAATAGTGCTTTTTGACTGCTTTTTGGCTTCAGCAGAAATACTGTTCACAGACTTTGACAACAAGGACGCAATCCTTAAACAAATAAAAGGATTACAGTTGTCTGATTCAACAATAATGAGGCGGATGGAAGACATCGGAAAGGACGTGCATGACCAGTTGTTGGCTGATCTGCGCGCCGCACCTTGTTTCAGCATCGCAGTGGACGAAAGCACAGACGTCACCGGTGTTGCTCAGCTGTGCATTTGGGTGAGGTTCCCAAAAGAAAACTCTTTTCGAGAGGAAATGTTGTGCTTACTACCACTCCATGGCCAAACAAGAGGTGAGGATATTCTGAATGCACTTTTGGTATTTTTTGAGTAAAATCATCTCAGTTGGTCCAAACTTGCAAGTGTGTGTACTGATGGTGCCCCAAGCATGCGAGGCAAAGATAAGGGTCTTGTTGGCCTCATGAAAAAAAGAGATGAAATTCCCAATTTCATCAGCTTCCACTGCATCATCCATCAGGAGGCACTGGTATCAAAGCTCAGAAACAATGAATTC
Source organism: Paralichthys olivaceus (assembly GCF_024713975.1). Classification (NCBI taxonomy): domain Eukaryota; kingdom Metazoa; phylum Chordata; class Actinopteri; order Pleuronectiformes; family Paralichthyidae; genus Paralichthys; species Paralichthys olivaceus. Next base: position 23,557,188 of record NC_091102.1, read on the forward strand.
AAAAATGTGATGCAAAGGGTTGTGCATGTGGTCAATTACATTGTTTCAAGAGCACTAAACCACAGACAGTTCAGACAGTTAATTCAAGACTATGACACAGAGTACAGCAATTTAGTGTTACACAGTGAAGTGAGATGGTTGTCCCGTGGAAAGGTGCTGGAGCGGTTCCTGAGCCTCCTTCCTGAAATCAACACTGTCTTGGACAGCAAGGGGAAACACCAGCCAGAGTTGAAAGACCCACACTGGATCATACAGCTGGCCCTCCTTACTGACATTACCTGTCACCTGAACACTCTCAACTTGTAGCTCCAAGGGAGAGACAAGCTTCCAAGTGACATGCTGAGGGCAGTCAGAGCATTCCAAAACAAAATAACTGCTCTGTGGATACCTGACAGAGAACTCATCCACTTCCCAAAACTCAGAGCAATAACCACAAATGACCCATCTCTGCAGCAGCACTTCAGCTACAGAGGATTTGTTGAAGTTTTGGAGGAACTGAAGGATGAGTTTGAGTCCAGATTCAGTGATGTGACTGAACATAAGGATATTTTCAATTTTATTGAAAACCCCTTCCATGTGGATGTATCCTCCCTCACTCCAACCATCACACAGCTCTGCCCTGGTAATCGTTCCACTCTGGAGAGTGAAATAATAGAGCTGCAAACAAATACCATTCTCCAAGTTGAACTCAGAGCAGGTGTTGGCCACTTCTGGAGTTTGGTCTCTGAAGCAGACTTTCCCAGTTTGAAACCACTTGCACAGAAAGTGATGTCTTTCTTCATGAGCACATACACCTGTGAGTCAACATTTTCAACCATGAACACTATAAAGAGGAAACAGAGAAACCGACTGGCCCATGCTCATCTTGAATGCCTCACTGTGATTGCAACAACAAACTACAAATACAACATGAAGAAAGTCAAGGACATGCATGCCAGCTTCCGCTCATCCCAGTATTAAGGTAAATATGGTCTTAATTGAAAATGTATTGGCTGTGTTGTTTCCTTTTTTGTGGGATATCCAATTTATATGTAGAAATGCACATTTGCAAAAGGGGACTTGGTGTGTGTTGACTTGGTGTGAAGTGGCTCTTCCCTTGATTTTGCTCTGCCAATGTGGCTCTTGTGAAAAAAAAAAGAGTATCACTGCTCTAAAACTTCAACCTGCTTGCTGGACCTCATCCCTACTCAGCTCTTTAAAGAGGCTTTCTTAGAAGTCGGCAGCACTGTATTGAATCTTATAAATAGCTCTTTATTAACTGGCTATTTACCACAGGCTTTTAAACTAGCAGTAATTAAGCTTCTGCTAAAGAAGCCTAGCTTAGATGCAGGTATCTTAGCAAATTACAGAACTATATCAAACCTCCCATTTACCTCCAAACCTTTAGAAAGAGCCGTTGTAAATCAGCTGCTCGATCACCTCCAGAGAAATGACCTGCAGGAGGCCTATCAGTCTGGATTTAGAATGCAGCATAGTACAGAGTCAGCACTTTTAAAAGTTTCAAATGATATTCTCCTAGCCTCTGACCAGGGTCTTGTCTCCATGCTGGTCATGTTAGTCTCAGTGCTGCATTCGACACCATTCAAAGATTAGAGCAAGAGGTTGGAATTGGAAGGACAGCATTAAGCTGGTTTAGTTCTTATTTATCAAACAGATTACACTTTGTTAGTGTTAATGATGAGTACTCATCATACACTAAAATTAATCACGGAGTCCCACAAGGTTCCGTTCTTGGCCCAATACTCTTAGATTTATACATGTTACCATTAGGCAATATTATAAGAAAACATAACATTCTTTTTCACTGCTATGCAGATGACACCCAGTTATATTTATCTACGAAGCCAGACAAACTGAACCATTTAATTCGATTTCAAAACTGTCTTAAAGACATCAAGGCCTGGATGACCCAGAATTTCTTATTGTTAAACACTGACGAAACTCTGTCTAACCAGTCGGTTAACCTAGATGATATCCGCCTGGTTCCGAACTTCACTGTGAAAAACCTAGGAGTTATCATTTATGAAGATCTGTCATTTACCCAACAAATTAGTCAAACCTCCAGAATAACTTTCTTTCATCTGCATAATATAAAGAGAATCAGACACATCCTGTCAAAACAGAATTCTGAAAAACTGATTCATGCCTTAGGCTAGACTACTGCAACTCCCTATTATCACGATGTCCCAGCAGATCCTTAAGAACCCTTCAGCTCGTCCAGAATGCTGCTGCATGAGTACTGACAGGAACCAGAAGATGGGATCACATTACTCCTGTCTTAGCTTCACTTCACTGGCTCCCTGTTCAAAAGAGAATAGATTTCAAAATCCTCCTACTAATCTATAAGGCCCTCAACAATCAGGCCCCATCATATATTAAAGAGCTCTTAACCCCTTACTGCCCCCACAGACCACTTCGCTCCCTAAACTCTGGACTCCTTGTAGTGCCTAGAGTTACTAAGAGTAGAATGGGTGGTAGAACTTTTAGTTACCAAGCGCCTCTCCTTTGGAACAAGCTCCCACTCTCAGTGAGGGAGGCAGACACGGTCTCTACATTTAAGGCTAGACTTAAAACATTCCTTTTACCTATGTGTTGTTACCTACGTGTTGATTGTTAGCCACGTTGTTTGCAACACTAATGTCTGCCCAACAACCTGCAAGTAGCCTAACTGGGGCAGCAGCTTTACTTCACAATGTATTGGCCTCAGTGGAGACCATCAGAATCAAGTTGCAACCAACCGTTGCAACTCCAAGCCAGGACAAGTTGGACAGTCAAATAGCATTGCTTTTCCCTCCGGACAGCACAGCAGCATGACACTGCCAACTGCAGCTCCAGTCGGGAGAGAGTCTGCACCCCATTATCAAGCGCAACGCTTCAGCTCTTGGACATCAAGCACGAGGAAAAGGTAATTATAAATAGTGGGGTTTCTAAATTATTCTTCAACGTAACGTAACGCAACGTAACGCAACGCAACATGGCATTGTCACAGTCAGTCACCCATCCTCCCACTTCTCAGTCAGTCCCCCATCCTTCCACCTCTCAGTACTTTTCCATGGACTCCGCCTCTGCCTCATCTGCCAGCCAAGCCACACCCTCTCACAATCCAACACAGCTGCTCCTCATCACCTGCAATCAAGCCCAGTATATATTCACCAGCTCCACTCTCAGTCAGTGCCAGATTGTTCTACGCCTTCATGCAAGACTTTACAGCAGTTATCTCCGGACTGATTCTTCGTTGCCAACCCTGCCTGTTCCTGACTATCCTGCCTCGTCCGAAACCTGGTAATCACCTCTGCCTTCCGTCCCTGACCAAGTCTTCTGCCTGTTGCTATCTGACCAAGTCTTCTGCCTGTTGCTGTCTGACCAAGTCGTCGGCCTGTTGCTGTCTGTATTGCCTGCCACCTGATCTGCTAAGAGCTGACAATAAAGACTGTTACCAACTGTCCATGCTTGTTGTGCTGCATTTGGGTTCAAAACCATACCCGTTACAGGCATGGTAGACAGCTAAACAGTTAGCTGTTTTTTCATCTCCACTACAAATATGCTGGGGATTGAGCCTTCACTACCACTCTAATACAGGGTTTCCGCGGGTCCTAAAACAGTGTCAGATCTACTGCAAACTTGGCGTATGTCTTGCTGGGGGCCCAGATCGGTACACTGTCAATTAGGTGCATGTAGGTGCCAGCTAGTTTCGTTTGTGCTGTTGTAGTGCTGTTGCTATGGTTACATGGGAATGTGAGTCACATGGTTGTCAGCAGATAGTACAATCAGCTGTTCTTCAGCTTGTGTTTGATTATTTCTCATGTATGCCTTAGCATAAAGGACTGATTGTTTTTGATATATCCCCTTTTCACATTACATTTATATCATTTAAAACCACCAGTCCTATTTCAAGATGGCTGCTGAACTCTGACCTTTCGATTGACACCTGATTTGACAAATTATGACCTTCCATACCCTGTTCACAGCCTACAATAGCCAATGAGTCTGTGTTAAAGAGAAGGGAGGATATATGGTTTTACATGGTAGATTTATGGCTCAGAGAGAAATCACGTAAGTAAGAGTGTTCAGAGCTTGAAGTGATAAAATGGGCTAAAATTAATATATTTGATCTAAATATGAATATTAATGGTTTAAATAAACTGATATTGATAACCACTACCCATTATTGATATAATATTGATAGGGGGTGGTGGTTAGTATTTTGTATTGTATTTCCTATAGCAGTATGACTTATCCTGCACTGGCTGTTTTCATGTGGTCTGACTGTTACATTCTTATTTCAGAGTCAGGACACAGCAGCATGACCACTTCAACAAGGAAACATGGAAACATCCTAAGTGCCTTTGAATTCCAGAAGGACTGGGACCACCAGACTGTCTTAGAACGCATCAGAGGTGGCTTTGGTGAGCACATTCCAGATGATGTCAGTTAAATGCCTCTTTTTTTTCTTACTTTGTAACATATATTATACTTTTTTTTTTAATTTTTCATTGTACAAACTTTAAAAATGGTATTTAAAAAATGGTAAATGTGTTAATGGTTCAGCAAATCCAAAACTAGAAGACATAGCTGAGTGTGTGTGGAAAAAAACCTGCACTGCCATGAACTGTTAGGGTACCTCTAGGCATCCAAGTATGCAGATCACTAGTGCCTGGGTTCTTACTAATAAGTTAAAAGACTAATAATAAACTGCCATAACAAGCCATCCTGCTGCTTCTTGTAATGCTAGGTATCTGTAAGTACAACCCTTGAGGACCTTGAGAAGTCAAATACACCTTTGCTTGACTACTTGGCCATTGCAGGATGTCTGAGGCCAATGTGGTCGATAAGAGACAGGGATCTGCTGGTACAAGACATTGTCATGTTTCAGGTCCATCTCAATAGGAGTACTAATTTTAACCATTGACCAACAAGGTGTAAGACTAGCTTCACAAAATCTATGTTTGTATAAAATAAGGAAGTGGCAGTGTATTGAAATATGGATTGTACAATTATTCCATGTTGTTTGTACAACAGATTCTGTGAAGGACTGAAATCTCTTGGGGTTCTGGACCAAATATGACGGCATCCAGCCAGCTTTTGACCCCTGTTCTGCTATGAGCCGAACATACTGACTGCTGACCAGGTGGATGATCTTTGATCAACATTCATCTCTCTCCAGAAGGGAGCAACACGAGAGTTGCTGAGGAGTTGGTCGTTACTTTCTGGAGGGACTATCTCCAAGATGCAGAAGGTAATTCATGGTTTAATGGTCAAATAAACTGATGCATCTGTTTTTTTAGTATCATTCATTTTATTTTTTGCATAACATTCCTGCACAACAAACATTTCAGATAAATGTATTCTCTTGGTAGTTGTAACATAATCAAAAAACACTCTGCGAATGTTGAAAGATGAAAGGCCTGTTATAAATTCATTGCTGTAAGAGGCATTCAGATTTTAGACGCTTTGGTTTTGAAAAGTGAAATACACTTACTGGACAATTTATTCAGTACCAGCGGATGTTAATTGCTTTAGAGATGATTCACATACACATTAATTGGACCGCCTAACACTGATAATATTTTAGTTTTTACAGAAGAGGAAGTAGGGCCATCCAAACTAAAGAAGATATTGGCCTTCACAACTGGAGAATCTGTGGTACCACCTATTGGCTTTTCCCCAACTCCTTCTGTCCAGTTCATTCACAAAGGAGATGATCGCTTCTCTACGTCAATGTTCCCTCTTGCCAACAAGTGTTAACTGTATCAAGTTGCCACTATATGTGTCTTACCATCTGTTCAACGAGAAGTTTGACTTTGCATTAAGAAACAAATATGGGTTAGGCAGAGCATGAACATGTCATGCAACTTGGAACTGTATCTGTTTTTATGTCTGTGTCTCGTGCCCTATGCAGTATAACTGATGTATTTTATATAGTTTCACCACAATTCAGTTGACTCAGTCAACCTATGTTTTATAACATATTTACATTTATTTTTAACAGCATGTTTCATATTCTTACCAAACTTTCTTTCAACATATACTTGTTTAGACAGTTAAAATTGAAACAATTAAGTTGAATATGCTCTATATACCTCTCTGTGACTCAGTTTATGTCTCTTATTTGTCTATCAATCTGTTTGTGCCTCTCTTATGTGTCTGTCTTTTTCTCCCTCTGCCTGTTTAAGTCTCTGTTAGTCTCTCTTGTCCTGTCTTTGAATGTTAGTTCCTTTGAACAAATGTTTATAATGTTCATTTATTTTTCATAAAATGTTTTACAATGTTTTAAGAAAACTTAAATTCATAGAATACACTGCACAAGTGAAAAAGCATTTTAACAAACCTTAACATAACTCCCATGCTATTCACTGAAGAAAGTGCAGAAGTGAGTAAAAAACATCTATTCCATGGCTCCCATCATTTTCAATGAGTCTCATTAATGGTTACATCTATGTCTGGAATTACAACATTATTATTGGTTTGAAGTTCTTCATCAATGCCATAGAAGTTGTCGGCATCAAAAATGCTGTTTATATGCTGTTTTATGACACCTGAATGCCACAGCTGAAGAGGTGTCTGCCCCCCTTGTGTAGAGAGGTCATGGTTGTTCCATTGATTGATGAATTCTGTTACTGCTCTTTCAATCCTTGGTAAATAAACATAATGCAGACAAAATAAATGTAATTCATTCAATGAATCCAGTACACCCTGTTCCTCCATGAAGTTAAAGATGTTTATAAAGTGTCTAGATACAACTCTGTTGAGGTCTGCCCAATGTCTCTCAATCCTTTTGTTGTGTACTGATACACCTGTAATAACACTGTTCAATCCTCTTCTTTCCAACTAAAAACGGGCAACACTCTTCGATGTATAGCAAGACAACGTCTAAATGATCAGCCAATAAGATCCACTTGATGCAGGCTCTGTCTGACCCGCCAGCGCTAAATACTCAAGCCACGTGATCTCAGGCTTCCAAGTACATATGCTTTACCTGCATTTGGGGTGTTCTGTAGTATATTGGTTACAACTCTGTCCAGGTCTTGATTTGACAATGCAGAATACCTTAATGGCTCAACTCCCAGTATTTGTCTGTGTCTGTATAGTGTTCTTCGACTAATTCCAAAGCATGATGCAATTCTCTGCCATGACATACCGATATACTCACAGTGAGTAATTTGTTCAGCAGCTATGCTGCATCTGGGCCATCCTGGATGGCCAGTCAAGGTTGTTGGAGTTGCCAAATTTGTGGTCACTTCAGTGGATCTCTGTCTGGGCTCATGTTATTGCAGCAAGTTGTGAAAACATCTATTCAATGATCCTAGAAGGTCACTGACATCCCTGATATCATCACACACAGCAAGAAATGCAGATAGAGTTCCAGTATGCTCATTAAGCTCTCTATAAAGCCTCTCCTGGTGGAAATTGTTGGACTCCTCTCTTTGCAGCCTCTCAATGCATTGCAGAGCACTTGTAAAAAAACATCCTCTTCGTTGCCTCTCACTTCAAAAAATAAAGCTTGGTATTGAAAAACGAAGAATATCAGATAAACATACATTGTGGTTGAAGCAAGGGTTGAAGTACTTCAAACTCAGCAAGAGCACATGCACTTCCCTGTGTGGAGTCTTCCTGTTTCTGTCAGATGACAGGAAGGCCTTCCTGTTTAACTATCATTTTCATATTCACTACTGAACTGTTATAATTTACAATTCCATACCAGAGCATTTCAGCTATGTATATGAGCACATTTTAGTAGTATGAGGTAAAGCTTTTTAGTAGTTTATGCAAAAAGTTGTGTGTGTAAGAGAGCATTTCACTTGTATGTGTGAGAGTGTTTCAGTAGTGTGTGTGAGATAATTTCAGTAGTGTGTATGAGAACATTTCACTTGCATGTATGAGAGTATTTCAGTAGTGTGTGTGAGAGTGTTTCACTTGTATGTATGAGAGCGTTTCAGTACTGTTTGTGAGCAAATATTTTTTCAGTTGTTTATGTGAGAGTGTTTCAGTTGCATTTCACATGTTTGTGAGAGGTAATTTAGAATAATGTCCATGACGGCCAATCATATAAAGCTGTTGGTTTTAATGTAAATGATGAAGTGGATCAATAACCTGCTTTAGTTTACCACCTCACGTCTGCATTGCCACTTTCCCGTTTCCAAAATGTTTGTATGCATGAGTCAGAGTTTGCATGGAAATGCGTACATTTTCCTGTTTGTTTTTATAAATCCCAACGTTTGCGTGCGTTTTGTGTGTATGCAACAATATAAATGAGACCCCTGGTCTGTGGACCACTTTGAAATTATATGCCTGTAGTTCTTTTATCCAGCATGCCAGTTGGTCTTCAGGCTCCCTGAAGGACATTAACCACTGTAAGGTGGAGTGATCAGTCGGGACAGTAAAGTGGAGGCCTCCAAGGTAATATTTAAAGTGCTGAATGGCTGAATTTCTATCGTATCTGGGGGTTTTCATAGACAGACTGACCCCAATCAAAGCCAGCCTCAGTGGCCATTCTCAAAGTCATGCACCCGCCCCGCTCTCTGTGTTCAGCGCTCAGCAGCGCAGTGGTATTGCCATTCGTCGGCTTCCTCCTCCCACTTAATTTTCATGCAGCTCATTTGGTCCACAGATGAGAAGTCACTATAGCCTTCCACAAGCATGTTACGGGTAATCCAGAGGCAAACTTTTTTACTTCTGACACCAATGCAGTGTCCCACAGTAGAGTTGACGCAAGACTTCAGCTCTCCTCATTTCCACCTTTATTTATGAACATACACAGGTTACTGTATGCTGTAATCAACGCCGAAAGAACATGTAATTCTGCTTCTTCTCTCTCGCTCTGTTCCTCACTAGGGGTGAAAAGGTATACCCTATTTCGGTATACCGCGGTGGTGTAAAGCAACAGTGGTGACACCGCGAGATTTCCAAGCTCACAGTGACGGTAATTAATTAATTCTTTTAATATTATGCGGCGCTGCCGGCGCAACTCCACTTACACGAGTAGGGAACTCACAAATAAAACATTTCAGTTCATGTTCACATTATGATCAGTGGTGGTCAGTCATCACTCATTCACATTATAATCTAATTTTACAGCTGCAGCAGTACATTGAAAAAGCGTTTCCCACCTGTGTATATTCCATTTAGTTCAGGGCAGGCTGCATGGTCAACATCTTTTAGTTGGTTTAGTGACAGTCCAATCAAAAAGGTAGTTTTGGTAAACACTTGCGAGACCCACATGAAAAAAAGCATGGCTTGATGATGGCAGACTCCGGACCAGAGGCAGATTTACCCACGGGCCCGGTTGACCCGGTGTCCCCTACTTCACCACCTCTTTATCCTCCAGCCAAGCGACTTCGTTCATTTGTTTGGGAGTTTTTAAGCTACCCTAAACAACCGGATGGATCCATAAAGGACGACGGAGAGCCGACTTGCAAACTATGCAACAGGAAAGCAGTCCCATCTCTGTGAGTGGCATAAAAAATAATATGCACAGCTTAAGTCCAAGCAGGTAAAATGAATCATTATAAATCCCACTGTAGCCGGTCTACGATGTTTCATTCAAAGATCATTGTTATTGTTGTTGTACGTAACTTTCATCCTCCGTGGAACGGCATGGTCTTATTGTCTACAGATCTACAAGGCATCACTATGTCGCTTTGCAATGTTTTGTTCACTTGTAGATTAGTTGTTTGTTTGGCGCATGGCAGTGACGTCATGCCAAAGCGCAACCCGAATTTGATAGAGAGAGATTATGGTGGTTTACAGACAGACACACACACACATTTTGCTTAAATAAAGCAATGTTTTTCTTCTAAGAATGATACTTGTCTGTTTTGTTGGTTATTTCACGGCCCCTAGTACCAAAAAAAATCTTTAAAAAAATTAAATACCGTCACCGTGAAATACCGTGGCATACTGTACTAACACCGCCACCGTGCCGTACTGTAAAATCCCATACCGTTACATCTCCTCTCCTCCTCTAACAACACACTCGTTCTCACCTTAAACTGCCGACAACCCCTGTTTCCCAGTCAATTAGAAGCATGCCATGTAACCCAACCCACAGCCATTGGTCTGAAACTGTCCAACAGTGTCACTTGCCCAACCCTGACATGTTCAATGACATTCAGAAAAATTCATTACTCTGATTGGGAAGCAAATTACAAAGGCTCATGGGTACAATATAGCTGTTCTGGCTTCTGTTTTGTTCATGTTCTGACTTAGTTCATGTGGTTTTAAAGTCTTTGGGGTTTTTTTAGGTTTTTTAGGTTAATTTAAGTTTACTTGTCTGTGATTAGGTCCAGACACGTAATAAGTGTTTACATATTTAATAAAGTTTTTAGCTAGCAGTCATGTGATGAATGGGACTTAAAGGTACAGTGTGTAGAATTTTTTGATATGTAGTGTTGACATTGCATGTTGCAGCTGAACACTCCTCACATCACCCTCTCCTTCCAAACATGAGCAAGAACCTGCGGTATCCTTTAGTTGTCCTAAAAACTCTAAAGGTGTTTAGTTTGTCCAGTCTGGACTAATGTAAAAAAAACATGGCGGCCTCCGTAGAGAGGACACCCCCTCAATGTAAATATAAAGAATTTAAATATAACGGGCCTTTTCTGGGGAAAAGAAAACTACGATTCTTACAATTTAGATGAAACGAGCTAGTGAAAACATCATTAGGATTATTCTACACAAAATTTCTGCCAATAGTTCCCTTTCACTTAAATCTTACACACTGGACCTTTAAGTTATATACATAAAGGAAGTGCTTAGTCTGAGTAATTTATTCCTACATGAGTTCTCCACAATATGGAAAATGCATGCTACAAGATGCAATTCAGGCTAGTGGAGAGAGTATTCCTGAAAGTATCATACTACATTTTTCACAACTCCAAGAAAAAAATATTTACAGAAAGATTCAAATTCAGACATACTGGCTACAGATAGTAACTGATTAAATTCATATTTAGCCCTCAGATGGATTATGATTTTTGTACTTGGATAATATCTGAATTGAATTCAATATTCAGGACAAATATCTTCTCAAAATAATACTAATGGCTAGCAAAAAACAATAACTAAGAAATGGCTAGATAAGGATCCACCAACAAAAGGAGAGTGGATAGGGATTTTAATAGGAACTGTATGGTATGGAAAAACTTACCTTCTCATAAAGACCCTACATTTCACATGTATTGGACAAAGGTTATCATATAATTAATGGATACAATATAGAAAGGAAGGAAATGTGTGGTGGTACCTGTATTATCACTATTTTCACCTTCCTTCCTGGGAGTTATTTGCTATGTACTGATAAGAATACAATTGTTACATACTCTGGATACTGCCGGACATTTTTATTTTGTGATGGATGTATAATTGTATTGGTTGGATAAACAACAACCATTTCAGGTTTCTTTAAGGTCTAGCTGGACTACTGGCATGAACTGGAGGATTTACTCACCTTGTGTCCTGTTGACTTTCTCTTTATAAGCCTCTCTTTACCCATGGGACTGGATGGTAACCCTTTCCACAATTCTACCTCAAAATGATTGTCTAACCCAGACTTTAATGTGGAACCCACATGTGACCTGTTTGTTTTGTTCTGTTCTGTCCCTTTGTTGACAAAAAAACTAAAAAAACAGGACAAGAAAAGTTATAATGCAGTGTTTTTTCACAATGTTAGCATATCCTAAAAATCCATACAGATGCTAAAAATATGTTTTGCAGCACACAATGCAGTCATGGCCATGTCCATGTATGTGGGTCTCTGTGTGAATGCAAGATAGTTATTCAACTGAGTATAAGTAATTCTCCGTGATTCGTTCCCAGTCACACACCCAAATGAGTTTGGATGAGAAACACAGCAGGGGAGTCTTATAGCCTCCCAAAATCCAAGGCCCTATTGATCTTCTTGGAATTACCACCCACTCAATTGAATGTGAAAATAATTTATTCATTGTAGATGGGGAAAGTTAGGGGGAAAAAAATCACATGACTGTTAATTAGAGTCAAAACAAAGGGAAAGGTGTGCAGGCTAATTTTTAGATTTGCCATGCTGAGGTTTTTTTTGTTTGGTGTCTCATTAAATCTGAATGAGTCTAAATGTGCGTTTACAATATTTCAACACCTGGCTTCTCAGACAATAGTATTTTACTGTGACCTTAAATTTGTCTTCAACATAACGTTTTCTGGCCACAGTTGTGCCACTGCAACACAGCTACATGATGTCTGTATAGACAGTCTAGCACCTCAAATAATTGTGAAACTATCCATTTACAAGCACTTTAAGTATATATACAGCAACAGGATGAGGAGACTACAGCTGGCTGCGGAAATTAATGAATGAATGAATGAATCAATCAGATTTTATTTATATAGGCCATATTCACAAATCACAATTTGTGTCATAGAGCTTTAACAAGGTGTGACATTCTCTGTTCTTAACCCTCAACAAGAGTAAGGAAAAACTACCAAAAAAAACTTTTAACAGGGGATAAAGAATCTAGAAACCTCAGAGAGAGCCACATGTGAGAGATCTCTCTCCCAGGATGGACAGAACTGCAATTAATGCCACGTGTAAAATACACAAAAAACAACCTCACACAAAAGTTAACTTCTAATAAATTGCTTCTAAATAGCTCCAGTATGTTTGTGCTCAAAGCCCATTTAACATTAACATTCACATCACATTGTGTATTCAGACCGGGTAAAAACAACATAACATGGTCTTCATGAACAGAAATGACATATGTGTTTGTTTGTATACAGAGCAGGGAGGTAAGATCTGATCTGAGATCCGATCACAAGACGCATAAATGACGACCATGATGATGACCACTCAAAGCGCTTCACACTACAGTTTTCCATTCACCCATACATTCATGCACACAGTGCTTCTATTACCAGCACTTTTTGTTGTTCTATGGGGCAATTTAGGGTTCAGCATCTTGCCCAAGGACACTTTACCCCTCAGCCACAGCCACTCTGCATGTGGAGCCACATTTTAATACCTGGTGTAAATGCACGCAATCAGAGCTGTACACTCCTGATTGGATCACAACAACCACATGTTTATACCATGTGAACGAGATCTTAGAGCCTGAGCGGTGTGGAGCAAGACAGCTCAGTGAATCAGTAGGACCTGACATTCAAATTTTACTGAATGTTAATGAAAAGGCATAATTTCCACTATGTTTTTAGCCTAAATGTCTGTGTGACGGCAGGGTGTGGTTAGGGAGCCAACTGCTGGACAACAGGGAGGAGTGGCTCAGCCGGTGATCGGACAGCTGTGGAGAATCAGGTAATCAATAAGAGCATGCTGGTAACCTGGTTCTGTTCTCTTGCAGTAGGCTGGGTTCAGGAAGCTGGAGCAGCCACGTGTGTGGACGTGCGTTGGTAGAGAATCCTGTGTATATCTGTGTGGCGGCCTGACGAGGCGGACAATTATATAAAGGACTGTGTTGAAATGCCATTCTCTCCTCCCGTGTTTTCCCGGAGTGGGCCGAGTATTTCCCACAGTGGCTCTGAACAGGGACAAAAGAGGAGAGGATGGAAGGACAAAGCCTCCTGGGACAGGCCCTTCAGCACTGGCAGCGATGCAGGAGAGCACCACGGCATATCAGTGCGAGGACCGGGCTCTCCTGAGGAGCAGATGCAGCATCCGGCCACCCCGCTGCCCGAGCCAGGGACGGCGGTGGAGGCATCGTGGGTGAAGGTGACTTTTCAGTCATTAGGGACCGATTGTACCATGTGAGCCGTGACACACAGACAGGAGAGGAGATCACCCAGTTGTTGGTGCCAAAAAGCCGTTGGGAAATGGTTTTCCAGGTGGCTCACAAAGAGCATTGCGCAGGCACCTTTTCACGTCTTCTCCTGAGTTGGGATTCCGAAAGAAATCCTGACTGATCAGGGCAAATCTTTTATGTCACACTACGCAAGCTATACGAATTGCTGGGCGTCCATTCAATCCCGACTAGTGTTTACCACCCACAGACCGACGGTCTGGTGGAGCGGTTTAACAAGACACTAATGAACATGATTCGTAAGTTTGTGCACGAGGATAGCCGTAATTGGGATAAATGGTTAGACCCTCTGTTGTTTGCAGTGCAGGAGGTTCCCCAGTCCTCCACGGGATTTTCTCCCTTTGAACTTTTGTTTGGCTGGAAACCTCGGGTCGTCTTGGACCTGGTAAAAGAAGACTGGGAGACAGGTCCAATCGTGCTAACTCCCATCCTCTAGCTCCAAATTACTCGCCAAGTGACAGGGGCCCTAGTGGGGGAGGTAGACTATTAAGTGGTGCGGTCTGACAGGGGTGGGGCAACACAGATTTACCACCTCAACCTCCTGAAAAAGTGGAGAGAGATGAGTTGGGACCGGAGGTATCAAAACCGGATTATTCCGCCCCGGTCTGTTATGACGGCCATTTCTCACCGAACCAGAGAGCAGCAGTTGCTTTGTTGCAGCGGCAGTTTGCCGCAGTTCTCCCCCTCGCCAGGACGCACTACGCTCATACACCACCACATAGAGACCTCTCCGGGTGTGACGGTGCATTCACGGCCCTATTGTTTGCCGGAACATAAGCGAAAAATTGTGCAGATGGAGCTTCAGGCCATGCTAGAGATGGGGGTAATAGAAGAGTCCCACAGTGACTGGTGTCGCCCCTTTGTGCTTGCGCGCAGATGGGTCAATACGGTTCTGTGTGGATTATCGTAGGGTGAATGCGATGTCCAAATTTGTTGCCTATCCAATGCCCCGGGTCGACGAGCTCCTGGACCGGCTAGGCACGGCTCTCTTTTTCACGACACTGGATTTGACCAAGGGCTACTGGCAGATCCCCTTGTCTCCAGAGTCCAAGGAAAAACGGCCTTCTCCACTATGTATGGTTTGTACCAGTTTGTCACACTTCCGTTCGGGTTGTTTGGGGCCCCCGCCTCATGGACCGGGTTCTGCAGCCACACTTTGCATATGGTGAGGCCTACTTAGATGATGTTATCATTTATAGCGATACCTGGGAGCAGCATATGCGGCAGGTGGGGGCAGTGCTCGAAACCCTGAGGCGGGTGGGGCTCATGGCCAACCCGTGAAGTGTGCGGTATCTGGGGTACCACTTGGGGGGCGGACAGGTGCAGCCGGAGGTAGAGAAAACCGCAGCAGTTGCAGCCTGCCCAGCGCCCAAGACGAAAAAAGGGGTCAGGAGGTTCTTGGGGCTGGCCGGTTACTTCAGACGCTTTATGCCAGCCTTTTCGGAGCTGACCAGCCCCCTGATCGACCTGACCCGAGAGGGTGCCTCAGAGCCGGTCCAGTGGATGGAGCATGCTGTGAACGAACTGGGTCCAGTCTACATCCAGGACATGGTCAAACCTTACACCCCAGCCCGTCCACTCTTGTAACAACAACACACAGAACTGAACTCAAGAGCACAACAACAGACAGTCTTAGGATGAATTCACACCAGGATAGTCTGAGGTACTTGGTTTGATTGGGCAGGGAATGCCGAAAAATTTCACACCTTAATTTGGTCTTGTTCACTTTCACATTGTACTTTTTAAAGCGGACCAAACCACCTGGACAATGTCACGCAGTTACAACAGCTACCACTGACCAGGAAGATAAAAAGCATGAGGAAGAAGAAAACCTGGCTCATCGATTGGCCTTCTTCAACTCTGCTTCGCGCTGCTCGTTTTCATTTCTTCTACCCAAAATGCACAGCGCTCTACATCACTTCCTCTTTTTGGTCCACTGGATAGTCTGTGAGCGTTTCCCACTGTAAGCGAACCGCACCAGGATTCACTTGCAAGTGGACCGAGAACCCCGTTTTCAAGCGGATCAGTCCGTATAGCAAACAAATCCGAAGGGGCAGGCAAGAAGGGAATCCAAAATCCAAACGGGGTAGTAGTCAGGACAGGAACAGGCAGGCAAGAATACAGAATCTAATGCGTGATAGCTAGGCAGCAACACACTAGACAATCTGGCAGAGAGTGAATGAAACTGACCGGTATAAATACACAGATGAACTAATGAGGGAATGGGGAGCAGGTGAGTGTGTTTGGTGAGGGGAGACTCAGGTGAAGGGAATGAGGTGATGAGTGGCTTGTGACAATGACTGGATCTGAAATGACAGAGAGAAATGATTAGAAACAAGGCATTTGTAGATAGTTGTGACAACTCTGCTCTTCATCGGCTTGCTGCTCCCTTACTGCGAGTTAGCCACTCAACAAAATCAACCTTTAAGCTGGCTGTAATCAAACCCCCTCTCAAAAAAAACACCCTGATCACTGAGGTTTTAGTCAATTACAGACCACTATCCAGCATCCCCTGTCTAAAATCCTCGAGAAAGTTGTAACCAATCAGCTGTGAGAGTTTCTCCAGGATATGAAAGGTTTAAAGTTTAGAGCACAGAGACAGCCTTGGCAAAAGTCACTTATGACCTTCTAATAGCTTCAGATCAAGGGTTTGTGTCTGTCCATGTCTTGTTAGATTTTCGCGCAGCATTCAACACTACTGAACATCAAATTTTATTACAGAGATTAGAACAGTTAATTGGCATTAAAGGAACCACTAAACCGGTTTAATTCCTATTTTTCAGATCGATTCCAATTTGTGTAAATTCATGATGAGTCATCTGTGTGCATCGAAGTTAACCACGGTGTTCCACAGGGTTCTGTGCTCGACCCAATTCTATTCTCATTGTATATGCTTCCACTAGGAAACATTATCAGGACACACACTGTAAATTTCCACTGCCATGCGGATGACATCCAGTTATACTCATCAAAAAACCAGAACAGTGTAATTAATTAACTACATTTCAAGCAAGTCTCAAGGACATAAAAACCTGGATGACACATAACTTTCTCTTATTAAACTCAGATTAAACAGAGGTTCTAATACTTGGCCCTAAACACTCTCCCAGTATCAGTTCGGGAGGCAGACACCCTCTTCACATTAGAGTAGGCTCAAAACCTTCCTTTATGATAAACGTTATAGTTAGAGCTGGGCCAGGCTTGTCTTAGACCTGCTCTTAGTTATGCTGCTATAGGTCTAGAGGGACACATGACACATGAAGCTTCTCTTTTCTCTTCTCCCTAATTATCACATCAAATAAATTAATGTCTCATTAATACATGTTACTGACTTGACTTCTTCCCTGGAGTCCCTGTGCTCTATAGTTTGCAGGGCTGCGGCTGCAACTTGGATTATGATAAAGGATCATGAATCAGAGATCATGATCATAATGGCGGATCCTGTGTCGTGCTGGCTGATCGTGATAGTAATGGCGGATCCTGTATCATGCTGGCATCTGATTGTAGTGGTTGACCATGATTGAGGTGGCAGCTGATGGTTGATCCTTATGGCAGCAGTGGATCATGACAATGGAGTATGATGGTTTATCCTGATCATGGTGGCCCTGTGGACTATTTATACAACAAGACTGCTTGAAATACAATATGTCTACTCAGATACTGACAATAATTCCTCAATTCATTTACCTTACATCATTCTACAAAGTATTTACTCAAACCAATGCTGTAATTACTCTTATTTTTCTGACGTACTCCATTACATGTGGCATCTATTGCATTTCTGTCTGTCCTGGGAGGGGGATCCCTCACATGTGGCTCTCTCTGAGGTTTCTACATTCTTTTTCCCTGTCAAAACATGTTTTTAGTAGTTTTTGAGAGTTAAGGGCAGAGGATGTGAAACCTATGAGAGTGTCATAGGGCTTTAAGAAGGTGTGAGGGTGGTGAAGTATGCTCAGCATATCACCATGACGGAGCTGCCATCCTCATGATCATTCATTCATGTGGTCCACCCATCCATCCAGCGGTGTAGGAAGAAGACCAACAGGATCATTAAAGAGCCCTATCACCCCAGCCATAAACATTTCTGACTGCTGCCATCTGGCAGACAGTACAGCAGCATCCGGGCCCACACCACCAGGGTCAGAGACTGCTTCATCCCCCAGGCCATAAGAGCTAAACTCCTCTTGCAGCTTGTAATATTTGCAATGGAATATCAGTATTATTTATGTTGTCATTCATTCATTCTACTCAGTAATATATATTATTTTAGTTAATAATTTATATTTAGGTGTATATTTTAATATTCTTTAATTATTTTAGTTTCATTTAATTTTATATATTTTATTTTAGTTGTTATATTCTATTTTTTATTTTAAAAAAGTATGCTTATGTGGTTTTCTTTTGAAAATATTTTTGGTGCATGTGTGGCAGTATGCAGTGATTTGGTCCTAGTGACTTTCAGCTGGGTTTCGATCCCAGCCAATTGCTGCATGAGAATGCTGTATATTACGGGCAGATACTGCCTCTTGCTTGCCAGAGGCTGGGTTACGTCACGTCCCGGTGTCTTCCACTTCCAAGTCCGTGTGGTGGCAGAAGCTCGTTTGGGTGTTGCTGCATGCTGCTCTCCGCTCCTTATGCCTCTCGTTGTTCGCAACGACAGCCTTAGTTGAGCTTTCAAATCAATAATAGATGCAATTGGTTTCATTCAACATGTGAATAAACCCACCCACTGTCTGAATCACACTCTTGATCTTTTTCTGACATATGGCATAGACATTGAAAATGTAATAATATTCAACACAACCCTCTTCTGTCCGACCATTTTTTAATTACATTTGAATTTACAATTACTAATTACACCGATTCTGGACAGAAATTATATTATAGTCTGTGTTTATCTGATAAAACTGTGAGTAAATTTGAAGAACTGCTTCCTTCTAAACTTACCTCTCAGCCATGTGTCAGTACAATACAGGAAAGTTATCAAAACTTTACTCCCACACTAGTTGATAACTTAGTTAATAGTACAGCAGCTTCATTAAAAACAATCCTTGATGCTGTCGCCCCTCTAAAAAGGAAGAAGGTAAATCAGAGGAGATCAGCTCTGTGGTATAATTCCCAGACATGTGTTCTAAAACAGACATCGCAGAAACTAGAGAGGAAGTGGCGTTCCACCAATAAACATGACTTTCACCGAGCCTGGAAGGATAGCTTGATATGTTACAAGAAAGCACTTACAAATGCCAGAACCTCTTATTATTCATTATTAATAGAAAAAAATAAGGACAACCCCAGGTTCCTCTTCAGCACTGTAGCCAGGCTGACAGAAAGTCATACCTCTACTGATCCATCTACTGTATTCCTCTAACCCTAAGAAGCAATGATTTCATTGACTTCTTTACAAATAAAATTAAAACCATCAGGGATAACCTCCTCCCAATGAATAGCACATACATAGATGCATTGTCTGGTCCTGAAACCATAGAACCAGATTTATGTTTGAACCAATTTTCTTCTATTGACCTTCCTGAACTGACCTTATTAGTTTCATCATGTAAACCAACAACTTGTCAGTTAGACTCTGTCCCAACTAGACTTTTTAAGGAAATTTTCCCCCTGATTGACAGTTCCATATTAAATCAGATTAACATGTCTTTGTTAACCGGTTATGTACCTCAAGCTTTTAAGGAAGCTGTTATTAAACCTCTGCTTAAAAAGCCTACACTTGATCCAGAGGTTTTAGCTAATAATAGACCTATATCAAACCTGCCCTTCATTTCAAAAATCTTAGAAAAAGCTGTTGCTAACCAGCTGTGTGATTACTTAGATAGTAATGGACAAATTCCAGTCAGGATTTAGAATCCATCACAGCACAGAAACAGCACTATTGAAAGTCACTAATGACCTTTTTAAGGCATCAGATGATGGACTTGTCTCTGTACTCGTCCTGTTGGATCTTAGTGCTGCATTTGACACCACAGATCATAAGATCCTGTAACAGAGACTAGAACAACATATAGGGATCAGAGGAACTGCACTAGACTGGTTTAAATCATATTTATCAGATAGATTTCAATTTGTTAACGTCAACAATGACCCCTCCATGCACATGCAAGTTAGTCATGGAGTTCCACAAGGTTCTGTCCTTGGACCGATACTCTTCACCTTATATATTCTCCCCTTAGGCAACATCATGAGAAAGCACCACATACACTTCCATTGTTACGCAGATGACACCCAGATGTACATTTCTCTGAAGCATGATGAATCAAATCACTTAGTTCAACTTCAGGCCTGGATGACCCAAAACTTCTTCTAAATTCAGACAAAACTGAGGTCGTTGTAATTGGCCCTAAACATCTTAGAGAATCACTGTCTGAACAGATAGTTACATTGGATGGTGTCAGCTTGGCCTCTAGCTCAACTGTGAGGAACCTTGGAGTTATGTTTGACCAGGACATGTCATTTGACCCACATATAAAACAAGTTTCTAGGACAGCTTTCTTCCAACTGCGCAACATTAACAAAACTAGAAACAGCCTGTCTCAGAAGGATGCTGAAAAACCAGTCCACGCATTCGTTACCTCTAGACTAGATTACTGTAATTCCTTATTATCAGGATGCCCCAGGAAATCGGTAAAAAGTCTCCGGTTGGTCAAAATGCTGCAGCACGAGTGCTGACAGGAACTAGAAGGAGAGATCATATTACTCCTGTCTTAGCTTCTCTACATTGGCTCCCTGTAAAATTGAGAATAGATTTAAAAATCCTGCTCCTCACATTTAAAGCCCTTAACAATCAAGCCCCTTCATGTATCAAATACCTGATAACACCATATTATCCAAATAGATCACTTCGTTCACAAAACACAGGCTCTCTTGTGGTTCCAAGAGTCAGTAAGATTAGAACAGGAGGTAGAGCATTCAACTACCAGGCTCCTCTCCTGTGGAACCGGCTCCCACTCTGGGTTCGGGAGGCAGACACCATCTCAGCATTTAAAGTTAAAGTTAAAATATTCCTTTTTGATAAAGTCTATAGTTAGTTCTGGATCAGGTGAGTCCTGAACCATCCCTTAGTTATGCTGCTATAGGTCTAGACTGCTGGGGGAACTCCCATCATGCACTGAGCACCTCTCCACTTCTCTCTGTCCCTCCACATTCACTCATTTATTTATTTTAATACAACTATTTCACTTTGTACTCCCACAGTCTCTCTCTCTTTTTTTTCTCTCATTTCAGATATCTCTGACCCTGGAACCTCAGGACAACAACTTTTACTGTTATTTGTTACAATATCGCAGTAATTCATTATGATATCAAATGTGTCTGTTATCACAGTAATTAATAGTCTATACACTGTTGTTCACATTTTAACTAGTCAGATCTCCCCTCTCCCATCCTATCTAAATCTCACAACAAAATCCGGGAAGATCAAGTTGGACCGCGCTCACCGCTCCCTAGCACAGAGGCCGGGCATTAACCAACGCGCCAGACCCATCATCATGAAACTTCACAACTTCGCTGATAAACAACGAGTGATGGCTGCAGCCCAACGCCTTGCTACAGAGCCGAACCAGCCAGCGGACCGGATCATTGTCTCCTTCTTTAATGATTACTCGGCGGAGGCGGCAGTGGCCAAGAAACGCAAGGCTTTTGACGAGGTGAAGGGCTGTCTGAGGAAGAAGAACGTGGATTATGCCCTTCTATACCCTGCTACGCTGAGGCTGTCTGTCAAAGGCGTGGTGAAGAGATTTAACAAATTGGAGGCAGCTGCAACTTACGTGGAATTGCTGCCCTAAATCTCTGTAACCACCGGACTATCCCTTTACTTTCACATTGGGCCTGGACTGTGCCTTATGAAGCAATGTGAGTATCTGCCAAATTCAGGCGTGTGTGACTATGCCCCTTTTCTTTCCTACTGCTTGTAATCAACCAGGTGAAAGGTTCTACTTCGGCGTGTTCTTGACGGACTGCAGGGTGTTTATGTCCATGAGTAGGCATGTGTTAAGCGATAGCCGCAGGCAGGAGTTTAGAATGTTTAGAAGGGTCGTCGCCAAAGTACTATGTTTGAATGTTTTGTTGCACAGCTCTTTATTTTTCTTTCTTTATTTGCTTATTTTACTCTTACCCAGTGTGTGGTGGATCTCTTGGCTCAATATGCTTTGTATAATGCATGAATAATACTAATAATGAATAAGCTGCGAGTATGCACCTGGAATGTACGGGGTGTCACCAGCCCTATTAGGCAGAGAAAAATAATTACATGTTGTGGCGGTGGGGTATGGTTAGGGCGCCAACTGCTGGACAACAGGGAGGAGTGGCTCAGCCGGTGATCCGACAGCTGGGCAGAATCAGGTGATCAGGGCAATCAATAAAAGCATGCTTGTAACCTGGTTCTGTCTCTTGTAGTAGGCTGGCGTCCTGGGACCTGTAGAGCGGCAGACGCGTGGACGTGTGCGTGCGTGTGTGTTCCCGGCGGGACAGCCCCGCCCGCGGGACCGATGAATGAGACAGCAGAGGCTGTTCCTCGGGGCCCAGCCTACGCGTCGGGTCGACCGGCACCATGGGGGGCTCCTCAAACGCCGGGGCAGGAGTGCTGGCGGTGCGGCCAGTCGGGCCACTTCCGGCAGGAGTGCCCGCTGATGGAGGTGGGGCAGCTAGTCAGGGTGGCCGGGCCGCCAGCCTCTTCCCACAGCCCGGGAGAGACGTACCATATACCGGTATGTATACAGGGGGGTACACACCAAGCTCTGCTGGACACGGGCTGTAATCAGACGATGATCCATCAGCGCTTGGTTCGAACGGGGGCATTGATGGAGGCATCATGGGTGAAGGTGAGGTGTGTGCATGGGGATATCCACGAATACCCAGTGGTGACTCTGCTAATTTCATATAAGGGGAAAAAACATAGAGTCGAGGCAGGGGTTAGTCCCCGTCTCACGCACCCCCTGATTTTGGGCACAGATTGGCCGGGGTTCCGGGGACAGGCGAGAGCGGCGGTGGGGGTGCGTTCACGTGCGGTAGGGAAATGTGAGTTGTGTGCGGTGCTCACCGGGGAAACGGAGCCCGAGACTGTCGGGGGGCGGCGGGAGTAGCGGAGCCTCGCCCGGAGGCTCCTCTAATCCCACAGGTGAGCCCCATGGACGATTTTCCACTCGAACAGTCTCGGGACGAGACCCTCCGCCACGCTTTCGATCAGGTGGTGAGTATTGACGGCTCCACTGTTTCTCCGAACGCAGCACACACTCACCCACACTTTTCGGTCATTAGGGACAGGTTGTACCGTGTGAGCCGTGACACACAGACAGGAGAAGAGATCACCCAGTTGTTGGTGCCGAAAAGCCGTCGGCAAATGGTTTTCCAGGCGGCTCACTATAACCCCATGTCCGGGCACCTTGGGAATGAGAAGTCACTGAACCGGATAATGGCCCGCTTTTATTGGCCGGGCATTCGCGCAGACGTGAGTCGGTGGTGCGCGTCTTGTCACGAATGTCAGCTGGTTAACCCGCCGGCAACACCAAAAGCGCCGTTGTGCCCTCTTCCATTGATTGAGGTACCTTTCGAGAGAATTGGCATGGACCTCATCGGGCCATTAGACCGGAGCGCACGGGGACATCGCTTTGTGTTGGTTCTAGTGGATTACGCAACGCGATATCCCGAGGCAGTGCCGCTGCGGACCATCTCCGCGAAGAGCGTGGCGCAGGCACTGTTTCATGTCATCTCCCGTGTCGGGATTCCGAAAGAAATCCTGACGGATCAGGGCACATCCTTTATGTCACGTACACTACGCGAGCTGTATGAATTGCTGGGCATCCATTCAATCCGGACTAGTGTTTACCACCCACAGACCGACGGGCTGGTGGAGCGGTTTAACAAGACACTAAAGAAAATGATTCGTAAGTTCGTGCACAAGGATAGCCGTAATTGGGATAAATGGTTAGACCCTCTGTTATTTGCAGTGCGGGAGGTTCCCCAGTCCTCCACGGGATTTTCTCCATTTGAACTGTTGTTTGGCTGGAAACCTCGGGGCGTCTTGGACCTGGTAAAAGAAGACTGGGCGACGGGTCCGAGCGCTTCTAAAAACGAGATTCAGTACATGCTGGACCTGCGAGCAAAACTCCATTCACTTGGGGTATTATCACGGGAGAATTTGCTCCAGGCCCGGCAACGTCAGCAGCGCCTGTATAACAGAGGGACGAGACTAAGAACATTTGATCCGGGAGATAAAGTCCTTGTATTGCTCCCATCCTCTAGCTCCAAATTACTCGCCAAGTGGCAAGGGCCCTTTGTGGTCACACGACGAGTGGGGGAGGTAGACTATGAAGTAGTGTGGTCTGACAGGGGTGGGGCAACACAGATCTACCACCTCAACCTCCTTAAAAAGTGGAGAGAGGTGGCCTCTGTTTCTCTGGCTACCACGGTGATCGAGAGAGATGAGTTGGGACCGGAGGTATCAAAACCGGATTATTCTGCCCCGGTCTGTTATGACGACCATCTCTCGCTGAGCCAGAGAGCAGAGGTTGCGAGGGTGCAGCGGCGGTTTGCCGATGTGTTCTCCCCCTTGCCAGGACGCACTACGCTCATACACCACCACATAGAGACCCCCCAGGGGCGTGACGGTGCGTTCACGGCCCTATCGTTTGCCGGAGCACAAGCTGAAAATTGTGCAGACGGAGCTTCAGGCCATGCTGGAGATGGGGGTAATAGAAGGATCCCACAGTGACTGGTGTTGCCCCGTGGTGCTTGCACGCAAGACCGATGGGTCAATACGGTTCTGTGTGGATTATCGTAGGGTGAATGCGGTGTCCAAATTTGATGCCTACCCGATGCCCCGGGTCGACGAACTCCTGGACCGGCTAGGCACGGCTCGCTTTTTCACGACACTGGATTTGACCAAGGGCTACTGGCAGATCCCCTTGTCTCCAGAGTCCAAGGAAAAAACGTCCTTCTCCACTCCGTACGGTTTGTACCAGTTTGTCACACTTCCGTTCGGGTTGTTCGGGGCCCCAGCCACATTTCAACGCCTCATGGACCGGGTTCTGCGGCCACACTTTGCATATGCTGCGGCCTACTTGGATGAGGTGATCATTTATAGTGAGACCTGGGAGCAGCATATGCGGCAGGTGGGGGCGGTGCTGGAGTCCCTGAGGCGGGCGGGGCTCACGGCCAACCCGAAGAAGTGTGCAGTGGGACGGAGGGAGGTACGGTATCTGGGGTACCACTTGGGGGGCGGACAGGTGCGGCCGCAGGTAGAGAAGACCGCAGCTGTTGCGGCCTGCCCGGCGCCCAAGACGAAAAAAGAGGTCAGGAGGTTTTTGGGGCTGGCCGGTTACTACAGACGCTTTATTCCTGCCTTTTCAGAGCTGACCAGCCCCCTGACCGACCTGACCCGAAAGGGTGCCTCAGATCCGGTCCAGTGGACGGAGCAGTGTCGGCTGGCATTTGAGAGGGTTAAGCTAGCCCTCTGTGGTAAGCCACTGCTGTACACTCCTAACTTTTCTCTCCCTTTTGTCCTGCAGACGGACGCCTCGAACCGTGGGCTGGGGCCGTTTTGTCCCAGGAGGTGGAGGGGACCGACCGCCCCTTACTGTATGTTAGCAGGAAGCTGGTTCAGCGGGAGAAGAATTACAGTACGGTGGAAAAGGAGTGCCTCGTCATTCGGTGGGCGGTCAGGGCCCTCCGCTATTACCTCCTGGGGCGCCCTTTCACCCTCTGGTCGGACCATGCCCCGCTCCAGTGGCTCCACCGCATGAAGGATGCCAACGCACGGATCACTCACTGGTATCTGGCTTTGCAGCCATTCAACTTCAAGGTGATCCACAGGCCGGGTTGGAGATGCACACACCCCTCTGATAAACAATATACATTTTTTTCGGCCCCACATAAGTATCAAACCAGGATTGATTTTTTTTTTTCAGACAAGAACTGACTTTTATTCAGTTTGATCATGCGACATAACCAGTATAATTATTTCCGACCACGCAAGAGTAATTATGGACTTTAATCTCTAAACAGCGTTAAATCAGTCTCGTCACTGGAGACTTAATACCATTATTCTTAAAGATGAGGAATTTACTTCCAATTTCTCTACTGAACTTAAAGTATTTCTGGAAATCAACACTTCATTGGCCAGCAATGCCTCCGTCTTATGGGAAACATGCAAAGCTTATGCCAGAGGTTTAATTATTTCGTACTCTGCAACAAAAAAGCAAAAAAATCTTTAGAGAGTGAATTGATGGATAAAGAAAAAGCATATATTGCCTCTCCATCACCACCATTGTGGCAAGCAATCACGGCAATCAGAACGGCTCTAAATTGCCTTCTTATGCAGAGAAGAAAATGAAATATACTAGACAGAGGTTTTATGAGCACGGAGATAAAGCAGGTAAATGTCTGGCCTATTATGTTAAGAAGCATGCAGATTCCCAGACTATTGCAGCTATATCTGATAAAGATGGCCACAAGGTATACGAAAATAAACTGATAAATATCTGTTTTAAGAATTTTTACAAAAACCTGTACTCTTCCGGACAAGCTCAAGAGGGAGAGCAACTAATGGACAATTTCTTTGCCCAATTGGATTTGCTGAATTTGTCAGAAGAGCATAAGACTGTCCTTAATAGTCCCATAACTAAAACTGAAGTGATTTAAGCCATTAATACATGCTTCTGTTGTGAATTTTATAAACAGTTCCAAAATATTCTTTTAGATCCTCTTCTTGATATGTTCAATCATTCCTTCACTAAAGGAGAATTCCCACAGACACTGAAGGAGGCCAATATATCCTTAATTTTAAAGAAAGGGAAGTGTTCTGAATCTTGCGGATCCTACAGGCCCATAGCCCTTCTAAATGTGGATAGGAAGCTGCTTTCTTAAATCTTGGCCTCTCGTTTAGAATCTTCTACCTATACTGGTAAAGGAAGACCAGACAGGTTTTGTAAGGGGACGGAATTCAGCTACCAATGTTAGAAGTCTGTTGAATGCTATCCTAGCTTTTAAGCGGGAGTCTATTAATGGTCTGGTGCTTTCTCTCGAGGCAGAGAAGGCGTTCGACTGAATCGAATGGTCTTTCTTACTGTATACACTGGGTAAATTTGGTTTGGAGGAGAACTTTATAAAATGGGGTCAAAATTATTTATACTAGACCACAGGCAGCAGTCTTGACTAATGGACTCTGAATACTTCAATACTCACAGAGGGGTGATGCAGGGCTGCCCTTTATCGCCCCTACTATTCGCTTTAGCCATAGAGCCACTTGCTGAGGCCATAAGGGTGACACCCACAATACGTAGTTTAGAGATTGGACAGCTGTGTCATAAAATAACCCTATACGCGGATGATGTTCTAATCCTTCTGACAGACCCTGAAACGTCTGTACCAGGTCTTATTGATGTGATTGACAGATTCAGTTACTTCTCTGGTTATAAGATAAATCTGGCTAAATCAGAGGCTATGCCCCTTGGTACCCTTTCAACAATACCAACTATCATACCTTCCTTTCCTTTCAAATGGTCTCCCAATGGGTTTGTGTACTTAGGTACTCAGGAATCTTCATCACACCATCCTTTGATCAACTACATAAAGCCAACTTTGCACCCTTATTTTGTAAAATCAAGAAGGACCTAGAGTGATGGATGCCACTTTCTGTTTCCTGGTTAGGACGCATTGCCCTGGTCAAAATGAATGTGTTGCCTAGGTTATTGTATCCTATCCAAATTATTCCTGTTTTGTTTTCTAAAAGGGTGTTGAAGGATATAAACGGGTGGCTCACCTCTTTTATTTGGAACAAGCATAGACCCAGGCTTAAGATGGCAGTATTACATCTACCAAGTTCGATGGGTGGCTTGGACTTACCAACTTTGTGCCCATTTAAGATTTGTAAAAAATGTTTGCAAATAAGGCACTATATCATTCATAGCACAACCCTTATAGATCTTCTGAAATATCTGCTGTTGAGAGAATTCTGTTTCATCAACAATTGAAAGTATCTCTGAGCTCATTTTACCATGTACTAAATGTTAACTGGTGCACAGGGGGTCAGAGGTGTGTGGGAGAGGGAGTTGCCTGTGACCATAGATGAAGACAAGTGGGATACCATTTGGTCTCTTGCAAAAGTATTTCACAGAAGAAGACCGTCACTGTTGGCAAACTTACCTTTTATTTTGAACATCTGGCAGAAGGATCAACACACAGTTAGTCCGGGTTTCCTCACACACACACACACACACACAGTATACCCATCAGGGAGACAGCAAGGTCCGACTGCTCATTTAATATTAAAATGAACCTAACAGAGCTAACAAAGTGTAATGTACCTGGCAGGTGGATCAACACACAGTTAGTCCGGGTTTCCTCACACACACACACACACAGTATACCCATCTGAAAAATGTAAAATGAAAAGAAAGTGCAGGTTAGCTAACACGTGCAGCACTAGCCATTTTATAAACAAAAAAGACAAAACAAGGATGTGCTCAACCATTCGGGAGCTATATGTTTATACAATGCAACTTAAACCACGTCTTAGTATTAAAGTTAAAGTAATTAATATAAAACAATAGCGGAGCTCATACTCGTGCACCTACCAGGGAGACAGCAAGGTCCGACTGCTGCTATCTCCAGGGGTGCACAACCTTAATCTACAGGGGTGCTGCATTTAAGTACCCTAGGACATGTAAGTTTCCGTGTTGTGAGATGAGTTTTTATGGAAAGTGGAATCACACTACACCTTAATTCCGTGACATTTGCACTCGGACAAGAGCAATACAATTTAAGATTTTACACAGATTGCATATTTCCCCTCACCACAGGCATTTCTTCAACCGCTCTGTCTCCCCTCAAGTCTCAAGTGTAAAATTGATGAGGGAACTTTAACTCATTGTTTCTGGTCTTGTCATAAACTTCAAAGATATTGGGTTGAAATTATAAGTGAAATGGAGAGAATCTTTCATATTAATATAGAAATGGACCCTGCCCTGATTCTAGGTCTTCCAAGTGACTATTTGAAAACAGCAGTCAACAAAAGATTGTATAATATTCTAACATTTGCAGCTAGGAAAAATATTATTTTACAGTGGGTCAGTGACAAGGTTCCTTCTGTCTGTGGTTGGCGCAAAACAATTTTTGAACTGATCCCTTTAGAATATCTTACCAATGTCATACATCACAGTGTAGATCAGTTCTATAGAGTATGGCGCCCATTTTTGGACTATATCAGTCCAGACCTTTCCTCCACCCTATTAAAAGGACTGCTGTGGACTTGAATTACATTCGTGTACTGTAAGATTCACCACCTCTTATATCATGCCATATGTTCATCTCTCATGTAAGAGCTGTCGTGTATGTTTTGTGTTTGTTTTGTTTTGTGTCTAGTATGTAGACACTGTTTGTCTGTTACAAAAACTGCAATAAAAACAATGAAAAAACAACAAAAAAAACTAGTCAGATCTGATACCTGATGGTGCTCAAGTGTCCCCGGTTTTTCTCGCACCCCCTTTCCCCTATTTCACCCTTCCCACCATCCCTCTGTCTTCTCTCCCCTCTTTTCCACCCATCTCTCCTCCCCCCATTTTCTTTGCTCACCCCAACTGGTCGAGGCAGATGACCGCCCACATTGAGCCGGGTTCTGCTAGAGGTTTCTCCCTTTCCCCCTGTTAATGAGTTTTTCCTCTCCACAGTCGCCAAAGTGCTTGCTCATTGTGGGAACTGTTGGGTTTGTCTATATTTTGATTTTAAGGTCCTGACCTTCTATGTAAAGTGCCTTGAGATAATGTATATTATGATTTGGCGCTTTACAAATACAATTGAATTGAATTGAATTAAAGTCTTGAAGTCTTTTGCATGTTGAGTTGCTCCTTTTTGTCCTGTTGTCAGTTGCCATTGATGGTCCAACAGCCCATATAGATGTGTCTCAGGATTATTAGAGAGTCTTTTACAGCCTTGTCGTGGTGCATTTGAAGTCCTCTACAAGACTTGAGATAGGCAGCTCGAGGATGCTGTGTCCATACAGGCTGATAATTGCTCAGACAGGTGTAATGGAAATTTTACATTTGTGTATGTTTAATTGCATGAGCAGACATGTATGTCAAGGACTGACCAAATGATTGACCAAATTGTTAAATTGTTAATCTAAAGAGCTAACCTTAAGGTTTATGATGGTGGCTTAAGAGACTTGAGTTTTATGGGCTCGAGAAACCACATCTTTATGGTATCTTTTGGTATCTCTGATTGGGATCTAACACCTGGGGTCTCACAGGGGGGTCGTCCACAGGACATGTAAACAACAAAAGGACAGGATGTCTCCTCCACTGAATAGAACTACAGCAGGGTAATGAATACCCTTGCATGCTAAGTGGGAGGGGGCTGCGAGTTATAAACAGATTCTCCTACGTTCTTTGCTCATTTGTGCGTGTCATTCAGGTGATGTGTACTGATGAGTCCATCTCCAGATGCTGAATTAAACTTTCATAAAGAAGTGATTGACTTTATGCTTGTTTCACAAAAATTGCAACCACAATTTTGACGTTGTTGGCAGGATCACTCGTGTGAGAGGACACTCTAGATATCAGGGCTGAAAGGTAAAACTGCGCAGGGAGTCGGGGACTCTGACCTCAACCTCCCTGACAAAAGAGGGTTGAGACGTGAGGGCCTGATGCCTGAGAACCAAAGAGTGCTCTCACTGCTGTGATCTGGCGGACCAAGTAGCACAAAGACACTGTCTTTCTGGGAAGACAAATTCAGAAGGGAAACGATTCTCTCACAGGGTGAGTGACAGACATGTCTGCATGGCGAGGTCTTGGAGATCACAGAGTTAACTGGGTTAACTAAGGAATATAGAATAAGCCTGTTGGTGATCTTAGAGAAGGTCACATAGTTAATTGGGTTAACTAAAGAATATGATATTAGCATAAGCAGGTCGGTGATCTGAGAGGAGGTCACAGAGTTAAGGAGTATTGATATATAATAGAAATATACGGAGTGTTTGTTGTTTTAATACACTTGTTAAATTGGGTTCTAACGTTGGGCTGATTTAACAAACTATGATGTAATATAGTAAATAGAGTTTTGCACTGGAGATGTGGCTGGGACTGAAGGACTGAGACCTGAGCCAGGATCATCTCTGCGCTGCGATCGATCTGCTTTAAGCAGAGAAAAAAAGAGAGAGAGAGAGGAGTTCTCAACCACTTTACAAGGTAAGTAAAGGTAAGCAAATTTGAGTAAACTTAAGTATATTAGGGGTATAATTGGCTTTTTGAGGTTATTAACAAGGACATAAATCCTAAAAACAAATTTTAAGAAAAGTAGATTAAAAAGAAAAGAACAGATTAAAATAAATTAGGGACATTTCTAATGTCTTTTCCCATATCAGCATAACTTTGGTCCTCCAAATTTTGTATTTTGTTGATAAATAAGAGTTGTGTTAAAACTGCTGAGACAACCTATTAGAGAAATGGGTTTAAACATCGGTAAAGGTGTTGTAAAAACTTAGTTAAAAAACCCGAGGGGCATTCAGTAGCGTGCCTGAGCATCACCAGAGAAGAACTCTGCTCGACAGTGGTGTGGCTCCTTCTTATAAACCCTTAGAGACCACACCTGTCAGCATTTCATTGGTCCAACAGTACATCGTGACCTAAGCCCATAGGTTTACTATTAGGACTTCCCAATTGACATCCTTGACACCATTATCTTCTGTTTAAACAGTTTACAATGCTTTTTAAAATACATTGTGTTTACTCTAGACACCATTATGTTCTGTCCAAACTGTTTACTATTTTTAAAAAATCAGAATCAGAATCAGAATACCTTTATTGTCCCACAAACGGGGAAATTACTTTGTCACAGCAGCAACAGGACAGTAGTGTTTAACAAGAACAATAGTGAAAAATAAATAAGATAATTTAAAGGTTAGAAAATAGAATAGAAAGAATATACTGCTATATACATATGAACATATTCAGTGTGTAATGAATTTACAAAAAGAGAGCGTGGCAGTGTATTTGCTGGTGATAATGAATAATAAATATTGATATTTGGATATGGATATTTATAAAAACTGTATGCAGATGTATGCTACGGGGAGCAGTGATTGTAAAGCCTGACAGCAGCAGGAAGGAAGGACCTTCAATACCTCTCCTTCACACACTTGGGGTGTATCAGTCTGTTGCTGAAGGAGCTGCCCAGTGCTGTGAGAGTGACCTGTGCACCAGCAGCGATGACAGCTTGTCCATCAATCTGCTCTCTCCCACCACCTGCACTGAGTCAAGAGGGCATCCCAGGATGGAGCTGGCGTTCTCGATGAGTTTATCAAGTCTCCTCCTGTCTGCTGCCCAGATGCTGCTGTTCCAGCAGACTACACCATAGAAAATGGCTGATGCCACCACAGAGTCATAGAAAGTAGTCAGGAGTGCACCCTGCACGCCAAAGGACCTGAGCTTCCTCAGCAGATGCAGTCTGCTCTGACCTTTTTTAAATGTTGCTGCAGTGTGATCAGTCCAGTTCAGTTTATTGTTCCTGTGAACACCCAGGTACTTGTAAGATGTCACCATCTCAATATCCGTTCCCTGGATGATCACCTGTGTGCAGGGTTGTTTGTGCCTGCGGAAATCCACCACCAGCTCTTCCCGGCATTGAGCTGGAGGTGGTTCAGCTGGCACCAGTCCACAAAGTCCCTAATGAGCTCTCTGTAGGCACTGTCGTCCCCGTCCCTGATGAGACTGACAATAGCAGAGTCGTCAGAGAACTTTTGTAGATGGCCGTGAGGTGACTGGTGATAGAAGTCTGCAGTGTACAGGGTGAACAAGAAAGGGGCCAGGACTGTTCCCTGTGGGGCCCCTGTACTGCAGATTATTGTGTCCGAGTCCTCACATACTGTGGCCGGTTGGTGAGGTAGTCGGAGATCCAGGCTGTGAGGTGTTGATTCACCCCTGCGAGCTCCAGCTTGTCCCCCAAAAGTGCAGCCTGAATGGTGTTAAAAGCACTCGAGAAATCGAG
Source organism: Paralichthys olivaceus (assembly GCF_024713975.1). Classification (NCBI taxonomy): domain Eukaryota; kingdom Metazoa; phylum Chordata; class Actinopteri; order Pleuronectiformes; family Paralichthyidae; genus Paralichthys; species Paralichthys olivaceus. The sequence goes on from NC_091102.1 coordinate 23,589,962, forward strand.
GTACATGATCCTCACAGTGCTTCCAGGCTTCTCCAGGTGAGACAGCGATCTGTCCAGGAGGAAGATGATGGCGTCGTCCACTCCGTTGAATCCATAAAAGGACCCACCAGAGCCGCTCCAGGGTCTTCATCAGGTGTGAAGTGAGAGTAACTGGTCTATAGCTGTTGAAGTCTTTCGGGTGAGGGATCTTTGGGACTGGTACCACGCAGGAGGTACAATCCATTAAAAATAATCCGACACTGTCGCACCTTTAAAAAAAAAAAAGAAGAAGGCAAATCAGAGGAGATCAGCTCCGTGGTTAAATTCTCAACATCGCGGAAACTAGAGAGGAAGTGGTGTTCCACCAATAATCATGACTTTCACCTAGCCTTGAAGGATAGCTTGAAACGTTACAAGAAAGCACTTAGAAATGCCAGAACTTCTTATTATTCATTTTTAATAGAAGAAAATAAGAACAACCCTAGGTTCCTCTTCAGCACTGGAGCCAGGCTGACAGAAAGTCACACCTCTACAGACCCATCTATTCCTCTAACCCTAAGAAGCAATGATTTCATGAGCTTCTTTACAAATAAAATTATAATTATCAGGGATAAAATCCACCACCTCCTCCCAATGAATATCACATACATAGAAACATTGCCTGGTCCTGAAACCATAGAACCATATTTATGTTTGAACCAATTTTTTTCTATTGACCTTCCTGAACTGACCTCATTAGTTTCATCATGTACACCAACAACTTGTCAATTAGACTCTGTTCCAACTAGACTTTTTAAAGAAGTCCTCCCCCTAATTGACAGTTCCATATTAAATCAGATTAACATGTCTTTGTTAACCGGCTATGTACCACAAGCTTTTAAGGTAGCTGGTATTAAACCTCTGCTAAAAAAGCCTACACTTGATCCAGAGGTTTTAGCTAATTATAGACCTATATCAAACCTGCCCTTCATTTCAAAAAGCTGTGTGATTACTTAGATAGTAACGGTTTGCTGGACAAATTCCAGTCAGGATTTAGAATCCATCACAGCACAGAAACAGCACTATTGAAAGTCACTAATGACCTTTTTCTGGCTTCAGATGATGGACTTGTCTCTGTACTCGTCCTGTTGGATCTTAGTGCAGCATTTGACACCATAGATCATAAGAATCTGGTACAGAGACTAGAACAACATATAGGGATCAGAGGAACTGCACTAGACTGGTTCAAATCATATTTATCAAAAAGATTTCAATTTGTTAACGTCAACAATGACCCCTCCATGCACATGCAAATTAATCATGGAGTTCCACAAGGTTCTGTCCTTGGACCGATACTCTTCACCTTATACATGCTCCCCTTAGGCAATATCATGAGAAAGCACCACATACACTACCATTGTTACGCAGATTACACCCAGTTGTACATTTCTATGAAGCATGATGAATCAAATCACTTAGTTCAAGGAATGTCTCCAGAACATCAAGGCCTGGATGACCCAAAACTTCCTACTTCTAAATTCAGACAAAACTGTGGTCGTTGTAATTGGCCCTAAACATCTTAGAGAATCACAGTCTGAACAGATAGTTACATTGGATGGTGTCAGCTTGGCCTCCAGCTCAACTGTGAGGAACCTTGGAGTTATGTTTGACCAGGACATGTCATTTAACAAACACATAAAACAAGTCTCTAGGACAGCTTTCTTCCACCTGCGCAATATTAACAAAATTAGAAACATCCTGTCAGAAGGATGCTGAAAAACTAGTCCACGCATTCGTTACCTCTAGATTGGATTACTGTAATTCCTTATTATCAGGATGCCCCAGGAAATCGGTAAAAAATCTCCAGTTGGTCCAAAATGCTGCAGCACGAGTGCTGACAGGAACTAGAAGGAGAGATCATATTACTCCTGTCTAAGCTTCTCTATATTGGCTCCCTGTAAAATTCAAAATAGATTTCAAAAATCCTGCTCCTCACATATAAAGCCCTTAACAATCAAGCACCTTCATATATCAAAGAGCTGATAACACCATATTATCCAAATAGATCACAAAACACAGGCTCTCTTGTGTTTCCAAGTGTCAGTAAGATTAGAACAGGAGGTAGAGCATTCAGCTACCAGGCTTCTCTCCTGTGGAACCAACTCCCACTCTGGGTACTGGAGGCAGACACCATCTCTGCATTTAAAGTTAAACTTAAAATGTTCCTTTTTGATAAAGTCTATAGTTAGTTCTGGATCAGGTGAGTCCTGAACCATCACTTAGTTATGCTGCTATAGGTCTAGACTGCTGGGGGAACTCCCATCATCCACTGAGCACCTCTCCACTTCTCTCTGTCCCTCCACATTCACTCATTTATTTATTTTAATACATGTCTATGACTATTTCACTTTGTACTCCCATAGTCTCTCTCTCTCTTTTTCTCTCTCATTTCAGATATCTCTGACCCCGGAACCTCAGGACAACAACTTCTCCTATTACTAATTACATTATCGCAGTAATTCGTTATGATATAAAATGTGTCTGTTATCCACAGTAATTAATAGTCTTTACACTGTTGTTCCATTTTTAACTAGTCAGATCTGATACCTGATGGCGCCCAAGTGTCCCCGGTCTTTCTCTCACCTACTTCCCCCTCCCCACTATCCCTCTCTCTTCTCTCCCCTCTTTTCCAACCCCTCTCTCTGTAACGTAGTTACACTATCTCTTAGTTTGTTTTTGTTTTTGATGTTTGGTTCCATGTCACGTCACTAACTCTCCTGTCATTTCAGGGCCTGCCTTTCTTCCCTGCCTTCCAATCATCGCATTTCCCTCACTTGGTTTTCCCCGCCCACCTCCTCACCTGCAGCCCATTTGCTCATTAGTTCCTCAGTATAAATACCAGTCATTTTCACTCGCTCCCTGCCAGATTGTCTAGTGTGTTCTCGCCTAGCTATCCCGCGTTATATTCTGTGTTCTTGCCTGCCTGTTCCTGACCTGACTGCTACCCCTTTGGATTCTGGATTCCCTTCTTGCCTGCCCCTTCGGATTTGTTCGATGTACGGACTGATATCCTGGTTTTGACCCCTGCCTGTCTTTTCTCTGCCTGTCGGTAAATAAACCATGTTGCCCAAACCAAGAATGTCTGTCGGCGTGCTTTTGGGTTCTCCCTTGCCTGCACCAGTGTGCGTGACACTCTCATCTCCTTCCCCCGTTTTCTTTGCTCACCCCAACCGGTTGAGGCAGATGACCGCCCACATTGAGCCTGGTTCTGCTAGAGGTTTCTCCCTGTTAATGAGGGAGTTTTTCCTCTCCACAGTCGCAAAAGTGCTTGCTCATTGTGGGAACTGTTGGCTTTCTTTATATTTTGATTTTAAGGTCCTGACCTTCTATGTAAAGTGCCTTAAGATAATATATATTATGATTTGGCGCTATACAAATAAAATTGAATAGAATTGAATTGAATTGAAAGAACCTACCACTTCATCTCTTCCACAAGCGTTAAGTGGGGGAGCGGTATGCAGTGCAACTGGAACCAGCAGTGAACAGCAGAGACTGCTGATGACTGAGATGGGGACTCAATATTTGAAAGTGGCAAGATCCGTCTCTGCACAGGAGTGGAGAATGGTGAATCCAGCATGAGGTCATGCTGATCATGCAGAAAAACTCTTGAACAGAAAGATAAAGGCAATGCAGTTTACAGAGGGATTGCAAATGGCACAGCTGGCAGCATAACACAAACAAGTCTGTGGGCACAAGAAAGGTCGTGGACGGAGAGGATGGGGATGTGGAAGAACTGACGTCTGTTTTAAATGTGGCAAAATTGGACATTAGATCAGGGATTGCCCGGAAAACCAATGCACATAGTGTGATTGAGTAGTGGTGGAGCTGGGGACAGTGAAGGATTCATCTAGTGCAGACGCAGAGATGGAGAGAAAGTTTCAACCTACACAACAAAATCGTAAGAACACGGTTATAGGCACAGCCTGTGAATTACTGTTAGAACTGATGCATATATGCAAAAATACACAATCACAATAATTGGTAAAGACATCACATTTTTGGTAGATTCAGGAGAAACAGAATCAGTCATTAAATGTGAAAAGTTAAATACAATTCCAAAATGAGTGTTAGAGATGTTTTAAAACAATTGAAGCAACAGGTACAGCAGTGATAGAGAGATATACTGTACCATTGTTTTGTTAAGATGAGGTTAAGGAAATTTTAAACATTAATTTTTGTTGTCACCACGCTGGCTGATGAATCTTATTGGTAGAGATTTGATGTGTTCATTGAGTAATATTCTAATTTAACATCACAAGGCGTAGAAGTAACTAGAGGATTTGATATATGCATATCAATGGAAGATTCTGAACTCTTCAGAATGCAGAGGCACTCACTCAGATGTTATTACAGATGTTATGCTAACACAAAGGATGGTAGAGAAGGTTAGAGTAAGTAGTTTAAGAATGTGATAGAGAAAGTCAGATTAAAGATTAACGGTAGGATAAATTGGTTATACTAAAACAGTCTTTGTGTTGTCTCAGTAGCTTAGATTGACTCACTGGACAAATTGTTTAAGGTATCAAATTCTGATCTCCATGTTCTACGAAGCAAAGGAAAACAAAAACAATTGGTATTGAAATATTTGGAACTTTGGACCAAAAGGGGTTATGGGAAGGGAAAAAACATGTGATCCCAATAATAATAATAATTTAAACAGAGGGTTAGAGGTAAATCACAAAAGATTTCTGCAGTGATAAATGCAATTAGGACTGTGGAGCTCCTTCCTGATTGGATTTTATTATTGTCAGACTTAACACTTTTCCAAAGCTATAGGTGACTCAGATACAGTACTGCTGATAAATGCAGGTATTGAGCTGTTTGTGGACGGCTCAGCATCAAAATATCCAGCAACTGGTAGAAACCAAGTGGGTTTTGAGGTTACAACTTGGTATGACAAATGTGGCTGAATCACTCCCATTACACTGTTCTGCAGAAGCTGCAGAATTGGTTGCATTGACTGAGGAATGCAAATATGTAGGTGACAAGAGTGTCAACATATACACTGGTGGCAAGTATGCATTGGGAGTGGTACATGATTTGGCAGATTTTTGGATAAAGGGAAATTCTTAAAACCATTACCTACCATGCATTGGTTGCTATTCTGATTGATGCTGTGTTTTTGCCGAAACTGATTGCCATCTGCAAATGTGGAGCACATTCTAAAGACCTTGATTCAGTTTCGCAGGGTGATGTGAGGGCAGATGCTGCTGCAAAGGATGCAGCAAAACACAGCCTATCTATCCAAGCTGTTTCTGTGACTGATGTGCTGTTAACAACTAATGCTGATTTACAGGACCTGCAGCTGAGGGCCACAAAGGAGGAAAAGACTGCCTAGAAGAGAGCGGGTTGTTCAGTTGTTGATAAAGTTTGGTGTGGGCAAGGCGGGAAGCCTTGTTTACCAAGATATATGTTTCCTCATTATGCTAAGTTGGTACATGGAAGGGACCATGTATCAAAGGGGGGAATGCAAGCAGAGATACAGAGATATTGGTACACAAAAGGATTCTAAAATTACTCAGAAAACTTTTGTCAGAATTGTGTGATTTGCGCTACAAATAATATTGGCAGGGGAATTTAGACTGAACAAAGCGCACATCGACCACCAGACAAGCCATTTGATCATCTACAGATGGATTTATTGAATTGACGCAAAGTGAGGGAAAGAAATATTGTCTTTTTGTTGTTGAGATTGTAGCAGGATGAGCACTTTCCCTTTGCTCTACTCCTGGTGTGGTTCCGTCCCTTTAATGAGCCCCAGCGTATATAAGAGGGAGGGACCCTTAGTGCTGCCTTTTCTCTGGCAGCTGATGCACACATCACACACTCTTCCGGGTGACCTGGTCTCAGGTGCTGCAGACGCTCTGCACTCCTCTCTCCTCCGCTGTTACGCATTCACATCAGACAGCGCAGATGCTGGCAGTGTCCGAAATGTTTGTTGGCTCGCTCTCTCCCTCTCCTCTTGGTGCCTCAACCACACAACACTGACGGGATAGAGCAAGTCTCAGCACCTAGCCGGCACGAGCCACGCCGCTCTGCACTCAGGACCGCTGCTGTTTTGTGGGGCTTCAATGTGCTGCCGTGTGGAGCCTTTGCTTGTGCTCCTGCTGATGAAGATTTAGTAAATTGTTTGTTTTAAAGCCACCCTGTGCTGCTCAGAGCCAATTTTTTTCTTTGTTTTGAGTTTAGGTTGATATGATTTTTGTTTCATTTCTTTTCATAAGTCAGAGTTAAAGTGTTTCTTTTTGTTTTGTGCCTCATCATTTAGATGCATTTATTTGTTCATGATTTTGGATTCAACGCTGGGTTTATAGATGGGGCCCCTAACGGCTCATGTCCCGTACTAGGCAAATTAACTCATGCCCCAAAACTGATTTCCTCTTGTCCCCATTTAGAGGTAGTTATGGGTGGAGTCAAGATGCCATGTTTAATCGACACTGGTTCTATGGTTTCTACTGTTACCAAGAGCTCTTTCCAAAAGCATTTTGAACCCTGGGGCCAAGAGCGACTTAAATCCTGTAGTTGGTTACAGCTAAGGGCAGCTAATGGGTTGAGTATTCCCTACCTTGGCTACTTGGAGCTTGATGTTGAGTTGTGTGGTAAATTGATTTTGTGGTGTGGTGTCTTGGTGGTAAAGGACCTTCCTGGTAATGCTTCTCTTCAGGCCCCTGGCGTGCTGAGAATGAATCTGATTCAGAAATGCTACCAGGAATTCTTTGTGCAGCATGGTTTATCATTGTTTAAATTGTCTTCTGTCGCTCAGGCCCCACAACCTGTCACACAATCGTTGCAGAAGTGCCATCAGGTAACCATGCAGACCCCTCAGGAGCTGATAGGAAAGGTTAAGGTCAGAGGTAAGGGCGCACATCGCATTCCAGGTCGTGTAATGAAAATAGTAGCAGCTACATGCTCAGAGCTGTGTTCTGATACTACAGTGTTGTTCGAGCCCCTGGATTCTGGTTTACCTGCTGGCTTGCTGGCTTCTCCATCTTTGGTTAGGGGGGTTAGGGGTACAGCGTACATACCCATTGTTAATGTTGGCTCTATCGAGGTACTGTTATATCCACGCACCACTGTTGGCACCCTGGAACAGGTGAACAGTGTGAGCTTACCTGTAGGAGTCACAGAGATTCCATCCACTGTAGCCACTGTAGCATCTCAAACAGCCCTACCCCCAGTACAGGACCAGGTTGAGGGTGTAGATCTGTCTTCGTTGTCCTCAGCAGAGCAGGGGCAGGTGAGGTCTCTCCTTAGGAATTATACATCTTTTTTTCTACTCATGACACTGACTTAGGTTGCACCAATCTAATATCTCATGACATCCCTCTTGTAGATGAGACCCCTGTCAAACAACACTATAGACGTGTCCCCCTTCTGATTATGAAGCTGTTAAAGAGCATATTAATCAGCTTCTTAATGCACAGGTGATCAGAGAGAGTAGCAGCCCCTACGCCTCCCCAATTGTGCTAGTTAAGAAGAAGGATGGGAGCCTCCGCATGTGTGTTGATTGCCGGCAGCTAAATATCAAGACCAGGAACGATGCGTTTCCGCTGCCACGCATCGAGGAGTCATTGGATGCTCTCACAGGTGCATGCTGGTTCTCCACTATGGACCTGGCCAGTGGGTACAACCAGGTCCCAGTCACTGAGGAGGATTGGCCCAAAACCGCATTCTGCACTCCATTTGGTCTGTTCAAATGGAACTGTATACCATTCGGACTCTGTAACGCCCCCAGTACCTTCCAGAGATTAATGCAGACAATCTTTGGTGATCAACAGGGTCAGTCATTGCTCCTCTACCTTGATGATATTGTTGTGTTCTCTTCCACTGTACAGCATCTACAGAGGCTTGCTGGGTCGGCTCCAGCAGGAAGGACTGAAGGCGAAGCTCTCTATATGCGCTTTCTTCCAGCCAGAGGTGCGTTATCTGGGCCATGTAATATCTGCTAATGGTGTCTCCACAGATCCATCCAAGATAGAGGCTGTGGCAAAATGGCTGCTTCCTAAGACAGTCTCAGAGCTCCGGTCCTTCCTGGGTTTTGCAAGCTATTACTGCCGCTTTGTGGAAGGCTTTGCAAAGCTGGCAGCCCCCCTTCATCGACTGGTAGCTGAGCTGGGAAGCACCGGGTCCAAGCGGCGGCCCCAACAGGTCATCAAGGACTGGACAGAGGAGTGTCGAGGGAGTTTTGAAGCATTGAAGAGCAAGTTCACCACTGCCCCAGTGCTCGCCTATGCAGACTTCTTTCTGCCAGCCACGGGGGGGTTGGGAGCTTATGCTAGTCAAGGACTGAGGCCCACAGAGAGTAACATGTCAAACTATAGTTCAATGGAGTTGGAGTTCCTGGCCCTTAAGTGGGCGATGAGGGGGCCACCGTTGTATTGTTTATATGGACAATAATCCACTCAGTCACTTGTCCTCTGCAAAGCTTGGTGCTACAGAACAATGCTGGGCAGCCCAATTGGCCTTGTTTGATTTCGAGCTGAAATATCGATCTGGCAGAAGTAACATAAATGCAGATGCTTTGTCCCGTCAGCACTCACCTGGCCCATCAGAGATCACAGCCATGCTTCCCGGCACTTCGCTCCCCAAACCCCTCCAACAGGTCCTGCAAATGGACAAGACTGTGGTAACTCAAGCAACTGTGACTGTTTTACCTGAGAAGACTCCTGATGACGTCTGCACCCTGCAGGAGGCTGATTCAGGGATCCAGGATGTCCTGAGGTACTGTGAGCTGGGCCGGCGTCCCAGTTATGCAGAGCAGCAACAACTCTCCTCACCTGCATTGATCCTGCTGCAACAATGGGGCCGGCTGGTTAAGAGGGATGACATCCTGTATTGGTAGATCTTTCGCCCTGATGGTGCTGAGCAAACCTTCCAGCTGCTCCTGCCTGCTGTGTTAGTCCCCAAGGTGTTAACACAAGTTCATCAAGAGTATGGCCATCAAGGTGTGGAACGGACCCTTGCTCTCCTACGGTCCAGGTGTTACTGGCCAGGTATGTCAACAGAGGTTGCAAAATGGTGCCAAGCCTGTGAGCGGTCACCAAGGACAACCAGCCTGCTGCCTGGAACCCTATGGGACACCTTTTAGCATCAAGACCAAATGAGATTCTGGCCATCGATTACACCCTGCTAGAGCCCGCTCGAAATGGCATGGAAAATGTCTTGGTGATGACAGACATCTTCAGCAAATATACGCTCGCCATCCCCACCCGTGATCAACATGCTTCTACTGTGGTGGTGGAGTGGTTTTCGAAGTTTGGGGTTCCCGTAAGGATACACTCGGATCAGGGACTCAACTTTGAGAGCGCATTTATCCAGAAACTTTGCAGTCTCTATGGCATGCAAAAGTCTCGTACCACCCCAGATCACCCAACAGGTAATGGTCACTGTGAAAGATTCAATCAAACTCTCCATAACCTGCTGCGCACACCGCCTCCATCCAGAAAAAGAGACTGGAACTCCTGCCTCCCTCAAGTCCTCTACTCCCTCAACACCACTCCCCATCAGGCCACTGGTGAGTCCCCATTCTTTTTAATGTTTGGCCAGGAGCCCAGACTCCCCATTGACTTTCTGCTGGCCAGAGTTCAGAACCCCGTCAGTGGAGGTTTTCATGAATGGATCCAGGAACATCAGGCACGATTGCAGATTGCTTTTGATGGTGCAAGAGAACGATTGAAGATTGCAGCAGAGCACAGAAAGAAGGTTCATGATCAACACCTTCTAGGTGAACCACTTAAGGAAGGTCAGTTGGTCTTCCTGCGCGATTTCAGTGCAAGAGGGCGTCACAAGATGCAAGACCTCTGGGGCTCCACAGTGTATTCCGTCCTCAGAGCACTTAAGGAAGGCGGAGCTGTTTACACCATACCCCCCAAAAATCACCGTACCGTGTAGAAGGCGGTGATTGGAGTGGAGTCCCCTGGCTGTGCTGTGGCCACCCATCCATCTCCCCCTGACAGGCTAGTCTCTGAGTCCTCCTGTGATGGAGATTTGTTGCTCCTGGTCCCCAAAGCTGCTCCTTTCCCCACCTTGCCAGCTACCAAGGCCGTAGCAGGGACTCAAACCACCCCATCCAGCTGGCCTGGTCCCCACTGAGCCAGGTCCTTCCATGCCTTCTGTTATAGCCCCTACTCAACCATCCGCATCTCTGGTTATTCCATCTACCAGCTCCTCTGATACCAGCAATATGGCACCACTGAAGGTCTGCACGATCAACTGCCGGCCAGCATTCCAACATCCACCGTGTCCAAAGGCCAGTGGGGGGCTTGGCATTGGGGGCTGCAAACTCTCAAGATTCTGTATCACATGCTGTCACTGTACTTTTTAGACCCTGGAGTTAGTTGTATCTGTTTTTGTTTATCGTCGGGATGACTTGTAAATTGGTAAATTGTAGCAGGATGAGCACTTTCCCTTTGCCCTACTCCTGGTGTGGTTCCGTCCCTTTAATTGAGTCCGAGCGTATATAAGAGGGAGGGACCCTTAGTGCTGCCTTTTCTCTGGCAGCTGGTACACTCTTCCTCTTCCGGGTGACCTGGTCTCAATACATTTATTTGTTCATGATTTTGGATTCAACGCTGGGTTTATTGCAAAGTTTTGATTTTGTTTTGGTTGTTTAATTGTAAGCATTTTCTTTTGGTCTTCTATTCACCCTCCTAGTTTATTTTCTTTTATTTAGTTATTTTTTGGGTTGTGTGCTCCAACCTGAGTCTGCTCGAGCTACACTACTGGCAGCATCTCTTTCAGTGCACCTGTAGCAAACAGGAGGGGGATAGTGAGTGGCAGTCTAATCCTATAGCAGCATAACTAAGGGCTGACCTGAGACAGCCCTAACTATAAGCTCTATCAAAAAGGAAAGTCTTAAGTCTACTCTTAAAAGTGTTGACCGTGTCTGCCTCCCAAACCCAAAACGGTAGTTTGTTCCACAGAAGAGGAGCTTGATAACTGAAAGCTCTGGCTCCCAATCTACTTTTGAAGACTATGGGAACCACAAGGAACCCAGTATTCTGAGAGCGTAGTGTTCTGGAGGGGTAGTAGGGTACTATGAGCTCTTTGAGATATGATGGTGCTTGCCCATGAAGAGCTTTTTCATATGGTTTTATGCTCCAATAACTGTTCCTCTCTGTCTGCGTACTTCCAGGTGCTGAGGGCCTCACTGGTGACCTGCCCCTCTATTGTGGTGATAGTGTCCTATTGTGTATAGTGTCCTCTCACTCCTTTTTGGCTTTGCCCTTATGTGTGTGTGCTTAGTGTTTTACATGTGGACTGTGGTGTTCCCATTTTAGTTACACACCTTCACTCCCCCCTCACTCACCTTAACCATAGTGGCCCCAGCCCTGGAGGAAGCCCGGTGTTTCTTTGGTATTAAGTAACAAGACTCCATTTTAGGGTAAATTCCCACTGTTCTTAATACTTATGAAATAAATGTATGTACATTATTTGATTGGAAACAAGTCTCCTGCCTTCTCAGTAAAACGAACTTGTGTTGTCCTTGGTTTAGAATATTTTAGTTTATTGCTTTCCTCACACATTTACTTGTTCTTTTCTTTTCTTTTTTCCCTGGGTTAAACCCCGGGGTGGCGTTGTTGGTTTTGTTTACTTATTGATTTGAGTTAAATCATAATTTAAGTACTCCCTCGCTCGCCAAAACATGTTTTCCAAGTGGGTGGAAGCTTTCCCCACATCTAAGCAGGACTCGTCAGCAGTGGCGAAGGCATTGCTCAGAGACCTCATTCCAGGGTGGGGTATTCCGAGAAAGATATCCAGTGACAATGGTACACCATTTGTAAGTGCAGCATTAAAGAGTGTTGGTGAGTATTTGGGTATCAACATGAGGCAACATTGTGCCTACCATCCTGCCAGCGGAGGGGCAGTGGAAAGAGAAAACCGCACATTGAAAAACAAACTGGTAAAATGTTGTGAAGAAACAGGACTGACCTGGACAAAAGCATTGCCAATTGTTTTAATTTACATGAGGGCTAGAGTGAGAAGTAGACATGGATTGAGCCCTTATGAAATTCTTTTTGGACGACCAATGGAGACAGGAGTTGGAACTGTTAAGAGGCTGCTTCCCCAGACTAATCAGTGTTCAGATTAAATGTTGCGTTATTGTGCAACCTGTCCCCTATGCTTTTTGAGATCCACAGATAGGTGAAGGAAGCCCTACCAAAATCCATATATGGCAGTGAAGGCTGCTGAAAGATCAACTTAGATACATGCAAGCCATTGCAGGAAGGTTCCTGAGCAAGGAGTGGAGTGCGCCTCAGCAATCAATTGCTTTGTGTCCGCGAGCAAGGAGGGGGTGGAAACCTCTAGGACCACACATCTCCAATATCAAGAAGAGGCGGCACATTGATTAGGAGGTTGGCTAGGGTGACGCTGCTGATATGCGATGACGCCGATGACGCCGACAGACAAACAGTGACACCTGATGGGAGGACTGAGATGCAGTTCGAGGGAAAAGATGTGTTCCCAGTTCTTGCTCAGTCATCATCGTCCTGCCAACATTGCTATGGCAGTTGAAACCTTGGCAGGAGGAACAACACCAAACTAAACTGAGCATCATAGGCAGAACAAAAAAGGAAAACTCTTGTTTGAACTGACAAAGCCTGAAGTCAATGTATGGTATGTAGCCATGAAGACAACTGCGAGGAAAGATCATCAATGAGAGACCTAGGCTTTCTCCCTCCCAGCCATGGCGTGGCACTAGGCTAAGGTTATGGCCCCTGATTGCTGGGCGGCGCCGGTCGACTGTTTATAACCGGGTGAGTGGCCACACCACGCCCTTTCCTTTCCACTCTTTGATCCCTCGGGTGGTGGCTGCGGTGTGGTGTGGCTGCGGCGTGGCCTTTCATCCATGGCCAGTGCAATGTGCACATTGGTGACACCCACTTCCAACTCTTGCAGCACGACAAGTGGCCGGCTATATCGGCGGATGGGCGGTCCCGCTTGGAGCTCTTTTGGGGTTGTAGTTCGTGTCCGCCGGTAGGCTGGTGTTATTTGCCTGTTTGTTTTGTCTGTCACTGGGTTCTCTGCTGATTGTCGCTGGTGCTCTTTCTGTCCGCAGCGTCTCTGTGTTGTGGGCGCAACACTTGCCCTTTGGCGCACGGGAAAAGGCTGCAGGCAAGTGTGTCAAACAGTCGGTGACGCAACCTAAGGAGGGCAGCGTCGACGCCACTCATTTTAATCACCATTATATTAAATTGTTTAATTTGGTTTTGTTCCTTTCTATCAGTTGTAGGGTTTATTCTGTTTTGTATTTTCCTTATTTTGTAGCTGAGTTGTGGATTATTTGTTTTCTTTCTTTGATTGTTTATTTTATTTGTTATTATTGGTTCTGAGTGGGTGCATGTGCGTGCATTTAATGTGTTTTAATTCGTAATCATTGTTTATTTCCTTTTTGCTATCAGGTTATATTTTAAGCACTTGTGGCATTATTTTAACTTTTCCTTTTTTGTTGGACAGGTGCTGTGGGCCCCCAGGCAGCAGCCCAAACTCCCTGGTTGTGGTGTTCCTCACGATCCCTTTTTTAGTTAGTGTGCAGTGTCACGGGTGGCTAGTTTTTGATCCCTCTGCCCTTTTTGCTCCCCTGCCACTGTGGTAAGCCCCAGCCCTGTCCTTCCTCCTTATTATGCTTGTAGCTAATATCTATTGTTTATTTTTGTATTGTTAACTATTAATTTAAATTGCAATAGAAATATATTTTTATATGGAACGCTCTCTGCCCTCTGTGGATAATTGGACGTGTGCAACCTTTATTTATTAATTCATTAATTTCCTAGGGGTGAAATTCCCCTAGATGGCGTTGTTGCGAACAACCACAACCCAGTCTGCCACACATACATACATCTGACAATTTGATGCATATTGTTTTTCATTTAAATTAATTATTTTTTGAAGAAAAGAACAAGGACACGCAGATTCCTGAAGAATGGAATTGGTGGTCATAGTGAATTTTAAATGTGAAAAATGCGTTATTGGACATCGATTCAGATTTTCGTTTGTATGTAGTGTTGTTGGTCTGTTGTATTGTTATTTCTGTACTAATTGTGTACTTTAATCAAGAATTCAATTGGATATGTTAAATTTCCAGATACTCATCTAGAATGAAATTCTCAATTTCAAGATGATGAGTTTGTCTAACAATGATTATTGTTTAGTGAGCATGAAATGCTCAAAGGGGGGAAATGTAATGGACATTTTACATTTGTGTGTGTTTAATTGCATGAGCAGACATGTATGTGGAGGACTGACCAAATGATTGACCAAATTGTTAATCTAAAAGGGTAACCTTAGGGTTTACGATGGTGGCTTAAGAGACTTGATTTTTATGGCCTTGAGAAACCACATCTTTATGGTATCTTTTGGTATCTCAGATTGGGATCTAACACCTGGGGTCTCACAGGGGGGTCGTCCACATGTCATGTAAACAACAAAAGGACAGGATGTCTCCTCCACTGAATAGAACTACAGGCGGGTAATGAATACCCTTGCATGCTAAGTGGGAGGGGGCTGCGAGTTATAAGAACACAGATTCTCCTATGTTCTTTGCTCATTTGTGCATGTCATTCAGGTGATGTGTACTGATGAGTCCATCTGCAGATGCTGAATTAAACTTTCAGAAAGAAGTGTTTGACTTTGTGCTTGTTTCACAGAAATTGCCACCACACAGGTCAAACTGTAAGAACCTCTCTGGTGCTTTAGTTTGCCAGTTTAGCATGAGAGAGACGGGGGAGTAAAAGGTTGCAACAATGCCACCTGGGGAATTTCACCTTCAGGAAATTACTAAGCTCTTTTGTTTTTATCAGCAAAGATTCACAGGTTCGGCTGCTGTTCAGTGCATAAGCACACACAGCAGCCAGAGTCTTGCCCTTGGCAATCTGGATCTGCAAGGAGGCAACCTTCTCATTCTCCGGGGAGAACTCCAACATACCAGCACTCAGCCAGGGACTTTCAATTCAATTTGTATAGCACTAAATCATAATATACATTATCTCAAGGCAATTATAGAGAAACTAAACAGTTTCCACAATGAGCAGCACTTTGAAATATGTGGAGAGAAAAAAACTCCCTCATTAACTGGAAGAAACCTCTAGCAGAACCAGACTGAATATGGACGACCGTCTGCCTTGACCGGTTAGGTTGAGCAGGGAAAAATAAGGAATCAGGTTTTAGCTGTGACTAGTTATAATGAAAACAATAAGAGTGTTACTATGTTATTTATGAAAGCAGCAACAACTAATAAAATAATAATAATAAGTCCTAATAATAAGTTAAACTTTTAGCTTGGGAACCTCTGAATTGCATCCATGCATTTTGTGGCCGGCTACCTTTGTGACATGAGCCCAGGTGGGCAGAAGAAAATGGATCAATGGATGCATGAGAGAGTTTATTTGAGTACATTTATTGAGCACAAACTAGAGTTATGTATGTTCAAACAAATGTTTTCTTAGTATCAATCAATCAAATTTTATTTGTACAGCCCATGTTCACAAATCACTGGATCAATATAATATATATCTATATAATTTTTCTTCAGAACACAATTTACAAGCTTTATGTACTCACATCACACATTATTAAGTGCATCTATAGGCAGAACAAATTCTATTAGAGAGGCACATCTTCAGCAACTTGGGGATCAGCATCTTGCCCAAGGACACTTTGGCATGCAGATGGGAAAGACTGGGATTGAACTGCTGACCTTCTGGTTAAAGCCACATCAGAGCAATCAGATTTTTTTTCCAACAAGGTCCATGCATTATTGTTTCTACAACAAGCCATGCATTAATGCAGACATAAAGGCCCTTCTTAAGGAGAAAAAGAGGGCTTTTAAGTTCGGGGGACAAGGAGGAGCTGAAAGCTTTTCAGAAGGAGTTAAGGAGGAGGATCCGGGAGGGGAAGAACAGCTACAGGAGAAGAATTGAGGACCAGCTACAGCATCTTTGGCCACAAGAAAGCTGAGTCTCAGGCTGCAGAGGATTTGGCAAATGATCTGAATGATCAAGCACCAGTGGAACTGTCTCCAGATCAACGCAGGGATAAAAGAACTGGCGGTAATTTTCCAGAAGTGCAGACACTCCCCCATGACACTGGGGAACATCCAGGGAATGCACATCGAGGTAGTGACTTCTTATAAGTATCAGGGTGTTCACCTGAATAATGAACTGAACTGGACTGATCATGCCAGTGCACTCTTTAAGAAGGGCCAGAGCAGACTGTATCTGCTCAGGAGACAGGTCTTTTTGAGTGCAGGGGGTAGTCCTAAAGACCTTTATGACTCTATGGTTGCATCGGCCATCTTCTTTGGAGTGGTCTGCTGTGGCAGCAGAATTTCAACTGCTGACAGGAAGAGACTGGATAGACATTAGTAAGGCTAGATCAGTCGTGGGATACCCCCTTGACCCAGTGAAAGTGGTGGGACAGAGGAGGTTGATGGCGAAGCTGTCTTATCTTATGGGCAACCAGTCCCACCCCCTGAAGGACACCATTACAGCACTGGGCAACTCCTTCAGTGCCAGACTGCTTCGACCTAAGTGTCTGAAGGAGAGGTATCGCAGGTTGTTCCTTCCTGCTTCCTGTTGTAAGACTATACATCCAGCTCTGCTCCCAGTAGAACTACACACACCAATTATGAACTACATTCTGGCTTAATTATCTTAACTGTGCAATATTCCTTCAGACTATACAATAGTTCATGTGTAATCCATTCACTGTACATATATTTCTTGTTTTTATACTGTATATATTAGTTGCTGTTTTCACATCCTCTCCTCTAAATTTTTCACAAAAACAACCTGCTGGAAGACGTTGCATTGCTAAGGGACTCCGGACGCAGGTACAGAAGCGGCGTCTACCAGGTCCCCAACACCAGGACAGGAGGTGTCTGTTTGTTAGCAGGCCGTAAAAGAGCCTGGGTGGAACCCCCCCCCCCCCCCCCACTCGGACGCCTGCCACGCACAGCTGACTTTTGGCGGAGGGAGTGGGGCCCCCCAAGAGCCTGACAAGTGCTGAGGTGTGGGTCAACAGAGGGGGCTGGACAGGTGACAAAGTCTGTTCTGCACAACCATATGGTACGGGACAAAATGGCTCTCCCAGGGCCTGTCTTTCAGCCTGAAATCCTCCCAAGGACCACTGCTTGCTCTTGGATATCTGAGGAGCTTAATATTGTAACGGACTGAGAGTTCTGGGATGTTCAGCTCCTTAGTGTGTTTGTGTTTCCCCATAACATTGAACATGTCATGGGTGGGCATGTGGCCGGTTGGACCAATGGTGGGGGGTGGGATGAGATGGCCGATTCCCCATGGGCTGGTTGCCAGAGGTTGGGGGGTCATGAGGAAGTGTTGGGGTAGCGAGAGGAATGCACGTAAAAGAAAGGTTATTGTGTGGTGTTGTTACGACCAACTGTTATGATTAGAGGAATAAAAACTGAGATGAAAGAAGTGACGTCTCGACTTGCATTGTCACCTCAGAACGCTACAATATGTTCACCACTGACTCAAATTCAAAAACCTTTTGATTAAAAAGGTGAAGCTCTGCAGGGTCCATATTTGTTCAGTTTGTACTGTCACCTTTTATGAAGCAGGTGGACCCAAAAATGCAGGAGTAAGAATTGATAACATAAAGTGTCCTTTAATGAAGGTAAAATCCTTAGAAAAAGGAAAAACAAAACCCAAAACATCCATAAAAAACACTAAGGTAAAAATCAAAACACTGGCAAAAAGAATAAACTCACAGCCAAGGAAGATAGAGGAGAAACGACAACGGGTGGTGAGACGACCATGTACGATGAAGAACTGACAAAGACAAAGGGAAGCACAGAGACTTATATACACAGGGGAGGCAGGGGTAATTGGACACAGGCGAAATACATGAGGAACAGGCACTTGTGATTACAAGGGCAGGAAACAGGACAAAGACAGGAAGTAAATGTGGAAACACACAAAGAACAAAACCTTAAAATATAACAGGAAACTGAAAACTCAGGGAGAACACAAATCCAAACATAAACACAGGGATAAATACAATACACAATGAGTCCATATTCAAAATGATAACACTTCATTAAAGAGGCAAAGTCCAAAGATATATAGAGTCCAGAGTCATGAGTCATGACAGTTGCAGTGGCTGTAATCTCCACAGTTGACTATTGAGATCTTTGAGAAAAACACTGGTCATGGACAGCAGAGGATGCCCTACTAGAATTACTGCACTGCAGTTGTATGCCTCCGTCAATCAGTGCAGTTTCAATCTACATATCTCTACAACTTTTTTTCCAGATTCACATAATGTCACTGTAACCTTTACCTTTGACCACTGAAATATAAACATGTCATCTTTAAGTCCAAATGACAAATGATCAATAGCTGAAAGAAATTTCCTCTTGGTGATTTTGAGATATTGTATTCAAGAGGCCAAAAACATATTTTTTGAGGCCACCGTGATCTTGACCTTTGACCGAATTGAGTCAATTAATCAGTCCAAGTAGATTCTGCAT